>NC_138870.1:85103441-86336026 GCF_965194805.1 Balaenoptera borealis
CGCTGCTGGGCACGTGAAGGCAGGGGCTGTCGTCTTCACTTTAGTCTCTTCAGCGAGCAACAGTACCTCCTCATTGTTTTTGATGGGTGAATGAAGGAATAAATGCTGGGGAACATCATTCCAGGCAATTCCACTCTTTACAGATGGGAAACTGAGGCCCAGAGAGGCAACATGATGTGACAAAATAAAACTAAGAAGACGGGAAAGGCCTGGCCTTCCAGGCTTTCGGCACCGGTTTTGCCCCCATAATAAGCCACAATTAGTGATCACAGACCTACCTCTTGTTACATTCAAGACCAGTCTCCATACTTCAACTCTGGGAGCTAGTAAGCAGCTCTCTTTGCGTTGAGGTTACCCCTTCTCCTCCCCTCCCCCAGACCCTGCTCCGGTGTTTCCTCAAGGAAAAGCCAACATCCTCTTTCGGCTTTCAGTTGTGGCCTGGAGCTACAGGATTTCTCTCCATCCCCCTCCCCACACCCCTCACAGGACTCCCATTCCTGCAAGGTGACAGTTTGTATCCGGAAACCGTAGCGTCCTCAGTACAGCCAGATCGCGGGTGGATTTAGAATTGGGAGGGGCTCTTAACAGAACAGGATAAAACTCAGAGCAACTCTACCGCGCACTATTCCGGGATGCTTGGAGAAGTTGATTCACCTCTCCTGCTAATCGGGACGAAAAGGGTTTGTTGCTGTCGCTCAGGGGCCAGATGAGAGGACGTACTCTGTGACCAAGCCATTTTCTGTGAGAAGAGGAGCTTGGCCCCCCCGAGTTGTGAGACGCCAGGCGGAGGAAGGCGAAGCGACCCTCGACCGAGAGGCGCGCGGGTCTCCTGCCCAACGGCGGCCTGGGGGCGGGGCCTCCAGGCCACGCCCCCTCTCCGCCTTCTGATTGGTTCCTTCGAAACAGGCGGCGGCGAACTGCTGCGAAGCTCGAGGCAGAGGCGGCGGCGGCGGCGGCGGTTGGGCAGAGGCGTGCCGGCCAGGCAAAGATTGAGCGCGATGTCGCCCCACAGGGAGCAGTGACCGTCCTATGCCTGGGCGGGTGAGTACTTCTCTGTTTGCCTTCTCTTTCCTCGCGAACTCTTACTTGCCTTCTCGGGGCTGCCGCGCCTCAGCTTGCGCTCGAAGAGCCCCCACCGCTCCGCGGAGAGGAAGCGGTGGTTCGGTTGGGCCCCGAGCTGCGGGATCCAAGACGCTGTGCGATTGGCCCGCTGCGGGAGTCTCGTGCTCTGATTGGTCCCCGGGGCCGTCAAGGTGAAGTTATGCCTGCCTTCCCATGCCCACCTGGGTGCGGTGCGAGGGGCCACAGGTGTGCTGGGGCGGGGGACGGCAGGTGTGGGTGTGCTAGGTTAGGGGAGAGGTAGCGACCCGCTGCCGCTCTGCTTTAGAATCCAAGGAGGGATCAGAGCCTGAAGCTAGTTTAGGCTCTCCAGGGGCACCTTCATTTCCAAGCACCTAGCACATATAGGGTCACTTGATTCCTTAGTGTCTCCCTCAGGAAGAAGTGGTGAAGTCACTGACCTTGGAAGGAGAATGACGCATAGTCATTTTGCACTCTGGCAGAGTTTACAGTTTCTTCCCTATATGTTCCCTCCAGTCGTTGCAAGGCCCGTGTCGCCGAATAACTGGAGGCTGTGCTCTATGCTTTCCCCACCCACACGTCTCGGTTTGAAAGGCTGCGTTGCGGGGAGGTTTGTAGGTTGCCTTGGAAGTCGGAGGAAAGTTTTGGAGGGAGTGCTTGACCATGCAGTCACTCCTGGTTCCGAACTAATCTTTTCGAACCACGGGATTGAGTCTTACGGATTTAGAGCGCTTTGTGGTACGTCTGGTGAAGTTGAGTCGTTATTAAGTGAAGAGATTTTTTTTTTCCAGGCCCAGTCTAGGTCAGAGTTTGGGTTTTGCTTCGTTTGTGTGGAGAGTGCTAATACCTACTCTCTCAGAAGATAAGCAGTTTGTGAACTGCTGTCTGATCACCTCACTTGGGACTTAAATAATTAGGAATTGGAATTCTCACCACCTCAGATTCCCTTTGGGAGGAGATTGGAATGGATTTGAATGAAAAAGTGGAAACTGGTGATAGCCATCTGGTGTAGAATCCTGATACATGTTGCCTGTCTGACTCATCTGTTTCAAAAGCTCATTAAAAACCAACAGATTTTGAATAGTGGGTGTCTCTGCTATTTTGATATTAAGGAATTATAAGTAATGTTTCTTTTAATGTAGCAGAGTTTCTAAACACGGGGGCTCTGAAGTCACACTTTACTATGTGTGTGACCTTAGGCAAGTTACTTAATCTTTCTAAGCCTAAATTTCATACTGTGCAAACGAAGGTTAATGATAAATAGTTCTTACCTTATTGATGTGAAGGTCGTTGTGAAGATCAAGTGAAATAATCCATAGTACAGTGCCTGACACATAGCTTGTATTATTTCTGTGCTGTTTAATTTGGATTAAAAGGTTCAAGCTGTCCCCAAAGGGCAGAGAGGAGCAGAAGGTGAAGGCAGTGCCAGAGGTCATGGTAGCTATCATTCATTGATTAAGTTAGTCCATGTAAAGCACTTAAAGTTATTTCTGGCACATACTAAGCACTCACTACTGTTTATCAAACGCATTATTACCTAGAATGTGTCAGGTACTGTTCTAGATGCTTTACTTATATTATTGTTAAACCTCTTAATAATCCTGCAGTGTCCTTGGTGTTTTCTCCATGTTATAGATTAAACTGAAGCTCAGAGAAAGGAATTAAACTACTAAGGTCCACCCAGAATTCAGTCTAGACTGTCTCCAGTGTCCAGCCTCTTTTTTTTTTTTTTTAATCACCCTACTCTTGCATTTATATTCCCAGCTATAAGCAACTTCTCTGCAGAGTTGTTTGTATGGCCCAGGTTCATTTCTGCTGTGGGTATCAGTTTATTTTGAATACTTCATTAAAAAATAGTGAGAAGTAACTTGTGATGGTAAATCAAAGTGTGTGATAAGGGAATAATGTCAACAGTATACCTGCTATTATATTAAAAAACTAAATGAGTCCAGTGATGTTTGGATGATTGGTCAGTTCAGAAGTAATGTTTCCTAATTTATATTTTCCCATTTAGCTTTTGCTCATTTACTGTACTTTTTACTAAGCAGCACTTTTTTTTTCTTTCCTGTCAATCTCAATTTAAGTTTGGAGATAAGAATGAAAGTTCAGTTATTTCAAAAAGTTTTTTCAATCTGGCTGTTGATGAGGAAAGTAGGAGATTAAGGTTAATGTGTATTGTTATGTTTTGCTTTCTTACAGTAACATGGCTGTGTATGTATGTCTATGTATGTCTATGTATGTGTGTTTTACTTTCTTCCTATTATTTGTTGCTTCCTATACTTTGATATCAGATATACCTTTACATCCTTAATGAACCATGCAGTGTACATAGAATTTGAGAGACTAGGAAACTTGAGGCTGTCAGTCTGTTGTCTCACTTTGAATTTCCCTATTTTAGTTGAAATGTAACTACCATAGAGAAGTGCCTAAGAAGTAATGTTTATAAGATGCAGGCAATAATTATAATTGTATCTCTTTAGTGTTTCTCCTTCTAAAAACTCATAAAGTTTTCTCATGTTATTACGTTGTTACAGAGTAGGTGGTTTTAACAGAATGTTGCCATGTATTTCATAAGTGAATTACTAATGTACAAAGACCTAGAATGTATGAAATGTAGCAGAGACATTAAATACAGTTTTGTTTTTGCTGCTGAAAGTGTCATGGGGATTTACAGTATTAAAACCATCAGTCATCTGTTAGATATTTCTGAAGTGCTGGTAGAGACTTCTGCCTGCTCTCACAAAACATAAACTTTTTTGTAAGAAAGTATAAGCTATGGTGAAGGACTCACTTTATATGGAATTTTAAACATTATGACTTTTGTTTTCCCTTGATGGATGACTTGTTAATATTTTTGATCCCCAGAATAAAATTGGCTCTTGAAAAAAATTATTTAACTTTGTTCAGGAGTTTTTCTTTTTCACACACACACACACACACACACACACAGTTTAGAAAACACTGTGATCCCAGTAACATACTTAAATACTGTACTGCAGATTGCTTTTGGTTGCATGACATATAATAGACATCTTTTCATATCAGTACATACAGTTCTTATTCTTTTAAGAAGCTGAATGAATCCACTGAGTGAATGTCCTATAAGTTATTTTAGAGGTTTCCTGTTAATAGACACTTAACGTTGTTTTTACATTTCTTTATGTTACTGTATATGTATGTTTTCCAGAGTCTTTTAGTCTATCATATATAAAGGCAAACGGATTTTAAGTTTTTAAAAAAATTTTTGTATCCCACAAAATTTTATGACAAACTAATAATTCTGTCTAATACAAAATTAAATTATTCAGGTTGGATCTCTGCCAAACAATGCAAAAGGAAATTTTCAAATAAAAAAGTAAAGACTCCCAACAAATGAAGAGCCTTTATATTTTGCAGATAACATGTGATGTTTTATTACATAGTAAGAATCTTATTTCTTTCTCATAAAAATCTTCATCTGCTTTGGAAGCTACCTTTACCTTTAAGGAATATACCACAGATTTATTTCATTATTGTTTCATATTTCCTTTAGTAATAAATACAACACTTATTGTTTAGGAGTAATTCCAGGGCTAAATTTAACACTGAGTTCTACATACAAGTGGAAGAGATGGAGAAGTTTACCCCCTTACGAATCTTATTTTTTTTTAAGTGTAGAGTACAGCAAAATAGAAGCCTATATTGCTACACAACCTAAACAGAGGAGGAGGTTCAGGGAGGCTTTTTAGAGCAGTTGAATCTGAAGGGCAGGCAGGAGTGAGTCTAAAAGGGAGGAGGAAGGGGAGCGTTCCATGGAGACGGATCACAGAGGTGAGAAAGCAGCGTGCTCCACGGGCCAAAAGAAGTTCAACATGGCTGGAGTGTAAGGGTCAGAGGTGAGGCCGAGGGGATCCTATAAGGCTTTGATGGCTTCCTTAAGGAGTTTAGGCTTTATCCTGAAGGCAGTGGAGAGCCATTAAGTGTTTTAAGCAGGGAAGTAGTAACATCCTTAGATGGGAGTTTGTGAAGGCTCACTCTGGCTGCAGTACACGAAGAACAGGTTGGAGGCATGAGAGGGTGGAGAGAGGGCGACTGGTTGGAGGCTGTTTCAGTAAACCTGGAAAAGGATGGTGGTGGCTTGAACTAAAGGAGTGGCTATAGGTATTGAAGAGAAAATGTAAAGGTAGAAACAACGAGATATGGCCATTGATGGTTTTGGCTGAGGTAGGGTAGGAGCCTGGGGCGGAGCTGTGAGAGAGGAAGGAGTCCGCATGACCTGGAACTTGGTGAGTGTGCGTGTTGTTCCCTGAGACAGTAAACGCTAGGAGCCTTTGTAAATATTTAAATGAATGAGTGAATGAATGATGTCAGATGTACAAAGGCAGGGTCATTGTTGATGATGATAGCACACACACAACACTCACAATGGCTTTTACCTGTAAACTTTGCATCTTTTTTTTTTTTTTAAGTTTACTGTATACAACTGGTGCCCTTTACTCGTTGCTTCAATGCATTGGCCTTCTAACCATGTTTGGATACATATCGCTTTCTCGAGGTCAAATGTCTTGACCCTTTGGGAATATCTTCCTTTCTTCGCTTAAGATGTGTATTAGTTTCCTATTACTGCTAGAACAAATAACCACAAACTTAGTCGTTTAAAACAACATAAATGTATTTTACAGTTGGGAGGTCAAAATTCTCAAATGAGCTAAAAAATAGAAAAAGACTTAGTAGGGCTGTGTTCATTTTAAGGGTTCGGGGTCGGGGTGGGGGGAGTTCTTTTCTTTCCCTTTTCCAGCCTCTAGCGGGCACCTGCGTTTCCTGGCTCCTTCCTCTCAAAGCTAGCAGTGTAACAGCTCCAGTCTCTCTCTTTCTCTGCCTCTTGTGTCATGACATCTCTTTCTCTCTCTCTGCTTCTCTTCTCACATCCCCTTCTCTGGCTGTGACCTTTCTGCCTCCCTCTTAATTAATTAATTAATTTATTTATTTATGGCTGTGTTGGGTCTTCGTTTCTGTGCGAGGGTTTTCTCTAGTTGTGGCGAGCGGGGGCCACTCTTCATCGAAGTGCGCGGGCCTCTCACTATCGCGGCCTCTCTTGTTGTGGAGCGCAGGCTCAGTAATTGTGGCTCATGGGGGGGGGACCCAGTTGCTCCACGGCATGTGGGATCTTCCCAGACCAGGACTCGAACCCGTGTCCCCTGCATTGGCAGGCAGATTCTCAACCACTGCGCCACCAGGGAAGCCCTGCCTCCCTGTTATAAGGACTCTGGTAATTACATTGGGCTCACCAGGATAATCTCCCATCTCCTTAGGCCCTTAATTTACTCAATCGGGGGGACCCATTTGCTCCACGGCATGTGGGATCTTCCCAGACCAGGACTCGAACCCGTGTCCCCTGCATTGGCAGGCAGATTCTCAACCACTGCGCCACCAGGGAAGCCCTGCCTCCCTGTTATAAGGACTCTGGTAATTACATTGGGCTCACCAGGATAATCTCCCATCTCCTTAGGCCCTTAATTTACTCAATCAGCAAGATCCATTTTGCCCACGAAGGCAGTATATTCACAGGTTTTGGGGTTTAGTACATAGACATCTTTGGGGACCATTATGTGATCTACCACAGTGGAATTTATTTAAAAGCCGTAATAAAAATGTACCTGTCCAGTAGGGCAACGGTATGAATTCCTGAGTAGCACATTGCTCCCAGAGTCCTCACGCACTGGCACAGCTGTTCTGTCCCGTTCATTTGGACCCTCTGCCAAATACACCAGTTTTAGTCATTTTTTTCTTAGTGATTCCTCTGGTATATCAGGCAGCTCACTTAACCTGCTGGTACCTTGACTAGTAACCACTCCACATATTTCACCTTGGACATGTTCGGTGAGAGGCAAATTTGTTTATCGGGTCACATAATAAATAAAAGTGAAAAGTAATAAATAATACCCAAAAAAAGTCTCCTGTCAGACACATGTCTGCTGTATGGCTATTTCCAAGCTTTGCTGTCACATTTCACCTACCTGGTTTTTCCTAGAGATGTTCACATATGTCCCACCGGAAGTGTTTCCTAAACTTTCAGCTTGAATACTTCTGTCAACACTACTTCCAACAGCAATCCAGGAACTTATAATATACTTGGTCAAGCAATGAACAGAAACAACGAAAAAATAGTATAAAGCACTGTTAGGACAGGTAGTTGGGAGAAATGCTCTGTGAATTCAAGAGCTACGGATATAGGCAGAATTAATTCAGGCCAATCAGGAAGGGCTCCTGGGAGGAGGTAAATCAGAAGCGTTGTAAACCTGGATTAGTCGAGGTGAGGACTCTGTCTCCTTTGCTGACTCTTTCTCTCGTGACTACATGTTGGTTTTTTCCAGGACTTGTTCCTAGATCCTTGTCACTGCTTTCTCCATTTCTTTCTCGGATGATCTCATTCTTTCTAGTGGTTTTATCTCCCAAGGATTGCTGGCAATTTCTATCTCCTCCTGAACTTTCTTCTTAGCTCTAGATTAGCATTTCCAACTGCCAACCTGACATTTCCGCTTGAATGTCTTTAAAGGCTTCTCAAATTAGACATGACCAAAACATAGCACTTTTGCCCTGTCTCTGCTGGGTTCCCCGCTTCAGTCTGTTCAGACTCCCATCATCTTCATCGCAGTAAACGCTGCCACTATCCATTCGCTCAACTGCTTAAACCAGAAACCCAAGAGTTGTTCCTGACACTTCACTCTGCCCTTACCTCCCTCGCCTTCACCCTCCATCCCTAACCATTATCAAGTCTTGATTCTAACTCCAAAATAGATGTCAAAGCCATCCACTTTCCTCCGGTGGGTACTTTTTCAGCATCCCTGCCCAGTCACCGTCATTGGTCACTGAACTGCTGCAGTGGATCCCCTCCCCTTCCCCTTCCAGGCTGCTCTCCATCTCATTTCCTGTGTGCTCAGTTTCCTTTGCTCTCGCTGTTTCTACCCCTCTGTGCTCTGCTTCTCTCAGTGTTTCCGCTAATTCTTTTTCCCACATCTCTACCCACCTCTCCTTCTGTTTTTTTCCCCCTTTCTCTGTTAAACCCATCACTATTGCACTCCCATGTTTCTCTCTCCCCCTCAGGGAGCTCTGTTAAACTATGAAATACATTATGTCTCTCCCTTGGTTAAAACTCTTCCATGGCTTCCCACTGCAATTAGAATAAAATCTGCTTTCCTCAGCATGGTGTCACGTGGTGGGGCTACTGCCTGACTTTCCAACCCTATCCACGCTTCAGCCATACTGGCTTCTTTCAGTTCTCGGAATGCGCCAAACTCTCTTGCTCTCTGTACAGAGTCTTTGCAAAAATTATTCTCTATGCATAGAACTCTTCCCCGTCTCTCTCCCTGACTAATTCCCACCATTCTTCAAGTTCATGTTTTTCCTACAGCAAAACCATTTCTAAATCCCTCAATCAAAGTCTTAAAGTAGGCCCCTACTGTCTCTCTCTCTGTTTTTTCTTTCAAAACAATTACCATGGTTTAACCTTGTGTATTCACTACCTACACAAATGAACGTAGTAGCTCCATGAGAGCGTCACGTCTGTTATGTTCATCACTGCGTCTGTTGCCTGCGGTGCCCAGTTTAATAAAGGGTGTGAATAAATGATTGTTTAATAAATGAAGGAGTGGACACCGCTTGGACAAACATATAGCTTGAACAGTGATAGAGCCACAGAAATGAGTGAAACCAATAAGAATGGACGGTGAGGGGACAGCCTGAATGGAGCAAAGGGCCTGTGTGTGATGCAATCCTTAAGACTTATTCTAGCAAGAGACTTCTATGTCACAAATTCATATTTGAGTATGGATATTGGTATTTTAAAGTTTTTATGTTCACTTATAACCGTATTTATTTTTATGTTAGTAAAAGAAGCTTTCCAAATTACATTTAATGATTTCTCAGTATTAGCTTTGTTTTCTTACCTCTTTAATTTGATGAATTATGTTAAATGAACTGTAATTATGTCCTATCATAGTATTATCATAACAACTCATTTGTTAAGTGCTAGCTATGTGTCAGGTACTTTATTTGTATCACCTCATTTAATCTTTACAACAAGCAGACAAGGGAGGTGGTGGTATCCCATTTTACAAATGAGAACACAGGAGGCTCAGAGAAGTGAACTATCCCAAGATCATCTGGAACTCAAAGCAGATGGGTCTGCTACTTTCTACTACCCCAGTGGTGCCTTTATGGTGATTTATTTTACTATACATTTAAAAATATGAAATATGTTTGGTATGGATACAGCATTTCTATTTTTTCTTCTAGGCAATTAGGAAATATTTAACTCAAAATTTTAAAGCTGAGAAAGTTGTTTTTTATTCCCCTGAACAAATCAGGATATCTTCTTTAACTATTTTTCTAAATGAAACATTAAAAATGATGAAATGTTTTTTTGACACACAGAAGGGCGTACAGACCAGTATAATAATACCTGTGTTCTCACTGCTTATCTTGAACTAAAATCTTACTGGTACAGTTGAAAGGCCTCTGTGCATTCCACCCTAATCTCATCTCCCTCCCCTCCTCAGCAGTAACCACTGCGCCAGCGTGGGCATTTATCATATCCCTGCAGCTTATGTGTCTTGGCAGTAATCTGTCGGCTGGCTGCTGAATGTATATGTGTTGCAGTGGCAGTTAATGTTATTATTTTTCTGAGGAAACTTACTTTATTTCTTTGCTTTTTTGCCATTCTTTTCCAAATCGGCCCCCAATTTGTACCAGGACTGAGACATACCACCTTGTGCTCTCCCCACCATATTTTATAATGTGAGTGAGGAATTAAAATATACTCAGTTTCAGAGCCTACAGCTGTGGAACAAAGGAGCAGCTCCACGGGCTGACATTTTTTTCCCATCATGATCTGAAGTCAGACTGGTATGAAGAGCCTTACCATAAATAATCTTGAGGGCCTCAGGGCTGAAACTGTTTCTAAGTGGGCTAGGCCCAAATTCTGTTTAAGATTCAGGTGGATAAGTGCACTCTGTGCTTCTAACATTTTCTCCAGATTTAAAAAATTAAGTATAGTATTCACTTGTGATCTCTGCATAAGCTGTTTGTCTTGTTAAATAAAGCAGGGTTAGCGAATAGTTTGGACTTGGTCATTTGAGAGCTCTTTTTTTTTTTTCCCAAATCCAAGGGAAGAGACTTCCTCAAGATGGCACAGAATTAAAGTAGTCTTCTCCAAAAAGACAGACAAAAACAGGAACCAAAAAAAAGCCAATAAATTGCTAATCAAGATGCAGATCCAGAAATGAAGAGTTGCTGATTCAGTATAATTGGTTTATGTGGAAAAAAAAAATGTAGAGACTGAGACGTTTAGGGAAAGATAGATAAGAGGAAAGCAGGTAATAAACTGAATAAGAAGCAAGAATTGGGATTGTGATGCAGATTGGGGACTGGGCTAACTGTAGACAAGAAGCTGCTTTTGGTATTCAACGCTTGAGACAAAAATGATTTGGAAAGAGAATAGTGAATGACTAGAAAGTAGGAATAACTGGCTCTTAGGATCTGGAACACAGTAAATACTCAGGAGTTAATGATGATTCACTGATACAATCTCATCAGTTTATGAAAGTTTTCCAATAAAAGCATATATTTGTGTACCTGATAGTTTTTCACATATGAAGATATATTATAACTTATCTGAGTACCATTTATTAAATAACTTCTTTTTAAAGGTAATCCAGATGGTTATCATTTTGTCATCTTTAAAGTAGTTCTTTCTATTACATAAGAATGATGTGGGGGAAGATATATATATATATATATATATATATATATATATATATATATATATATATATATATATATATATATAATAGACTCTGCTAAAGTTCAGTGATTGAAGGTTGTGCACAAATTCTTCATTTCTTTCATAAAACTAATTTTGTTGAATTTTCCATAAAAAGTGCAACTACTAAACATTCTTGTGATAGCTTCTTTGTGACTGTGTCACTGTTCTTGATTTGCACACGCCTTATAATTCAGGCCTTCTTTTGTTTGGGGTTGGCAGTTCCAGCTGTTCAAGCTCTTGTCTGATTATGTGGGACTCCTTATTTTAATGGGAGCAGCTTCTTTGCTGTATTTTTTAAAAATGGTCTTGGAAGCTTCTTACTGTGGATCTTTGTTGGGGACAAAGGATTATTTATGCTAAAGGAAAACGTATTCCCCACTGAGTTAGCTCGTGGGAAGCATAACAAACTCATTAGTAATGCTCAATTGTACTTTGGCCTTTTGCTAGGGTAGAGAGAAGGAAAAATGACATCAAGGACATTCTGCTGTACTTTGCCTTCTTGCGAAGACAACGTGATGTGTAACATCAGACTTTTCAGTTAGGTTTAGCTCCAGTTCAGCTTTGGTACTAGAAGAAATGTTCCTGAGAGGAAAGTGGGATGTGTAGTTGGCACTGTACCTGAGGTATGTTTGGTATAACTTAGGGGAGAAAGTAACTTTTCCTTGGAAATTGATAGCCTTATAAGCCATTTTCTATTTTTTCTTAGAATGTTTTAATGGTGGTTTACAATAAAAAATAGACTAGTATATTATGGTGCTATAAGCAATCTAAAATCCTAGGTTTTATATATTCTATTATTCTGAGTGTTTTCAAACTCTTCACTTTCTTTCCTCTGAATATACATTAAAGAATTGTATTAATCTAACTTAAAGTTGTGGGTTTTTTTTCTTGTATGTTTCAAGAATAGTCCTTTAGAGTTCAAATTGCTTTTTTTTTTTTTTGGTCTTTAGCACCTCATGGAGAAAATAACTTATGGAAAATTATTAAGGAAAGGCATTGAGTATTGTTTCATAGTTAAAATTGACATTTTTCTTTATTACCTTGTCATCTGGTGGAAGAAGCTTATGGTTAAACCTGAGAATTTATACAAAGTTCAGATGAACTTTATCTCTTTGTAAAGATCAGATGAGAGATACTTGACTTTCAGTATCAGTTGTGATATTTGTATTTACATTATATTTACAGTGTGTTTACAGGGGAAAATTCTGGAGCACTTTTAATGTAAGCTAAGTTTTATTGTTAGTTTTATTTTACTAGTCAGATGCTTCAAGAATTACTTTGATATTAGTGCCAGAAACTACATATTAAAGTGTGTTTCAGATTTTCCTCTTTCAAATGAGGAGTACTTTTATGAAGTAAGAAACTAGGAGTATGACTGCCTTCTCCTATGGTCAAATTATTCCAAATAGAAAAGTATTAGGTTTTCAGTCAGATAAGAGAATAAAGCAGATTCCTTGTAATTTGGGGGAGTAGGAAAGCTACCATTGTCTGCATATTAATGTTTTGTTTTATTTTCAGAGCAGCAATATCATTTCAGCATAGATGACCATGCTGCCTGCAATTCAAGTAAGTGGTTTTTTTGGGAAAATATATATTTAAGTTAATGAGATTAATATAATATTACAATAGTTAGAAAAAAACTAAAATGATCACAAAAATTTTCTATTTTACTGGTTTTTTTAAGCATCAAATTTAATAACAGGAATACTATATTTTCACTTTCTAGTTCTGAAAAGACTTTAATATTAAGCTTTCATTTATACTGCATATTTGTAAGAATCAAAAATATCTTAGGATTGGTGGGTTCATCGTATTTGTACTACCCTGGGAAAAGAATTGGAATAGTTTGTGATTTTCTTCTCATTACAATTTAGTATATGTTTGTAGTTAAAAGAGCTTTCAATGAAAACAAATATAAATTCTTAATTTTAGATAATTGTACACGTGCCCTGTAATGCCTGTAAATAATGTGGCATTAAAACTTAAAATTTAAAGAGTGTTTTTTTTTTGTTAGTTTTTTGGTGAGGGGAAGCAAAATGGAGGTAATAAGACAAACCAGAATAATCTTACATTTGAATGATTTCCAGAATTGGTATTTATTCTTAGATCCTTTAAAAGTTTTCTTTCTTTTGACATAAATAGAACATGACTGAATTTTAACTTATAGATAAAAATCACCTTGAAGGTCTACCTAGGAAGATGTAAGCAGCTGATAATAAAATTTGCCTTTGAAAGTGAGAATTTTAGAGTCAGTCAGATTTTGTGTCTGATTTTTGTTCTGCCACTCTGCTTGTGAGATCCTGGCAAGTTATTTTACCTCTCTGAGTCCCCGCTCCCTTGCCTCTGAGGTGAGGATAATAGCGCATATTTTTCAGGGTAGTTGTGAGGAATCAATGAGATAACATGAGCCAAGTGCCTCCTGGAATGTGTTGTTACATAGTAGGCACTTCAGAACTTTGGTTGTATCATTGGTACAACAAAATTATCCGGATGTAAAGCCGGAGATTATAACTATGTCGTGAAAGTTTTTTTTTTAATTTAGAAAGAAGGCTTATCAAGATAGCAGTGTGTGATAGCCTAGAGAAGATAACTTGTTTATAAAATGGTTAAGAACAATTCTGAATGGGATGCTGCTTTCTCCCTCCTATGCTGTGCAGCTATATCCTCCTACTCTACTAATAAAGAGTTCTTTTGTACTGTTTTCCTTTGGGGACTTGGGAGTTCATGGCAGTCTCCCAAAAGGTCTTATTCTTCCCCTTTGGGTCCTCTCTAATCCACATTGAGTATGCTCAGAACTCCTTATTTCTCAAAACCATTTTTTATCTGATTACTTCTATTCATCTCTTTGTATCCAAGTCTCAGAAATGTCATCAGTTTCATGGTGATTATATTTTCTCTATTCCTTATAAAGTGCTTTTTATCATTGCCACATTGACCATGTTTTTCTCATTTCTCTCCTAATGGTCATTAATACTTTCTTAAATTGGTGACTTTTTTTCATAGTGTTGTCTTATAGTTCCACGAATCCGTCTCTGACCTAGATTCCACAGATCTGTCCCTACTGATTCTTCTCCAAGAGTACCCTTGACATCCCTCATGGAAGTTTTTGCTTCTCTCCCTGGTGAATGTGAGAACTTCCTCGGATTTTCACCTCTTTGCTAATTAGGCTTCGTTTTTCATAAGTGCCTTGCAGAGAGGAGACACCCAGTAGATAGCTGGTTTCTTATTCATTTAATCCATGAAGGTCTTCCTTGCCCCTTTTTTATGTTCCTGATTCTGATTGGTAAATAAACTTACAGTCTAAAAATCAATGAACTAGATAGTTCCTAATCTCTTTTGGGTCACAAACCCTTTCCAGAATCTAACAGAAACTATGAACTCTCTCTCTCTGAGGAAAGGCCCATTAGTACGTAGGCCTAAATTTTTGCCTAAATGTAAGTTAAGTTTATATACTGATTCAAGTTCTTCTGTAGACTGCCTATGGTTAGGAATCTCTGCAATATGACAGCTTTCAGCATGATTGAGAACAATCTTTATACATGCAGGTTTTGTTATTAACATCTAGCTTTTAACAACATTAATATGCCACTGACTAACCCAGGTTTTTATAGTTTTCTGCTTGCAATAATAGGAAAATCCAAGTACTCTTCTCCCTAATGTGGCAAGAACTTAGAATGACTTTTGTTAATTTTAGCTTCTCCATTTTCATACATGATATTTTCAAAACCACTTTCCTAGCTAATGTACATCTTTCCTTGACAAACATTTGCATCTTCTCCGCCTTTTGTCAGCTCAGCCAAATGGTTAAAGGACAAATAACATTCTATTGACTGTAAAATACCATTTATTGTAAGATGCATCTTGATTTTGATGGTACAAAGAGTCATTTGCTAGTATCTGTTCCTCAAGTATTCAACTAATATTTTTGACTGCCTATCATGAGGTAGGTCTTATACTGAGTCCTGGGATTACAGAAGCAAGACATGCTTATGAAGGGAAGATTTAGATATTATATCTTTGCTATACTCCCTTTGAAGTAATTCTAAGAGAATTTGGGGAAATAACATCTTGTTTTTTTCCAAAAACTTTATGGGATCCTCATGTATTTAGGAGTTCATTCCCCAATCTCTACCCTCAATTTCTGAAATAATGCCCCTCGAATAACAATGTTTCTCCTAGTCTTTCGGTATTTTTTTTAAGTTTTGCTACTCCTGCTTGCCTCTTGTGGTATATATTCATTGTCTTTCTTTGCCTGTGAGATTTTTAAAAAACGTGTTTATTTCTCATCATAGGAGATTGGAAGCAGCTCTTTTTTTCCCCCCTCTATGTTTGTCTGGATTAACAATGGTGTTGTTATGGCTTTTGATTTGGTATAGTAACACTTGCCTCAAATAAACCTCAATAAGTTTAATATATTTCAGGGGGGGAAATTATCTACATTGAAAAATCAAGAAAGAACTAGATTCACTTGGTGTTACCTATACTTATGCCTCTTTTTTAAAAAACTTTTTAAAATTTTATTTTAAAGCAATCATAAACTTGCCAGGTGGTTGTTAAGTGTAGAGCAGAGATATTTGTTTGCTGAACATTTGAGAGTAGGTTGCAAATCTAATGTCCCGTTACCTCTGGTACTTTAGCGCATTTATCGCGTGCAAGGACTCCCTCCTATACAGCCACAATGAAATCATCAGAATCAGGATATTAGCGTTGGTACGGAACTACTATCTAATACTCAGACCACATTCAAATATTTGTCAGTTGTCCCAGTAATGTCCAGTTCAGAATCACCTGTTGCGTTTAGTTGTCGTGCCCCTTAGTCTTTATCAGTATTTGATTTCTTTAATGACCTTGACACTTTTGAGTATTACAGACCAGTTATTCTGTAGAATGTCCCTCAATTTAGATTTGCCTGATGTTTTCTCATGATTAGATTCAGGTTATGCATCTTGGCAGGACTATCACAGAGGGCTGTTGTGTTGTCTCGTTGTATCCTGTCAGGTGCATGTGATTTTGATTCATCCCGTTGTTGATCATGTTCACCTGTGTCACTCGGTTAAGTTGCTGCCTGATGAGTTTCTCTACTGTGAAATTACTCTTTTTTTCTCTTTGTAGTAGGTATTTCTGGGGACGTACTTTGAAAGTATATGGAAATCTCATTCCTCATCAAAATTCCAGTTTATTCATTTGTTTATATCTATGTGGACTCAGAGTTGTCCATTTTATTCATTGTGTTATAATCCACTTATATCATTATTTTCATGCTCAAATTCTTCTTGATTTAGCCAGCAGAAGTCCCTTCAAGCTGACTTCTGTGTCCTTTTGCATGTCCCCATCATTCTTTGAGCACTTCTTTGCTTTCTGGTAAAACTTACTTGATTCCAACACCATAGGGTTCATTCTAGTTTTCTCTCAGTCCGTAGTTGTACCTCTTTTCTTTGGCAGTGAGAAACCTGGCTCCCATTTGATGAATCCCCGTGTACGTAACCCGTCTCCCTTTGTTGCTGCCACCCCTCCCTGAGCTGATGCCCGTCTCAGCTCAGTTGGGCTCTGACACCCTGCACTGGGACGTTCCCCCGTTGTCCCCAGCAGACACCCTCTTTAGCCTGCTCAGGGTCTGATGCTGCACAGGGCCGTTGCCGTGCGCGGATGCCCTGTCACCTCACTCAAGCTCTGACCCTCCATTTCAAGCTGCCCTCCTGTGAGAGCCCCTTTGTCACTTCACTTGGGCTCTGATACCCCTTCCTGAGCTGAGATTTGACACAGTCTTTTCTCTAACTAATCTTATATTAAAAGTATATCTAATTGTATTTCAAAATTTTGCAAGTGTTGGTTTGATAGCATGTTTATGTCAGTTTTTATTCTAAACCAGGGATTGACCAGGTAGTAAACATTTTTAGCTTAGTGAGTCAGTAGGCAGAATCAAAGCTATTATGTAGGTACTTACATAACTGCCATTTTAAAATGTAAAAACCGTTCTTAGCTTGTGGGCCATGCAAAATCAAGTGACAGACCAGATTATTTAGAATTTTTTTTTTTAGATAACACTGTTATTATGATTTAAAGTTTATAAAATGCCAACTATGCGTTCATTCATTTATCCATCATTCAACAAATATTATGAGGCCCAATGCTAGATTCTACAAAGATATATCTTATAAGGCAGGTATTATTAATTCATTTTACAGCCAAGATGCTGATACTCTGGTCAAGTAACTTGTTAAACTTACGCAGCTAACAAGTGAAAGAAAAAAATTATTTGTTGACTTTCATCCCCTCGGTTTGATGGTAGAATCCATTCATTAATTAGGGATTCACTTACATTTATCACAGAATTGAATACGGAAAGCGTCTCAAGTATCTAGGCTAATAGTTTGCTTCTAGTTTATTAACTTTCTGTGAGCTGCTGCAGCTCTGTATGTGTGTATATTAAATATGGTCTGTAATTCATTATTTAAATATAAATGTTAGGCATGCTGACTTTTAACACGGTTGCATCCATTCAGTTGGTTGGTGTTTTCTCTAGGTGTGGTTTGGAGAAGACCTGCCTCTAAGTCCACGGAGTCCTCTGACCCCCAGGCATGGGCCAGGTTTGGCTGATGTTTGTCAGTATGATGAGTGGATAGCTGTGAGGCACGAAGCTACCCTGTTGCCTATGCAAGAAGATCTGTCAATCTGGTTATCTGGTTTATTAGGTAAGGCTTGCAAAGATGCTCAAAATTGTAATCTCTTATTCAGTAAATGTTTATTGAGAATCTTACTCTTTGTCAAGGAATGATAGTTCCAGAGGCTGGGGATCCTCTAGTAAAGGAAATATTTGCTGTCCTTTTTCTCACCAAGCTTACATTCTAGTTGGGAAGATACTCTGATTGACCCTGACCCTCGGGACTTGAACAGTAAGCAAGTTTGAGGCTTAATGGAAGAGGTCAGTAGTAAGAGCTGTGAATAATCAACATTTTAATTGTTAATGTTAAAAAAATTGTTTAAGTGTATAGGTCTAACTTGAGGGTCTGTATTTTATTGATTTTTTTTTTTTCTCCTTAAACTTGTGTAAGGCAGGAGATTCTGGGTGGAATATATGCTGTAGTTAAAATGATTCCTGTTTCTGAGGCTCCGAGGGGCAGAGGTATATGAAACCTAGGAGGAAATGTCGGCTTGGAGAATGCATGGCATCATATTTCTTTACTCAGAGGACATGAGTGCTCTGAACTTTCTCCCTAGAAAAAAATTCTTTTAAATAACAGAATTTCATGTAGCATTGTAAGGTTTTCGTGAAAAGGAATATATATATATATAAAGCTCATCTATGGTCTTTGAAGAGAATTAAAAACGCACTAAACACTCACTCTTATATCAGTTTGAAGATTTGGTTAATTTCTTAAAAGTTTATTATGTAATAATGCTTCCGCATAAGGGGTTTTAGAGGTGAAAAGTTGGTATTTCCTGAGTGCTTGTTACATTGTTATCTTTAATTTTTAAATTGCAACAAAGACCATCTTACTTATAGAGAATCTTTCTTGTGCAAGCAGTTGTAATGTGCAGTGAATCAGAACTTAACCTTAATAGTGGATGTTGAATTGTAAAACACTTTGGTGTTTTTAAATGAAATAAAGTAGATGTCATTTATTTTTTCTGTGCTTCTACACCACAGATATTTTTGTTTCAGTTGACTTTCTCTTAATTTGATATTACCTGCTGTTTTAACTGTACCTTCTAAGAGTGAATGCTCAGAGTCTGATCTAATATTTGTCTAGTGTTTCAGCTATAATCTGATTACATTTAATTAAACTTTAACCATATTGTTTGAATTTACTGTTTCTAGAAGACTCTTAGCTTTGAAATATGTTTTTAGGTATTGAAGTTAAGGCAGAAAGGTTATTGGAAGAACTTGATAATGGAGTACTGTTATGCCAACTGATTGATGTTCTTCAAAACATGGTGAAAACATGCAACTCTGAAGAACCAGTGGTAAGAAAATGTTTGACAGTAATGATTTAATACCTTGGTACATACTGATTTGCTTATGTACATTTCTTATCATCTCTACAAGGTTGTAAACTTCCAACGCAACTATATGTAAAATCTTGGATAATTTACTTAATCTTTTTGAGCATCTGAAAAAATATTCTCACTTGTAAAATGGAGATATTAACATTTACCTTGTAGGATATATTTCCGAGGATTCAGCAACATTAAATGAGATAATAGATAGATAGTGGTTAGCTTATATAGATAATGCCTGGTGCATAGTAAATATCTAAATAGCTATTTCTTCTTGAGAACAATAATAGTACCTTCCTTATAGGATTCCTGTGAGAGTTAAATGAAAAAAGAGGTTGTGATGGTTCCTGGCACACAGTTAAGAGCTATTATCATCATCTTTTTATTCTTTATATATTGTCTTCATGGTGAATTCATAAATATTGGTTGAATGAATAATACTTTTTTTAGACACTTTTCTACCATTGACCCTGAAGTTGGGATTTGAAGTAGGTAAGGTTTCCTCTCTTTTCATCAAATATGGGTATTTTCACTCATGGGATCTGGTGTCTGTGAGTGTGTATTCTAGACATTAACATAGTGCTGGTGGAAATATAAAGTAGTACCATCTTTTTTGGGGGACAATGGGTAACATATGTCACATTGAAAATAAAGCACATCCTTTGATACGTAACATAATTCTAATTCCAGGAATTTATTCTAAGAAAATAACCACAAATTCACAAAAACAACTGTGCAAAAAAAATTAAGAACAACCTAAATGCTCATCAGTAGAGAAGTTGTTTAAAATTAATTATGGTACCTAAACAGAGTAGAACATTATCTATTCATTAGAAATGACTATTTTAATGTTTTGTTTTGGGTTTTTTTACCCCAAAAGATGCCTGCAACCTATCATTAAGTGTGCATGCACACATACACAAATCAGATTGCGGAATAGCCTGTTTATGTAGCATTCTGTAGGTACAGATACACTTGTGTATGGAGAGGTCTTACTGAAATGTGGATGAGATGTGGATGAGAAGATTTCAGTTGGTACTAACCACCTTTGTATTTGGCTGTGTTGATTTTTTTTTCCCTATATACAGCTAGAGAAACTCACAAGGCTATTGTAATCCTAGAAAATAATAGCAACAGGAAGGAAACATAAGGAACTGGTAATAGTGTGGTTCCCTCCAGGGAGAGAAAGGAACTGAGGGGTAGTGGTAGGAGAAAGACTTATACTCTACTGTGCCCACTGCATTTTTAAAAATCATATGCTTGGGGCTTCCCTGGTGGCGCAGTGGTTGAGAGTCTGCCTGCCAATGCAGGGGACAGGGGTTCGGGCCCCGGTCTGGGAGGATCCCGCGTGCCGCAGAGCGGCTGGGCCTGTGAGCCACAGTTACTGAGCCTGCGCGTCTGGAGCCTGTGCTCTGCAGCAGGAGAGGCCGCGATGGTGAGAGGCCCACGCGCCGCGATGAAGAGTGGCCCCCGCTTGCCGCGGCTGGAGAAAGCCCTCGCACAGAAACTAGGACCCAACACAGCCAAAAATAAATAAATAAATAAATAATTTAAAAAAAATCATATGCTTGAATTCCTTATTCAAGTAAAAATTTAAAACAAAACTAAAAACCCCTCAGCCAGGCTTCCCTGGTGGTGCAGTGGTTAAGAATGTGCCTGCCAGTGCAGGGGACGCAGGTTCGAGCCCTGGTACAGGAAGATCCCACATGCCGCAGAGCAACTAAGCCTGTGTGCCACAACTACTGAGCCTGCGCTCTAGAGCCCGCAAGCCACAACTACTGAGCCCACGTGCCACAAGTACTGAAGCCTGCACGCCTAGGGCCCGTGCTCCGCAACAAGAGAAGCCACCGCAATGAGAAGTGTGCGCACCACAACGAAGAGGAGCCCCCACTCGCCACAGCTAGAGAAAGCCCACGCACAGCAATGAAGACCCAATGCAGCCAAAAAAAAAAAGATGAATAATTTCTTAAAAAAAAAAAAAAAAACCCTCAGCCTCAGCAGGATTATCTGAATACTCTTGGTCCAGGAAATAAAGAATTAGGATTCTGTAAAACTTAGCTTGTCAATTTTCAAAGAACTTTAATTACGAATGGGCTACTACTTCCTTGTTTGAAAGTCTCCTCAAGAAACTCAGAACCATATTTATGAATCTGCAAATAAGGAAGTAAGCAAAATTGAGACTGAGTAAACCTTTAACATAGCAATAATTTTGTGTTTGTATTGAACTGTGTTTGGAGAGATATAAAGATGTGCTTTGGAATTATTAGACTGTCATTTTTTATCTCAACTAAGACTCTCATGTCATTTTAAAAAGAAAGGGTAGAGATGCGTGATCCTACTGCTAATTTTGACCTGACTGTTTTCCTAGGAATCATTTTCTAGAATATGCTTAATGAAAAGCAAAATAAAATGATTTTTGAAGATGCCTTTTTCTTCTAGTGCTATGCACTTTTTAGTTACATTCACTGCACTGAACATTTATTTAGTAATATTAAAATGGATATTTAATGAAAATACCCTTGATGCATGTTTGAAATTATTCTTCTGTCTTTTCCAGAATTTTCCAATGAGAAAAGTGCCCTGTAAGAAAGATGCTGCATCAGGTTCGTTCTTTGCTAGAGACAATACTGCGAACTTCCTTCACTGGTGCAGGCACATCGGGGTTGATGAGACTTACCTCTTTGAATCGGAAGGTTTAGGTAAGTGTTGTTGTTGTGTTTAATGTTTATTAGGATATTTTTGTATGCCTCACTTCTAATTTTTCTTTCCAAATAAGGACTCAAAAGCCACATCTCATTTTACTAGAAACATTTATACTCTAAATATATGTAAACAATTGGAGAATCAGATTCCAGATCAAATGTATGATAAAAGCTTTTCATTTATGTTTTAGATCCTATATATCTAGAATGGCCTGGACATATTTTACTTGCTAAATGAGTTGGCTATGGGAAGGTTCTGGACTAATGCTTAACTAATTAATGTTTTCATCAAGAATTACTCTATCAAGTCTAAATTACTAGTAATTTCTCTTTAACTAGATAATTACAGAAATAACAGAAGGCCAAATGATGTATGTTCATGGTGTTTAGATTTATCTCGTAAACAGCAGCTGCCAATTTGGTTATCTAAATGGACTAATGCTTTTAAAAAGTCATGCTCTATTGAAGAATTATTGATGTATTTTCTCATTTCATTTAAGTCAACAGAAACATCTGTGCAGTGACCAAAGTGAAAGCTATCTAAGTTTTAGACTATCTGTATATTTCCTCAAAGTATTTATGTGTGCCTGCGTGCGCGTGTGTGCACACACACACACACACACACACAGAAGTTATAATGTTTTGATAAGAGCAGTAGCATACCAATGGCGGGGGTCATGGGAATAGTATTCGGCCCTGGTAGAGAGAAGTATTTTGTCACTGACATTGCTTAGAATTGCCGGTTCATGGTGATAATAAAAAGCAAACCAACTTTTAGTTGGTTTCATTATTGTTTTAGGTTATTAATATTGTAAATATTTCTATTGACCATGCACACCCTGTTGCCTGCAGACAGGTAGCTGTTCCCCACTGTTACCTGTTTAGTATGCCTCTGGATATTCTTATCCAGTGTAGAATTAAAACTAATGGATTGCTGTTTTACCCCCCAGTTTGCACCCTGCTTTAATCCAGGTGTGCTGATCATTAAGCATATTAGGTTTCTTTTTATTTATAGCATTTTAAAAAATTGAGGTATGTTCACATAACATAAAATTTATCATTTCAAAATGTAGACTTCAGTGGTTTTTAGTATACTCACGATTTGTGCAGATATCACCACTTATTAATTCCAGAACATTTCCATCACTCCAAAAAGAAAACCCATACCTATTAGCAGTTGGACCCAGTTACTCCCTATCTCCATCCTCTGGCAACCACCAGTCTACTTTCTTTGTCTATAGATTTGCATACTCTGGACTTTTCATATAAATTTCATATAAATAAAATCATGCAATATGTAGCTTTTGTGTCTGGCTATTTTCAATTAGCATTATGGGTCATTTATGTTGTAGCCTCTAACAGTACTTCATTCCTTTTTATGGCTGAACGATATTTCGTTGTATGGATATACCACATTTTTTAAATCTCCTATCAGCTGATGGACATTTTGATTGTTTCTATTTTGGGGTTATTATTAATAATGCTACTATGAACATTTGTGTGCAAGTTTTTGAGTGAACATATGTTTTAAATTCAGGGATATACCTAGGAGTGGAATTATTGGGTCATATGGTAATTCTGTGTTTATCTGTTTGAGGAACTACCAAACTGTTTTCACAGTGGCCACACCATTTTACATTCCCACTAGCAATGCACAAAGGTTCCAATTTCTTCACATAGTTGTCAACACTTGTTATTATTTTTTAAAATTACAGCTGACCCTTGAACAATCCAGGAGCTAGGGGCAGCGGTCCCCTAACCCTGCAGTCAAAAATCTGGATATAACTTTACAGTCAGCCCTTTGTATCCACGGTTCTGAATCCACAGATTCAACCAACCACAGATCTTATAGTACTGTAGTATGTATTTATTGAAAAAAATCCATGTGTAAGTGGACCCACACAGTTCAAACCATGTTGTTCAAGGGCCAACTGTATAACCATCCTAGTGGGTGTGAAGTGGTATCTCATTGTGGTTTTGATTTTCATTTCCCTAACGACTAATGATGTTGAGCATCTTTACATGGGCTTATTGGCCATTTGTATATCTTCTTTACAGAAATGTCCATTCATATCTTCTGCTCATTTTTGGAGGAGTCAGTTGTCTTTTTTTTGTAGACTTGTAAGAGTTCTTTCTTTATTCTGGATATTAGGCCCTTATTAGATATATGATTTGCAAATATGCTTTTCTGGTCTTTGGGTTGCCTTTTCACTTTCTTGATAGTGTCCTTTGATGCATAAAAGTTTTTACTTTTGATGAAGTTCAGTTTATCTTTTCTTTGATTGCTTGTGCTTTTGGTGTCATATCTAAAAAACCATTGCCTAATCCAAGGTCACACAGATTTTCACCTATATTTCCTTCTAGGATTTTTATAGGTTTAGCTTTTATGTTTAGGTCTTTAATGCATTTTGAGTTATTTTTTGTATACGGTGTGAAGAAGGAGTCTAAATTCATTCTTTTGCATGTAGATATCCAGTTGTCTTAGCACCATTTGTTGAAAAGACTGAAAGACTGTTTTTTCCCCTTTGAGTTGTCTTGGCACCCTTGTTGAAAATCAATTGAACGTAAACATATGAGTTTATTTCTGGACACTGTTTCATTCCACTGGTCTGTATGTCTATCCTTAAGCCAGTAAACACTGTCCTGATTACTGTAGTTTTGTAGTAAGTTTTGAAATGGAGTAGTATGAGTCTTCCAACTTGGTGCTTTTTAAAAGTTGTTTTGGCTATTTTATATTTCTTACAGTTCTTTATGAATTTTATCATCAGCTTGTCCATTTCTGGAAAAAAAAAAAAGGCTCTTGGAATTTTGATAGGGATTGCACTGAATCTGTAGGTCAGTTTGGAGAGTATTACAATAACGATATATGTCTTCCAATCCATGAACATAGGCTGTCTTTCAATTTATTTATATCTTATTTAATTTCTTTCAACAATATTTTATAGTTTTCAGTGTACAAGTCTTACAATTCTTTGGTTAAATTTATTCCTAAGTACTTTATTCTTCTTGAAGCTATTGTGAATGTAATCATTTCCTTAATTACATTTCAGATTGTTTATTGCTAATGTATAAAGTGCAATGACTTTTGTATATTGATCTCATATCCTGCAACTTTGCTGAACTTACTTATTAGCTCTATTAGTTTTTTTGTAGATTCTTTAGGGTTTTCTAAACAAAGGACCATATCACCTGTAAATATAGTTTTCCTTCTTCCTTTCCAATCTAGATGGCTTTTATTTATTTTTCTTGCCCAAATGCCCTGGCTAGAACCTCAAGTACAATGTTGAATAGAAGTGGGAAGAGTGGACATCCTTCTTTTCCCCGGTCTTAGCCTCGAGGAAGACATTCAGTCTTTCACCATTAATAATGATGTTAGCTATGGGTTTTCCAGAGATGTCTATTTTCATATTTATAAAGTTCTCTTCTGTTTCTAGTTTGTTGAGTCTTTTTTTGTCATGAAAGGGTGTTTGATTTTGTCAAAAGCGTTTTCTGTGTCTACTGAGATAATTGTATGTTTCTTTTCCTTTATTTTATCAATATGGTGAATTATATTGATTGATTTTCATACGTTGAACCAACCTTGCATTTCTGGGATAAATCTCACTTGCTGCTGGATCCAATTTGCCAGTATTTCATTGAGAATTTTTTACATCTGTGTTCATAAAGGATATTTGTCTTTAGTTTTCTTGTGATGTCTTTTTCTGACTTTGATATCAGGGTAATATAGGCCTCATAGAATGAGTAGAGAAGTGCTCTCTCCTCTTCTATTTTTGGAAGAGTTGAAGAAGGCTGTTAACACATAGTCCTGTGCTAAAGATAGTTTAGAATAAAATTGAAGTGATACGTTTCTTCAGTAATATCTCCTGTTAAGAGATCTGAAATATTAATAATTTAATGTTACTAAGCTCTTAGTTTTTTAGACTTAAAATACTACACAGGTAAGCATCCATGGTAAATTTTAATCTTCTTGTTAGCCATTTTCTTTTTAATTTAAGGAAGATGATAATATGTAGAAAAAATAAAAGTCTTTTCTAAGTCTCCAAATAAGTAATGCTACTGTTTTTTTTTTACTTTACTTTACTTTTCTTTTACTTTACTTCTTTTCTTTTACTCTACTTCTTTCTTGCCATAAATATATTTGCCTATTTAATTTGCCCTCTAAAATATGTGGTCTTATTTTTCACAGTTTTGCACAAAGATCCGAGACAGGTGTATCTTTGTCTTCTTGAAATTGGTCGAATTGTGTCAAGGTATGTATTCCACAATATTTCAGAATTTCAATGTCATAAACATTTTTTAAGCTGCTTTATTTTATCTAGAACACTTTTCTATAAATGAAAATAATTTTTGATTGGAATAAAGGTAACTTAATTTACTATTTTTTCTTTCTTTTTGTTTCTTTATTAACTTTGTTCTGTTCACGTGAGCCATGTCATGTGTCAACATCTGCTTGCTCATGTAGCTTGCCTTCATTTAGTATTAAACTGTAAAAGTGGGTACTTACATTTTTCAGATCAAAAGTAGAGTAAGAGCATGCAATCTTTAAGCAGTTCAAGGCGAGGCAAGTCCTTTGGACACAAAGAGGGTCTGATAAGAAGGCTGAGGCCTGGTATCCTCCATACCTGGCTCGACCCCATCTTCACTCACGAGATGACTTGTTTTTGTTTTCTGGTTTTTTTAACAAGCTGATTTTTAAAGGTACGTTTAGGATCCCTGATTGAATATTGGGAGCATCCAGTAACCCAAATATATATATACTATGATGTAAAGATGATAATCTGAATTTTTGGCAATCTGTGGGACATTATAAAGCATTTCCAGATGTCCCAGTGAAACAACTGGTAGAAGAGAGTCATACAGAAGATAGCCTATTGTGATATACATGGAAGTACTTGGCTCAGACTTCACTTGTTTGATGAGATCTCATGATTGGTTTTCAGATATGGGGTGGAGCCTCCAGTATTAGTAAAATTTGAGAAAGAAATTGAGCTAGAAGAGACCTTACTTAATACCTCTGGGCCTGAAGATTCCATCAGCATTCCAAAATCATGCTGTCAGCATGAAGAGCTTCACGAAGCTGTAAGTAATTGCACACTTTCTTTCAACTGTGATGCGTCAGAATCTCATAGTTCGCCAAAAGTGTTCCTCTTTCATTTTTATTATACTTGAAGAGGGAAAAAAAAGTAGCATGAATGAAAGTATTTATTGCAGTATTATTTATAAGGCTGAAAAATTGGAAGCAATGTAAATACTCTCAAATTGGGCAATGGCTAGGTAAATTAGGATTTACTATTTTAGCAGAATAATCATTTTTTGTAATCATTATAAAGACTATATAGCAACAAGAAAAATGTTTATTTTGTGAAAAGTATGTATCAGAACATGGAGAATGAAAATAATTGATATTAGGGTAGTACCTTTACAGATGATTTTAATTTCTTTAGCTATTTCCTTTAATGTTAAAATGTGAATTACACAATAGCTAAAACCAGAAGAGAACATTTTTTATTCACAACACTTACTCCTTTTAGGCTCACCAACTTATTTAGATTGTGGGTTAGTGCTGATTTGTACTGCTGAATATAAGTGGTATTTGGGTATTTTAAACAAAGAAAATAAGTGACCCTTCATGCCTGCAAGCTTGTTATGAAAACTAAAAGGAACACATTTCTTTAAATATATATGTGCTATATGAATATATTCAGAGTCCACCTATACATACGTGACCTGCTGAGATCTTATGGTCGTGTTTAAAATTAAGGAACAATTATTATCTGATTCATTATTTTGAGTGCTGTTAAGAAATATACAACTGCAATTCTGTGTACCTAAGAAACCTTAATGGATAGAAAATAATGACTGAAATAATTACCTCCTTTCAAATTACTTTGTTATCTAACTTGTAAATGGTTCAAATAATTGTAAATTCTTTACCCAAGTTCAGAATATTTTTTAGCCATCTTATGCATGTGGTATGTATGTGTGTGTATGCATGTGTGTACATATGTGCTCATATAACCAGACTGTGAACAAGATAAACTTCATTGAATGGCTTATGAAAATCAGTTCTATTTATGATCATGTTATTTTGTTAAATGAATGATGTAGGGAGATAAATCCGGACCCTTCTGATCAGGCCCGGGTGAATCCACATGTGTCCATTTTGTGTAGATAATTAAGACACTCATAAATTTCTGTTAGTGCTCAGGTAAGTTGGGTATATCTGAAGAGACTTTCTTTAACATCATGCCTAAATTCAATTAAGTGAATTTGTTTAGTTATACTCTGTGTGCCAAGTAGTTGAGAAAAATATACATGGCCTTGCTTTTTCAAAAATATAATTTTAGGAAAACAAAATGGTTTCCATAGTGGCTGATATGTGACTTTTTTTTCAAATCAAACATATCTCAGCAAATATTTTCATTTAATCAATTTATATTAATTTCCATGTTTTAAATAAAGAATTCTGAATTTTAATTTTTATTCCACTTTTTACCATTTTTAAGATATGTACTGCAGTTAAAAATTCTGTAAGCCCCTTGAGGAGTAGAGGTAGGATTTTCTCCTCAGTTCTCATCTCCTTAGCAGACTATTGAAACAAAGTGAGTGCTTTTAGAAAAATGCCTCTTGAGTTGAAATTTTTAGAATTTACCTAGTCTTGGGTAAATATTGGATAGGCCAAAAAGTTCGCTTGGGTTTTTCGTAAGATGTTACGGAAAGACCCGAATGAACTTTTTGCCCAGCCCAATAGCTATAAATGCATCTCTGCCTATTTTAACAGTAACTTTGGAACAAATCTGGATATTCCCCCATACATACAGTATTACTTTCACATGGTGTTAAGGGACAAGTGAAAATTCCTGGTTAAACTTTATCTGACTGGTCCATCTTTGATTTGACAGATATATTAATCCAAGTCTTAAAACAATTCAAGCTTAGTAATGAACTGTTTCCTATGACTGAATGAATGTGTTTTGAATTGACTTCACTGTGTACACATTCACAGACCTTCTCCGGTGATCAGTGAGTGCACGACGAGCCTGATTGCACTTGGGCAGAGAGAGAGAGAGAGACTCCAGACTTCCTCACTGTTAGGTTTTATTAGATTAGCTAATGTCTAATCTCAATATTTGTCAACAAGTAAAAGAGAAGAGATAATAAATAGTTGAACTGTCTTTAAATTTTTATCTTTGAGTTTGATTTTCCCAACTATCAAATAACCTTGCATTTTAACATTAAACAAAATAGTTTTTGTCACAAGCACTAAATCTTGTCATTTATTTTTAATCTTAGGTTAAACACATTGCTGAAGACCCTCCTTGTAGTTGTTCTCACCGATTTTCTATTGAGTACTTATCTGAAGGACGGTATCGACTAGGAGATAAAATACTTTTTATAAGAGTAAGTCCACCGTTTACATCCTGTTTAGATCTTGTTTTGAAATTGAATTTATTGCTTTACCAACCTTCTTTTGTTCCCCTTTTACTTTTTAAAAAATTGGAATAGAGAATGTTATTAATGGAAGAATTTCACTGTATAGGAGGAAATATATGGAGTATTTTCAAGAGTATATAATGTGTTTAGGTAAACACGCTTAACATAGCAAACAACTAATTAAGCTAAGACTATTTGGACATTGAATATAATTGGGGGGAAAAAATCTTTGAATACCTCAGGTAACTTGTTCCATTTTTTAGATTTCCTAAAGAGGAATAATTTTCTATCATAAGAAGAAGAAAAAAGCAAAACCAGAACATCTAATAAGATTAAATGTCAGTAAGAAGAAAAAGAAATAGAAACATTGCAGTTGATAATAATATAGACTTTGGGTCTTAAGTATGAAGCCTTTTTTTCACTGACACAGCATCAGCATCTATACTAATATGCTAATGTACATGCTTATGTTCTTCCTTTGTCCCATCTGTAATCTGCAATTGATTAATTGTCCCCTTTGCTGATAAGGAGATTGAAGTTTACCTGTTCATCATTCTGTCCACCTATTGATACAAGAGCTGTTCTATTCCCAATTTAGGAATGTAATATAAAAGTATGTAAAAAATATAATTTTACCACCTATATTTTCTTTTATTTCATATATTATCATTAGCTCCCCATACCCTGTTCAACTCATACAGAAACAGGTATATGCATTTTGTCTTTTAATTAGCTTTCTTTTTTTAAGCAGTATGATATAGTGATAGTGCACAGAGCACGGGATTTAGAGTTAAAATTTGCAGAGCAGTCTCATACAACCGTGCAGATTTGCCTGCTGAATGAATAGGGGTCTGAGTCCGTCCAGCTTGGGCTGCACTGGCAGACCCAGGATATATCTTATCAACACAAAAGCACCTTTTGGGTTGGGTAGCCTGGTACGTTTGAGGCCAGGCCAAGCTGTGTGGTTTGGGACAGTTTCCTTAATCTCTCAGAGCCATAATTTTCTCATCTGCAAAGAAAAACTAGTAATAAATTGTATCAAAGTTTTTGAAAGATTAAATTGACATGATACATATGAAAGTAATTTATTAAATTCTAACATACAAGTTTCGGTAGTTTTTATCTTCTGTAATTATGTTTTTCTTTAGTATGAGACTTTTTTTCTCTCCTCCCCTCCTTTACTCTCCCTTTTCCTTTCTTCCTTCAATATTCAGTCCTTGCAGTTTTGCGTATTAGTAATTTGGATTTTTAGGATGTGTAAATATCTTCCTTACAAACTGGAGGATTCTCTGTTGTTAGTTGCATGATTCAATATGAATTAAATTTATTACTTTAGTAATACAAGAAAGAGACTGGCAATTTATAGTGAAGCTGTTGGCAAATACACTGAATTTCATAGTCACAGACAACACAGACTATGACTGCTAATGAACCGTAACTGCACCTTACAGTTTTACAGCTTTATTTTTTACTTTCTTTTGGGGGAAAGATGCTTCACGGAAAACATGTCATGGTCCGTGTCGGTGGAGGCTGGGATACTCTTCAAGGATTTTTGCTTAAATATGACCCCTGTCGAATATTACAGTTTGCTACACTAGAACAGAAAATTCTAGCATTTCAAAAAGGAGTTTCTAATGAAAGTGTGCCTGATTCGTCCGCCAGAGCAGCTCAGCCTCCTGAAATGAATCCTTTGTCAGCAGTTAGCATGTTTCAGAAACAGAATTCAAAACCTGGCACACCAGTTGGTATTCCAAGGAGCAAAGAGAAGCAGGTACGTCTGCCAGGTGTGTTGCCACCAGCATCTTCCCTGAAAGGAGGCAGTCTGGCCTGTGGGTCAGTCCGTTCTAAATTTCCAAATTCTCCAGCAGCGTCCTCTCATCTCAACCTCACATCTTCAAAGGGCGTAGCAAAGAAACCGCAGTCTCCTTCAAACGATGCATCATCTTCATCTGCTTCTTTAAATCCAGCAGGTAAAAGCACTTTTTCACCAGCTTTATTAAGAACTGCACCTTGTGTATCTGAGTCGTTGAGAAAATGTATCTCATCACCCAGTACTCCAAAGGCCAAGCTTATTCCAGCCCAGAAGTCAAGAGATGTGCCTGAGTCTACACTTTTGCCAAATAAGTGTTCTGGAAAAATTGAACCAAAGCATTTGAAACACCATCATGTGTCTTCCAGGGATTATGCAGTCTCTCACTCAGCTACACATTTAAATTCATCATCAAAGTGTCCAAAGCCACCTAAGGCAAATCTGCACCTAAGGCCTAACCCTTCTCCTTCTTTCCAGTCTCCTGCAAAAGTGACAACATCCAGTTCCAAAACCATAACCACGGGTCTGAGAACACAGTCTCAGCCACGTGTTGGAGCTCTGCAAGCGGGGGCAATGCCAGCACAGAAACTTAAGTCAGCCTTGAATTTAAACCAGCCACTTTCTGTAACCTCAGTTGCTCCTGCAAAAGCTGCAGAGAAGTCGAAAGATAAGAATATGGTTTCAGTTGCCAAAAAGCAGCCTCAGAATAAAAGCACGTCCCAGAAGACAGGACCCAGCTCCTCTAGGTCCCCGGGCCGTACCCCGCTGTCCATTGTGAGTCTTCCCCAGTCTTCTGCCAAAGCACAACCTGAACCAAAGTCAGCACAGACTGCCACCAAGAGCCAATGCTTAGCCAAAGGGCCTTCCAAAAGTGGCAAAGCCCCGGCTGCAACCAGGAAACCACCCTCATCTGGCAAGGAGGCAGTTAGTGGAGATAAAAAACCTTCTGCAAAGAAGACGGAAGACGATGATCATTATTTTGTTATGACTGGAAGTAAGAAACCTAGAAAATAAACATAATGTGTCATTCTAAGAGAACAGAGGAAAGAAAGAGAGTGAATGTGTTAGCTGCACACCTTAAAAGTTTCTTCTATTTGTGTTTATCCAAATAGGTTCAGACATTAAGTACAATAAGATGGGGGTAGAGGTTGGGGCGAGGAGGGGACTCATCAGAATTCACATACCTGAATTCACCAGAAGGTACCCTTTTAACGTGAACAGTGGTAAAATCACCAGGAGATTCTTATTAGTCATAGACATTTATATGATTTTCAGTCCATGACATCTTTGTTAATGTCTGCCCATTAATGGAAATGTAAAGTTAAATAACACTACTAGGTTTATAACTGTAGTTGCTGTATTTTGAATATGTGTTAAATATGGAGGTTATTACCTGCTAATAGAAACAGAGGTGCTCTTAATATAAGTTATTGCATTTTAGTTTAAAAGCAACGGTTTGGCACTTGTCTTACAAAAGACATCTTATTTCGTTTCCTGATCAGGATTGCCTGATGGAACAATATTAAGTACCAATGGCTGCTGCTGATTAGCTTACTGTTACTCTGGGTTTGGTAGAATTGTTATTATTTAAAAATTTTTTAAGCTTTCCAAATCAGAAGGAACTGATTTTTTTAACTGACTTCTATTAACCTTGGTAATATTTTGTTACCAATATTTTTGGTAAAAAAATAAAATTAAGGTATTGAAATATAAATTGTAACTTGGAAAAAATTTTTTCACATATTATTTATAAGAACTTATACCTTATATTTTAGATGGACATTGTGCAATGTGAAAGGGGAAATGATTTAGTAGCTTTTAGCATATTAGAAATATTTTTTAATAATTAATTTTCTGTGAGTGCAGATATCAATTTTTACATTAAAATAATGTTGTTTAACATCAGAATTATGTTTTAACAATCTTAAAATTAAGGTGATAGTAAAGAATATTAAAGTGGTGCTACATAAAAATTCTGTCATGTGATTACTATTTTTCTTTAGCACAATAATACAAGTTTTAATTAGAGTTTTCCAGTTATGTTAATTTTCTTCAGTAAAGTCATGCTGCCTTCAGTTTTCCAGTGGCTAATGGACAGTATGTATGCAGCATTTTCTGTTCTGTAGGCAGATTCTCCAAGGAACTTACCCAGATCATGTAGTGACTATATAGACTCTATCGATCTAGGATGATATTTGTAAATAATATGTTTTTTAATAGATTGTGGCTATTTAAAAAATTGTTAATGTACTTTCAGAAGTTTTAGGGGTGTGTTTAATAACTTTACAGTGTTATCAGCTATCACAGGTTATTATATTCAGTATTGAGGTTTGTGTTTCCCTATTTTAAACTAAAATGTGTTTTCTAAAGAAAAATAATGGTTCACACAAATGTGCAATCATAGAATAAGCATCTTAAGCTGACTACTGATGTTTGTAGATTATAAAGCAAGAAACTTTTGTATAAAACTAAGCTATCTTTTGTCTGAGAAATACAGTTAAAATCAAAGCTGTATGCAGGCTAGTTTTTGAAATAATTGATGCTTCTCTCCTTAAAAGAGACAGTCACCAAATATTTAGTTGAGTTCCACTGTTGATCTGGGCATTGAGGGAGATAATATTTACATCTTTGGAAAGTGAAGTCAGTGTTCAAGAAGTACTAGAAGCTTTACATTTTTAGTGATGAGAAATATTTAATGCATCTTTCAAAGAGGAAGAATTTTACCTTTAAGAAGGAGTCTATTCCTTTGTAAGACCAAACAATTCTGTATCAGTAACTTCAGGAATAAAAGTGTCATCTGGCAGTTCCAAGAACTGGTTTTATTTTTTTGAAAAATTGTAAGTTAGTTCATAAATAGCCCTATCTTCATCGGGCTACTGATGGTAGGAATTTCCAACTCCTATAATTCTGTTATAATTTCACACTTTGATACAGTGAGAATATTCTTGAAATACACATTTTATCCAGTATTCATGATAAGGGAATTTCTCCAATTATATTCACATTGGATGAATTTTTATTTATATATAGCTTACTCTTCCAAAATAAATTTTTTTTTTAAAGTAAGCAGTGGCTGAAAGATCCTTTCTTCAAATATATTTTGAAATGCCCTTAAAGACCTAGTGTTTCTAATTGTTTTCACAATTTTAAAAGTACATTGTTGAAGTTAGAAAGAAATTATCATTTCTTCTTAATAGTAGTGCAAGATTTTAAAAGTTTCTTTTTGTTTAATATTTAGTAAAATGAATATTAAGCTTAAATTACTGAAGTACCTGGAAGAAGAAATAATGTGTACTTTCAAAAAAGAATGAAATATTTTTATTTTTCGTTTCTATAATTTGTTAATGTGACTAACATATCAAATTAATCTTCAGAGGAAAATGAAATGCTGATTATTTTTGCATTGTTTGAGCTTACAGTAGGTGTTTAAGGCTTATATCTTTAAAATGCTTAGATAAATTAGATGATCTCTAACTTTCCTCTCCACACTGAGTTAACAGTTCTTAATTGGTAAGGGAAATTTTTTGAGAAAAAAAATTACTGTTCCTTCTGCAATATACATCTGATACAAAAATCTGTTACTTCTTTAAAAGGCTTTACTAACAAGTTGTCATGGTACAGTCATATCCAGGTTTACGTACTGACTCCATCTGAATCCAAATTTGTGTATATTTTCTTGTGCTAGCAGTGTTTGTATCAGATTTTAACTTATATTTTCTCAGGTATTAAAGTTTAAACATATATACCAAGTCCTCAATTTACATTTTTGTGTGTTCTGAATACATTCTGATCACTTGGTTCATGTCAGAAATTGCATATATGAAGCATTAATAATTTGAGGATAGTTTTAATTTTATTGCTATTTAAAATGCCCTTCTGATACCTGTGGAATTTATTTCACTGCTCCTAGGAGATTATCAAGGTTTTGCCATTAAGTAACGGTATTTGTTCCGCAAGTTGTTGTATCTGCTAGAAGTTTGTCTCAGTAAGGCTAGACTCATATTTAATAATCTCTGATGACAGATCACACAAGTATTGTGTTCACAGAAGGCTACTGACAGTAGGAATTTCCAATTCCTGCAATTCTGTTTTAATTTCACACTTTGATACAGTGAGAATATTCTTGAAATATTCATTTTATCCTATATTCATGATCAGAGCAATTATAAAAAGCAGTTAATTAAATATGTATTTTCTGTGATGTTTCCAAATGAAAACAAAAACACCACTTAGACAAAATCAAAATTCTTCTTATATTTTCCTAATCATTTGTGAATGTAAAAATTTTAAACAAGTTCATGTTATGAAATTTTGGGGAATATTAGGAAAATATTAATGAAACACTTGCCAGTAAATCTGAAAATATAAAGACACATATTTTATTAAATTAGCTATTTTCCTATAAATATACTGTTTTGTTCTTGTAGAAAAACACAATATGACTCGATCTTGAAAAAATAATACATGCAAAGATTTAGCTATAAGGATGGTAATCATAACACATCATTAATATTGTTATGACCATAAAATAGAACACCATACAGACATTAAAAAATGATTTAGGTGTTGATTCTTTTTTTTTTCCTTTCCTTTTTTTTTTTTTTAAACTTTTGGTTTATTTATCTTCATGTAGCTTATGTAACAAAGTTTATTTCAGTAGTCACTTAAAACTAAATTCCTGAATTCTCACATTGTGTAGAAACATCACAGGAATCCTTTCTGGGTTGAGCAAGACTTTTGTATCAGTTCATGAGGTATAGTGATATATTCTTGAAGTTGGCTGTGGCTATAGCCAGTTTGCATATCTGAATATGATGACACTACTTTTGATTAGTCACAGCCACTGGTGAGGATAATTGACTAATTTAAAAAATGCTCGGCAAACACTTGGGATTTATCTTAAAAGATGTATGTATGGTGATGAAGTGATTTGTTTTGAGAGATGGCAATGATAAAACAATATATAATATTTCTGAATTGTCTGTGTTCTGCCAGGCGCAATACTTATTGCATGGTGTGTGAAAGGATTTTTTCCTGAGGAAATGTTGTGGTAGTGTTTGAAGGAGCCTGCAGATATGACCTGGTTATTTCTGGAGGGGAATGGACAGGAGAGGGGAAGAGGGCAGTAATAAGAGAGGCCTTGAAGTTACGGATTTCTTCCATTACATTAAATAACAGAGAATGATGCACTTTTACAGAAGAAAAATGTTAGGAACTTCCCAACTTACTATCCAGGTTTTTGTTTTAAAATATTTATTTTCAGGGTTTGAGAAGATACTCAGAGCATCATGTATAGACTTAGATTAGCAAGGGTCCTGCTACTGCCTTATTCAATCCTCACATTGAACAGATGAGGAAACTCAGCCCAGGAAGTTTGTTGATAGAGCATGTTAGCTACTGAAGTCACACCAACCTGTGAGCAGCAGAGTGAAGTCAAGGCAGTGGTCCCCGGGAGCTATGTGAGTTACCCCGATTGCTGGCCCCTTCAGTGGGTCCTAAATGCATTGGGTCTAGCCCAGCAGATTCCTTGTATTACCTGTATTGATGATTATTCCAAAACAATCTACTCAACCACAAGGCACTGAAACACCAACTCACTCATTTGCTCATTTAGCAAACAATTTTTCTGAGTGTCTGTGGCAGACACTAAGCTAGATGCTAGGGATACAGTAGTAAGACCGGTCACTGCTCTCCAGGAGAGGACAGTCTTCATTCAAGTGGTTAAAAAAAAAAAAAAAGTATGATGTTCTTTTTGACTGTAGCCCACTCAGTTCTTTCTGGGATAAGATACCTTGGTGAAAACCGCCTGTCTTTTCTCATATTGCTTCGGATCAGGAGCCCATAGGAAAAAGTGAAAAACTTGTATTTATTTGTATCTGAGCCTTAAGAACAAGAGTCATTCACCACCAACTGTTTCTCAGAAAATAGAGCAGAAAGAATCAAGTCCTAAACAAGGTATGGGAAACAGAAAGAAATGTGAGCTTTCTCTGGATAAGCCATCAAGAAGCACCCATCTCTAATACAAGGATGCTCTTCTAACTCTAGAATGTTTCCTGTGACAGTGGGGATTCATTCCCACCCTGACCCCGCCACAAACTCCACCTTGGTCTTAACAAGTGTGCCACAGACTGAGGTGGGATCTCAAACCAGCTGCCTGTGGGAAGACTGGTCTCCCTTCAGCCACCTCAGTTATGTTGGAGGAACACAGCTTCGAGCAGATGCTCCCTGTGATTTGACATCTCAGTGCCTCCTCCTACTGCCTCAGCAGGTGACAGGAAAATTGTCCTGTAAAATGCATTGCTATGACTCAAAGAACAGCACCTTCTGGGCCTTTGAAGCATCTTCCTGGCTGGCCTGTAGCCCCAAGGGACCCATAGGCATCCTGGGAAGACCTGGTGTGTTAGGGCAGCTCTTTTGGTTGCAAGAAACAGATTCACTTCAGTTTTCTTTAGTACTGTGTTGTTTTATTGATACATAGAACCTAAAGGACAATAGGAATCCGGCAGCAACCCAGAAATATCTGTACAGTGAGCCTCACAGAAATTGGAACTGGAGTCGTTGAGAAACATAGGGAGCTCTAGAGACAGGTAATCTCATCTCCCTTCTGCAGCTCGAGTACCCCCCTTCACTCTGGTGCTCTGCCAGGAACATACTCTAGCCAGCCTCCAAGCTTCTGATCCTCTTTGTGGGTTTTCTTGCATCTTTGAAAAAACCCAGCCAACCAACCAAACAAGCAAAAACTACCTGATACCATTTACCCCTTCAAAGTCTCAAGAGAGAATCTGATTGGTTTAGTTAATTACCATTGTTCTATTTTGGGCAGTTTTTTGCTCCAGGCCACTGCACAGGTCACTAGTCAACCAATGAGTTGGCTACCCTCCATATACCCATCCCCCTTGATGAACCAGCATGGTGAACAGATAGGTCACGTGGTCTAGAGCATGGCTACCTTGATGTAAGGAATAGCTTGGTTCACTTGTCTTAGCAGAAGCTGCAGCCAGTTTTCCTTAAAAGGCTAGGCATGACTGATTTGTCCAGTTCTCTTGGTAAAGAAGCCCAGAGTTGGGTTGAATTTGGCCTGAGCTACATAGGGAGGTCTCTTTGCATCAAGGAGCCTTCAATTTCCAGCACTGACCTTTTCTTTCAAGGTCATTGAGGCCAATATGACCTCCGAAATCCAAATCTGCACTTTTGATGGCTGGAAATGCTCAAGTACGTGGATGTTACTGAGGACAGGTATAAATAATGTTCAAATCAGCAGTGTTTGTTGTATCCCTGGATCTTGGAGACTCACCAGCTTTCCCTGAATTGGCCCACTCTGGGATATTTCAAAGCCTTTTTCTGAGTGGGAGAGAGAATGTTCTAGACCCTCGCTTCCCAACTTCTAAAGAAGCCTCTCCAACCCTTACACTACAGTGTCAAAACAATCAATTTATCAATTTGTTAAAACTATCAGTGAAACCAGTGCTTGGGAATCATGTTAAAAAACAACGGATCTTTTGACTTTTTCTCTTGGTGGTTTTGGTATTTTATAGACACCGTCTGAGATGCCCAGAATGTATTTTATCAGCCAGAATCATTTCTAACCCTGAAATTCTGTCCCAGTATGATTTTCAATGACTCCTTGAAAGTATTCAAGGGCTTTTACCTGTGCTGAGTCTTTGATTGTTTTTTCCCTAAGGAATTCCTATTAGCTGAAATGGCACAGCTGCATAAGATAAATTAAGATTGATTTTTATTTAATAACACTAGTTTTGAAGCTGGTAGAGATGTTAAATATATTCATCAATGCCTGTTTACCTCCTTGGAAACCAGAACTTTGCTGTTCCTTACAATTCTTCCTTGCTGTTTAAGTGATTGCAGGAAAAAAAAAAAAAGAAACTATTAGTAGATTTCACCACCATATTTAGAGCTTATCCTAAAACCTGAAGGGGTTCTGAAATCATACTTAAATAGAACTCACTTTGTGCCAGATGCTGTTCTAAATGCTTTATGTGTAGTAACTTATTTAATTTTTACAACTCTGTGAGGTAGACTCTATTACTATCCCCATTTTATAGATGAGGAAACTGAGGCACTGAGGAGATGTTTCTTCCATTCCTCTGGAAGTCACACCAACCTGTGAGCAGCAGGCCTGACACTTAATCATCTCAGCAAATACTTGATCATCAGCTCTTTAGCTTTCTCCAGAAGTGATTCACTGGGCAGAGAAGTGTGCTGGTCACAAATTGCCTGTCACAAGTGTCTCCTAGCTAGGTGTGTTGGCAATGTATCCAGTGTGTCCGATCTGTGGTATGCTGGTGTGCACAGCAGTAACACAGCCCTTGGCCTCCTCCAGAGCCAAGGCTAACCAGCTATACCTTCTCTTACATCCAATTTCTCTCTTTTCCCCAGCCTTTCCCCCTTAATCCTACAAACATGCTCAAGTCTCTAATCACACTTTCTCTCTTCTTTTTCTCCCACATCCCCAAGTGGCCACCACATGTTGGTCAGGATGGGCTAGGCTTTGCTGCAAAAATGAAAACACTCTTCATGGCTTATAGCAACAAAGGTTACTTCTCAGTCATGCTAGATGTCCATCAGGGACATCTAGGGCTCTGCTCATCTTAGTTGCTTGGGGACCCAGGTTGATGGAAGCTCCATCTTGACGAACACTTCAGGGATTACTGTGGCAGGGAGGAGGGTCATGGGAATGGCCAGCCCCTCCTTTTTGAAATTCCTCCCTTGGTCCTCGTGACGCGATTCTGATTTTTCTCATGATTCTCTGATCCCTCACTCCTGTGTTCTGACTTGTGTTCCCTCTCTGCCCTTTTCATGTAGCTACTCCCTGAGGACCATTTATTCCTTGGCCCTCTTCTAACAAAAAAATATTTCCCTTCTCTTCCTTCCTTCCTTCCTTCTTTCCTTCCTTCCTTTCTCTTTCTTCCTTCCTTCCTCCCTTCCTCCTTCCCTCCCTTCCCTTCCCTTCTCTCTTTCTCTTTCTTTCTTTCTCTTTCTCTCTCTCTTTCTCCTCCCTTCCTTCCTTCCTTTCTTTCTTCTTTCTTTCTTTCTTTCTTTCTTTCTTTCTTTCTTTCTTTCTTTCTTTCTTTCTCTTTCTCTCTTGCTTTCTCCTCCCTACCTTCCTTTTATTCTTCTTTCTTTCTTTCTTTTTCCTCCTTTCTTCCTTTCTTCTTCCCTTCCTCCCTCCTCCCTCCCACCCTTCCTTCCAGTTCTATGTGAATGATTTCCAGATCTTTATTTTCAGCCCAGTTTCCCTGAGTCCCACTTCCACTGTCAGTAGCCATCTGCCTTCTCCCATTACTACCTCAAAATCGCTTACCTAAAAAGAAAATTTCCATCTCCACCAAATCTACTCTTCCTCCCAACTCCCCTATTTCTGTTGACATCCCTTCCTCTCCTCACATTGAAACTTTCAAATAATTTTAGAATGTGTCTCAAATTCATCCCCCTCCCTGTGGTACTTCCCAAGTTCACGGACTTCTCACCTCTCTCCTGGAAGACAATAGCCTCCCAGTAGCTCTTTGACCACACTTTCAGCCTCTCTGCATGGCTCAAGGCTGCACATTGTACAGCTCTAGGCGCATCATTCATGGTGTATTCTAGGTCAATGGCTCCCTCTGGAGTTGTGCAGTTGCCCTGCAGGCCCACACTGAGCCCACAGTAATCTGCCTACAGCTCAACTTGAATCCTGACACACCACTGCTCAAAAACCTTCCTGGGCTTCCATTCCAACCTGAATAAAGGCCAAATGCCTTGGCTCTATTCCCACCACAGGTCCCAATGGGAGTCACCCTCTCTCTTCTGTCTCCTACAGCAAATGGCATTTTCTACCCTGCTTATAGTGATTTAAGAATAGTTTTCTTCACTTACTCTATGAGTGAGAAGGTAAATTAATTGAGGGATTAAATTAATAAAGATTATTTGTTGCTAATGGTAGAAAAACTCAAGCCAAAATGGCTTAAGTTTTACAAGAGAATATCTTGGCTCGCATAAATGAGAATTGCAGCGGGTGTGTCTTACTGCTTCAGGAATAGCCGGGTGCGAGGCTCAGCAGAGATCCTCGGGACTCCTTCCCTCTCTTTCCACCTCAGGAAGCTGAAACCACAGCAGGCCAGTCTGGCGGGAGCTACAGCCAAGGAGGAGAGGGAGCTGCTGCCAGAGATGCTGTCCGCTGCACTGAGAAGAGGAGGAACACTCTGGCTTCCCCCTTCTCCCGCCCTCTAGCGGCCCACTGCTGCCTTCCATTGGCTGACGCTGGAGTCTAGGAAACACAGCCTGAAGGGGAAAGGGAAGAGGTGGGTCTGAGAGCAAACAGGTGAGTCACCAGCACAAGTACCTCACTCAGAGTCACACAGCAGTAAGTGGTGGAGCCTGTCTTGAGCCATAGCTGAAGCTCTGAATCCTGCCACTCCTGCTGCAGCCAGCACAAAAGAGTATTCCAGCTGGAGGCATCTGTGTGAGCAAAGGTAGCAAATTCTGGACCATGTATGGAAATAGCAGAGGGTTCCTTTGGGCTACAGTGTAAGGTGCTTGCAGAGGAACAGCAGGGAATAGGATCCATACTATGTAAAATCTAAAGGCCTGGCTCAAGAATTTGGCCTTGGTTCAGGAAGCAAAAGGAAAGTTATCAAAGGAAAAGAAAGAGTTAAGGTAATTTATTTATAGCTATAACGATGTCAGAGAGAGGAAGGAAATGCTTGGACTCTCTTCAAACAAAATCAAGATACAAAGTGAAATAATTCTCAAGAATAAAAATTACAAACATAATAAAGAGTTGCTTATTTCCTAATTTTTGTATAGTTGCCATCTTTGATACTGGTAATAGAAATTAGGAAATCAAAAGCAACAAAAACAAAAATGAACAAGTGGGACTACATCAAAGTAAAAACTGCACAGCAAAGGAAACCATTAACGAAATAAAAAGGCAACCTATTGAATGGGAGAAAATATTTGCAAATCATGTATTTGATAAGGGGTTAACAGCCAAAATATATGAAGCGCTCATACAACTCAATAGCAAAAAAACAATCCAATTAAAAAATGGGCAGAAGACCTGAATAGATGTTTCTCGAAAGAAGACATGTAGATGGCCAACAGACACATGAAAAGATGCTCAACATCACTAATCATCAGGGAAATGCAAATCAAGATCAAGATGAGATATCACCTCACACCTGTTAGAATGGCTATTATCAAAAAGACAAGAAATAAGTGTTGGCCATGATGTGGAGAAAAGGGAACCCTTGTACATGGTTGGTAGGAATGTAAATTTGTGTAGCCACTATGGAAAACAGTATGGAGGTTCCTCAAAAAATTAAAAATAGAGTTACCATATGATCCAGCGATTCTATTTCTGGGTATATAACTGAAAAAAACAAAAGTGCTAACTTGAAAAGATATATGCACCCCAACTTTCATAGCAGCATTATTTATAATAGCCCATATATGGAAGCAACCTAAGTGCCCATCAATGGACGAATGGATAAAGAAGTGCCATATAAATATATGATTTATAATTATGGAATATTATTCAGCCATAAAATAGATGGAAATTTTGCCATTTGCAACAACATGGATGGATCTTGAGGGCATTATGATAAGTGAAATAAGTCAGACAGAAAGACAAGTACCATCTGATCTCTCATATATGGAAGCTAAAAAAACAAAGCAAAAAACAAACAAAAAAAAACAACAAGAAAACGAGTCTCCACTCTCTTTGCAGTGCCTAACAAAGTACTTAGCACCTAACAGATGCTCAATAAATATTTGTGGAAAATATGAATTTAAAAAAAGTGTGGTAATGGTAGATCAAGTGCAGAGAATTTAGAAATAGATCCACACAAATACACCCAATTAATTTTTGACAAAAGTGCAAAAGAAATCCAATGGAGGAGAGATAGATAGCTTTTTAACAAGTGGATTAATTGTGGTATATTCTTAAAATTGAGTAGTACAACAGCAATAACTACTGCTATACACAACAGCATAATGAATCTTACAGATACAATGATTGTCAAAAGTAGCCATATACGAGAGCTTAATAACAACAAATAGGAATGAACATTCATTCAGTCAAGTGAGGACCTACTATGAGCTGGGCACTGAGTCGAGGCTTTAGAGCATGTCAACACGAATAATTTGTTGGGCTCTTCTAATGTTTCCCTTTCCTTTTGAAGTTGCAGGAGAACACCCCATGTAATGACCTTTCATCTGAAAAGAGATCTATGGTATCCAGAAAGTACACAAAATGATTGTTCACTTTGTTCTCATTTTGTGGTTTTAAATCTCAAGGTCATATGCTCTGGCTGGCTTTATTTGAAGTTAAATGGCTTGACCTCGCTTGCAAATGAATGGAATGTGCACAAAAAAAGAAATGTCAGCTAAGAAGGAAAATGTCTCTGGGTGAGGGCAGTAAACTGGGAGATTTTACATCTTTTTTTTTTTTTTTAATATTTATTTATTTATTTGGCTGCGCCGGGTCTTAGTTGCGGCACGTGGCATCTTTGTTGCCGCGTGCGAGATCTTCGTTGTGGCATGCGGAATCTTTAGTTATGGGGTGAGACTGAGTTAGTGATTAAGCCCCTTGATACTGCCATTTGTTTAATCACAAACTGAGGATACTTGTTATTTAATAATAAGTATATCATCATCATCTTCAACAGCACAGATACGCCAAATAAAGGTCTGGCTGTGAGCCATACAACATTAGGCATGTCACAAAGGGGACACTAAATATTATATAAACTGGGTTCCTGCAGGTGGCTAGCTTTACAAATTTTAATCAATAGGCAGTGAGTCAAAAAATATGAATCCCTAGGTGGTTGTAAAATTTAGTTCAGCTCCCCTGCCATGACCTTACGCTTGCAACCCGTTCACTCATGCATTCATTCAACATTTATTAAGTACTTTCTATCTTCCATGATTTCAACAAAGATTTATTACTGGCACATATGTGCTCGGCTTTGGGTAATGGTGAATAAAATAGATATGAGTCGACCCTAATAGAAGTACTGTTTACGCCCACAGTTTGACAGAGATCATGCTGTCAAAAAACTCACTCTTTAGCAGGAAGACAAACCGGTAAGCAAGCCTGCAGACACAATGTGATGAGTGTATGGAGGTGTTCATTGGGAATGAGTGGTAAGCTCTCCATGTGTCACGGGAAGGCTTCTCTAAGAAGCTAATGCAGTAGCTGGACCTTGAAAGAAAAACAAGAGATTTGAGACATTTGGGGAAACATGTTTTGAGTAGAGGGAGTGGCAGGGTCCTGAGGCACGGAAATGTGAAACATCATGCACGGTTTGGAATGCAGAGCTCTGAGGGCGTGGGAACAGGTGGGCAAAGCTAGGCCATGTGAGGCCTTGTGAACCATGTCTTGGAACTCGGATTGTATTGTGAGGCGTATGGAGGCAGTTGATAGATGTGAAACAGAGAAGTGACATGATCAGGTTTGCCTTTTAGGAAAACCGTCTACCAACATTGTGACTCCAGGAGCTACTAGAGAGACTGGATCAATGCAACTTGGCCACTCCCTGGATGCAGGTGTGTGTGTGGAGGTGACAGGGTATGGGGGGGGAGTCTAGGAGACTCCCAGGCTTCTGGCTTTTTGCAGCAGCCTCTGTTTGACCGCCAGACACCAGACTTTTCACACTAAACACATTCTGCAGGTGACAACCAGACCTATCTTCCTGGAACAGATCTTTTGTCATGTTGCTTCCTTGTTACAAAACATTTAGTCAGGGTTTCTCACTCCACAAATTCGAATTTCTGAGCTTCCTTCCAAGGCCCTTTGTTGGGTCTACTCTCTGGTTCCAACTTTAAATCCTTCTACTCACCTGAACACTCCTCTTTTCATTGCTACAAAGACATTCCTTTCTCTTCCATCTCAGTGCCCCTGTATCTTCCCTCTGGATACCTTAAGCGCACCATCCTCCAAGGCTAGCCTAGCTTCATCTCCCTCATATGGCCTTCTCTGACCACTTCATGCCTCACTGATGCGCTGTATCTTCATCTACTGCAGTTTGGAGCTAAGTACGTAAGACTAGAATATGAGCCTCACAAGGGCAGGGATTTTGTTTATTTCACTGCTACATTCCCACACTTGGAACAGTGCCTGGAACATGGTAGGTATTTGATAAACATTTGCTGAATGAATGAATGATTATTCGATCCTCCATAAATATTTAAGAAAGAAAACATTCTCAAGAAATAGAACATTTGATGGATCCGATCAATAAGTCAACAAGCATATACTGAGTGATTGCTCTGTGACAAGCATTGTGATGGTTTCTGTGTATTCAAAAAGTAATTACACCTGGAGTCCACAGTGAGAACAAAGTCGTTATCCTACAGAATCAGAATCTGATGAATATTTACATTTTAGCACACATAAACATCAGTAGGGAACAGTATAAACAGATTTTTGTTAAAAAAAAAAACACAGAATTTCATATCCCTTAGATTTCAAAGTCTTATTTTCAAAGTCTGATAATACCAAACTTTGGTAAAGATGTGGAGAAATAGCCACCCTCAAACACAGCTAATGGGGAGGAAAATTAGTCCAATTATGTTGGAGGGCAGTTTTCCAGTTATCTAGTAAAAGTGAAGATGGGTGTACAAGACAGTCCAGTAATTCTACTCCTACACAGGAAAATTCTCAGACGTGTGCTTGGAGACAGAAACAATAGTGCTAAATGGTAGCACAGTTTGAAACAAACAGCTAGAAACAACCAAAATGTCTCACCAGCAGCAGAATGGATAAATAAATTGTGGTTGTATCCCAGTGGTGGAATCTTCTGGAGCTGTGACATGAATGAACTTGAGCTATAATTATCCACATGACTCAATCTCACAAACGTTATATTGAGTTTTTAAAATAAGCAAGGTGTAGAATAATAATGCATAAGGATCCTCTTTACATAAAGTTTAAACATAGAATATAATACAATATATTATTTATGAATTGATATAAATGTAGTAAAAGTATAAAATATGCCTGTTAAGGTGACCAACCATCTCAGTTTGCCTAGAAATTTGTTTTACCACTGAAAGTTCCATATCCTGGAAACCCCTGCATTTTCAGGCACACCAAGACAATTGGTTGCCTCACCTGAAGAAGAGAAACATCAGGCTTAGAATGGGGGTTACTTCTTCAGGGAGGGAAGGAAATGGGATTGCGTAAAGCTACACTAAGTATATAATTCAGCTGAATTTGTAATGTTCTGTTTCATAAACTGGATTATGGGTATGTGGGTATTTGTTATATTATTCTCCATTTGTACATCTTAAATATTTCATAATTAAGAAACAAACCCCCCTCCCGAACCTCCTCTAATGGATGCAGCCCCAGCTTTCAGGACTGAAGCACTCACTCCTCCAGCTGCCTGGAGTGCTGGCAGGTTCATCATCTTACTCTCACCTGAGTTTTGAACTTCCCCGATTCCTAACTGGCTTTGTTTGGATGGATACACTTCATTTCTGGGGGCAGCCTGCAGTCAATGACTGCTTGATACATGGGTGTAAAGGCTCATTCCTTGTTCCTTAATTCGGGACCCTTCTGAAGGGCCACCCAGGCTTCAGAGCTCCCTGCAGGGTCAGCTGAAGTGTCTCTTGTGATAGCATCACAGCCCACCTTCTTCTGCCCAGTCCTGCCCCCTTCCCTTCCCTTCCAGGTGTTGACCTGAGAGCACTCCCCGGTAGACAGGATGCATGCAAGATCTCCATCTCAGAGTCTTTTTTCCAGGAGCACTTGACCTGTGACACTGTCCTTCCAAGAAAAAGCAAAAGAGAGAGGGAGAAACACTGAGATCACAATTAAATTGTAAAATGACTCCCCTGCCTCTTTTTTTTCTTTAGCACCTGCCTACCCCGCCTTGCATCCCAGTTAATTTTTAAATCTCAAGCCTATATACTACACACAATTCTAGGTCTGGATGTAAAAAAGAAACAGAGAAACACTGATTACTTTTTAATGAACAATAACAAAATGATATAATTTTTCTTACCCACAGAGGGGTTTTGTGGGTTAGAGAACATTCCAGCAACCTGGTTTTGTTGTTCCCACCAAATGAGTCATTCAGAGGGATCGGGTGATTCCATCTGAGCAGAGGCATATGACTCTGAAAAAAAATAAACAGAGTCTAAAACAATACATAACGAACCACTGACTTGTGTCATGTGGATAATAAATCCTCTCAGAACAGAGAGGAGGGGAAAGTCAGTGAGATAAAGCAACGGGATCAGGTTCAGAACACGGATACAGAATAAAAATAAATGAGAGAAAGAAGGAGCATCTCAAAGCAGTCATCTTTCCACAAGCCTAACAGATCCAGGAGAAAGGTCAGTCATTTGATCTTGGACCACAACCTAAAATCTGCCAAGACCACTCTCACCCAGTCCTGATCCCCATAACCTTCCAAACTCCAAGACTGCAGGGCTCCCTCCCCTAGAAAAACACACACACACACACACACAAAGCCAAAATTCCTACCTTTGTTCCTAAGGCCCCTGATAATGTCTCGTGTCTCCCTCGCCAAGTTCCCTAATGGGAACAGGCACGGTTTGGTACTGCTTTCTAAATTCTGCTGGCAGGAAAGGGCTCTGGAAGTCGGCTAGATTTAAATCACAGCTCCACCACTCACTAGCTATGTGACCTTGGTCAAGTAACCACACCTCAATTTCCTCAACTATGAATTGAGAATAACCCTCCTAACGTAGGTAGGAGGACTAAGCAAGAAAATGTTTCCTAAGCGTTAAGGGCAATGCTTGGAAAATCTGTGTAGGGTTTAATAAATGATTGATTAGTTGAATATTTTTAAATATAAAAATAATGCTTCTAAGAAGGTGTAGGAACAAAATACATACATATTCCAATACTATGCAAATTATTTTAAACTGACTGTGATGTAGGATTAAAATAAATCTAGTGAGGAAAGAAGGGAGGACTCAACTTCACGTTCCTACCAAACCATCTGTAGAAATGTTAAAATTAGAACATTCTTGTGACAGAATTGTCATGTTCATTGAACTGAATTGTCAGGGGAAAAAAATGGTCAGGTTCTGTTCAATGTTACAATTCCTATGAGAGTAATTAAAATCTTTAGTTCTGTTTCTTTATTTAGAAATAATGTCTGCTTGAAAAAAGAGCTCTAATTGTCCCTATTTACACACTGGCTGCAAGAGCCCATCCTAGGCAGACAGACAACTCTGTAATTAGCCCCCTTCAAGAACAAAGCAGTGACCATCTTTCAGCTGCTTTCTGGCTTTTGAGCTTAGGAAGCAAAGGAGAGTTTTTGGCTCGCTTGCAAAATGGAATTTAAATCTGCCCCAAGCAGTCAGTTGCAAGAATGATAATTGCACAGTTTGTTACAATTGATTTATACAGGCCCCAGGAAAGAATGAAGAGCTTCTAGCTAAAATTGTCAAATGAATAATCAGTGATATGTGAAATTTTCTCTCTCTAAGATTTTAATGACTGCATTTAGAATAAAATGGTAATGTTGACCTATTTCTCATACAGTGAATAAACCAGCTGATATTTTGCAGTGTCTCTTAATCATTCTTATAGACACCACCCTTTTGAATATCCACTATGATCTGCTTTATATTAGTATTTTACACATTTCAGATGAACTTTCAATGAAACAAATTTCAATTAATTGAATTACACCTTGTAAAAGAATGTATGCAAAAGTTAAAATTGTGCTACTGGGACCAACAAAAACTTTTATGTGCCACCAGAATCTTCTGCAAAGAGCATATAGATTGAATTAACCTACCCCCTCTCCCTTGTGAAACACACATATAATATACACACGCATATATACACACTCAGCTCAAAAGAAATGGAATGATTCCACTTTGGTGTGTCACATGCAAATATTTTGCTTGTTTCATTCAATCTAGAAGTCTATTATGTGAATTTAATCTAGCTACATTTATTGTGATTACTGATGTAATTTGGACTATCTGCTATTTTACTCTCTGTTATTTTATTTTATTAGTAGTTTTTCATAATTCTTTGCTCTTGATTACAGCCTCCATCCTTTATCTCTTTTAAGATTTCAAGGTAAGTAAAAATCCTTTGGGGATTGCTACATTTCTATTTCTTTGGCTAATAAACTTTCCTATTTGGTTTGTTAGTATCTTTCTTGGGTTTGGATTACTGCATGAGTTTGTAAGCTTGTGGCCTCATCCCTCACTCATTACTCTGGATGACTCTTCCTGTTCCACAATAACTTTTTTTTTTAATTGTGACTATAGATTTTTAAATTTGAGGCTATATAAACTATCATTTTAATGTATCTGGGCTGGAATGAAAAGATTCCATGTACTCTTACTTCTCTATTGTGACTGGAAACCAATTTATTTGACTTTTAAAAATCAAATATTGAGGGCTTCCCTGGTGGCGCAGTGGTTGAGAATCTGCCTGCCAATGCAGGGGACACGGGTTCGAGCCCTGGTCTGGGAAGATCCCACATGCCGCGGAGCAACTAGGCCCGTGAGCCACAATTACTGAGCCTGCGCGTCTGGAGCCTGTGCTTCGCAACAAGAGAGGCCGCGATAATGAGAGGCCCGCGCACCGCGATGAAGAGTGGCCCCCACTTGCCACAACTAGAGAAAGCCCTCACACAGAAACGAAGACCCAACACAGCCATAAATAAATAAATAAATAAAACCCAAAGTTTAAAAAAAAAAAAAAATACAGGAGCTAAATATTCTTTAAAAAAAAAAAAGCAAATATTGAAAGAAAAGATAAAGCAGAAAAATATATCAAACATGTTTATAGGGTTAAATAGGACACTGGAGAAACCAGCAATGAAGCCCAGATCAGATTTTCAGCTTAGCAACCAAGAAGTTGCTGCTGCTACTCATGAAGATAAGGGCCTTGGAGGAGGAACAAGTTCGCCTCAGATTTCCTGCCCATATATCAGGGAGAATCAAGCTATTGTGAGGGACCAGGTATAACAATCCTCTCAGGAACTACTCGTGTGCTTCATTAGACGAACCAGTTCCGAGCTCTCATCTGCAGGGGCTCCGGGGGAAAGCAGAGGGCCCACACAGTACGGGGAGTGGGATGGGGACCTGAGGCAGAAATGTCCAGGAGGTCCCTGGGGGATTTCTTGTCACCTTAGAGTGACAGTAAGAACTGCACAGAAGGATGGTGAAGGAACTTAGAAGCCTTTTAAGAAACAAGTATAACAGTAGCCACACGCTGCTTGAGAGCTGAGAGAAAGAAACCATCCACAAAGAGGTCAAACTCTTGACCTATGATTTTTGGTTAGGATTTTGTGTAAGTTTTTATCTGCTAATACCATATCATCATGCTTAACAGTTTTTAATGTTGCATTATTTTATGTCATCTTGTAAAAACTTTGGAGGGTAAGAAGAACAGATATTATCTCCATTTTACAGATGAGAAAGCTGAGGCTCCGGGAGATGCTCTTATTTGTTTAAGTTTTCATGGCTAGAAAATATGAAAATCAGGATTAATGCCAAATATTTTGATTTTTATTTCCTTGCTCTTCCCATTTCTTGTTATTGCCTCTCAATATGCATCTTGTTAGTGGGGAACCCTTTTTCTCATCTCCTGATGTTTCCTTCCAATGAAGGACACTCAATCAGTTTAACTCCTGACCTCTCTCCCTTTCCTCACTCCACCCCAGGGAGGCAGTAATTTACCTGACATGTAAATATAGGAAGAATTCTCCCCTTACTCCTTTTGTGAAGGAGTTTGCCTGCCCAGAGAGAATATCTACTCTACTCTGCAATTCTAAGAAGTATGGGGGAGATGGGTGGGTGGGTGGGTGGGAGTCGGGAAGATTTTCTAGTTCATTTCTGCCCAGAATTTGGTACTTAAATTTGCCTAATCCAGTCAACAGGCCCATTTGGTTAATACCCTAAACTCTACCCTCCCATCTAGCTTCTATTTTGAATCACATTGGTATTTTGGCTTCTATCCTTACTCATTATTTTAGTTCTCATCTTGCCCAGAGCGTGGACAAAGAATAGGGTTACTATTTATTGGAGACCTCCCATATAATCTGCAACACTCTGGGGAGTTTGGAAGTAAGAATGAGGTATGGGAGCAAACAGTCATGACCAAATACTACAATAACCACAGGTATATTGCGTAACTCAGAAAATATTAGGGACTTCCTTGGCAGTCCACTGGTTAAGACTCCATGCTTCTACTGCAGGGACCATGGGTTTGATCCCTGGTTGGGGAACTAAGATCACCCCGCATGCCATGCGGCATGGCCAAAAAAAAAATTTATAGGGCTTCCCTGGTGGCGCAGTGGTTGAGAATCTGCCTGCCAATGCAGGGGACACGGGTTCGAGCCCTGGTCTGGGAAGATCCCACATGCCGCGGAGCAACTACGCCCATGAGCCACAATTACTGAGCCTGCGCGTCTGGAGCCTGTGCTCCACAACAAGAGAGGCCGCGATAGTGAGAGGCCCGCGCACCGCGATGAAGAGTGGCCCCCACTTGCCGCAACTAGAGAAAGCCCTCGCACAGAAACGAAGACCCAGCACAGCCAAAAATAAATAATAAATAAATAAATTTTTTTTTTAAAAATTTATTAAAAAACGAAAATATATTAGACATCAACAGAAGTTAGCTAGGAGAATCCATTTAAGTATGAGTAGCAATTGATAGATGGAAATGCTGAAAATGAAATCCATTCTCTTAGGAGAAAAATCAGTGGACCAGATAACAAATTAACCTCTATTCACTGCTTAAGGTCTCTAGGAGCAGATAAAATCAATGCATACCAAGTATGCAGTGGTTCAAAGAAATAGCGTCAGAAGTGAACGCTAAGGTGAAGCATTAAGCTTATGGCAAAAATCAACTTTATAAAATAGCCTTATACATGAGCTTCTTTCCATAAGAAGCACCTTGGTAGTCACTTCTTCAGTGCAGCCTGCCCGGATTAACCTTACCCAAACAACCTTTTGTTTAAGTGCTTACTATATACTAGACACCTGTTTATACATAAAACGTACACAGATACGTGGGTAAAAGCAGAATGTGGCTCCTTAGTGCAGAAAGAAGTTTAGCAAACTTCTGAGCGGGGCCACGAGAAGCCCTTCCACTTTGGACCAGGGCTGGCAAGCCTGTGAATGTGTATTTGCAGATCCTGGTTCTTGTGGATAGTGGATTCATGTGTTAAAACACCAAACACATCCCTTCTCAGGTCAGAATAAATATCACACAGCGAATCCCAGAGGGAAAGGAGAGGTTCAGTATCTCTCTGCATCTTCCCACCTCTCCTGCTTCTCTCCTGGAACTGTCAGTGTGTGTGGTCCATGTGTGTGTGGTCACTTTTTGCTCACCACCTCTGAGCCTCTGACGAGGACTGGTCACCTCAGGATGCTTTTCTCTACTGAGTTTCTGTTGCTTTTTCACTTACTAATGAAGTAATATGAGATCAGCGCTGTATATCATTCTTGAAACCTGCATTGAAGATGGTGTGATGTGCATACAGTAGATATCTCAAAACAGAAGTGTTGTAAAGCATTTGGTACTTTTCATAGTGATTTTTTTCTTTTCTACTTTGGATTTTTGCCTGGATGCTCCTGAAATGACATATACACTCCTCTGCCAGGCTCCAAACTTCCTGCGGGCACGAATTGAGTCTTACTAATCTATATACCCCTCCCCAGTGTGTGCATACAGATCGTGCTCAATAAATACTTGTTAGATGAAAGACTGGTCACATTACTGAGGGAAGAAAGAATTCTAAGCCACCTTGAGATTTACTAGTTACTCTAACTTAACATCAGGCTCAGGATACTCCGCAAATGCATTCATAATGGAGAACAAAGATGTCGGGCTGTAGGGAAGAGTGGTTCTGGCAGCGGGAATTTTTTCTTGATATCTAAAAAGTTTGTGCATCAACTTTAATTATGTGCTAGTAGCTTCAAACAAAAGAAAAACCCTTTAGTGCAATTAATCTAAAAATATTTTGATTTGTCAGAAATAAAATTAATTTTATTAGGATTACTAATCAGTGTTAACATGTTTTTATATTTATTGATAAATATCGCCAACTGCTTTTCAAACAACTTTTCTCGGTTTCCTACGCCGCCAGAGGGATCAGAGCACACCTTCCACATCACTTCTCTCCCTTCCCCAACTCTGGGTAGTAACCTTTTTTCCCTAAAGTTTTACTCACTTAATGAAAAATGCTAATTTGCGGTTCTTTTCCTTCTTATTTCTTTGACTACGCTACTGAGGCTGAACAATTTCTCCTATTAATGTCCTTTGCTCATTTTTATCCCCAGCAATCATAGTGGTCTTCTTGCTAATGTGCATGAATGTTATTACGTAAAGGTAAAAAATATTAACTGCTGCCTATGTCCTTGTTGTATAGATAGTTTTTCCAGTCGACCTGTCTTTTCCTTGGTTATATTTTTTATGTGAAGAAGTTTCAAAATTGTGTGCAGTAAAACCTCTCGCACTCCCAAGTTTGGAAAGTTGCACTGCCCCCAGAAGTTTGATAAATTTTAATTTAATTTAATTTTACTTTAAAAAAAATGGTCTGAGTTTTGTATATAAAGACTTAATCCTTTTGAAACTTACTGGGGTACACGTGTAAGATAAAAATCTAAATAATTATTTTTCTTCCAAATTGGTAGTCACGTATCTTAGTACCATTTGTTGAATTATTCTCTCCTCTACGTTATTTGGTGATGGCTTTGTGAAAAATCATTTAAATTCTTATATGTAATAGGATCTCCATCTTCTATGTTTATTCTAGTCCATTGATCTGTTCTTGAAAGATTACCACACTATTTCAAATTTTGCTTTAGAATCTTCTACCATGTAAGACTTTTTACCACCAATGACATTACTACTGCTTTTTGAAAGTTATTCTACATTTACCTTTGTTTACTGCTTCACATGAACTTTAAAATATTTTCCTTTTTTTCCCACGAAAATGATTCTGTTGGAATTCATCTATGAATGAATCTGCAAAGAATTGACATGCTATTTAGTTTTCCAATATGGTATACCTTTCCATTAATCAAGTATTTTAACTCTTTAAGCAAAATTTTGTATTTTCTTTAAAGAGGTCATACACATTTCTCATAGAAATTACTCCCAAGTATGTTTTTTTCTTGCGACTGCAACTGGAATCTCTTTCTCATTATATTTCTTAATAACTTCTCAGTGGTTTGCAGAAATGCTATTAATTTTCACAAAATGCATTTAGCTCTTATCCAGCCTTTTTAAAACCATGGGTCCTATCTTTTGTAGAGGAGTATTAGGAGAAGCATTCATGGAAGAACATTTCTGTGCCATTTATAGAAAATCCAGAGTCGCCATGTGACTCAAACGCCCTTTATATGAAAGATGAACATAGGTTTCTTTTATGGGGTGAAGAGATATATCTATGCCCTCTGCATCCCTGGTCTTAAAAATACTGCTTTCCCTCCCAAACCATGGGAATAAACCCAGCTGTTCTTCAGGAATGCTCTTTCCTAGTCTCGTTGGTGTTCCAATCCCTGCTCTGGGCCTCTTGGCTTGGGCAGCCCATTCAGAGCGCTCTGGTGGCTTTTAGAGTATGGCCTCTCACCATGCCCTCACAATGCTACTCCTCTAGTTTTGGTGTCACCAGCTGCTACCACTGAGCGACTCCTTGTCTCCATTTGTCCTGCTCACTTGGAGTCCTTCCAGCCAGACTAGACCCTGGTGCAGAGCCAGAAGCAACAGCCCATCTTGTTTCCTTTTTGTTCCCCAAGAAATCCAAAGCTAAACTTGGATGATTTAGCTTACCCCATGCTCCTCTCTTCTTTTGATGGTTTTTCAATCTTCTAAATATTTTTCATTGTCTTGTTTTATATGTGATTTAGCATAATAAACCACATCAAGTCTTTTCTAAAAATAGGCAAGATATAAATCTTAGCAAATTTTACTAAGACTTATGGTTTTATGGTTAAGATTTTATGATTTATTAAATAACCTACACCATGTATGCTATTCAGATTAACAGCATTAAAAAAAAAAAAAAGAATGAAGCAGTGGGGAAAGGGCACATAGTATTACTATGTAACCAATTTTCCATTCAGAAAACAAGCTAGAATACTTCCTGGGTGTCTATGTGTGTATATATGTGTGTGTATATTTTTTATATATACCCATGTGTATGTACATATATAGGTTATTCAAAACATACATGTGCACACAGGTGATATTAAAAATAGTTTAAAACAACAGTCACCTAAATTCGCATATAAATAAAAATTTTTAAATACATTCCCTTTTGTTCTCTAATAAAACTGCTTTAAACAAAGTAAGTTGTAGTGAAAATGATGCATCAAATAATTTCTAAATTGTTGATTTTTAGAAATTGCTGGTGTGACATTCTATATGACCTAGCTGTCGCTGGCTAAATGATGCCCCCTTCTGAGCCCGGAGCTGTGTCAAACTCTTCCAGCTACTTCCCTACTGCACGGATGGACATTAGGTTCCCATAACCAGGGACTTTGTTGCAGGCAGAGAGCAGCTAAGCCTGCCGTTCACTGTCACTGCCAGGCAGCCTCTGGACGCCAGCACTTCCCACATAGACTGGCCCCAGGCTGCCTTCACCTCGACCCCTGCCCACGAAATGGTCTCCTTGTTTCCAGAATACTCCTGGCCACTCTCCCGAATCGGGTCAAGGACATGGGTGCTACTTCCTAGCGATTCCTGGAATCACCACTGATACAGGACCCAGAACAGCCCCCATCCTTATTGAAGCTGAAGCAGACAACTGCCACCAGGTGGCGCCAACCTCAGCGGCCCGGACGTGAACCGATATGGATCTTGCAGCTCTTGCTGTTAAGACTGGCCTGTCATTTAACTAACCTGGCAATAATGACCCCGCATTTTACACGGTGAGTTTTTCGGGCTTCACTTACTGTATTAAGGGTGAGGGAGTTAGATTTTAGGTTGTTATGAGGCTGTGCCTAAATTTCTTTTCCCCTTCTCAACAATATTTGATTTGGAAAAATTTGAAACCTAGAGAAAAAGTATAAGAATAGAATATATTTAATGACACCCATATACCTTTCACCTAGATTCACCAATTCTTAACATTTGGCCACATGCTCACCCTCTCACACTCTGTCATCTCTCTCACCTCTATCTCTCCCTGTCTATGTGTACATTTTTTCCCCCTGAACCATTTGAAAATTAGCTGCATCATCCTGACTCTTTATCCCTAAATACTTCAGCATGTTCTCCCAAGACCAAGGACATTCTTCTACATAACCACAGTCACACTCAGAAAATGCAACATTGAAAACGATATCATTACCTAATATATAGATCTTAGTACAGAACTTTCTAAATTGTCTTAATAATGCCACTTATAATTTTTTTGTAAATCCAGGATCTAATCAAAGATCTCACACTGTATTTAATTATTTAATTGTCATGACTCTTGAGTCACCTTAACCTGGTGTGGTTCCTCAGCCTTTTAGAGTGTGTGTGTTTGTGTGTGTGTGTGTGTGTGTGGTCTTTTATGAAACTGACTTTTTTGGAGAGTCCAAGCCAGTTTTTTGCACTTATCTGATTCTTCCTTCGTGATTAAATTTGGGTTAAACATTTTTGGCAAGAACACCACAAGGTGATGCTGCATTCTCTTAAAACAGTTTTTAAAAGATTCCAGCAACTCTATTTTAACAACATACTTTTTGTTCTAGAAAGAAAACCAGTAATCACTGGCTCTTTAATTTTAAAACACATATGCAAACCTTGGGGCTTCCTCCTTTGTCATTCTGATCCCATTTCCATGAGTATACCACAGATAATGGAGAGCATGTAAAACGAAAGGAAATTACACCATGAAAACCAGCAGATCCAAGTTCATAAGGGATTACATCTAACTAAAGTCCCTAGTAGTTCTATTAACACATGGGTTGTTTGTACAGCAACCTTCTTTCAATGGGCCACCAAACTTCCCTCTCCATGTGGCCTTGGTTGGCTGTCAATCATGGGACTTAACCTCTCCACCATGGTGACTGGTTTAAGGATAAGCAGGACGTGACCTGAACAGAGCCAGCCTCTTCTTTGAGAGATTACACATGCATTCTGAAAGAGAAGGCTCTCTCTTCCTCTGGAATTGTGAGATAAATGGTAATGTTGGCTGGAACCATTTATGGTCATCTTCCTGGTTTTATGGAGGAAACTCTGCAGGAGAAGAAAGTTCACATACACAAAATGAAGCAGTGGCAAGTGGAGATAGAAAAGATCAATAAAAAGAGACAGAGTTAGTCCATGTGACATATGTTAGTCCCTGGATCTAGCCATGCCTGAAGTTGAATCATCTATAAATTCCTCCCCCCACCACCCCCGTAAGCTAGTTTGAGTTGAGTTTCTGTCTCTTGCAACTGAGTTTTGAGTAATACGGTCATGATTTAAGGACTTGGTCAGAATCTCAAGGATCTTTTTCTTTGCCATTGGCAAAGCCATGGCAAGTCACCAAAGAGCCCCAGTTTCCTGGGTTATAAATAGGGATGATAATTCACACTTCAGGGTACCTGCTGTGCACATTAAGAGGGGACCTGGGTAAGCACTTCACAGCACCTGGCTCATGTTAGGGAATCGATGGTTGCTAGAACTGTGTACAAAAGTCTAGGGCATCTCTCAAGGCTTCTGCCGTTTGCTCTGTGCCCTTGAATTTTCCCTCACTCTACCCAGACTAAACCAGACTGCGCTGAGAACAGTGCTTGCTCAGGTAGTGATCATTGCTCACTGTCAACATCTTGCTTATATTCTCCCCATTTGTCCTATAAGCGCAACAACATGAACAGAGCATTGAATATGTGTTGAGGGTATTCCGTGTTTGTCAGGTTATTATTTTTCCAGGTGAGAGAGAAGCCAAGGGTGAGGCTAACAGATAGCAATTGCACTGACATTTTTGTCAGCAGGCAATCCCCGCATGAGCCGGAGTTGAAACTCGAGGGTCAGGGAAATACGAACATTGGAGTTGGTATGTTTTGGGGGGCTACCATGTGTATTTGTTTTGGCCTCATTTATCCTCTTTCTGCAACTTTTTCCAGGAGGAAGTTTGTCCTATCAGAGCCCACAGTATTTGTTGCTGTCAAAGGGGCCAGTTGCAAACAGTCTTTCAGAAAAGCAAAATTCCCAGAGAAGAAATCATGAGGTTTATGTAGGTACCATCACAATGCAGGCATATTGCAGGGATTCCAGAATTGCAAAGATTCTCACAATTGCTCCATTTTTCTGGACTACTGCTCTAAAGTACCTTAGCAACTGCTAAGAAGGGGGCACCTCAAGCAGGAGCTAACAGATGTCCTGGCTGATTTCAGGCCTGGAAGATCAGTGGAGGTGACACAGAACGGCTGTCCCTGGCATGAGTTTGTGGCCGGCGTGGACTTTCCACCCCGTCCATGGTGGTGTGTTTAGAGTGGGGATACGGGTGCAGCAGTGACCTCTCATGCCTGAAAATTTCAGTGTCAAGTGGGAAGAATCTGCTGAACTTGCTTTGTGGAATTCAACCAACCCAGTACCCCAACAAGTTCTTGCATGTTTTGGAGTTGAGTGCTGGTAACCCCAGGGCTGGAAGCAGGTGTTTTGAGCACACCTCTTTTTGCTACTTGGATTCACCTGTACCGGGAAAAGACTGGTGGGTGGGCCCAGCAGGATCCTCTTTGCTTGAAGGACCATTAGATCCTCCTGGGGAAGAACTGGTGCTAAGGACAGAGGTGCAGGCACACAAATTCAGCCCAAGAACAATGTCCCAGCGGCCTGAGGCAGGAGTGGTTTGAGTACAGGGCAGGCCACCTCCCAGTGCTCCCCCCAGAGTCCTAGAGGAGAAGCCACTGTAGAAACCCAAGAGCTGCTCTCTCACGTCTCTGAGTGTCTGGAACACAAGTTGGCCCTGCTTTGGGCCATGCCCTGGGGAGGGTCCAAAAGGCACGGAAAGAGCGCTTCCTCCTTCTGGCAAAGCAGCTGTGGCGTCATGGTGAGACTTGAAGGGCCAGTGCAGAGAGTGTGAAGGATGGCGGCAGCTGTGGTCGCCACAGGGAGGGGGGCCTGTGGACAGCTCTCCTGGACCCCAGTGCCTCAGGAGCAAAGGCAGGCAGTGGTGTGATGGGAAACAGTGCCCTCTACTGGGCACCAGAGGGAGTACCACACTGGGCCTGCTCCCTGTGGTTTGACCTGGGCAGAGACTTCAGCAATGGGGCTGAAATAGTGGCTCATAGGAAGATGCCCAGGATCCTGTACTGGTGAGTCCATGAGGCCCCGCCCCAGGCTTTCCAGAACTAATTGGGGGAAACAAGGTGGGACAGGGGAGTGGGAGAGATGTACAGAAATATGATTTGTTACTGTAAATGTAATCCCATTATTACCCTTTTACTCCCAAGAAGTGTGGCCTGGGGTGGAAGGGAGAGAGAGGACCATGGGCTCCACCTATAATTTCAAGTCTGCTTATTCTGATGATAAACAGCTTGTGCCACAGAAGAGTAGAAACGAATATGACATGGGGTTGTTTCACTTGATTGGCAGAGAAGCAGAATTAGGAGGAAGCCTGATCCGGTGCCCTGGTGCCCCAGACAGCATCAGGAACTCACAAAGGGACTTCTGATGACCAACTATATAGCTTTCCTTTAAATTCCTCTGAGGACCAAGAGTCTCACGTTAGCTCTAGAAACGTCTAGGGATTTATAAGCAAACATTCTCCGGAGAAGGTTTGAGCTGAAGTATTAACAAAAGAGATGATCCCATCTAAATCAACATAAGATTTCAGGGCATCGTCTACTCACCAGTCGCAGCAGAGGGGGAATTCCATAATTACAATAAAGCAAAGTAAATGAAAGGGAGTAATACTTAGAGAGCTCCAATACAGGCTCTTGGGAATTACCACTTGCAGAAATATTGACTACTTTGGGTCGCCCATGTCAATCTATCATTCTCTAGTGAGACTAATTTGCATGCAGAAGTGTAAATCTATAATAGGATCGCTGAAGCCATGAAGTCTAGTTTTATGATTTGGTTCTTGGGAGATTCAGTATGGACAAAGGACATTTACATTGTAATCATAACTCGGTTTGCTCTACTTTTTACTAGCTTGTGTGACCTTAAGGAGATCACACCTCTCAGATTCAGTTTCCATACAGGTAAAATACGGATAATAACATTCGCTGAGTTCCTGTTGATTGTATGTAAGAAGCAAACATCTCTAAGTTTCAGCATGGGTTATTAACACAATATAATATTTATTGTGATCTGATTTTAACAAAGTCTGTATAAGCGGAAATAGATCTGATAAACAGACGTTGCAAATTAAGCTGACCACTGAAATGATCATGACAGGTGTTGGCATTTAGGGCCTCAGGTTAGGTCAACGCTGTTTGCTCTCACTTTTCTATTGGCTACAACTGTGGGGATGCCGAACCTAAGGCTCAGCAACTTAAACCTGAGTCACAGCGATTATAGTGTTAAATCCTTTGAAGCTTGGTCTATCTACAGCGGAAATGGTTCGATACTTTAGAAAAATAAAACACCAACACTTGGATTAAACATTAAGTTATAAAGGGCTATGACGATGCTACACTGAGTATCCAGAAAACCCCAAAACTCAAAGAGGAAATGAAGTTAAGGTCTAGTTGCCCTGTTTCATTTGAGTTTCTACCCTGGAAGTCATTCTCCTTGACTGTACCTTGTAGTTCAGGCCCCGCAAAATCTGGATCCACCCCTGAGTAGGATAAATAGAGCACCATGAGGGCACAGAGATGGGACACAATGTCAGGCTAGGAAAACTTCCAGGAGGAGGTGAAACTTAAAAATGAGACTTAAGGGTGGAGAAGGGGGTTAGCTCCACAGTTATGGGGAGATCAGAGCAACATTCCAGTCAAAGGGAATCGTCTGTGTGAGGAAATGTATGGAGGGATGGATGGATGGATGAGTGGATGGGTGGATAGGTGAATGGATACCCTTTGCCTAGAAATAAAGATATCTCCTACATATGACTAGAGCTTACGTTAGTTAATGGCGAATACCGACTCTTCTCCCACTGGAGGTGTCACAGTGGCGCAGGGCATCCATTGTATGATTGGTGAGACCCCAGTTGGACTCCTGGTTGTGCTGGTTACTTATTACCTGTGTGGTTTAGAACTAGTTATTTTCTGCAACTTCTTAGGCCTCAAGCATCTCAGTTAAAAAATGAAGACATTAACATCCACCTCAAAGGGTTTTTCTAAGAATTAAATGACATTTTGCAAACTTGTCAGCACAGTCCTTGGCATGTAGTAAGTACTGGGTTAATCATAGCTTTAACCATCCCCACCATCATCATCATCAACAACAGGTGATCTCCATCCAAGAAAAAGCAGTGACTGACTGTAACAGCCACCTGAATAACATTTAGCAAACACCCAGGTGAGCTAGGTCATCTCAAAAGCAGAGATTTTGAAAAGAAATGCACAGGGCTGTCATCTGAAGATCTTCATTAGTCCAAACACACGACTCAGCCTTAGAGACCACAGACGGGTTTGGGATGCCGGCTGTTGACCCGGGGACAGGGAATGAGATGTGATGCACGGTATAATAAATTCTTGGTTCTATCCAGGCGGTACAGAGAAGCAGAATGGCTCATTTGGAAAGAAATCCCAGGGATTGTTGCCCTTTATAAGAGCTGACACTTAAAAGTGGACTGTAATTCTTCCCCAGCACAGAGAGTAGAGGTGTGCCCGAAAGAGACCAGTTACAATACTGTCTCCTGGACTTACTGGCTCTGTACACTTATTTAATAACTCTTGTGTTTATTCATCTTTAAAATGGAGACACTTCCTAACTCCCAAGGTTGCTTTGAGCAGTAGACAAATGATGGAAAGCAACAGACAGAGTCTATGATTACTGGAGCTGCTGGTACCCAACGGCATCCAATTCTTAGACAAGTTGCTTTTCTCAGAGAGCGAATGCTACCTGCCTATAATAAATATTTCAGGGATGCTGAATTATTTATTTATTATATACTTGGGTTTACAAGGAAGGAAATTGGTTCCTTTAAAACAATAACATTGATTGGCTTAAATAGCAGAAACAGCACTCTCCCATCCTTATTTACAGACCCTGGACTGAGTTCAAGTGCACAGTGGCACATTATGGATGTTCCTGCTGACCTGCAGACAAATAGGAGGGTTAAAAGATCAATTAAATAATCTTAACTCATGAGCGGCAGGGAAAATATTTCAGCTGCAACACTGATTGTCGTTCTGAAATGTAAGACAGCGGAGCTAAACAAGTTCATGTATTCACAGAGAGTGGGTCCCATTTCCTGGCTTGTATCCCAGCCCTGAGGGCCTGTGACTGATGGAAGGAAAACAGAACCCAAGGGCAAGAAAAGAGGAGAAACAAGTATTTATTAAGTGCCTCTTCTGGCCAGGCAGTCTACCTAGCCATTTCACACAGGTAGGTCACCTAATGGCTTTTAATATCTGGGAGGTTAAGTTCCTTGTTCCTTATCTTCAGGTGATAAAACTGGTCCTTGGCAGGTGTCACTAAAACCAGGATCTGACTCACAGACCAGTGTTCTTTGTCACCACCAGCCTGACCATTCATTTCGGCAGTCAACAAACATCCATTGAGCTGCTTCCACGTACCAGGCACTTGGGATGCAAAGACATAGCAGGTAAGTTATCTGCCCCCAGGTGTCTCACAGTCTAGGGAGGGAGATAGACAAGGGAACCTCCAATTTCCACACAGGGTGGAAAGAGTGGGATCAGAGGGCAATTTACTGCAACGCCTCAGGACTCCTCATTTGTATGTGTCCCTTCTAAGTAAATATTCACTCTTATACCTAAATCTGTATTTGAAATTTTGTATTATTTTTCTTAAAGAGTATCCTCAAATTATATAAGATTTGGGACCCACCACACCTGGATTCAGCCCTTAGCAGGAAACAGCGAGCCCTTAGCAGGATACAGCGAGCCCCATGGACATGCAGATACAATATCTATATCAACCCGGAAGGCTTTCAGGAGGTAGCCCTTGAAATGAGACTTAAGCAAGAGAAGTATTTTAGCGACACAGAGAAGTAGGGGGGGGGGATGGGATGGGCAAAGAGAACAGATGTATGAAAGCCAGTAGTGGGCAATTTAAAATATCTCAACTTATTCAAGAAGCAATGATGCCATAGTGCTGGATGGTTGTTGAGAAAGATGTGTTGGCTTTGAGGGCAGCTGGTAGATAATGGGTTGCTGGTGCAGGAGGGGCAGGAGAGACGCTGGGGCCAGTGTGGGAGGGACTTTTGTGCTGAGTTCTACAGAACTTTAACTTTGATCCTTCATGCTAGAAGGAAAAACTGAAGGATTTTTAGGATCTATTTTTTAGGATTATGTTTTAGAAGAATCCCTCTGACAGAAAGATGCAGGATGACCTGGAATTAGGGTGAACAACTGTTTGTACCCAGGACTGTCCTGCTTTTAGCACTGAAAGTTCTGTGTCCTGGAAAACCCTTCAGTCCCAGGGAAACCAGGACAGTTGTTCACCTTACCTGGAAGAGGGTGAGCCCAAAGCCAAGAGAACCACTGAGAAAGTCTTCTCCATAATATGCTTCCAGCTACCTACTTGACAGCTCCACTTTGATGTCTAATTGGCATCACAAAATCAGTGTGCTTAAACCCTCAGGGCCTTTGCACTTGTTGTTCCCTCTGCTGTTCCCCAGGATAACCACACGGTTCACTCCTTCAGGTCTTTGTTCCGATCTTATCTTCTCAGCAAGGACTTCCTGAAACCCTCTTTTATAATTGCAATCCCTACCCCTGACATTCCCTATCCTTGTTTTGGTTTTGTTAGCACTTCACCACCATCCAGCATACCTAACATACTGAATATTTGTATTTTTTATGGTCAGTTTCCCCCACTAGAGAAAACCCTTCATGAAGGCAGAAATTTTTTTTGTTGCATTTCCAGTGTCCAGGACAGTGTCTGGCACATAGTACAAGTTGTTTTACTGAATAAGTTGAGACTTCCTTGATTCCTCTCTGCTCTCTCATATCCCACATCCAATTCATCTGCAAATTCTGTTGACCCTCTGTTCACAGTAGATCCAGAATATGAATAGCTCTTACCACCACCATGACCACCCTGGTCCAAGCCACATCATCACTCACCTGGATTATTACAGGAGCCTCCTGTGGTGCTCCAAGGACAAAGGATGACCCTGCCTGAAAAAGTGTCAGTGTTACACCCCCTACCCGACTCTTACTCGCCCTCCCCACCATGTTGCGATGGTTACGAAATTCCTGAGCCCACCTGGGCGATGACGCCCACCTGGGCAACGGGACCTGTCCCAAATAAGGAAAGGCATCTGGCCTGTCCCACTCCCACCCTATAGAAGGAAGGTATATGTGCCTCGACCAATCAGTAAACGAAATTTTCACCTCGGACCATTCCTTTCTGGCTATAAAAACTGATCAATAGCACATGTTCAGGGTGGACTCTCCCAGACTACTAGGAAGTCGGCCTGCTGTTCTGGCAGCGACCCTTCCCTCTAATAAATTCTATCTTCTTTACATTCTGCCTTGTGTCTGGAAATTCTTTTCCAACCCGCTTTCAGACCACGACACCTCCCTCCCTGGGCTTCCTGTGTCCACCCTTGCTTCTGGACGGCCTGTTCTCAAATCAGCAGCCAGGGGGATCCTGCTAAAATGTGAGTGTGATCATGTCACTCGTCTGCTTACTGTCCTCCCCTCCCCTCCCACATTCCCCTCCCCTCCCACACTCCCCTCCCCCACTTCCCTCCACTCCCCTCCCCTCCCCTCCCCTTCCCTCCCTGCCCTTTCCTTCCCTCAGGCCCACCTCAGCCTCTGGGAAGGCTGTCCAGGTTCTATCCGTTCCAGCCACAGAGGCTTCCTTTGTGTGCTTCAAACACACTAAGCACTTTCCTGCCTCAGGGCCTTTGTACTTGCCATTTAATACTCTTCTCCATGGCTGATTGATTTCCTTCAGGTCTCAGCTCAAAAGTCTCCTTAGCCTTCTCTCCCACACCCAAAGAAAATAACAAACCCACCTCCACACAGCTGAAGGCCCTTTGTTTTCTCTCCAGCACTTCGTACCTCCCGAGGCACAAATGGTGAATCATCTACTGTTTCTCTTCTCCTCCCCCTACCCAACCCTCCCCCCACCTATGGATGTGGAGCTACAGGACTTGTTGGAAAGAAAGAAATGCCTTTAGGAACTAATTTTCTTTCCATCTTAGAAAAGGCAGAAACTTGTGTGCTTGTCATACTGAAAGAACTAATTACCCTCCTCACGGATAGAGAGAGTAAGGTAGAAGCATAGTTTCAGAAAAACAGATCCTTTCCCTTTTTTCCTCTTTCCAGCCGCTGTATTTACCAACCTTCAGGGAACGGCGGGTTTTGCTGTTCAAACTTTCTTCCTGACTCTCAAGAAGCAAACCTCTTGAAAATTCTTTGCAGAAAGCCTGTTTGCTGCTGGAATGTGCTGAGAATATTGCTTCTTTCGTGAAGTCTGTTTTGTATGTTTTAATTCATAAAAGTTTTTTTTTGTTATTTTCCCATTCACCACCTCCCATTTCTCCCTACTGATTCCTCTTGGGCTTTCCATGTGCTTCCCTCTTTGTCTCCTTCACGATGTTCAACATGTACAAACTCTCAGTGTACTCATGTGCCACGCAGCTACTCACACATCATCTCATTTCATCTTCATACCCACCCTGTGGGGTGCTATTATTATTATTCTATTTTACACATGGGGAACCTGATGCTTACAGAGCTAAGTAGTGTAGTGGGAGCGGTCAGTACTCCCTCCCGTGTCACCGTTTCAGTGGGCACTGGCTGGCTTTCCACTGCCAGGATCTGCATCTGTTTCCCTGGCCGCTGGAGGAGGCCAGAAGTGCTGGGGAATACGTCCATTCCGATCCCAACAAACCCCTGCCCCCCCAGCACCCTTTAACCAATGACTGATGGAGTTGGTGTCTAAATACCCCAGCTCCCCTGCTCCTTGGGTGGGAGAGAACTGAGGGGCATTTTTCTGTGCTGGCTCGCAGAGACTCCTCGCAAGATTGTACCCAGTGGCCCATAGTTACCTGTATTGATAAAGAACCTTCTGTTGGCTGCCTCCCCTTCCCTCTCTCTTCCCCTACTGGTGTTTCCTGGGATCACTTCCGAGACATATATTTGCACTAGAGTCCTTGTCTCAGGGTTTGCTTCCAGGGGAACCAAAGATAAATCTTTGCCTAAGATTGAATAGCTGCCAGATGGCAGAGCTGAGCTGCAGACTCAAGCTGTGTGATTCCAGAGTTTGTGTGTTTCATTGTGATGTTCTAATCCCTTCTCTTTAAGAATTTATTTATTTTATTCTATCCCTTGTAGTGGTGGTAACTTTTTCTTCCTAATGTGTCAAATCATAGCAAACAATGGTTTTGCTTAAAAAAAAACAACTATCCTGATAAATCAGTTGGAAAATGCTAACATTTTCTTCAGATTGAAAATTTAGTGTTATAATGACAAATTATTTTAGCTATGAAAGGACAGGTTCCCACAAGTCCACAACTTAGCATTAATGGGGACCATATGATATGAGTCATGACAGGAAGAAGAGCCAGGGTGGTTGATGATAAGTTAGGGGTGCTTTGTTAAGTTAAAAATAAATTTACTGGAAAGTCTTGGTTAGATTATGGAATTGAAAGAAGAGCTAGATAGTCAAGTTCCAGAAAGGATAGACACCAGGGCAGCTTTGGGGAACCAGGGACCAGAAACTACTGGACAGTCTTTTGGGGGAACCCTAGTCAAGTTGATTAAGCCTCAGTTCATCTTGGTGAAGACTCTAATTCCAGGGACAGACAGTGTGATTGGTTGGGCTGAGGCAGCCGTGGGGAGCACTTTGACAGAAGCAATGGGAGAGATGCTCTTTCCAAAAAAAAAATCACCTTGCTGCTTTAGAAAAGGAGGTGTGGGATTCTGGGCAGTAAAAATGACAAATATTCCTGAGAAAGAGAAAGGACAATGTCTGCTGAGTAAAGGTAAGAGAAGCAGGAAATGACAGCACACAGAGGAGACACATAAGGTGACTACAAAGAAAAAAATTGTGGATATTCCCAGCTGCCGACAGGGACCTTGCAGTGTCTGTTCCCTTTTGATGTAATCTCCTATTATTGTCCCTTTTTTTCTTTTTGTCCTGGACACACTTGGTTTCTGGCCTTCCTCTATCACACCAGATACATTCCTCCTCAAGACATCTGTACTTGCTGTTCCAGTTTCTGGAACAGTCTTCCCTCAACGATCAGCATGGCTGTTCCCTTATATCCTTCAGGTCTTTGTTCACATTTCATCTTCAAAGGGATGCCTTCCCTGATCACCCATTTCCTGCTCTCCTGTCCCTCCTTCTCTGCCTATATATTGGATATTATTACCATCTCACGTTATATATTTATTTGCTTAATATGTGTCTCCCTTCATGAGAATGAAAACTCCATGAGGGCAGAGATTCTGTAACCCCAGTTTCTAGAATGTTCCTGACATGTTGTAGGTTCTTGATAGATCTTTATCGAATTAACAATGAATGGTTTCTCCTCTCTCCCTCCATTAAGGCTATCAAGTGTGAACATAAGGTTTCAAAATGACTGACAGAGACAAACCCAAAACTGAGGTTCTGGGGCAAGCGAAAGGGGGACCAAGAACATCCCATAGAGGCCTCTGTGGGAAATATGCCCAGAGGATTCTCTGCCCCCTCAACCACTGCACATGACGAGGAAGCCACAGGCAGATGGGGATTCTGGCTAGGGATGGAATTCCAGTTTCTTTACACCATTACTCTTTCAATGTTTTAATTGATTCTTGTTGACATCTAGTTTCATAACCTTGTGGTTATTATACATATGTAATAATAATAACCCCAAGAGGAGTGGTTGGCATGATCATCTGTTATTTTATAGATTCCTAGGAGCTCTGGGAAAGTGGGAAGACTAGCCAGCAAAGAAACGAGATTGAGAAACTCATCAAAGGGTGAACTGACCTTGTCTTACTCAAATGAAAAATAATCCTTACCAATCTTGCAGACCCACTCTCTATGTGGTGTTTGTGGATCCCCTTTATCTTACAGTTTCCAAATACAAAAGTTGACTTATATTTTCTAAATCACCAGACAGCAGTATTAAGTTTTTGTTGTTGTTGCTGCTGATTTAGGTACAAATCTGCAAAATAATGTTGCTGAGTTAAATGCATCTCCAACTCTAATTTCAAGTTTTCTGAGAATTAAGTAACAGTAAATTAGCTAAAGTCTGAGGAATGATGAAAGATAAGTATATATCATCAAAAATTGACTTAATGACCATGAAGACATAATAGCTAATGCTTATTGAGCACTTAAAATGTACCAGCACTATTCTATGTGGGTATGGTGGAGAGAAATGATCTTATTTAGCTCAGAAGACATTTCATTTCAGATCTATAAACATTTATTGGGCCCATATGTGCCAGGCAATGGATATACAAAGAGAAATTATCATTTCGGTCTTCAGTTTTCTTTTGTGCTAGATTCATTTCTTTAATGTCAATGAAATAGCATGGAAAATCTCCTTAAGTGTGAAGACACGCGTGCCGGAATTATCTTCGTTTGGGCACACAAAGACCTTCACGCTGGCTTCATGCTTGCCCATCTTCCCTGCCACATTGTTTTCTCCTCAAATCATATCCTAACCCTACTCATTGCCTCTAAATAAGCCACACGGTCTCACGTGCTTAGGTCTGTTTACATAGTCTTCCCTTTGCTTTGAAATCTCTGATCTGTCAGCTGAATTCCAAAGGCCCTTTGAAACCTATTTCACACATCAACTCTTCCATGAGGTTCTCTCTGAACCACCTCCCCTACCTCATCTCTAGGTTCAAGAGCTGACCTATAGTTGTGTGTATCTTTTGCTTTTGCCTTCCCAGTGTCCAGCCTCCCTTCTTTTGGTATTAGCACCCCACTTTTCATTAAGGAAGTCACTCCTTCCACTCTTCATCCATAAGGCTTGGGTGGGACTGATCCCACGTCCAGCTCCACCAGGGAGTGGGTGCTTGAGCTTGAAGTCCCAATTTGGAAGCACACGAGTGGCTCAGGGATGGACACATGACTCACCCGGACCACTGAGGACCAGCCTCAGCACTTTTGCCAGAGCTGTTGAGAAAGAGGCTCCCTATTTCAGCTGAGGTTGCTAAGCTAGCAGACAAAGCTGGGGGCTGTCTTTGGCCCATGTGAAAAGAGCCTGTCAGAGGAAAGTGTAGCTAAGGGTGGGAGAGAGAGAGAGAGAGAGAGAGTTCTACACATGCAGACCCAGCTTTGAAATGTCTGAAAAATTTACCTCTAGATAGTTCAGCAATTTATTGTTGAATAAATGAATGAATGAGCCAATCAATTCTCCCTGTCCTTTAAACTAGTCTGAGTTGGGTTGCAGTCATTTGCAACAGGAAGGATTCTATAAAATGGACCCTTTCTCACTGTTACATGATTGCTAGTTAGAGGGATGATAGAGAGAGAGAGAGAGACAGCGATAGATAGATGGATAGATAGATAATGTAAACCGTGAGGTTCTTAGGGAAGGAGAATGTCTTGTTCCTCAGCATATCTTTAATACTAGCATAGTGTTTGTTGAATGAACAAAGGAATGAATTTTCTTTATATAATGACATACTAGAATGCTACAGAATTTTAAATGGACATAGGCAATCCCAAGAACTTTCTGAGTCATGCTTAGCGCATTTATGTCATATTGGTGATGACTTATACAAGAATAACCCTCAAAATCTCCTGGGAGAAAGTATTAAGATGGCCACACCTATCATTTTGTTACCATTCTTTCGATAAAAGACAAAAATCCCGCTTTAGAAAATTACAGTACTGTGTGATATGGGCCAGAGTTAAGTATAATAATGAAAAAATGTATATGGTACTTGCTATGTACCAGGCTCTGTTTCAAGTGTTTTGCATGTTTTAACTCATTTAATCCTCACAACAACTTTATAAGTTAGATAAAATTATTACCTCTATTTACATCTTGGAAACAGAGGTATAAAGAGGTTTACAACCCCAGTTCTCACAAATAGCACATGGCCGACCCTCCCTGCAGTAAAGGATCCAGTAGAGGCTGGTAGGGGGTGAGTCAAGAAAGGCACCTAGAAAATGTCTTAGTGGAAAAGAAGGAGAGGAATACGAGGGAAGGCTTCATTTTATAGGAAGAACGATGCAAAGGTCCAGATTCTTAAAAATTCAGTGCCAGCTTTTTGCAAAATAAGGAATTAGGAGAAGTTTGTAATGAGCACCTCCCCTTTCAACGTCGAGCCCTTATGGTGACTGCTTGCTGTGAGCAGAGCTCCGTGTCTAATGTTTATATCGTGTGGCAGAGGTGATTAATTTCCTCCCAATACCTGTTATTCATTTCTTCCATATTACAAGAAATCCTGGTTTTTAGCTGTGCCTGTGGCTGGCTGGAATAAAAAAAATGCCCAGCTTCCTTTGCAGTTGGGATGGCCATATGGTTAAGTTCTGGCCAATGGGATGTAAACATGTGTCATGTGTAATGTTTAGGAAGCATCCTGAAAGGAAGGAGGCATGCCCATCTCGCTGCCTGCCTCCCTCTCATTGGCTGTACTGTGTACGTGATAGGGATGCTGTGATATTGTGATTTATAATAAGAAATATATACTTGGTCTTTGTTCTTGCTTCTGGCAAAGAGCTCCTAAAGCCCTTGGAATTTCCTAAGTGACGAGAGCAATAAAAAACGTCCTTTGTTACATTAATGAGGTGACTTTTAGAGGCACCTATGGATGGGGGGCAAGGGTTGGAACTTCCAGTCCCACTTCCCTGACCTCAGGAGAGGGGAGAGGGGCTGGAGGTTGGAATCAATCACCAATGTCCAATGATTCAATCAGTCGTGCCTATGTAATGAAGGCTCCTTAAAAACCCAAAAGGACAGGGCTCGGAGAGCTTCCAGGTTGGTGAATATGTGGAGGTGCTGGGAGAGTAGCGTGCTTGGAGAGAGCATGGAAACTCCGATCCCCCTTCCCCATACCTTGCCCTGATATCTTATATTAGGCTGTTCCTAAGTTACATCCTTTCATTTTATATTATTTTATTGTTTAAGATTTTTTCATGTGGACCATGTTTAAAGTCTTTATTGAATTTGTTACAATATTGCGTCTGGGTTATTTTTTTTATGTTTTGGTTTTTTGGCCGTGAGGCATGTGGAATCTTAACTCCCCGACCAGGTATCGAACCCATACCCCCTGCATCGGAAGGCGAAGTCCTAACCACTGGACTACCAGGGAAGTCCCCTATATCCTTTTATAATGAACTGGTTATCTAGTAAGTAAAATGTTTCTCTGAATTCTGTGAACAGATTAATTGAGCCCAAGGAAGAGGTTGTGGGAACCTCTGGTTTACAGCCAGTCAGTCAGAGGCACTGGTGTGGATCTGGACTTGGCTATTGGCATCGGATATGGAGGGCGGTCCTGTGGGATGGAGCCGTTAACCTGTGGAATCTGATGCTCTCCCTGGTAGATAGTGTCAGAAGTGAGCTGAATCGTAGGCCACCCAGCTGGTGCCCAAGAACTGCTCTGTGGTGTGGGGACACCTCCCCACCCCCCGCCATTGGAATTTGGTGCAGAACCTTTAGATGCTCAAGCAACTATCTTGGCCCTTGACGTTTGGTGCCATTTGCTAGAATGGCAGTCACACATGCTGAGCTTCTTCCACTAAATTCACCCATTATGTGAGTCACTCCTCCTCCCTTGGGGATCAGAGAAGAACCAGGAGTGTGACTCTAATGGAAGTTTTCCAAGTGGAAACATGAAGAATGGGAAATCAGTGTTACATGACGTAGTATTTTTTTTTTAATCTCAATTTTACTTTGGGAAACTAGAGTTAAGTAATATAAGTGTGAGGCTAGGACCCTAGTTCAAATCAGCCTGATTCTAAAACCGGTGTGCTTATCTACTATATAGACTGCATAGGTTACTATTACTAATAGTAGTGTGCTGGTAAAGATTTAACCAGCTGGGGCTGAGAGGAAGGACACTGATTTTTAATGTTTTCCAATTTCCTTGGTGTAAATATTCGCACCAGGCCAATCTCAAGCTACCAACTGTTCAACAATTGACCTGCGAAATTCCTGAAAATTCCTTCAGGCTGCCCTTATGAGCCCATATGAGCCAGCTCCAGCACGCTTCTGAAAAATACTTAGCTGAGCCTGAGAGAAGACACTCCAGGCAAACTGCAGGATGTCTCCAACTGTCTTTCCTAACCTCCAGGTTGTAGGGCTTTGGGTCTAATTAGGATAACAGCATTCCAGAGCAAGCAGAACACCTGGGGAGCCCAGAAGATGACCTTGGGCAAGAAGTGATTGAAGGGTAACCGCTTGACCTATGGCCTCTGAGGGATGTTAGTGGAGCTTCATCAGAAGTGTTGTGGCTGCCCTGTTTCTTTTTGGTGGGCGATCCATTTTCAGAGGGATCTTCTGGCCCAAAAGATTTTCAAATTCTCCTCCAGCTGGCAGAACGCTTACAATACCATCACTGGAGTAGAGGGAGTGTAGTTCTGCAGAGAGAAGCAGGACCAGAGCACATGGGTTTGAGAGAGAGAAATCTCCATTGTCACACATCTGCAAGCAGCATCTTGCAAGGCAAGTTGGAGGGACACTAATGTTTCCTCCTGCAATCAGTGGATACAGCGAAGGCTATAATTTGAGCAAGTGCTGGAGGGAAGACTAAGAGGCTTTAATGGGGTGTCTGTGGTGACAAGGGCAATGCAGGACACACAGATGAGGATTTGGACAAAACCTGCCCCGAGAAAGTTCTCTTACCACATCCTTAGGAGGAAGGCTGGAAACTTACTGGAACCCACTGTACATCCTTTGTAGTCTGTGGACGGTGAGTTTATGCCACAACTATTAATAGTTCTCCTGACAGAGTGGGTTCAGTTACACTCAATAAATCATTTTGTTAACTACACAAATTCCTGAGCTAAAGAAGCTCTTTGGCTTTATGGAATAAGGACGCCCGTCCTGGAGGGCCCTGTGTGAGAATGAGAGTCAAAGTTCTCCACGTGAGCAAAATTAGGCCATCAGCCCCCTCCCAGAGTTCTTGCTCAACCGAGCCCTAACCCTATCATTACGTAAGGGGGACATTTTGACCTAGCTCTGTTCTCCTTTGCATCTCTCTGCTCTCTGAGAGAATCTGTTCCAAGGCCCTAACATTTGTGATCCAGCTCACTTGTTTTGAATCCGTTTTATTACTCCCGAGGTCTCTGTGTGGATTCTCTTTTTCTGGTGGTAGCATTGTGCTTCTCCAGGGACAGAACTGTAGACATTTCACATGGAGGTACTGGAGAGTAAGGGTCCTTCCCCCTCCTTGAGTATCACTATTGTATGGTCAGACCACCCAAGGTGGCTATTCTCTTGTTCTCTGTACATCTCCTGCCCCACCAGTGCCTGCCTCACCTATACCCTACTTACCTGACTGACCTTCCTACATACTTGCTCCTGGCCCCAGCTAGTGGTTGTTCTAACTTTAGGTTAGAGCATCTCCACTATGATAGCTTATCAAAGGGGCAGTGAGGGGCGTGCCCCTCTGCTGGTTTCCCTGGTAACCGATGAGCTGACCTGAGGTCAGTTCCCCCTATAACTGGTAATCTCCCCCTGCCCCTGGGAGCAAAGCCTGCTGCCATGTGCTGCCCCACCTCTGCTGCACACAGCGGGATGTCACTCCAGGACCTTGCTTCAGACATGTAAGGTCCCCCATCCTTTAAACCACTGATGTCTCTGTTGCTGACTCCGGCTCTTTCTTTGGTCTTGAGGCTAGGCAAGTACAGGCTTTGCAGACCTGTAGGATACAGCCCAACAAATATGGACTCATTATTTCTTTTAATTCAATGCTTCTTTGTCCTTTTGACATAGCCGCATCCATCTTTGAGCACTTCCTTGCTGTCTGGCACAAGATGTTTCTGTATCACCTTTACTTTCCCTGCCCCAGACCAGGAGCCAGCCATGTTCATAAGAAGCCCTGGTTTCTTTGAGTGGGAAATGTTATTTGGAAACAAAGAACTGAGTGTGAGGCATGCTCATTACTACTGGAGTATCATTGCTTCTGGCCCTTTTTATAGACAGAGCTAGAAAAAAAAATTAAATGATGAATTCATAATGCTTCCTTAATTCGAACAAAAAACGGCCCCAAACCTTAATTCTCCCATTCTGTATATGTCTTTTCATTATCCCGCAGTGAAAACCTTGGTTTCTGACATCAATATTTTTACTTGTTTATACTATTATACATTAAACACAATTTAGTTTCAGAAACACAATCAATAACACTATCAATTATGAACCTTAAGTAAAATTCATACATTATAATTCTTTAAAATTATAAAGATGTCTTTATAATTCTTTTGACCTTAAGATATATTCTATTAATGGTATACAATCTTAGTATTATATTTAAAAGTTATTTGAATTAATTCATTTTTCTGTGTGGCTATGTTATCTATGTAGTATACAGTAACATTCACTTCTTCCTGTATTTAATGTTAGGGTTTTGTCTTATCTTTCTTTTTATTTAATTTTATGTTTGAATATGTAAAAAATGCATAGCTTAAAAGTAAAAACTAGTAAAAAAGTTCTAATCAGGGAAATTGTGCTTGCACCCTTACTCCCTATATCCCACTCTTACACCCCTACAGGCAGCTATATTCATTAGTTTTAGATTTATTGTTCTTGACTTTCTTTTTGCAAAAATAAGGGAATATATACATATATGTTTTTATTTCCTCTTCTTTCTTATACAAAAGAGCATGCCATGAGCATTCTTTTGCACTTTGCTTTTTATCACTTGACAATATAGTTTGCAAATTATTCCATATTAGTTCATAGAGATCTTCCTCATTCTTTTTTTTATGTGTTTTTTCTATTTTTATAATAATGAAATAAACCTGCTTCCTCATTCTTTTTGACGGCTGCATAGTATTCTGTTGTACGGATGCACCATGATTCATTTGTAATGCCCTATGGATGGGCATATGGGTTGTTCCTAATACTTTATTACAAATAATATAATGCATAACTTGTAATGAATAACTTTTTTTTTGTATTTGTGAAGGTATATTTTCAGGGTAAATTTCTAGCAGTGGGATTGATGGGTCAAAGGGTTAATGCATACGTAATTTTGCTAGAAAATGCCAAATTTCCCTCCATATGGGTTGTACCATTTTGCCTTCCCACCAGCAATATATGAAAGTCCTTTTTTTCCCCACAGTCTGGCCGTAAAGTATATCATCAAAGTCTTGACTTTTTTGTCAGATAGTTGAGAAATTGTATCTCAGTATAATTTAAATTTGCATTTCTCTTATTATGAGTGAAATTGAGCATTATTAATATATTTAAAAGGCCACTCATATATCTTTTTCCATGAACTACCTGCTCATGTCTTTTACTTTCTAGTAGGTTTTTAATGCATAATCTAAAAATCATCAAATTCTATTTATAACATTGGAGTTTACAAAAGACTCACAAGTCATCTTTTTGATCCTAAAAGATTTTGAAAACCTCAGAAAGAATAAGGACAGCACTGTTGAACTAGAACAGTTTCAAAGGTAGTCTTATTAATCTGGAAAATACAGAGTACCTGCAATTATATGCATGGACTATCTTGTCTGATGGTGTTAGAAACCTTGAACAGAATATTTTACGTAGAAGATTATTAACACTGGCTGAGGGAAGGTTGTCACATCTTCATAATCACTTAATAAATATTCTCAGAAGTCTAAAATTGTCACAAAAAGCCTGACTTGTTTCCTGCTTACAGTTGCACCTAAAAGGAGCCCTGAGATGGAAATGGGAGGTGGCAGAATACCAGCGACACCTATGAAATATCAGTCTGATGAGTTTGTTCCCTTGTCTACTTTTGCGGTTTGTTTTTGAATTTTTGCTTTTATTCCTGTTTTTATTCAGAAAGTAACTTCAACTCTCCCCAATATTTGTAATGATTGCTAAGTCCAGCCATTTTCCTTAACAGGTTCCCTGCTAGGAATCTTTCATTTAGCAAAACCAAACCTCTAAAGGCAAGAGGGGTTGAATTACTGGAATTACTGCTTGGCAAATGCAGAAGAGTCAACCTGCCACACTGTGACCCAGAGAAAGATTTTTGGAAAACAAGGACCATTCTCTTCAGTTGGAATAAAACTGCTCTGCAAGGAATCAAATTGGCCTTCTGTCAGCATGATCTTCATAAGTCAAGAGAAAGATGAATGTGCTCTGTCCACAAATGAAGTTGGCCACACAAACTGGGGAAGGATGGGGGTTGGAAAGAACCTCACCAGCTTCCCCATTGATCTGAAAATCACCTCGAAGAAGTATGGTGAGAGAGAGCACACATCTCTAGTCTACAAACTGCTTTCGCTCATGGGCAGGAAGAAAGAAAGAATATCGTGTCTCGTTAGTACAATCCTTAGAAATCATGCCCAAAATGTACACACTGTTGAAATGGAGGGCAATGAATGACTCAGAATTTCTCATGAAGGATGCAAAACAGTTACCCTCTGGGGTATTTCCTTGACTAAAGCTGAGGTCAGAAAAGACAAACCATAGTTACCATGTGAAGGTAAAGCACTGACCACAGGGAGTGAAGTGCTTGAGACCTCAGAATTTCTATAGAACAGGTTTGAAGGTCAAGCGTAACTGACAGCGCCTATAATAAATACGAGAGAGTAGATATAGATTACAGGGAGATTAAAGGAGATTAAGAGTTGGATGCAGGAGAATTCATATATTTTTAAATCAACTTGATTAAGGTATAATTTATAAACAATAAAATGCACACATTTTAAAGGTACAGTTTGAAGAATTTTGACAAAAGGGTATGTGCATGCCACCACCACTATCCAGATATAGGCATTTCCACCATCCTCAAAGTTTCTCTTTTTGCCCCTTCCCATTCCTGGGCTCAGGTAACCACTGATGTACATTCTGTCACCAGAGATTAAATTGAACTTTACTGTGAGTTTCATGTACATGGAATCATGCAGTATTTGTGTCATGCATTTGTGTCATGCTTCCTTCACTCAGCATAACAATTTGGGATTCATTCATGCTGCTACTTATATCACCAGTTAGTTCTTTTTATTTATCCTTTGGGTGTACAACAATTTGTTTATCCATTCACATATTGATAGACATTTGAGCTGTTTATAGTTTGGGGCTACTATAAATAAAGTTGCTTTGAATATTTATGTACAAGTCTTTGTGCAGGCATGTTTTCATTTCTCTTCGATGAACACCTGGGAGTGGAGTTTCAGTGTCATACGGTAGACATATGTTTATCTATCTTTATAAGAAACTGCCAAAACATTCTCTGCAGTGTTTGTACTGTTCTACATTCCCACCAGCAATGAATGAGAGTTCTGGTTATTCCACATCCTCCCCATCGCTTGGTATCTGTAGTCTTTTAATTTTAGATATTCTGATGGTATCTTGATTTGAATTTCCTTGATAACTAATGTTTCTCTAGCACCTTTTAATGTAATTACTGGCTATTTATGTATGTCCTTTTCATATTTTTTACCCATTAAAAAATGGGTTGTTTGCCTTGTCATTGTTGTAAAATCGCTTTATAAATATTCTTGTTACAAATGCTTTGTCAGATACGTGTAGTGCTAATATTTTCTCCTAGTCTGTGTCTTGCACAGGGTGCTATTGGTGGACCAAAAAAAATGAACCCAAACTAGAGACATGAAGAAACAGATTTTCCAAGAGAACGTGGCTCTTGAATTTAGACTTTAAAGAAGAAGTTAGTACGTAGGTAAGTAGAATGGTGTTAAGGCCCCCATGGTGGAACTTTCTACTTTTTTAATTTTTAAAAAGTTTTATACAATTTTTAAAGGTTAGTTTCCATTTACAGTTATTACAAAATATTGGCTGTCTTCCCTGTGTTGTACAATATATCCTTGAGCCTCTCTTACACCCAATAGTTTGTACCTCCCACTCCCTCACCCCTATGTTGCCCCTCTGCCTCCACCGGTAATCACTAGTTTGTTCTGTATATATGTGAGTCTGCTTCTTTTTTGAGGTATTCACCAGTTTGTTGTATTTTTTAGATTCCACAGATAAGTGGTATCATACAGTATTTGTCTTTCTCTGTCTGACATATTTCACTTAGCATAATGCCCTCAAAGTCTATCCATGTTGCTGCAAATGGCAAAATTTCATTCTTTTTTATGGCTGAGTAGTATTCCGTTATATATATATGCCACATCTTCTTTGTCAATTCCTCTGTTGATGGACACTTAGGTTGCTTCCGTACCTTGGCAATTTAAATAATGCTGCTGTGAATGTTGTGGTGCATGTATCTTTTCAAATTTTTTTGTTTGTTTGTTTCTTTTGGATATATAAATAAATGTAGGGTGTTCCCTGGTGGTCCAGTGGTTAAGACTCTGTGCTTCCATTGCAGGGGGCACGGGTTCAATCCCTGGTCGGGGGACTAAGATCTCTGCATGCCACATGGCATGGCCAAAAAATAAATTTTAAAAATTCTTTAAATGTATATGTAAATTGGTTCAGCCACTGTGGAAGACAGTATGGAGGTTTCTTAAAAAACTAAAAATAGAACTACCATATGACCCAGCAATTCCACTCCTGGGTGTATATCCAAAAGAAACATGGTAGACTTTCTTTCTTCTCTCATAGATAAAGCTTCAATCCAGGCTGATTATATCCAGGTGTGGATATCATTAAATTAATTGATACTAATATTTGAATCACTAATAAATATATCCCTCCAAAGGGCTATTTGAAACTAGAAATAACAATTTTCTTACCAAATTACTTTCTATTTACTTTTTTCCATAAATCTGCAACTGGTGAAGTTATAGAGGAGGAATTTGGGGGTAGGTAACTTCTGGTTTTGCCTATAAATATTTGTCAATAAGTGTCTGTCAATAAACTTAAATTCATAGGTTATGCCAACCCTAAGCAACACTTAAGCAATTTGTTTCAACTTCCTTCATCACCATATAAACAATGAACTAACCATGCTCTGTAAACAGTTATTGTCAAAGTGCTAAATAATATATCTATGAGTCAGCTGGACAGACCATGGCCTTGATGAACTGTCACTTCGTTCCCTTTACTGTAGTAGCAGCTAGAAATATGAAGTGAAGAAACTCACTAGTTCCTGGTCACAGAAGCTGGGACATAATAGTGGCTCTTTCTTTGGAGGAGTTGTTTTTCTGTTGGTGTTGCCAGGAAGTGAGCCCTTTCCTTCCAAAATGATGGGGATTCCTGAGGTAAGTAATGGATAGATGTATAGATGGGTAAATGAGTGGATGGAAGGCTAACCAGCCAGCCAGAGGGTCTTTTATCTGTCTATCTTGTAAGATCATTAGATGAAGGAGACATGGAAAGAGTATGCATTGAATGGGAAGGAGTGAAAAGAGAAATCAAGAGATAATAGATAATTGTTGTTAGCAGATAAGAAAAGGAGAAATAAAAGCACACAGAAGAAGCTATTTACAGCAGAGGACCACATGCCTCTTTCAACATATACAACCACAGAGACTATGAAAGGGTAAAGTTGTTGAGAGCTGGTTTAGCAGCCAGCCTTGCTGTACAGTCTCTGATGAGAGGGTGATGGGCAAGATCCTAAGGCAGGAGAGACAAATACCTTTACTGGTTCTCTTCCTTCTGTACTCCACTCTCCTGTATTGTATCCAGTGGTCTCCTGGTCAAAAGAAAAAAAGGTGAGATCTTCATTATACTCAGTACACATTTCTTTTTAATTGGAATATAATTCATATCATATAAAATAGGCCCTTTAAAAGTATACAATTCAGTAGTTTTTAGTATAGTCAGAGACTTGTGCAAATGTCACCACTATCTAATTCCAGCACATTTTCATCACCCCAAAAAGAAACCCATACCCATTAGCAGTCACATCCCATTCCTTCCTCCCCCAAGCCCTCAGCAACCACTATCTACTTTTTTGTTTAAAATACTTTATTTTTTTTAGAGACATTTTAGGTTTACAACAAAATTGAGAAAAAGGTACAGAGATTTCCCATATGCTTCCTGCCCCCATACACGCATAGCCTCCTCCATTATCAACATCACTTACCAGAATGGTCCTTTATTTTTTTTTTTCATTATTATTAGTTTTTTTAACAAAGGAGGAACCTATATTGATATATCATAATCATCCAAAGTCCATAGTCTACCTTAGGGTTTACTCTTGGTGTTGTATATTCTGTGGGTTTGGACAAGTGTATAATAACATATATCCGACACTATAACATCATACAGAGTATTTTCACTGCCCTAAAAATCCTCTGTGTTCTGCCTATTTATCTTCTCCTCCTATGACTCCCCCCCGCCCCCCCAAACACCACCACTTTCTGTCTCTATAGATTTGTCTATTCTGGGCATTTCGTATAAATGGAATCAAACATGTGGCCTTTAGTATCTGGCTTATTTCACCTAGCATAATATGTGTTTTTTCTTTCTTTTTTAATTAATGAATTTTATTTTTTAGAGCAGTGATAGAAAAATTGAGCCCAAAGTGGAGAGTTCACATACCTTCTTTCCCCACCTCTTGCATAGAGTTCCCTATTGCTTTTTTTTTTTTAACCGTCTTAACCATTTTTAAATGTACAGTTTGAGTCAACTATATTCCCATTGTTGTGCCAGTACACTGTTTTTGTTTTGTTTGTTTGTTTGTTTTAAGATAGGGTGGAGAGTAGTCTTCAAATCAGGGAGAAAAAAAATGTGCCCTCCCTGGGACCAACAGCTCACAGTCTTGAATAAGACTCTCACTTCGCATGATCATGCAGCCCCACCGGGCTTTGGCTCACTTCCCTTTGCCAAGCTCCACGAAAGGCCTGAGATGCGCTCTTAGGAGCAGCGGTGACTCTCCAAGAATGTGCCCATTCCTCCCTGACTTTGTAGCATTGATTTGTTGTCCTCCAATTTAGTAAACATTTGAAGGAATTGAATTGGATTTTAAATATCAGAAACTTATTTTTATCTTGAATAAAACTTAACTGAATTAATAGTGAAAGCACTAAATGATTCAACTCTAAAAACTTGTTGAGGAAGTCTTCCTAAAACTGTTTTGTCTCCTCTGGGCACAGAGGCCACTTGACTTAAGAGATTTGGAATGCTAATGATAGTCTTAAACATGGGAGATCTTTGCAAATGTCGGGGGTAATTTAGGGATAATTCCCAAGTGACTGTATTACTTTGAGTATCTATGAGAGGATAAATTGGAGAGAAAGTATAAGCACATAATAAGATGCTCTTTGCATTTTTAGTTTATCTACATCTAGTACAAAAAACACTGGACTGGAAATAATTGCTACCATTTGTTGACTGGTTAGTATGTCTCAGGTATCGTGCCTAGCATTTTTATATGTGTTTTCTCTTTTAAATCTCACAATAGTCTTATGAGGTAGCTGCTTTTATCATTTTTTTAAGCATCATTATTGGAGTATAATTGCTCTACAATGGTGTGTTAGTTTCTGCTGTATAACAAAGTGAATCAGCTATATGTATACATATATCCCCATATTTCCTCCCCCTTGCGTCTCCCTCCATCCCACCCTCCCTATCCCACCCCTCTAGGTGGTCACAAAGCACCCAGCTGATCTCCCTGTGCTATGCGGCTGCTTTCCACTCGCTATCTATTTTACATTTGGTGTGTATATATGTCCATGCCACTCTCTCACTTCATCCCAGCTTACCCTTCCCCCTCCCCGTGTCCTCAAGTCCATTCTCTATGTCTGCATCTTTATTCCTGTCCTGCACCTAGGTTCATCAGAACCTTTTTTTCCCTTAGATTCCATATATATGTGTTAGCATATGGTATTTGTTTTTCTCTTTCTGACTTACTTCACTCTGTATGACAGAATCTAGGTCCATCCACCTCACTACAAATAACTCAATTTCGTTTCTTCTTATGGCTGAGTAACATTCCATTGTATATATGTGCCACATCTTCTTTATCCATTCATCTGTCGATGGACACTTAGGTTGCTTCCATGTCCTGGCTGTTGTAAATAGTGCTGCAATGAACGTTGTGGTACATGACTCTTTTTTTTTTAATTTTTAAAAATTTATTTATTTTATTAATTTATTTTTGGCTGTGTTGGGTCTTTGTTGCTGCGTGTGGACTTTTTCTAGTTGCGGCGAGCGGGGACTACTCTTTGTTGAGGTGTGCAGGCTTCTCATAGCGGTGGCTTCTCTTGTTGAGGAGCATGGGCTCTAGGTGTGCAGGCTTCAGTAGTTGTGGCATGCAGGTTCGGTAATTGTGGCTCGCGGGCTCTAGAGCGCAGGCTCAGTAGTTGTGGCGCACGGGCTTAGTTGCTCCATGGCATGTGGGATCTTCCCAGACCAGGGATCGAACCCGTGTCCCCTGCATTGGTAGGTGGATTCTTAACCACTGCGCCACCAGGGAAGCCTTGACTATTTATTTATTATTTTTTTTAAATACATTTGATTTTTTGGTTGTTTTTTTTTTTCTTAACGATGTTTGCTTATTTATTTATTTATTTTTATTTTTTGACTGTGTTGGGTCTTCGTTTCTGTGCGAGAGCTTTCTCTAGTTGCAGCAAGTGGGGGCCACTCTTCATCGTGGTGCGTGGGCCTCTCACTATCACGGCCTCTCTTGTTGCGGAGCACAGGCTCCAGACGCGCAGGCTTAGTAGTTGTGGCTCACGGGCATAGCTGCTCTGCGGCATGTGGGATCCTCCCAGACCAGGGCTCGAGCCCGCGTCCCTTGCATTGGCAGGCAGATTCTCAACCACTGCACCACCAGGGAAGCCCCCTGACTATTTTTGAATTATGGTTTTCTCAGGGAATATGCCCGGTAGTGGAATTGCTGCGTCATATGGTAGTTCTAGTTTTACTTTTTTAAGGAACCTCCATACTGTTCTCCACAGTGGCTGTATCAATTCACATTCCCACCAACAGTGCAAGAGGGTTCCCTTTTCTCCATACCCTCTCCAGCACTTATTGTTTGTAGATTTTTTGATAATGGCCATTCTGACTGGTGTGAGGTGATACCTCATTGTAGTTTTGATTTGCATTTCTCTAACACTTAGTGATGTTGAGCATCCTTTCATGTATTTGTTGGCAATCTGTATATCTTCTTTGGAGAAATGTCTATTTAGGTCTTCTGCCCATTTTTGGACTGGGTTGGTTTTTTTTTGATATTGAGCTGCATGAGCTGCTTGCGTATTTTGGAGATTAATCCTTTGTCAGTTGCTTCGTTTGTAAATATTTTCTCCCATTCTGAGGGTCATCTTTTCATCTTGTTTATGGTTTCCTTTGCAGTGCAAAAGCTTTTAAGTTTCATTAGGTTCCATTTGTTTATTTTTGTTTTTATTTCCATTTCTCTAGGAGGTGGGTCAAAAAGGATCTTGCTGTGATTTATGTCAAACGGTGTTCTTCTTATGTTTTCCTCTAGGAGTTTTATAGTCTCTGGCCTTACATTTAGGTCTTTAATCCATTTTGAGTTTATTTTTGTGTATGGTGTTAGGAAGTGTTCTAATTTAGTTCTTTTACATGTAGCTTTCCAGATATAACATTGTATAAGTTTAAAGTATACAAAGTATTGATTTGATACATTTATATTGCAATATGATTGCCATTGTAGCAATTAGCTAAGACCTCTATCACATCACATAATTATCATTTCTTCTTGTGGTGGGAACAACTGAAGATCTAGTCTCTTAGTAAGTTTAATGTTTATAATATAGTTTTGGTGTCTGTAATCACTGTATTGTGTTTTAGTTCTGCAGGACATATTTATCTACTAGTTACAAGTATGTACCCTTAAACAACATCTCTTTAGGAAGACAATGAAGCTAAGAGAGATTAAAGCACTTGCCCTGGTCCCCCATTTTGCAGGTGAATTTAACCCCAGAGTCAAAGTATTCAAGCACTCTGCTGACCTGGGAGTTGGATCCAGTAAGTTCTCATCCTGATTAAGTGACTTATGTACTTGGGTCTCATTTGCATCATCTGTATAATGAGGATATTGGACCATATCCATGATTTCTAACCTTTTGCTGCCTTGGAGACGTGCTGCCCCATCTCCTTTAAAACAAGCTACTGTGGGGAACATGATTAACTGACAGCCCCCAGCTACTGCCCCTGTGAATCTGAGGCAACGTTTATACCAGGCTGCACCCAGCCAGTGACTGAGCATGGCAAGGGTCCTGGTGCTGGCCCAGTGAGAGCTTCCTCTAATGGGCAGATTTGGCTCAGGGACTCCCTATCAGCTGGCAAGGACTGCACTGAATGCAGTCTGAGACTCTTCCTATCCAATCCTTCCTTCCCGATCTCCTTCCCAGGACCTGCATTGTGATGTGAAAGCTCTCCCTGCCTACTCTTGCCCACATCCCATTTAACCTTCACAGAAATTTCCCTCAATAAATCTTTTGCACATCTAATCCTGTCTTGGCATCTGCTACTCAGAGGACCAGAACTGACAACTTCCAACTTGAGTGGGAGGGTCAGGAAAATATTTCAAAGGGTCCAGAAATTCCAAGTTCAACGAGAAATATCTTTAGACTCTATAAATCCTAGGTCTCACATTTATATGAACTACTAGTTTCCACATGAATGTGGATGATAAATATAATGTAGAGTCATTTAAGAGTGTTATTGAATTTACAGATACTTTTGTTACTAAGTATGTTTTCAACCAGTAAATTTTGAAAACGTGATTGATAAAAGGGGTCTCCATGCTTGAAAATATTGGGAGCCACTGGGCTGGATGCCCACTCAGGGTCTGTCAGGTCTGACATCCTTTGATCCATGGCAACGGCGGTACAGCACAACGGTTAAGGAGCAGTGCTGAGAGCATGGCCTTTGGCATCAGACGGCCCTGGGTTTGAGTCCTTAATTTGCTTCTCACTAGTTACATAATCTCAGGCAAAATGCGAAACCTCTCCAAGTCTTTGTTTCCTCATCTAAAATGGAGATACTAATAGTGACTTCTGTATGGTATGGTTGTGAGAGTTACATAAGAAAAAGGATTGTAAAGTACTCTGCATCATAAAAGTTCATTGGAATTATTATAATTACTCGTCCTTAGTTTCATTCTGTGAATTCATCTTCAGTTCTAACCAAAAGATTGTTTATAGTGGTTTTTTTTTTTATAGTTTTTTAACTCTTACTCTATGAGAACGGAAGGTAGTATTTCTTATCTTCCTAAATTACTTGGGTCATCCTTCCAAAGAAATTGCATCTCATGTTTAATACACCTCTATTCCTTTGAGCTTAGACCTTTGTAACCAACTGAGCTTTCATTTAATCATCTGGAATAATTTTGCCCTTAGTGTTTTCCCTCCTGTGTAATTTCCTTTCACAGCCAATTTGTCCTTAATGATCAGACTAGAGCCATAACAGCAACATGAAGAATTGAGGACAATCTTCTATCAATCACGCAACCCCATCTCAAATAGAGGATGATTTCAGGCAGATGTAGGGGTGTGAGGTTTGGGAGCAGGGCAGTTTTTTGAATAATGTAAATAATTGCTTATTTGAGTGCTGATTTTGTAGTTGACAGCAAAAAGTCTTCTGGGCTGGCTCATTATTGGCACAGGTGCAAGAGCAGCTGTTCTAATTCATGTATTAGGAATCCCCATTCTTGATTTCTGTTAAGGATTAGAGAAAAGCTTTGTTATCCACCTTATTACACAAAAAGACTGGACTGAGGAGGGGTAACCAACAGGAATGTTTTTAGCTGAAGGTAATAAAATACATGACTTCAGTGTTAAACAAACTGGAGTTTATTTTTCTCATATAAAATGAAGGCAGGAAACAGATGGTTGCTGGTGTTGGTTTATCGGTTCAACAATGTCTAGGATTATCTCCCTGAGATCAGTCTGGCCTTTCTTTCATTGTCCCAGAATGGTTACAGGAATTCCAGTCATCATGCTCACAGTCAAGGCAAGAAGAAGGAGGAAGGAGCGGGGAGTAAGAAGTTCCGCGGGATCCCCAGCAGACCATCAGTATGAGCAAACCCTGTATGTATGTTTCATTGGCTAGCACCGTGCATTCAGCCCTCAGCTAGCCGCAGAGGAGCTGGGAAATCAGAATTTAGCTGGGCCCCTTGCCATCGTGGACACGATCAGGATTGTATTAGTCAGAGAAGGTAGAGAAAGTACATTGGGAAGGCAACCAACACAATCTGCTCTCAGAGGCAAGCCTAGGGATGTTATTGATGTTTATGTCTTGGTTCCAATTTTTTCTTCATGGGAAGAACGAGAGGAGTAATAAATGTTGTAGTGAATATATTGGAGATCAAAATACATCACAACCAACTTCAAAGAGGTGTCCACAATATTCTTTCTCTGTAAGCTTACACTATACTGAGAAATACTTGTGGTAAAACTTAGAAGTCATCTTCTTAGTCATGAAGACATTTTTTTCTTTAACAACGTCATGGTAATATGATTTACTTGAAATTACAGAATGTAGCAAAGATTCTTATGAAATTGCCTTGATTTCTCTGAAACAACATGTTATATGTAGGGAAAAGTACATCCTGGAATCTGTTTGAGAGTTCAGTTGTAATTTGCTGAAATTAGTTGTCCCCAAATTCACAATTTAATTTTAAGTTTTAAAAAAGATTCGAACTACATCAGGAGCTTAAGCAGAATATAAATAGATCTTAGAGTCCTGAAGCATGCAATATAAAATAGGCCACGCCTCAAGAGTTTCTCATGAAGATGCCCGCAACATGAACTTTTGGACCCTGATTCTGCAAAAATTATCTTCAGAACTAGGTAAAATTGTGAAAGCTGGGCAAGTATCTGTCTGAGCTTTTTTGCATTTGTATGGTATGTAACTACCTTTGTCAGAAATTACAATCTAAGTATGTAGTTTTCATTTCATTTTTATTTTAAATACTACCTGAAAGTTAATCAATTATATGTTTGTCATGGGTAAATAAATATAGCTATTTGACTTGTAGCATATTTCTGTTACTTATATATTTCTCCTCTTCCCTGATATCTTTGCTCTAATATCTTAAAATCATTTAGCCATCATATTTTCCCTTTAAAAATTTAGTGATATTTTCAAATTATGTTTTTCATGGAAAACTTGAAAACCATAGAAAAGTAAAAAAGAAAACCTCCATTATTTATGACACATTTATATGTGTTTATTTGTTTCACCCCTGATGACCACATGTGTGGTGTCCAAGATGGGATATATATATACAAAGAGATATGCAGTGCCGGTGTGTGCCTGGAACAATCTAGCATCTCCCTAAATATGGACAAATAAAATCATATTCCGACTTCAATTGATGCATTTGGTGAGAGCAGTCAGTTTTCAGGCCAGTTTGATAATGGGCAGCAAGAAGAAGCATTTGATCATTTATCACATTATAAGTAGGCCTGGTACCTTATTAGTTTGAAAATCTATGTAAATACATATTATAACCAGAGAAACTGTGATGTAACAGGGCACAGAGACAGAGAATCAGAACTAGAATTTGGGCTTTCTTATCCTTGCACTAATGAGTTCTCCCAGAATGGATGTCCAGGTCACACAAGTAAACTGCAAACTCATGCAGCTAAAAAGCCGCCTTTTTATATTTTCATAGTTTGTGTATATGTACTTGAGAATAGGTTGAGGAGACAGAGCTGCTTTAAAATAATGCCCTTATTTCTTGCTTTGCTATTCTGTCTTCCTCCCTCCATCCCTTCCTTCCTTGGAGGTTAGGGGCAAGGAGATTCAGTGCATGGACTTGGGAATCAGACAGACCTGGATTTGAATCTTGGGCCTGCCCCTCACTGGATATGGGACTCTAGGCAGTTGGTGTAAACTTTCTGTGCCTCATTTTCTTCACCTATAAAATTGTCTCATAGTATTATTTACTGTGTTTAGGCCTAATTAGGTTTGATTCTACTACTGTAACAAATAACTCCAAAAATTTCAGTGGCCCCCATAACACAAGTTTATTTCTCACTCACTCAAGCAAAGTTTGCTCTGTGTCTGGGTGACTCTCCAGGGCTCAGCATTTCATGTTGCCTCAATTTTATGGCACCTGCATATTAACATGTTCTTGTACGATCACCATGGCAAATAAATACTTCAGCGTAGAAGTGGCACATATAATTTCTGCTCACAGTTTTTTGTTCGTTTGTTTGTTTTTTACTAACAAACAGTTTCATGGAAATGCCTAACTTCAACAAGCTGGGAAAATGCAATGCTTCTATGTACCCAGAATGGAAGGAGAACTGGAAATGTTGGTAAGCAGCATTAATATCTACCTCACTCTACTTTCCTTATCACCAAATTTTCAATGTGCTCTTCCCCACACACAGAATCCACTCATGCTTTTCCAGGGAAACAACCCAGTAGCTCCACCTCTCTCAGAGTCCAGGATGAAGCGTACTTTGGATCCACATTTTGCTTCTCTTGGTCTGGAGCACTATAATGTAAAGTTCGTGAGGTGCCAGTGCTTGGCACAGAGCAAATTCATTATGATTAGTAATCAGAGAGAGTAGGTTAACGACAGCAGCACCAGTAGTATCTTGCCAGTCATGTTATAACATAACATCTTCTTCATTAGGACATTTTTACAGCTAAGACACCCATTGTTTTGGCAGTTGAGCATCCAGTCCCCCTTCTTAGGGAATTCACCCCTTCTCATCTCAGTTTATGTGATCGAGGTGGAACTATTCCTGTCCTACTGCTAAGGGTGGGTATGTGAACAAGTCCTAAAGAATCAATTTATTCCATCTTACTGGCCGCTAAGATAGGTTCAGAGAGGCATGTTCTACTTTCGTTGGTCAAGGAAGGTCGTTGGTCAAGGAAGACTCAATCCTTTCCACTGGAAAGGGGGAGAGAACCCACTTTTTCTCTATTAGGGTTGTTGAAAGGATAAGATGAAAGTCTGTACCTACCAAAGGTCATCTTGTGACCAAAGTGAGAACCTTCCTGGAATGAAGTCAAAAAAGAAGAAATGCCAAGAAGTGATGAAAATGAGATTGAGTTCTGCTAATAGCATTTGAATCCCTGGATTCAGCCATGGTTGGTTGTCTGGAATTTTCAGTAACTTGAACCAATAATTGCCCCTTTTGCTTAGCTCGGGTTGATTTGAATTGTGTTACTTGTAGTGGTAGATTGCAAAAATGGCCACAGATTCTTCTCCTCCATGTATTCTAACCCGCTTGCCATACACCTTTGAGGACCCTCCCACACTGACTCTGGGCCTAGTCATGTGATTTGCTTTGGAAAAAAGATGCCCACAATCATGACATAGAAGAGGTTTCAAAACCATGTGTGCACTACCATGTGTAAAATAGCTAGCTAGTGGGAACTGTGGTATGGCACAGGGAGCTCAGCTCCGTGCTCTGTGATGACCTAGATGGGTGGGATGAGGGCGTGGTGGGAGGGAGGCCCAAGAGGGAGGAGATATACGTATACATATAACTGATTCACTTTGTTGTACAGCAGAAATTAACATGACAGTGTAAAGCAATTATACGCCAAAAAAACCAGAAATACAAAAACCCATGTGTGTAGCAGAGCTTGTCCTCTTTTGGCGCTCTTCAGGCTCCTCATCACTGCTTCCATGTGAATAAGTGCAGGTCACCTCCTTGCTGAATAACAGAGCAGAGAAGAGTTGTCTCAGCCGAGCCATCTTAGATTAGCCAGCCCCAGCCAATCCACTAACTCATCTTAGACACATGAAAAAGCCCAACAGAAATCAGCCAAACTTTTTCCAGACCTGAAAAACTTCCCAGAAGAATCATGAGCCAAATAAATGATTTCTATTTTAAATTACTAAGATTTGGGGTGGTTTGTTATGCAGCAAAAGCCAACTGATGCATTTTCCAATGAAAGACTTCTACCTGCTACAACCATGTTATGGTAGTTCTTTTATATCTCTCTACCCATCTTTAAAACATACTAGTTTTGTGATAGCTTAATGAGCATGTAAGTAGGTACTCAAAAACTATTCCCTAAATAAGTGCTTGAAATGAATAGGGGAACTAAAGAGACAATGTTGTAGTCCACTGAACTGATTCCAGTGCTGAATATTTTAGGCATCAAGGAAGAAGTACCAAGAAAATGAGTATCTACTCATACACTTATTGACTATTTGCTGTCTTCTTTTGGGAAATGTGTGTTCAAATATTTTGCCCCTTCCCCTGCACTTTTTTTTTGGCAGGAGGAATTGTTTGTCTCATTGAGTTGTGAGAATTCTTTGTATATTCTAGATACAAGTCTTCCCTCAGATATAAGTATTGTGAATATTTTCTTTCATTCTGGGGCTTGCCTTTCTCCTTTTCTTAATGGTGTCTTTTGAATAGCAAATTTTATAATTTTGGTGAAGTCTAATTTATCAATATTTTAAATGGTTCATGATTTTTGTTTCAATTTAGAAATTTTTACTTAACTCAAGATCACAAAGATTATCTCCTATACTTTTTACTGGAAATGTTAATGTCAAATTAAAATTTGTATTTGGTGTGAAATAAAGGTCAGGATTCTTTCTATCTTCTCTCTTCTTCCTTTCCTTCCTTCCTTCCTTTCTTCTTCTTTTTTTTTTTTTATATGGGTGCCCAACCATTCCAACATAATTTGTTGACAAGACCATCCTTTCCTCATTGAGTTACCTTGGCATCTTTGTTGAAGGTCAATTGACCATATAAGTGTGGGCCTATTTCTGGATGTTCTATTCTGTCCCATTGATCTATATGTCTATGCTTATGCCAATACCACACTGTCTTGATTGTGTAGCTTTAGAATAAGTCTTGAATCAGGTAGTGTAAATCTTCCAAGATGGTTTTTCTCTTTCAAAATTGTTTTGGTTCTTCTAGTAGTAGTTCTATAAAAATTTTAGAAATAGCTTTTTAATTTCTTAAAAAAAAAAAAAAGCCTGCTGGGATTTTCACACAGACTACAATGAACCTACAGTTCAATTTGGGGAAAGTTGATATCTCAACAACTGAGCCTTCCAATCCACAGAATAATATATCCTACCACTTATTTAGATCCCCTTTACTTTCTTTCAGCAATGTTTTCTAGTTTTAAGAATACAGATTTTGTATAACTTTCATTAAATGTATTCTTAAGTGTTTTTATGCTATTGTAAATGGAAACAGTTGCTGGTATACAGACATAGAATTAATTTTTGTTCAGTTTTGGTAATTTGTATCTCTAAAGGAACTTGTATAATTTATTTCAGTTGTCAAATTTATTGGCATGAAGTCATCATAACATTCCCTTATAATCCTTTTAATATCTGCAAGATCTATAGTAATGTCCCTCCTTTCATTCCTAATATTGGTAATTTGTTTCTTCTCCCATTTTTTCTTGATCACTTTAGCTAGATGATTTCAACTGCATTAATCTTTTCAAAGAAACAGCTTTTGGCTTTATTGACTTTCTATACTGCTTTTATGGTTTCTATTTCTTTGGTTTCAATTGTTATCTTTATTATTTCCTCCCTTCTACTTGCTTTGAGTGTAATTTATTCTTCTTTTGTAGTATCTTAAAGTGGAAACTTAGGTTATTGATTTGAGACCTTTCTTATTTTCTAATATAAGCAGGTAAAGCTATAAGTTTCCCTTTACATGCTGATTTAGCTGTACCCTACAAATTTTGATATGATTTTTTTTTCATTTTTATTTAGTTCAAAATATTTTCTAATGCCTCTTGTTATTTGTCTTTGATCCAAGAGTTATTTAGAAGTGTATGTTTCATTTCCAAGTATTTTGGGATTTTCCAGTTATCTATCTGCTATCGATTTCTAATTTAATTCTACTGTGATTGAGGCACATACTCTGTAAGATCCAATCCTCTTAAATTTATTGAGACCTGTTTATGGTACAAGTATGATCTATCTCAGTGAGTGTTCCATATGCAACTGAAAAGGATATGCATTCTGTTATTGTTTGGTGAGTGTTTTATAAATGTCACTTAGGTCAAATTGATTCACAGTATTTTTCAAATATATAGTCTTGCCAAATTTTTTTCCTACTTGTTCTATCAATTACTGAGAGAGAGAGTGTGTTTAAAGAGCCAACTATAATAGTGGATTTGTTCATTTATTACTTTAGTTCTGTCAGTTTTTCCTTCATGTATTTTGAAGCTTTGTTATCAGGTGCATAAACATTTAGAATTGGTATGTTCTTTTGATGAATTGATCCTTTTAACAGGAAATGTCCATATTTATTATTGGCAACACTCCTTGTGTTATAGTCTACTTTATCTAATATTAATATACCTCCTCTACCTTTCCTAGTAGTAATGTGTTCATGTTATATTTTTCTCACCCTTTTACTTTTAACCTATCTATGTCTTTATATTTAAAGCACATTTCTTGTAAACAGTATATAGTTGGGTCTTGCTTTTTTGTTTACTATAAAAAATCTCCCTTTAGCTATCATGTGTAACTTATTTATATTTAATGTAATTATTTATATTGTTGGGTTTAATTCTATTCTTGCTATTTGTTCAATCTGCTTTTTTCCCCCTTTTCCTTTTTTCCTTCATTCTTTTGGATTGAGATTTTTTTTTTTTTTTCCTCACTATTGGTTTATCAGCTATAACTCTTGGTTATACGTTATGTGGTTGCTTAAGATTACAGCATGTTTCCTAAACTCATAACAGTATGAATTAATAATATACCTCTTCACATATAATGTAAGAACTTTTCAGCACTATATGTTCTACTAATCTCATCCTGTCCTCTCTTCTATTTTTGTTATACATTTTACATCTATATATTATATAAATTCTATAATACTTTGTTATTTTTACTTTAGTTATCTTTTAAATAAATGAAAAATCTATATCTTCATTCATAAACAAATTAGCTCATGACAAGTGGAATGCCATGAGTTGATTGGCTTAAATCGGAATATCTGAATCAATCACTATCCAGGGAGGATATATTTATCCTTAGACCACTCAGACCTATAGAAGCACTAAACTGGCTGTGCTTTCCCTGAAGCACATGATGTTTGTAGGGAAGAAATAGAAACAGGAAGAAAAAAATGTGTTATGTTTTGAAGGAGAAAGGAAGTAATTGATGTGATCTAGGCAACTAGCAATGGCCACTGGCTCAAGTTATTTCCTTACTGATTTTTTTTTAAAATTAATTAATTAATTAATTTATTTTTGGCTGGGTTGGGTCTTTGTTTCTGTGCGAGGGCTTTCTCTAGTTGTGGCGAGCGGGGGCCACTCTTCATCGCGGTGTGCGGGCCTCTCACTATCGCGGTCTCTCTTGTTGCGGAGCACAGGCTCCAGACGCACAGGCTCAGTAGTTGTGGCTCACGGGCCTAGTTCCTCCGCGACATGTGGGATCTTCCCAGACCATGGCTTGAACCCGTGTCCCCTGCATTAGCAGGCAGATTCTCAACCACTGCGCCACCAGGTAAGCCCAAGGGTCTTTGTTTCTGTACGAGGGCTTTCTCTAGTTGCGGCGAGCGGGGGCCACTCTTCATCACGGTGTGCGGGCCTCTCACTATCGCAGCCTCTCTTGTTGTGGAGCACAGGCTCCAAATGCGCAGGCTCAGTAGTTGTGGCTCACGGGCCTAGTTGCTCCGCGGCATGTGGGATCCTCCCAGACCAGGTGTCGAACCCGTGTCCCCTGCATTGGCAGGCAGATTCTCAACCACTGCGCCACCAGGGAAGGCCTCCTTACTGATTTTTAATGAGCCTGGTTCCACTACTTTATTTTTTAATTTAAAAAATTTAAATTGAAGTATAGTTGATGTACAATATTATATGAGTTATAGGTGTACAGTGCAGTGATTCACAATTTTTAAAGTTTATACTCCATTTGTAATTATTGTAAATGGCTGCCATTCACTAGAAACTCACATAGACACACTCTAAGCAGGGCCATTTTTGTATGATTTGATTGCTTAGAAGATTTCATTGGTATGGTTTAATATTATTATTGTGCAATACCCATGTCAGTACATTTTTATGTGGATTGCTAGGTAATTAATTTTATGGAATGGCAGGTAGAATCTCTCTGCTTTGCATAGTACTCCTGGGAATCTAAGAAATATAGGATAAGTATCTTACCATAAAGTTATATCAAGAAACTTAAGGGCTTCCCTGGTGGTGCAGTGGTTGACAATCTGCCTGCCAATGCAGGGGACACGGGTTCAAGCCCTGGTCTGGGAAGATCCCACATGCCGCGGAGCAACTAGGCCCGTGAGCCATAACTACTGAGCCTGTGCGTCTGGAGCCTGTGCTCCGCAACAAGAGAGGCCGCGACAGTGAGAGGCCTGCGCACCGCGATGAAGAGTGGCCCCTGCTCGCCACAACTAGAGAAAGCCCTCACACAGAAACAAAGACCCAACACAGCCAAAAATAAATAAAGAAAGAAAGAAATTAATTAAAAAGAAAAAAAACTTAATTAACAGAAAATATTAAAATGGAATTATTATTGTTAATTTTTTGGCTGCACTGTGTGGCTTGTGGGATCTTAGTTCCCCAACCAGGGAGCGAACCTGGGCCCACAGCAGTGAAAGCGCCAAGTCTTAACCACTGGACTGCCAGGGAATTCCCTAAAATAGAATTATTGCAAATCAATTAATGTAATTCATCACATCAACAGGATAAAAAAAAAATCACATGATCTTATCAAGAGATGCAGAAAAAGCATTTGATAAAATCCATCATCTATTCAATCAAAACTCTCAGTAAACTGTGAATACAGGGGAACTTCTTAATAAACTTAATAAAGAATATATACAAAAAGCTTAGAGCTAATATCACACTAAATGGTGAGAAACTCAAAGCTTTTCCATTAAAATCAGATACAAGGAAAGGATGTTACCTCTCACCATTTCTTTTCAGCAACGTACTGAAAGTGTTAGCTAATGCAATAAGAGAAGAAAAGGAAACAAAATGTATACAGATTGTGAAGAAAGAAATAAAACTCTCTTTGTTCACAGATGACATGATCATCTATGTAGAAAATTCAAAAGAATCAACAAGAACAACAAAGCACTCCTGGAATTAATAAGTGATTATAGCAAGGTTGCAAGATATAAGGTTAGTATACAAAAATCAGTTGCTTTCCTATATGTCATCAATGAACAAGTAGAATTTGAAATTAGAAACATAATAGCATTTATATCAGCACACCCAAAAGTAAATTACTTAGGTATAAATTTAACAAAATATGTATAAGAACGGTATGAGGAAAAGTATAAGACTCTGATGAACAAAACCAAAGAAGAAATAAATAAATAAATGGAGAGATATTCCATGCTCATAGATAGCAAGACTCAATATTGTCAATATGTCAGTTTTCCCCAATTTGATCTATAGCTTCAATGTAATCCCAATCCCAGAAAGTTATTTTGTGGATATTGACAAACTAATTCTAAAGTTTATTTGGAGAGACAAAAGTCCAGAAGAGCTAATACAATATTAAAGGAGAAGAACAAAGTTGGAGAACTGACACAACCTTATTTCAAGACTTACTGTAAAGCTATAACAGTCAAGACAGTGTGATACTGGTGAAAGAATAGACAAAGATATCAATGTAACAGAACAGAGAGCCCAGAAATAGGCCCACATAAATATAGCAAACTGATTTTTCACAAAGGAGCAAAGGCAGTATAATGGAGCAAAGAAAGTCCCTTAAACAAATGGTGCTGGAACAACTGGACATCCATGTGCAAAAAAAAAAAAAAAAAAAAAAAAAATCTAGACACAGATTTACACCCTTCACAAAAATTAACTCAAACTGGATCACATAGCTAAACGTAAAATGCAAAACTATAAACCTTCTAGAATGTAACATAAGAGAAAACCTAGATAACATTGGGTATGCTGGTGGCTTTTTAGATATAACACTGAAGGTATGATTGGTGAAGGAAATAATTGATAAGCTCGACTTCATTAAAATTAAAAAACTTCTGCTCTGTGAAAGACAATGTCAAGAGAATGGGAAGACAAACCACAAATGGGGAGAGAATACCTGCAAAAGACACATTGATAAAGGGCTGTTATCCAAAATATGCAAAGAACACTTAAGATTCAACAATAAGAAAACAAACAACCCAATTAAAAAATGCGCCAAAGACCTTAACAAACCCTCACCAAAGGAGATAAACAGATGCAAATATGCATATGAAAAGATGCTCCACATCATATGTCATCAGGGAAATGGTAATTAAAACAAAATGAGATACTACTACATAACTATTAGAATGGCCAAAATCCAGAACACTGACAACACAAAATGCTGGCAAGCATGTGGAGCATCAGGAACTCTCATTCATTGCTCCTGGGAGTGCAAAATTGTACAGCCACTTTGAAAGACAATTTGGCAGTTTCCTACAAAACTGAACATACTCTTCCCATACAGTCCAGCAATTCTGCTCTTTGGTGTTTCAATTCCAAGGTAATTGAAAACTTATGTCCACACAAAAACCTGCACATGGATGTTTATAGCAGCTTTATTCATAATTGCCACAACTTGGAAGCAATCAAGATGTCCTTCAGTAGGTGAATGGATAAATAAACTTTAGTATATCTAGACAATGGAATATTATTCAGCACTGAAAATAAATGAGCCATCAAAAGACATGGATGAGATTTAAATGCATATTACTAAGTGAAAGAAGCCAACCTGAAAAGTTTACATACTGTGTGAGTCCAACTATATAATATTCTAGAAAAGGCAAAACTATGGAGACAATAAAAAGATCAGTGGTTGCCAGGGGTTGGATTGGGGAGGCATGAATAGACAGAGCACAGAGGATTTTTAGGGCAGCGAAAATACTCTGTATGATACTATAATGATGGATACTTGTCGTTATATATTTGTCCAAACTCAGAATGTACAATACCAAGAGTGGGCCCTAATGTAAACTATGGATTTTGAGTGATTATGATGTGTCAACGTAGGTTCATCAGTTGTAACAACTATACCACTCTGTGAAGGATGTTGATCACGTGGTGGGCGCATGAGTCAGGGCCGGGGGTATATGGGAAATCTCTATACATTCCCCTCAATTTTGCTGTGACCCTAAAACTGCTGTAGGAAAAGTCTTATTTAAAAAAAAAAAAAGAAATTTTTTCTGATTCTTTCTTCAATTTTTTTTTTTTTTTTTGGCGGATGCCCCAAAAGGCCAAAAGCAAAATGGGTAGAAAATGTCTCATTCCAAAATAAGACGTTACACTCCTCACAGAACTTACAAGTGAGGTGGTCAGACACGGGTTTCACAACCCCCAGCCCACACCTACCTTAGGGATATATTGTTGAAAATGAGAAGGGTGAACTACCAGACTCCTGGGGGCTGAGAGAATCACAAGCAGCCAGCAGAGGAGTTGCACAGCCTGTGTCACGGACGTTCAGATGGATGTTCTCTGAGGAGCCTACAAAAGTGCCCCATGAGAGAGGAAGATCTATCCTGACATGAAAGACTAAATTCGCTGTGATCCAGTGTTCACTCTTTGGGCTTTAGATTGTTTGACCAAATGGAGAAAACTCAGTTCAAGTCAGTGAATGGAGGATTGGTGATTTCTTTCATTAACACGATCTTTTCCCTTTAGGACTTTGCTGCCACTGGTTTTTAAATCTTCTCTGGGTTTTGTTTGCCTTTTATTTCTTAGTCTGCTTTTCTGCAGTGGAGGCAAATATTTTCCTCCCTAATGATCGTATTCTTCTCGCATGAAATTTATTCTCGGTAGGCAGCTAACAAAAATCCATTCAGCATTTCTCTTTGTTATTATTAATTTATTTATTTTGGATTATTTGGTTGATGTTATTTTAAAATCCCTTGGCACTTACCACCCCATATATGTTCTATTAAACAGATATTTAAAATATCTCTTATTAAGAAGTGCTCATAAATAGAGGATTTACATGTCTCTCCTAAATATCAATTGTTATGTATATTCTGATATTCCATTATGTTTGCTTTCACCTCTCTCAGTAGGGAATTAGAAACTAAAATGTGTTTGGGATGAAAAGGACTGGTTTGCTCTGTGGAGTGATTAGCAAGTTCAGTGGTTTGGATGTCTAGGGTGGGAAGGTGGGAAGCAGAACTGATGTTCAGCCAGGACACACTGGTGCCAGTCTTAAAGTCCTGAAATCCTCCATTCTTGTTATAATAAACAGGCACTGCCCCAAGACCCCCATTGCCTGGCACCTTGTTTCCCCGGGACTTCCCCACAACCCAGCGGCTAAAGGGTTAAGCCTGGCACACCTGGGGTCCCTGTTTAGGGGTGCATGTGCAGTATTGGCTGTTCAGTATTATGAACTTCATTAACCCTTATGAAAGGGATTACTACTTGGTTGGCATTCCTAAGAGAATCCCGGAAAACTGTGTATAATAAATAACAGGGGTTAACATCTATTGAGAAGTGTTCTAAAGGCTTTATACCTATTAACTTGTTCGACACCCTCAACAACCCTATGCTGTAGCTATTATTATTACCCCATTTTGCAGATGAGGAACTGAGGCCCAGGTCATACAATGAATACGTGGTGCAGTTTGGAATTTGAATTCAGGCTGACCCCAGAACCAGTGCTCTTTTCTAAGTCTCCTCTTGGATCTGACCTTCCATGATTCTCTGAGCAATACACATTTATTTGCCCATTTACTGTGGGCAAAATAAAGAAAAATAAGACATAATCTAGTCTTTTGTATAGTTTATCATCTAGTGAATTTGGTCAAGCTCCTCTTCTCCTGTTCTGGACAACACAAGTCCCACACAAATTCCTTTCTATGACAGAGAAACTATTTAACGAACAAACTCCAGAGGAAATATTTTTTACATAAGACTCTTGTTTAATGGTGTTCATTGCAGATTAGAAAGGTGATATTTTCATATGTTGCTTTCTAGGAGATGGGAAATAGTTTTTTTTTTTTTTTTGGCTGCGTTGGGTCTTTGTTGCTGCATGTGGGCTTTCTCTAGTTGGGGTGAGCGGGGGCTACTCTTCGTTGCGGTGCACGGGCTTCTCATTGTGGTGGCTTCTCTTGTTGTGGAGCATGGGTTCTTGGCGCATGGGCTTCAGTAGTTGTGGCTTGCGGGCTCTAGAGCACAGGTTCAGTAGTTGTGGTGCATGGGCTTAGTTGCTCTGTGGCATGTAGGATCTTCCCGGACCAGGACTTGAACCCATGTCCCCTGCATTGGCAGGTGGATTCTTAACCACTGTGCCACCAGGGAAGTCCCAAATAGGAAATAGTTTTTTAATATAGAAATATTTGCTTTTCACATTGAGATGGAAGTTATGGTAATTTTTTCATCAATATGAATTCAGAATAATTCAAATCCAATGAATCTGAATATAAAACATTTTCACCCGTACAGTCATTGCAACACTCAGAGTTTCAGGATGAGATACATGTCTGTTATCAGAAAGGAGTCATACGGCATTTATATAACAAAATAAAGCATATTTAAGGTAAATATTATTGGATCCTCTAAAATTTTCCTTGGTATTAATGCATAGGATTTAATAACAAGATAACGTCCCCCAAAGCAAATTCTATTTTATGCTAAATTCAGTTAAGTTGGCTGGAGACTGATTAGTGAAATATGTTATAAAAGGCATTCATACAAGGAAAGAATGCATGAAGTGGTCTCCAAACACATTTAACTGTGAGGGGCTAATGCTTTATATAATTTGAATGTACTTAATTTTGGAATTTTGAAAAACAAAAGTTGTCATTTCATTTTATCTACATTTTTTTTTTCAGGTGTAGCAAATTATAGCAGAGCTCCAAGGGAGCCCTTATTGTTACAGAAACAGATCTGTTATGTAGCTATAATGCTCCATTGTTGAAATTAGTTATTTTAAAACATTCAGTTTGTTAAATCTTTAATAAAGGATCACATTCTAAGTCAAGTTGATGGTGGTCATATGAAAACTAAATTAGTTTTCAGCTGCAATAGTTTTAAAGAATGAGTATTTGCAGAGTAGCTACTAAACTAAAAACTTAAAATAAGTTATTAAAAATGTTAATCACCAAAAAAATGTTAATCACAGAGAGGTGGCCACTTCCGGTGTCAAATGCAATATAATCACGTTCAGAGCAGTTGATAATACATCAAATAGTTCAAGTTCAGAGCGTGCTGAAAAGTGAAGGACAACTAGTTTTCCCCAGTCTGTCATCTGAAAAAGGCATTTTCCTGGAAAGATTTAGAATACAGCTTTCATCAAGGTTGTGACAGTTCATGTTTTACTCCTGAAGACATGGTGAATGAATAAAACATAAGAAAATCTGAATGGCAAGCTTGTCTTTAAGAAATTTTACCGGCAACAACACAAATCCTGGACCTCATCTTTCAAACGTCGTTTCCTTGGTGAAGTCATCTGTGAACACTGCGAGGAAAGACCCCTCTTGCTCCTTGCAAGGTGTCTTTACCACCCGTGCTTCATCACAGTATCATAACTTTTTTTGGCCTGTTCTTCTCAAGAATGAGCCAGGGAGGCTACCCCCTCCTGCTGCAGACCAGGAGACAGGGAGGCTGCTTCAAGACCTCAGTCTCTCCTGACAGCGCAGGGCCTGAACACAAGGGAAGGCTCTCAGCAAAGCTGACAGTGAAAGAATGAGGTGTTTGTCCATTGATTCCTCAACCAAGAGGCCCAGGATTCTCAACCTTAATTCTGTTGAGGAGACCGAATAGCTCAAGGACTCGGAGTGGCATTATGTGGACAGAAGTTCAGGTGGCCTTAAGAGAGGTTAATTAATTAGATACTATTTTTAAGTTCCTGCTGATTAGAAAGAGCTGCCAAGAAGAATTAAAGTGCAATTTGTAACACATTTTGATTGTCCTTCCTCATGACCCTACCTGAGCTAAAATGTGGAGGCAGAGGGAGAAGAAAGACCGGGACCTGGATGGCAGAAGACAACTTGCAGATGGACTTAGGCCCCAGCGGAGGCACGGAGGGGAAGCAAGGGAGCAGCTCCAGGCTCAGGCCCCAGGGCTGGCACAGGAGTGGGCACCAGAGGTGGCTGAGCGCCCAGCCCAGAGTGTTGAGGAGTTGGATCCCTGCCACCTGGGCCCTGCAATCGTCCTGTGAGGTGGGCACAGCGCTAACTAACAACGGTGACCGCCACTTTACAGATGGGGAAAATGAAGGGTCACAGAGGGGGTCTTGACTAAGGGTCACCTGCTGGTAGTTGGCTGACCCAGCAGGAATAAACTGTCAGATCACGCGATCTCACTACCCAGGGCGGTCTCGCCCTTCTCCCGGCCTGGCTCCACCGACCACAAAGTGACATTTCATCCTAGAGCCTCGCCCACCGGTACCCCGCTGCCGCCTCGCCGCCCTCCCAGAAGAGCCGGAGTGCGGGAAGGGAAGGGGAGGGGAGGGGACGGGAGGGGAGGAAGGTCGCAAGTGCGAAAACCTGACACCTGGGATAGGCCGGCGAGCACCAAGGACAGTGGCGGTGGCGAGAGGGGCGCTCGGAAACCTTGCTAAAGAAATGCCCTGTTTTGCCTGAGCCAGATTTCTCTGCCCTCCCTGTGCCTCCACCAGGGTGGGCACAGCCCAAACGCGGTTAAATAGCCTTGACAGCATCGCCCCGCAATTCGTTGGGCGCTGGAGTTTTTCAAGGCCGAGATACCCTGGTGACCAGGAAGTCAGCCCCGCGTCAGGAAGCCCCGAGGGCCCTCACCGTGCCTTCGCGACTCTGCACTTGGGACTTGCAAAGCCTCGGGTGCGCCTGAACCCGAGGCGGGCGTTAGGCGGCCTCCCCTTTTCTCTTGTTCCCATCCCCATGGATACTACTGGTTTCTTGGATCTCTTTCTCGTACCCCATTTTCCACACCCTGATTCAAAACAAAGAACTCTCACAATAGGATGGGTAGGCTTCCAGCGAGGGCGAGCAAGGGGCTCGGACACTCAGTCATTTCGACAAATAATGTATGAGTCCGTGCCCTGATCGAGGCGCAGGGCACTCAGAGTGGAATAGGACACTGGTCACAGCCTCGTGGGGAGAGAGACGCACGAATAAAGGTGACAGGATGCTGCTGCTGCTGGGACAGGTATGAACTGTCGGGGTCAGAACTCGGTACCTAGCGGTCAAGGACTTATTAATGAAAGTCCTCAAGGCAGAGCTGCCACTCGCCCCCGGGCTTTGGCCTCGGAGGCAAAGCCTTCTCGAGACTGCCGCCTGGGCTGGGAATCGCACCCTGGAGTCCCAGGCGGCCGGACCCCGCCCCCCATCCCCAGGCACGCTCCCCAGGGGAACTTCCCTAGCAAGGGAGCTGAAGGCTCGAGGTCCCGGAAGCCGTGGCGCGCTCGGGACTTCCCGATCCCGCGTCTGCCCGCGTCACCCCTGTCGCCCCCGCCCCGAGGGCCACCCGGCTCGGCGTCGACTCAGCCGGGGTCCCGCCCGCCGCCAGCCGGCTGGGGCCGCAGCAGCCTCGCGCTTCCGCCCGGCCCCTCCCACCGCCTGTTTCGCCCCTCCTCCCCCGGGCCGCGCGTCCTCCGGCGCAGGTTCAATCCCCGCCGGGACCCGGAGCGCCGCGGCCCGTTGGCGCCCTCGCTCCGCACGCCCTGGCAGCCGAGCCCCGGCCACGGGTGTGTGCGCGCCGCCGGCACCTCTCCGGGGCGGCCGCGGCGGGCTGACTGGGCGTGCTCGGGAGCTGGGCGGCCGGGCGCCGCGGGAGCCGAGCGCATGCCTTCGCGGGGTGGGACGCCCGCCGTCCAGGGGCGCCACGCGCAGGCGGCCGCTGTCGCCGACGCCCTGGCCAGCCTGGGCAGGACGCGGGCCAGGATGGCCTCGCTCACGGCATACGGTAACGGCGGGCGGTCGCGGGCTCTCGGGGCTCCGGGGGCGGGCAGGACCCGGGAGCCGTCTGATCACCCCGGGAAACTTCGGGGTTCGGCTCCCGGGAGGGTCTGGAAGGGAGGGCGCCGGCTGCGGCGCGCGCTGGCCTGCGGCTGGGGGACCGAGGCTGCCTGGAACCTGGGAAAGGGGGGTTTGTAGAAAGAGTCGGTGGAGTAAAAACGCCTAAAATTTAGGTGTTTTCGAGCTTTGGCACTCCAGTAAAATTCCGTTCGCTTCAGACCACCGAGGGGAAGGTATACACGGGTGTTGAGTCCTTTTCTAGCGGTGTGAGGCTTGGAGTTAGATCTGCGTTCAGTCCTTGCATATCTTGTCCCTGACTGACCTTGGGCAAGTTATTTAAACTTTTCTGTTCTTGCATATCTCCATCTGTAAATTAGAGATGAGAACATCTCTCTGACAGATGCTATGGGGTTAAATTACACGCACCAAAATATGTTTTTAATACAAAAATAATCAGCTTGGAAATAAAAGTTGCATGGAAATAGAAGACATTCCTTTCCCCCCTTTTTTGTTAAAGAAATATATTTTTTAATCATTATTTTAAAGGCATTGTACAGTTCTGAAGGAAAATGAAATCACAGTGTGAAGGTTTCAGACTCAGTTAGAAATCCCAGACACTTGGGAAGCCAACAAGCCTTTTTTTATCAACATTTCTGCTTGCGTGGAAAAAGCAATTCTCTTTAGTCCTTTATCAGAGATGCTGCCGAGACCGGGTTATGGGAGATGGAAACTCAAGTAGACCTCCCTCCCTTACCCTGGCTTGCAAGCAGTTGCTGTGATAACATCTAGTCTTGGCGTTTTAAACGCGGAGGTACTGAGCAATTGTTTGGGAATGTTCTGCGTGGACACCTCTGAGCCAGGGCTTGGTGGGAGGGAAATCGCTGCCCTTTGGCATGGAGGCTTCATTTTCCAGACCAGTGATGTCCCCTGCTCATTTTCCCAAGGTTAAAGGGGTCAGTCTCTTTTTCTTGGGATTTAAACTGTGTAAAATGATCACTCAGGTGGCTCTGAGGGTTTGCAGTTGATACTTGGGAACCTAACAAATTGTGAGCAGATTACAAATTGCATACTAGTGGCCTATTTTTTTTTTAACTCGGGGCATTTTCTGCTGGGATTTGGGTTGTTCTGCCCCTGCTGCACGTTTAATACATAATGTTGTCATTCTTGGGTTACCATTTGGGGATAATTCAACATTCTGACGGTTTTTTAGTCATATTCATTGGCAGAAACCTATTTTTACACCTTTTTCTATCAGAAGGATCTAACTTCTGGTTTTTACATGATGTTAGATTTCACATACCATCCTGTGGATACTGTCAGTAAGAGGTTTACATAATAATCAGTTCCATAAATTTCTAGACGCTTTAAAAGCTTAATTGGGCACCCAGGTGGAGAAAATGGAGTCAGAAGGAGTGAATTGTTTTTGAAAAGCAAGTATATTTCAGTAATTAAAGGAAAAAAGGTGGCAGATCATTTTTTTGGCAACTAAGAATTACACGGGTTTCTCTTTAGAACCTTAAAGGGAACTGAGACAGATTTAAGTAAATATCTCAATTAGAATTTGTGCTATTTTAAATATATTTTTGACACACTCTTCTCCCTCCCCCATCCCTAAAGTGGTGAATACACTTGGCCGCTAAGTGCACATTAGTTTCTTGGTCTGTAGCGATGTGACCCAAGACACGACAAGGTAAATTAGTCCGTCAGGGTTTTCAACCTGGTGAAAGCAAAACCAAGCACATTCAATCTATTCCTCATCCACTGGATGCTGAGATTATTTTCTGATGAGAGTTTGGTCCAGCTCTGGAACCTTCATCTCTCTGAAAATTGAACTGCTTTAAAAAAAGTCCCCTTTCAATTCTGTTGAATTTGGGTTTAGATATCATGATGGGGGATGATCTAAGTTTCTTGTCTGGAATTTAGAGGGTTCAATTTTTATATTAATTTGACTGATTTAATAAATGCCTTAATCCTGTCTTTAGCACAGGGGCTGCCAAGAGAATGAACAGTTACAGTGTAGACCGTGTGTTTTAGGTTCCTAAGAAGAGAGAGAAATTTGGCTTATGTATGCATTTCATTAGCAGAAGCCTCCAGTTAAACCTCATTAGCTTCCCATCCAAATATGCATTTTTTGATCCTATGTTGGAACTTGTTTTTTCTGTATTTTGGCATGAACTTTTATTTCGGGCAACCATCTAGACATGTATCCTCTAGAAATGTGGAATGAGGTTAGGATAATCGATAACTGTGATATGTCCTCTAATAAATATATGTTCAATGGATGATGCACTTTTAAAAATTCTGGATTTTAAATGTCTCAGCCTTTCGTACTCACCACTCATCTTTCTTTCCTTGTTCTTTACATGGTTTAGGTTCTTAAATGCTTTTAGCTCATTATGTAACCACGTGCATGAGACCAAGGAGGGTGACAAGAGAGAAGGGACCGGGACTTGATTCATTCTTGGCCACGCAAAAGAAGGCACAGGGGGCCGTGTCCCAGGCTGCACCAGGAAGCGACTTGTGGTTGGACCTGCCCGCCTGGCATTGAGCTGTCAGCGTGGGATCTGAGGAGGCTCGATTAGGGGCCTGAGGAGCTTATGGAGCACAGTGGGGGCTCTTTCAGATAAGGAAATCCTCTCTGAGGAGATATTTGAGGGAAGGGCTAAATGAAGGAAAGGAACAAGCCATGTCATTATGCGGGGAAAGCGCATTCCTGGCAAAGGGAACAGTAAGTACAAAGGCCCTGGGACAGGAATGAGTTTGTCATGTTCAAGGCTAGCTGGAAGGTCAGTGTGGCGAGAGCAGAGAGAGCAAGTAGAAGATGAAGGAAATGCAGTCAGGGCCAGTTTTGTTGTTATAACTATTCTCCCCTCATTTCCCTCCTGCCTCTTAAAAGGCTTCTTCTTTGTGGACTCCTGCGTCTGTTTATGTTGGTGTTTGCCTGGGTTCCGTCCTTGGCTTTATAATCTCACTCTCAAACATTTGGATGACATTGATTAGACGTCTACTAAATGAGAGACAATGGCCCTGCGGGCAGAGTCGGTCTCTTAGCAGGAGGCCTGTAAACTGGGGTGCCAAAGTTGTAAGCAGAAGTGTGGGCTATGCTGGGACGCAAACAGTAACAACAGCACTTTATGCGAATTAGCTCATTTAAATCTCACAACCATCTTTTTTTTTTTAAATTTATTTTATTTATTTTTGGCTGCATTGGGTCTTCGTTGCTGTGCGTGGGCTTTCTCTAGTTGCGGCGAGTGGGGGCTACTCTTCGTTGCGGTGCGCGGGCTTCTCATTGTGGTGGCTTCTCTTGTTGCAGAGCACGGGCTCTAGGCGCGTGGGCTTTAGTAGCTGTGGCACGCGGGCTCAGTAGCTGTGGCTCACGGGCTTAGTTGCTCCGCAGGATCTTCCTGGGCCAGGGCCCGAGCCCGTGTCCCCTGCATTGGCAGGCAGATTCTCAACCACTGCGCCACCAGGGAAGCCCCTCGCAGCCATCTTTAAGAAACTAGTCCAATGTTAGCCCTGTATTCACTTGAAGAGCTTGAGCCCCAGAAAGGTAGAAGAATTTACTTAGTCTCACTTAATGAGTGGGGGGCCTGAAGGCAGGCTGGAGAGTTTGGCTGAAGAGCCTGGGGCTAGAGGCAGTTAGGAAGAGGAGAAAATGTGCTCGTTCATGCAGACATTCACCACGTATGGGCAACTGTATGGGTAATCCCAGGGAGAAGGCATGGCTTGAGCAAAGGCTAAAAGGCAGTGGATGACCAGAAGTTCAGGACTTCTGACTGGAAGCGGGTATAAGAGAGGGGTGTAATAAGAGCCAAGCCTAACCATGCAACACAGAATGGAGCGAAGCAAAGAGATGAGAGCCTAGGACATAACTTCCTCACCTGTCATTTTGTCTTTATTCAGGTGACTCCTAAATAGAAATCACTGACTCAGAACTTCTTTCTTGTATGTGCTATGCTTGTCTACCCAGCTGTCTGCTAGACTTCTTTACCTGTATACTCCTCTGGCATTGCAAACTCATTGTGTCCAAAACAGAATTCCTCTCCCATACCTGTGTCCTATAGAATCACTCCAGCTACTGAGCTCCAGCTACTGGACCATGGAGTACCAGAATAAATGAGACCTCACTCCTTCTCTCAGGATAGCACAGTCAGCTGGAGGAAATAGGCTCCTAAAGAGATTTATAATGCAGTGCTGCGGGAGAGGGGATGGGGGTAGTGAGGGATAGGTCAGGAAGAGTTACCTGGAGGAGACGATGTTAAAAGGCCAATTGGGAGAAGGACATTCCACGGAGGGGCAACAGCATGAACAAAGATGAGGGGAATAGATGGCAGGGGGCATAAAGGCAGCTGCCAGTGGCATGGTGTTGGTGGAGCATGACATCCAAGACAGGAGACATTGGCAGGGGCCAGCGTGCTCTATCCAGTCACCTAGACTAGAATCCTGGGAGTCGTCTTTGAGTCCTCCCTTACCAGAATATGCTAACAGTGACCTTGGGCAAACCAATTCACCTCCTGCGCCTCAATTTTCTTATCTGTAAAATGGGGTCACTCTGAGGTTTAAATGCAACAGCACTTGTAAGAGCATATGAGTGACACATAGCGAGTACTCAGTAAGCATAGCTATTACTGTCAACTGCCTCTCCCAGCCCATATACTCTCAACTACCAAGTCCCATTGATTCTTCTTCCTTAAAGTCTTTCTGCTCTGTTTCCTCCTCTCCCTGCCCCCTCCTCTTATGCTGGTCGAGGCCACCGTCACTGCCAATTTTGACTGCGGTAGCACCCTCCCAGCTGTCTCTCTGCCTCTTTCCCCGCCTCTCTGATCCCAGTTGCAAATCTGATCCTGTTATTCCTCTGCTTAAAACTCTCCAAGGGCTCCCCTCTGCTTACAGGTCAAAGTCTAACCTCCCTAGGTTGGCAAACAAGGCCCTTCAGAAGCTGACCATCCTTCTTTCCTGCTGCCCTCGGCCCCAGCATCCCACCTTATAGGGAGGGAGGTGGCTGGGCGTGGCTGATTGCACCTGGTTTTCTCAGGTATCTGAACCTTGGCCCATGCTCTGAAACACAGCCCCTTCCTCCTTTATGAGGCTCACTCCCCCTCTCCTTTGACCTCCCCATCCTACTGGGTTCCTCTCTTGGAACCTTTCAGGGTACTCCTCTCCCCAACAGCTTTTCATTTTGTACTGTAATGAGGACTCCTCTCTGTGGGTTGTAGAATCCCAAAGGCCAAGGACTACATCTTTATCTTTATATTCCTGGTGCTTAGCCCAGCACCTGGCATATGCTGGGTGAGCAATCCTTGGCTGTCTGATCGACTGAAGGACTGAATGGACTCTAGCAAGGGGTAGTACACCACACACACATTTTTAAAACTTCATTTTCCTATTGCAAATAAGCAATAGAACCTTTACGCTTCAGAAAATAAGAATGAACAAAAGAGCAAAAGTGTCCACACTACGTGGTGAAATGAGATGTATGCTAACGGGCTGGAAGTCATGCTTTAGCTGCAAAATAAATCCAAGGGGCTGTTTGAGGACTTCTCTTGTTTTTGCCCTCTACCACCTGGCATGCTTGTCATTATGCAATCCAGACACTCATGATCAACATTGATTTAGGATCCTTTTTGATTAAGAAGTTGCAGCAAAGCCTACACAAATTAGTTTTTGACCTTCAGTCCTTCACACTTTAAAAGTTTCTTTCTGGGGCAAAATTAAAATTTTATTTTGATCCTGTGAAGGAGCACTTTAATCTTTTCCTTTAAAACATGATGTTCTTTGTAATAGGCATGTGGATTTTTCTATTGGAACCTAGTCCTAGACAAACAATCCGTAGCTACCAAGGAAGTTTCTAGAACAAACAATTCAACATATGTTTTGTGAGTGCTTACTATGTGTCAGGTACTGTTGTGGGTTCTGGAAGTAAAAACAAAATTAAAAACTGTTCTCATGAATCTTACATTGTAATGATGAGGCATGGATCTTTACCTTCCGGAAAAAATGAAAAAGAATGTGGGATTTTCAACACTGAATCAAATAGGTACAAGGAGAAAAGAAAGGAAAGGAAAGGCTTTTCTCTAATTAGGGTTCCTGCAAGGTGTTTTTGCCACTGTGCCTGCAAGAGTGGAATCAAAGGGAAGCTGAGATAATGAGTATCAGGCCCAGTGTTTAAAATGCAGGAATGGTGACTATAGTATTTGAAAGCTTACTAGAGTCTTTGGCAAACATTTATTGTGCTTTTTATGCATTAGGCAGAGCTAGGCACTATGGACAGAAGGTGAATAAGGGATGGCCTTGCCCTCCAGGGGTTTGGGTCTAGCTCAGGTCCAGTGGGAGACGCAGAGGAGGGAACAACTCCTAGTACTATCACAGCTGGTCCCTGCCCTGCTTGTCTCCTAATGCTGCTGCAGAGTTACATTAAAGAGCAAAGGTTAAAATGTTATGAAAACCTAGAAAGTCCTAGAGCAATGTAGTACACAGCACTCTGGTGTGTTTATTGTCATTACTGTAGGGAAAGCACTGTGGAGTGAAGCACACTCTCTACACTTTGATTAATTCATCAACACCTTAGGGGAGACCTTCCAAGGCACCAGTTCCTACCTGGTGCCAGCCTGCATCTACTGTATGTGCTAGGCACTCAATGTTTTCTAAATGAATGAATTTCAGTCACAATGTAAAGGAGGAATTTGAGGCCCAGGGAGCTTAGGTGATGAGATACAGGCTACACAGCTAGGAGGAAAGGGTTGGACTTGAATATTAACTTTTCTGTAAGCCTATAAAATACACAGCAGACATAGAATAAATCACACCAATATTTCTGAGGAACATACATATGCACACACATCCCACACTTTTGTTTTCTTACTACTGGATTCTCTAGAGCCTGTTATAAACAATTTTAAGTGATTTACAAAAAGACAAAAAAAAAAAAACCAGATGCGGTAAACAGTTGTAGCTCACTCTGCACAATAAATATGTATTTTGTAAATTAAATGGTATTTCCAGTACACTTGTGTAGGGTAGTAATTAAAGGAATTGTATGGTAAATTTTTTGGTAAAGTCAGTAGTTATGCATCATTTGTCTGTTTGGTAATTCTTTTTTTTTTTTAAATTAATTAATTAATTAATTTATGGCTGTGTTGGGTCTTCGTTTCTGTGCGAGGGCTTTCTCTAGTTGCGGCAAGTGGGGGCCACTCTTCATCGCGGTGCGTGGGCCTCTCACTATGGTGGCCTCTCTTGTTGCGGAGCACAGGCTCCAGACGCACAGGCTCAGTAGCTGTGGCTCACGGGCCTAGCTGCTTCGCGGCACGTGGGATCTTCCCAGACCAGGGCTCGAACCCGTGTCCCCTCCATTGGCAGGCAGATTCTCAACCACTGCGCCACCAGGGAAGCCCTGTTTGGTAATTCTTGAGTTTCATCCATCCATATGTATAAGCAGACTTCTAATATGTTTTTAAGGGTTTAATGAAAACATTTTCTTTTCCTTTTTTAATTTGTCCTTCCTTTCTTGCCGATGAGATGTTTTCCCAGGCTTTGTGGATTGTGGATTCCAGGGGAGGATTTTACCAGGACCTGGAGATCCTAGACCAGTAGCATTGCCATGACCTGGGAGTCTATTAGAAACACAATTGTCAGTCATATCTCAATAAAATGGAAAAGAATGCAGAATTCCAGGCCCACACCAGAGATAGTAAATCAACTCTTCACTTTAACAAGATACCCAAGTGATTTGCAGTCTCAAATTTTCCATATTTTTCCAAACATTTCTTGCTCAACCAATCAGTTATTGTGTTAAAATCTCCCCCTCTGATGATGGATTTGTCAGTTTCTCCTTGTAGCTCTATTAATTTTTGCTTTGTATATTTTGAGGTTATTTTATCTCAAATAACTCAGATGTAACATGTTTTAATATCTTCCTGAAGAATCAGACCTGAACCTTTTATGATTATTTATTGACCGTCTTTATCCTTAATAATTGCTTTTTGTCTTAAAGCCGTTTTCATCTAAAACTAACATAGCTACTCTAGCTTTATTTTGATTAATGCTTGCTGTATCTTTTTATATCTTTTACTTTCAACATTTCTGTGTCCTTATATTTTGTGTCTCTCTTATAAATAGCATTTAGTTGATTTTCTTTTTGCTTTCCAAATCCATCTCACAATCTCTTAAATAACAAATTTAGACCATTTACATGTATTGTTATTACTAGTGTAATTGAACTTAATTCTACCATTTTACTTCAGATTTTCTCTTTGTCTTGTTTTGTTCCTATGCTTTAATTCTCATTTATTTCCCTTATCTAAGTAGAATTTTTTTGTTAAATTTTTTCTCCCGTTCTTCCCCACCATCTGTCTCCCACCCCCTCCAGCACAGCAGACTGGCTTGGAAATATAGTTTATTTCTGTTATTTTAATAATTACCCTTCTACTTGTGGTTAAATCTTACCTAACAAATTCTACACATATTCATTACATTTTGTTTCTCTAACTCTAAATTTAATATGTTAACCTCTCCCCTGAATAATACTTTGATTTTGAGCACCCAGCTCCTGGCTTTGTATACTATGATTATTTTGCATTTTAGTTGTATTTCTTTTAAAAAATTTCCCAAATTAGATATTATAATTATCATTTTACATTGACAATTTTTGTTTAGTTTTGCCTACATATCTACCAGAATTCTGCATTCAGTGGAAAGATGAAAATAGGCATGGTACCTGCTTTTTTTGCTGTGGTTAAGATGAAAGATAAGTTGAATGTTGAGATGGGCCTGATTTTATTTGGTTATAAGATCATACTGTTTATAAGTATACCCAAAATAATTTGAGACAAAGAAAATTGGGTTAATTTTGTCACATGTTTCTGTTAAGTGGGCCTCTGAAAACAGAATTCCCGAGATGATGTCTATCTCATTCCCTGCCGAACCTCATCAGATAAATGACTGTCAAAGATGTAGCACCAGATACAACAGGAATCCACCTAACACAGCTTATGATGTTAATCTGTCCTCCTCTGTCTTTGCCTCTGTTCTCAAATATTGGTCTAGTGTAAGATAAACCTAGGTTTTAGTTCCAGCTTTGTGACTTCCCTGAAGTGTGACTCTGGGCAAGTTCCCTGATTTTGTGAGCCTCTAGTTCCTCATCTGGATAGTGGGATAATCACACCTACCTTAAAAGATTTGTTTTGGAGCACAAATGCAATAATGATGTAAATGAAATAATGAATGTTTAGCATAGTGCCTGGCAAGGAGTAAGTACTTGATGACTATTGTTGTATGAATCCACCACCATCTCATTTTCTTAGACATTTTTTGCAGAATTTGCATTCCTAATTTGCCCTACTGTGATTTCTGCCCCCTTTGCTTCTTTAAAAAAGCTATTGTACATACAGACAGGTGGGCAAGACAAATTTATAATTTAACAAATAGTTATAAAATGAATACTGTGTTACCACCACCTAGGTCAAGAATAGAACATTCCCAGCACCATAGAACCTACCCCCACTCCCTGTACTTTTTCACAATTTCAAACTGCTTTCTTCCTCACCAAATGGAATCACCATGCTGACTTTTGTGCTACTTATTTTGTTACTTTTCTTTACTGTTTTACCATTTATATATGCATCTATAAACAATACAATTTAGTTTTGTTGTTGAAATTTTCATAAATAGAATCATATATCATTTGGGTGTTGCTTCTTTCATTAAACATTATGTTTGTGAGATCCATTGGTAGTATTTTGTGTAGCTTTGCTTCATTCTTTTCCTTTGCTATATGGTATTCCATTTTATGTGTATCTTTGTTCTTTTTAAGTATAAAATAAAAATAATAGCTAACACTAATTGGACACTTTCTGTGTACTACTTTATAAAGTAAGTGCCTTTATTATTCGCATTGTACATACAAGGAAACAGAGCCCCATAGAGATAAAGTATTGTGCCCAAGGGTTGGAACCAGGTATCTAATCTGGATACTGACTCCAGAACCCACAAAGTTTATTAACCTCATTCATAGTCTCAAGTTTTTCCACTAGGTACCTGATTTTGTTTTTTTAACTACAGTTGGTTCCTAAAGGATTAAATGGATAGTCAAGCCCTCCCACAAAAATCTAACATTTTTGTTTTAATTCTTATATAGGAAAACACCTTCCTTTACAGAGTCACTTTGTACCAAAACTGCCACGGGTCTTTGTACTTCTGCTCTTTGAGTCTTTTCAAAATATTGCCACCCAAACTATGCCCTAGTTTTACCATTCAGATTCAAGTCAAATTTCAGTAGTTTTTCCTGTTCAAATGTATGCACAGCCTCTTCCCAAGCATTCATTCCTAATTCAAGCATTCTGCTTCTTTATTGATTACTGATTTCTCAATGTGCTTTTCTTCTTCATTCCTTTTCTCTACATTCAGAGCCATTTCTGTGGCTCTTGAATCTCTCCCTTCACCCCCCTCCCCCCTTTGATGCCATTGACATTGTCCCTGGGAGGTCTCCTCCCTTCCAAAATCTTTTAAGGACAGATCATTAGTGAAGGGTTTAAAAAAAAATTAGGAATGACCAGTTTAGAGAAGTTAGTTTGATATGTTTTAGGTCTGGGTTTTGTTGATTCAGCTGATTCCACAAATATATACGGAATGACTTGCTAACTGTGCATTTTGTGTAGCTGACTTATTTTTATTAGCCATGCCTCATCCTCTTCCACCTCCCCACCCGTAGCCCAGAAAAAGTGAGATAAGCATTATTGTTACCATTTTCAGATGGAAAGACCAATACTAAAGGAAGTCAACAGCTTGACCAAGTTCAAGGAGTTCACGTGCAGCAAAGCTGGGGCTTCAAACCCTAGTTGTGCTGACTCCAAGCCCAATGCTCCTTCTTGTTGATCACGGCAACCTCTACTGAAGTTATAACTAATAGGAAGGGGAAATGGTCATTTGCTATCCTTTCTTTAATTTCATGCATTCCTTTGTTCCTTCAACCAACGAACATATATTGAGGATTCACCTTATGCCAGGCAAAGCACTAAGCTCTGGAGATAACAAACTGAAAAACGTGTGGACCTGCCCTTGACAGGTTTGCACATGGTTTGGGATACCCATAAAACGAGTGCAATCTCGCATGCGCAGTGCTGTTGGAGGTGTGTCTACTGTTCCCGGAAGCCCGCTAGAGATGCGGGATGGGCTGGGAATATTTCTTAGAGGAGAAGTTGGCCACATGCACTTGCTCGAATTAATTTTCCCCACAATAAAAATAGTCTTAAAATATTTTTTACCTCCCTGTTTGTGGACCTACAGTGACCTTGATGTGGCCTCTAAGGGCCCCCACTACTTCCGCGCCCTCTGGCTCATTACCTGCTTTTGTCAATACTTTCTAGCTGCTTTCAAACCACAAGCATATCCGGACACCCCGGCGGATGACTCCCATTTCCTGCCCTCTCTGTCCAGGTACCTGCTGTTCTTTCCTCCTAGAATGTTCATCTGAAAAGCCATCTTCTCTTAAAAATCCGCATTGCTCTCTCATTAAAATATGACTCAGTACGTTTCTAGAAACGCTTTCTCTTTGACTACGTTTGACATTCTTAATTATTTCTTTCCCTCGGACCTCTAATTTTCATCATTATAGATCAGAGTTTCAAAGTTTTCCTGGTATCACATAACATGTAATATTCAAATATTTCCTTCAGGTCAGTTTCGCAGCCATTCTTATAGTAACTCTGTGTAAACTGTAGCGTTTTATATTAGACAATATGTATTTATTTTGATATTTTAGATCACGTATGCCCTGCCTTCTTCATAAACAATTTGAAGCAGTTCTGATCTCGATTTGAGCTCTGTTCTGCCACATGCTGTCGTGTGACCTCGGGCAAGGTGCTCGGCTGCCTGGACCCTCAGCTTTTCCATTAGAGACGTGGGGTGACGCTCGCCCTATTTCACGCCGTGCATGAGACGGTGTGGCTGAAAATGCTAAGGTGCCGTGTGGATGGGAGGTTGTGGCGTCTTTGCCCCTCTGTCGGGAGCATGGTCTGCTCACGGTAGTGACGACTGCAGCGCCGCTGGCTGCACTCGAGCCTCGCAGGGAATTGCACCCACTTCTCTGTCTCCACGGCGGCTCCTCCCATGGTTTGGCCACCACCGTCTCTCATCAGGATGACTGCAGTGGCCTCATAAAGGAGTCTTTCTGCCTCTCCTTTCATCCTCCTGACTGTTCTCCTTGCTGCCTCAAAGTGATCTTTCTGAAATGAAAATGGGATCCTGCTCTCTTGGCAACATCCAAACTTGTTAACGTGGTTTATAAGACCCCTCGTAGTCCAGCGGCTGTGCACCTCTCTTGTGCTGTGTTCAGCTGCTAACTCATGAAGCAGAGGCTTCCGACTCTCCAGACAAGATGATAGCACTCTGCCTGGATCCTTCCCCTCAATTCTTCCCCCTTTTGCCTAGTTCACTTCCCCCAGGAAGCCTTACCTGATACCCTCTAGTCTGGGTCAGGTGTTTCCTCAACTTCCCCTGCAACCCTCCCCCAGCACCCTCCCCCCATTATAATAAAGTGACACCAAACTGAAATTGCCTGTGTGACAGTCTGGATTGTTTGTTGAAATGTTCCAAGTGCCTGGCACCTAACATTCCCTAAATGTCAATGAATGAACCAATGAATAACTATGAGATACTCAGACACAGACAGCTGGTTTATTTACCAGCAGTCATATATTTGCTTTGTGGTCATGGTGTTTACCAGGATGTAATTAACCTTCTCCTCTTTTGTTTTCTTAAACAGACAAAGATATAAGCAGTGGGAGTTACAACCTTTCCTCCGCAACGACGGGCAGCTACTACAGTTGTGTCAGCCAGATCACCATAGGTGAGCAACTGTGCCAGTTTTTAATGAAAACTATTATTGCCTATAAAGGTTGGGGGTGCAGGGCTATGGAAGGAGTGAGTAGAAAGGGTAAGCGCATCAGACTTATTTTCAGAATCGGCAAATATTGTGGGCTCACCTTGTTGGGGTGCCCTCTTGTGGATCCTTATTGCTTTTGCATAGAGATGGATGGAGGAAATGTGATCCAGAGAGATTAACAAAACAAAACAAAACACAGGTTTCCCAACTTTTCTTCATTTGCTTTCTCTTTCGTTTGTGTATCACCTATGTTATTATGTACTTAATATTAAAACTGACTTTTTAAGATTTATTTTCATTTATTTTAAAAAGAAGATTTATATCACAACTGCAAATAGAAAACGTACATTTCCCGTAAGTAGAAGTTAATGCATACATGCATAAAGTAACAAATCAGTGTTACTGAATGCTAGCTATGCTTTGGGGGATTCTGTGTGTGCCAGCTGTCCTGTCCCCTGACTTCACAGAAATGAAATTCCATGTCATAGCCCATGGCCTTCTCAGAAACTTGAAGTCTGCAGTTTGGAGCGTGTGGTTCTCTATCCCTTCCCCCTGGATGAGGGACCCCCCCCCCCCCATGGAGATGGTAGGATCCTGGCAGAATATACTGTGTTCATCTAGCACTATCCCAGCCGCCTTCCTGCTCACCCTTAAACATGTTTTATTTTCGTCAAAAAGGGAAGAGTGACCATGATTATTTTTCTGTCTGCTGAATCTTTCCTCTCCTTTCCACTTCCTTCCAAACTTTTCTTGATTTCAGAATCTTGGCTACGACGTGGAAAAAAAAGAATAATGGTGATACTTGCAGCTAACATTTATTTTGCACTTAGCATTTGTCAGCTGCTCTTGGCCCTTGACATACATTATTTTACTTAATTGGGACTGTATGAGGAAGGTACTGTCACTTCCCCATCTTACAGATGAGGAAACTTGCTGTTTGCCTCACAGCCAGAAATGGATGTGCCTAGGATTCCAATCCAGGTCTGTTTGACACAAGCTCATGCTTTGAAACACAGTGTCATGGTTTCTCAGACTCCAGCAATGTGGACCCCTGTAAAAAGAAGTAATAATTATGAGCCTCTAAAATGGATTTAAATTATTTTTATTACAAGGATACCTAAGTATGTTCCAACATAAAATGTAACTATAGACACCTTGTTTTCCAAATAGCCATAAAAATCAAATCAAATTTATAAATGAAATTTAGAACACTGAGAAGAAAAACAACCACAAATTCACCACATTAATTTAAGATGATGGGCATTGTTATTTTGCTGAAATGCGGTCACTGCTTGTAATGCAACATGGTCCTGGCTGCAGCAGTGAAGGTTCTTTGCACTGAGCTCAGTATTTACAGTATTTATGGTAACTCTGCTGTGCCACCACCTCTCTCTGTTCAACCCACTCTGAAATCTCTGTTAATGCTCACTCAGGTGAGATTATTGGATCTTTGTTTGCTATGGATGCACCTTGACATTCCCATCTCTCTCCTCTTCTCATTAAGTGTATCAACTGGTGCCAACTTGATGGAAACACAAAAGCAAACTCAGGCACTAAAATTAAGTGGCAAAATTTGGTCCATGGTATGCACATATTCATTTTTAAATGATTAAATTGACTTTTAAATGAAAAATGAAAACAACTTAAAAATCTCTGTGGAGAGTTCATGGACCCTGGTTTGAAAACACTAAATAACCTAAAATGACATTCCTAAGGACATTTGTTAAGTAGTGGGAGGTCGTTTAGAGTGCAGAGTAGGAGGGTGACAGGATGAATGCATGTATGAAAGGTTATTCGGGTGGTGAACAGGATGGATTTCATGTGCGAGAATCCGGCGTTATGACGGAGTAAGTGGCTCTGACTGTGGTCTTGACATGAGATAGTAATGAACTTGGGAAGTGGGATAGAGAGGCAGGTCTGGAGGGAGAGGCATGGAAGAGCCAGGAGGACTAGTCATTGCCTGGATGTGCCTCAGACAGTGTGCCCTGAGACTTTGAGTCAGGTTGACAGGGAGTCTGAGCCGTTCATTGAAATACAGAGGTCAGGAAGAGGACTGCATGGCTCTAGGGTTCCAGTGTGTTGGGTTTGAGGTCCCAGTGAGACCCCCCACCTCAGAATGACCCACAGGAAGTTGGAAATGTGGAGAGAATGGGCAGGAGATGAAGATATTGGCATTCTCTTCACAGAGAGTTCAGTTGAATCTTTGGAAGAGGATGAGATTATAAGAGTGAGCATCAGTATATTGAGTGTGTAGAGGGTCAAAGACCAATCTTTGGGGGAAGCACAATTAGGACAGAAATAACGGCAGTGGTAGGAAAATGTAGCAAGTACATTTCTTGAAATGCCCAGAGAATTTCTAGAAGGGGAGACTGAGGAGGGTTAAAGTTAAAAGTCTGCCCTGGTGACATCCCATGCCAGTGGATGGTGGGAGGGGAGCCAGCTTACAAGGCTCTGAATAAGGAATGATGAGCTGTGAGTAGAGACCTCTATTAAGACACTTGTCAGTGAAAGTGGAGGGGTAAACAGTGAGGACCATATGGGAGCTTTCTGTGCTCATTTAATCCTCACAATCCCATGTGATAGATACTGTTATTTCCCCCATTTTACAGATGAGGAAACTAAGTTCTTGAAAGGTTAAAAAGTAATAAAGAATACATGGGTAGTAAGAGCTGGGATTTGAGCCCAGGTAATCCGACTCCCATTGGATGTCACTCCTGTTAAATTGCTGTGGGCCTAGTACCATTCCCTGGTCTAGTCAGCTGTGGCCACCATGTCAGGGTGTTTCTAATTGACTTTGTTCCACCAAAAGATATATTGAAGTTCTAACCCGTGGTACCTTTGACTGTGACCTTATTTGGAAATAGGGTCTTTACAGATGTAATCAAGTTAGGATGAGGTCATATTCACTTAGGGTGGGGCTTCTAATTCAATGTGACTCATGTCCTGCTTGTAAGTAGAGGAGAAGAGACACAGATATATACATACAGGGAGAGCATCATGTGATGACAGAGGCAAAGGTTAGAGTGATATGTCTACAAGCCAAGGAACACCAAGGATTGCCAGCCATATCAGAAACCAGGAAAAAACAAGAGACAAAGAAGGACACTACATAATGATTAAGGGATCAATCCAAGAAGAAGATATAACAATTGTAAATATTTATGCACCCAACATAGGAGCACCTCAATACATAAGGCAAATGCTAACAGCCATAAAAGGGGAAATCGACAGTAACACAATCATAGTAGGGGACTTTAACACCCCACTTTCACCAATGGACAGATCATCCAAAATGAAAATAAATGAGGAAACACAAGCTTTAAATGATACATTAAACAAGATGGACTTAATTGATATTTATAGGACATTCCATCCAAAAACAACAGAATACACTTTCTTCTCAAGTGCTCGTGGAACATTCTCCAGGAGAGATCATATCTTGGGTCACAAATCAAGCCTTGGTAAATTTAAGAAAATTGAAATCATATCAATTATCTTTTCTGACCACAACACTATGAGACTAGATATCAATTACAGGAAAAAATCTGTTAAAAACAAAAACACATGGAGGCTAAACAATACACTACTAAATAACCAAGGGATCACTGAAGAAATCAAAGAGGAAATCAAAACATACCTGAAAACAAATGACAATGAAAACACAACGACCCAAAACCTATGGGATGCAGCAAAAGCAGTTCTAAGAGGGAAGTTTATAGCAATAGAATCCTACCTCAAGAAACAAGAAACATCTCAAATAAACAACCTAACCTTACACCTAAAGCAATTAGAGAAAGAAGAACAAAAAATCCCCCAAAGTTAGCAGAAGCAAAGAATCATAAAGATCAGATCAGAAATAAAAAGAAATGAAGGAAACAGTAACAAAGATCAATAAAACTAAAAGCTGGTTCTTTGAGAAGATAAACAAAATTGATAAACCATTAGCCAGACTCATCAAGAAAAAAAAGGGAGAAGACTCAAGTCAACAGAATTAGAAATGAAAAAGGAGAAGTAACAACTGACACTGCAGAAATACAAAGGATCATGAGAGATTACTACAAGCAACTATATGCCAATAAAATGGACAACCTGGAAGAAATGGACCAATTCTTAGAAAAGCACAACCTTCTGAGACTGAACCTGAAAGAAGTAGAAAATATAAACAGACCAATCACAAGCACTGAAATTGAGACTGTGATGAAAAATCTGCCAACAAACAAAAGCCCAGGACCAGATGGCTTCACAGGTGAATTCTATCAAACATTTAGAGAAGAGCTAACGCCTATCTTTCTCAAACTCTTCCAAAATATAGCAGAGGGAGGAACACTCCCAAACTCACTCTACGAGGCCACCATCACCCTGATACCAAAACCAAAGATGCCACAAAGAAAGAAAACTACAGGCCAATATCACTGATGAACATAGATGCAAAAATCCTCAACAAAACACTAGCACACAGAATCTAACAGTGCATTAAAAGGATCATACACCATGATCAAGTGGGGTTTATCCCAGGAATGCAAGGATTCTTCAATATATGCAAATCAATAAATGTGATACACCATATTAACAAACTGAAGGAGAAAAACCATTTGATCCTCTCAATAGATGCAGAAAAAGCTTTCGACAAAATTCAACATCCATTTATTATAAAAACCCTCCAGAAAGTAGGCATAGAGGGAACTTACCTTAACATAAGAAAGACCGTATATGACAAACCCACAGCCAACATCGTATTCAATGGTGAAAAACTGAAACCATTTCCTCTAAGATCAGGAACAAAGCAAGGTTGTCCACTCTCACCACTATTATTCAACATAGTTTTGGAAGTTTTAGCCACAGCAATCAGAGAAGAAAAAGAAATAAAAGGAATACAAATTTGAAAAGAAGAATTAAAGCTGTCACTGTTTGCAGATGACATGATACTATACATAGAGAATCCTAAAGATGCCACCAGAAAACTACTAGAGCTTATCAATGAATTTGGTAAAGTAGCAGGATACAAAATTAATGCACAGAAATCTCTTGCATTCCTATACACTAATGATGAAAAATCTGAAAGAGAAATTAAGGAAACAGTCCCATTTACCATTGTAACAGAAAGAATAAAAAATACCTAGGAATAAACCTACCTAAGGAGGCAAAGTATGCAGAAAACTCTAAGACACTGATGAAAGAAATTAAAGATGATACAAACAGTTGGAGAGATATACCATGTTCTTGGACTGGAAGAATCAACATTGTGAAAATGACTATACTACCCAAAGCAATCTACAGATGCAGTGCAATCCCTATCAAATTACCAATGGCATTTTTCTCAGAACTAGAACAAAAAATTTCACAATTTGTATGGAAACACAAAAGACCCCGAATAGCCAAAGCAATCTTGAGAAAGAAAAATGGAGCTGGAGGAATCAGGCTCCCAGACTTCAGACTATACTACAAAGCTACAGTAATCAAGACTGTATGGTACTGGCACAAAAACAGAAATATAGATCAATGGGACAGGATAGAAAGTCCAGAGATAAACCCACACACCTATGGTCAACTAATCTATGACAAAGGAGGCAAGAATATACATTGGAGAAAAGACAGCCTCTTCAATAAGTGGTGCTGGGAAAACTGGACAGCTACATGTTAAAGAATGAAATTAGAACACTCCCTAACACCATACACAAAAATAAACTCAAAATGGATTAAAGACCTAAATGAAAGGCCAGACACTATCAAACTCTTAGAGGAAAACATAGGTAGAACACTCTATGACATAAATCACAACAAGATCCTTTTTGACCCACCTCCTAGAGGAATGGAAATAAAAACAAAAATAAACAAATGGGATTTAATGAAACTTAAAAGCTTTTGCACAAAGCTGAAAAAAAGCTAAGCTGAAACATAAACAAGACAAAAAGATAACCCTCTGAATGGGAGAAAATATTTGCCAATGAAGCAACTGACAAAGGATTAACCTCCAAAATTTACAAGCAGCTCATGCAGCTCAATATCAAAAAGCAAACAACCCAATCCAAAAATGGGCAGAAGACCTAAATAGACATTTCTCCAAAGAAGATATATAGATTGCCAACAAACACATGAAAGGATGCTCAACATCACTAATCATTAGAAAAATGCAAATGAAATCTACAATGAGGTATCACCTCACACCAGTCAAAATGGCCATCATCTAAAAATCTACAAACAATAAATGCTGGAGAGGGTGTGGAGAAAAGGGGACCCTCTTGCACTGTTGGTGGGAATGCAAATTGATACAGCCACTATGGAGAACAGTATGGAGGTTCCTTAAAAATCTAAAACTAGAACTACCATATGACCCAGCAATCCCACTACTGGGCATATCCCCTGAGAAAACCATAATTCCAAAAGAGTCATGTACCAAAATGTTCATTGCAGCTCTATTTACAATAGCCAGGATATGGAAGCAACCTAAGTGTCCATCAACAGATGAACGGATAAAGAAGATGTGGCACATATATACAATGGAATATTACTCCATCATAAAAAGAAATGAAATTGAGTTATTTATAGTGAGGTGGATGGACCTAGAGTCTGTCATACAGAGTGAAGTAAGTTAGAAAGAGAAAAACAAATTCTGTATGCTAACACGTATATATGAAATCTAAAAAAAAAAAAAAAAAAGTGGTTCTGAAGAACCTAGGGGCAGGACAGGAATAAAGACGCAGACATAGAGAATGGACCTGAGGACATGAGCAGGGGGAAGGGTAAGCTGAGACGAAGTGAGAGAGTAGCATGGACATATATACAATGTAAAATAGATAGCTAGTGGGAAGCAGCCGCATGGCACAGGGAGATCAGCTCAGTGCTTTGTATCCACCTAGAGGGGTGGGATAGGGAGGGTGGGAGGGAGACGCAAGAGGGAGGAGATATGGGGATATATGTATATGTATAGATGATTCACTTTTTTATAAAGCAGAAACTAACACACCATTTTAAAGCAATTATACTCCACTAAAGATGTTAAAAAACAAACAAACAAACAAGAAACCAGGAAAAGGCAGACAACAAATTTCCCCCTAGAGACTTCAGAGAGAGCATGGCCCTGCTGAAATCTTGATTTCAGACTTCTAGCCTCCAAAACTGTGAGAGGATAAATTTCTGTTTTTTTTAAGCCACCCAGTTTGTGACCCTTTGTTACAGCAGCCCTAGGAAACTCATATAACAGGTTCTTACTGACCTATGAAGTCACCTCTGAAGGGGCAGTGGGTATGTCACACAGTTTTCTCAGAAGGTGATGGGACAACTGAAAGGCCCTTGAATGTTGCTTCTGTTTCAACAAACTCAAACTGGCTGAAACCATAAGGAAAGTTATTACTTCATATAATAGGAAGGCCTGTTGGGAGGACAGGTTGAGTAGGCTGCTCGATGATGTTGTGAAAGACCTTCTCCCCTTTGCCTTCCTGGGAAAATCTATCTTCCTGATGACGGCCCCAAGGCCGCCGTGGTTCCAGGAATTGCACTCAGGCACAACAGTGATCAGAGGGAAAGGAGCTTTGGTGCCTTCCTCAGGTGTTCACTTGAGGAGCTGAAACTTTCCCCTGAAGCACCTCAGAGACTTCTATCTCATTGCGTGGGATTTGGTCACATGACCACCCTTCAGCAAATCACTGACAAGGGAGATAAGATCGTGGTCTTTACACCCATCATGGCCCACGTGGAGGTCAGGGAGCCTGAGGTCTGTCTGCCCTGAGTCACAAGCTGCGTGGGAGCAGGATGAATTCCCAAACAAAATGTGACTCTGTTGGGAGGAAGGGGTGTGGGTGGAGGGTGGATTCAGCACAGTCATCAGGCAGTGTCCACTGCCCACAGTCTGTCCAGTACAAAGCACTTTAAAAATATTTATAGTAAAAGCAGCAAATAATTAACAACTTTATACTCAAAGTACTGGAGGGAGGACATCTCTGAGTCGTCTAGCAATTCTTTTTTAAAAGCTCTTTTTGTTTTCTTTCATCTCCTGTACTTCCGTCCTTCTCTTACAGGATAGTCATCTCACACAGAAGTGTCTCATTTGTGAGGGAATTCCATTTAAGAGAACAGCACACTTCTGGACTTCCTATTAATGTAGTTCCTTATAGGAACCTATGTCCTGACCGAAGAATTGCCAAAAAATCCAATCAACAGAAAAAGTGACACCTTCTGAAATTTTTCTACCTATCCATGAGACCCTTGGAAAACTCCTTATTTTCTTCTTTTTTTTTTTTTTTTCTGGCCGCACGGCATGGCATGTGGGATCTTAGTTCCCCGACCAGGGATGGAACCCGCGCCTTCCCCAACCAGGGACCGAACCCGCACCCCCTGCGTTGGAAGCGTGGAGTCTCAACCACTGGACCACCAGGGAAGTCCTGAAAGCTCCTTATTTTCTGATAGTAAACTCCCATTTTTTCATGTATGAAAGATTTAAGAACTTTAAAGTTGATTAACATCATTTTTTTTCTCAAGACAGCCTATAATTTTGAGTGTTCCTTACATGTCTCTGTTTAGGATTTGGGGGCTAGTGGGTGATAGTGTTGGCATGCAACTCAGAGAAAGCTGAGACCCCTGCTTCTACCCAACCCCCGACCTGGGGACAGGATGGTGGGTGAGGGAGAGTGAGTAGGCTACCAGTGTGACATTCCTGTTACTTGCCTCTTGGGCACTTGGACACCAGCTGTTCCCTTGGATGGTTGGATAACCAACCACCCAAAATACTCTGACCTCATTGTTGCTTTTAAATTTAGGCTGGTCCATTTCTAGTCCATCATAATTATGCAGATCTTATCATAGCTCATTTGTATCAATGACATGAATTAATATATTTGCTAATGAACTCCACTTCTGTATTAAATGATGTGGTAATTTCCTAAAGTAAAAAAAAAAAGGGGGTGGCTTCTTAGCACTGTGAACAATATTTTTTCAAAATTAAGAATATGTTATAAATTAGCTATCATTTTATGAAAGAAATGGTAAAACCTGAAATTATGGAGAGTCCAGAGTTCCTTGGGACTTTTAAGCCTAACGCTTTCACAGTGTGTGATATATATTATACACCCTTCTCTGTATAATGACTCCCAAGGAGCTTGGGAATACGGAAAGAGAAGAGGCATTTAAACAAGTTTCCAAATGAAACAACAAGGCGAGGGAAAACATGGTCCTGTAATTATTCTTCTTGTAAAAGGATTCTCTGGTGTGAGTAGGAGGTAATACGTTTTCACATTTTTAATAAAAACATAATGGAACATCAATTCAAATGGTGCCTCCTAGAATTTCATTTCTATGCCCCAGTACACTCTTAGGAGGTATGGGAGATCCAAGAGTATTGATCACAAAATAAACACACTAGCATCAGAGGTTTAGTCCAACAAACAGGATCGGGGGGCAGCCTTGGGGTCAGTAGCGTTCAGTTCAGCCTCCACTGCAGCTGTGACTTCATTGCAGTTCTGAACATTGAGAATTTGTGTTCTCTGTGATTATCTTCAGAGGCTCCATAGCCCTCACCAGAGAAAGAATCACTCACCTCACTGTATTCCACTTACCTTTTAGGAAGGTGACTGACCAAGAAGAGTTCAAGCAGTCCAGTCAGCATGTTCTCAAGGGTGTCAGCATGTCCCTTTCCTTGTGCATTCTGGTCCATTGAGATCCCTCTATAAAAAATTGTTCAGAAAGGAATAAATAACCTAAGAGCGATTTGTGGGGGAAACAGACCCCGATTCCATCTCCTAGAATCCTTCTTGTTGCCTGTGTTCTCAGTGCGAGGCAGGGGACCAGAGCACCCATGTTGTCTTTGATGAGCCTGGGCTTGAATCTGTTATTTCTGTGTAGTTATTGACCTTGCGGAAGTAATAATGTCCCTTAGCCTTGGTTTCCTCATCTGTCAAATGGGAATATTAGTACCTTCCTGACAGGGTTATTGTGAGGTTAAATGAGGTGGTCCTGATAGATCCCTTAGCACATTGCCAATAAGCATTAGACAGTATTGTAACTTTTAGTGGATTTATCATTTTATGACAATGAAGTAGATTGTTCATTCCTGGGCATCAGGTGTGGCTTCAGTGTGGATGAGTTCTGGATTTACAACTCTGGTCCCATGTCTCCTAATCCTCATTTCCGTTGTTTTTTTCAGTCTACTGCCAGACATTTCCACATAGATATTTCCACTAAAGCTCAACCTCCTCGTGTCTGAAAAAAAACACACTCAACCTTCTTCAGCCCTTGCCAGGCCAGTCCTTCTGATGGCCACAGTGAGGATGAGGAAATCCACCATTCTGTTTGCCATAAGTCTTCTCTGACATCTTGCCAGCAAAAAACAAAGCTACCTGGTGGCCCCAAACTCCTTTCTTTCCAGGTCATTGTTGCGCATCTCTCTGGACCTCTTTTCCTTTCTTGCTGCCAACATTTAAATTTGGTCCCTTAATAATGTTTGCCTGGCCTCTGCTTCACAGCCTCTTATGTCACCTCCTTGCCACTGGTCTAGGAAGAATTCGGTGAACAGTGGGTATCTACTGAATGCCAGGGGAAAGAGCCAAATAGAGAAATGCTGGGAGGGAGTTTTAAAGATGACTAAGACACCTCTGACCTTGAGGGATGCTCAGCTCAGGAGAGAGACACATAGAGAGAAGGAACACTTGGCTGTGAAGTGTGGGCAGGGACTGTTTGACACATATCCATGTTCAAGTGGTTTCCCGCATGGTGTGGGAGGGCTGCCCCAGACAACACCGTCCAGTCTGCAGGATCCATGCAGGCCTCCTCCCTTGTTGCCCCTTTTGGGCTTTCTTGGTGCCTCAACACCCCCTCCCCAATTTGGACTTTCTCCCCACACACCTCCAACCCCTGCACACCAACACCTTTTACTGGGCCTCCCTTTACCGTGGTTAAGACAGCTTGGGGGAGTCAGAGGAATCTCCCCAGAAGGGGTCACCACCAGAGGAAGGAGGCACAGATTCTGCCTTTTGCTGCCATCCATTTGATTATGCCAATCCCCACTTCACAAACTTTTAGGGATATTGCTTTGCCTAGCAAGTAAAATCTAATTTTCTTACCTTGGCATTTAAGACCCTCAGCTGTCTTGTATCAACCTACCTTTCCATTCTTGTTTTTTTCTGACTACACTTACATTATATTTCTAAATTCTGTACCTCGGTTGCAAATGCAAAGGCCTGCAGAGATCAGGCATGTAAGACAAATAAGTGAAGCAGGCTGGGAGTAAGGTATTAGGGAATGGTGGGGACTGTGGCAGACAGGAGTTCCTTTACTCCGCTTTAAAAGAGTGGCTCTGTGGTTGCTTCAGCTGACAGTTGCCACATGGGAATGTGGTCCAGTGTTGCTTGATCTTTAGGAGAAGATCAAGAGATTTTTAAAGAGAGGACAGAAAGCTGGATTTTTGTTGAGAATGCTCTAGACTTTTATTGTTGTCAATTTTAATTTGAACTTTACTTCAAATTAAGAAAAATGTGGGCTAACAAAACACATCTACAGAGCAGATCTGTCCCTCTGATTGTTTTAGGTGGCAACCCTTGCCTAGAAGGCCAAGTTCATGCCATCTTTTCCACGACCTAGTTCCTCCACCTAGAAAGGGCTTTGTCCCCTGAAATCCTGGGGAATGTTTTTGTCCAACTTTAAACTATTTCTTTCATCTTGCTTTGTACTGTTGTTAGTTGGAAAAAGGGAAAGAACATAGATTTTGGAGCCAGACAGATCTGGGCTTAAATTCTGCCTCTGGCACTTACTGGCTACTTGACCTAGGGCAAGTTGAGGTCCAATTTCCTATAAAACGGAAATAGTAATTGTATTCTTGTAGAGTTGCTGTAAGGATTACAATCACTTATGCAAAGTACCTAGAACATAATAGACTTTCAGTTATCTTTTTTCATTATGATCACAAGTCTTATCTCCTTTATTGGACTCTGAGCTCCTTAAGGGCAAAGACTGGGCACCTAGAACATAGTATGTGCTTAATACACATAGGCTGACTAGTTAACAAGATCCATCCAGTGTGACATTTCCTAACTGTTTACTGGTAACATGCATCCTTATCTCAAGTGGTGTTTGATTTGACGCGCAGCTAAGACGTTGGGGGAAATACAGAAAGAAATACGGTATAAGGCTTTGATTGCTGATCCTGACCTTATGTGTTTGTCTTGCCAGGTTACGACGTTGCTGGGCCTGTTGCAGTTGGGCTCACCCACTGGAAAAATCCATATGCACAAGGCAGACCCACCCTCCCATCAGATCTGCCTCTCTTCGTCTCCAAAGATGCAGGCATCCCGGTATATCAGCGATCCCTCACTCGCAAGACTGAGCTGGCCACGCCTCTGTCTTGCCCAGCCTCACTGTCCATCACTCCAGTGCCTTCTTACAGCAGCAGCAGCCAGGAAACCCTGAGCCAAGACACAGCAGGTAACAGTGCTGGCTTCCTGTTGGAGATTCAGGACTCAGTGTGTTTAAAAGTTCCTTCATGCATTTGCCTGCCGAATGGATTGCATCTGCACTTCTGCTTGTGTGATGCTATGGACCCCAACAATTCCCCCATATTCACTGGCCTTTAATAGCTTGGCTGTATCAGAAGGAAGGTTAGATGTGTTTAGAAATATTTGACCTAAGCGTTAGTTCTATTTGGTAAGATGTCGTCTGGAAATCAACTCTGAGTCAGAATTCCAAGTTTTGTCATAGGACTTTTTGTTTGTTTAATTTTTATCCTCTATTTAGTGACAAGGCATTGATCTTGGATTACAGTCTTGTATTCAAAAAAGTCATTTTTGAATACTTACCTCATTTACTAGCAATACATGATGCTCCACAAATTTGATCTGTGTCATGGGTCTTCGAACCACTGCCAATGGGCCAAATCTTGGCTGCCACATGTTTTTGTTCAGCCCAAGGACTAAAAATAGTTTTTACTTTATTTTTATATATATATATATTTTTAAAAATACATTTATTTTTTATTTATTTATTTTTGGCTGCATTGGGTCTTCGTTGCTGCGCGTGGGCTTTCTCTAGTTGCGGCGAGCGGGGGCTACTCTTCCTTATGGTGCGCGGGCTTCTCATTGCGGTGTCTTCTCTTGTTGCGGAGCACAGGCTCTAGGTGTGCGGGCTTCAGTAATTGTGGCTCGTGGGCTCTAGAGCGCAGGCTCAGTAGTTGTAGCACACGGGCTTAGTTGCTCCGCGGCATGTGGGATCTTCCAGGACCAGGGCTCGAACCCATGTCCCCTGCATTGGCAGGCAGATTCTTAACCACTGTGCCACTAGGGAAGTCCAGTTTTTACTTTAAATGGTTGGTGTCTTATTAGTCAGTTCAGCCTGCTATAACAAAAGACCACAGACCAGGTAGTTCATAAAAAACAGAAATTTATTTCTTACAGTTCTGGAGGCTGGAGGCTTGAGATCAGGGTGCCAACATAGTTGGGTGAGGGTCCTTTTTTGGGTTGCAGACTTCTCACAGTATCCTCACGTGACAGAAAGGGAAAGGGGCCTCTGTGGGGTCTTTTTTTATAAGAACGCTAATCCCAGTCATGAGGGCTCCACTTTCATGACCTAAGCACCTCCCAGGGGCCCCGCCTCCTAATACCATCACATTAGCCATTAGGATTTCAAACGTATGAATTTTGGAGGGACACAAACATTCAGACCATACAGTTGGAAAAAATTAAAAGGATAAGAATATTTTGAGACACATGAAATTCACATTTCAGTGTTCATATTATAAAGTTTTATTGGACACAACCTCTTATGTATTGTCTATGGTTGCTTTCAGGTGACAAAGGCAGAGCTGAGTAATTGTGACAGAAACAGTATGGCTTGCGAAGCCTAAAATATTTATTATCTGGCCCTTTGCAGAAAATGTTTGCTGACCACTGATCTATGTGATCTTTGGGGCTCATGACTTAAACAATCAGGGCAAGAAAAATGTTTACAACAACATCTTGTCTTAAAATTTATCACTTCCATTACACATTGAATTGCGGAAAGCTTTACTCATGCAAGGCTGGCCACTTAATTGTTTTTATTTCTAAAGTCTGAGTTGGAGGTTTAAGTTATGCAAAATCTATCCTGCCACTTTTTTTTTGTTTTTCTATAGATAGAGTGCTTAGAGATGAAGGTTTAGTTGGAGTAATCCAATGTGTAATTCCTGTTCTGGAGATAAATTATTGAATGTTGACCTTCAACATTCACAATGACACTCAACAAGTCACAGTTGCTGCCACCTAGAGAAGAGACACTGATGTTGCAGAAGTTCCAGATTATCAAGAGCAATCTCTAAAGCAGCAGATTGCAGACTCGCTAAATGTTCAGAATCCCCGCAGAACTGGTTAGAAATGAAGATTCCTGGGCTCTACCCCAGGGAATGCTGTGTCCGTGGCACGGAGTGAGCTTCCGCATCTGCATTCTGCAGGCTGCTCGCTCCTGGAATTTTGACTCCCGAGGTTCCTCCACACACACCTTGGGGGACACCCTCGAAAGTGTCTTTGGTTAAGTGGTTGGATGATATTGCAGAGCGCTGGGGGATATTTGCATACCATTAGCTCTGCCATGGCAAAACTGAGTATCTTTCTGATTGTCCTGATTGAATGTCAGTTGGAGAGTAGAAGAATCATGATCTGAAGTTCAAACATTTTCCATATTTAAGTTTGAAATCTCCTGGGTTTTGATGTTATCATGATTGAAAACTGAATCTTCTTGCTTTAAAAAGTTCAGTAAAATCCGAAGTTAAGAAATAAAGTCCTGCCTTTGGCCGGGGGTAGCTGCGAGGTTATGGCATTTCATGGTAAAGAGGAGTGTGAAATGGCAGCTGCCGGAATAACATTTTAATCACATTTCCCTTTGAGTTGGCTTTTTTCTTTCTTTTTCCATAGAGCGTCACACTCAGAAGCAATCTGATTTTTGGAGGAGGTTTCTATTTTTAACTTGTAGTTTTTCAAAAACAAATTAAAAGCCCATATTTCTCTTCAATCCTAGGAACTTTCCATTAGCAATAAAATATTGAATTTTTCCAAAGAACTGGTTTTTTTTTTTTTTTTTTAAAGGAATTCCTTTATTTTTATTATTTATTTATTTTTAGCTGTGTTGGGTCTTCGTTTCTGTGCAAGGGCTTTCTCTAGTTGCGGCAAGCGGGGGCCACTCTTCATCGCGGTGCGCGGGCCTCTCACTATCGGGGCCTCTGTTGTTGCGGAGCACAGGCTCCAGACGCGCAGAGCTCAGTAGTTGTGGCTCACGGGTCTAGTTGCTCCACGGCCTGTGGGATCTTCCCAGAGCAGGGCTCGAACCCGAGTCCCCTGCATTGGCAAGCTGACGCTCAACCACTGCGCCACCAGGGAAGCCCAAGAACTGGTTTTTAATAATAATAATTAGTATACTTACAAAGTAAGCCTGACACTTAAGGATATATTAAACAAGCATGGGATATTTTATAATAGAAAATTATAGATGCTGGTGTAGGTTCTGTAAGTCTCAGTTATGATTATAGGTTAATTATTGCATTTATTTGATTTCTTATAGCAGTTTATTGATTTTAATAGTGTTTTTTGTGTGAAAGCTTCCAGTTTCCTTTTTCTTCTTATTTTTTAATAGAGTTAATTTCTTTTATATATATATGTATATATATGTTGCTAGTTTGAAGAAAACTCTGAGGTAAGTCAGTTTAACTATAGCACAATGTCCTACAAATTCCAGACTTTGCTAGACATCCCTTCATATTTCTAATCTGTCTTTCTTCTGCATAAACTTCAGGTCTGATGTAGAGGAGGTTACAATTTGTAGGCACAAAATCACCATACAATTATTTTATTTTATTTAATTAATTAATTTATTTATTTATTTTTGGCTGTGTTGGGTCTTTGTTTCTGTGCGAGGGCTTTCTCTAGTTGCGGCAAGCGGGGGCCTCTCTTCATCGCGGTGCGCGGGCCTCTCACCGTCGCGGCCTCTCTTGTTGCGGAGCACAGGCTCCAGACGCGCATGCTCAGTAGTTGTGGCGCACGGGCTTGGTTTCTCCACGGCATGTGGGATCTTCCCAGACCAGGGCTCGAACCCGTGTCCCCTGCATTGGCAGGCAGATTCTTAACCACTGCGCCACCAGGGAAGCCCACCATACAATTATTTATTGATTGTTGGAGTTTTCTCATGTTTAAGAATTCTCCAAACATATTTAAAAATCATTTTTCCATTTATAATCCCTACAACTCTACAATTCTAGAAGCAACTGCAAAAACGCTAAGTAACTAGAGCTTTTGAAATTCTCATTTGATTGAGCTGTTTTCCCTCTTGCCACTACCCTATTCCATCATTCCTTCCCTTCATCGTGTGACTAATTTCATCGTGTGTAGAAGTTTCTTCTTGGGTTGGACTTTACTTAATCCTGTTTGCTACCTTGTGCAGTTAACAACCTTTGAAACTGCGTGGTGGCCCTGGATGCAAGCTCCTTCTTGGTGGCAGAGAATGTTTTAATCAGTAAATTAATTGTAGCAGGTTAAGTTAGAAAAACAGTGTCTGGCTTCTTCTATCCCTCCATTCATCCATCTCTCCATCCATTCATCTATCCATCCATCCAGTACATACTAAATTTCCACTGTGTGTCATGTACTGCAGTAAACCCTTGGGATAGAAAATTGAGTAAAGCATCACCCCATATAAGAAGCTCAAAGTCTGCAGGAGGAGACAGATATGTAAATCAAGTATTTTAATTCAGTGTTATAAGTGCTAAGATAGAAGTTTTCACATTAGGTGATCACACACACATTTTTGTTATTAAATTATTTAATTAATATGCTATTAAAATACTACTAATAAAGTATTAAAATGTGATATAAAATATAACATTAAAATATGTAAGTAAAATCACATTGAGTGCAAAAGATATTATTAAATTATTTCTTCAATTAAAAGAAGATGAATTTGAGAGAACCATAGGAGGAATGTTTGGAAACTGTCTCCATCTCAGATATTCTGAGTAGGTTTGATACCCAGTTTTTGCTAACCAAGCTTTATAACTTGCATCATCACTACCACACAACTTACATTTTGGTCACTTTCTGCCACCAACTGATTCTCAGCCACTCTCTTCCATTGTATTTGGTTCCCAGCTGTGTGCTCATGACTCCAAAGTGATATTTCCATGTCTTATTTCTCTGACAAACTTTAAAGATATATTTACAGCTGCCTACCAGAACTTTCAGCCTGGATATATCCCAGACATGTCAAAACTTATGTGTCCCAAATGGAACTTTCTTTTTGGTAGCCCTCAAAGCTGAATTTCTTTTTTTTCCCCCTCCTATCTTTTTTCTGTTTCTGTTTCTATAAATTTATTTATTTATTGTTTATTTATTTGTTTATTTATTTATTTATGGCTGCATTGGGTCTTCGCTGCTGTGCGCGGGCTTTCTCTAGTTGCAGCGAGCAGGGGCTACTCCTCGTTGTGGTGCGCAGGCTTCTCATTGTGGTGGCTTCTCTTGTTGCGGAGCACGGGCTCTAGGCACGTGGGCTTCAGTAGTTGTGGCTCACAGGCTCTAGAGCGCAGGCTCAGTAGCTGTGGCTCACGGGCTTAGTTGCTCCGCGGCATGTGGGATCTTCCCGGACCAGGGCTTGAACCCATGTCCCCTGCATTGGCAGGTGGATTCTTAACCACTGTGCCACCAGGGAAGTCCCAAAGCTGAATTTCTTATTGTGTTTAATGGTGCCACAGCTCATCCAGACTCCCAAGCCAAAAACTGGGTGTCCTCATGCTTTAACCCTCTGCTGGCCATCAGCCTCCGCAGCCAGCTGGCTAACATGTTCATCGTCTACTTTAGAGATAGCTCTAGTTCAGAGCCTCCTCTCCATCCCCATGGCACCATCTCAGCTTAAGCTCTCATCATCTCTACTGAACTAGAGCAGCCTCCCCGCATCTTAATTCTTCCATGTCCTGAGGGTTAGTTTGCCAAATTCATCTCTTTCTCTCTTTTCCACTCTTCCTCCCTCCCTGCCTTCCTCCCTGACTTGAAAAATCTCTGTTGTTTCCCCATTGTCAGTAGAAGAAAGCCTAAACACTTTATACGTGATACATGAGGGCCTTCCTAACTAGCTTTAACTGACTCTAGCATCTCTCACCACTCTCCGCAGATGCAGCCACACAGTAGCTACACCTAATGCTTTACAGGTCCCTAAAGATCCATGATTTTTCACATGTGCCAACTGCTTGGATGCTCTTCCTTACATTCTTATTCTAGAAAATTTATTGAAGACACCTAGCTAAGAGTTGACCTCCTCTGTGAATTCTTTCCCTTTCCCCCTCAGCATATTTAGTCATTCTTTCTGTTTCTATTGGGAATTCCTATTGACATCTTGAATTCTGCTCTTATTTGACTGTAATATAATTTTATTTTTATATTTCTTTTTATGGCTAGCCTACTAGATGGAAAGTTCTTGAGCTGAGAATTAATGTCATAATCATGTATTTGTTTGGTCAGTGTAGAGCCCAGCATATAGGAAGTATGTTGTCTAGGACCATTTAAACTGCAGATTAGACACTGTTAAAGAGAGAATTAGGCCTGGAAGATAGATCTGAAGAAATTACTTCAAATGCTGTATAGAGAGATAGAAGATAGCAAAACAAGAAGGGGGAGGTTGAAATATAGAAGACAGAATGAGAATGTCCGACATACTTTTAATAGAAATCCTGCCTGGATTAAGAGAATAGAAAGAATGGAGAGAGATAGAATATTTTTAAAAACACAGCTGCTGAGAATTTCCCAGAATTGATGAGAGACACAAATCTTTTGAGTCAAGAAACAGTGAATGCCAAGCAGAATAAGTAAAAATAAATCCACATATAAACATATTTTGGTGAGTCAGCAAAAAACAAAGAGAAAAATCTGAGGGAAAAAACAGATTTCTCGCAAATAATAAACAATTGAACTGAGAATAGATGTTCCAATAGTAATTATAGAGGCCAAGAGACAGTGCATCGATATCTTCAAAGTGCTGAAGGAAATAATGGTCAATTCCGAATTCTGAATCCAGCCAAATGATCATTGAGGAGGGAGATCATCATCATCATAAGAACATTTTTTGGAAAAGACTGGGAAAGTGTACCCAATGTACACCTACTGCAAGAATGACTGAAAAGCCTATTTTAGAAAAGAAGAAACTTGAACCTAGAAGAAAGGCTAAGATGATAGAAATAATAAGAGGAAGAAATACATTCCTAATTTAAAAAGGTCCTTCTAGAAGAATGGTTTTCAATCAGGGACGATTTTACTTCATGGGTACATTTGGCAATGTCTGGAGGTATTTTTGGTTGACACAGCCGGGCAGGAGGTATTACAAGCGTCTAGTGTGTAGAGACCAGGAATGCTGCTAACCATCTTGCAATGCATGTGACATGATCCCATGTTCATCATTAATTCTTAACACTGCTTCCTCCCTTTGAGTTTCTCTTCCTATGTGTGGTACCTTGCCCTTGCAATGGGCCCCCACCTTTATGGCATTTCCAGGGCTCTGCTCTCTCTGCTCTATCTGGGGCTATCCTTGATAAAGTATGTCCTTCACACTTTTGATTTTCCCTTTTCTATGTTTCTTTGTGTCCTTTAACTCTTCCTAAATTGCATCTCATGCTGCACCTAAGCCTTTTCTCTTCTTGTTCACTTATACCAATTTCTCAACCTTGACACCACTGACATTTTGGGCTGAGTAATTCTTTGCTATGGGGGGCTGTGCTGTGCATTGTAGATGTATAGCAGCATCTCTGGTTGCTACCCACTGGTTGCCAGTTGTGACAGCCAGAAATATCTCCAGACATTGCCGAATGTCCTCTGGGTAGGGGCAAAATTGCCCCCAGTTGAGAACCACTGATTTATACTAATTCAGTCCAGTTCTGTTCTCTGGACTTCTGCTTAGTGGGAATAATCTGATAATCTAATCATTGAGATAGGATACATGTATTATAATGACTTTTACCCTATATTTAACAAGAGCCTTTTGCAAACTGTGCCCTAATCAAAAACATGGAGGGAATCCCTTTCCAAAGAGGGAGGTTTTCCCCCTGAGAATTCAGTTAACACCTTTGATACTTGTCCATGAGCCCCCCGTATACAGTCCTCTGAAATTATGTCATAAATCAGAGCTCCTCCATTTGTGTCCAAGAAGACCAGTGATAATTTCCCTGCATCTGCATACACAGAAATAAGCAAAAACTCATCCCTTTTTTCTTGTGCCTTCCTTCCCCTGTCTCCTGTGTCTCACAACCTTCACATAGTGATCTCTTGGTAGAGCTGGGTTTTGAAAAAGATCCTAAATGAATTCCATACATTTCTTATGGATTTTGAAGATGATCCTCATTTGTGAAAGGGAAGGGAGATGTGAAATGACCATTCTTTTTTCCTGATCAGTGATCATTTCCCAAGAGCCTGTCTTGTCATTGGGATGGAAGATGTTCACTTACCTTTCCTAGTGACCTCGTAGGGCATATCAGTGCTTCTACATGTGCAAACTTTGAAAACTGTGCTATGAATTTGCCTGAGGTGTAGAGTACCTGGGAAGTGGTACCCACTTAATAGCACGAATTCAATTTCTTTCAACAAATCATGACCAGATATATTCAGAGTGGATGCCAAAGGAAATAGGGGGGAATTAAATTTCAGAGCTAGGGTGCCACAAAAAGTGACCCTGCAAGTTGAGCTACTGATATGACCAGGAGATGAGAGTAGTTTGACGCAGCCGGGAGACCGGCATGCTCGCTTTTAGAGATGCCCAGAGATGCTCATGGACCTGCCCCACTCGCAGGGGCAGGCCCAGCCAGTCTAAAGCCAAAATTTCTGCTTCAGTGTTAGCTCAGCTGAATTCACGGTACAGAGTATTGGAAAGGACAGCTACCCTCTACAAAAAAACATGACAGTATAAATTAGACACAGTTTCTAAACCATTATATCTACAGTGGGTTTCTTGTAGACAACATAGAGTTAGATCTTGTGTTTTTATCCACTCTTATGATCTGTCTTTTGATTGATATAGTTAAACCATTAACATTTAAAGTGCTTATTGATATAGTTGGGTGAATATCTACCATGTTCCTAACTGCTTTCTATTCATTGCATTTGTTTGCTGTTTCTTTTTTCTTCCCTCTTTCTCTGCCTTCTCTAGTTTTAACTGAACATTTTACATGCTTTTTAAAATGGAATGGGTACCTACCCACTTATCTCTCTGCCTTTAAAAGTTTTCCTTTTGTCAAAATGTCCCTGAAGGGGTATTTCAACTTTAATTGTATGTGGTGGAATAAGTTTCCTGGTAAAGTTTATATGGAATGTGGGTATCATGGTTAACCTACTAATGTTAGGAAGTAATAATAAGTGAAACCACTTGTCCTGGTTTTCTGGGAGGTGATTTGTGGTTTTCTAGAATACTGGCTGGGTAGAAGATGTCACAGTAGAAGGGCAGGCATTTGAGTAGAGGTTGTTCAGGTGAGGAATTGGTGTTCCAAACATCGGGACAGTGTATGGAGACTGATGCCAGAGCAGCTGGGGGTTAAGTGTGTCCTTCACATTCAAGGTCGAGCACTGAATGCCTTATACATAGAGATATTGTTACATGGGGTGGTTGGGTTCTCTGGGACTGTTACTCTGGTATTCAACTTTTTTGGCATTCCATGAATTAAATGGCATTTGTGAGGGGGCCCAGAATCTTAACTACCATATATATACCACTTCTCTGAGAAAAGCTGAGGTTAGTTGGGGACCACCTGCACTTTAAGACCTAAGAGGGTCATTGGAGATGTTTATTTGATAAGAGAATTGGCTAAGAGAAATAAATCACTGAGCTTTCTTCAAGTTTCCTAATTTCCCCTTGTTCTCAAATTTGGCTATATTGTTCTTTTCAGAATTCAAGATCATGTCCTGTCATTTAATTTCTGATTCTAGCACAATCCTGTTCATCTCTTTTCCAAGTGTGGTGGTTATTTAGTTTTAGAAGACTGAAAGCATCAGTGAATCAGGGAATGATTAATGGCACATGAGGACAAAGTCAATTAAATGATGCAGCTATGAAGTTGCTTGAGGATTTCTGATATAAGAAACTGAAAAACTTGATTTAAAGCTGTATTAAATCTGATTTGCAAAGGATAATATATTTTAGAATCAAAAGGCATTAAAGTGCTCCAATAAAGTCATCCATTCATCCAGTCATCTAGATTCTTGTTACTTGAAGTGTGGTCCTTTAGAGATAAGAGGGCTTGAACTGGGATTAAGCAATATAATCCAAAAGGGGCGCATCTGAGGGGTATTTTGGAGATAGTTTCAGTACATCTTGGTGATTAATAGATGTGGTATGTTGAGTGAGTGGATATTCCACATGTTTCCAATTAAGTTAAAATATAGTACTGAAGCTTTGTTGTGTAGGCCAGTTTTCTCTAACTTTAATGTGAATACAAATCACTTGGAGATCTTGTTAAACTGCAGATTCTCATTTAGCGGGTGGGTGTCGGGGGGTGACATTCTGCTTTTCTAACAGGCTCCCATGTGATCGTTGTGGAGCCTGGAATTTAGTATGAGATGCAGATAACAATATTACACCAAAAAATGTATGGTTACCAACAGGCAGGTGCTGTGAAGGAAAGGGTTCTTCTTAAAGATCCTTGGAAATATTGTTTTTTATCAAAACATGTCTCTGAGTTCCCAAAACAGCGCTCCATAAAGACATTTGCTTTACCACCAGTTGTAAGTGGGAAGTTTGCTTATACTGTGTTAGGGGAAAATGATTGACCTGTGTGGTATAAGTGTTCTAACTTTCTCATAGACATGGTTTAGATACAAAAACCCCAGCAACCATAGTACTGCTGGAGGGAGGAATTAGTTAGCTTGGTTTGGGTTCCCTGGCAGATAGATTCTGAGCCAGAGATGGGCAGGTAAGAAGTTTATCAGGGAGAGCCCTTGGGATCAATGTGTATGAGTGTATTTGTGTGTGTGGGCGGGGAGGGGAGGTAAGGGGGAAGGAAGCAGGATTGGGCAGAGAGAGGATTTGGACTGTGATGATATACACAGGCTTCAACCCAACGCATAGGGAGATCTGGAGCTGGGATGGCCTTCAAAATTGTCCCACAGTGGGGCTTGTGTACCCTCCCATCACTGCCTGGATGCCATCTGCTACAGGGAAGGGGTGTGACCTTGAGAAATTCTCTTGGAGGGCAAGGGCCAAAAGACAGAGACTCAGCTGAGAGCCATCAGCACCAATACTTATAGCAGCTGGGGGAGTGAGACGGTGCATACAGCCTCTGCTACGTCAGCTGATTGAAATGAAGCGATTAAGAAGTTATAAATGGGAAAGGCAAGTTGGCTGCAGCATGGATTCCTCAAGCCACGGGTATGGTGAGTCTGTAGATCTCTGCCGGAATGGGGAGGTGATGACTGGTAACGTTTGTTAAACTGAGTCCTGAGTTGAAATAGGTTAGGATTTTTGAGATGTGCTTCATCAGAGTTCATCCAGTGGGTTTGTGGACACCAGCTGCCTTGTAAATTATTTTGAAAGCCAGGAACACATAGAGCAGGGGTCCCCAGCCCCCAGGCGGCACAGCAGGAGGTGAGTGGCTGGTGAGTGAGCGAAGCTTCATCTGCTGCTTCCCATCGGTCCCCATCGCCCCCCCCCCCACCCCGTGGAAAAATTGTCTTCCACGAAACTGGTCCCTGGTGCCAAAAAGGTTGGGGGCCGCTGACATAGAGGATCAGGGCTTTGAATTCTGTGGGGGAAGAGGTCGTGCATCTGGGCAGATTTTCTCAGCACCCAGTTTCAGGTTCAGCTTGTATTTCTCGCCAGCAAAGGGGCACCTAAAGGATTGGGTAACACCCTTCTGATGACTGTGTGCCTGGTTAGGAGGGTGGGAATTTGGAAGCTTTGTAGAGCCGTTGTCTTTTCAGCAAAATAGGGATACAACTGGTTTATGGTTGTAACCAGAGAATGGGCAAGTTCCCTCCAGTTTTCTCATCCGGGGTCGTGTGATTCATGTTCATTTATTCAACGGCTGTTCCCAGAGTGGCTAGTATGGGCCAAGCACTGCATTAGGACCTAGACTGGGCTCCTTTCTTGTTGGAATGACAGTGGAGCGGGCTAGTGGATTCAACAGCTATTAATCAATCACACGTATAAAATTTGATTAGCTCAATGAAGGGGGAAAAAAACCACTATTATGGATTCCGCGCGGGCGTTGCTGGCTGGGGAGCGGCGCAGTCACTGGCCGGGGACGGGATCCGCGGCTGACAGGCCGCCTGGGCGCCTCGTGGGGATGCGCTGGGTGCTCCGCGGAGGCGGCGTCGGCGGCTGCAGGGGACGAGCTAGCGCCGGAAGCCCGTGGAGCCCGAACGGCGCGCACAGGTAGAGCGGAGGCGCGAGCTGGAGCCGCAGGGCCGCGCGCTCACCTGGGCGGCGCTGTGGGAGCCGGGCTCCAACGGAGAGCGCAGCACCTACCCGCCCCAGCAAACAAACAAAAGCAAAACACTGTCGGGATAAATCTAGAGGGGATTTATTTAGATTTGGAAACGGCTAGAGACTGAGAGTGTGATAGTAAGTTGAGGGGTCTCAAGGATGTATTGGAGCTGGTGAAGATTATAATGGGAATGTGGGCCAGGAGACCAAGGACCTGGCTTCTCTTCCCAGTTCGACCACGTATCAAGGTACCTTCACACGAAGGACTTAACCTCTTTGAGCCTTGATTGCTTCATCTGTAAAATGGTGCTGTTATAAGACTCAAAGGAGATGAAATAGACAAAAAGTTTTTTAATCCCAAAATTTAAGTGAAAGCTATTTCTATTAATTACTCTGGCCCGCTGATTGCTTCTCTTTTCTTACCTGTCTCCTGTGTCCTGGATTGAGCTTGGATGCCGAGTTTAGTCAGTTGTAAAATGCTATTCAGCTACCTTGTCTTAGCTTGTGGCTTTCAACTTTTTCTTTTTCTTTTTTTTTACCACTACCTAGAGTAAGAAATACTTCCATATTGTGATCTACCACTGCTACTTTTTCTTCTTCCTTCTCTCTCTCTCAACTGAAAAAATGTTTCAGGAAATAATACTTATCCTCGTGTGTTATGTACTCTGATATTTCATTCTTTTCCCCCCAGAAGTGCTAGTCGTAATCCATTAAATTGATGACATTGCCTACTAATGATTGCAATTTATAATTTGAACAGTATTGATCTAGATAAGATTGTAGTACCTCAGATCCTCTGAAACCATACTAAGGTGACAGAGGTAATTTTTTTTTTTTTTTTCTGGTGTGTGTGAGGTCTGTTGTACAAGGAAATTATTTCTCTTTGGAGACTGATCATTAATGTTCTTTAAAAGTCATCTGACGCTTATGGCACTGAGGCTGTCTCCCAGCGTTGGTAAAGTGGTGATCCAATAGAGGGGCTCTGTGTACCCTGAGGTTCTCAGTGTTAAGTCAACAAAGAACTATGGCAAAGGACCCTTTGCCATAGTATCAGCATCAGTTAACCATTACCAGTATAGTGTCAGTTAACCATTACCACGATAATACTGCACACCAGACAACCCCCAAAGCTCAGTGGCGTACCGTGCTGAGCATTCACTCCTGCACCTGGGATGAGGTAGCTCTGCAGGTCTTGCCTGGGCTCACTCAGTCTCTTGGAGCTGACTGGCTGTTGGCAGATCCAGGCTGACAGCAGCTGGAGCAGCTGGGGTGACTCAGCTCTGCTCCACGAGTCTTTCGTCCTCTAGGAGGCTAGTCCTGGCATGTCATCGTGCAAGGGGAGGCTCTGCGAGCTTCTGCTGGGGACACATTAGGCAGTATCACATTGACCAAACCATGCTACATGGCTGAGCCAGAGTTAAGGATGGGGCAGAATGTCTCTCAGTGGGAGAGCACTGCAAAGTTACATTGAAACAAGATGTGGGATTAGGCTGTGAGAAACTGTCATTGGCTCCAATTCTTTATTCTTCGCTGTCTCGCACGTGATCTCCTTGACTCAGAAGTGGCCCTTTGCACAAGTAGGTCTCAAATCTGAGTCCTTGAGGCTATTTTCCTGAAAGACACCATGCTGTCCTCATACGCTGGTTCAATTGTCTTCCTTTTACCTAAACTTCCTTGTAAAGCCCCCTTCTCTTCAGTGTAGGTCATCTTAGGAAAGTAGATGTTTGAGGACTGCCTGCCCTGCCAACATAGGAGATATGCCTCCACCTGCCTGAATCCTAGTGTGGGCAGTATTTAGATTAAGGCACAACCCACACCATAGTTTTTACTCCTGTTTTCTCCAGTTTTCCCGAAGAATATATACTACTGTAGTATGATATTTTTGAGTTGATTCATGAAGCTGGATATCTAAGTGAGAGATACTTTAATGAGTAAAGTTAGTAACAGTCTATGTCAAAATATTGTATTTTGTCTCAAAATTTCCCTTAAGACTTAGCTCTGAACTTCTAGCTGTCTATTGGCGATCCCTACTCTCAAGCTCCCACAAGCATCTGTCTAAACCACTTCTGTGTTTCCTATTTCAACAAACTGCGTCACTATCCACCCTCTTCCTCAGAGTGAAGAGTCATCTTTAACCCTTCATTCACAGCCACTATCTATCAGCTCTTTTTCTCTTGTGAATAATGGCTGGCATCATTATTCAGCCAGACACTGGAATTGTTCTTCGTTCGTTTACTTGGCCAGGTTCTGTGCTAAGAACTGGGGATGTGAGAGTGACTAAGACATGATGCCTATTTCTGAAGCTTAGTATCTAGTCAAGAAGGAGAATTGTCAACATATACCTCACAGTGTAGAGCTATGAATAAAGTATACTTTTCAACCCTTTCCTACATCTAACTGCTCATCAGTTCTTGCTCATTCTGCCTCAGAAATGTACCTCAAACCTACCTCTTCATTCCTGTGATCATTTTCCCATGAATGGGTCGGAGCTTTCTATTCTTCTCAGGGCTGGGGCAGTAGCCTCCTGGATGGTCTCCCTGCCTTCACTCTTTTCCCAGTCTGTTCTCTCTTCCGTCAGCCACTTGATATCATTGGCTAAAACATTGACTCAAGGTGCCATTCCTTGGCTTGAAAACCATGAGAGGGTTTGGTTGTTCTACAGTAAGTGGAACATAGAATTATCATATAACCCAGCAATTCTGCTCCTTGGTATATACCCAAAATGATTGATAACAGGTGTTCAAACAAAAACTGGTACACTAATGTTCATGCAGCATGATTCACAATAGTCCAAAGTGGAAACAACCAAAATGTCCATGAACTGATGAATGGATAAACAATGCATATCCACGCAGTGGAATATTATTTAGCCAGAAAAGGGGATTGAGTACTGATATAGGCTGTAACATGGACGAACCTTAAGCATTGTGCTAAGTGAAAGAAGCTAGACACAAAATGCTACATACTCTATGATTCCATTTATATGAAATATCCAGAATAGACATCTATAGAGACGGAAAGCAGATTAGTGGTTGCCAGGGATTAAGGGAAGGGGAGAATGAGGAGAGATTGCTTAATGTGTATGGAGTTTCCTTTTGGAGTGATGAAAACGTTCAGAAACTGGTATGGTTGTACAACATTATGAATAGACTAAATGTCTTTAATGGTAAATCTTACGTGTGTTTTTACCACAATAACATAAACGTAAAACAAATTATCAGGGCTCCCTGACCAGCTATGGTTCAAGTTCAAATTTCATAGCATGTAGTTCATAGACCCTCATGGTCTAGGCCAGCCTGGCTTACTAGCTTTGGTCCTCCCAAGCATCCTATGAACCAGCCCTACCTGGTGTATTGTAACATCTTCCTGCCTTTGCTTATGCTGGACTCTCACCTGGAGTGCCCTGTGCTTACTTTTCTGCTTGATGAAAATTAAGATCTGGCTTAAGTGCCATTCTTCTATGAGGGCTTACCCATGCTCCATGCTCCTTCCTCCGTGTTCCCGTAGCACCTTATTCAGATCATTAACCACAGTGAGTCATAGTTGAGTGTGTATCTTCACCCTGCCAGATAGTGAGTGCCATGCAGGCAGGGAAAATGTCTGATTTGAATTTGAATCCCTACGGCCTTGCACAGGATGCGATACTTCCTAGTTCATGAGTATTTATTGAATTGAATTTGGTTAAGGCTTGATTACTGTCTTGGTTCTGCCCTTAAACTAAAGCTGTAGCTCTAATCCTTAAGTTAAAACTCTCTGTAACAATCACTATACCTTGATTGCAATCATCCTTGATTATCTTCATCTAATTACCATGAATTGACTTAACCGTATCGAATTTCTTCCTAGTTTACTAGCACCTGCTCAACTAAACTGTTTGTGTTTTTTTGGTAATTGGAGCACTCGCTTTGCTTTCACCTGCCCTCAGATTTCCTGATATTGCAGCTAATGTTCTTACCTCCCTTTCCTATGCAGATAAGTTCTTTGAAAACTTAACATTTAACCATTTTCTGTTTTCTAGGGAAAATGTGACAGAGGACAGGTGTTTTGCTATTTCATTAGAGGATCAGTTTGTCTTAGAATAGCATAGTTAGCAAAGAGGGTCAGAGCGATACAGCATCAGGAGAAATCCGGTAGTTTTCCCCCACTTAATCGCAAGTCAGGGCTTCTTCACATGTCATTTTTTTCTCAAGCGTTGGATATCCTTTCTGTATTAAATAAACTGCAACAACAAAGTTAAAGTTACATCTAAGTGAACGGGGATATTTTACGTTATTCTTCTGTACTGCTAGTACTTTCCCCCGGTTTTATTGAGATGATTGACATATAATGTATTGGTTTAAGGCTTACAGCGTAATGATTTGATACATATATAGCAAAATGATTACCACAATATGTTAACATCTATCAGCTTACAAAGTTAGTTTTTTTCTTGTGATGAATTTTTAAGATTTACTGTGTTAGCAACTTTCAAATATACAATACAGTTCAGAACAGTAGTCCCTCCCCTAATCCACAGGGGATATGTTTCAGGACCCTCAGTGGATGCCTGAAACCACAGATAGTACTGAACCCTACATATACTATGTTTTTTCCTGTGTATATATATATACCTATGATGAAGTTTAATAATTAAGCACAGTTAGAGATAAAGAACAATAAATAATAGAGTAATTATAACAGTATACTATACTAATCATTATATGGTCACTCTCTCAAAATATACTCACCCTTCTTGTGATGATGTGAGATGATAAAATGCCTATGTGATGAGATGAAGTGAGGTGAGTGAGGTAGGCATTGTGACCTGGCATCAGGCTACTACTGACCTTCTGATGACAGAAAGAGGGTCATCTTCTTCAGGTGATCCTGGATCATTGAGCTCTGATGATATCGATGGTTGGATGGCAGGAGCAGATGATGTTGATGGTTGGGGATTCTGGGGAGGACAGAGTGGGACAGCATGAGATTTCGTCATGCTACTCAGAATGGCTTGCAACTTAATACTTATGAATTGTTTATTTCTGGAAGTTTTCACTTTATATTTTTGGACCGAGGTTGACCATGAGTAACTGAAACGATGGAAAGAGAAACCATGGAAAAGAGGGGACTGCTCTATTAACTATAGTCACCATGCTGTCTATTACATCCGAGAATTTATTTCTTGTAATAGGAAGTATGTACCTTTTTTTTTTTAAACTATTTGTTGTCTGTAATTCAAATGTAATTAGGCATTCTGTTTTGTTTTGTTTTTTTTAATTTTATTTATTTATTTATTTTTGGCTGTGTTGGGCCTTCGTTTCTGTGCAAGGGCTTTCTCTAGTTGTGGCAAGCGGGGGCCACTCTTCATCGCGGTGTGCGGGCCTCTCACTGTCACGGCCTCTCTTGTTGCGGAGCACAGGCTCCAGACGCGCAGGCTCAGTAGTCGTGGCTCACGGGCCCAGTTGCTCCGCGGCATGTGGGATCTTCCCAGACCAGGGCTCGAACCCGTGTCCCCTGCATTGGCAGGCAGATTCTCAACCACTGCGCCACCAGGGAAGCCCGGAAGTATGTACCTTTTGACCATCTTTATCCATTTCTCCCACCCTGTGCCTCTGACAACCACCAATCTTTTCTGTTTCTATAAATTCACTTTAAAAGACTTCTACATGTAAATGAGATCGTACAGTACTTGTCTTTCTGATTGATTTACCTCAATTATGCCCTCAAGGTCAATCCATGTTGCTGCAAGTGGCAGGATTTCCTTCTTTCTCGTGACTAAATATCTCATTTTATATGCATATCTTTATCCATTCATCTATTGATGGACCCTTACTTTGTTTCATATCTTGACTATTGTGAATAATGCTGCAAGGATCATGGGAGTGCAGATATCTTTTGGAATTAGTCTTTTTGTTTTCTTTGGATAAATACCCAGAAGTAGAATAGCTGCGTCATATGGTAGTTCTGTTTTTAATTTTTTGAGGAATCTCCATACTGTTTTTCCATAGTGGCTGCACCAACTTACATTCTGATCAGCAGGGCACAAAGTTTCCCTTCTGTCCACATACTTGCCAATACTTGTTATCTCTTGCCTTTTTGGTGATACCTCACACCTGTTAGAATGGCTATCTCACTGTGGTTTTGATTTGCATTTTCCTGATTAGTAATGTTGAACACCTTTGCATGTACCTGTTGGCCATTTGTATGTTGTCTTTGGGAAACTGTCTATTCAGTTCCTCTGCCCATTTTTCTAATCAGATTTTTTTTTCTATTGAGTTGTATGAGTTCTTTATATATTTTAGATATTAATCCCTTACCAGATATATCATTTGCAAATATTTTCTCCCATTCAGTTGGTTGCCTTTTTGTTTTGTTGATGCTTTCCTTTGCTGTGCAGTAACCTTATAGTTCAATGTAGTCTCACTTGTTTTTTTGCTTTTGGTGTCAGATCCAAAAAAATCATTGCCAAGACCAATGACAAAGAGCCCCTCTATGCTCAAGAAGTTTTATGGTTTGTACTGCTAGCCTTGAATTTTATCATAGTATAGGTTGCTACAGAAAATGTTTTTGAGTTATTTTCCTCATTTACTTTTAGAAGGGCCAAGATTTCAATATTTTGTGTCCTAAAATACTACTTTACTTTGGAGCCTTCCTACATAAAAAGTAGACTAGTAAAGATTCAGGATGAAACTTAAAGGTGTCACTTTAATTTGTGTACATATCATTATTTTATAATGTGATTTAATGATGGAACAAGCATTGACCAGGAAGCCCAAGTTAACAAGAGACAGGAGAACAAGAAATTAGATGATGACTCTTCTCACTCCACCCCAATATTTAAGCTTTAAAAAAAAAAATCTGCCTCATATCTTGAGGGAAAATTTGCTATACAGATTCAGTTGTACTAATTAAGAAATACTTTCATTGTTTGGCTGAAACAGAAGAGGAGCCAGAAAAATCTGAGTTTTCAATATGGTCTCATCACTTATTTTCTACGTATCTTATTTTAAAATAAAACAGGGATAAGAGTACCTACATCGTGTGTTTTTGTAAGGATTCGAAGAGTCAGTCAACTTAAAGCCCTTAGAATAGGGCAGCATGTAATCACTGCTATTTTCATGATCATAAATCTAGTTACGTATGTACCTAATTCATCCAATGTGTAATGGGCACCTCTGTGACTGCAAAGTGCAAAGTGGTGTGGATGTAAAAATGAAAAGCAGGGTCCTTGGCCTCTTTGGAGCTTCCAGCAGAGACAATAATTTCACACATGGTTATAATTCACTAGAATACACTCATCTCTCATCACTTTCGTCCCTCACACCCCTCATTGGGTCTATGTCTGCTCTTTATAATAATGGATCCTGTCCCTTCGGCCTCTTCAGGGACTTTTTCAGCTTCTTTCCAATTAGTGTGTACATTCACTCAAGTCCTACGTCGATGAACGAAGACAAAACCCAATCCTCGATCTATAACAAAAATGAGCAAACCCAAATACCAACAAAACAAGCAAAACCCAACTCTTAACTCTAGGGTGCCCTCTAGTCACCGCTCCCCGCCCCTCTCTTCACAGCCAGACTCCGAAGAGAAGCCTGCATTCATTCTCTTCCCTTTTCACCCCTTTCTTCCCTTAAGTGCATCTGACACCTTCACCCACTCCTGTATGGGCTATATTAAGTCATCGGTGACCTAATCGCCAAACACTGTAGGTATTTTCCCATCCTAACCTCTCCCTGTCTTGGTGGGGATATTTCAGCTTTTGGGAGATCTCCGTGTAGCCCATCAAGCCCTGGGTTCTATTCCACTTCTGTTCTTCTCCTTCACTAGACCCTCTCTATATGTCCCTTAAATATCAATGTAACCATAGAGTCTGCCCATTTCTCCAATTCCATCTGGGCTTCCTGGTTTGTAGCCACTACCCCATTTCACCTGTGATCTGTATTCTGTATTGTAGGCTCAAATCTCCCGCCTGACCTTTTCTGACTTCTTTCTAGACATATCCATATAGATGTCCCACAGGTACCCCAACTCAGGTAAACCAAAACCTCCTTTTTTACCCCAAATTCTTTTTCTTCTGTATTTTCTGTCTTGATGAATGTACCCAGTTGTCCAAGCCAGAAACCTAGAATAATCCTAGACTTTTCTGTCCTTCTCCCCACATCCTGGTAGTAAGCCGTGTTGAATCTATCCTTATTCCTACTCTCCCTGCCTTGGTTCAAACCTTGTCACTTTTTTAATAAATTTATATTTTGTCTGTGTTAGGTGTTCGTTGCTGCGCATGGGCTTTCTCTAGTTGTGGCGAGCAGGGGCTACTCTTCGTTGCAGTGCGTGGGCTTCTCATTGCGGTGTCTTGTCTTTGTTGCAGAGCATGGGCTCTAGGTGCACGGGCTTCAGTAGCTGTGGCATGCAGGCTCAGAAGTTGTGGCTCATGGGCTCCAGAGTGCAGGCTCAGTAGTTGTTGCACATGGGGCTTAGTTGCTCCGCCGCATGTGGGATCTTCCCAGACCAGGGCTCAAACCTGTGTCCCCTGCATTGACAGGTGGATTCTCAACCACTGAGCCACCAGGGAAGTCCCAAACCTTGTCACTTTTGTCTGGACCAATATGTTGTCACTAGTCTTCCCAGTTGTATCTCCAAACCATTTTCTTGATACTATTGATGATACTATTCTTTTTTGCCCTATTATGCTTCTTGCCCAACTACTTTGATCAATGTGTATCTATTCTCCACTCCTTCAAGTACTACAGCGTTTACTATAAAGGAAAAGAATAAATTCAACACTCAAAACTCCCTTTATAAAGGAAAGGCCAGAAAGTATCGTGAGGATTACATCATGCCTGGAAATGTCCTAAATGAGACACTTTGGATCAGCGATTGGCAGTTGGGGGCCTTGCAGTGAGCCTTTCCTCCTTCAGTGTTGAGTTCCTCTGCTCTGAAATGCTCTGACCCAGAATTTCACTCTTCACGGAAAGACTCTGACCCCAGAGTCACCTGCTCTCGGTCCTGGCTCATTCAGCAATAGAGTAGGGCTGACATTGAACTGTACTTGGATATGAGTTGTTAGCACAGATGGTGGCCTCAGTGTGTGACGCTTGCCACGTGACCAGTGTCTGAGAGCAGATGGGTGCCTTCTTTCTGCACCAGCTGACACTTGAATCCTCCTCAAAGGCATAAAGTACAAGTGGAGTGAGGCGGTCTGGAGCCGGCAAGGCAAGGAGTCAGATGACAGTGTTCTATCCTCTCTGGCAGGAGCTGCTGGGTGTGTGTCCTAAGGCCAGATCTGGAATTTCGTTTACCATAGGAGACATGTTACTCTCCCAAATTTTGATTTAATAATGACAGCTGCCACTTATATCCCTCTGAATAGTTCACAGTGTGCTTTCCTATGCATTATCTCATTTGATGTTCACACTGACCCTGTAAAGTAGTGTATTGGTTTCCTAGGACTGCTGCACAAACTTAGTGGGATAAACAACAGAAATTTATTCTACCTCAATTCTGGAGGCCAGAAGTTTGAAATCAAGATGGCAGCAGGACTGTGTTCCCTCTGAAAGCTCTAAGGAACAATCTTCCCCTTCCTCTTCCAGCTTTTGGTAGCCCCTGGAATTTTTTGGTTTGTGACAGCATAACTATAATCTCTGCCTCTGTCTTTATATGGTCCTGTGTGTGTGTTCCTCCCTTCTGTCTCTTGTAAGGACACTGTCACTGGATTCAGGGCCCATTCTAAACTGAAATGATCTCATCTTGAGATCCTTACCTTAATTACATCTGCAAAGACCCTTATTCCAAGTAAGTTCAGATTCTGAGGTTCTATGTGGGGATATATTTTAGAGGGCACTCTTCAACCCACTACGGATAGGTATTAGTATACTCATTTGAGGATGCAGAAACTTAGAGAGGGTAAGTGTTTTGCTCAGACACATCGGAGCATGGACTCAAACTTGAGTCTTTGGACACCAGATCTCACATCTTCCCACCGGGTCATGTTAGCCCCCAGTCTCTCAGTATGTGGGTATCTTTGTGCAGCGAGAGCACCGCTTTCCTTCCATGTGTTAAGCGCCACTGCAGTCTTGTGAACTGCGTGTATCCTTGTCAAATCAAGAACAGACCACATTGGAGCTTTCTTACTGTGGCTGAGGCTAGAACGGGGGAAGAGTGAGTTAATGATGGATCCTTGGCTCAGTCATTTCTCTCTGCTTTATCCTTCTCTTTCGTATGTCTTCAGGACTATCAGGAGGGGCTGGGCAAAATGTAGCTGCTGGAGTTGTGTGGTCAGTGTGGCCGAGCTGACTTGGCGAGGACTTGAGACCCCTTCCGACATGCTGCTTCCCTCCTTCCTTGGGCGAAAGGCACCTATACTCCACACCTAAAGCTTGAAAGGAAATGCAAATGTAAACAACGTTTTCAGTTTCTCTGTATGCTGCTGAGGAAGGTCAGATGAAGGTCAGATAGAGGTCAAGGTTGTGGGGTGGAACCACCCCAGCATCCTACTGCTGTCCAGGACCTCTCCATTGGGCCTGTCCCCCTGGGATGGCTCTCTTGCTCCAAAACTTCCTTTTTTTGCTTCCTGTATAAAGACTTTCTGGTCCCATGTGCCATTTTTCTGAAGGATTTTTTTCTTATTTACTTAAACCTTTTATTATGAAATATTTCAGACATGAAAAAGCATAACAATATGATGAAAGCACATACCCATCACTTACCTGTGAAGACATCAAATATTACTGATACGTTTGAAGCCCTCACGTACCCCTCTTTTCCCTACAGAGGTAACTGCTATTCTGAATTGGGAGTTTACAATTCTCATGCATTTCCTTACATTGTGACTTCATTGCCTCTATCCCTACGTGACACAAAATCTTGATCCCGAGGGAATACAGAGCTTCTTTAGGCTTTGATGAAGGCCATTTGGGGTGACATTTAGGGGAAAGATATGGGGGCTAACATTTATTGAGCACCTACTATGTACTGGTTCTGTGTCAGGTGGTTTCCATGCACTCTCACTGACACCAGCCATCTGCATTTGGGCTCATTATCCTTGTTTTACAGAGAAAAGTAACTGCCCCAAGGCCTAAAAGCTAATAGCCGTTTGCACTGTGTTTCTCCTCAAATTGCAATTCGCCTCTCGAAGCAGGGTGGTGAGGAGGGTGCTGGTCTGGAGCACTCGGTATGAACTGGCTGTGTGACTCTGAATGAGCCCCCTGACCTCTGATCTTCCCTCATCTCTAAAGTGAGAAGTATTGAGTCAATCCCTAAGAACTCTGTTTTTAAAATTCTAAACTCTCTTAAAGACATAGATATAAATGCTTTCACCCTGTGGAGTTTTACCGAAGGCCCTTTCCCCTCCAGACTCCCCCTAAGACATTCAGGTGGACACGTTCCTATCACTTTGAAGTCCTTTCTGTGGTACCCACATGAGCTTGCAAAGCAGTGTATGTCACCTTGGGCCAACCCCTGAGAGGTGAGAAATGTGAAATACTCCAGCTGCCCTTCCCGTCTTTCCTCTCCCTGTATACCTCTGGGCTTGTTGAATGGTAGAGTCAAGGTGGACCAAACTCATCAAGGTTGAACATGGTCTTTCCTTGGTGAAGAGAAACTTCAGGTAAGTTTAAAGTAGGCACATTCCTGATTCTCTTCCTATGCTTCTCTTCTTTCTCTCTGCAAGTTCTTTACAAGAAAGATCACTAGGGCCTTTCTTGATGCCTTTTGGCCACTTAAGGCCAAGCCCACCTTTGCCATATGCTGCATCCTCCTCTTCTTTTCCAACTCCTACCTGTATTCTCTCCTCACTCCACTCAAAACTCCATTTTTCCAGCACAGGTCCTCAGTGGTGTAGGAAGAAAGGCACTGGTCCAGAGGGCATGCATGACTTCGGCCCCAGGTCCACGTCTTGTCCTTGGGCTGATTCCTGCAGGTCCTTAGCGTCAGGGTCCCCAGGGCCACCTCCAGGTTCATTGATTCACTGGGAGAATTCACAGGACTCAGCACATAGTCATGATCACAGCTAAGATATATTTTGATGAAAGGATACAAAGCAATATCAGTAAATGGAAAAGATATGTGGGGCAAAGTCCAGAGGAAACCAAGCGCAAGCTTCCAGGGGTTTTCTCCCAGTGGAGTTGCACAGGATGTACTTAATTCCTCCAGCACCAAATTGTGACAACATGCATGAAGTGTTGTTTACCAGGGAAGCTCATTAAGGACTTGGTGCCTAGGGGGTTTTTTGGTCACGTGGGTACCCTTTGCCTAGCGTGTACCAAAATCCCAGACTCCCAGAAAGAAAGCAGGTGTTCAGTATAACCCACATTGCTTGTACAAACCGAGGCACAGTGAGCCATTCTGTCAGAACGGAGGGAACCCTCCTGAAGTCCAAGGTTTCTGATGCCAACCAAGGACCAATAAGCCTTTCTAAGGAAAGCAATCTCAGGCCTGCAATGTTAACTCTTCTCTGCACAATCCAAGTCTTCCTTCTCCAGTTCCTAAATCTTCAGTTGCTGACAGCTTCTCTTCCCTGTCTCTAAAGTGGACCCTCTTTCTCAGCATCCTGGGCTTCTTTTCCCAGGGCTCAAGGTGGAAGAAGAAATGTTCCCCCCGTCCCTCCAGTGTCCTTTTTCCCCCTTCACTGAGCACATAGAGGCTTTATCATTAATCACTAGGGGAAAAGGCAGATAACAAAAGCAGCAGAAACCTTATGAAGTTCCTCTAATCATGAGCATGTCCACTTCCCATTTCTTACTACTCAGAAGTCATAAGGTGCCGGAGGCTGCCCAGATGATTCTAGATGCTGGGATGTTTAGAGCCCAATAACTAACCCACCAGATTTCAGGATTGGTTGAGAGGTAAGTGCAGGTGCTTGGCATGTAGAGATGAACGTTTCACCTCTTTTCCTGATAGAGTGGTTTGGAGAATGTGGCCTAAGTTGGATAATGCTCCCCTTTACACTTTCTATCCAGGCCTTGGGACAGCCCAACTCAGGCAAAATTCAAGCTACTAGGGCAACCACTGCCTTGTGCTGGTCCAGGTGGAGAGGGAAGAAAGGGACCCAGAATCTCTAGTGCTTTTGACTTCCAGCCAGATTACCTTTTCCCAACTGAAAAACATGGCTCCCTTGGAGAGGAATAGAGTATCAGAAATGTCAGTTATTTTAGAAAGTCCTCTACATGGAAGCCTAGAGACTTGAGGTTGGGGAGGTTAAGTGTTCATCTTCAACACTAGGTGAGACCGTGGTCAGGAAAGTCCAGCTCTGCTGGTGGAGTGCCCAGACCCTTCTAGAACTTGCTCCTTATTTCTCTCTGGATGAGGTCTTAGACCAAAAAGTAGTTCTGGTATTGACTGTCCTGAACACCCACTCTGTGCCGTGGCTGATGCAGTTTCCATGAGGGCAGAGAGTTCTTACTCTGTTCACTGATGAGTCCCCAGCATGAAAACCTAGAACATGATAGATGCCCAATGGATATTTGTCAGATGAATCCATTATTCCATTTAGTCTTCAGAACGGCCTTTTGAAGTAGTATATTAGATAGATTCCTCATCTTTAAGAACAATGTCTCAGTGAGATTAAATAACTTGCCTAAGACATATACCACTGTAAGTGGGGGAGCAGGGATTTGAACCAGCTTCACCTGGGTACAAAAAAGGAGTTCTAAACCATTCCTGCTTGGTTTGTGTGGAGTATTTTGTTTTTTAAAAAATTTATTTATTTATTTTTGGCTGCATTGGGTCTTCATTGCTGCACACGGGCTTTCTCTAGTTGCGGCGAGCGGGGGCTACTCTTCGTTGCGGTGCGCAGGCTTCTCACTGCGGTGGCTTCTCTTGTTGCGGAGCACGGGCTCTAGGTGCGTGGGCTTCAGTAGTTGTGGCTCACGGGCTCTAGAGCACAGGCTCAGTAGTTGTGGTACGTGGGCTTAGTTGCTCCGCGGCATGTGGGATCTTCCCAGACCAGGGCACGAACCTGTGTCCCCTGCATTGACAAGCAGATTCTTAACCACTGCGCCACCAGGGAAGTCCTGCCTGGAGTATTTTGGGTGCAGCGTGCTACAGTGGGGGGAGTTTGTCTTCTGTGACTTTTGTTCAGTATAAACATGGGAGCCTAGTTTTGCTGGAGTCCACGTGGCCACAAGGGTCTGCACCACTTACTGGAAACCCACAGGCCTGGTGGCACTGTCCCTGCACCAGCTTCGGACAGACTATCCTCTTCTTAGTTTAAAGAGCTTGTTCCACACTGAGCTTCCTGGCTCTGCTCTGTGGGGCATCTCTGCTTCCCAGCCCCGTCGCAGAACCTACTCGGTCATGGAGCCACGCTCAAGTTGCCACCTCGACTAAGGCTCTTTCTGACTTAGTAGACTTAGAGTTTTACAATCTTAAAGCAGTTCAGCCATAACAGAAATAAAATGGGCGTATCTCCACCAAGGAGAAAGCTTGAACAAACACGGCTAATTCACACTAAGGAATAAGTGCCCCTGAGGATATTTATTACCCAAGCCAACCCAAGTGATCCTCTTCCATGCCCAGCTCCCCAGCCACGTCCACACTGTTTCCCTTCTCCAGCCAGTCAGCTGTTCACAAATGCCCGACTTTCAAGTGGGCAGCTCTTACTGAAGAGCTGCTGTGCTCAGTGGTCTATTCTCAGGGATGTAAGTCCAGGCACTTTATTTTAGTCGTGGGGGCTTTTGTGAACTGGCCTTGAATTTTACCATGGCTTATAACCCCACTTCTTCCATATGTCTATCAATCCACCCCACATTCACTGAGTACATACCAGGCTTTGTGCTATTTCCTGGCAATATATACTACTAAATACATGCTCCTTAGTCACATGGGGAGCTTGTTCTGAGTTCTAAACAAAGCCCTAGTAACTGCTTTTTCCCTAAATTGAGGACCACCTGTTGGGCATCTCAAGGAGAAGCAGCAAGGATTGGGGTCCTATTTGGTTATCAGAGGCCTCTAGGGAAATCTGATACTCAGCCGCAGGCTGCTTTTTAACTGTGGGAAACCTCCTGACACCCGTGGACGGCTGGGTAATTACTAGATGATCATTTTTGTTCATAGGCTTCTTTGGGGCATCATTCAATCAAATGTGTGTTCTAGAAGGAATAGTACTGATTATGTATAAAGTGGAAACTAATACTATTGGTCACACTCTTATTGAGGGTGACAAGAGGTGAGTCCAGTAGCCATTGCTGATGACAGGTGAGTTAAGGGTACTGCTTGCTTGATGGTACTGTCATTATAGCCGTTAAAACACTTTCTCCCTGCAAACCCCATCTGAGAAGGACATCGATCAAAGTAAAAGTGTCACATGGCTTTATTTACTTAAATGTGCTGAGAAAATGAAATTCTCCCAACACCTTGAGTTTTCTTAAAGCCGAGGAATGAAACACTTTGTCCTGGGGGAATAGCAAATCAAGCCTTTTGTGGAGAAGGACATGTTAGAAAGTCTGGAATTTGAGTTGCGCTCTGAATTAAGTCCCAGCTCCATAACTGGTTTGACAGATGACCTTAGAAAAATCAGAGTAGTGCATGTCTGATAATGACACATTGAAAAGTAAATCAAGCTGCCTCTGAGTACTGTTGTTACCGAATCAGGTCCGGCTGTTTGCCGCTGAAAAATCAATACTGAAGAGAGACAAATGTTGGTAGAAAGGAAAGTTGCTTTTAGTCAGAATGCCGGCAATCTGGGGAGAATGAGGGGCTCAGAGTCCCCCCAAAACCATCTCTGAAGATTCTGCTTGGCCATAAAAGTTTTTTTTTTTTTTTTTTTTTAACATCTTTATTGGAGTATAATTGCTTTACAACGGTGTGTTAGTTTCTGCTTTATAACAAAGTGAATCAGTTATACATATACATATGTTCTTATATCTCTTCCCTCTTGCGTCTCCCTCCCTCCCACCCTCCCTATCCCACCCCTCTACGTGGTCACAAAGCACTGAGCTGATCTCCCTGTGCTATGCGGCTGCTTCCCACTAGCTATCTATTTTACATTTGGTAGTGTATATATGTCCATGCCACTCTCTCACCCTGTCACATCTTACCCTTCCCCTCCCCATATCCTCAAGTCCATTCTCTAGTAGTTCTGTGTCTTTATTCCCGTCTTGCCACTAGGTTCTTCATGGCCTTTTTTTTTTCTTAGATTCCATATATATGTGTTAGCATACTGTATTTGTTTTTCTCTTTCTGACTTACTTCACTCTGTATGACAGACTCCAGGTCCATCCACCTCACTACAAATACCTCCATTTCGTTTCTTTTTATGGCTGAGTAATATTCCATTGTATATATGTGCCACATCTTCTTTATCCATTCATCCAATGATGGACACTTAGGTTGCTTCCATGTCCTGGCTATTGTAAATAGAGCTGCAGTGAACATTTTGGTACATGACTCTTTTTGAATTCTGGTTTTCTCAGGGTATATGCCCAGTAGTGAGATTGCTGGGTCGTATGGTAGTTCTATTTGTAGTTTTGTAAGGAACCTCCATACTGTTCTCCATAGTGGCTGTATCAATTTACATTCCCACCGACAGTGCAAGAGTGTTCCCTTTTCTCCACACCCTCTCCAGCATTTATTGTTTCTAGATTTTTTGATGATGGCCATTCTGACTGGTGTGAGATGAGATGATATCTCATTGTAGTTTTGATTTGCATTTCTCTAATGATTAATGATGTTGAGCATTCTTTCATGTGTCTGTTGGCAATCTGTATATCTTCTTCGGAGAAATGTCTATTTAGGTCTTCTGCCCATTTTTGGATTGGGTTGTTTGTTTTTTTGTTGAGCTGCATGAGCTGCTTGTAAATCTTGGAGATTAATCCTTTGTCAGTTGCTTCATTTGCAAATATATTCTCCCATTCTGAGGGTTGTCTTTTGGTCTTGTTTATGGTTTCCTTTGCTGTGCAAAAGCTTTAAGTTTCATTAGGTCCCATTTGTTTATTTTTGTTTTTATTTCCATTTCTCTAGGAGCTGGGTCAAAAAGGATCTTGCTGTGATTTATGTCATAGAGTGTTCTGCCTAAGTTTTCCTCTAAGAGTTTGATAGTGTCTGGCCTTACATTTAGGTCTTTAATCCATTTTGTGTTTATTTTTGTGTATGGTGTTAGGGAGTGTTCTAATTTCATACTTTTACATGTACCTGTCCAGTTTTCCCAGCACCACTTATTGAAGAGGCTGTCTTTTCTCCACTGTATATGCTTGCCCCCTTTATCAAAGATAAAGTGACCATATGTGCGTGGGTTTATCTCTGGGCTTTCTATCCTGTTCCATTGATCTATGTTTCTGTTTTTGTGCCAGTACCAAACTGTCTTGATTACTGTAGCTTTGTAATATAGTCTGAAGTCAGGGAGCCTGATTCCTCCAGCTCCATTTTTCGTTCTCAAGATTGCTTTGGCTATTCGGGGTCTTTTGTGTTTCCATACAAATTGTGAAATTTTTTGTTCTAGTTCTGTGAAAAATGCCAGTGGTAGTTTGATAGGGATTGCATTGAATCTGTAGATTGCTTTGGGTAGTAGAGTCATTTTCACAATGTTGATTCTTCCAATCCAAGAACATGGTATATCTTTCCATCTATTTGTATCATCTTTAATTTCTTTCATCAGTGTCTTATAGTTTTCTGCATACAGGTCTTTTGTCTCCTTAGGCAGGTTTATTCCTAGATATTTTATCCTTTTTGTTGCAATGGTAAATGGGAGTGTTTCCTTAATTTCTCTTTCAGATTTTTCATCGTTAGTGTGTAGGAATGCAAGAGATTTCTGTGCATTAATTTTGTATCCTGCTACTTTACCAAATTCATTGATAAGCTCTAGTAGTTTTCTGGTGGCATCTTTAGGATTCTCTATGTATAGTATCATGTCATCTGCAAACAGTGACAGCTTTAATTCTTCTTTTCAAATTTGTATTCCTTTTATTTCTTTTTCTTTTCTGATTGCTGTGGCTAAAACCTCCAAAACTATGTTGAATAATAGTGGTGAGAGTAGGTAACCTTGTCTTGTTCCTGATCTTAGTGGAAATGGTTTCAGTTTTTCACCATTGAGAATGATGTTGGCTGTGGGTTTGTTATATATGGCCTTTATTATGTTGAGGTAAGTTCCCTCTATGCCTACTTTCTGGAGGGTTTTTATAATAAATGGATGTTGAATTTTGTCGAAAGCTTTTTCTGCATCTATTGAGAGGATCATATGGTTTGTCTCCTTCAGTTTGTTAATATGTTTTATCACATTGATTGATTTGCGTATATTGAAGAATCCTTGCATACCTGGGATAAACCCCACTTGATCATGGTGTATGATCCTTTTAATGTGCTATTGGATTCTGTGTGCTAGTGTTTTGTTGAGGATTTATGCATCTATGTTCATCAGTGATATTGGCCTGTAGTTTTCTTTTTTTGTGGCATCTTTGTCTGGTTTTGGTATCAGGGTGATGGTGGCCTTGTAGAATGAGTTTGGAAGTGTTCCTCCCTCTGCTATATTTTGGAAGAGTTTGAGAAGGATAGATGTTAGCTCTTCTCTAAATGTTTGATAGAATTCGCCTGTGAAGCCATCTGGTCCTGTGCTTTTGTTTGTTGGAAGATTTTTAATCACAGTTTCAATTTCAGTGCTTGTGATTGGTCTGTTTATATTTTCTATTCCTGGTTCAGTCTTGGAAGGTTGTGCTTTTCTAAGAATTTGTCCATGTCTTCCAGGTTGGCCATTTTATTGGCATATAGTTGTTTGTAGTAATCTCTCATCATCCTTTGTATTTCTGCAGTGTCAGTTGTTACTTCTCCTTTTTCATTTCTAATTCTATTGATTTGAGTCTTCTCCCTTTTTTTCTTGATGAGAAAAAAAGTGGTTTATCAACTTTGTTTACCTTCTCAAAGAACCGGCTTTTAGTTTTATTGATCTTTGCTATTGTTTTCTTCATTTCTTTTTCATTTATTTCTGATCTGACCTTTATGATTTCTTTCCTTCTGCTAACTTGGGTTTTTTTTGGTTCTTTCTCTAATTGTTTTAGGTGTAAGTTTAGGTTGTTTGAGATGTTTCTTGTTTCTTGAGGTAGGATTGTATTGCCCTAAACTTCCCTCTTAGAACTGCTTTTGCTGCATCCCATAGGTTTTGGGTCGTTTTGTTTTCATTGTCATTTGTTTCCAGGTATTTTTTAATTTCCTCTTTGATTTCTTCAGTTATCTCTTGGTTATTTAGTAGTGTATTGTTAAGTCTCCATGCGTTTTTGTTTTTAGGAGATTATTTCCTGTAATTGATATCTAGTCTCATAACGTTGTGATCAGAAAAGATACTTGATACGATTTCAATTTTCTTAAATTTACCAAGGCTTGATTTGTGACCCAAGGTATGATCTATACTGGAGAATGTTCCATGAGCACTTGAGGAGAAAGTGTAATCTGTTTTCTTTGGATGGAATGTCCTATAAATATCAATTAAGTCCATCTTGTTTAATGTGTCATTTAAAGTTTCTGTTTTCTTACTTATTTTCATTTTGGATGATCTGTCCATTGGTGAAAGTGGGGTGTTAAAATTCCCTGCTATGATTGTGTTACTGTCAATTTCCCCTTTGATGGCTGTTAGCATTTGCCTTATGTATTGAGGTGTTCGTATGTTGGGTGCATAAATATTTACAATTGTTATATCTTCTTCTTGGATTGATCCCTTGATCATTATGTAGTGTCCTTCTTTGTCTCTTGTAATAGTCTTTATTTTAAAGTCTATTTTGTCTGATATGGGAATTGCTACTCCAGCTTTCTTTTGATTTCCATTTGCATGGAATATCTTTTTCCATCCCCTCACTTTCAGTCTGTATGTGTCCCTAGGTCTGAAGTGGGTCTCTTGTAGACAGCATATATACGGGTCTTGTTTTTGTATCTGTTCAGCCAGTCTGTGTCTTCTGGTTGGAGCATTTAATCCATTTACATTTAAGGTAATTATTGATATGTATGGTCCTATTACCATTTTCTTAACTGTTTTGTGTTTGTTATTGTAGGGCTTTTCCTTCTCGTGTTTCCTGCCTAGAGAAGTTCCTTTAGCATTTGTTGTAAAGCTGGTTTGGTGGTGCTGAATTCTCTTAGCTTTTGCTTGTCTGTAAAGCTTTTGATTTCTCCTTCGAATCTGAATGAGATCCTTGCTGGGTAGAGTAATCTTGGTTGTAGAATTTTCCCTTTCATCCCTTTAAATAGGTCCTGCCACTCCCACTGGCTTGCAGAGTTTCTGCTGAAAGATCAGCTGTTAACCTTATGGGGATTCTCTTATATGTTATTAGTTGTTTTTCCCTTGCTCCTTTTAATATTTTTTCTTTGTATTTAATTTTTGATAGTTTGATTAATATGTGTGTGGTGTGTTTCTCCTTGGATTTATCCTGTATGGGACTCTCTGTGCTTCCTGGACTTGATTGACTATTTCCTTTCCCATGTTAGGGAAGTTTTCGACTATAATCTCTTCAAATAGTTTCTCAGTCCCTTTCTTATTCTCTTCTTCTGGGACCCCTATAATTCGAATGTTGGTGCATTTAATGTTGTCCCAGAGGTCTCTGAGACTATCCTCAGTTCTTTTCATTCATTTTTCTTTGTTCTGCTCTGTGGTGGTTATTTCCACTATTTTATCTTCCAAGTCACTTATCTGTTCTTCTGCCTCAGGTATTCTGCTATTGATTCCTTCTAGAGAGTATTTAATTTCATGTATTGTGTTGTTCATCATTGATTGTTTGCTCTTTAGTTCTTCTACATCCTTGTTAAACATTTCTTGTATTTTCTCTGTTCTATTTCCAAGATTTTGGATCATCTTTACTATCATTACTCTGAATTCTTTTTCAGATAGACTGCCTATTTCCTCTTCCTTTGTTTGGTCTGGTGGGTTTTTACCTTGCTCCTTCATCTGCTGTGTGTTTCTCTGTTTTCTCATTTTGCTTAACTTACTGTGTTTGGGGTCTCCTTTTCGCAGGCTGCAGGTTCATAGTTCCCGTTGTTTTTGGTATGTGCCCCCAGTGGGTAAGGTTGGTTCAGTGGCTTGTGGAGGGGACTGTTGCCTGTGTTCTGGTGGATGAGGCTGGCTCTTGTCTTTCTGGTGGGCAGGACCGCATCTGGTGGTGTGTTTTGGGGTGTCTGTGACCTTATTATGATTTTAGGCAGCCTCTCTGCTAATGGGTGGGGTTGTGTTCCTGTCTTGCTCATTGTTTGGCATGGGGTGTCCAGCACTGGAGCTTGCTGGTTATTGAGTGGAGCTTGGTCTTAGCATTTAGATGGAGATCTCTGGGAGAGCTCTTGCCGATTGATACTACGTGGGGCCGGTAGGTCTCTGGTCCAATATCCTGAACTCAGCTCTCCCACCTCAGAGGCTCAGGCCTCACACCCGGCCGGAGCACCAAGACCCTGCTAGCCACATGGCTTACATGTAAATGGGTTAAATCTCCAATCCAGAGGCACAGGGTGGCCGGCCTTCTGCTCTCCGCCTGGTCCTCCAGCTTAGCGTTGTCCTCTGGGCCTGGTCGATATGGAGAGCCTACTTTGGATCCAGGTCCAGCTGCATTCCCTAGTGTCTAGAAGAAGCAGCCGACGCACCCATCCTGCCCTATCCCCGGTTAATACTGGAGTGCCCGAGGCTCCACCCCTCATGCCCACACAGTCATTTTTAAACCTGTTACAAAACATCCCTGCTTTCTCAAGGGAAGATTTTTTTTAAATAAATTTATTTATTTTTATTTTTATTTATTTTTGGCTGCTTTGGGTCTTCATTGTTGTGCGTGGGCTTTCTCTAGTTGCGGCGAGCGGAGGCTACCTTTCATTGTGGTGCGTGGGCTTCTCATTGCGCTGTCTTCTCTTGTTGCGGAGCATGGGCTCTAGGCACGTGGGCTTCCGTAGTTGTGGCTCGTGGGCTCTAGAGCACAGGGTCAGTAGTTGTGGTGCATGGGCTTAGTTGCTCTGTGGCATGTGAGATCTTCCCGGACCAGCGCTCGAACCCATGTCTCCTGCATTGGCAAGTGAATTCTTAACCACTGTGCCAACAGGGAAGCCCTCAAAGGAAGGCTTTTGAAATCAATTTTCTTGGATAGCATTCACTTAATTACAAAATCAGGCATCCTTATCAATCTTATTTTCCTCATCAAGGGTGCAAGGATATCCTGTGAGGTATGCATTTGTGATTTTAATACAAAGGAAAGAAGCTTGTGATCTAGCTGGCTCCTGCAATTGATCTGACCTCTTAATAAATAATGCAGAGAGATTAATAGCATATTCATTGTTGTGGTCCAAAGGCGGGTTGGAAAAGAATTTCCAGACACAAGGCAGAATGTAAAGAAGACAGAATTTATTAGAAGGAAGGGTCACTGCCAGAACAGCGGGCCAACTTCCTAGTTGTCTGGGAGAGTCGAGCCCCAACATGTGCTGTTGATTAGTTTTTATAGCCAGGAAACAAAGGAATGGTCCGAGGTGAAAATTTCGTTTACTGATTGGTCGAGGCACATATACCTTCCTTCTATAGGGTGGGAGTGGGACTGGTCAGATATCTTTCCTTATTTCGGACATGTCCTTTTGCCCAGGTGGGCTCAGGAATTTCGTAACTTTGCAACATGGTTGGGAGGGCGATTTAAGAGTCCGGTAGGTGGTTTTATTGCTGAAACTTTTTCAGGCAAGGTCATCCTTTGTCCTTGAAGCACCATGTCCTTAGAGCACCACATTCATGAAGATAATAAAAACCACAACTATTATGTTAGTGTTTTGTTATGTTAGTGATCTAACAATGAGTATATAGTGTGGTTATCCCACTGGGTAGAAAAGGATACCCTGGGGTTTTATTCTTGCCTCTTCCCTTACCAGCTGTTGCCCATAGGCAGCTCCCTTAGCATCTCAGAGCCTAGTTTCCCTATTTGTGATGCAAGGTTGTTAGAAATTTGCATACAGGGTTGTGGTGGTGCTTAAATGAATTTGGAAAATCTTGATATGAACTGTAAAGGGATATACAAATATAAAGAATCTTTATCATAGACAGGCAGGTCATCTGGATTGTAGATTATTCCTAGGAAATCTTTGTTAGCTTTTTTGGACATAATCAAGTACAGATACATCCTAGAATAATAATTTCACTCCCATGTCTAATATGATCTCTTAGCTTCCTAACTTATAGCTCTGTGGTAGGGCTATGTTAATTTACTTGAACTTAAATATGTCGACTGGGGAAAAAAAAAGCACAAGATAAAAGTTGAGAATTATGTTTTATTCAGCCGACTTTCTGAGGACTTAAGTCCCCGAGGCAGCCTATCAGATAGCTCTGAGGGACTGCTCCGAAGAGGTAAGGGAGGAGCCATGATATATGAGAGTTTTGCAACAAAACCCAGGTAGTTAGAACATCAAAAGAGTACTGTTAATTAAAGAAAACCAGACGTCTCAAGTTAATGAATTCAGTGCTTTTCTATGTATGGGAAGATGCAAGAGCCTGGGCTCATTGAAATCATTCCTTTGATATGTACCTTATCCATGTACGGCCAGTATACTGTTCTTCTCATCCTGGATACCCTCAAGGTATACAGGTGGGAGTGGCTGCAGTGGCTGACGGCTTGATGGCTGTAACATCCTTTGTCTACTGATATGGCAGGTGACATTCTTTGTCCACAAATAATTAACATCAAAGCCATCACTTGGGGAGGCTTAGGAGTCAGACAGAATTGTAACAGTTAGTTATAGGCTGTTGGTTTAACACATTTCCAGGAATATAATGAACTTAGAATTTTATTGAGCATTATTTGTTTTTGCACAAAGCTTTTTTCTCAACCAAGTTGTCTAAACTTTCAGGAGATAACATTTACAGACTTTAAATAATTCAGCGTAGGGATCGTGACGCAGACAGTAATAAAAACACGTTACCTTTAGAATTTATAAAATGTTTGTCTCTCTGAATAAATATAGTGATGGTTATGTAATACATGGTTACCCCCTTTTGCTTTGGGTGCCAAGAAATTCAGAGCTTAACTGTATAGTAAGTATTTTAGCCAGTGTCAGTGTTAAGAGGGCTCTCCTTAAATTTAATCAGTCCCATTTGTTTATTTTTGCTTTTACTTCCTTTACTTCAGGAGACAAATCCAAAAAAAATATTGCTGCAATTTATGTCAGTGTTTTGCCTATGTTCTCCTAGAGGAGTTTTATAGTATCCAGTCTTACATGTAGGTCTTTAATTCATTTTGAGTTTATTTTTGTATATGCTGTGAGAAAATGTTCTAATTTCATTCTTTTACATACAGCTGTCCAGTTTTCCCAGCACCATTTATTGAAGAGACTGTCTCTTCTCCATTGTATATTCTTGCCTCCGTTGTTGTAGATTAATTGACCATAAGTGCATGGGTCTATATATATACAATGGAATACTACTCAGCCATAAAAAAGAATGAAATTTTTCCATTTGCAGCAACATGGATGGACTTGGAGGGCATTATGCCAAATGAAGTAAATCAGAAAGACAAATACTGTATGATATCACTTATACATGGAATCTAAAAAATTTAACGGACTAGTGACTATAACACAAAAGAAGCAGACTCAGATACGGAAAACAAACTAGTGGTTACCAGTTGTGGGGGCAGGGAGGGTAATATAGGGGTGGGGGAGTGGGTGTAATATAGGCTACAAGGATGTATTATACAACACAGGAAATATAGCCAATATCTTGTAATAACTGAATGGAGTGTAATAACTGTGAATGGAGTATAACCTTCAAAAATTGCATTAAAAAACAGGAATAATAATAGTACCCCCATGGGATTGTTTTGAGAATTACATGAGATATATACTAAACCATGCAGACTGTTTAAAAAAAAAAAAAAGCTCTCCTTAGACTATTAGCATCAGAATCACTTGGAATGCAATTCATATGGACTCTGGACCTCACCCTAGATCTACTGATGGAGATCTCTTGGATCCTGGGCCTGGAAATCTGCATTTTAGATAGAACACTGGTTATTCTTAGGCACACTAAACTTTGAAAATTACTGGCTTTAGAATTTCAGATTCTTCTTCCTCCCATTACATGAGTTTTGATTTTGTTTCTATCTTAAGAGCCATATTATATCTTGTAAGCACCCACAGCCTTCTTGGAATTAGGCAGGACAGAATAACTAAAAACATAAATGTTCATTTGGAAATGATTATAAAAACCAAGACAGTCAGAGTAAAGGAACTTTCTGCCAATTGCACTGTAAGGGCTTCACATCAGCTCTTGCATTGAAGGAGGTAGGAAGGACTTGTGGCTGGGACGTGCTGGCTCATATTTGACCCCTTCTCTGTGGCAGGAGTGATGGTGTAGATGATATCAAAAGGCACTAGAGAGCCACAGATGTCATAGTTCACAGAGTGCAGGAGGCTGTGTCTTGTGTGTGTGGGTGGGCAGGGACTGTTTTGTTTTACATCTCAGGCATAACTCAGAGCCTAGCTCTTAGGACACAGTGGGAGGGAGGATGGGCATCCAGAATCTAAACTTAAGCTATTGGTTTAAGTTGCTGAGAATTCTTAAATCATTGGCTATGCCTATCTTAAAAATACACATTTTAGAGCCAAATCTACGTGATTTTAAAATTTACCCTGTAACACTCCCCATACCACTGACTCTATTGAAAAGGAACGGGTTAAAATAGAACTAGCAGATTTTGGCGGAGAACCAAGATGCTGTTTGGTTTTCTTTAAATGCTTGTACTACTATTGCCCCTCTTTCTGGCATGCAGCATTCCCTCACACCTGAATCTCCGCATCTCTTTAAACACTCAGCACAGTTGACATTTGAGTCACAGGGAGACCGTGTCTCATAATAAGTTGGAAGACCTCAACGCAGGGATGACAGATCCTTCTGAGATCTATGACCAGGGCAGACACTGCTAATTGGTTGCAGGTTCCTTTTTCCCTTGGAGTCTGATGCAGCTGTAGAGTCCTATGACAGTGCTTCAGTAAACTGCTACCAACTAGTTGATACAAAAGAAGAATTCTATTTGCCATGGTGACCAACCTCTCCAGTTTCTGTCAGAAGTATCCTCTCCTTCTCCTTTAATTCTTTTTTAAAATAGGTTTTTATTAATTATGGAATAGATATAAAATATTCATAAAGTGTACGTAAGATATAAAGGATCACACAACCTCAAACACCTGTTTATACACCATCCAGCTTAAACAAAAGAAGGTGAGCATTGTCTCTGAGTGCTCCTGTGGCCTCTCCCCGATCCTATTTTCTTCTCTCCATGTTAGAGGCAACCACTTGCCTAAATTTGGGGTTTCTCATTTTCCTGTCTTATTTTATAGTTTTGCTCTACATTTGTATCCTTCAACAATATAGTTTATATTTTTGAATTTTATGTAAGCAGCATCATACAGTATATTAAGACTTTCTCACTTCAGAATAAATCGGATGAGATTCATCTACACTGTAGACAAGTATAATTCATTTCTGCTATGTAGTATTCCAGTGTATTAATATACCCAACACATTGGTGCATTCCACCATTTATGGGCACTTTCATAATTCCAGTTTGGGGCTACTGAAAACAACTTTGCTGTGAGTTATCTTGCATGTCTTTAGGTACAAGAGTTTCTCTAGGGTTATACCTAGAGAAGTGGAATTGCTGGGCCATAGGGTATGAACCTGCTCAGTTGTATTAAAGGCCAAATTGATTTCCACATTGGTTGTATCAATTTACTCTTCCACCATCAGTACATTATAATTTCAGTGACACTCATGATGATGATGATGACTGATAGCTAACTCACGTAGTATTGACTGTGTGCCTCGCAGAGCTCTAAGCACTTGACATATATAAACGCGATTCCCACAACAATCCTGAGTGTCCTAGTTCTACATCCTTGCTGATGTCTGAAATTGTCTTAACTTTTGCGGTTTGCTATACTGATGGATGTGACATGGTACCTTATGGTTGTACTATGTGTTTCTGTTACTAATGAGGTTGAACATTTCTTCATACGTCTGGAGTGCCTGTTCAAGTCCTTCCCCGGTATTTGTTTTTATTTTGTTTGTTTTTTTTGGCCGTGCCATGAGGCATGTGGGATCTTAGTTCCCCCACCAGGGATTGAACTCGTGCCCCCTGCAGTGTAAGCAAGGAGTCTTAACCACTAGACTGCCAGGGAAGTCCCCTTCCCCCATATTTGAATTGGGTTATTTGTCTTAAAGTCATAATAAATTTCTGATTTTTTTCTATCTTTTGTTATAATTTGTGTCCTGTCTTATTCCTTTCATTAGACTGTAAGCTTCTTACGAGACTGACAATGACTTGCATGTTTGTTTATATAGAGCCAAACATTATTTATTTTTTACTGAAGTATAGTTGATTTACAGTGTTGTGTTAGTTTCTGATGTACAACAAAGTGATTCAGTTACACATATATATTCTTTTTCATATTAATTGAACTTGGTCATTGTACAAGACTATCTACTTACCTATTTATTTTTGAAAGCTTGTACCCTTTTACCAACCTCTTCCTATTCTCCCCTACCCCCCTACCCCAGCAAGCAGTTTTCTACTGTTAGAAAAGTGATACCATGTGGTATTTGTCTTTGTCTGGCTTATTTCACTTAAGTAATGCTCTCAAGGTCCATCCATGTTGTTGCAAATGGTAGGATTTCCTTTCTTATGGATGCATAACATTCCACTGTGTATATATATATATATACCACATCTTTTTAAAAAAATTTATTTATTTTATTTATTTAGTTTTTGGCTGCGTTGGGTCCTCATTGCTGCACACAGGCTTTCTCTAGTTGCTGTGAGCGGAGGCTACTCTTCGTTGTGGTGCGCGGGCTTCTCATTGCGGTGGCTTCTCTTGTTGTGGAGCACGGGCTCTAGGCACGCAGGCTTCAGTAATTGTGGCACATGGGCTCAGTAGTTGTGGCTCACGGGCTCTAGAGTGCAGGCTCAGTAGTTGTGGCGCACGGGCATAGCTGCTCTGTGGCATGTGGGATCTTCCCGGACCAGGGCTCGAACCTGTGTCCCCTGCACTGGCAGGTGGATTCTTTTTTTTTTTTTTTTTAAAGTGAAAGCAGGTTTATTTAGAGAGGAATACACATTCCATAGGCAGAATGCTGTCCGTCTCAGAAGGCGAGAGTGGCTCTGGGCTGCAGGGGTGCTTAGTTTTGTTTTTGTTTTTTTTTTTAAACATCTTTATTGGAGTATAATTGCTTTACAATGGTGTGTTAGTTTCTGCTTTATAACAAAGTGAATCAGTTATACATATACCTATGTCCCCATATCTCTTCCCTCTTCCGTCTCCCTCCCTCCCACCCTCCCTATCCCACCCTTCTAGGTGGTCACAAAGCACCGAGCTGATCTCCCTGTGCTATGTGGCTGCTTCCCACTAGCTATCTATTTTACATTTGGTAGTGTATATATGTCCATGCCACTCTCTCACCCTGTCACATCTTACCCCTCCCCCTCCCCATATCCTCAAGTCCATTCTCTAGTAGGTCTGTGTCTTTATTCCCATCTTGCGGCAGGTGGATTCTTAACCACTGCACCACCAGGGAAGCCCTACCACATCTTCTTTATCCATTCATCCATTCATGGACACTTAGGTTGTTTCCATATCTTGATGTGATATTGTGATTTATAATATATATTTGGTCCTCATCCCCATTTCTGGCACAAAGCTCCTAAAACTTTTGGTTATTTCCTAACTGATGAGAGTGATCAACGTGTCTTTTGGAAAGCACCTAAGGATGGGGGTTGGTTGGCAGAGGAGCCAATCACGTGATTAGAGGGTTGGAACTTTCAGTCTCCTCTCTCTCCCTCCACCTCCAACGGGGAGAGAGGAGATGAAGGGTGAGTCAATTGCCAATGGCCAATGACTTAATCAGTCATGCCTATGTAATGAAGCCTCCATAAAAACCAGAAAGGACAGGGTTCAGAGAGCTTCCACGTTGGTGAACAGGTGGAGGTGCTAGGAGAATGGCACGCCTGGAGAGGGCATGGAAGCTCCATGCCCTTTCCTCTCTCCTTGCCCTGTGCATCTTTTCCCTCTAGCTGTTCTAGAGTTGTATCCTTATAAACCAGTGATCTAGTGAGTAAAATGTTTGAGTTCTGTGAGCTGTGCTAGTGAAGTAATCAAAGCCAAGGAGGGCATCATTGGAACCTCTGCTGGTAGGCAGTTGGTCAGAAGCACAGGTGACAACTTGGGCTCGCAGTTGGCATCTGAAATGGAGGGCAGTCTCGTGGGACTGAGCCCTTTACCCGTGGGAACCTGATTCTATCTCCCAGTAGATAGAATCAAAATTGAATTGAGTGGTACATATATACAATGCAATATTACTCAGCCATAAAAAGGAATGAAATTGGGTCATTTGTAGAGACGTGGATGGACATAGAGACTGTCATACAGAGTGAAGTAAGTAAGAAAGAGAAAAACAAATATTGCATATTAATGCATATATGTGGAATCTAGAAAAATGGTACAGATGAACTGGTTTGCAAGGCAGAAACAGAGACACAGATGTAGAGAACTAAAAGTATGGAAACCAAGTGGGGAAAGTGGGGGAGAGTTGGTGGTGGTGGGTTGAATTGGGAGATTGGGATTGACATATATACACTAATATGTATAAAATAGATAACTAATAAGAACCTGCTGTATAAAAAATGAAATAAAATAAAATTCAAAAAACAATTGAATCGAGTTGAATTCCCAGACACCCCGCTTGTGTCTGAGAATTGTTTTTTTTAATTAAAAGTTTTTTTCAAATTTTAAATTCTTATTTTTTATTGGAGTATAGTTGACTAACAATGTTGTGTTGGTTTCAGGTTTATTGGTGTGGGGAAGCCTCCACACACACACATTGGAATTGGGTCCAAGAACCTTTTCACTTGACTATTGTGAATAATGCTGCAATGAACAGAAGAGTGCAGATTCCTCTTTGATATCTTATTTTCATTTCCTTTGGATATATACCCAGATTGCTGATCATATGGCAGTTCTATTTTTAATTTTCTAAGGAACCTCCATACTGTTTTTCATAGTGGCTGCACCAACTTACATTCCCACCAGTAGTATAAAAGGCTTCCTTTTCTCCACATCCTGGCCAACTCTTGTTATCTCTCGTCTTTTTATGGATAGCTATTCTAACAGGTGTGAGGTGATATATCATTGTGGTTTTGATGTGCATTTCCCTGATTAGTGATGTTGAATACCTTTTCATGTACCTGTTAGCCATTTGTATGTCTTCTTTGGATAAGTGTCTATTCAGTTCCTCTTGTCCATTTTTAAATTGGGATATTGGGGTTTTTTTGCTATTGAGTTGTATGAGTTCTTCATATATTTTTGGCTATTAACCTCTTATCAAATACATGATTTGCAAATATTTTCTCCCATTCAATAGGTGGCCTTTTCATTTTGTTGATGGTTTCCTTTGCTGTGCAGAAGCTTTTTAGTTTGACGTAGTCCCACTTGTTTGTTTTTGTTGCCTTTGCTTTTGGTGTCCACAGGATTATTTATTGAGTGAAATAGAGAACCAATCTTGCTTTATAGAAAGGTAATCTTGCCCTCTAACCCAGCCCTAGACATATTCCCTCAGAGGTTAACTGAACACACACCAGGGATATTGCAAAAGGAATTCCTCCATCGGAAAGAGGTTGGACTATATTAAGTTTCTTCCAACTCCAAAATTTCTCAATCTCTGAAAATCTTTGAACTATCCAGGAAATTTCCTTTTGTATCCTGCCTCTAAGCCTTGACCCACCAGCTTCCCTGGATCCCTTGGTCACTTAAAAAAAAACAAACAAACCCTAACTTTATCATGAAATATAACAGATATGCAGACAAGTGCATAAAACATAAAAGTACACTAAAATGAATAATTATATAGCACCCAAATCACTCAGTTTTTAAATATCCTCTTTTGCGATGCCACATAGATCAGCCACCTTTAGAAACTCAGCCCCTTGGTGTGATCTAGGGAGGGTTGGCAGACTGGTCTGTGGATGACAAACGGCCCCCTGCCTGGCTCTATAAACTCTTAATGGAACAGTCGTGCTTATTTGTTTCCATATTGGCTATGGCTGCTTTCATGCTACCACAGCAGAGCTGAGTAGTTGCAACAGAAACTATATGGCCTGAAGAGCTGAGAATATTTATTCTCTGGCCCTTTACAGAAGAAATCTGCCAAACCCGTTCTAGAGTCTGACTTGGAAAAACATAAGTGCCTCTATGTCCTGCGTGGTTTAATCCTCTCAATAAAACTAGTCTAGTGAATCTTTGTTTGAGAAAAGGAAGTTAAATAATTATAACATTCAAAAATATTAAACTCTAGGATCTATTTTAATGAAATCTTAAGAATAGCCAGAAACTAAACCGAAAGCAAATTATGTCTAACTTTTGACCTCCTTAAGTGAGTGCTGAATTGCATCAACAGCATTCTGTAACAAAGAGACTGGAGCAACCTAATAATTTTTTAGGTCACAGGGTATAACTAATTGAATAGGAAAAGAGACCAACATCTTGATTATGTCCCTGAAGAAGGTAACACCTGAGTGTTTTGATTACCGTATTCCTTAGTGAGTAGAGGTTAGACATCCAAACATATGAAAAGACTTACTAGGAAACAGAACACACATCACTCTGTAACTGACGTTTGGGAAGTGCACATGTACGCTGCACCGCCTGTACCGCTGCCTCCCCTGTAGCAAAACCAATTTAGTTTTCTTTGGACAATCTCATAAATGAAAATAAAAAGTAGGGAATAACGTAACTGCCTAGGGGAATTGCAGTTGAAGACAAATGATTGTATAGAGCTCATTTTGAAAATCCAGTGCAATCTCTCCTCCAAGCTGTGTTTCAGTCTAAAGATCTCCAAGAGTGGGGCAGGGGTTACCTTTTATTGTGCTTCTTTGAGGCCAAGAGTGAGTTGTAATCTGAGAAAGAGACAATTCAAAGCCTGATGACATCACCGTCTTCCTCCTTCCCCCTCTAATTTAAAAAATTGTATATAACAACACCTTGCTTTTCAAATTTGCATTTAAAGAATGTTTGTTTAGGGCTGTCTGAGTGAAAAACTGAACACATTAAAATAGCAGTCTTTCAAATATATAGAGAAGTATTTTTCCTTCCTCAAAGGAGTGATTGCTGGAAGCGCAGCTCCTTGGAAATGTATTCCTTAAAAATGAGGTGTGGACCGTGCAGGCGAGTTTGAGATCAGGAGACAGGAGACTCAAAGTGAAACCCTCTCATTTAGGACAAGACTGATCTATGTGCATGTGGATACCTCTCTTTTATTATTAGTTCCTGTATATCCTTTATCAAAGTAGGGTACAAATGATACTCAGCAGTGGTTGGGAGTTCAGTGGTTGTCATCAGACAGATCTGGGCTGGATTCCTAGATCCAGCCAGTCATAATTATGTGACTTTGGGGGAATTGTCAGTCCTCTCAAGAATTTCAGGTACCTCACCTGAAAAGTGAAAATAAGACTGGTCCCCACCATAGTGTTGATTTAAGTATTAAACAAAATAATACATGTAAAGGTCTCAACATAGTGCCTGGAATATCGTAAAGGAGTGAGAAAACGATGCTCATGTGCTTGTTAGTGACTGCTCCAGGGGTGGGGCTGCTAACAATTAGTACAGATTTTTTTCTGATTGTGTTCTGACATTTGGGCTTTTTGCTTGTTAAGGAAAAAAAATGAGTGGCTTTCTCCCAGCTGTGTTTTTAGACATCTTTATAATCTGTACTGTAACCACAGACTTTTCTTACCAATTGATGAATATAGGCAGCACTGAGAAAAGGAGCCAGGAGGTTAAATGACAATAATAATTAACACTCACTGAGTGCTTACTATATGCCAGATGCTATTCATTCATGAATTGGTTCCCTTAATCTTCATAAAACCTTATAAAGTAGCAGTATGGTGCCCATTGTACAGGAGGGTAAGTGGAGACACCGAGAGTTAAGTAACGTGTTTAGGTTACACAGCTAGGAATGGGTAGACCCAGGACCCCCAAGCCTGTTCTGGGCATGTCCTTGTGTCCTGGGTGCTCAGATTTCCCAGTCTGTTCTTGACAGTGAGTAGAGCGGTGGCTGGAGTTGAGGCGGTCAGAAGCAACTCCTGAGAGCCCTCTACAGCGACCCAGACCCACCCCAGAGCTCCTAGAAGTTAACGGTTTGGTTCAAAATCGCCCCAGGGACTCTCGGCACCAGAAATGACTGGGAAGATGGGGCCTTGCCACTTTAGTTTGCTTTTCTTTCTAGACTTTTCACTGCAAGGGTTGAGGGGAACAGGCTCTAGTATAATTGGTGGAAAGTGTTGATACCTTTTATGGACCGTGTTTGGACAAGGAGACTTTTTTTTTTTTTTCTGTACTATTTTTGTTTGTTTGTTTTTAATCAGTCATCAATTTTATACACATCAGTGTATACATGTCAATCCCAATCGCCCAATTCAGCACACCACCATCCCCACCCCACCACAGTTTTCCCCCCTTGGTGGACAAGGAGACTTTTAATGTGAAGGGGCATTTTGAATTTGACATAAAAATACTGGTAGCCTTTAAGAGCTGGTTCTAAGAATTAAGTTTTAAAAAAAATCCCTGTCATCTTCAGGGCCCACCTACTGGTCACTGGACTTTTTTTGCCTTTATTTCTTTTACAAATACTAATCAAAAAAGGAAAAGTGAATGTCTTTTCAAGTAATTCCTGGCCTTTTCCTTTGGAGGTAACATTTTTTTTTGCAGACTACATTTATGGACTGGTTGGGGATGAAAGGAAGATGAGCAAGAATGATAACATATGAGAGGAATATCCAGGTAGTGGTATTTAAGCTAATCCTCTGGGGACACTGCTTACCAAATGGCTTAGATGGAACACGCAGATGTTCAATCCAGTTTTAGAGCTCTAAGGCACCTGAAAGACCATTTAGTCACCATTTTTGCAGGTAAAGAAACAATTTAGTGACACAGCTAGGACTAGAAACTAGGTCTCCTGATTTCTATGTCCCTATTTATATTTTGAACTGACTGCTGGGAAGAACAAAAAGCTATAAGAAAGAGGCAGCTCCCAGAATACTCCTGGGCTGGCAGATGCAGCCCTAACTTTCAGTTTCCCTAATGTTTGGGTTGTTCTAAAAAGGGATTCTGTAAGTTAGACTTTTTCTAAACTTTATGTGGGAAAGGGAAAAAGTTGCCTCTGTTGCATATAAAACTTGGCAATTAACAGTGCCATTGTTTTGTTAGGTTTTTTCTTGGAATTCACATTTATAAATTTAAACCTTATCTTTCCACTTCCTCCTCCAAAACAAATTTTAGCATCTGTAAAGATTATTTTCCAACCTTTCACTCATACTAATATCCCCCATTCAGCAGTTGCGAGTCACTGTCTTGATATTCACTTATGATCAGGAATGTTCTTGCACTGTCATCACATTGTGAGGTTCCCTCACTGATTTTAGAAGACAATGCTTAAAATTTTTGAAAATGTCCTTTTCCTCCTCCTTTGCCACAGCAAGGAGTTTTGATGGACGAGGGTGAATGTGTGCTTGAGTTTTCTCAAGTCCTAAAGTGCTTGAAGGCAACGTGAATCGGTAAGGTAGATGAGTGTAATTCAACCCACTTAAATACAAAATAAAGATTATAGTAGCTTAGTTCTAGAATATTTAGTGTTGTCTTCTGCCACAAGGAGGAATCAAACACAAAAATCCCAGTCATTTGAAGTCCAAAAAAGGCAACTTCCATAAGCTGCCTTTCCTGATCTGTTTTGGGGCTGCCTCTTCTGTTGGAGACTGCAGGGTGTGTTGGAAAGAAAAGCAGACAAAGTCAGAAGGTCCAGGTACACGGGCTGACTCTGCTTCCACCCTGTTAGGTTTCGGGCAGGTAACTTTACCTCTACAGCCTAAAGTTCTCTCATTTGTAAACTTGGATTATGGCTTAGACCAGTGGTTGTCAACGCTGGCTGTGCATTCTAATCATTTGGAGAGCTTTTGTTTCCTGGCCACTTAATTAGAAAAGTCTCAAAACATACAGAAATGTAGCAAGAATTTTCACCCATCACCCTTTAACACATCTATTTGTCCATTAGTTGGGGAGCCTTTAAAACACACACACACACACACACACACACACACACATACACACACACTCATACCTGTTGAAGGATAAATCCCACTGGGGTTAGGGAAGGTGAAGAAGGGAAATTTCTCTCCTTACTTTATATTCTTGGGGTGTTTGAGATTTTAACAGCGAACGTGTGACTGCTGCTGCTATTACTAAAACCCACCATAACAAAATAAACGCATATACGTATTCTGGGACTCCAACCCCCAGAGAGTATGATACAGCAGGTCTGGGGTGGGGCTTTGGTATCTATAATTTTTTTTTTGAAGTGTAGCCAGGATTGAAAACACAAGACTACAGACTCTGAAGTGCCACTGAGGTTTAATAATCTGAGCGCATGAACTCTCCTTCATTGTTAATCTGGAAATTCCTCTCTTTAGTAGACTGGTTCCAGCTTCTTCCAGATTGGTTCTAGATTCTTCCTGGTTCACATAGGCATGCAACTGAGTACTGCTAGTGGCATAATAATGAGCTCCCCGCCAGCAGAAGGAATATCCCTGTGTAGGTGGAGAAAACTCCAGTTCCATGCAATGCAACCTGGCTTCATTGCAGCAACTTCTCTTTCATTCTTCTTGATTCTGCCGTGGCAGCAGTTTCAGACCTCTATTCTTGAGCAGTTAAAACCACCTCCTTTGCCTCTTTGTCTGTAGACAATCGCCTGGTTTGCTGTGATGGAGACCCTTACCAGCTACTGTTCTAGGTGGCGCTCCATCACATTGCATTGGCTCGGTTCAGAAGCTCTCTCCAGGGAAACCTTCTCTAACCCTCACTGGGGCTCGGTGTGCCGTGCTCCCCACATCCTGGCCCTTCCTCTTTTGAGGTGCTTTTCTCACTCATGTTGCAGTTGGCCATCTGTGCTTCTGTCTTCCCCACCGTGTTGTCTTATGTATCTGTATCTTTGTTTCCCCCGTGGTGGCATGCGGTAGGTGCTTGACATGTAGGTTCTAGACCTCTAGAACGTACATATCTAGATGTCTAGAACCTTCCATATCTGTGATCCATGTTCATGTAAGTTTTTTGATATCCTTGATGGGACTTTTGCGCTCCCCCAAAGTATTTGTATTTGCTAGCCATTTAAACATTAATATTAAAGTTAAAAGCGCAAAAACCTAGTTTTTCCTTAAACTTTTAAGTTTAACTCACAAACCTTATTATTCAATTCTAAATTTATAAATGTTAATAATAACTTATAAGGAATCTGTTGGTTACAGTTTGGCCTCATTTAGCTAATGAAATTATCCTAAACATTTTAATGCATTAATAATTTTAATATCCTGTTTTCTTTAAGACCTCATTTGCCTGCCTAACAAACAAAATTTTCTTAATTCTTATAAATCTAATAAATTAAATGTATAAACCTGGTGAAACTTAAGTTCTACTAAACATTCCAATACTGTAACAGACTTAGCGAAGGTTCTACCATACCTTTTTAACTTGAAATCACAAGTCTCAGTTACTCAATCACATAATTTACATTGGAATCATGATGCTTGCTAGCTAATATGTTACACTCCTTAACAAAATACACTTTAAATATCAAACATAAAAATATTGGACATATTTGATTTATGACTTATTTCCATGTCTTTCTAAGCTTAGGCTTAACAGATGTTTACCCACCAAGGAAGTCATTCTACCATCAATCATTCTGTTAGTTCTTGAGGTCAGGAGGTATGGATGTTCAGGCTGATTTTTTTTTTTTTTTCCCTCAAACTGTGAGGGGCACATGGACCTCTCCTACATTGTTGCTGTGCCAGTAAGGTCTCCAAGCCCACATGTTCACATGGAATGATTTTATAGTCCCCGTCCTTTGCGTTTTGGTTTGACCTTCCCTAGTCTAACTTAGGTCCGCACTCATCCATCCAGGTTGCTTCACTACTAGACTGGATTTAACTAATTACTGCTTGATAGTCTATTTTCCTGGTCACAACATTTGTAGATATCTAATATCTGATTGTATTCTGTGAATTTCTAAAATTCTGCTGATACAGTCTTTAATTCTAATGACAGTAATTGTTTTGCTCAGAGGGACCCCTTATCTTATCCCCTACCATTGGTGTATGTTTTGGAAGATTATGATTAAAGGCAGCATTCAAAAAATGATAGTGATCCCTTTCTTTTGGCTAACCCAAGACAAATTTAACTTCCTCTCAGAGCTTCCTGTCTGCATGAGATAATCAATGTTACAAAATAGGCTGATAGGATTCCAGTGAAAAGGAAAGAAATCATTTGTTTGTGTTCAGACTGATCAGTGCAAATGTGTAATATCTGTTAGACTTGCTGGCATACTGGAAGTCATTCCTCAGATCCCCATTGCTGCTTTCGTAGGTATCAGGTTGGGGACCACAACTCAATCTTATCATTTGTCTGTCTTTTCTCCTTTCTTGACAGCTGGCTCATCGATTCTTTCCATCTTTGGGGCACCTTTCTTCCTGCATCATTGCCTTTACTTCCTACATCTCTGATTTCCACATTTCACTGTTCTCTTCTCTTTGGCCCATAAGCATCTTATTTATGTTAAACTCATGATTGACTTTGTTTCTCCCTCTTACAATGGTCTTCCCTCCATCCTTCCAATTACCATTAAACTTTTTCAATGTGGCTGATAGAAAGTACCTATCCTTTCACTCAAAAAAATTATTGGTGTATAGTTACTTTACAATGTTGTGTTAGTTTCTGCTGTATAGAAAAATGAATCAGTTACATGTATACATATATCCCCTCTTTTTTAGATTTCCTTCCCATTTAGGTCACCACAGAGCATTGAGTAGAGTTCCCTGTGCTATACAGTAGGTTCTCATTAGTTATCTGTTTTATACATAGTAGTATATATATGTCAATCCCAATCTCCCAATTCATCCCACCCTCCCCTTCCCCACCTTGGTATCCATAAGTTTGTTCTCTACATCTGTGTCTCTATTTCTGCTTTGCAAATAAGTTAATCTATACCATTTTTCTAGATTCCACATCAAGCAATATTATACGATGTTTGTTTTTCTCTTTCTGACTTTATTCTGGATGACAGTCTCTAGGTCTATCCATGTCTCTGCAAATGACACTATTTTGTTCCTTTTTATGGCTGAGTAATATTCCATTGTATATATGTACCACATCTTTATCCATTCATCTGTCGATGGACATTTAGGTTGCTTCCATGACCTGGCTATTGTAAATAGTGCTGCAATGAAAATTTGGGTGCATGTGTCTTTTTGAATTATGGTTTTCTCTGGGTATATGCCCAGGAGTAGAATTTCTGGGTCATATGGTAGTCCTATTTTTAGTTTTGAGGAACCTCCATACTGTTCTCCATAGTGGCTGAAACAATTTACATTCCCACCAACAGTGCAAGAGGGTTCCCTTTTCTCCACATCCTCCCCAGCATTTATTGTTTGTAGATTTTGTGAAGATGGCCATTCTGACTGGTGTGAGGTGATATCTCATTGTAGTTTTGATTTGCATTTCTCTAATAATTAATGATGTTGATCATATTTTCATGTGTTTGTTGGCCATCTGTATGTCTTCTTTGGAGAAATGTCTATTTAGGTCTTCTGCCCATTTTTTGATTGGGTTCTTTGTTTTTTTTGATAATTGAGCTGCATGTGCTGTTTGTATATTTTAGAGATGAATCCCTTGTCAGTTGCTTTGTTTGCAAATATTTTCCCTAATTCTGAGGATTATCTTTTTGTCTTGTTTATCATTTTCTTTGCTGTGCAAAAGCTTTTAAGTTTCATTAGGTCCCACTGGTTAATTTTTGTTCTAATTTTCATTACTCTAGGAGGTGGGTCAAAAGAAATCTTGCTGTGATTTATGTCATAGAGTGTTCTGCCTATGTTTTCTCTAAGAGTTTTATAGTGTCCGGCCTTACATTTAGGTCTTTAATCCATTTTGAGTTTTTTTGTATAGTTTTAGGGAGTGTTCTAATTTCATTCTTTTACATGTAGCTGTCCAGTTTTCCCAGCACCACTTATTGAAGAGGCTGTCTTTTCTCCACTGTATATTCTTGCCTCCTTTGTCATAGATGAGGTGACCATAGGTGCGTGGGTTTATCTCTGGGCTTTCTATCCTGTTTCATTGATCTATATTTCTGTTTTTGTGCCAGTACCATACTGTCTTGATTACTGTAGCTTTGTAGTATAGTCTGAAGTTAGGGAAGCTCATTCTATGTGGCCACCATCGCCCTGATACCAAAACCAGACAAAGATATCACAAAAAAAGAAAATCACAGGCCAACGTCACTGATGAACATAGACGCAAAAATCCTCGACAAAATACTAGCAAACAGAATCCAACAACACATTGAAAGGATCATACACCATGATCAAGTGGGATTTATCCCAGGGATGCAAGGATTCTTCAATATATGCAAATCAATCAGTGTGATATACCATATTAACAAATTGAAGGATAAAAACCATATGATCATCTCAATAGATGCAGAAAAAGCTTTTGACAAAATTCAACACCCATTCGTGATTAAAAAAACTCTCCAGAAAGTGGGCATAGAGGGAACCTACCTCAACATAATAAAGGCCATATATGACAAACCCACAGCAAACATCATTATCAATGGTGAAAACCTGAAAGCATTTCCTCTAAGGTCAGGAACAAGACAAGGATGTCCACTCTCACCACTATTATTCAATATAGTTTTGGAATTCCTAGCCACTGAAATCAGAGAAGAAAAAGAAATAAAAGGAATACAAATTGGAAAAGAAAAAGTAAAACTGTCACTGTTTGCAGATAACATGATACTATAAATGGAAAATCCTAAAGAGGCCACCAGAAAACTACTAGAGCTTATCAGTGAATTTGGTAAAGTTGCAGGATACAAAATTAATGCACAGAAATCTCTTGCATTACTATACACTAACAATGAAAGATCAGAAAGAGAAATTAAGGAAACACTCCCATTTACCATTGCAAGAAAAAGAATAAAATACCTAGGAATAAACCTACCTAAGGAGACAAAAGACCTGTATGCAGAAAAATATAAGACACTGATGAAAGAAATCAAAGATGACACAAACAGATGGAGAGACATACCATGTTCTTGGATTGGGGGAATCAATACTGTGAAAATGACTATACTACCCAAAGCAATCTACAGATTCAATGCAATCCCTATCAAATTATCAATGGCATTTTTCACAGAATTAGAACAAAAAATTTTACAGTTTGTATGGAAGCACAAAAGACCCCAAATAGCCAAAGCAATCTTTCTCCTTTTACTACAAAAAAATATAGCTTCTGTAGCTCTCCCCTACTTTGCCCTATCCAAGATCAGCTGCTTATAGTTAAACACCATGGGTTCATCCTGGCATTTTCTAGTCTAGCCCTCCATTTTTTAAAAAAAGTCTTCTATTTGGCTTTTATGTCATAGCATTTCTCTGCTTCTCTTTCCTCTCTGCCCAGTCTGTAGTCACTTTCTCGAGTCACTTCTTTCTCTCGTAGAGGCTGCGGTGCATGAAGAGCATAGGTTTCGGAGTCAGGCAGATCTGGGTTTGAATCTCAGCTCTGTCATCACCAGCTACGTGACTTTAAGCAGTGCTCATCTTTGGTGAGCTTCAGTTTTCGCATCTGTAAAATGGGGACAATATACCTCACTTATAAATCATTGTAAACATTAAAAGGACAATGTGTATGTAGTGTATACTATGGTGACTGATATTTTGGACACTTTTCACTTTGTAGTTATAATGTGGATGATACCCAAGGTTTGCTGAGGCATCCTCTTTTCCTATGAAGCAGTTAGTTCTCATTCTGTGCAGCAACTCCCAAATTTGTGTCAAACTCATCCCAACCTCTAGACTCATATTTCTACCAATCTGCTAATCATCTTCACCGTGATGCCCCACATAATCCAAGATTCAGCATTATTCAAGAAGTTCTCAGCCTGTGGTTACTTCCTTGGTTAATAGAATCTTAGTCCTCACAGTAGCTCTGAGGTTGGAGGTTCTCTCTCCTTCCTCCCTTCTATCCAGCCAACCTGTGTGTATTGAGCAGCTTATTAAGAGCCATTTGCTGTGCTCCATACTTAGGATGCAACAGAGAGCAAAATGAGACAGTCTGAAGCATAAAGAGAAGGTCAAATTTAAGGAAATGTGATGGGTGCTGGGATGGTAAAGACCAGAGTGCAGTGAGGGTGCTCCAAAGGGCCCCTGCAGAGCTGGGATGAAGCAGTGGCCCAGGTTTAACTTTCTTCTCCCATCCCACCCCATTTCCAATAGATCCTGTAAATTCCATTAAATACTTTATTTCCGTCCCTTTTCTATTCCCACTATAACTGTTTGTTCTGGTCAAGTATTCCAGGCACATTAGTTCTGGCTGAAAACTCCTAGGAGTTTCCTAAATCTGTTTCTGATCCATCTATCTCGCCAATCCTTCTCCTAAGCAGCTGCCTACGTTACTTCCTGAAGCACAAATCTGATCATCTCTCTCCCTTTCCTAAAAATCTGTATTGCCTATACCAATCAAGATTCAGTATGGAAAAGAGGCCGCTCTAGCTATTTAAATCAGGAAAGGATTGCCTGTGAAGGTTAGGGATTATAAAATCAGAGGAGGGTTAGTGGAACAGGCATAGGAAGAATGCACCAAGGGTCTGCCTCTCAGGCTGTACTAGAAGTCTGGAATTGGAGAACTTCTGGCTATAGCTATTATTTGTGGATCAGGAAGCCAACGGTGCTACTGCCCCTGACTGCCTTTCCTCACCAGAAAGATGACAGGTCCTGGAATGGTGCTGCAGGAAAACCTCACATATCTGATCTTACTTGTCAAAGGGGTCTGGAGCCAAAAGGGGTCAGGAAGACGGTCTTCATCTCATTTCCACCTTCTCAGTTTCATACAAGTGCATTGAACTAGTGGAACTGAATTCTGCTTCAGAGTCCTAGCTTCAAGGAGTGTGGTAAATAGATTTGGGTTTGCCAGCCTCTGTACGGGAAGGGAGACGAGAAGGAGTTGAGGAATCTTCGGTGAGCAAGGCACCCAGAGCATCTAACTTGTGGGTACCTGCATCGCCTGTGGCCAGTGCAACCTAATGTTCAAAGTGTGTGCAGTTTCATCACTGTTCTTCATGTTTTGTTTAACCCCTGTCTTCCATCATCTACAGTGTCTGTCACTGGCAGGTGCTAAACAGATATTTTTTGCACGTATGAATGAACAAATGCATCCACTCCTGATGCAGTTCTCTTACCTTCTGGCCATAACTTTAGCAGGAACAACTTTCCTGGCTGGTCCTAACTTCCTGCTGAAATCCTGCCCCCCCACCCCCCTTTTTTATTGAGGCCCAGACAAGTCTTCTCTCCTCAGAGGGTCTTCTAAAATCCTCTGGAATCCTCCCACCCCATTTTCTTGTTGCTCCTTTCACCTCCGTCCTAGAGCTTATCATCTGCCAACATCAGGTGTAGCTATGTATAGTTGACTCTTGAACAACGCAGGTTTGAACTGCGCAGGTCTACTTATACGTGGATATTTTTAAAAATAATACTACAGTGCTGTACAATCTGAGGTTGCTTGAATCCTCTGATGGGGAACTGTGGGTACAGAGGAACCCCATGCAGAAGGCTGATTATGAATTATATACAGATTTTCAGCTGTGAGGAGGGTCAGCACACCAACCCCTGAGTTGTTCAAGGGTCAGCCGTCCTCATATTTTTTTACCTGCCATATTGTGAACTTCAGGGTAACAGTGACTGTTGCATTCATTGCTGTGGCACACCGCCCCCCATGCTTACCTTCAGTTTTTCTCATCACTTTCTCCTTTCCTTTCCCTTTTCTCCAGACATATCACCTCTAACTCTTCTTCTAATGACATTTCTTTCACTCTTATTTTCCTGTAATTACAGGTGAAATTCGACGATTTATAAGTATAGCTAAATCTCTGTTGCTGCTCTTCTCCTGTCCTTAACACCTGTGTACAGACCTGTGTGCTATTTTCTTAACACACTTTTTTCTGTTTTAGTCCTAGGCAGTAATAAAATATAAACGTAAAAGGGGAAGAGTTTAGAAAAGAATTTTGTTTCCTCTCAGTGTGTTCGTGAAATTCACAGTATGTTCAATGTTCTGGTTTGCTACCTTGACAATGGAGACTGTATCAGTGGAATATTCCAATCAATATAACATTCATAGTTGGGATTCTGAGTTGTCAAAACATGGCTATGCGGTTTGTCTGAGCTTTTGTCGCAGCGAATTTCTTAGAACTTCTCTTTGCTTTGTGTGGTTTATGAGGAGTCCTCTTTCTTCCTCTTTAGGTCGTTTTTCTTCCAAACATATTTACTTAATAAGACAACTGAAATTCATAAAGACTACCTAGTTACCTAGTCTTCAGGAAAATTCTTTTTTTTCTTTGTATTTATAACAATTAAAAAAGAAAGAAAAAGTCTATTTAACAGTTTTAGGTTCCCAGCAAAATTGAGCAGAAATTACAGAGTTCCTGTGTATCCTTCCCCCACCCCCACTGGTATATTTGTTACAATTGATGAACCTACATTGACCTCATCCAAAGTCCAGAGTTTACATTAGGGATCACTCTTGGTGGTATACAGTCTATGGTTTTGGACAAAGGTATGATATCCATATCTGTTACAGGATCATACAGAATAGTTTCACTGCCCTAAAAGTCCTCTGTGCTTTGTCTCTTCATCCCCCTTTCCCACTTAACCCCTGGTAACCACTGATCTTTTTATTGTCTCCATAGTTTTGCCTTTTCCAGAATGTCATATAGTTGGAATCATACACTATGTAACCATTTCAGAAAGTAAATACCACAATAAAGGGAGACACACGATTTTTTTTGGTTTCGCAGTCCATATAAAGGTTATGTTTACACTATACTGGAGTCTATTAAGTGTGCAATAGTGTCATCTCTAAAATGTGCATGCCTTAATTACACTTATTGCTAAAAAATGCTCATCATCATTGACAAGGTTGCCACAAATCTTCAATTTGTAAAAACAAACTGTATCTGCCGTACCTGTGAAGTACAGTAAAGTGAAGTACAATAAAATGAGATATGCCTGTATTCATTTAAGGTTCTTCCATGTCTTTTCATGGCTTGATAGCTCATTTTTTTTTTAGTGATGAACAATATTCCATTTCTGAATGTACCAGTTTGTCCATTCACCCATTGAGGGACATTTTGGTTGCTCCCAGGTTTTGGCAATTATGAATAAAGCTGCTATAAATATCCATGTGCAGGTTTTGGTGTGGATATAGGCTTCTAACTCATTTGGGTAAACACCAAGGAGTACAGTTGCTGGATCATATGGTAAGACTATAAGAGTGTGTTTAGTTTTGTAAGAAACCAGGTAACTGTCTTCCAGAGTGGCTGTACCATTCTTCATTCCCACCAGCAATGCAGACTTATTTTTGTTGGAGGTTCAAGGGACTTCTTAAAAATTCATAAAAGGAAAAATCCATCCCTACAAAGTTGTAGAATGGTCAGTACATGGCCTAGTTTCATTTTACGAAAATATGACCATGTCACAGTCCTTTAAAATGCTCGTTCTGCTTTCTCCTCTCAGCTCAAATAATAGCACTCAAAACTGGTTGCCGAGAAATGAGGAGAAATGGTATAAAAAGCAGACTAGATGATCATATCTGTAGCACTGATATTATGGCTCATTCTTGATTTGCTACTTGTGGATCCGCTACGCTGGGAGGATGGGGGATGCAGGTGTGCTTCTGCCCTGCCCCACAGCCGACTTAGCCAGGTGTCTGCAGTCTCTCGAGTGGGCTTCCTTGCTGATGTGGACGTCCCCCCTTCAGCCACACTAAGGGGAGATTAGTTCTTTAGTGCTGATGGCAACTGCAGCTATTGGCAGAAGAGTGTTATTCCACTTCTTTGGCTGCATCATAGCTAATTTCCTGTGAGGGAATGGGTGAAGAAATTGAATAATCCTCTGGCTGGTGTGGAGGGTCCATTGCAAGCCCCAGGTCTTGGGCTACTTCAATGAACCAGAGCCCTTCTTGTAAGTGTGCCTGTGTGTTGGGTGGGGCCCTGGGCTTCTAAGGGACATCAGCAAACCCTAGTGTCAACACTCAGGCAGACAGGGCTCTTTCCCCTCCAAACTTAAACGCTAGTGAAATCTCTCAAAGAAGCCCCTTCTGCCTAAGAGAATCAATAACCTTTCCTCTGACTGACAATTCAAAGTAGAAGGGATGTTTGCAATGCTTTATTATCCCCAAGATGCCCCAATTAGTTGAGTTACCATTAAGAGCCAGGAGTTCCAGAGGTTGAATCTTTGGAGTAAATTAATGCCTGTGGTGTTTTATAATTTCAAGGAGAATTTTTATATTTAAACTTTAAAAAAAAAAATGAGCTAATTAGAAATCAGCTCAGAGGGATTTTTAAATTCTTTGAACTGAAGGGGGTTTTGGCCAATCGTATTCAAACAATTCCACAAATATGCACTGAGTATTCATCGATGCCAGGCATTGCAATAAGCAGAGGTTAGAAAGATAGGTAAGATACTCTCCATCCCTCAGGGAACAGTCTAGTAAGAGCATCAGACATACAAGGAAGCTCAGTATAACCATTTATGTGAGTGTCTCCAGGGAGGGTTCCTCTCTGGGGATGCAAAGATGAATAAAACTCAGGACTAGGACTTTCCTGAAGGAATCAGATAATAAGACGTTATAATACTGTGTGATCCGTGCCATAACTTGAGGATGATGAACTCTATTAGAGGGTAGGGAGTGAGTGTCAGGAAATGCCTGGAAGAGGAGGGAGAGGCTTGGTCTGGGTCTTGGAGAATAAGTAAGAGTTGAGGAGGAAGGGGACTGGGCTGAGAAATTCTAAGCAATGGGAAAAGCTTGTGCCAGGACCCTGACATTTTAAACAGCTTGGTGAATTCTGGAACTGAGTATTAGGGCATGGGTAAATGGGAAGATGCAAGTGGGGAGTGATAGAGGAGGAAAGGTTGAAGAGTCATGGGGGGCTCTCATGTGATGAAGGAAGGAGTGCACTTCATGCTGCACATGGTGATGAAGCAGAGAAGAGGTTTCAGTGGGAGAGGGCAGGCTGGTGTTTTCACTTAAAAATCCTCAGGTGGCTGCAAAGGGTGCATTGGACAGAGGGAGACACAAGGCAGGGAGACTGCTTCTGGGACTATCACATTAGCTGCAGGGAGAATTTGTAGCTAGGCTAGGGTGGTGGCAGTGGGAAGATGATGGAGTGAAAGAAGTGTTCGGGAGGTGATATGGACAAGATGAGTCAAGCAAGGATGACGCTGAGATTTCTAGGTACTCTATAAAGTGGGCAGAATAGTCTTGCACATAAGAGTTCAATAAATGTTATTTTCCTTGGGCAACAGAGTAGATAGTGATGCTCTTAAGTGGAGAAAAGGAAAGCTAGAGGAAGATTTGGGAGATAAAAGATGTATTTGGTATTGGGTCTAGGACGTTTGTTCCTTTAAAACAAAACAAAACAAAACAAAAACTACCTGCTTCCTGTTTCCTGCCAATGACAAATTCATATGCTTCTTTGATAGACTGGCATATTATTGCTAATTAAAAATACTTTAATTGAAAACTATGTCCTTCCAGATGACCATTGGAAAATATCCTTCATATATTATGCATGATTGCCACGGATATTTATTTATTAGGCCTCCTCTTGTGCCAGGCTAATCAGAACAGGGATGATGTGGTCAGGCTTAGGAGGATTTCTGTATTTTGCCTTTCCAGACAGCTTCTTGGGAGGGGAGAGATTGTCTAGGTTCCCGGGCTTCTGATATTCTGAAACCATTTGTTCTAGTTGATGCTTCAGAAACCAAGGACCTTGTCAATTTCTTCTTGGGATCAGCTTGGACCAGAGCAATTTTAGCATAAAATAAAGGAAGGAGAACATGAAATAGGGATCCAGTAAACCTCCTGATTTATAAAATAAACATAATTTAACATTTTTTGCTCAGTGTTTCAGTTCCAGTTACACAAGTGAGGATCAGCATGCTGATTTTGGTAGTGCCTGTTTCTAATAGAGGCAGGAGTTGCTTATTACTGGTAGGTACCCCTTGTCCCTGGATAGTGTTTTAATGCCTGTTAATGAGTGTGACACATTATTAAATGCCTATAATAAACTTGAACATTGTGGTACTGCCCTGAATACCATAATTAAGTGACCTCAAAGATTTCATTCCCCTTCAAGAGTCAAGATAATTGGAATTTTGTCTAGATGTAGAGAAACTTGGGAACATTGTACAAACATTGGTCATGCTGTAAATATTCAAGAAGTGAATGCTGAGTATATATTATGTTCTGGACACCCTGTTAGGCTCTGGGGACAGAATGAGAAGCACAAGAACAGTGCTTGCTGGAGAGGAGCATATGTTATATTGCAGAGGACAAATAGGCAATCAAATAAATAAGATGGAGGTAAATGTTGCAAGAAGAGTGAAGAGAGTCATGTGCTGAGAAAATGATTGACAGGGTCAAGGAAGCCTTGCTAAGGAGCCATGCCGGGATCTAAGGAAAAGGATGGGGCAGAGGAAACACGTACACAGTCCCTGGGGTGGGAATGAGCTCTGCAAGTTCGAGAAACAGAAAGAGGGCAATGGTTGGGCTGTATGTAGATATTGTAGAGTGAGGGAGAAATGGCTACCTTGTTCCAACCAGTCACGGAAGGCTTATTAGAGACTTAGAAATGAAATAGATGTATATTTACTACATATAGATATATACCCCACCTAACAAGGTAGGTGGTGTTACTCCCATTTCCTAGATGAGGGAACTGGGTGTCCGAGACCAGATCTACAGAGCTAGGGCCCGAGTCAGGGCTGTCTGACTCTTCCACTGCACCCTAAATGCAGACCCGCAGAATCGGAGCAAGGCACTTGGAGTGATTAAGTGCTGAGTCATTGGCCTCCTAGGCTGGCTTCCCTGTGATACCTGGGCTTTGGGATATTAACAACAAGATCAAACAATGATGACAGCAGTGGCAATACCTATACCTACTATCACATACTTAATAGTTCATAAGTACTTTACCGTGCAGTTCCTTATTTGTGGCTCAGAAGAACCCTCAAAGGTAAGCAGGACATGTTTTATTCTTCTTTAGGTTAAGAGATGACCTGAGGTGACATGGGACAGGGCTGGGACTTGGCTCTTCTGATTCTAATCCAGGGCCCTTTCCTTAAACCACAGAAACTCCTGATTAAGGAGGAGATAAATATGGCTCGTAAGCTTGTAATCTTTCAGACTTCCAGAAAACAAATATGTACTTTTTTTTTCAAAGCACTTTTGACTGTGAAGACAAGGCATAAAAGATCAACTCACTCTCATGACTTTCTTGAGCTTCTATTGTGTGCCAGACACTGGGACTGCCAAAGGATCCCAATAAAATAAGTTGAAAGGTACTAATTTAGCACAGTGTTACTTGCCCTATGATATAAGACTAGAAAAAATGCTATGGAAATACAGAGGAAGAAGTAATTAAGTCACTTTTAGGAATTTGGGGAAGACCTCACCAAGAAGATGACAGTAAACTAGGCCTTGAAGGATGAATATTAGAGTTTCTCTGGGGAGAGAAGCAAGGAAGGTTATTCTAGGAAAAACAGATAAGAATACTATAATAAAAGAGTATGATGGCTCTGAGGAATAGTAAGTAATCAGGTATATCTGCAGCATGGAATATATAGGGTATCATAGTGGGAAAGGAGACTGGTAGACTGAGGTCTGATTGCAGAGGGCCTTGAATGCCAGGCTCAGGTGGTGCTGTATTTGGCTTGACCATCCCAAGTTTACTAGCAAGGGGATGACATGATTCTATTTTCTTTGTCTTAGAAAGCAAGTGCTATTGGCAAAGGGAGATGGGACTGGAACAGAGGAAAGGTTAGAAACTATTGTAGTAGTGAAGGAGAAAGAATGAAGCCCTGAATTGGTTGTAACCCCTAATTATGTGTTGAGAGGAAATGTAACACTGGGACTGAAGGACTGATTGGATGTGAAGACATACTGATTGGATTTTGGACATACACATTAGTGTTACATTTGTACACATACATATGCTCTTTATTTTGGCCTCCCTAGAGTCAGCCCAGTTCTCTCTGACTCTTCCAGGCAGCCATTGATTAATTTTTTTTCATCCTCAAAAAAGGAGAAAATGTTATAGGTCTGTAATCTTATAGGTTCTTTCTGTATGATTTGATCTTTGATCCCATAGGAATCTTCTGGCTGAGAAATGCTGAATGCAATCAAATTTTTGAAGAGTTGGAGGCTGTGATATTATTTATGTCCTGCAGATTACTTACCTTTTATGTATTTGGAACTGTTGTTGCATATTTGAAAGCCCTCCTACTAAGCACTTTAGGGAAATCATTCTCAGCCAGTGACCTCAAGTAGGGAAACATTAGCAGAGCAACCTATTCTCTGTTTCTGGCCTCCTGCTGAATGCTAAAGGAGAATTTAGGTATTAGATAAAGGACTATAATATTTATGTCAGATCCCACACATTTCTAAAATATTCTTTCCTTCTACTTTTTTATTAATTGAGGACTACTCATCCTGGCTTTAAAATGTAATGTGGGGTCAGAGTTAGAAAAAAAAAAGTCAACAAATACAGATTGCTTGCTCTTTAAATTATAAGCATCAAGAATTTATTTCTGTTGCAAAGAAGGGTTACATTTAATCTCTGAGGTAAAATGGGTTTTTCTACTTTAGCTTGGATTCATTTCATTCCTATTTCACCCAAATTCATGTAACACTGTGGGAAGGGTCCCAAAATAATCTCTACATTTAGTCGAAAACATCTGCAGGGGAGTCTTCCATGTTCAGATCAATGTTTCTATGAAAGAGAAGCAGCATTTTGAGGCTATTCTGGTGGTTCATATACTGGCATTGCCACCTGGGAAAGCTTTCAACTCCCTGCACCCCAGTTACTTCAGTGAAGATGATACTCATGTCCTACGAGTGTTGTGAAGACTAAAAGAGGTGTGAAGCCACTGGAATTAAGTCTGGCACAAATGAGGGTTCTGTAAATATTAGCTCCTTTAGACACCAGTTTATAGAAGTTAGGCAAAAGAGATGCAGGCTTTTTTCTTTAGGGAGATTATAACTTAGTTTTCAAAACCATTGATTGGCAGAATGTTGTTTAAAATTCCTTCTGTTCCATTTATCTGTGTGTCTGTACCACAGATGCCAGTGCCATAGTATTTTGATTACTGTAGCTTTGAAGTATAGTCTAAAGTCAGGGACCGTGATACCACCAGCTCTGTTCTTCTTTCTCAGGATTACTTTGGCTATTCAAGGACTTTTGTGTTTCCATACAAATTTTAGAATTAATTGTTGTAGTTCTGTGAAAAATGTCTTTGGTATTTTGAATAGGGATTGCATTGAATCTGTAGATGGCCTGGGTGTTACGCTTAGTGAAATAAGCCAGACAGAGAGAGACAAATACTGTATGTTATCACTTATACGTAGAATGTAAAAAATGAAATGAATGAATATAACAAAACAGAAACAGACTCACAGATATAGAGAATAAACTAGTAGTTACCAGTGAGGAGATGGAAGAGGAGAGGAGCAAGATAAGGGTAGGAGACTAAGAGGTACAAACTCCTATGTATAAAATAAGCTACAAGGATATATTGTAGAGCAAAGGGAACATAGCCAATATTTTATAATGTTAAATGGAATATAATCTACAAAAGTTTTGGTTTTTTTCTTTTAATTTTTATTTATTTATGGCTGCGTTGGATCTTCGTTGCTATGCACAGGCTCTTTCTGGTTGCAGAGAGCGGGTGCTACTCTTCGTTGTGGTGCACGGGCTTCTCATTGCGGTGAGTTCTCTTGTTGCGGAGCATGGGCTTCAGTAGTTGTGGCTCACGGGCTCTAGAGCACAGGCTCAGTAGTTGTGGCGCCCGGGCTTAGTTGCTCTGTGGCATGTGGATCTTCCTGGACCAGGGCTAGAACCCGTGTCCCCTGCATTGGCAGGCGGATTCTTAACCACTGTGCCACCAGGGAAGCCCTCTACAAAAGTTTTGAATCACTGTTGTACAACTGAAACTAATAGAATATTGTAAATCAATTATAACTCAATAAAAAAGAAAATTCTTGATTCTCATCCCTCCTGTTAAGTGTCTGATGTCAAAAATGGAATTACACAGCCATTTATCTCCTTGGTGATCTAGAAAATAGGTATGTTTTTACTTTTTCTCTTCGGGCTGGTTACAGAGTAGAATCCATTTTCAGTGTTGAAAGACTGAGCTTTAAGAATCCTCGGCTTTCAGACTTTATACAGCTCTGTCAGCATGCTACTCAGAAGCAAATTTCCTGAAAGAGCAATCTTTTTTTCTTTTTCAAACAAATGACAGGTGTAGGTACATAATTCAAATTACCTTGTAGTTAAAAAAAAAAAAAAAAAAAAAGGCATTAAATCATATTGTTGTAGAATTTTAGCCAGATTCTCTTGACCACTGAAATGGCCATCTAACAAATATTTTAGTACTGTTGTTACTCCAGTGAGCAAGATACAGTCCCTGAAATTGTCCATGTTTAATTGACTTGGATAAATGTTTTGCGACTTAAAAAATTAATTGTTGCTACCTGAAATGGGAAGTATTTCTATATGTTGAGGAAGGAGGAGTGAAGTGGCCAAATTTTAAAAATTAATTGCATTTCAGCAAGTGACTGGAATAGTTGTTTTCATTGACCCGATTGTTATATAGATATGCAATTATTTAATCAACTAAGTAATTTGTACTTCTGTAGTTTTATCATTTTCATGCTGCATTATAACCCTATGTATTCAAGGTATTGAACCTGTTCCATAAACAGTATTAATCTCAATTACTTTGGGAGCTTTAAATACTATTCCCTTATTAAATATATTCTTTGTTATGCTGCCCATGTTTTTGCAGCATCAGAAACTATTGATGCTGATAAAAGCAAACATTCAGTTAAAAAAACCTTTTCATGTTTTAATTAATTAAAAAAATTAATTGTGCATTTATATTTCTCAAATGGTTTTGGTTATGGAAAACACCTTATAGTGCTAATTTAGAACTTTGAGTCCAAAATTCAACTTCATGGCTTGGTTTTATCTGAGGGACATTAAAATAGTAGAACATTTTCTGTCTTGGCAAGATTTGCAGTGTTGAAATTTTGAAAAGAAGATTTAATTTTGTCCATGAAACTATAAACTTCTTGAAGGCAGGGCCTGCCCCTTTTATTTCTGTGCTACCAGCACATGGTTGGCTGTGGTTAAAGGTTTGCTGATTGGAGTTGAACTGAAGTGAATAACACAACAGAATTTGAGACTCAATCTCCCAGGTCTTCCTTGTTTAATATACATAGGATGAACTTGACAAAACCGTCCTTTTTTCATTTCAAAAATTTCATTTTATTCTGTTCATCTTTGATGTGGAACATTTTTACGGCCTCCGGCTGTAACTCATTTGGGTAGTGAGTTAACTTCTTCCTTGGAACTTAGCCCTTCGTTTTACTTCGCAGTATTCAGGCTCCCCAAAGTTAGCTTGCCTCTGGGTAGAGATTGCTGCAAAATTTCCAAATGATCCTTCAACATGTAGGTTAAAGCAGAACTAAAATTAAGAACTCTATCATGTAAGCCACCTGAAAAACAAACCAACCCAGGGACATTTGTGTCTTCCTATTAACTCTTGGCTAGCACAAGGAGTTAATATTTCTTGCAAAGATAAAAAGATGACCCAAGACAATCTCCCCAAGGTAAACAATTCTGAAGTTTTACTGTGAAATCCAATTCAACTAGCATTTAACTCTAGAACCTACTCCCATATTTAATTTAATCATCACAGCCAAAACCAAATTAATACATACATACTGAGGTTACAGGTTCAATATTAAAATAGAATGGGGAGAAAGGCAGGCAGGAAAAGTATAATATTCTCTGCTTAGTCACTACTAAAGAATTTGCTCCTTTGCCTCTTTCATTAGTCTAGCTCAGAGTTTTTCAAACTTCAGTGTGCCTGTGAATTATTATACAGGGATTTTTACCCAAATCCACATATTCTGTCTTATGGGTGATATAAGAAAACTCAAAAACAAATGTTACTATCTTTATAAACTGTCTCTAACAAGTACTTCTATACATATATTATACAAGAAAATATACTGAAACTGAGAGACAGATTTCAGAGAGACCTTTAACCCTTTTCTGTCTAAACGACTCACCTGTGAAACAGGGATCCCGGTCCCTGGTATTTCATCCTGTGCCTTGGGCATAAAGCAGTCCACGTCCAAAGTGTCATTACTGTACTCGTGGTGACCTCTCTGTGCACATCATCGGGGCTGTCTGGTCTGTGTAATGCCATTAGATATCATTTAGGGTGGGTTTCGAGTCTGGCTTGCAGAGATGCGGTGGGATGCTTAGGAAACTTCCTGAGTGGTTGGTATAACTATGGGGCTTTGGGTCTTATTTTTAATAACAAAGCAAATATTATCAGCAACTGGGCAGAGGAGGGTAAGATGCCAATCCTGCCAAACTCCGGTGGAGGCAGGGGGCTGTCCTGCCTCTCTGAGAACCGGCTGTCATCTGCTGCTCTCTTGTCACACTGACACGGCCCCCTGGCTGGGCTGATTGGTCGCTGGCAATAACTGATAGGGAATACTGATATTCTCGCTGGCAGTTCCTCACACTCCAAAGAGGCTCCTTTCCACCCCTCTTCTCACCTTCCCGACCCCTGCCTGGTGCCCAGCCTCCCCCAGCGACGCTGCCCCTGCCCCCCCGGGGGAGGAGAGCCCTGGCGTGATGCTGTGAAATCCACCAGGCTGCCTGCGTTCAGGCTTGCTCTCGGGAGAGTCCTGTTCCCGACTTCTCAGGGTTTTCACAGCACAAACAACTGCATGCGGGCCCGAGGGAAGGCTGAGAAGGACTTGTGTGTGTTGGTTTTACCGTCTTTCATCACTTTGTTGGCTTCATCCCGTGTCTGGAGCTCCGCGGTGGATTTCTTTCTGCCTACGACACTGAGGAAGGATCCCTTCTCCTTCTGTTGACTCTTTCTATTTTTATGGTAAGTGCTTGCATTCAATGAGCAGCCCTGCTGCAGTGAGGTGAACGCCAGCTCTCTTCCCAGCTAAGCTTAGTGACCTTCTCTCTGCGTTTCTCCTGTTTTCCTGGATCCACGTCTGGGGTGATCCAGCTAACGAAAATGCCGGGGGCCATGTGTCTGGATTATTTGTCTTTTTATTTTATTTTATTGTTTCCATAAACCTGAGCTCCTCGCCTGTGCTGGAAACATAAGCGCTCTCTCTTTGCCCTTGAAGCGGCAGGCAGGGAAATGTGTGCACGATGGTAAGCTGCAGCAGTGTGCAGGTGATCTGTGGAGGGTGACTGACAAATTTGGGCAAGAGGAATCCTCGGAGTGCTGAGGTGCACTTCTCAGAATCCGGAAGGGCCGGGCTGATCGGCCCACCTAGCAAACTATTTCATCTTTCCCGGTGAAGACAGCACGCGTGTGAGTTATGTCGGAGTCGGCTGTGGGCAGTGGCGCCTTAAAGCACCTGCCTGTGGGTCCAGAATGGCCCTGTATCTTTCTTGTGGGCTTTACAACTTGGGCAGTAGCATTCGTGGCTGCGGGAGGAACCCTGCGCTGGCGGGCGGGGTAGACTGCATGACCTCATTGCTTCTTTCCCTTTGGAATCTCAGGGTGCCTGTTCTGCAAACTGTGTCTTCCATCCTCTTCAGAGGGTGGTAGGGCAGCGATGAGAGGCACGTTTCTGAGTTGACAAGATAGTTTCAATCCTCCTTCTGGGAGATAAAAGGCTTTGAGACTGTTGGAATGGTTAGACTTTCCTAAGAGAAAATAAGCAGGTTTCAGAGGAAGAACATGCACGTTGCGGTGACATCAGGCAGACTGTTTGTTCCAGGGCATTTACTCTTAGACTAGTGTTCTAATTTTTCACCTGGTCTCCCGAGGCGTGCTGCAGAGAACACCACAACTTCAATTACTGGCTGCCCCTTGAAGCCCAAAGGAAACAAATCGAGAACATTTTAGTATAGTTATCACTTTGTGGAACCTGGGGTTGAAGGGGAGTCTCTTCTCACAGGGAGATGTCTTTCTTTTCCTTTTCCTTTTTTTTTTTTTTTTTTTTTTTGGTAGCAGGTGTATTGGATTATTTTGGTCAACGTAGCATTCTAAAGAATAAGCTTCACAGTTCTAATTCTGCTTGGTTATTTTCCGGTCTTGGACTGAAGATGGGCTATTTTACTTGATTTTGTGTGGATTTTCCAGTTGTGGTCCATTTAACTCCAGGGAGGGTAAAATGTGGAGTGAAATTTCTGGTCTCTCTCCCTGTTGATTGGGAGTTTGGAATGTAAAGTTCTTTAACTGTCTTGCTCTTTCTCACCACTTTTGTTTCCACTGTCTGTGTGGATTTTTCTCAAAATAGTGGTGATGACATCAGGCATATGCTTTTATCCCGTTCTCTGGGTCCAAAGTAGATAATTCGGTTGTTTTGGGTGGAGGGTTCTTTAAATATATGAAAGCGTACATTAAAACAAAGAACAAGAATTGTAGATGTTTACATTATCACCCAGCTTCAGAGTGAAACCAGCAAATAGGTTAACAGCAACAGCAACAACCAAAAATTAGGATCCTTGCATACTGTAACCTCTGAATCATTAAATAATGTCTGAAGTACTTTCATCATTGTTTGGATTAGCTGTTCTAATATCCATACTTCCCTACACTCAGTTATGGCTGGGAGCAGTGTTGTCATTTGACTGGCTGACTTCTCTGCTTCCTTTGATTCTAATGTTTAGTTGTTTACTTTCATTCCTGCTGGTGTTTTCTTTGCTTAATTTTTTTCCTCCAATTGCAAGGATTTTTATCAGGTGCTTGGCAACTCAACTTGACGTATTCATCAAGACGGAAAGGGTTAGAGTCAGCTTGGGTGTCATGGAAATAGACTCCGCATTTCACGCTGCAGGCCATTTCAGATGCCTTTAGAAAATACTTTGTTTTAATTAGTAGCAACTTTAGCTTTGAGAGAGGAAATTCAGTGGGCTTCCTTTATTTTACTCAACAGAATAGTCACCCATGCAATCAGAATTGTATATATGCAAGCATGTACACAAATGCACTGTTTACTTGTCACTGTTAAGTGTACATATTTTAAATAGTTGTAGCGTGCTCATTTAGAGAAGAGGAGAAAAATTTGAGATACTGCTTTGCATTCTCTAGCTAGCTTTTTTTTTTTTTTTTTTTTTCCCTCCTCTTGGTAGGGATTTCCCCGATTTCCCCTCCACCCCCCGCCCCCCCCCCAGATAACCACCTTTGGGAATTTCTTTGAATTGGGAGAGTGCATTCTTTAGCATTTGCTTGTCTCACAGCATGGTGTCAGGTTAATTCCTTTGTAGAGTCTCTGAAGGCAGCATACACAATCACTGCAGAAAATACCCGTAAAAGCTGTGCTGAGTGGAGCCAGTAACTCTTAGCCTCTTGGTGTGATGAAGTCACTGCAACATTTTTTGCGTTTTGTGTGTGTGTGTTTATTTAGCTGCTGTGCCTTGTAACCAATTTTGCTTGCAACCCTAGCAAGTTGTACTTATTTGAAATGGGTCTAGAAATAGCTAGATAGGTGTAGATGCAGTTACTCATTTTTCACATTTCTTTTTTTAAAATTTTTGGCTGCGTTGGGTCTTCATTGCTGTGCACGGGCTTTCTCTAGTTGCGGCGACTGGGGGCTACTCTTCGTTGCTGTGCGTGGGCTTCTCATTGCGGTGGCTTCTGTTGTTGCGGAGCACGGGCTCTAGGCGCGCGGACTTCAGTAGTTGTGGCATGTGGTCTCAGTAGTTGTGGCGCATGGGCTAAGTTGCTCCGCGGCATGTGGGATCTTCCTGGGCCAGGGATTGAACCCATGTCCCCTGCATTGGCAGGCGGATTCTTAACCATTGCACCACCAGGGAAGTCCCTTTTCACATTTCTTAATTACAGCTATCATTAAAACAGTGCTTTTACTGTTTCTTTTGATGGTATTCTATTCAATAATTTGAAACCTGTAGTTTATATTCTGAATCAGTATTCAGAATTCTCCATTATCTTCCTTTCTACTTTTTCCCAGTTCTGCTTTACTTATATTTCTACGCATGAATAGGCATTCGTGTACACATATAAACTCAGTGAAGATCGTTGGATTAATCAAGAGTTGGTTAACACCTTCTCTTTTTTTTTATTTTTATAAATTTATTTATTTTATTTTTGGCTGCACTGGGTCTTCGTTGCTGTGCGTGGGCTTTCTCTACTTGCGGCGAGCGGGGGCCGCTCTTCATTGCGGTGAGCGGGCTTCTCATTGTGGTGGCTTCTTTTGTTGCAGAGCACGGGCTCTAGGCACACAGACTTCAGTAGTTGTGGCACACGGGCTCAGTAGTTGTGGCACATGGGCTTAGTTGCTCCGAGGCATGTGGGATCCTCCCGGACCAGGGCTCGAACCCGTGTCCCCTGCATTAGCAGGCGGATTCTTAACCGCTGCGCCACCAGGGGAGTCCCAACACCTTCTCTTTTAGTAACCAAAACTCTAGTGCTCAACCTGTAATCATGTAACTGAGAGAAGAAATTGTCCCTGTTAATATAAATATAACCTCATGTGTCTGCAGGCATTCTTCTCATTGAAACTATTTTCCATAGTTGATTACCAGGACCAGAAATAGAATCAGTTTTGCATTTTAATTAATGACATTCTAGATTTGTCTAGGTTGGACTGCCCTCAAATCTTGAAATGTTTACTATTTAAAAGGTCTTCCTGTAAAGAGGGGGAGTTTATGGATGATACAAAATGAAACCACTTGATTATGTGATACAGCCTTTCTTTGGCAATTGAATGAACCATATCATTAAGGATGTTGGCTGAGTTTTCCTGTGGCTTTTTACAATATAATTAAGGCTCTATATTCCCTTTACCACCTCTCCATGAGCCTTTTTTTTCACAGAGTAAAAGGAACATACAACTCCCCCATAAAGCTGCTTAGAGGGAGAACCATTCTTTAACTGAGATTCAAAACCACTTCCAACACCAGCTATGGTGATCTGCTTTGAAAGGAGCTTGCTATTCAATTGGCAACTCAGACAGATTGTATAAAAGAGGAGAAATTCTTCATGAGCTGTTGAAGACTGCATTTTTGAAATGCGTCTCCCTACAGAATTCATTTAGGACTGTAGTCACTAGAGCAGCTTTGCAGAAAAAAATCATGTCCTTAGGAGCATAATAATCTACCCAGACTGTCACAAATGTTTATGTGCAAGTTATGTGTCTTGGGTGGTAAAGGGAGTTGGCAGAATTTTGGAGGAGAATCAAATCACAGCCCCAAAATAACGTAAGACGAAAGGGGAAAATTCCTCCCTATACTTAGCATTTAATTCTCCAGTCAGGCTGTTGGCCCTTAAGTCTGAAGAGCCAAGAAATTGTTAAAAACACATAATGACAGATTTTGTGGGCCTGTTCTGTAATAGAAATCTTTGACCCTTAATTAGGCATCTGCTGAGTGACCTTTTGGCTTGCAGCCATTCTTATAGGAAGCAGACATATTGTAATACAGCAGGAATTCACTTACATTTTTCCTGTTGGTCTCCCACTGGAGACCTCCTGTGAGTGTCAGAGGGAATGAGTGTCTGGAGACCACGGCCAGTCACAGCAGGATGTCTTCAGGACCCCGGGTGCCAGTGTGGCCCCAGCCGCTAACTGGCTGTCAGATTCAAAGTCATATCTGCTACGTTGGGCTTGGTGGGGCAGATAATCTGAGGGCTCCCCCAACCATTAAAAATCATGAACTGTTGTTCCAGCTCTGTCTTTTTACTAGATGGGTAATTTCTAAGGCAATTGATCTAGATGAGACATTCCTAGAGGGGATGGGCTATACCTTCCCTTGATTTACAAAGCCCCCAGCACTACGACAGTGACATGAGCAGCAGAGTTACTCAGAAACATGTGATAATGGTGATCCTTCATGAACAGGGCTCATGTGTGTATGATGACGACCTGCTGCCCCTGGGACATCTTGAAATACCTCTTCTTATCAAAAGGGACCTTGAGGAGCATCTTACCTACCCTCTCGTTTGATAGATAAGAAAGCTAAGGTCCAGGGAAGTTAAGTCACTTCCTCAAGAAAGTGAGCTGGTTAGCACCTGGGCAAGACAGTTGAGTGCAATGTGCATGGATTTACTTAGACTCCAGCTCCACTCCTGGTGTGGGACCCCTTCCACGATACACAGCTGACACTTACTGTGTTATTCTTTGCTCACAAAACTGCTTTGTGGCATCTAACTCACTGGTGTCCATTATTTCTGGGTTTATTTCATGCAGATTACGTGGCTGTACCAGACAGAGTGAGTCACATCAAGCAACTGTTTATGGTCATGTGTTCATGCTTGTGTGGAAATGCATTTTTTTTATATTGAAACTGCTTTTCTTATGAACACTTCAAGAATTTTAAAAACATTATGCTTAATTTCCCTCCCTGTGCTTCAACCATTTATTTCTGTTTTATAGAGGGGTGATGTTTGTGGATCAGTTCCTTTGTCCATTCATTCACCTAATACTCATTGAGCACCTATTGTGTCCACCCTAATGCCAGGCAGTAGGGATCCGGTGGTGAAACAGCTGGATGTGGCCATTGCCCTGAGGGAGTTCAGTCTAGTGATGCTTCATGGAGTTTATCTTCTCTTGATTTTTCAGCCAGTAATCTGCTTTCTGTTTCTCATGGTTTCTCAGAGTCCAGTTGAGAAACAGTTTGCTCGGGCAGTTCTTTCCTGTGATTATTCCACTGAGAAGTTCTTTTCATAAAAAGGCACCTTTGCTGTCATTGCAACGTATATCTTCCCGTTTTCCAAACCGGTATTTTTAGCTTGTGATTTTGTTACCTGACTGAACAAAAGAGATTAATTAGCTGAATTTGTTTGGACTATTGTGATTCACAAGATGACTGTTCCATTCTGTGGCAAAACTAGCCTGATCCTGGAATCCTAAATTTATAGCCTGGATAGCACAGCGTCCATGGAACTAATTGCAGGTTAAAGACCAAACTCCTTGGCCTTGTATACCAGGCCCATCATAATGTACAGCCATTGCTTCTATGCTCTGCTTCTTGTTCTGCAGCTCCCCTAGAATGTTCCAGAAGTAACAAAACATTTGCAGTGCTCAGAAATAAGGAGCTGTCTCTTGCCTCAGTGCCTTTGTACATACCGTTTCCTCTGCCTGCAATGTCTCTCCTCTCTTGAGACTAACTTTCAAGTTCAGATATCATCTCCCACAGAAGCTTTTTGACACTTACAACCTTTATTGACCCCTGTGCCCAAAGCTGAGCTAGGTAGACCCTGTCTGTCCTCTTACAGACCTCATAGGACTTTATAAAAGTCTCATAGGACTTTATAAACTATAATTACTTGTCTACTTGGCTCTCTCTCCCAAATAGACAAACTATAATTACTTGTCTACTTGGCTCTCTCTCCCAAATAGACATCTTGTTCCTTGAGGGCAGGGACCATGTTTTCATCTCTATATCCCAAGGCCCAGCTGAGTGACTGCTGATTAACAGATATCCAATTGTTCTTGAACAAATGAATCGCAAATCACCATAGAAAACCTAGGGTGCTGGTATTGACAACTACTGCTCTGTGTGGAAAACTTAATTTTTCAAAACAATGTGACTATATGAATTGTATGGAGAAGGATAGAGAGATTGGCAGCCATCCTGATGTAATCCATTAGAAATTCTATGCAAAACCCCAGAAAATGTCTCTGCCTCCAAATGAGTTTCAATAAAGTAAACGACAAGAATTAAGTGTCTTCTATAAGCAAAGCATTGTTAGGTCCCCAGGAATGAAAGATTTAAATACAAAAAAAAGCAACAGTGTAATTCCTGTCTTCCAAAAGGCCACAAACTAGTGAGAACTTGTTCTGCGTGCAAATGACCTTGTTATAAGGTGGACAGTTACAGAGATTCTAGTAGGCTGTAGGCTTGCAGATGAGGTGGGAGTAGAAAGGTCATTCCAGGCAGAGGGGCTGGCTTGAGCAAGAATCTAGACATCGGATGGTGGGTCAACAATTAGGTGGCTTTGGTTGGGAAGTAGAGGGAGTGGGGTAGGGGTGGGGGGAGGGGAGTGGAAAATGCAGAGGAAGACAAGGAACCTTTGGGTGGGGGAGATGGGAATGGTATCAGAAGATCTGAATGGTAGTTGATTTTTTTCTGTAAGTTGGGAGGTAATTAATAGGGTCTAGAAAAAGCCAGTTGGAAATTGTTTGGAATCTCTCCTTGGGTTTAATTAAATCAAAAGTCTGTATTCAGCAGGGAAAGAGAGCAGTTGCTTAGCCTAAGACATTTGTTTCTCAGCCATCCCTTTTGCCCTTGAGGGTATAGTTTGACATTCAAAGTCATCACGAGGAAATGAGGCTGGGAAATCTAACCTAAATCAATCAATTTTAGACCTAGAGAGAGTTGAGGATGGAGGTCACTGAAGTGCCTCTTAACACACTCTCCAGAGTGTAAAGAACCCTCCGTGCCCTTTGGTGCTTTTATTGCTAGTAACTTACATTTTTTTTCCTTTTTCAATTAGCTTTGTGCTATTTACAAAGAATACAATCATCTTATGAACCAGTGGGTATAGGCGTGCATGAACTAGTTTCATGTAGGTGAAGAAGTGGTTTAGAAAATTTTCTGCTGTGCCTCTTCCCTCCTTTTTTTTTTTTTTTTTTCTTTTAAGAATCAGGGAACATGTGTGTAGGGAGTGGTGAGTCGTTAAGCTTTGTGTGTCTCAGAATTGGATCTGATCAGATGACTCTCCATCTTGAAAGTAACCTAAAAAGAGATTGAGGAGTTAGGAAAATCTCTAGAAATCTTGGCCAGAGTATGAAAGCAAATCTTGTTTATGGAGCGAGAGATGATGAGGCAGAAGCTTCATTCACTAATTTACTCACTTAACAAGTACTACTGAGCATTTACTATGCTTCTGGCTCAGTTCTAGACACTGGAGAAACAGTGAACAAAACGGTCAATGTCTTGTCTTCATGGAGCAAACATTCTGGTAGGAAGCGAAGAGGAAACAGACATTTTGGCATATTGCAAACATGTCATGATGATAAGCACTATGGAGAAAAAAATGAATGATTTTGCTATTATCTTCACATTTGGGCTTTCTTTCGATTTATTTAACTTACGTATTTTCGAATCATTTTTTCATTCATTGTTTTCCGCCTACTGTTTTTATATTTACTTTCTGACTAGTCTATCATAAATAAATCAAAATCTTGAGGGTTTTTTCCCCTAGATAAGTGCAACTGTTGAAACCATTAGAGTGTTATGAACAAAAGTTGTAATCAGGTATTCAGTTCTTGAATTGACTTATAGGAAAAGTACTGTGGACATCAAAGCCCACGGTATGTTTCTCAAGGATAAAATTGTCAGAATTTACAAGAGCAGGATATGGGATAGGAACAGATCTGTCTCTCACCTGAGTCCGAGGGGAGCAGGTTAGGGCGCTCTGGAAGACAGAGTGTGGAGCTTAGGGCCCTGGAGGGGACAGAGAAATGGTGGGCATCGCCAGGGAGCACAGCTCACGAGGAGAGGAAGATGGGATTGAACCGAAGTGGACACACAGGAAATTTAGCAAGGAATCTCAGTTGGGGAGGGAGGATAAATCCAGAGAGACATATGTATGTCAATGAGCAATGCTTCCAAAAACAGGTTCTGCCTAATGTAGAACATCTCTGTGAACTGGTTAATGGAAATAATGACTTGAAACAAAAAGCAGTATTTATGGATTTCTAAAAATTCCCACTCTATATTCTGTGTGATCTTGAATTCAGTATCAGTGTTCCATTCTACTCCAAGCAAGCTTTCAGTTAATACTTTCTACCTTGCTTCTAAAAGAATTAGGATTTAAAGAAAAATATCTCCTGGTGGTGGAGAGCCTGGGCTCTGGGGCAGATAGTCTGCTTCCCATCCTGGCTCTGCCAGTTACTCGCCTTTGGACCTTGAGCAGGTTACTTAGTCTCTTTGTATATCATTGTCGTCAATTATAAAACTGGGGGTAACTAATATTCTCTATCTTATAGAGTGGCTGAGTTAAATGAGATGGTACTTGGCAAGTACTTAGCACAGTGGCAACAAGATGCTTATACTGCCGAACAATTTTAACTCATTATTATCATTGTCTCTCTGCTGTTAGGAGTTTGGAGAAATTCTCATATGTATGTATGTATTTACCTGCTTAGCAGAACTTTTCCTTAATAATTATGATAGTGCTTTCTTCTTCATGTTTGTGATTAATGATTTGACACTGAAGCTTTTTGGAGGGATCTCACAGGTTTTGTTCTCAGTCTCTGAGATGCTTATTGTGATTAAAAATTCACTTGGATCATAAGTCAGAGAGATGTATGACCCGGGGAATTGAAAGACCATGTGGCCACAGAGGTCAATGGGAGGAGGATCTACTAGACACAGGAGGTGACTTTCTGGCAGGTAAAGAAAAAGGTGAGGTCAAAGAGAAAAGCGCAAGATGGCAGCAAATAGGGTTACATTCCTTTGACTCTGTGGATATTCTAGAGGGTTTAGGAATGGTTGCTGTTCAGGTGGTGTACGGTTTGGGCAAGCTACTGCTGCCCTGTAGCTTGCAGTTTCCTGGAGAGAACTACCAAGGAAATGGGGTTGGTGGAGATGGAGGCAGGTTGGTTAGGGAGGAGTGGTTATGTGCCGGTAAGTTGATAGGGAAGATTTGTAAAAGTGGAGTGCTGGGACACAGGGAATATGAATTTAAAACTTTGATACCTCTTAGCAAATTGCTATTGACTTAAATCATTGCTAATCTGCTAGGGAGAAAGTAGCATCTCATAGTTTGATCTGAGCATCTTTTCATGTGCTTACTTTGTATCTTCCTCTTCTGTGAATAGTCTGTTCATGCCCTTTGCAAGCTCACTTTTAAAATATGAGTTTTGGCTTTGATTTTTAGGAGCTCTTTATATATTAAAGAAATTAACGTTTCCTATAAGATTTTTTCCCAAAGAGTTTCTGCTATTCTGTCATTTATCTTTTGATATTGTCTATAATATTTTGGGCCTAAGAGTTTTGTTTTTATGTAAAGTTGTCATATGTTTCCTTGGTACTTTCTGGATTTTGCAGGATAATCAGAAAAGCCTACCCAACTCTGGGGTCATAAAACTTATTCTTCAACAGTTTATTGTTGGAATTTTATGCTTTTAGTTTTGTATATGTCTTTGGTTCACACTTATTTTGCTCTAGTAATGAAATAGAAATCCGATTTTATTTTTCCCCATAACTACCCAGTTGTTCTCTCCAAACATTTTTTTTTTATTTTTTTAATTTTTTAACGTCTTTATTAGAGTATAATTGCTTTACAGTGGTGTCAGTTTCTGCTTTATAACAAAGTAAATCAGTTATACATATACATATATCCCCATATCTCTTCCCTCTTGCATCTCCCTCCCTCCCACCCTCCCTATCCCACCCCTCTAGGTGGTCACAAAGAACCGAGCTGATCTCCCTGTGGTATGTGGCTGCTTCCCACTAGCTATCTATTTTATGTTTGGTAGTGTATATATGTCCATGCCACTCTCTGACTTTGTCCCAGCTTACACTTCCCCCTCCCCATATCCTCAAGTCCATTCTCTAGTAGGTCTGCATCTTTATTCCCATCTTGCCCCTAGTTTCTTCTGACCATTTTCTTTTTTTTTTTTTTTTTTTTAGATTCCATATATATGTGTTAGCGTACAATATTCCTTTTTCTCTTTCTGACTTACTTCATTCTGTATGACAGTCTCTAGGTCCATCCACCTCACTACAAATAACTCAGTTTCGTTCCTTTTTATGGCTGAGTAATATTCCATTGTATATATGTGCCACATCTTCTTTATCCATTCATCTGTCGATGGACACTTAGGTTGCTTCCATGTCCTGGCTATTGTAAATAGAGCTGCAATGAACATTTTGGTACATGACTCTTTTTGAATTACAGTTTTCTCAGGGTATATGCCCAGTAGTGGGATTGCTGGGTCGTATGATAGTTCTATTTTTAGTTTTTTAAGGAACCTCCATACTGTTCTCCATAGTGGCTCTATCAGTTTACATTCCCACCAACAGTGCAAGAGGGTTCCCTTTTCTCCACACTCTCTCCAGCATTTATTGTTTGTAGATTTTTTGATGATGGCCATTCTGACCAGTGTGAGATGATATCTCATTGTAGTTTTGATTTGCATTTTGCTAATGATTAATGATGTTGAACATTCTTTCATGTGTTTGTTGGCAATCTGTATATCTTCTTTGGAGAAATGTCTATTTAGGTGTTCTGCCCATTTTTGGATTAAGTTGTTTATTTTTTTGATATTGAGCTGCATGAGCTGCTCCAAGCATTTCTTGAACAATGTATCTTTCCCTTGCCTTCAGTGTGATGATTCTTGAAAAAGATAATATTTACTTGGACCAGGGTGAAGGTGGCATGAAAGGGTAGCATCATCTATTAAATCCCCTCTGCAGGTAGAGCTATTTTTGGAGAGTTTACTCTGTTTTGTTGACTGTCAGTTTGTTGGCTAACTCTGCACCATGTTAATTTCTTTCATTTTTTTATGTTTTAATATCTGGGATGGATGGCAAGTCTTCACTTACTACTCTTTTTTCATTCCAGGATTTTCCTGTATCTTCTGACATTCTTATTTTTTTCTATATGAACTTTGAAAATTGTCTGGTTCTTAAAAAAATCATGTTTTGTGGGAGGGTTAAATTAAGTGTATGGATTAATCTGGGGAGAATATTTTACGAAATTGAACCAACCTGTCCCCAGAGTATATGTTCCCATTTATTCCAATCTTGTTTTATGAATCTCAGTAGTGTTTTAAAGTTCTTCACATATCTCTTGATAGTATCTTTTTTTTTGAATAAATTATTTGATTTGATATTATGATAAGTCCTTACTAGTCTTCACATATTTCCAGAAGTATTGAGGGATGAGAAGGAAATGGGAGTGTTCGTTCAGCACCATAGAATGAATAAATTACCTGGGGAAAAATATTTAAAAATCTGTATAGATGTGATTGATTTTTTTTTTTTTTGGTCCTTCCTTTAAACCCCCATATTCTGAATTGTTGATTTAACCATAAAAATGTATTTGTTTTAAATTTGCAATTGAATTTGTTTTTCACACTCCCAAATTCAGAGGACCAGTTGCTCTGATCCTTTTGCACAGTGTTCTGTTAACATTCTTACATTAACTCATTTGTCTATTAATTAACTCAGGAGACATTTAATGAGCAGTTAACATAGGCCAAGCATTAGGAATATGAATACTAATAAGACATGGTTGCTTTCATTAAGGGGTTTGCTGTTCACTGGGAGACTGACCTGCAAACAAATAGTTATAATAATATGACAATGTGCTTGCTTGAAAACCTATGCAAGGTGGAATTGGAGCATGGAGGGGGAGGGCCTAAGGCTGTCCTAGGGCAATCAGAGAAGGCTTCCCTGAGGAGGTAGCATCTGAACCATTTAGATGAGTTGCTTTCCAGGTGAACAAAGCAGAGGAGGCTGCTCTAGGCAGAGAAACTAGCAAGTGCAAAGACACTGTGGCATACTTGATCTACAAGTAATTTAGTCTATGGGGCTAGGGTAGGAGATGAGGCTTAGCCAGTAGGTAGGTGCCAGATGTCAAAAGGCTTAATATGACATGCTAAGCAGGTTTTGCTATGTTCTGTAGGTGTTGGAGAAAACTTAGTCTTCTAAACTCTGTTAAGTCAATTTTATTTTTTAAAGTAGAGATTAGAATATCCAATTGCAGAGACAGAAAAAATTTAGATATTTATCCGGGGGTGGGGCATGACTAAGGAATAGTTTTCTTGAAGGCAGAGATATTACACATAATTACTTGTCAATTTGCCTTAGTCATTATTGTATAAGAATCTGGGAAAACACAATTTAATTAATGGGCATGATTGGATATTTAAATAGTTACTTAAATGTATGCTATAGAGACCTTTCAAAATATGTTAAAAAGGTAAAAAGTACTTGATTATCTGGCTCTGGGGTATACTTAAAAAACTTGCCTACTTGGTAAGGTTAAAACAGGCAGATATATAGTTTACATTGCAGCTGTAATTGTGGCATCTGAGTAATTTACCTGGTTCCCAACAGACAGAACCAAGGGTAGTTCCTGCCTAGGCATAGCCTAGTTAGAGTCTGGTTAGGTGGTCTTGGTTTGGGTATGATTGGAGATTTTGAAAACGAAATAATTGAGAAGAATCAAAGCAATATTATAATGAAGCTAAAAGCGGTTTACTACATAGCTAACTTAGCCATGTATCTAACAAATTATAATATACGTGAACTGTGGGTTTTACTGTAATATCTATCAAACTATGTACTATTACTATATATCCTTACTAAAGGATGGGCAAACTTTATAGCCATGAGTGTCAAAAGGATCTTGCTTGCTGCTGCATGGAGAAGAGATGGTAGGGAGTCAGGGTAGAAATAGATCAGTTAGGAGACTGGTGGAGAAGTCCAGAAGAGAGATGCTGATGGACCAGGGTGGCGGCATTTGAGGTGGTAAGAGGTGGTAGGATGCTGGGTCTGTCTCCACACTGGAGCTGAAAGATGCAAACATAGAATATTTTAAAGGGAGATGAGGAAAGGCTAGCTGGGGAAGCTACTTAAGCAAGAGCAGTCAGTGCAGCTGATAGCTGAATGGGCCACCATGACCTCTTGCAGGGTTAACTTTTGTGCATCTGTGTACTTGCAAACCACACTGGAATGTGTGAAATGATTCAGTAGTGATTTCCCAGAATTGCCTTCCTCTGAGAGGCTGCATTAAGTAGGGTTAATTGGAAGTATATAAATGGTGTCTACTTCCCTGAGCAATAAAATTGATAAAGAGACTACACTAAAATTTTAACCTTAAGCAATTTCACAGCCTGAGAATTTTCAGCAAATAGTAATCAGGGCCCTGATAATAGGAAATTGGCAGCCCATTTGGATTGACATGGGAGAGGAACAAACTGGGGGCACAGAAAAGGACCCACAGATCATGAATCGTGGGAGTGTGGGGAAAAAATGAATGAAATGTGGCTGCAAATTATAAATTGTGTAACATTTAATTCAAGTGCTTTTATTTTTATTTATTTATTTTTTAACATCTTTATTGGAGTATAATTGCTTTACAATGGTGTGTTAGTTTCTGCTTTATAAGAAAGTGAATCAGCTATACATATTATGTATATCCCCATATCTCCTCATATATATGGAATCTAAAAAAAAAAGAGGTTCTGAAGAACCTAGGGGCAGGACAGGAATAAAGACGCAGACGTAGAGAATGGACTCAAGTGCTTTTAGCTAAAGAGAATACTTTCTAAAACCCAGGTTACTCTTCTCCATTAGCAAAAGGTTATAAAATGTTTCAGAGTTGAGTCAAGGCTAGTTCCCTTATCTTTGGAAGTTATCTTTGATGCAGAGCTCTACATTCCAAATAGTAAGTATATTTCTGTAAATCATGTGGTGTTATGTCATGAAACTGAAAATACAATCATGAAAGTTTTTACAGATCCCAAACTTTTGTCAGACCTTGCCTTTTGGAAGGATTTTAGGCTTCTTCTAAGAATTTAAATTTTCTCTGCAAAACTGAGGATGAAAACCATGGCCGAAACTGCTCTAGTCATCACGGACTGCGTACATTTCCATAATATAAGATGAGTAGTGGTCAAAACTGGTCAGGAATGGAGACTGTTCTCTTGGCCACATTGATCAAGGGATATAGTTTGACAGACATTCTCCGGTTAACTATTCATACAATAAACCACACACAATCCTCATTGAATTGGGTGGATTCATTCTTTCTTGAATTAACCTGTTACTGTCATCATAAGTCACAAAATTAAAGACCTTTACAACTGTTGTTGTTGTAGCCAGAGCGATGGATAAGGAGTCCCTTAAACAATGGCAGTCAATATGAAACCTTTATCCGTGACTAAGCATGAAGTGGCATTAACTGGCTGCTGTTTTTGTAACCTGATATAGATTTGAGTAGACTTACGTCAGTGTTGATGATGCACCATGTATGTGGGTGTATGTATGTATATACATGCAGGCACGCATATGTACATATATACATATGTAACTCCTCTCATGCACGGACTGTAGTGGTCTTTTCGAATCATGAACCATTCTTTTAATTTCCTTTTAATTCCTTACATATAGCTTAGCGTCTGAAACAAAGTAGGAACTCAAACAATGGTTAATTCAAACCTAGAATTAGATTTTGGTTTTTTGTTATTGTTTTGTTGATTAAATACTCCTGTATCCTGTCTAGTTTTGTATTACTTTTGGAGGCCCAAATGATTGTACCTTATGCTCTTGGTACCTTGGCTTGATGTGACAGAATATAGCATATTCATGACTCTAAGCATTAAAAAAAAAATAGGCAATATTTTAAAGGGAAGTAGCTCTGTAGATGGATGTAGAAGGATGTGGAAGGGGCATGAGATTATAGGACAAAATTGCCATGTGTGTGTACATATATAGGTATTTATATGTATATTCCCTCATGCCAGAAGGGATTTTGGCTGCTGAGAATACATAATATTTGACATAGTAAAAATCAAAAGTAAGAAAATGGTGGGAACAAAGTAGAACCAAGAATACAATTAAATTGCATGTCAGAATGACCTAAGCATAAGATGCAGGGGCCAAAACTTCACCTCTGGGTTTTCTATGAGATAGTGGGAAGAGGAAACACTTGGAGGAGTAAAGAGAAACCATTTTCTCAGAATGATTATAACTACTTTTGGCACCAACATCAGACAAGAATTTCTCCCAGGAGCCTCCATGAAGAGTACACTGTGTTTTGTTTTGAAAATCAAGTTTTGTAAGGCTGATCCTCCTAAAACATTTTTGAGTTAATAACATCACTTCAAAGCAAAATTTTGTAAAAGCAACTGCAAGGTTCTGTTGAGGTACCCTGTTCTCTGCTGGTCTGATCTGGCCCACCGATAGGAAGACTAGATAGACTACTTGTCTTCTCAGCAATCTTCCCTGTGTATTGTTTTTCTCAGCTGAGGGTTTGAGAATATTCATTGCCTTTGAACTTGAGGTGGCATTACTCCCTGGCACATAAGGCCTAGAGTGCAGCTGTTCTGTGTGGCTGGTTAAAGAGAGGCTTGGTGCCCTAGCAGAGTGTCAGATGAAAGCTGGGGTTAGCATCCTTTAGAGTGAGCTGAGCTGCTTGCGAAGACATTTGCCCGGGGCTGCCCTCCTGATTTCTTATGGCAGCATAGGCGAAACCAAGCAGCTAGCCTAGGATTATACATAGAAAATACTTTTAGTTATCAGACAAATGGGTAGTCCACTGCAGGGGGGCTTTAAACAGGTATTCCTGGGGTATACCCGAACACCTAAGGTGTGGAAGGTTTCTGAGGGCATCAGTTCGCAATGTCCGGACTGTATTTTTCACTTCCCCTTTCACAATTACTCTTTCCCCATTTTAGCCAAGAACGACATCTCCTTATCTATCCTGAGTCTTACTGTATTGTGCAGGGGTCTAGAATCTACCTGGGCACTGAACAGAGCAGCAATCTGAAATATTTTCTTGCAAAGAAGTATGGTAGCATGAGCAATAAAAGACTTTCCAACATAAACGTATGCTACGTCGGGATAAAGTTCTGTGGGCAAGTAGACTGAATAAAAGAGTTAAAGGAAAAAAATTACATAAATTTTCCAGCTGATAAAGAGGAGCTTGAACTTGGTTGGTTATATTTAAAATGGATGATGGTGTTTATATTAGGATTCTCTGGAGAAACAGAACTAATGACATACATACATACCTACATACATATAAATACATACATACATGGGAGAGGGGGTTATGGGCGTGGGGGGAGAGAGATTAAGAGATTAGAAGGAATTAGCTCATGTGATTTGGAGGCTGAGAAGTCCCAAGATCTGCAGTTGGCATGCTGGAGACCCAGGAAAGCCAGTGGTCTAAGTTCTGGTCCAAAAGCTGGCAGGCAAAGACTCAAAAAGAGCCAGTGTTTCAGTTCTAATCCAATGACAGGAAAAGACCAACATCCCAGCTCAAGACAGTCAGGAAGGAGTTCCTTCTTACTTAGCTCAGATTATGGGCGGAGCTGGGGAGGGGTGTGCAGTGGGGAAGACAAACTGCTTTACTCATTCAAATGTTAATTTCACCCAGAAACGGACACACAGACACACCCAGAATACTGTCTGACCAAGAGTCTGGGTCCCTTGTGGTAAAACTAACCATTTAGGTGATATAGAAGTTCTGTTTTAAAATTTTACTGTTTACATTACCAGAAATTACATTCTTTGTAATCTTATATAAATTTATGATGTCAACTTAAAACTTCATGGGGGGGAGGGAATCAAGACTTCAGGAAGGGATACATAGGTTTTTGTTTTTAATCTTTAGGGCATACATGAAGACCCCAAATCTACTCTGTGTAGTATGACCAAAAATAATTTTAGCCTGAAACCTGCTTTACCTGAAACAAAACCTCAAAGATAGAAGGGGTAGCCCGTCTTTAGGCAAAGAACATAGGTTCAGAATATATCAGAGTATGACACTTGTCACTACGTATTTCACCACCCCCCTGGTCAAAGCCACTGTCATCTCTGGACTGGATCATTGCAGCAGCCTCCCTCCTGTGACCTTGACGCATACACTGTGTTCTCAACACAGAATCCCAGAGTCATCCGGTTAAAACGGAAGTCATGTCATGTCAGTTCTAACTTAACATTTTATTGACTTTCCATGGACCTAAATAATTTCCTCACCCCGCTTTTACTATCTTCCTCTACACTTGGCTAGCTCACTCTGCTCCAGCCGCAGTGGTTTCCTGGCTTGTCCTTCAGCATGTCACAATGCACTTTCCAGCCCCAGAGTTTTGTGCTCTTTACTCCCTGTGCCTATAACACTCTTCTTTTTTTTTTTTTTTTTTGGAGTGTTTTTCAGAAAGAACATTATTTAATTTACAACAGCTGCAACATTTTAGTAAATATAATACAAATTGCACTCAAAACGTATTGATTTATTAAGAAGAAAGAATGATGAATTAAAAAATATAGAGCTGTGTTCAAGTTCAGCTACAGGATTTGGAAATGTAAATAGTGAAATATTGACAAAAAGATTGACTAATAAGGAACAGTTTCCATTTTAAGCAAAAGTTTGAAAGGATAAATTTAGTACAAATTATGAAAATTAAGATACTTTAGAATAGTTTTTAAATCAAATATACAAAATCCAATTAATGACACATTTCTAAGTATTTTGTAATGATACTTTTTTTTTAACATCTTTATTGAAGTATAATTGCTTTACAATGGTGTGTTAGTTTCTGCTTTATAACAAAGTGAATCAGTTATACATATACATATGTTCCCATATCTCTTCCCTCTTGCATCTCCCTCCCTCCCACACTCCTCATCCCACCCCTCTAGGTGGTCACAAAGCACCGAGCTGATCTCCCTGTGCTATGCGGCTGCTTCCCACTAGCTATCTATTTTACATTTGGTAGTGTATATATGTCCATGACACTCTCTCACCCTGTCACATCTCACCCCTCCCCCTCCCCATATCCTCAAGTCCATTCTCTAGTAGGTCTGTGTCTTTATTCCCGTCTTGCCACTAGGTTCTTCATGGCCTTTTTCTTTTTTTCCTTAGATTCCATATATATGTGTTAGCATACTGTATTTGTTTTTCTCTTTCTGACTTACTTCACTCTGTATGACAGACTCTAACTCCATCCACCTCATTACAAATACCTCCATTTCATTTCTTTTTATGGCTGAGTAATATTCCATTGTATATATGTGCCACATCTTCTCTATCCATTCATCCAATGATGGACACTTAGGTTGCTTCCATGTCCTGGCTATTGTAAATAGAGCTGCAATGAACATTTTGGTACATGAATCTTTTTGAACTATGGTTTTCTCAGGGTATATGCCCAGTAGTGGGATTGCTGGGTCGTATGGTAGTTCTATTTGTAGTTTTTTAAGGAACCTCCATACTGTTCTCCATAGTGGCTGTATCAATTTACATTCCCACCAACAGTGCAAGAGTGTTCCCTTTTCTCCACACTCTCTCCAGCATTTATTGTTTCTAGAGTTTTTGATGATGGCCATTCTGATCGGTGTGAGATGATATCTCATTGTAGTTTTGATTTGCATTTCTCTAATGATTAATGATGATGAGCATTCTTTCATGTGTCTGTTGGCAATCTGTATATCTTCTTTGGAGAAATGTCTATTTAGGTCTTCTGCCCATTTTTGGATTGGGTTGTTTGTTTTTTTGTTATTGAGCTGCATGAGCTGCTTGTAAATCTTGGAGGTTAATCCTTTGTCAGTTGCTTCATTTGCAAATATTTTCTCCCATTCGGAGGGCTGTCTTTTCGTCTTGTTTATGGTTTCCTTTGCTGTGCAAAAGTTTTTAAGTTTCATTAGGTCCCATTTGTTTATTTGTGTTTTTATTTCCATTTCTCTAGGAGCTGGGTCAAAAAGGATCTTGCTGTGATTTATGGCATAGAGTGTTCTGCCTATGTTTTCCTCTAAGAGTTTGATAGTGTCTGGCCTTACACTTAGGTCTTTAATCCATTTTGAGTTTATTTTTGTGTATGGTGTCAGGGAGTGTTCTAATTTCATACTTTTACATGTATCTGTCCAATTTTCCCAGCACCACTTATTGAAGAGGCTGTCTTTTCTCCACTGTATATGCTTGCCTCCTTTATCAAAGATAAGGTGACCATATGTGCGTGGGTTTATCTGTGGGCTTTCTATCCTGTTCCATTGATCTATATTTCTGTTTTTGTGCCAGTACCAAACTGTCTTGATTACTGTAGCTTTGTAATATACTCTGAAGTCAGGGAGCCTGATTCCTCCAGCTCCATTTTTCGTTCTCAAGATTGCTTTGGCTATTCGGGGTCTTTTGTGTTTCCATACAAATTGTGAAATTTTTTGTTCTAGTTCTGTGAAAAATGCCAGTGGTAGTTTGATAGGGATTGCATTGAATCTGTAGATTGCTTTGGGTAGTAGAGTCATTTTCACAATGTTGATTCTTCCACTCCAAGAACACGGTATATCTCTCCATCTATTTATATCATCTTTAATTTCTTTCATCAGTGTCTTATAATTTTCTGCATACAGGTCTTTTGTCTCCTTAGGTAGGTTTATTCCTAGATATTTTATTCTTTTTGTTGCAATGGTAAACAGGAGTGTTTTCTTAATTTCACTTTCAGATTTTTCGTCATTAGTGTATAGGAATGCAAGAGATTTCTGTGCATTAATTTTGTATCCTGCTACTTTACCAAATTCATTGATTAGCTCTAGTAGTTTTCTGGTAACATCTTTAGGGTTCTCTATGTATAGTATCATGTCATCTGCAAACAGTGACAGCTTTACTTCTTCTTTTCCGATTGGGATTCCTTTTGTTTCTTTTTCTTCTCTGATGGCTGTGGCTAACACTTCCAAAACTATGTTGAATAATAGTGGTGAGAGTGGGCAACCTTGTCTTGTTCCTGATCTTAGTGGAAATGGTTTCAGTTTTTCACCATTGAGGACAGTGTTGGCTGTGGGTTTGTCATATATGGCCTTTATTATGTTGAGGAAAGTTCCCTCTATGCCTACTTTCTGCAGGGCTTTTATCATAAATGGGTGTTGAATTTTGTCGAAAGCTTTTTCTGCATCTATTGAGATGATCATATGGTTTTTCTCCTTCAATTTGTTAATATGGTGTATCACGTTGATTGATTTGCGTATATTGAAGAATCCTTGCATTCCTGGGATAAACCCCACTTGATCATGGTGTATGATCCTTTTAATGTGCTGTTGGATTCTGTTTGCTAGTGTTTTGTTGAGGATTTTTGCATCTATGTTCATCAGTGATATTGGCCGGTAGTTTTCTTTCTTTGTGACATCTTTGTCTGGTTTTGGTATCAGGGTGATGGTGGCCTCGTAGAATGAGTTTGGGAGTGTTTCTCCCTCTGCAATATTTTGGAAGAGTTTGAGAAGGATAGGTGTTAGCTCTTCTCTAAATGTTTGATAGAATTCGCCTGTGAAGCCATCTGGTCCTGGGCTTTTGTTTGTTGGAAGGTTTTTAATCACAGTTTCAATTTCAGTGCTTGTTATTGGTCTGTTCATATTTTCTATTTCTTCCTGGTTCAGTCTCGGCAGGTTGTGCATTTCTAAGAATCTGTCCATTTCTTCCAGGTTGTCCATTTTATTGGCATAGAGTTGCTTGTAGTAATCTCTCATGATCGTTTGTATTTCTGCAGTGTCACTTGTTACTTCTCCTTTTTTATTTCTAATTCTATTGATTTGAGTCTTCTCCCTTTTTCTCTTGATGAGTCTGGCTAATGGTTTATCAATTTTGTTTATCTTCTCAAAGAACCAGCTTTTAGTTTCATTGATTTTTGCTATTGTTTCCTTCATTTCTTTTTCATTTATTTCTGATCTGATCTTTATGATTTCTTTCCTTCTGCTATCTTTGGGTTTTTTTTGTTCTTCTTTCTCTAATTGCTTCAAGTGCAAGGTTAGGTTGTTTATTCGAGATGTTTCCTGTTTCTTGAGGTAGGCTTGTATTGCTATAAACTTCCCTCTTAGAACTGCTTTTGCTGCGTCCCATAGGTTTTGGGTTGTCGTGTCTCCATTGTCATTTGTTTCTAGGTATTTTTTGATTTCCCCTTTGATTTCTTCAGTGATCACTTCGTTATTAAGTAGTGTATTGTGTAGCCTCCATGTGTTTGTATTTTTTACACATCTTTTCCTGTAATTGATATCTAGTCTCATAGTGTTGTGGTCGGAAAAGATACTTGATACGATTTCAATTTTCTTAAATTTACCAAGGTTTGATTTGTGACCCAAGATATGATCTATGCTGGAGAATGTTCCATGAGCACTTGAGAAAAATGTGTATTCTTTTGTTTTTGGGTGGAATGTCCTATAAATATCAATTAAGTCCATCTTGTTTAATGTATCATTTAAAGCTTGTGTTTCCTTATTTATTTTCATTTTGGATGATCTGTCCATTGGTGAAAGTGGGGTGTTAAAGTCCCCTACTATGAGTGTGTTGCTGTCGATTTCCTCTTTTATGGCTGTTAGTATTTGCCTTATGTATTGAGGTGCTCCTGTGTTGGGTGCATAAATATTTACACTTGTTATACCTTCCTCTTGGATCGATCCTTTGATCATTATATAGTGTCCTTCTTTGTCTCTTGTAATAGTCTTTATTTTAAAGTCTATTTTGTCTGATATGAGAATTGCTACTCCAGCTTTCTTTTGATTTCCATTTGCATGGAATATCTTTTTCCATCCCCTCACTTTCAGTCTGTATGTGTCTCTAGGTCTGAAGTGGGTCTCTTGTAGACAGCATATATATGGGTCTTGTTTTTGTATCCATTCAGCCAGTCTTTGTCTTTTGGTGGGAGCGTTTAATCCATTTACATTTAAGGTAATTATCGATATGTATGTTCCTATTCCCATTTTCTTAAATGTTTTGGGTTTGTTATTGTAGGTGTCTTCCTTCTCTTGTGTTTCTTGCCTAGAGAAGTTCCTTTAGCATTTGTTGTAAAGCTGGTTTGGTGGTGCTGAACTCTCTCAGCTTTTGCTTGTCTGTAAAGGTTTTAATTTCTCCATCAAATCTGAATGAGATCCTTGGTGGGTAGACTAATCTTGGTTGTAGGTTTTTCTCCTTCATCACTTTAAGTATATCCTGCCACTCCCTTCTGGCTTGCAGAGTTTCTGTTGAAAGATCAGATGTTAACCTTATGGGGATTCCCTTGTGTATTATTTGTTGTTTTTCCCTTGCTGCTTTTAATATGTTTTCTTTATATTTAATTTTTGCCACTTTGATTACTATGTGTCTCGGCGTGTTTCTCCTTGGATTTATCCTGTATGGGACTCTCTGTGCTTCCAGGACTTGATTAACTATTTCCTTTCCCATATTAGGGAAGTTTTCAACTATAATCTCTTCAAATATTTTCTCAGTCCCTTTCTTTTTCTCTTCTTCTTCTAGGACCCCTATAATTCGAATGTTGGTGCGTTTAATGTTGTCCCAGAGGTCTCTGAGACTGTCCTCAGTTCTTTTCATTCTTTTTTCTTTATCCTGCTCTGCAGTAGTTATTTCCACCATTTTATCTTCCAGGTCACTTATCCGTTCTTCTGCCTCAGTTATTCTGCTATTGATCCCATCTAGAGTATTTTTAATTTCATTTATTGTGTTTTTCATCGTTGCTTGGTTCCTCTTTAGTTGTTCTACGTCCTTGTTAAATGTTTCTTGCATTTTGTCTATTCTATTTCCAAGATTTTGGATCATCCTTACTATCATTATTCTGAATTCTTTTTCAGGTAGACTACCTATTTCCTCTTCATTTGTTAGGTCTGGTGTGTTTTGACCCTGCTCCTTCATCTGCTGTGTGTTTTTCTGTCATCTCATTTTGCTTATCTTACTGTGTTTGGGGTCTCCTTTTAACAGGCTGCAGGTTCGTAGTTCCCATTGTTTTTGGTATCTGTCCCCAGTGGCTAAGTTTGGTTCAGTGCGTTGTGTAGGCTTCCTGGTGGAGGGAACTAGTGCCTGTGTTCTGGTGGATGAGGTTGGATCTTGTCTTTCTGGTGGGCACGTCCACGTCTGGTGGTGTGTTTTGGGGTGTCTGTGGCCTTATCATGCTTTTAGGCAGCCTCTCTGCTAATGGATGGGGCTGTGTTCCTGTCTTGCTAGTTGTTTGGCATAGGGTGTCCAGCACTGTAGCTTGCTGGTCGTTGAGTGAAGCTGGGTCTTGATGTTGAGATGGAGATGTCTGAGAGATTTTCGCCGTTTGGTATTACGTGGAGCTGGGAGGTCTCTTGTGGACCAGTGTCCTGAAGTTGGCTCTCCCACCTCAGAGGCACAGCCCTGATGCCTGGCTGGAGCACCAAAAGCTTTTCATCCACACGGCTCAGAGTAAAAGGGAGAAAAAATAGAAAGAAAGAAAGAGGATAAAATATAGTGAAGTAAAATAAAGCTATTATAAAGCAAAGCTATACAGACAAAATCTCACCCAGAAGCATATACATATACACTCACAAAAAAAGGAAAAGGGGAAAAATTAATATATCCTGCTCCCAAAGTCCACCTCCTGAATTTGGGATGATTCGTTGTCTATTCAGGTATTCAACAGATGCAGGCACATCAAGTTGTTTGTGGAGATTTAATCCGCTGCTCCTGAGGCTGCTGGGAGAGATTTCCCTTTCTCTTCTTTGTTCGTACAGCTACCGGGGTTCAGCTTTGGATTTGGACCCGCCTCTGCGTGTAGGTCGCCTGAGGGCGTCTGTTCCCCGCCCAGACAGAACGGGGTTAAAGGAGCAGCTGCTTCGGGGGCTCTGGCTCACTCAGGACGGGGGGAGGGAGGGGTACGGATGCGGGGCGAGCCTGCGGCGGCAGAGGCCGGCGCAACATTGCAGCAGCCTGAGGCGCGCCGTGCGTTCTCCCGGGGAAGTTGTCCCCGCATCACGGGACCCTGGCTGTGGCGGGCTGCACCGGCTCCCGGGAGGGGCGGTGTGGATAGTGACCTGTGCTCGCACACAGGCTTCTTGGTGGCGGCAGCAGCAGCCTTAGCGTCTCCTGCCCATCTCTGGGGTCTGCGCTGTTAGCCGCGGCTCGCGCCCATCTCTGGAGCTCGTTTAGGCAGTACTCTGAATCCCCTCTCCTTGCATGCTGCGAAGCAAAGAGGCAAGAAAAAGTCTCTTGCCTCTTCGGCAGCTGCAGACTTTTTCCTGGACTCCCTCCCGGCTAGCCATGGCACACTAGCCCCCTTCAGGCTGTGTTCACACAGCCAACCCCAGTCGTCTCCCTGTGATCCGACTGTAGCCCGAGCCTCAGCTCCCAGCCCCCGCCCGCCCCGGCGGGTGAGCAGACAAGCCTCTCGGGCTGGTGAGTGCTGGTCGGAGCCGATCCTCCATGCGGGAATCTCTCTGCTTTGCCCTCCGCACCCCTGTGGCTGCGCTCTCCTCCGTGGCTCCGAAGCTTCCCCCCTCCGCCACCTGCAGTCTCCGCCCGCGAAGGGGCTTCCTAGTGTGTGGAAACCTTTCCTCCTTCACGGCTCCCTCCCACTGGTGCAGACCTATTCTTTTGTCTCTGTTATTTCTTTTTTCTTTTGCCCTACCCAAGTACTGGGGAGTTTCTTGCCTTTTGGGAGGTCTGACGTTTCCTGCCAGCGTTCAGTGGGTGTTCTGTAGGAGCAGTTCCACGTGTAGATGTATTTCTAATGTATCTGTGGGAAGGAAGGTGATCTCCGTGTCTTACTCTTCTGCCATCTTCTTCTCCACTCTTCTTTATTTATCTTCTGGGCTGACCCTTACCTCCAAGTCTTTGCCCAGATTCTCAGTGAGGTCTTCCTCAACCACCCTATTTGCAGTTGTGTGACTTCCCACTTCTTGGTATTCTGTCTCCCTTGCAGCTTAATTTTTCTCCAAAGTACTTACCATCTTCTAACGTACTCTATAATTTACTCATTTGTCTTGATATTACTTGTTTCCACTGACTAAAAAGCAAGCATTTGGTGTGTATTGTTCATTGGTGTTCCCCAGTGCCTGGAACAGTGCACAGTAAGCACATAATAGGCACATAATAGGCATATAGTAAATATTTATTTAATGAGTAGACCTGCATTTTATATAGTTTTCATAGGTTAAGTTCAGTATTTTATTTACATTTTATCAACTAACAAGGTATATAGTAAAGAATAAATAGTGAATATTAGTATAGAATCTTTTTAAAATTTTTATTTTATATTGATGTACAGTTGATTAACAATGTTGTGTTAGTTTCAGGTGTACAGAAAAGTGATTCAGTTGTAGTATAGAATTGTGACACAATTACTTAATGTTATACTGAATTTGAGTTTAAATTTTCCTTTACCCTTATTTTCCTTTTTCCTTGAAACTAATTTTGCTTAAGTTTTTCATGTGTTTATCTTGTTTGAATTTTTTATGTAAAAAATGTGTATTTTAAAGTCGAGGTTGAATGTCTGTATTTCTTAAACTGCCTCAAATCTGTTTTCGAATGAGTTGAGGTTGACGTAACCATGCACAGCTGGGCTCTCTGGGTGATTGCAAGGCGGAGGAGGAGGAGATACTGCTCAGGGATATCGGGTGTTGACTTTGCTTCCCCAGCTCTCCAGCACCTCTCTACCTGGAGAATATGACCTTACTCATGACCAGTTGAGTTCAAGAACCAGATGTTTTTAGTGCCACTTCAAAAAGAAAAGCAGGGTTGTGAACATAAGTTCCTCCAGAGTGGTGAACTAAGTCTGGGAAGGAAGAGAATCCTGGTGAGAACTAGGTTTCTCTCTCTGTTCTGGCAGTACCCTGGTCACATGGAGGAGGAGGGTCCTTGGCAACACCAGCAAGCTCCGGGAGCCAAGGAAGAAGGGAAATCTATGCAAAGATGTGCTACATTCCCCCATTTTGTGTAACTACTTTTTTTCTGTTAAAGTCACTATTCTTGGCTAAGTAAATGAGGACTTTATAGCAGAGGTTTGTGTGTGTGTGTTGGTGATGGTGGTGGGGTTGTTATTGTTGGTGATGTTGATGGTGTTGGAGTTGGTGGTTGGTGGTGGTGGAGATGAAGGAGGAGGAGGTGCTGGTGGTGTGCAGAGTGTTTTCCACGAATCCATAACGCCTATTGTTCTACATGAACTCAGTTCAATTTTCATTTCTATATGATTATTTTGGAATAGCTCTAAAGTAGTCATGGTTCTTATTAAGAAAATGACTGTATTGATGTCTTTCAAGACATCTGAAGATTTCCAGGAACTTCTTTGAGTCAGAACGTTAAGACCACTTTTCTATCTGTGGTCCTTTGGACTCACTCCAGACTTGAACAGGTTGAGTTGTTTGTGCCTCTGATGGTTGCTCATGCACACATGCTCTCTTACTCACATGGATTCTCTGTCAGGCTAAGATACTTTCAGCCTAGTGTCTTATTACCATCCCAGATCCCTCAAAACAAAAGCAAAAGCCTTTGTTTCCCCATTAAGCCTGTTTGGAGTTTTAGCCTTTTAATGCTACATTGCATTTTCCAGCATGCTTCATACGCATTGTCTCATTGTGTCCTTACGATAGTTATGGGAGGTAGGCAAGGATTATTATCTTTGTATCATTTCTAGATAACAAAACTGAGACTCAGGTGAAATGAATTACTCAAGGTTAGTTAATTCAAAACAGAACCAGGACAAAGACCCAGGTCTCCTAACTCCTGATCCATTGATCAGCCTTGTTCTTCCCTTTCTGATCCTCAGGGACCCCACCTCAGCCCCCTCAGTATTAGCTCCTTACCTGGATCATCAGATCCTTGCTCTAGATCAATTCTTTAGCTTTGGCACTGATTATAGAAGGTCAGCCTCTAGCTATAATTTTTCTCCTTGTTCCTATCAGCACTTTGCTGTATACTTAAATGCAATTTGTTTGAATTATATTAGTGTCTATTCTAATTCTTCTGTCAAATAAAAACTTTAGTTCTAAAAAACTGTATAATATATACTCTGCATTTTCCTGGAATTTTTTTTTGGTAGCTTATGTATTGATGACATTGAAAGACACATTTTAAAAATATTAACTTTATTGAGGTGTATTGTACGTAACATAATTCACCCATTTCAAACATAGAAGTCAATAAAAAGTTTTAATATATTTACCAACTTGTGAGATCATCACCATAACCAGTTTTAGGATATTTTCATCACCCATTTAGATTTATCATGTCCATTTACATTAATATTCCTGTTTTGTTTTTTCTTCTAATTTTGAAGGGACTACAAGTTTACATGAGAAAATGTGCAAGAACAGGATGAAGGAAAGGAAAGCAAGAGGGGCAGGACCAGCATTTTATCTTTTATCAAAACATGAATGCTAACACCTATTTTTTTCTAGTCCTTCATATATTTTTATCAATGTAAATGCAATGAGGTATTAAAGTGGGACTCTCAGTTTTGCATGCGATCCCAAAGGCCAAGAATAGTATAATAGGTTCCCCCATATCAGTTACCCATACACAACATGCTAAGAGTCTTACCAGAATTGTCTGCTCCATTCTATGTATGAGATAGAAGTTGGGGACCTGGTGAACATGTTGGTGGGGTGGGAGAATGGAATGGGGGTAAGGTGCTCATTTGTCACTGTAAACCAAGTGATATGAGCTTGATATGAATCCCCTGGCTGGAATTTGGGGGTGCTGAGGTTCTGGAATCTCATATACATCTAAAACCTGAACATGTGGAAGGCTGTTACTAGAGCTGCCCGTGAGAGTGAAGAGCAAGGAGATGACTGCAAGTTGGTGGGGCAAGGATTGTGCGATTTTTTTCCTGTATCCAGAGGATGCTCTGGGATAATTTTAAAAAGGGAATGCACTCAAGGGCACTGCCTGTAGAGGCTTGGGGGGAAGTGTAGGGGAGAGAGAGAGAATATGAATGAATATGAATATAAATGATGATCAGTTATCTAAATATTCTGGGTACGTAGGAATGTAGTCTAAACAGATCATACAAAAAAACGACCCATTTGCAGTCTGGCCATCTGGGAAGCATTATTGTATAGAGCTTTGGAATCTGACAAGCCTGGATTTAAATCTATGATCCTCAGCAAGTTATTTCTCTGAGCTTTCAGAGTTATGACCAGTATTTGTCGTAATAATGCAATCATTGGCTTTGACAAGTCCTGGGTCTTGCATTTTAAATATTGACATTTTTGATACTTGACATTGGTTGATGAAAGCCAAATATCAGTATTCTGTATTGACAATTAATATCCATCACGTAGCTAGGGATCTGAAATAGTCATCAATAGGTACCATGAGCATTTAGCATACAACATTCAATATTTAGCAAAACCCAAGGTACTTCGCTTACTATACTGCATTTACTTTCTTATTTGGATCAAATTTATCAATTTTTATAAGCCTGTTTGCATATACTTTGAAAGTGGAAATAAAATGAGTATAAATGGTAATTCTGACTTTATCTAGAGTACAATTCAGATTTACCAACTTTAAAATAAGAATATTTTAGGCATTGCTAATAAGACTTTTTAGCAGATAATATTTGTGTGTGTTTATTTATGCTAGCCAACTAAAATCTTTGGGGGACAAAATTGAATATTTACGACCACAAAAGTGTAAACTAAAAAAATTTTGGTGTAAATACTGCAATAAACAATAATACTTTTAACTGTGTATGCAACTTGTATATAGAAACAGATTTTGCAGATAGGATCCTGGATGTTAAGAAAAAAGTTTGGTAAGATTTTGAAGGGAATGCAGTTTAATTTAAAAAATCTGCTTTCATTCAATGCTCTTTGTTTTCCCAAAGCATTTAAAATTGTCATAGCACTAACCAATGGTATAATATTTCATTCATTCATTGATTTATTTAAAAATACTTACTCAGCACCTACTCTGTGCCAGGCAAACTGCTAACCAGTGAGCGTACAATAGTGAATAAATATGGTCTAATTTCTGTCGTAAAAGACCCTAGAGTTCAGTGGGATAGAAATATGATGTAAACACACGAATAAACATAATTATAAATTGTGATCATTGCTGTGAATAAGAAGAAGCAAATGACAGGAGAGAGAATAACTGAGGAAGCATAATTTAATTTGTTGTATCAGGGAAGAACCTCTCTGACAAAATGGAATTTACATGAAAGTCTGAAAGATGAGTAGGCATTTTTCAGTCCAGAACAGATAAGAGTTTTCTAGATGGAGGGAGTAACATAAGTAAAGGCCCTGTGATGGGAAGGAGTTTGACTGTTTAAGGAGGAGGCAAGGAATGGATATGGGTGGCTCAGTTAGGAGGCTATGGGAGTACTTCTGTCTAGAAATGAGGTAGTGTAGGAACTAGACCACACTAGGTTAGTGGCAGTAAAGTTAGAAGTGAATGGATTTTAAGAAACAAGTAGAAGGTAGAATCAACTGTGACTTGGAGATGAATTGGGTATAAAAAGAGAGGAAGAGGGTGGTGTTGGTAAAATAAGGCTCTTAGTAAAAGTGGGTGAATTGGAATCTTGCAGATGAAACTGTTATTGTCATACCATACTTAATCTTGTATGAACATTGCCAGGTGGTTTATGCATTTATTTTCAAGTTGCAAGTGGCACGTATTCTTAAAATACTATTCATTTTTTTCTGAACTTTTCAATTATAAGCTTCTTAGAATTGAGGATTTGTCATCTTTTCTTGCTATAACACCAGAGTTCTTAGCCTTCTAAACTCAGTTGTTAAGTCAATTTTATTTTTTAAAATAGAGATTAGAATATCTAATTGCAGAGACAGAAAAAATTTAGATATTTATCCAGGGGGGCATGACTTCGGAATAGTTTTCTTTTTTTTGTTTGTTTCTTTGTTTGTTTTTTTATACTGCAGTTTCTTATTAGGCATCAATTTTACACACATCAGTGTATACATGTCAATCCTAATCGCCCAATTCAGCACACCACCATCCCCACCCCACCGCAGTTTTCCCCCCTTGGTGTCCATATGTCCGTTCTCTACATCTGTGTCTCAACTTCTGCCCTGCAAACCAGCTCATCTGTACCATTTTTCTAGGTTCCACATACATGCGTTAATATATGATATTTGTTTTTCTCTTTCTGACTTACTTCACTCTGTATGACAGTCTCTAGATCCATCCACGTCTCAACAAATGACTCAATTTCGTTCCTTTTTATGGCTGAGTAATATTCCATTGTATATATGTACCACATCTTCTTTATCCATTCGTCTGTTGATGGGCATTTAGGTTGCTTCCATGACCTGCCTATTGTAAATAGTGCTGCAATGAACATTCGGGTGCATGTGTCTTTTTGAATTACGGTTTTCTCTGGGTATATGCCCAGTAGTGGGATTGCTGGGTCATATGGTAAGTCTATTTTTAGTTTTTTAAGGAACCTCCATATTGTTCTCCATAGTGGCTGTATCAATTTACATTCCCACCAACAGTGCAAGAGGGTTCCCTTTTCTCCACACCCTCTCCAGCATTTGTTGTTTGTAGATTTTCTGATGATGCCCATTCTAACTGGTGTGAGGTGATACCTCACTGTAGTTTTGATTTGCATTTCTCTAATAATTAGTGATGTTGAGCACCTTTTCATGTGCTTCGTGGCCGTCTGTATGTCTTCTTTGGAGAAATGTCTATTTAGGTCTTCTGCCCATTTTTGGATTGGGGTGTTTGTTTCTTTAATATTGAGCTGAATGAGCTGTTTATATATTTTGGAGATTAATCCTTTGTCCGTTGATTCGTTTGCAAATATTTTCTCCCATTCTGAGGGTTGTCTTTTTGTCTTGTTTATGGTTTCCTTTGCTGTGCAAAAGCTTTGAAGTTTCATTAGGTCCCATTTGTTTATTTTTGTTTTTATTTCCATTACTCTAGGAGGTGGATCAAAAAAGATCTTGCTGTGATTTATGTCAAAGAGTGTTCTTCCTATGTTTTCCTCTAAGAGTTTTATAGTGTCCAGTCTTACATTTAGGTCTCTAATCCATTTTGAGTTTATTTTTGTGTATGGTGTTAGGGAGTATTCTAATTTCATTCTTTTACATGTAGCTGTCCAGTTTTTCCAGCACCACTTATTGAAGAGACTGTCTTTTCTCCATTGTATCTCTTTGCCTCCTTTGTCATAGATTAGTTGGCCATAGGTGCGTGGGTTTATCTCTGGGCTTTCTATCCTGTTCCATTGATCTATATTTCTGTTTTTGTGCCAGTACCATATTGTCTTGATTACTGTAGCTTTGTAGTATAGTCTGAAGTCAGGGAGTCTGATTCCTCCAGCTCCGTGTTTTTCCCTCAAGACTGCTTTGGCTATTCGGGGTCTTTTGTGTCTCCATACAAATTTTAAGATGATTTGTTCTAGCTCTGTAAAAAAATGCCATTGGTAATTTGATAGGGATTGCATTGAATTTGTAGATTGCTTTGGGTAGTAGTCATTTTCACAATGTTGATTCTTCCAATCCAAGAACATGGTATATCTCTCCATCTGTTGGTATCATCTTTAATTTCTTTCATCAGTGTCTTATAGTTTTCTGCATACAGGTCTTTTGTCTTGCTAGGTAGGTTTATTCCTAGGTATTTTATTCTTTTTGTTGCAGTGGTAAATGGAAGTGTTTCCATAATTTCTCTTTCAGATTTTTCATCATTAGTGTATAGGAATGCAAGAGATTTCTGTGCATTAATTTTGTATCCTGCAACTTTACCATATTCATTAATTAGCTCTAGCAGTTTTCTGGTGGCATTTTTAAGATTCTCTATGTATAGTATCATGTTATGTGCAAACAGTGACAGTTTTACTTCTTCTTTTCCAATTTGTATTCCTTTTATTTCTTTTTCTTCTCTGATTGCCGTGGCTAGGACTTCCAGAACTATGTTGAATAATAGTGGTGAGAGTGGACATCCTTGTCTTGTTCCTGATCTTAGAGGAAATGCTTTCAGTTTTTCACCATTGAGAATGATGTTTGCTGTGGGTGTGTTATATATGGCCTTTATTATGTTGAGGTAGGTTCCCTCTATGCCCACTTTCTGGAGAGTTTTTATCATAAATGGGTGTTGAATTTTGTCAAAAGCTTTTTCTGCATCTATTGAGATGATCATATGGTTTTTATTCTTCAATTTGTTAATATGGTGTATCACTTTGATTTGCATATATTGAAGAATCCTTGCATCCCTGGGATAAATCCCACTTGATCATGGTTTATGATCCTTTTAATGTGTTGTTGGATTCTGTTTGCTAGTATTTTGTTGAGGATTTTTGCATCTATATTCATCAGTGATATTGGTCTGTAATTTTCTTTTTTTGTAGTGTCTTTGTCTGGTTTTGGTATCAGGGTGATGGTGGCCTCATAGAATGAGTTTGGGAGTGTTCCTTCCTCTGCAATTTTTTGGAAGAGTTTGAGAAGGATAGGTGTTAGCTCTTCTCTAAATGTTTGATAGAATTCACCTGTGAAGCCATCTGGTCCTGGACTTTTGTTTGTTGGAAGATTTTTAATCACAGTTTCAATTTCATTACCTGTGATTGGTCTGTTCATATTTTCTATTTCTTCCTGGTTCAGTCTTGGGGGTGGTTATACCTTTCTAAGAATTTGTCCATTTCTTCCAGGTTGTCCATTTTATTGCCATAGAGTTGCTTGTAGTAGTCTCTTAGGATGCTTTGTATTTCTGTGGTGTCTGTTGTAACTTCTCCTTTTTCATTTCTAATTTTATTGATTTGAATCATCTCCCTCTTTTTCTTGATGAGTCTGGCTAATGGCTTATCAATTTTGTTTATCTTCTCAAAGAACCAGCTTTTAGTTTTATTGATCTTTGCTATTGTTTTCTTTGTTTCTATTTCATTTATTTCTGCTCTGATCTTTATGATTTCTTTCCTTCTGCTAACTTTGGGTTTTGTTTGTTCTTCTTCCTCTAGTCTCTTTAGGTGTAAGGTTAGATTGTTTACTTGAGATTTTTCTTGTTTCTTTAGGTAGGCTTGTATAGCTATAAACTTCCCTCTTAGAACTGCTTTTGCTGCATCCCATAGGTTTTGGGTCATCGTGTTTTCATTGTCATTTGTCTCTAGGTATTTTTTGATTTCCTCTTTGATTTCTTCAGTGATCTCTTGGTTATTTACTAACGTATTGTTTAGCCTCCATGTGTTTGTCTTTTTTACGTTTTTTTCCCTGTAATTCGTTTCTAATCTCATAGCGTTGTGGTCAGAAAAGGTGCTTGATATGATTTCAATTTTCTTAAATTTACTGAGGCTTGACTTGTGACCCAAGATGTGATCTATCCTGGAGAATGTTCCGTGTGCACTTGAGAAGAACGTGTAATCTGCTGTTTTTGGATGGAATGTCCTATAAATATCAATTAAATCTATCTGGTCTATTGTGTCATTTAAAGCTTCTGTTTCCTTATTTATTTTCATTTTGGATGATCTGTCCATTGGTGTAAGTGAGGTGTTAAAGTTCCCCACTATGATTGTGTTACTGTCAATTTCCTCTTTTATAGCTGTTAGCAGTTGCCTTATGTATTGAGGTGCTCCTATGTTGGGTGCATATATATTTATAATTGTTATATCTTCTTCTTGGATTGATCCCTTGATCATTATGTAGTGTCCTTCCTTGTCTCTTGTAACATTCTTTATTTTAAAGTCTATTTTATCTGATATGAGTATAGCTACTCTAGCTTTCTTTTGATTTCCATTTGCATGGAATATCTTTTTCCATCCCCTCACTTTCAGTCTGTATGTGTCCCTAGGTCTAAAGTGGGTCTCTTGTAGACAGCATATATATCCATTGTTTTTGTATCCATTCAGCAAGCCTGTGTCTTTTGGTTGGAGCATTTAATCCATTCACATTTAAGGAAATTATCGATATGTATGTTCCTATGACCATTTTCTTAATTGTTTTGGGTTTGTTTTTGTAGGTCCTTTTCTTCTCTTGTGTTTCCCACTTAGAGAAGTTCCTTTAGCATTTGTTGTAGAGCTGGTTTGGTGGTGCTGAATTCTGTTAGCTTTTGCTTGTCTGTAAAGCTTTTGATTTCTCCATCAAATCTAAATGAAATCCTTGCCGGGTAGAGTAATCTTGATTGTAGGTTCTTCCCTTTCATCACTTTAAGTATATCATGCCACTCCCTTCTGGCTTGTAGAGTTTCTGCTGAGAAATCAGCTGTTAACCTTATGGGAGTTCCCTTGTATGTTATTTGTCGTTTTTCCCTTGCTGCTTTCAATAATTTTTCTTTGTCTTTAATTTTTGCCACTTTGATTACTATGTGTCTCAGCGTGTTTCTCCTTGGGTTTATCCTGTATGGGACTCTCTGCACTTCCTGGACTTGGGTGGCTATTTCCTTTCCCATGTTAGGGAAGTTTTCAACTATAATCTCTTCAAGTATTTTCTCTGGTCCTTTCTCTCTCTCTTCTCCTTCTGGGACCCCTATAATGCGAATGTTGTTGCGTTTAATGTTGTCCCAGAGGTCTCTTAGGCTGTCTTCATTTCTTTTCATTCTTTTTTCTTTATTCTGTTCCGCAGCAGTGAATTCCACCATTCTGTCTTCCAAGTCACTTATCTGTTCTTCTGCCTCAGTTATTCTGCTATTGATTCCTTCTAGTGTAGTTTTCATTTCAGTTATTGTATTTGTCATCTCTGTTTGTTTGTTCTTTAATTCTTCTAGGTCTTTGTTAATCATTTCTTGCATCTTCTCAATCTTTGCCTCCATTCTTATTCTGAGGTCCTGGATCATCTTCACTATCATTATTCTGAATTCTTTTTCTGGAAGGTTGCCTATCTCCACTTCATTTAGTTGTTTTTCTGGGGTTTTTTCTTGTTCCTTCATCTGGTATATAGCCCTCTGCCTTTTCATCTTGTCTATCTTTCTGTAACTAGGAATAGTTTTCTTGAAGGCAGAGATATTACACATAATTACTTGTCAATTTGCCTTAGTCATTATTGTATAAGAATCTGGGAAAACACAATTTAATTAAAGGATATGATTGGATATTTAAATAGTTACTTAAGTGTATGCTATAGAGACCTTTCAAAATATGTTAAAAAGGTAAAAAGTACTTGATTATCTGACTCTGGGGTATACTTAAAAAACTTGCCTACTTGGTAAGGTTAAAACAGGCAGATATACAGTTTACATTGCAGCTGTAACTGTGGTATCTGAGTAATTTACCTGGTTCCCAACAGACAGAACCAAGGGTAATTCCTGCCTAGGCATAGCCTAGTTAGAGTCTGGTTAGGTGGTCTTGGTTTGGGTATGATTGAAGATTTTGAAAATGAAAGAATTGAGAAGAATCAAAGCAATATTATAATGAAGCTAAAAGCGGTTTGCTACATAGCTAACTAAGCCATGTATCTAACAAATTATAATATACGCGAACTGTGGGTTTTACTGTAATATCTATCTAACTATGTACTATTACTACATATCCTTACTAAAGGATGGGCAAACTTTATAGCCATGAGTGACAAAAGGAAACTTTGTTGTTCAAAGGTTGGATTCCATACTTGTATCTGCTCTACTGTCCATTCACTTTCGTCCTGTAGACTTTCTTTTTTTTTTTCTCATTAAGACAGTTTTTTTAGAGCCAGTTCTAGGCTCACAGCAGAATTGAGTGGAAAGTACAGAGTTGTCATAGTCCAGACCTCACACATGCAGAGCCTCCTCCATTACCAGTATCCCCCACCAAAGTGGTACGTTAGTTACAGTTGATGAACCTATATTGACACATCGTAATTGATCAAAATCCATAGTTTGTTGTGGTTCACTCTTTTTTTTTTTTTTTTTTTTTTATGGCTGAATCGGGTCTTTGTTGCTGCGCATGGGCTTTCTCTAGTTGCGGCGAGTGGGGGCTACTCTTTGTTGCTGTGTGGGGGTGTGATGGTTCACTCTTGATGTTGTACATTCTGTGGGTTTGGACAAATGTATAATGATATGTATCCAATATTATAGAATCATACAGAGTATTTTCCCTGTCCCCTAAATCCTCTGTGTTCTGCCTATTCCCAAACCCTGGCAACCACTGATCTTTTTACTGCCTCCATAGTTTTGCCTTTTCCAGAATGTCATATAGCTGGAATTATGCAGTATGTAGCCTTTTTGGATTGGCTTCTATTAGTTACTAATATGCATTTTAATTTTACCCATGTCTTTTCATGGCTTGATAGCTCATTTCTTTTTAGCACAGAATAATATTCCGTTGTCTAGATATGCTACAATTTATCCATTTGCCTACTGGAGGACATCTTGGTTGCTTACAAGTGTTGGCCATTATGAATAAAACTGCTATAAATATGTGTGCAGGTTTTTATGTGGACATAGTTTCCAGCTCCTTTAGGTAAATACCAAGCAGTGCAATTGCTGGATCATACGGTAAGAATATATTTAGTTTTATAAGAAACCATTCATTAAACTGTCTTCCAAAGTGGCTGTATCATTCTGCAGCAATGAATAAGAGTTCCTGTTGCTTCATATCCTCACCAGCCAATATTCTGCATTTTGGCCATTCTAATGGGTGTAGAGTGGCATCTCATTGTTTTAATTTGCATTTCCCTGGTGACATATGATGTGAAGTCATATGTCAGACTTAATATAGCCGGAAATAGTTAGAAGCCCTCTTACTCTATAATGCTTAGAACCGATTTTGTTGGCTAATAGAAAAATATGTTTAAATGAGAGAATCATTAAAATAATACATTTCTTGAACATTTAATTTTAACTGAAAACTAAATTCAGCTGACTACTCTTTTGATGTCAGGCTAAGGTCATTTTTTCTACTAAGAATCTATTAATTTGTTTTGTATGTTATCTTTCTTGTATAAACCACACTTGTAATTCATCATTTATGAGGACTTACACACTTAATGAATTCTACACTTAGGTTATTCTCATAAGCATTTTATTATTTCTCTCATTACAGAACAGTTCCTTGTTCAACAGTAATTGTTAGAATATATGACTCAGCTTTATCAAATGTTTCCAAAGCTTTAAACCTTTTTCATAGAAACACCAACTCTTTTTTATTAATTAATTACTTTATTTATTTATTTTTGGCTGCATTGGGTCTTCATTGCTGCGTGCAGACCTTCTCTAGTTGCAGCGAGTGGGGGCTACTCTTTGTTGCGGTGCGCGGGCTTCTCATTGTGGTGGCTTCTCTTGTTGTGGAGCATGGGCTCTAGGCATGCAGGCTTCAGTAGTGTGGCACACAGGCTCAGTAGTTGTGGTGCACAGGCTTAGTTGCTCTGCGGCATGTGGGGTCTTCCCGGACCAGGGCTCGAACCCATGTCCCCTGCAGTGGCAAGCAGATTCTTAACCATTGTGCCACCAGGGAAGTCCCAAAACACCAACTCTTTACACTCACATTTTATTGGCTTACATGCTATTTAATAAAATGACAAAATTACAATAAGTATAATTGACATAAAAAGGTTTAGGAACAAGCACAACTAATTCTTGAACCATACAACTTAAAGTGAACAGAAGTAGATAAGTGTGCCAAAGATTAGCCAGTGTAAGCTATGAGTTTTGGTGAGCTGTGGTATCAGTCTTTACATTTTACAGAAAGACTGAAGATTGTTTAAGTTGGTTAATTTAGCAACATCTATAAATCATGACCTTGTATTTTGTGATGGAAATGATTGGCTTGTGGGAAACTGATTGGATAATCAATCACATCCTAGTGGACTAGATTTTCCTAATTATTTCCTAGCTTCTCCTCTACAAAAGACTGTCATAGCTCAGTACTCAGAACACGTGACTCGTGCAAAAACATAACTCTGACTTTACAACCATGTGTAGGTTTATAATAATATACTTAATATAAATATATAATTCATATGTATTAAAATTTTTTTAATGAAGAAATGTATTTTTTGGAACATATTAGTGAATAATTAGCTCTTTGAAAACCCTTGCATCTAGGCCTCCTCTTAGTTCTCCAGCCAAATCTTTGATCATAGCGCTCATAGCCTGAAAGATTAAATAGCAAATTGCAGTTCCCACTGTTTCATGGTCCCTTGCCTTTGCTTTTACCATTTCCTTTGTTGATATGCTCTTCCCACTTTTGATTGGCTCTTTAATATTAACCACCCTTCAACACTCAGCTTATGTGTGGCTTTCTTCAGGAAACTTTCCCAAACACCCCAGTTCGGGCTCATACCCCTGATTTTGTTGCCGTGGCACCCTTTTATAGAATTATTTTAAAATTAACTGTATATTATACACTGGACTGTACATCCTTCAAAGGTAAGCACTGTATCTCATTTACGTTTGTACACAGGACTCAGCAAGATGAACATGCTAGATACTCAGTGTTTAACTGAAGAGCAAGGTGCCCAAGTTCATGTTTTGCAAAGTTCACAACCACCATTTAGGTATAGAATTTTATGACAAGACTTAGGAAGATTTGATGTAGAGAGCAGAAACCTGGCAGATGACTAAAGGAGGTTAATGTAAAAACTGCATTTTTAAATTGCTGGAAGGATAATAGGTTTGTATCTTGGCTACATACTAGTATTATGTCAGGCCTTGAAAAATTGGGGTCAGCTTCAGTAGTAGATATACAAGTGGTAGAAGCTTATATATGTTCATTTAAGGTTGGGCATCTTCTTAAATCATCCCAGGCTAATATTCTGTAAATCTTAGATTGCCCTCAAATAGCTAAAGAAAATGGAGGGTGGGGGAGTTTTCATGTAGTACAAATAGAGTTAACTAATTTTTTAGGGTTTTAAAAATTGTTTATTAGTGATATCATCATTATAAGCTGGATGAATAAAACAACCATTTAATTGCCTAATGTGCTAATATCTAATGGGAGAAACAGAGACATTATTGAAAGAACATAAGTCTGAGATTCAGATCATTTGGCACTATTTCCAGTGACGCCTTGCTCTAGCTTTGTGGCCTTGAATGTATTCCTGCAACTCTCTGTGATTCAACTTTCAAATCTGCAGGCTGATAGTTCTCAACTGAGGGTGATTTTGTCCCCCAGGGGACATTTGGCAATGTCTGGAGACATTTTTGACCATCACAATTTGGGGGCTGTTATGGGCATTTAGTGGATAGAGGCCAGAGCTATTGCTAAGCATCCTACAGTATGCAGAACAGCTGCCAGCAACAAAGAATTACCCATCCAAAATCTCAATAGTGCCAAGGCTGAGAAATCCTGGGCTAGATAATCTATGAGGGGCTTTTCTAACCTCACTATCTCTCTTTCTCAAACGAAGGCTGATCATTTTTTTAAAATTTTAAATTATCTGAGTAAACATAAAAATGAGGATATTCCATGAATTCAGTTGTCCAGTAGATTTTTAAATGGTGTCTTAGTAATTTTCAATGAATTAAATAACATAAGCAGAGAAGAATAAATACAGTCAAAATGTACTACTCTGCACGTCTTCTGATTCAGCATTCTCAAATGTGAGTTAAATATAGTTGTAGAAAACCCAGGAGAGATGAAGATGTTTATTTTTTTCAGTAGTGTGACAGTTTCCCAGTGCTGACAGATAGGTACCAGTAGTATTTATAGGGAAAGGGAAAAAACTAATGTTGAAGAGCTTAAATACTATAATTTAGTGGAGAACCGTATTTCAGTACATAGCAACTTTCAGAGATGAATACACATCCCTATGATTTAAAGTAAGATTTATCAGTGGTATAAAAATATTTCAGTATACTGAATTTCATGACTTGGGATCAGTTAAGAATGAACATCAATGCTAGTAGAATTCTCACTTACTTTGGAGGACGTGTGTATTTTGAAATTCTCAGGGGTGATTAATGTTTAGGTCCTATCTGCTCCATATCTTTATGACATATTCACTTAAAGAGCCTGAGAACAGGTTTCAAAAGCAACAACATAAATACCAACCACATTTTTCTAAGCATAAGACAAGGTTTTCGTTTGTTGTCTAAAATGTTTCCTAAAGACTAGGGTGACCGGATGTGAGACTTGAGGTAGTTATGGAAGGGGAACTGGAAGTGGTTCTCTGACTTTCTTCCAGGTACCTCTCCCTTATTCTTCTGTCTGCCCCCTTGCACACTTGACTCACCAAGTACGGATCCCAAATTGGAGCCCATGCCAAATTCCTAGGTAATGGCGCCGTGTCTTCTTTCTGTTTATCCCTAATGTCTGGCGTGCAGTGGCTCTAAATCACCTCGCTGCCCCCAGGCCTCAGGCTCTTTCCCTCCATTCCCCTTCATCCTGCTCCTCCCCCTCCCTTCCATCTTGGCTTGGTATATACAAATTTTGTGGTGGTTTAGCTACATTTATCTAGCACTTCTAGATGTTTAGAGAAGAAGGGGAGCCCTCCCACCTGATCCCAACCTGCTGCATTGCTGGAACCCATTCCTTATTCAATCTATTAAAATCTTATTTCTTCATTTTATTACCAAAAAATTCTTTCACACAGCTAATTGATGGGTCTCTGGTTTTCTTTCCACCCCAGCAAGAAAATTGGTTTCCCAAAACCAATGCCCCCTTTCCCTACCCTGATTATTATGTGTAATAGGAATTGACAGAGCACACACAGGGCATGATTGTGAAACATTTTTTTTTTACTCTGTTGAAATAATAGTGGTGGCCTTACCGTCTCTTGGAATATCAAACACTTGGCTCAAGATTGAGAAAAATGTAAGTCAGCAAGCTTATCTCTAATTCCCCATAATAAAAGGAATCAAGTGTTTTAGAGCTGTCAGTAGTACTTGGACTTTGTCTACTGCTATGTCATTTACTTTTTCCCCCTCAAAATAAAACTGGTGTGTAGGCAGAACTGAAGCCAGCAGTTGAGATTCGGGACTATCTCCAGCATTAGGTTCAACTTCAAAGTGTTTCTCAAGGGCCTATTCATCCCTGGTTTGCAGTGCGGAGTTGCGGTCCTAATCATTTTTTCATGTGCTGATGAGGAAAATGAAGGAACGGATATTTCCCCTCCTTCTGCTTTGTCATCTTGACCCTGGTTGTGCTGGTTGAGTTTCTCATTAATGATGCAAGGTCTAGTTATCTGTGCTGTGCTCAGTTGGGAATCATTTTTCATAACTTATTTTTCACTGGCCAGCACTCTATGGAAGAGTCTTGGAAATGATTTACCCAGCACTCTATGCCTTAGGGCAGCGCACTTTTGAATAAAAGTGCTAATGGTCAGAACTGAAGGGACATTCCTGTGTTTTGGATTGGTTCCCAAATTCATTGAATTTCAGGATGCCTTGAGGGTAATTGTCAACTGTTTTATTTATAGAAATGGTTTATTCAGTGTAGTCGTGTCTGCCATATGGTGCCTTAGTATGCCATCAAATGGGTAATCAAAGCTTAAGAGCAAATTTCCAAGAACTAATAAAACAAATGTGTTGAATAGAATGAGTGTTCTTTGGGACAGCAGACATCAGTGGCTGGATCGCTGAGAAAACCTTTGCTTTTCTCTTAGCTATTTAGTAGATGGAAATTTTTTTGAACCAGTATGCCCAGTATAGTACCTTAAAGTTTTTTAAATTATAAAAGCAGTACACATTTATTTAAAAATCAGTCTGGAATGGAAGAATAAAAATGAAATGATTCAATTTATCCCCCTGCTACCCTAATACCTTGGGGAATATGCTTTCAGATAATTAAAGGGACAGAAAAAGAAAGAGATGGAGTCGAATATGAAATTTTAAAAATATAAATGAATCATAATATATATAATTATCCAACTTGTTTTTTTCAATGTGTCTTAGTTTTATGTGTCAGGATATGTCAGTCCATCTCATTGTTTTTACAGCAGTATAGTATTCCAGATCACAGAGGAACATGCCATGATTTAGGTGAGTCTTCTGCTATTGATAAACTGAAGGTGACTGCCAATGTTTCACTGTTATAAACAGTGACTTAGTGAACATCTTTGTATCTTAGAATACATAGGCTGACATTTCTGTAGGATTAATACTTAAAAATGGAATTTATCATCACCAGTTATACATATTTTGAATTCTGGTTGATATTCTTAAATTGCCTCTCTCCAAAGACACTTTTAATTGACATCTTCACCAGCACTGTATGAGAGGGCTTATTTCCTCCATACCTCAGTGCCCAGCTTTTCTTGATGGAAGAAAGTTTTGGGGTTCTTTGGTGTTTTGGCCTATAATCCCCACCCTGACCACACTTACCAGATAGATTCCTATTGTACTCCATGGAGAGAATAAAATAACAAAAATAGCAAGAAACAACTCTGAGGATATGGCTCTTCTGAGCAGTTTAAACAAAACCTAAGCAAAGCAAATTAAGTGACTCTGTTATCAGCAGAGGCTTCTGCTTACCCCTGTGCTAAATGACAGGCTGCTAGGCTGGATCACAGGAACTCCTGTACAAACAAAGGTGGATACCTTGAACCAGTTAGTAAGTCAGAGGTGTTTCTCCACTTTTTTCCCCAAATTCCCAGCCTGAGTCTTGCATCTAACCACTTCCATTTGAAGAAAGTCCCCAACTACTAGTTTTCAAGTCCCAGAGCATTTGCTCTAAGACTTAGCAGTCACCCTTCTCAGATCTCAAGGGAGACAGCAGCTCCTGGACCTGGCATATGAGAGTCTAAAAAAGGCCATCCTCCTCCCATCCCCTCCAACACCCCCCAACCCCCATGCACAGAAAGAGATAGAGGGAAACATTTTTCTAAGGGAAAAATAGGCAAAAAGAATGGATGAGAGAGTGGCAACTGGGTGTTATCCCAGCTCCTGGGATAGAGGAACAAAAAGAAGCCTTAAATCTTATCAGCCATAGCTTATACTTGATAGAGTGCGGGGTGGAGGGGCAGATGGGAGAAGATCCTTAAACTTCCAGTAGGGACCAGCAAACACTGTATTAGATGTGTACCCCTTATCTTTGGGGTCCTTACTCATACTTCCTGGTGGCTAAAATTTGATATATTTCTATTCATTTCTTTTCAGATCTTAACTATTTACATTTTTTGGACTTTATATTTCCGTTTCCCTTCTGCATTACTTGCTTTAAAAACAACAAATCCACTGAAGAAATTCAACCTTAACCTTTTCATTCAAGTACATGTTTTTTTTTAAAAAAAACATATTTATGGATAATAATAATATAGAAGTAGTTTGCAGCTATAAGCAGATTCAGTGTCATCTTTGCCACCTACTTCCTGTATTATGTAAACACTCAGTCTATTAAAGACATAGAAATCCTTTTTATGTCCCTTATCAGGAGATTGGCAGCCAAATTATGTCTTAAAATTTTTTAAATTAATTTACTTTAGAATACTTATATACATGGTAACTTCGAAGACGAGCTAGCTCAAATTCTGCAACAAATTCAGTTGTTGTCTATAAGTAGATTATCATGAGAAAGAAGAGAATTGATAAAATATCTGTTACCTCACTTAAAGGTAGAAGTAACAGTGTTATTTAAACACTAAATTTTCTCTCCTTTTCCACACCTCCGATTCTCTCTCTTTTCTTGTGTTTGCTAACAGGCAGTTGGAACATATATTGCTGCTACCTTTCACTTTCACATGTAGGATAGAACTCTGGAAAACTGAAAAAGGCTTTGCAGTTTCTTCAGTGACTAAAATCACAAGCCAGGCATTTAAAAACAATTTTTTATTAAGTAATTCTTTAACGAGTTTTTTTGTGTCTGTAAATCAAGAAATTTCCTTTTTTTCCACAAAGATCTTATATATATATTTCTCCTTTAAGCCACTTAGAATGGAACTACAAACTGTACAGTCTCAAGTACTTTATAAATCTGAAAGCTATGCCCTGTAGTGTGTGATGACTTTGCAGGTAGGCACTGCAACCAAATCTATCTGGAGAACAAGCTATTATTATACACCCACAGTGTGTATTTGATGAAATGGTAGGCAATTAAAGTTTACATAAACATGCATTGTATTAAAATAGTTTGTATATAGCAGATATTTTTTATATAGTAACTGGACAGTTTTACAATGGGAATAGAAATGCTATAAAACTTATATATGAAGAGTGCCATTAAAAGATAGCCTTTATTTATTTATTTATTTATTTATTTATTTATGGCTGTGTTGGGTCTTCGTTTCTGTGCGAGGGCTTTCTCCAGTTGTGGCAAGTGGGGGCCACTCTTCATCGCGGTGCGCGGGCCTCTCACTATCGCGGCCTCTCTTGTTGCGGAGCACAGGCTCCAGACGCGCAGACTCAGTAATTGTGGCTCACAGGCCCAGCTGCTCCGCAGCATGTGGGATCTTCCTAGACCAGGGCTCGAACCCGTGTCCCCTTCATTGGCAGGCAGATTCTTTTTTTATTAAACTGTTATTAATATTTTGTTAAATTTCCATTTGATCTCTTGTTTAGCATGTTTTGTTTTGTTTTTTTTAATTAATTAATTACTTTATTTATTTATGGCTGTGCTGGGTCCTCGTTTCTGCTCGAGGGCCTTCTCCAGTTGCGGCAAGCAGGAGCCACTCTTCATCGCGGTGCGCGGGCCTCTCACTGTCGCGGAGCACAGGCTCCAGACGCGCAGGCGCCAGACGCGCAGGCTCAGCAGGTGTGGCCCACGGGCCCAGTTGCTCCGCGGCATGTGGGATCTTCCCAGACCAGGGCTCGAACCCGTGTCCCCTGCATTGGCAGGCAGACTCCCAACCACTGCGCTAGCAGGGAAGCCCAGCAGGCAGATTCTTAACCACTGCGCCACCAGGGAAGCCCCAAAGGTAGCCCTTTTTAATATTACCTGAATTTTGGGGGATGTGAGTGGGCAGATGAGTAATTGAAAAATAAAATCAACCTAAAAATTAAACCAAGGATTGCCTGAGCTTGTTTTTCATAATTGGGAGCTTTTGTGGCTTTGTAGGAGGCTGTAGGTTCTGGAAAGAGCACTGGTTTAGAAGCAGGAAGACCTGGTGTTAGACTGGCTTTCCTGTAAATTAGTCATGTCATTCACTCCTCCAAGTCTCAAATTCCTCAATTTAAAAAGGACCCTATACCACAGAGTAAAGGCTTAATAAATGCTTGTTGAATGAAAGAATGAATGAAGCTTTTAAAAATTCCTTGCCAATATTAGGAAATTCCACTAGGAATAAAACTAAAAGAAAAAGTCAGCATCACAGATTTCAAAAAACCTCCAGCCAAACATTCTTTATATTTAGTTTAAATTTGTTTGTAGATTTACAGATGTTGTATAGAACACATTTTCTCAGGCACAAAATGACTTCTGGTCTCAGAATACAATGCCACATTAACTGGTTTGGAGAGAAAGAGTCTCACATGCTACAGAAATGTGACTCTGGATAATGCCAGTTTGACACAGATGGGGATGAATTAGTTGTCCAAAACATCCAAGTATGTGATGCATAAAGCAGCATTGGCAGCCAGTGGGGAAGGTCTTATCAATGAAGTTCACAAAGCTCTGAATGTTTACTTCACAGTGGAAATGTGATCAGAAAACTGAGTTGTCATAGAAACCCTTATGCCAGAGATAAAACGTTTTAATACTACAGATTAAATGGATTCAGTGACAAAGGAGCTGTATTCTGAATTTTGAACTCAGGTATTCTGGTTTTCTTTTTTAACTTGCTTAATTGATACTCCTTTTTTTTTTTTTTTGATACTCCTTTTTAAAAGGACTTTTAATATCTAGAAGGGAGTCAAGTATTTTTGTGTAAATTGTCCATAGACTTCTGTTGAAAAGCTGTATGAAATCAAATATATTTTTTATGAAGTGGTAAGCTTTCTCATGTTTATTTCTCATGTAAAATTATCTTTTTACTTGGAATCAAAATAATTTTAGTGATATCAATTAGTGACATAGGAAGGTAGATATCCCAACTGTCTACATTTTCATATACAGAATCCTAAATCTCTAAGAATCAGATAATAGCTGCTATTGGCTTAGAAATGAAAATTAATAGTTTCCCAATCTACTGAAGAGTCAACCATTTAGGAAAACAGACAAATACTGAATTACTTGATTATGTGGAGAGCTGGTATTTATTGAGGGCCTGCTGTGGGCCTGGCAATGCTGGACCCTGTGTACATGATTTCATTTAATCCTCCAACTACTCTGAAATGTCTTCATTTCTTGATGTGTAAGCTGAGGCTAAGAGATGTTAAACAATGTGCCCAAGGTCATACATAGATAAGCAGGCTGACCTGGAATTCAAACCCATTGAACTTCCAGAATGGTTCCATGCTGCCACATACAGTTACCTAGATACAAATTTCTAAGGAACAGAGTAGACAATTTATGATAAATAAAATATAGTTGAGGTAGGGTGGAGACTCTATAATAAGAAGGACTAGAAGAATGTCTAGATTTTACACGTGATGGTCTCTACTGGACTGATCTGTTAGGCAAGGAGTTAAACAACCAGCCTCCCAGCCTGGTATGAAAAATTTGAAACAATTATGGGCATGAACATATTTTCACATAATTCACACTAATGCCATTTTAATAAATGATCCTAAATATGCCTGCATGTGTTTTCAGCTTTTTGAAAGGAACTGATGTGATTCTTGGCTTTTAATTATGCACAGCCTGTTGACTGGACATTTTCAGATGTTTCCCTGGAACATTATGTGTTATTGCTTATAATACGTTAGCTATTTATTAAATTAAGTTTAAATTGTAGAAAACTTACTTTATCATATACTTTATCATGGGACCTGTTACCAAAATCAACCATCTTGAGAATATGCATCACTGAAGAATTTGGACTAATCAAATCATTAGGCAGAGAATTTAATCATAACTCAGCCAACCTCTGATGGGCAAGTTAGTTGCACCATTCTCAAATCTATTGTGGTTGATGTGGTATTTATAATGAACATAGATTAGTTGAAAAGGAGTAATGTTTTCAAGTGAAAGATTGTAATAGAGAGTGAAAATTTGATTTGGAATATGAGAAATGACAGAGAGCAACGTTGGAAAAGATATAACCAGATATTCTGAAATACATGTTTAAAGGCAGAAAAAATAAATATATCTGAAGATGCAGTTGAAAGAAAAATAAGGATATGGAAAATGGTGATTGGCCACAGAAAAACGTTCACAAACCTTATCCATTCAACATGATATAATAATGATTGGATGGGTGGATAGATGGATGGATGCAACTAATAAAATGGCTACAGAAAAACCAGTGATATCCATTAAGAGTGATGCAATGAGTTCTAATCTTACTTATGGATATACTATGAGTAACCTCCCCCTCCTCCCTCTTCCCCCTCCTCCCTCTTCCCCCTCCTCCCTCTTCCCCCTCCTCCCTCTTCCCCCTCCTCCCTCTTCCTCCTCCCGCTCTCCACCCCCATCTCCCTCCCTTTCTCTCTCTATTTGGCCCTTACCAATATGTTGGGAGCTGTCCATGGTTCTGAACCATTGTTGCCTGTAGAAGTCATAGAGATGTTTTCCTTCTCTCAACTACAGTACCTTATTTTTCTTTTCTTTTTTCTTTTAACATCTTTATAGGAGTATAACTGCTTTACAACGTTGTGTTAGTTTCTGCTGTATAACAAAGTGAATCAGCTATATGTATACATATATCCCCATATCCCCTCCCTCTTGCGTCTCCCTCCCACCCTCCCTATCCCACCCCTCTAGGTGGTCACAAAGCACCGAGCTGATCTCCCCATGCAATGCAGCTGCTTCCCACTAGCTATCTATTTTACATTTGGTAATGTATATATGTCAATGCTACTCTCTCACTTCGTCCCAGCTTACCCTCCCCCCTCCCCGTGTCCTCAAGTCCATTCTCTACGTCAGCGTCTTTATTCCTGTCCTGCCCCTAGGTTCATCAGAACCTTTTTTTTTTTTATTTTTAGATTCCATATATATGTGTTAGCATACGGTATTTGTTTTTCTCTTTCTGACTTACTTCATTCTGTATGACAGACTCTGGGTCTATCCATCTCACTACAAATAACTCAATTTTGTTTCTTTTTATGCCTGAGTACTATTCCATTGTATATATGTGCCACATCTTTTTTTTTTTCTAAATTACAGATAACTTGGAAAACAAAGAAATGAACAAACTATAATCTGGTCACTTTAATATAATAGGCTACGTTTTCTTTTTTCTTTCTTGTTCTTTTGAATTTTATTTATTTATTTATTTTATACAGCAGGTTCTTATTACTTACCTATTTCATACATATTAGTATATATATGTCAATCCCAATCTCCCAATTCATCACAGCAGACCCCCACCACCACTTTCCCCCTTGGTGTCCATACGTTTGTTCTCTACATCTGTGTCTGTATTTCTGCCCTGCAAGCTGGTTCATCTGTACCATTTTTCTAGGTTCCACATATATGCATTAATATACGATATTTGTTTTTCTCTTTCCAACTTACTTCACTCTGTATGACAGTCTCTAGATCCATCCACGTCTCTACAAATGACCCAATTTCGTTCCTTTTTATGGCTGAGTAATATTCCATTGTATATATGTACCACATCTTCTTTATCCATTTGTCTGTCGATGGGCATTTAGGTTGCTTCCATGACCTGGCTATTGTAAATAGTGCTGCAATGAACATTGGGGTGCATGTGTCTTTTTGAATTATGGTTTTCTCTGGGTATATGCCCAGTAGTGGGATAGCTGGGTCATATGGTAATTCTGTTTTTAGTTTTTTTTTTGTTTATTTTATTTTATTTTATTATTTTTGGCTGCATTGGGTCTTCATTGCTGTGTGCAGGCTTTCTCTAGTTGCGACGAACGGCGGCTACTCCTCGTCGTGGTGCACAGACCTCCCATTGCGGTGGCTTCTCGTTGCCAAGCATGGGCTCTAGGCACATGGGCTTCAGTACTTGTGGCACGGGGGCTCAGCATTTGTGGCTCACGGGCTCTAGAGCACAGGCTCAGTAGTTGTGGCGCACGGGCTTAGTTGCTCCGTGGCATGTGGGATCCTCCCAGACCAGGGCTTGAACCCGTATCCCCTGTGTTGGCAGGCGAATTCCCAACCACTGCGCCACCAGGGAAGCCCAGTTTTTAGTTTTTTAAGAAACCTCCATACTGTTCTCCATAGTGGTTGTATCAATTTACATTCCCACCAACAGTGCAAGAGGGTTCCCTTTTCTCCACACCCTCTCCAGCATTTGTTGTTTGTAGATTTTCTGATGATGCCCATTCTAACTGGTGTGAGGTGATACCTCATTGTAGTTTTGATTTGCATTTCTCTAATAATTAGTGATGTTGAGCAGCTTTTCATGTGCCTCTTGGCCATCTGTATGCCTTCTTTGGAGAAATGTCTATTTAGGTCTTCTGCCCATTTTTTGATTGGGTTATTTTTTTTTTTAATATTGAGCTGCATGAGCTGTTTATATATTTTGGAGATTAATCCTTTGTCCATTGATTCGTTTGCAAATATTTTCTTCCATTCTGAGGGTTGTCTTTTTGTCTTGTTTGTAGTTTCCTTTGCTTTGCAAAAGCTTTGAAGTTTCATTAGGTCCCATTTGTTTATTTTTGTTTTTATTTCCATTACTCTAGGAGGTGGATCAAAAAAGATCTTGCTGTGATTTATGTCAAAGAGTGTTCTTCCTATGTTTTCCTCTAAGAGTTTTATAGCATGCAGTCTTACATTTAGGTCTCTAATCCATTTTGAGTTTATTTTTGTGTATGGTGTTAGGGAGTGTTCTAATTTCATACTTTTACATGTAGCTGTCCAGTTTTCCCAGCACCACTTATTGAAGAGGCTGTCTTTTCTCCATTGTATATTCTTGTCTCCTTTATCAAAGATAAGGTGACCATATGTGCATGGGTTTATGTCTGGGCTTTCTATCCTGTCCCATTGATCTATATTTCTGGTTTTGTGCCCATACCATACTATCTTGATTACTGGAACTTTGTAATATAGTCTGAAGTCCGGGAGCCTGATTCCTCCAGCTCCGTTTTTGTTTCTCAAGATTGCTTTGGCTCTTCGGGGTCTTTTGTGTTTCCATACAAATTGTGAAATTTTTTGTTCTAGTTCTGTGAAAAATGCCATTGGTATTTTGATAGGGGTTGCATTGAATCTGTAGATTGCTTTAGGTAGTATAGTTATTTTCACAATGTTGATACTTCCAATCCAAGAACATGGTATATCTCTCCATCTGTTTGTATCATCTTTAATTTCTTTCATCAGTGTCTTATAGTTTTCTGCATACAGGTCTTTTGTCTCCTTAGGTAGGTTTATTCCTAGATATTTTATTCTTTTTGTTGCAGTGGGAAATGGGAGTGTTTCCTTAATTTCTCTTTCAGATTTTTCATCTTTAGTGTATAGGAATGCAAGAGATTTCTGTGCATTAATTTTGTATCCTGCTACTTTACCAAATTCATTGATTAGCTCTAGTAGTTTTCTGGTGGCATCTTTAGGATTCTCTTTGTATAGTATCATGTCATCTGCAAACAGTGACAGCTTTACTTCTTCTTTTCCGATTTGGATTCCTCTTATTTCTTTGTCTTCTCTGACTGCTGTGGCTAAAACTTCCAAAACTATGTTGAATAATAGTGGGGTGAGTGGACAACCTTGTCTTGTCCCTGATCTTAGAGGAAATGGTTTCAGTATTTCACCACTGAGAATGATATTGGCTGTGGGTTTGTCAGATATCGCCTTTATTATGTTGAGGTAAGTTCCCTCTATGCCTACTTTCTGGAGGGTTTTTATCATAAATGGGTATTGAATTTTGTCAAAAGCTTTTTCTGCATCTATTGAGATGATCATATGGTTTGTCTCCTTCAGTTTGTTAATATGGTGTGTCACATTGATTGATTTGCATATATTGAAGAATCCTTGCATTCCTGGGATAAACCCCACTTGATCATAATGTATTATCCTTTTAATGTGCTACTGGATTCTGTTTGCTAGTATTTTGTTGAGGATTTTTGCATCTATGTTCATCAGTGATATTGGCCTGTAGTTTTCTTTCTTTGTGACACCTTTGTCTGGTTTTGGTATCAGGGTGATGGTGGCCTCGTAGAATGAGTTTGGGAGTGTTCCTCCCTCTGCTATATTTTGGAAGAGTTTGAGAAGGATAGGTGTTAGCTCTTCTCTAAATGTTTGATAGAATTCGCCTGTGAAGCCATCTGTTCCTGAACTTTTGTTTGTTGGAAGATTTTTAATCATAGTTTCAATTTCAGTGCTTGTGATTAGTCTGTTTATATTTTCTATTTCTTCCTGGTTCAGTCTTGGAAAGTTGTGCTTTTCTGAGAATTTGTCCATTTCTTCCAGGTGGTCCATTTTATTGGCATATAGTTGCTTGCAGTAATCTTTCATTATCCTTTGTATTTCTGCAGTGTCAGTTGTTACTTCTCTTTTTTCATTTCTAATTCTGTTGATTTGAGTCTTCTCCCTTTTTTTCTTGATGAGAAAAAAAGTGGTTTATCAATTTTGTTTATCTTCTCAAAGAACCAGCTTTTAGTTTTATTGATCTTTGCTATGGTTTCCTCATTTCTTTTTCATTTATTTCTGATCTGATCTTTATGATTTCTTTCCTTCTGCTAACTTTGGGGGGTTTTTTGTTCCTCTTTCTGTAATTGTAATTGCTTTAGGTGTAAGGTTAGGTTGTTTGAGATGTTTCTTGTTTCTTGAGGTAGGATTGCATTGCTCTAAACTTCCCTCTTAGAACTGCTTTTGCTGCATCCCATAGGTTTTGGGTCGTCGTGTTTTCATTGTCATTTATTTCTATGTATTTTTAAATTTCCTCTTTGATTTCTTCAGTGATTTCTGGTTATTAAGTAGTGTATTGTTTAGCCTCCACGTGTTTGTGTTTTTTGTTTTTTGTTTTTTTTTTTTTTTTTAATTATTATTTATTTATTTACTTATGGCTGTGTTGGGTCTTCGTTTCTGTGCAAGGGTTTTCTCTAGTTGCGGCAAGCGGAGGCCACTCTTCATTGCGGTGCGCGGGCCTCTCACTATCGCGGCCTCTCTTGTTGCGGAGCACAGGCTCCAGACGCGCAGGCTCAGTAATTGTGGCTCACGGGCCTAGTTGCTCCGTGGCATGTGGGATCTTCCCAGACCAGGGATCGAACCCGTGTCCTCTGCACTGGCAGGCAGATTCTCAACCACTGCGCCACCAGGGAAGCCCGTGTTTGTGTTTTTTACAGATTTTTTTCCTGTAATTGATATCTAGTCTCATAGCGTTGTGGTCAGAAAAGATACTTGATACGATTTCAGTTTCCTTAAATTTACCAAGGCTTGATTTGTGACCCAAGATATGATCTATCCTGGAGAATGTTCCATGAGCACTTGAGAAGAAAGTGTATTCCATTTTGGATGGAATGTCCTGTAAGTATCAATTAAGTCCATCTTGTTTAATGTATCATTTAAAGCTTGTGTTTCCTTATTTATTTTCATTTTGGATGATCTGTCCATTGGTGAAAGTGGGGTGTTAAAGTCCCCTACTATTATTGTGTTACTTTTGATTTCCTCTTTTACGGTTGTTAGCGTTTGCCTTATGTATTGAGGTGCTCCTATGTTGGGTGCATAAATATTTACAATTGTTATATCTTCTTCTTGGATTGATCCCTTGATCATTATGTAGTGTCCTTCTTTGCCTCTTGTAATAGTCTTTATTTTAAAGTCTATTTTGTCTGATATGAGAATTGCTACTCCAGCTTTCTTTTGATTTCCATTTGCATGGAATACCTTTTTCCATCCCCTCACTTTCAGTCTGTATGTGTCCCTAGGTCTGAAGTGGGTCTCTTGTAGACAGCGTATATATGGGTCTTGTTTTTGTATTCATTCAGCCAGTCTGTGTCTTTTAGTTGCAGCATTTAACCATTTACATTTAAGATAATTATTGATATGTATATTTTTATTACCATTTTCTTAATTGTTTTGGGTTTGTTTTTGTAGGTCTTTTCCTCCTCTTGTGTTTCCTGCCTAGAGAAGTTCCTTTAGCATTTGTTGTAAAACTGGTTTGGTGGTGCTGAATTCTCTTAGCTTTTGCTTGTCTGTAAAGGTTTTAATTTCTCCATTGAATCTGAATGAGACCCTTGCTGGGTAGAGTAATCTTCGTTGTAGGTTTTACCCTTTCATCTCTTTAAATATGTCCTGCTACTCCCTTCTGGCTTGCAGAGTTTCTGCTGAAAGATCAGCTGTTATAACCGTATGGGGATTCCCTTGTATGTTATTTGTTGTTTTTCCCTTGCTACTTTTTATACTTTTTCTTTGAATTTAATTTTTGATAGTTTGATTAATGTGTGTTTGGCGTGTTTCTCCTTGGATTTATCCTGTATGGGACTCTCTGTGCTTCCTGGACTTGATTGATTATTTCCTTTCCCATGTTAGGGATGTTTTCAACTGTAATCTCTTCAAATATTTTCTCAGACCCTTTCTTTTTCTCTTCTTCTTCTGGGACCCCTATAATTCGAATGTTGGTGCATTTAATGTTGTCCCAGATGTCTCTGAGACTGTCCTCAATTCTTTTCCTTCTTTTTTCTTTATTTTGCTCTGCTGTAGTTGTTTCCACTCTTTTATCTTCCAGGTCACGTATCCGTTCTTCTGCCTCAGTTTTTCTGCTATTGATTCCTTCTAGAGAAGTTTTAATTTCATTTATTGTGTTGTTCATCCTTGTTTTTTTGCTGTGTCTGGTGGTGTGTTTTGGCGTGTCTGTGAACTTAGTATGATTTTAGGCTGCCTCTCTGCTAATGGGTGGAGTTATGTTCCTGTCTTGCTAGTTGCTTGGCATGGGGTGTCCAGCACTGGAGCTTGCTGGCCGTTGCTTGGAGCTGGGTCTTAGCATTGAGACGGAGATCTCTGGGAGAGGTCTCACTGATTGATATTACATGGGGCCGGTAGGTCTCTGGTGGTCCAATATCCTGAACTTGGCTCTCCCACCTCAGAGGCTCAGGCCTGGCACCTGGCCGGAGCATCAAGACCCTGTCAGTCACACGGCTTAGGGAAGCCTTCAGCCAAACAGAAACATCGCGAACGGAGTGCACACCTGTAGAAACCCTCTGGTAGTTGCCATTCCTTTCTCTCAGTACCTTATTCTTTACCTTACACTTACTTGGATTGTAAATACAGCACCTTAGTCTTTCAGTAATGTTTCTTGTTATTGCCATTTCCAAGTATGTGATCTCAGTAGACATCCCAAACTTAACATGGCTAAAACTGAGCTCCTGGTATTTTCCCCAAACTAAATCTTCCTTCAGTCTTCCCCATCTCAATTAATGGTGGCTCTCTTCTTTGTTACTCAGGCTGACCCCACATCTATTGGGTCTACCTTCAAAATATATTCAGAATCCAACCAGTTTCACCACTCCACTGTGACCATTATTGTGCAAGCCACCACCATCTCTCACTGTCAGAGACCTCTCACTTGTCTTCTTGCTTATGTCCTGCTCCCCCCTCGTTCCCACTTTCAAAGTCTGTTCTCAGTGTGGAAGCCAGTTGTCAGATCATATCACTCCTTTGCTGAAAATCCTGTGATGGCTTCCTGCTTCAGTCAGAGTAAAAGCCAAAGTCTTTATAATGGCCCTTGCATGATGTAGGTTTCTTGACTGTTCTGTATCTTAGTCCTCTACTTTTCTCCCTCTCATGGCAGCCCATTTTAGCCACATAGGCCCTTTTGATGATCCTTGAACCCACTCAATTAGGTTCTTGCTTTAGGGCCTTTGCACTTGTTGTTCCTCCTCTGGATAGTTTTCCAAAGTTATATGCACAGCTCACTTCACTTTAGGTCTTTATTCAAATTCTTTTTCATTGATGTTCTTCCTGGTCTTTCTATCTAAACTTGTTTTTAAAAAAACTCTCCATAACAGTTTATGGCTCCCCTTTCCTGATTTTTTTTCCTTAGCATGTCTATGATCCAACAAACTGTATATTTTAAACATGTTGTTTCTCCCACTAAAATGTAAGCTCAATGCAAGTAAGGATTTTTTCTGTTTTGTCTAGTGTTGTGCCTAGAATAAAGCCTGGCACGTAGTAGGAGCTCTGTAAAAACTTACTAAATGAATGGAATTACATTCACAAATAACTCATTTGGGGAAAATGTCAATATTTGATATAAATAGGCACATCTCATTCTATCAGATTATTTTAGGTAACAAAGATGTTTTAAGTTTTTAGCATTAGTTGCTTTACAGTTTGGATCCTGGTGTTTGGAGATGTTAAAATGGGTATGAAGTCCAGCCATATAAGATTCAGAGGACTTCAGCAGAAGCTCCAGAGCTGGTGAGGTCCCAGGAAAATGTTCACATGAAGCCCCTTGACCCTATACTTCTTGCTTTCATTCTTTACCGCCACTTCTAACACATATATGTCCTAAAGAAACTGAAGGTTTCTAGTGGTGTGGGGCAAATAGAAGTGTTCCCTCAAACCATTTCAAGTGGAAAGAGGTAAATTGTATTTGGAATCTTATTTCTGTGAACAAGGTTTGATAAATGCTGTTGATTAAAAAAATTTTTTTCTTATAAAAGTTAACCAGCCACTAGGGGGTGCTGGGCATTCATATTCAGAGTAGGGTCCACAGTCTCATTGGGCTTGGCAAGTTAAGATGTCTAACCTCCCACAAACCATTTCCTTGTCTGTATTCCTTTTGGCATTTACCATTGTTTAATATTTCTCTCATTCCTCTTTTCCCCAGTATTTTCTTCAATTGGAGAGGGCAATTATGGAAGTGTTTGGTTTCTCACCTTTAGGAATTTGTGTTTAATCATTGCTAACCTCATTTCCATTTGCTAGGTAGCAGTGACTCATGCAAAGAGGGTCATGGCACTGGAGCCCTGTTAGTGCTTTCTTATTCTTTAGCATTTCTTCACTTTCCTAAAAAGTGTAAAAGTCTTTTAAGTGACTTGGCTGTCTCTGTAGGAGAGAGATTTTAAGAGAAACAATGGTCAAAATGACTAGCATTTATAGTTACGAGTATCAGTTCTTTCAGGTGTTTAGTTTCATACTATTTCAGTATAGGAAAATAACAGCCCATGTAGCCCCCCATATTCTTTATAAATTTTACACATGATTGTAAAGGTAATGGGGACACCAATATCTCATTGCCAAAAGTTAAACAGGAATCAAGTAAGAGCAAGGAATGAAAGGTGGAGAGAAATATATATATACAAATAATCATCTTCTCTCTAGTGTAGCATAGCATACATACTAGATCTTTAATTTAAACTTTGTTCTTCTTTAGTTAAGACAAAGTACCCTTATACAGTACTCTGCTGGTAGAGATCCATGTGGGAAAGAAACATATATCTTTATTTCATTAAATAATTTAGTAAATGGAAAAGCTGAGTCAATATGTTGTCATAATGTAGTGGTTACAATTAGGTTCTTTGGTGTTGAAGACTTTGGTTTGAAACTAAGCTCTGCTGCTTATTAGGTGAGTAACGTCACCCAAGTTACTTTTTAAATCTCTCTTGATCCTTAATTTCCTCATCCATCCAGTAAGTTTAATAATCCCTACCCTATGAAGTTATTTGTGAAGGTGTCTGGAGACATATATATAGTGATATATCTAACCATTAGCACAAAGTATGGCATGCAGTAGCTGCTCTATAGAATTTAGTCCCTTTCCACTTTCATATAAAAATTTTAATTTTGGTTGTTAGATTATCCCAGTCCTAGTGGAAAAGTTTGAAATTGATTTTGTCCTCCCTGAACAATAGTACAATATGTGTGTAAATTCATGTGTAGGAATTCTGTTATTAGAGTTCTCATAATGTAAGTAAAAAATCAGTATTTTGCTTTTTGAAGGTATCTTTTGTTACTCCTGGGTGGACTTCAGAGAGGACATCAAGGTAATCACTTAATATTAAAGTTGTGTATAGAATTATGCTTTACTGAAACAGCATGGGAAGAATCAATTTAAAGTATAGTGAGCCACACCAAAAACCTTATATGCGGTTTTGTCTTTGTCTTAATAAATGCCAAGACCTAATCCTCTGAAGTGGGTGCCATAGCTTTCAGTGAAACATCATCCGTGTACAATTACATCACTCCAGCTGATTTTCTATGGGTTTTGGAGATCATGTGTCCACAATTTGTGCAAGATGCCCTACTATGGTAGAGAATGATGACACTATTATATTTAAGTCTTGGATCGTCTGCTCAATAATTGTATGATCTTGGACAAGTCCATTAATTTGTTTGAACACAGCTCTTGTGCATAAAGAGCAGTAGTAATTCTGCCTATTGTACATCCTTGTATTGGGGCAAAAGTGTGTGTGTGTGTATATATATGATGGTTTCTCATTGCCAGACCGGTGTCTGCTTCTTTCACTGCTCAACCACATTTCTGAAACAATATAGGTTACTGTTAAAGTAGAGAATATGTAAGGGGCACCAGATGATGTGGGGAAACCATCTTTCTCTACTTTTTTTCTAAATGGTAGTGGTTAAGAAGTCTGTGAGATGGGAAAACAGGGGATTAATTAGTGGCTGATTCTATATTTGCCTAAGAAAATGAATGATGTTTTTAGTGTGCTTTGGAAATTAGTTTAGTAGTTTGTCTCATTTTTCTACTTTAGTATTTCAGTGTGTTAACTGAGTAGGATCCAGACAGAGTCTCCTACCTAATCCCAGAATGCCTTTCCCTTTACTTGGGGATAGCACCAAAGTAATTTGTCTTTCCAGACTGTCAGCCCTCCGTCTTTGTAGCAGATGAACAGCCCGTGGGGCTGCTTCTGGGCAACAGTGAACATCACACGGGTGCTCCAGCCTCCCTGCCAGAGATCTTAGGTCATCCTTCCTGCTCAGGCAAAGACTTCTTACAAGGCTCTTTTCTTGCCATCAGTTGTTACCTGGCTGCTGAGATAATGTTTCTCACATTTTATTTCAATATTGTAGTGTATTTATCCTAAGATAAATTTGACTTGCATTCATCGGTGGCTGTACCATGAGTTCATTTTTTGCTTGTGCATCCACTTTTTTTAAAAAATAAATTTATTTATGTATTTATTTTGGCTGCGTTGTGTCTTCGTTGCTGCACATGGGCTTTCTCTAGTTGCGGCGTGCAGGGGCTACTCTTCGTTGCGGTGCGTGGCCTTCTCATTGTGGTGACTTCTCTTGTTGCAGAGCACGGGCTCTAGGCGCAAGGGCTTCAGTAGTTGTGGCGCATGGCCTTAGTTGCTCCAAGGCATGCGGGATCTTCCTGGCCCAGGGCTTGAACCCCTGTCCCCTGCGTTGGCAGGCGGATTCTTAACCACTGTGCCACCAGGGAAGCCCATATACATTCACTTTGAGTACAAAAGTCTGGCTTTTTTTTTAAAGTTAATTTTTGTTGTTGCTTTTCAGTGAGTATAACAGGCTCTTATAAATATTATATAGAAACCTGTCTCTTGTAGAAAGTAGGCTAGACCTATACCTTAGTGACTAGCATAAAATATATTTCCCTCTCACTAAGAGCTTAACATGTGTACAGTACATTTTCATATTGTTTACAACTTGTTTTTTTACAGTGCCTTTTATAATGCATTGTAACTTGGCTAAATATGCCATTTTGAACTGATATTTAAAACTGTATAAAGATCCTGTGGTATTGATAAAAGCACTTTTGTAGAAAACACTGTGACATTTAAAACATTGCCAAGCTGCAGTGGATGACTTCCTTGAGGTTGTTGCAGACATCCCACAGTCGACATTTAGCGGCTTTCCCTGATGTCAGGTGTTTTGCATAAGGCCTTCTGAGTGTGTGGATGCTTGTGGATTGTATGGTTCAGAGGTACCTGGAGAGGGCTCCTTTCAAAAAAAATGTTTTCTCCATCAGCCCCCTGATGGAGATTTGCTAAAATTTCAGATTGATTCCTTTTGTTTTTGAACAGGTAGTTTCATAAGTCACTGAGTGAGTACTTCCTGTGTGCCTAGTATGTGTTAGGGCCTGTGCAGGTACTAGAGTCACTCATTCCAACCTATGTAAAAATGATGAGCTGGTTGGATGGGGATGGGGAGAAAGAACACAACTTGAGGGCAGTAGGCTCCTGAGTGTGGTAATAAAGGCAGAGAGGAAAATGGTGTCTGAAAGTTTGACCATAGAAGATGTTTAATAAATACTTATTAAATGTAGTTAGTAAAATCTGTGCTTCTGGCTTCATCACGTTGTGCTACAGTGGAATGCCTACTGGCCTGGGTGTAGAGAAGCATGGGTATTGCATGGCCGTCTGTGCCACGAAGCCCCTTAGCTGTGACCCCTTGAGCAAGTCACTTCACTTCTCTGGTCTACCACTTCCTTATTAGTGGAGTGATGGTATGGGACTTAATTTCTAAAATTCGATGAGTCTTTTTTTTCCTGAAGGATGTACACCTGAATTTTAAGGAAAACATTGTTAATATTTATTGGGAAGTTAAAATGTAGCAGGCACCATCTTTATTCCCATATTACAAATAAGGCAACTTGTAAGTTAACAATCCTAAAATCTTTTCTGGTGTCAGAGCCAAGATTTGAACTGAGACCTACCAGTCTCAGCCACCCCTGTGCTTAACCATTATGCTCTGCAGCTTCTAGAGTGAAGGCTGGTGAAGACAGGAAAATCCATCTTCCCCTTTTCCTTTGTAAGTTTCCAAGGTCTATTCTGGAATATGCCACCTATCATGAAAGAACACAGATGACCTTTTCAGGAAAATAGCCTTCCTATTTCAGGATGCCCAAGGGGCTCTCTAAGGTTCTAACTTATTTCTTGTTCATTGCAGGAAAACTTTCTATGAAATCTATGATTAAATCTGTCTTTGACCCCAACACCTGCCTCTACCCACCATTTAGCAGTCAGCAAAGAAGCAAGACCAATAGTTTCTTTGAAAAACCTGTTAGGGATAACTAGCAGGGAGTGAAAAATGTCTCTTTAAAAACCCAATCCCCCAGTCCACATAGAACTGATGACGTTTGCCAGCTTTTACTCCTCACCTCAGAAGTCATTCTGGTTTCTCAGACACATGGGCAAAGTGTCCACTTAGGCAAACATTATTTTATGTTGCTAATGTTGGAGCATCTGCTTTAGTCGAGGATATTCAGTCAATAGTTGCTGTCCTTGCTGTGCTTTGCGCTTACGAAATTGTTCAGACCTATTCCTTAATGATTTCAGCTAGCCAACTGCCAAGTCAAAGCCGTTTGCCTCTCAGTATGTGCTGAGCCTGTCTTATCACATTGGAAATGAATTCAATGGACCATTCAGACTTCATGGTCTTAAAGTTACCATATCTTAAAAAGAAGGTAGAAGGAACAAGATTTCAATCATTGCTTTCTTTCTCAGATCCATTTCATTACCTCTTATTTATTGAATTAATTGTTCATTTTCTGCTAAATGAGCTAAATAAATATTTAAGCTTTTGGGAAAGCAACTGGCTTTTAGACTTTCTTGCAGGTTGATTGCCTGGGAATGACACTACTAACCAAGTAAAATACTTTTTTTCAAAATACTGTATAGTTTATTTTCTCCATTTATTTGTGAACACTAGAACTAAGCCCATATGAAGGGTATTGGGGAAGGCGGATATTGAGGAACTGGACAGAGTAATGCAAACGGAACATGTAACTTATAGTACCCAGTCACTCTCTCTCTATATGTGTATATATGTATATTTAATTCTTTTAAGTAATTGAGAAATGAAAATCAAAGAATAATTATTCTTTACATTAGATACCTCATTCTAAGACCTGATGAGTCCTGGGGTTTGATGGAGCTCAAAAAAATTGTATGAAAAGAGTAATATACATATGGAAGATGTTGCCATTAGTATGCATAAATACATTACTATTTTAGAGAACTCATTCACTATTTCATATTCAGATTTGTGTTTCTTACCAAATGTATGTCTCTAGCCTCACTCTTATTCCTGAATCATATTCAGAAATGAATAGTCATAGCCTGAAGATTCACATTTAGAGGCTCTACAATTTACTACCTCATATTAAATCTCAAATTTTTTCAGCTCCCCTCCAATGAAGTGGTTCTTCGGTTAGTCACGTAATCTTATATCCCCTTGAAACTACACTGAGATCTTGCCTCCAGTCTAAGCTCTACCAATTCCTTTCTAGTTGTGTGTTCTTGAGTAAGGTATTTCACGGAGTGCCTTGCTCATTGTAGAAGTTTTGAAAATACTAGTTTTGTTTCCTTTGCCCTAGCCTCACACTTCTCTACCCATCCAGATCCTGTGTATTATTCAAAGACTAGGACTGGTCACACATCTTACATGAAACCCATGGGATTTACATCTTCCTTTGATCCGAATAAGGAAATTTAATTGTCACTTAACAGATACCACTCTGAATTACTTTCTTTTTCATGGTGTATTACTTGGGGATCTTTCTGTTAGAGCATTAAAAGTGAATTTGGCCAACTTGATTGAAAGAGAATTTTGGCAGAGGCTGTGGTTAGCTCATGGGCTTCACCACGGCATGGAGAACTGGGGCTGGAAATGGGTAGGAACCAAGGCAGTGTTACATGGATGAGGAATGAGAAATCTGATGAATGGTCCCATAGCAGGAGCAAGCCAGGCTGAGTTGAATGAACCCCAGCTGCTGCTTCCACTACTGTGGAATGCAAATAGGAAAATGCAAATAGGAAAAGACTATGTGATGGGCTCAGCCCAGCCATACCAGGGCAATGAGTGGAAGGATCTGTCCTTCTGACTGCCCGAGTAGAAGGTTAGGCACCTGGATTTGTCATCCCAGAAGACTTTACATAGTGGAAGACAGATCACCCTCTCAAAGGAAGGAGAAATAGGTGTTCGTTGGCCCCTAAAACATCATCTACTGGTTTTGCCCTTCACTCTCCAGAAACTTTAATTTCCTTGAGAGCACAGATTATATCATGCTATTTTTTTTTAGAGCTCTTATAGTTTATTCACAACATAGTTATTAATCCTTTATGTGTGCACCAGCACCCATTTTAGGTGTCATATATGTAGTATATACAGCAGTATATATATGTATATATATATATATATATATATATATATATATATATATATATATATATATATATATATAAATATTCCTACCTTCTGAGAGCTTGCATTTTGGTGATGGGGTGAGACAGACATGAGCAATACGCATAAAATTTGGGTTGTGTTAGTGATGTGTGTTATGGAGAAAAAGCATGGCAGGCTGATAGAAAATGCTGTGATACAGGCCTTGCAGGTTTAAAAAGCGGCCAAGGAAAGTCTCACTCAGAAGGGGACATCTGAACTAAAGCTGAAGGACATGAGGGGGCAACCAATGCAGACATCTAGGAGAAGAGTGATCCAGGCAAAGGGAACAACAGGTGTAAAGGCCCTGAGGCATGTGTTTCCTTGGTGTGTTGGGGAACAGCATGAAGGCCAGTGTGTCTTCCAGGACACACTCCTGAAGGCCAGGAGTGGAGTTGAAGGACAGGGAAAGTAGTTGGAGATGAGATCAGAGATGTTAAAGGATCCAGAGCACCGTAAGTGCAATGCATGAACAAGATGTGGCCTTTGTTTCCAAGGGCCTTGTGGTCTACTAGGAGACATAGATGTGTTAAGGACATACTGCAGTACATTACAGTGAGTGCCAAAACCAGGAGTGTGGGTGGGGCAAACTGTGCCCAGGCTGAGGGACAGGCCTGGCTAGGTCTCTGCTTGCCCATGAGTTCTTTGAGGGAAGGACATGTCTTAATTTACATCTTTTTTTTAACAGTTGATTTTTTAAAATTGAAGTTTAGTTGATTTACAAGGTTGTGTTAGTTTCAGGTGTAGAGCACGATTCAGTTATACATACATATCTCTTTTTTTTTCAGATTCCTTTGCCTTATAGTTTTCAAGATATTGAGTAGAGTTCCCTGTGCTATACAGTAGGTCCTTGTTCTTTATTTTATATATAGTAGCGTGTATATGTTAACCCCAGATTCCTAATTTATCCCTCCCCCCTCCCCCCCCCCGCACCTTTCCCCTTTGATAACTATAAATTTGTTTTCTATGTCTGTGAGTCTGTTTCTGTTTTGTAAATAAGTTCATTTGTGTCATTTACATCTTGAGTGGCTTGTAGAGTGCTGGGCATATACCTTTTGCATATGTTTTTGAATTCACTTTGAGTAACTGAACAGTGGCTTGTATGAGCACAATATGCAAGGAGGAGCAGGTCGTTCCTTAATCCCACGTACACGAGGTTTAGGGACATTAAGGGAAACAGGAAAGTCGTAGGGGATGGAGGAGCTTACATTTGCATCCCTGCTGTCTGTCCTCTCCTCAGCACTTTGCCTGTCCCTGGCATCATTGCTTTGATGTTGTGAAGTACTGAAAGCAAAAACTGCTGAAAAGATTTTGGAGAGGTAAACATCATGTCTGTATTAGTGGCATGATTTGTAATGCCAATATTGTTGATCCTTTTACTGCAATATAGGGATTTGATTTATTGCTTTATTTGTGTTGTTTAGCCCCATGAGGAAGTTTTTGTGCCTGTTGTTTGTTTTTCTCTGCAATGTACCCAAAGAACACCTAAAGGTAAAATGGAATCACCTCCCTGTATGGCTGCAGGCAGTTATCAGAGAGGCTGATAATTTTGAATTTTTTATTGTGACTGGTACTGCCAGTATATTCAGCTGTTTAGTGTTGTCTAATGCTGAGTGGTTTCTTCCACCATGGCCTCTTGAATTGTGAAGTGGAAATTTGGTGCCCTTATATAACCGAGCACTTGTATTATTTAATTAAGCAAGGGTGCTACATGAATCAACAAAGCAGCTCAAACTGAAAATCAGGAAAATACATTTCAATTAGTGACAGCAGGACCAGTGACTGAGGGCCCCAATTCTCGGGAAAAATAAGACGGTGCCAGAAAAATGCAAATGCATTTCTTATAATAATTCTGTCTGCTGAACTAATATTTATTGGAGTCAGTCATCTTTGCATATGTATCTCATTTACTTCCCTTCATATTCCATCTGTCAAGAAGTTTTTGGAGTCCCCACAGATGGAAATGTTAATGTGTGTTAAATATTTAAAACATCTAGTAAAGGTTTGCCTGGGCTCAGAAGCCTGTTAATCAATTTGAAAAACATTTTGTGTCAGGCACTGTACTAGGCATAAGGCCTGCAAAAATGAACACAGTGTGAAGTCTTTACTCAGCTCTTAGAAGCAGATAACTATCACACAATGTGATAAGGGCTATGGTACTAGAATATGGTACTAGAATATGGTACTAGAATATGGAAATAGAATACTTAGAGGCTGGAGGAAAGAGAAAGGTATCCTAACAGAACACAAAAGATGCTTCCCAGGGAATTTACTTTAAAATGGGGTTCCGGGTGAAAGGAACAGCATGAACCAAAGCCTGGAAAGTTGAAAGGGATGGCAGTTTAAGAATGTCATGTGACATAGAGATCAGACTTGTGGTTGCCAAGGGGAAGGGGGAGGGAGAGGGATGGACTGGGAATTTGGGATTGGTAGACGCACACTATTACATTTAGAATGGATAAACACCAAGGGCCTACTGTAGAGCACAGGGATCTATATCCAATCTCCTGTGATAAACCATAATGGAAAAGAATATTTAGAAAAGAATGTATATATGTGTAAAACTGAGTCACTTTGCTGTACAGCAGAGACTGGCACAGCATTGTAAATCAACTATACTTTAATAAAACAAAACAAAAACAAAAATGTCATGTGAGATGTACACAAGAAGTGCTGAGGGATTTGTATTTATTTTGTAGGTAGTGAGGAGCCAGGAGAGAGGTGTTATATTTGAGGTTCCTGTGGAAGGCCCATCCAGGTACAGATGTCAGAAGACAGTGAAAAGTGCCTTAGACCATAGGTCTGGAACTCATGAGGGAAGCTGGGTTGGTACCATCCCCAGAGGAGAGAATTGATATTGGAAGAGAAGAAAGCTGATGACAAGACATTAGAGAAAAGTACTATTCAGGGGTTGAAGAAAGGATGTCACAGAAGCCAGGCTTTGCCTTGTGTTTAGAACCGAGCTGCTAGCTACACCTTCAATAGTAAGAATAATAACAACAAAAAAGTGATGATAGTGAGAGCTGATATTTATTGAGCACTTAGTCTCAACTAGGCACTATTCTAAGAATTTTTCGTTTAATTCTTAGAATGATCCTATGAGACAAGTAATACTGTTTTCATTCTCATTTTACAGATGAGGAAACCAAGGCACAGAGACTTGAAAGTCATTTGCCCAAGGTCAAATAGCTAATAAGTAGTGCATCTGGCACTTCACTGGAGGCAGTCTGGCTCCAAAGTTTGTATTCTCAACCCACTACCATATTCTATTTCTTAATAGTCTAATAATTGTTTGGGTGAAGGGTTCTAAATAAAAATTGCTCTCATGCTGAAAAGTTGGGGCAAAAAGATTCTAGTGGTTAAGTCACATAAAAGTATAGCTTCAACAGATTTTTTTCCCCTCTGGATTTCCAAGTCAGCATGAGTTGGTCTGACACAGGCATCATAGACATCATGATAAAGCAAGTTCCTTTCTCAGAACGCTCCCATAGACATCATGATAAAGTAAATTCCTTTCTCAGAACACGCCCAGAGTTCTTGTAACTGCCCCTTCCTAACAGACCAGCCTAGTCTGGTCAACATGAGTGATCCTTAGGTATTCAGTATTCCACAGGAACATATCTGATGTGTTGATGGTACAGGACATGGTTGATTTGCTGATTCTTGTGATAATGAAGTATGGACTAAGATGCCAGCTAGCTGAGGTTGGTAATGGGGAAGGTGAGGGATGCAGTAGCAAATGGCTGGAAGGAACATGGACTAAAAACGGCTTGGATGCCAACTTGGCAGGAGATGACTGAGCCCCAAGGTTTGTTCAGTTTTGATGAGCCTAAGCTGATGGTCTCATAGGGAAGAAGAATAAAAGTACACGTTCAGTCTAAAGCCGAAATAGATTTGCTATTAGTGTAACAGGAATTCAGAAGTAGTAGTTCACAGGGCCTAGAAAAGTCAAGGAAGACTTCATCAAGGGAAAGGGATTGGAGCTGGATCGGTGGAGGGGGGCATAGCTTGAGCAAAGATGTGACGCTGGGAATGCATATGGTGCAGCCTAAGCATCAGGCCAGATGTGTGAAGAAAGTGGGAAATAAAGTTTTGATAAGTCGAGGGAATTCCCTGGTGGTCCAGTTGTTAAGACTCCAACCTTCCACGGCAGGGGGCACGGGTTCGAACCCTGGTCGGGGAACTAAGATCCTCAGGCTGTGCTGTGCGGCCAAAAAAAAAAAGTTTGGATAACTTGAGCGAGGTCAGATCATGGGGGTCTTCAAAGGAGTTTGGTGTTTGAACGATGAGAAAAAGGAGCCAATATAAATGCTTGAGCAATGAATTAATGATGAAAGGGGTGTTTTAAGGTCATCAATTCTAATATGTTGGATTGCACAGAGACTGCAGGATAGGAAGGGCAGTTAGGAGATTGAGATCCTGAAGTGTACGAGATGGATTGAGGTCTGGACAAGGATATTGTCATGGGACCAAGGAGCAAGGGGTGAGTGGTTTGGGCAGTGAGAACTGAAAAGGACGTAGTTGGATATAATAGATGAAGGAGAAGGGAGATTAAAGTAGGTTCCAAATCCAGCCTTAAGGAATAGAGGACAGAACTGCACCAATGAGGTACCTGGTGAAATAAACCTATTTCATTATTAGTTATAAGATTATTTTTCATAATTGATTTTCTTAAGAATTATGTAGTATGTTTTACTGATGCCAAAATGCACATCTTTATCTCTCTGGGGTCAGGATGCATCTTATACTTGCTGTTGGCTGGACCATAGTTGTGATATCACTGACCTTAAGAGTGGATTTGTACCAGCACTTGCAGAATGGGTGTCAGTGGCTCAGAAAAAGTTTTCAAACAACATGGGATCCCTCTCAGTGGCACACAGGATGATTTTTGTGTAGAAAGCCCAGATATTGGAAACACCTAGTCAAAATTGATTTGGAGATTCAAACTCTGCAAATGAAGTAAGTTTAGGGATGCCTTAATCAATTTCTTTTTAATGTATGTACAAGAATGATATATGATTTAAAAAATCAGTCTAAGTTTAAAAAAGCCTTTCAATAAAGACAAAATAAAAACTATAAGTGATAAGAAAGCATCATTTCAGAGTTTAGTTGACAGCTTGTTTTATTTATTTTTTCATTCACAGTCCATATAATGGGCTTTTTACAATCAGTGCCATCTTCTGTTCAATGAAATAAGGTAAAATATCCAGAACCCACTGCTTGTTTGAAATTTGTTTACTTGAGAGTTGAGACACATGAGTGTCAACTACAAACTGGCACTTGCTATCTACCTCTACAAGGATTCAATCATGCACTGCTGCAGCTGCCGACTTTCAACACCCCCTGAAAGGAGCTCAGGGTGGAGAGCAGAAATGAGGCCCTCTGTGCTCTGGGAAAAACTGGCAGAACAGGTCTTCAGATAGCTATTTTCAGGAACCGATTTTATGAGCCCAGTTCTTGTATCTCCTCATATCTAGAAAAGCACTAAAATCCTTCATGGTGACGTCTGCTCCTCATGACTAGAAGAAACCTTCTGCAAAAAAATATGTGCTTGATTGCACGCACTCCCCTTCACCAAAATCACACGTAACTGGCCTTCCCCCCTAGCTCTTTGGAGCAGTTTCTCAGAGCTCTCTCTCTCCCAGGCTGTAGTCCTCATTTTGCCCCAAATAAAACTTAACTCGCAACTCTAACGTTGTACATTTTTTTTTCAGTCGACATGAGGGTTTTAAAGACTTTTTCAGGCACAACTTTGTTTCATTTGTGTAGGCTGAGTGGACTTGGGTGCTGCCCACTGGTTGATTTACGGTGGCAAAAAGCAAGGATTCTGTGCCAGTGGGCTTAGACTCCGAGAAAACTAATGAATTGTTGTAACATGTGCCCTAGTCTAAAATGTGTATTTGCCTTCTCTGAAGTCTGAGCAGTAACGCCTTGCGCATACCTGCACTGTTCTTCACATGGACGTGGATCCCGTAGTGCTTTTACGTAGTACTTTTGGTTATTTTCAATTTTCCTAATCAGGTGCTGGTCTCTCTCCCTCTCCTCCCACCTCCTGTGTATGTGTGAGTGGCGCGCTCAGTGAAATTTTTGACGTGCAAAAGAAGTCTTCAAACTAAAATAAAAAAGGAACCACTGGCTTAGAGAATGTCAGTTACCCAATCCTTCCTGTTCTCGAGGAAGAATGACTTCAGCAACATTGATTATCTGTGCCTTGCAGCCCCGTTTGAACATTCGCAGTTGGAAACAGCTTGTGTGGGCTGGGTTGGTTCAGGAAAGGCAACATGATGCCATTTACAGTTGGGGAACTGAGACCCAGGGAGGGGAGATGGCTTGTTCAGGTCATACTGGTTAGTACTAGCAGCGTTAGAACAGAGAGGGACCTGGGTCGGGTGACTCCTTGTTCAGTGCTCTCTTTCTACTTCTCTTCTTCCTATTGAGTTGTCCCAGAGGTTAGATTTAGGAGCAAAATAAAACTATATCCCTTTTTCTGAGTCACAGCATTCCCCCACACCACGCCCAATAGGTGAATACAGCTCTCCTGAGCTGTCACTTCATTTCCAGGCCAAGCACGTCCCTTTTCCCGACTGTGGCAGTATAGGGACTCCCTCAAAGGTCCCTGAAGTGACAGAGGTAAGGACCTTTACAGGGGTAACAGATCAGCTTTACTCACCTGTGAATTGGCCAAGGGGCCATATTGGGCCATGGAATGTTATCTCCTGCATTTCTCTGGTCAGCCTCCTCGAAATATACCATGAAACCACCTTCACAACTGCCAGCTCATATTATTTTTGAGTTGGGTCTCCAGGCCTTGCCAGAATCTTTTAGATATGCATAGAACATTGGCTGACAAAGCCCAATGAAATGGCCATCTCCATTTGCGTAGGCCCTGGCTCTTAATAGGAAGTGAGCAATGGACACTTCCTTTTTAAAAAAAAAAAAATGGCTGAGTTTTACAACGTATCTACTGGATTAGAAATTTGGAGAGAGCAACCCAAAGATGGATATCATGAAGGTAAATAAACTTGAGGGATTCTAATGTATCCATGAGATATTACTGTCATGCTAGGCCTAAAATGACATTAAAAAAAAATCCTACCACCTAACTTTATTGGTTCATACTAATCTTATCATTTGGTACTATCATGACATTTTCATAAAACCTATTGCTGAGCTAGGTCTGTGTACTCATGTACATGTTCAATTATTCATTTATTTGTTTAACAAACACTCATTGAGCGCCGGGTATGTGCTAGGTACTGTGGATGAGATGGTGAATGAGACAAATACATGTTCCCATGGAGCTTATATTCTAATGAGGCAGACAACAAACAAGTAAGCAGAAGCATCTCTTAGGAAGTGGTAGATTCTATGAAGAAAGATGAAGCTGGGTAAAAAGATAGAGAATAATGGACAGGGGGTTGCAAGCTCTACACATAGAATGGTCAGAGAAGGCTGGGGAGGTAACAGGAGAGTCCTGAATGAGGTGGAGGAGCAAACCATAGGAAGATACAGGGTGAAAGGTAGTCCAGGCAGAGAGAACAGCAAGTGCAAAGACTCTGAGGTAAGAAAGAACTTGAACTGTTACATTTTATGTTGGTTTAAAACCATTGTTTGATTCTGTAAGACAGTTGGGCTAGTCTTTAAGAAGCATAGGCTATAATTAGAGCCCAAAGGTTGAAATTGATTGAAATAGTTTAGAGGTTTCTCATTATCCTTTTCTTAGCTTAGCCTTAAGTACTCCTTAACGATATTTAGTCTGCCTTTTCTATTTGCTCTTTGTAGAAAACAATAATTAGAGGTTGGATGGTTGTGCATCTTCTATGACATTTTTTGGTGTGTTTTAAGAAAGGTACATTGCTTCCTTGTGGGTGTCTAGAATCCTCCTGCTAGCTGAGTCAGCCAGATTGGTGGACCCAACATTGGCATTTTTCACAGCCAAATAATCCTGTATAGCTTCTGACAGATGCCAACGCTGTGCTGTCCACCCGCCACCCAAAGCCAAGGACATAATATTCTTTACTCATTTTCTGGCTCTGAATATCTTTTTTGTTTTTGTTTTTGCAGCCTAACCTTTTTGTCATCTTCGGCATTTTCACAGGTTCCAGCTCATTCCCGGCTTTAGTTAAACTTTTCTGACATTCTTCTTATAGGTCAGTGTTACTCATCTATTTCATTCTTTGTCACTTGTTTCCTCCCTTACATCTTTTATGTGTTTGTTTTGATATCTGAGCCCCTCAGAAGGTTCCCTAGGCAGCCACACTATTTTCTCGAGAAGCTTGCCCTTTTGCCTCCTTTTCAGAGCTGTGCGTGTATGTGTGTGTGTTCTGAAATGTCATTCTTTAGAGTCTCTGGTTCCTTTTGAGGTAGGTAGGTTCCCATTTAAAACTTGCGAGCTTAACATCATACGTGTTTTACTTCTAAGTTTAATGAACACTTTTATTAAAATTCTAAGTTCGTGTTGTAACCTGGCTTTTCTCTTCTTTCGTGGACAAAGTTCAAGAGGACACAGTTTCTTTCCCCCACAGTCTGTCACGCCAGCATCACCAGCCAGTGGTTCCTCGTTGTTAGAATTATGATAGAGGAACTGCGCTAGCATGGTAATTAAGAGTGTGGGCAAATCCAGGTTCAAAATCAACTCCATCATTTACTCTCTGGGTGACTAAGCAAATCGTGGGGAAGACTGAATGAATGCACTTCCGGTGCTTAGGACAGTGTTCGGTGTCTGTTATTGACTGTTAGGGACCACCACCATCTTCACTATCATTATCATCGTCAAAGTCATGATTCTGAGGGAAGAATTCATTGTCAAGGCAAGTCAGGAATTCACAGGTTCTCTGAAGAAGTGTCTGGATTATTGATGCTCCCCATTGCTCTAATGTTGTGACTTGGTAAAGATGTTTCTCATCTATATTAAGGAAATACCCTTCACACCTGCTGTTCCTGGGAACTTCAATTTCTTTTTTATAGAGCAGTTTAATTCTCCCCAACTTCTGGCCCCAAACTTATATATCCAAACCCTCATCAAGGTGTTCAACAGAATAAAGGGCCTTACTGGTATCAAAAGTACCCCATAGTTTGGAAGGCAGGTGGACGAGGACATGGCAGAAGAATTCTGTTATTGGTAGGAATGACTACCATCGCTTCAGTATATACAAGATCACCTTTAGCTTGGTTAGAATTTTGAATCAGGAGAAAGGAATGGTTTAATTAGTCATTTTTAAGTTAGTAATTATACCATGCTGATAGAGTGGCATGGAATAATTAGAGAGTAGTTGTGGGAGTTTAGACTTCAACCTGAAATATGTAATGAGTTGGGAAAACGACTGAAAGCAAAGAATTTGGGGGTATTAGACGCTTTTCTGAAGATAGAAGTTAAGCTAAAAATGTACTGCTCACTTTATTTCTGTTTCTTACAGGCAAGACAAGGCACATCAGTAACTATGCTGCATTCATTCATTCAGCAGTTATTTATTGAGTATCTGCTGTCATGGCAGACATTATTCAGAGCATTAGGGTTACAGAGGTGAAGGAGACAAGCAAAGTGCCTGCCTTCGTGGAACTTACTTTCAAAGGAGGAAAAAGCTGTTAAAGGAATAAATCAAAGACAATTTCAGCTAGTGCTAAGGGCTGTGAAAAGAGGATGATGGAATGGGGTAGTGTCAAGAGGGAAGAAGTGAGACACTTAGGAAAGAGACAGGAATGATGAGAAGTTGCAGATCTGGGGGCAAGTACTCGGAGGTAAAACTGGATTTTATATTTTTATCCTATTATCGATTGGGAAGCTATTTATGGATTTCAAGCAGAAGAGTAACATACCCTGAATTTCCTTTCACAGCGATTCCTCTGTCTCTTTTGAATAATGTGTTGGAAAGGGATTAGGCTGGATGTGAGGAGGCCAGTTAAGAGTCTTGTCCAGAGAAAGGAGGTTGGTGGTTTGGACTGGAGTTGGGGAAGGTGGAGATGGGGAGAAGGGAATAGACTGAAAATATATTTTGGGAGCTGAGTTGACAGGACCTGCCAATAGACCAGCTGTGTGGGATGGTAGGAGAGATTAAGGTTGGGGCTTCTTATGCTTAAAAAGCCTATGAGACATCCACGTTGAGGTATACATAGCCAGCCAGAGGAATAGTCAAAGAAAGATTTAAATTGGGGAATGTCAGTATATTCATAGTAATACTAAGGGAATGGGGTAAATCAGCAAGGAAGAGGGAAGAGGGCCCTGGACAAACCTTGGAGAAATCCCGTTTACTCAGTGGGTAGAGGAAGAGGAAATTGTTTTAAAAAATTGAAAGGGGACAGCCAGGGAGGAAAGGGGAGAAGCAGGAAAATATTTTATTGCTGAATCTAAGGAGGAGAGGTTTCAGAAAGGTAGTTATTCGTTATGTCAAATTCTACTGGAAGATTAAGGAGCTGAGAGCCGAAAAGGCACATCATATGGGCAAGACGGAAGTCATCGTGCCCTAAGCAAAAGTGGTTTTGGTGGGATTTGGGGGTGGGAGGAGGTGGGAGGGATTAAAGAGTGGACAGAAAGTGGGAAAGCAGATGGAGGCAGTGAGTGCACAGAGTTCTAAGAAGCTGTGAAGGCGCTGGAGAGAGTAGGAGGGGAATGTGAGTTAAGGGAGCCTTAGACATTTCTGAGATGGCACCTAAAAGGAAACGTTGATCTGGGCAGAAGACTGGCTGGCATATAGGAATTACTCTGGGGCCTAACGGGTAGAAATGGCTTGGGGTCAAGGTCTCTGTCCCCTTTTTGGTTTAAGGCAGTCTCTCTTTCTCCCTCCTTTGTCTCCTGAAAGGGGATGCTGTTTGAGCATCCATCCATGGCTGAAATTAGTCTGTCCCTGCACTTTTCAGTAACATGAGCCAGTAAATTTGCTTACTTTTCTTATGGCCTAAGGTACTTGCTATAGAATCTTCTAATTGCCTATATGGTACGTATGTGTATATTTATGTGATGCGTGTCTATATGAGCCTATAGATCCTATAGGATGAAGTTTCAAAGAACTAAAACGATTTTTAAAGTATATTTTATAGGTCACTATAATAGACATCCAGACTAAAGGAAGGGGGAAAATGAAGATGTATTATATTTTATTATAGCATTCTTAGATGGCATATATAGCATTTATGCTATCATTTTGATGTAAGTTAATAGAGACTTAGAACTGGAAACGAAGTCAGCGGTCACCTGGTTCAAGTTCTTCATTGAGAAGAGGATACGATGCCTAAAATGAGTGAATGACCTGTGGAAGGAAAGAACTTAGGACCTGGCTTGTAACTTAGAAACCAGATTTTGGGGTCACATAGACATGAGTTCAAATCCTGGCACTACCACCCAGAAGCCCTGAGACTATGAAAGTTATTTAACTATTTTGTGTCTGTATTTGAATATTTAAACTGAAATAATAATACATTGATCTTACAGTTACTATGAGGCATAGGTGAGATTGCAGATTAATTAGCAAGGCATCTGGAACCTAGAAACCCCTTGATAAGTGTTAGCTCTGTAGAGTCCCAAGACCTTGAGTGAATTAATAGCCAAAACACTGAAAAATTGAAGATCTTAATATAGAAAGGTCAAATTTTCCTCCCATCTTCTTCTTGTTAGTTTTTGGGTAAACCAATAATTTGACTTTACAATTGAAATTATTATCCAGGTAATTGTAGATTCACATGATGTTATAAGAAACAATACACAGAGAACCAGGTGTAGTTCACCCAGTTTCTCTCTGTGGTAACATTTGGAAAAACCACAGTAGCACTCAAAATTTGATGTTATGAATAGAAAAAAAATTTTATCAATGCTAACATCCATTAAAATATCAGAAGTTTAGTACACCTTCCTTCAACTGAAAATAAAAATTATAAAGCTTCCAAACTGTATCTAGAATTTGTAACCAAAAAGTTCCAAATTGTACTTCTGTACTCAAACAGAAGTATAGAAAGCATGCATTTTGATTCTCTTCTTTTAAATTATTATTAATTTTACATAATTTGGAGCTAAGGCAATATCCCAATTTGAGTACCTGATGGAAGCATTAAACTAATGGATCTAGTGCAGCAGACTCCTGACTTTACTCTGATCTGGTGACCTTGGCCAAGGCCCTTAACTTCTATATTCTAGAGCTAATTGTAAACTAGGACAGAAGTACCCATCTCTGCCTAATTCATGGGAATATTCTGGATGAAGTAGATACTGTGTGTATCTATTCTGTGCATATCTCCCTGGCTTCCTTTCTTGATACTCTCTTTTTTGCTTTCTTTGCTTGGCTATTAGAATTTTCTCAGTTCCTCAAGTATACCATGTTCTATCTCATTTTTGTACATTTTCTCATGCTGTTCCCTCTACCTGGACTGTACCCTCATGCCGTTCCTGCCCTGCCTCCCTACCTATACACACATACTTATATTCCATCCTTCCCTCTCTCCCTCTCCAACTCCTACTTATTTCCCTGATCACACCTTTAGCAAAGTCCATAGGGGAAGCTCTCCATGACCCCCAGGCTTGATTAGGTCCCCACATTGTACGTTCCCTTAGCATCCTGTGCCTCCACTTCATGGCATTTGCCCCACGCCTTGCTGTGCTTTGTCTCGTATCTGTTTTGACCAGTTCGTAAAGTGAAGGCAGGAAGAGTATTGTCTTTATCACCATTTTATTGTACCTATCACAGTGCCTGGGGGTGCTCAATAAATCCCCATGGAATGAATGAATGAATACACTTAAGAAACATATGCGTAGCTTTTTAGAAGAAAACACTCTGCAGGTCAGGTGGACTTGTGGGTGGTATTTCTATTTAGTATGTGACTCATGTAGATTTAAGACCGTGAAGTGTTTAAAAATATCTTTGTGGGATGGTTTTGTTTCCCTTATTTTTTCCCCTTTTGTTTTTATGTCAGATTTGCTGTGTAATTATGGCTTGTAAAATACCTCAAAGTGTGGCCAAGCTGAGTTTTAAAAAGGAAGATGTCCAAAATAGAACTGAGTATTTACTTCGATGCATTTAAAGAGTTGTGAATGTGAAGCTCTTGCCACTCCTCAGGAAAGCATGATGTTGTCCTGGTGCAGGAGCGAGTTGCTGCTTCTCATTTTGCCTCAGATGGTGAAAAAAACCCACTACTTTTTCACTGTTTTTTTCAGGCCAGTTGGGGTTGTATGTACTACATGCATCTGAATGCCCACTGTGAGGCTGTAACTCTTAACCATGTGGCTGAGATAAAATAATGTTCAAGTGTGCTCTCTGCTTTGGCGTCTTATGCTGACTTAAAACAAAATCAAAGTAAGAAGAAATTTTTGTATTTATATCAGCTGAACTCTCACTTGTTTTTTCCCCTTGTAGGATGAGACTTGTAAATATTCCCCTTTGAGGGACTGGCCTTGATTTAACCCATTGTTCCTGTTTTCTATTTTCTCTGTCTGGGGTGTTGAGAACAGCCCAGGGAAGCCAGCTTTCTGCTTACTCAACACTTCCTTTGGGCGGGGAGGAGCCCGGGAGACCTATACTCTCTTTGTCTCTTTCTCAGTCACCAGCAGGGTATTTTGAATCATTGTGTCAGGAGATCTAGATACCTGTGGTTCCCATACTTGGATTGCCATCAGAATCACCAGGCAAACTTGGAAAAAGGAAAAAAAAAAAACTTAAAAAAATTCCGGGGCCCCATGCCCCCAAATTCTCATTCAGTATGTCTGGAGTGGGACCTGAAAATCAAGCTCTGTTGGTGATACTGATACACAACCACATTTGGAAACTACTGTTTGGAAATCCCAAATACTCACTTCCCATTATTTGTCCTGCACATCGTGGGTCCTAAATAAATAGTTGTGGACTTGAAGGAGTTGTCTGTTTACTTCTCTGTCTTCCCTACAGTACTGTGAGCTCCTTAAAATAAGACCTGTGTCTTTTCCACCTTGTAGCCCCAGTGCGCTAGTTGGCACATGGAACATGCTCAACTAGTAATAGTTAAATGAATGATTGTATGAATTAACTGATAATGAAAATAAAAGAATCCCGTCCTTTGGGTAGAAGGATATGGCACGAGTTGCCATTGTTCTGAGTTGGAGAACATTTACCTATTACAATAGACACATATTTTAGAATAAACAAAGAACTTGGGCCATTAGCAGTAATTGTTATCATGAATATTAGATAGGGCAACAGAGAAACATACAGGTGAATTGTCCTGTATGTATTGGGTTGGCCAAAAGGTTCGTTTGGGTTTCCCGAACGAACCTTTTGGCCAACCGAATTTTTTTTTTTCAAGTTTTTAATTTTTATATGGAGAGTACAGTCACCTGTTATAAATTCTAAAGGTATACAGGGAAAAGTCTCCTTCCTGCTTCTGTCCCCCAGCAACCAATTTCTCCAACCCAGAGGCAGTGTTTCAGTTTTATGCCTTTTAAAAGACAAATGGTAACATGCTACAGCTGTTCTACTCCTTGCTTTATTATTGTGACTTGGTAATGAATGAGTACACTGGAGCTTCTTATCTCTTTTACAGCTTCAAAGTATTCCACTGTACAAGTGTATCCCAGTTCATTTTATTAGTCCCTTATTGGTGGATATTTAGGTTACTGTTTCAAATGCTATATCTATGAATTACTTTTCTTGTCCATGTCATTTTACATGTGTATGCCTATAAGTAGGGAAATTTCTAGTGTTCTACTTGCCAGATCATTGGACACATGCCTTATAATATTGCCAAGTTACCAAAGATGGGGATTATAGCAGTTGTCCTTTAATTGTCATCACAAAGCTCTGGTGGTACCTCAAATATCCAGGACCTGTGGGCTCTGGCCATCAAGCACGTGGTCTTTCAAGTTCTGTAATACGTCCTTAATATGCACAGTTGGTTGAGATGAGTTGAAGGTATTTGAGGGCAGCTGAAACTCTCAGAGCTACCTATGTGTTACCATCGAGGCTGAGTTTTTAGAATATTTGTGTTTATAGATTAAACTCATCATTTATTTAGGAATATTTGATTAATTAATTACTGATTAAAAATAAACCCAAAATTTTTTCTCATGGGAGTTTCGGCAGTATTTCTGCCATTGATCCTTGGAGAGGGGACTTTTGTGTATATGATTAAAGGAAGGAATTTGGAAATGGTAGGAAGTAACAACAAGGTTGACAGCTGACTAAAACAATTTACAAGTTGGCCTAGATGGACATGATTCTTCTTTGTACCCCTACTGCTCATGCCCCCTAAAGGGAATCATTCTTCTCTTTCTCTTTCCATTTTGATATGAGATCATGATAATGGGCAGCACCTTCTGGTAAAATTTCATGTAGTACTGGTGCCAGGTTCACCATCACTTTCTTGTGGTTTGTATTTCTGTTTTGGACCTATTGATTTTTTCCCTTAGGTAATTTTTCTGGCATTAGAAAATGATGATGTCTGTTATTCCTAATATCTAAGTGACGGCCATACATTTTATATGAACTACCCAATAGAATGATTAATGTTCATTGTAACTTGTAATTAAAACACTGACAGAACTTAGGATCACGAGTGCTATATTTTAAAATATGGATTTTAATTTTCTTTTAAATAAGATTCATTTGTTCTGGGTTTTCCGTTTTTCCCGATCATGGATGAAAGTTTAGGAAACACACACAAAATATATTTTTAAAGGAAGGAAAATGTCCCTAATTTTATGATATAAATGCAGAAATTACTGATATTTGGTATATTTCCTTTTATCTTTTTGATGATACAGTTATTTTCACACACTCAAAACCTTATTCTCTGTAATCTATGTGGCATCTTGCATTTACCATACTATTATAATAAACACTTTCCCAGGTTGTTAAGAATTATTTTAATTCATTTTTATAGGATGTTAATATTCTGTTATGTGTGCAACATTATTTAACCTTTCTATTATTGTGGGATATTTTTGTTTCCATTTTTCAGCTTTTATAAAATATGCTGCAGTGAATAACAACATTACCTATGAATTTTAGTGTGAATATATGCTTACCTTGCATATATTGTCATTTTAAAAAACGATGCAAAATTATATCTTCCTCTTTAAACTTAAAATTTTATTATTAGTGAAGTAGAATATTTTGAAAGTTTTTTACCCATTTTCCCCTTTTGTTACATATCTATCCCTACCTATCTTTTTATATTTCTGTATTTAGAGATTTACTTCTTTTCCTCATAAATTTTAAAGCTTTTTCTATATAAACTATATTTCTGTGGTCACACATTTTTCCAGACAATTCTAATTTGCTTGCCTTTTAATTTTCTTGAGCAAATAAGCAAGCTCAAGAAACTTTATGTGGATCAAATCTGTTGATCTTTTTCTTTGTGAATTCTTCCTTTGCATTGAGTTTAGAAATCCTTTTCTCATCCATAATGCAGTTAGATATTTACCTATATTTTTCTCCTATATATCTCTATAATTTCACTAAATAATTAAAATTTCTTAAAGGAGTAATTCTGTAATGCCTCAGGTGGTGGTCAATGCAAAGAAACAAAGGGAAATCAACCAAGGGGGATATTTGAAGTGAGGCTTTGAGGGAAGACCTCACTGATTCAGGACACATCTGAGCAGAGACCTGGCTGGTGGGGGGGAGGCAGGGGGGGGAGGGAAGTGAGCAAATGAATGTACAAATGTATGTGTTCCAAGAAGAGGGATCAGCAAGTACAAAGGGTCCTAACTGGGAGCGCTTCGCGAGCATACTGAAGGAATATCAAGAGGGCCAGTGTGGGTGGAGCCGAGTGAGTGGGAGAGAGCAGGAAATGAGGTCTGAAAGAGAAGGGGCTGGGGGCAAGGAGTATTCCAGCTCTCAAACCATTTTGTGGCTTGGGTTTTTACTCTTAATGACATGGGAGCCATTGCAAGGGTTTAGATAGAGGAGTGATCTGACAGAACTTACTTTTTAAATACAGTAATTGCTGTAGCTGTTTGATAAAGCATAGGTATCTAAAGGAACATATCCAGGCAGAAGGAGAAACGATAGCAGTTGCTCCCTAAGGTGAGAGCAGCCTGGCATGTGGGAGGAATGGCAATAAGGCTAGTGTGGATGAGAGGCAGGAGAAGGAGAACATGGAGATGAGGTGAGAAAATGTGGGAGGTGGGCGGCCGAAACTTTGGGGAAGCAATATTCTTTTCATGCCTTTTAAAATGGTTATTTAGTTTTTACTCCTTGAGTTAATTTTGCTAGTTTATCAGAAAACCGTCTATTTACACTTCCCACTTTTTTCAGTATTCAACTGTGCTTAATTTTCTCCTAGAACTTTTCACAAAAATTTGTTTTCTTGTTTATAAACTTGCTAAAAATCTATTTGTAACATTAATGAAAAGAGTAATATACTTAAAACTTACACTCATCCTTTCCTATTGATTTGTAGTATCAGTTAGGATGTATTCAGATGTATATGATGAACCCTACTGTAGAGGCTCAATCAAATGGGGCTTAATTTTTTTCACATGAAAGGAAGTTGGGAGGTAGGCAGTCTAGGGCTAGTTCAGCGGCTCTAGGAAAGCATCAAGGATACAGACTTCTCCTACTGTCCTTAACGTGTATGTGGCTGTCATGATCCTGTTCACAAGACTGTCCTCCAGGCATCAAGTTCTGCATTCCAGACAGGAGGAAGGAGAAGGGCAGAGGGCAGCTGAGACTATCCTTTTTACTTAGGAAACAAATCATTTCCCTAGAACCTTCAGTAGTAAGCTTTTGATTACTTCATAGCCAGAATTGAGTCACATGACTGCTGCTAGCTTCAGGGATGTTTGGAAAGCAAGAAGTTTGAACTGGGCATGTTGCTGCCTTGAACTCAATCCATACTTTCTTAGTTAAGATGGAACTAACAGTGTTTGCCACAGGGGACAGCCTATGGTAAAACTTGTACAGATAAGTCTCAAAAGAAAAATATACACGGTCTCTATGTATATGCAATATATATGTGAAAATTACAGAATCTGTAAGTTTCCAAAATGCAAGTTGAAACAACAAATAGTTATAGCTTTTGTGCATCAAGTTGGCAATTTAAATAAAAGTGATAATTCCCACAGTTAGCAAGCATAAGGTGAAATGGCATTCCTTTATTCTGCTGAAAGAAGTATAACTTGGTATAACATTTCTGGGAGCAATTTAATAATACATGTGGTGTGTGTGAAGGTATCTTGTTGAGGGTTTGTTTTGCATTTCCCTGATGACTAATGAAGTTGAGCACCTTTTCATGGGTTTCATCTGAATTTCCCCCCTTCGGTGAGTTGCCTGTTCAAGTCTCTTGCCTATTTTTCTACTTAATTATTGTCCCTTTCTTAATATGAAGACGTTCTTTATATTTCCTGGGTGCAAGCCATTTGTCTGGGGTATGTGCTGAAAACATCTTCTCCCAATCTGTAACTTGCCTTTTTAAAGCTCTCCTAATAATGTCTTTATGTGCAGAAATTCTTAATTTCAATGTCTAATTTTCAGTCTTTTCCTTTGTTAGTATATTGTATGTCCTGTTTAAGAATTTTCTCTTTACTCCAAGTTCATGAAAATATGTTCTAATGACCCAGAAAACTTGCCGTATTCACCTTCATATTAGATCTAAATACACATTAAAAAGACTGTCCTCTCTCAATTACTTGGTATCATTACCTTTTCCATAATTCAGATGCCTGTATATGCACTGGTTTCTTTCTGAGCTCTTGCCTCTGCTCTGTTGGTCTATTTGTCAGTCACTGTACCAGTACCACTCTCTCTTAATTACTGTAGTTTTTAAATAGCTTTCGATATCCAAGATTTGGTAAGTTTTTCCACATTATTTTCCTCTCTTAGTTTGGAACCTATAAATTCCTTTATTTACATTTACCTTAGAAATTACAGCATACTTCACTTAACCTATTAGTCTAATGATAATTGGGCCACACGAAAATGTTTTCTATGTATACTTAAAGTTTAAAGATAGTGTCTCTATCCCAAACAACACAAGGATCTTGTCTTTCTTTTTCAAGAGGGTCTTGTATTCTTAGCCTATAAATACATGCTAGGATAAGTTTGTCATATAAAGCCTGTTAGGATTTTGACTAAGATTGCTTTATATTTGGAGACCAATTTGGGGAGAATTGATATGTTAAGTATTTTGAAACTTTCTATACAGTATAGCTTGTCTTAAGGCTGCTTAATTTTCTTAATCATGTTTTCCAGTTTTTTATACAGGTATTATATAACATCAGGTTTAGCCTTAGATATTTGGTATTTTGATACTGATACAATAATATTCTCTTTAACTTTATTTGGTGTTAGAAGTATAATTAACTTTTAAAGTATTGACTTTACATTTAGCAACATTGCTAAAATTATGAATTCTAATTATTTGTCAATTCTCTTCGATTTTCTATGAACATAATCATATCATCTGCAAATAATAATAGTCTTGTTTCTTTCCTTTCAAACTTTGTATCTTTTATTTTCTTGTCTTACTGTCCTGGCTAACTACATCAGTTCAGTGTTGAAATGATGATAGCATGCACATGTGCCTTGTACCTTTGAGAAAGAAACAAAACTTCGGGTAATTCACTGTTAAGTATGATGTTTTTGTATATTTATCATTAGATTAAGAATATTTTCCCCCTAATATGCTAAGGGATGAGCATATGACTTCTCTCCTTTATTCTGTTGACTTTTAAAATATTTCATTTTGAAAAATTTCAAACTTACAGGAAGGTTGCAAGAATAGTGCAATGTAGAAGGTTAAAAAAGATCTTGCTGTGGTTTATGTCAGAGTGTTTTTCCTATGTTTTCCTCTAAGAGTTCTATAGTGTCTGGTCTTACATTTAGGTCTTTAATCCATTTGGAGTTTATTTTAGTGTATGGTGTTAGGGAGTGTTCTAATCTCAGTCTTTTACATGTAGCTGTCCAGTTTTCCCAGCACCACGTATTGAAGAGGCTGTCTTTTCTCCATTATATGTTCTTGCATCCTTTGTCATAAATTAGGTGACCATATGTGTGTGGGTTTATCTTTGGGCTTTCTTTCCTGTTCCATTGATCTTTATTTCTGTTTTTGTGCCTGTACCATACTGTCTTGATTACTGTAGATTTGTAGTGTAGTTTGAAGTCGGGAGCCTGATTCCTCCAGCTCCATATTTCTTTCTCAAGACTGCTTTGGCTATTTGGGGTCTTTTGTATTAAAAAAATAATAATAATTTAAAAAAATAGAGTGACTAAAAGAGACTGTTAAAAAAAAATAGTGCAATGTACTCCTTGATACTCTTCACTTAGATTCACTTATTGTTAACATTTTGTCACATTTACTTATCATTCTCTATTCATATCTTTATTGCTATTGTTCCTGAACTACTTGAAAGCCAGCTGCAGATATCATGACTCTATAATCCTAAATATCTTCTAAGACCAAGGACATTCTCCTGTAAATCACTATACAGTTATCAAATTCAGGAAGTAAAATACTGATATCACTCTATTATCTAATATATAGTCCGTAGTCAAATTAACCCAATTGTCCCAATAATGTCCTTTATAGCAATTTGTTTTTTCTATCCCTGATCATGCATTGCATTTAGCTGTCTTATATCTTTAGTCACCTTTAATCTGGGACCTCAACTTTTCTTTTTCTTCCATTTTACTATGTGCTTTCCATTTTTTTTTGCTCCCTTTCTTGCTTTCTTTAGGTTTGGGTATTTTTTTAATTGTTTTTTCCTCTGTTAGTAAAAGGCTATAGTCTTTTACTTACCTTACCTTGGAAACTATAACATGCTTCCTTGACTTGTTACAGTCTAGTGTTAATTGTAGTTTCCGTAGGTGTTTAAAATATACAGTAGTCAAGGGCTAAAGATAGTATCTTTACCCTTTTCCCCAACAGCACAAAGGTCCAAGTACTGTTTAACTACACTCTTCCACTCCTTTAAGTAATATTATGGTTTAGTATTTTACTTATACCTGCTTTGTAATCACCCCAAAATTAATCATTATTTTTGTTGTTGTAGTCAGTTTTATGTAGACTTACCAACACAATAACTAGTGTATTTGTTTATTATTGCTTTTTGCATTTCACTTATTCCTTCTGGATTCTGCTTGATTTTTAACAAGGAGCATCTTAATGGCTCTATGAGTGGTAAAATCTTATTTTCTTGAAAATGTCTTTGTTTTGCTTCTTTCATCAATAATATTGTTGCTGAGTATAGAATTTTAAAGTGAATTATTTTCCCTCAGTTCCTAGAAAACACTTTTTAGAGTTCGTAGATATGTTTTCATTGCTTTCTGCACATTTTGTAGCTGATGAGAGATCTGTCAATCTGACTATGGTTTCCTTGTTGGTAATTTTCTTGTTCTCTCTTTGTTTTAGCTATTTTCCTCTTTCCTTTGAAGAAGTGCAGTATTCAGTTGTGACAGCTGTAGTTAGAAGTATTAGAGACCCATTTATTCCTTCAATTGTGAATTTTATTCAATTGTTATTTTGAATTTTCTCTCCCCAATTCTGTCTTTTCATTTTAGAACTTGAGTATACACTTATACACAAGGTTGAATATTCCAACCTTCATGCATGTTAATGGATCTTTCATATTTTTCATTTCTGTTTCTTTAGTTCTTAGAGTATAAATTATTTTATTTTTATCTACTTTATCTTCCACATGTTCCGTAAATTTGTAGCTTTCCTTTGTGACCTTACCTTCTGCAGGAGTTTAGATTATTGTGGTTGTTACGTGTGCATTAGTGGGGAGGGGGTTCCTGGTGTTCTCTTCTAATTCTCTTCTGGTTCCTTTCAGAACCAATTCATGTTTGCCCTCTAACTGTCCTAGAGCATGAACTGACTTCTATTTTAATTTCTCAGCTCACGATCCTTACTCCATACAAATGTGAGTTGGATTCTATACCCACCCATGATCAAGCCTAGGGTTTGGATTTCTCACAGGTAACTTTTTTCCTTCCTCATGGCATTTTGCAGTCACCAAGATTCCTTGCCCCTTTCTTGGGTGAGTGGGCAGAGCTTATCTAGTACCCATTTCATGGACTGGGTGACCTTCTGAGTTCCTGGGCTTTGTTTATGGGTATGTAATACCAGCTCTCACCTCATGTGGTCCCAAGCCCATTCTTTTGATCTCCTCATATGCTTTATTCCCCAAGCTCCTAGGTTCTTATGTCTTAATCTGAAATGCATTTGGACCACGATTCCTGCTTCCTGATCAGGAATTAAGTTCCTTCTTTGTTTCTGTTGATGGGCTATTCCATTTCTTTTTTTTTTTTTTTTTTAATTTTTTTTTCCATCCTAACCTTTTTTTTTTTAAATTTATTTATTTATTTATTTATTTATGGCTGTGTTGGGTCTTCGTTTCTGTGCGAGGGCTTTCTCTAGTTGTGGCAAGCGGGGGCCACTCTTCATCGCGGTGCGCGGGCCTCTCACTATCGCGGCCTCTCCTGTTGCGGAGCACAGGCTCCAGACGCGCAGGCTCAGCAATTGTGGCTCACGGGCCCAATTGCTCCGTGGCATGTGGGATCTTCCCAGACCAGGGCTCGAACCCGTGTACCCTGCATTGGCAGGCAGATTCTCAACCACTGCGCCACCCGGGAAGCCCCTAACCATTTTTTATAATTATTTATTTATTTATTTTTGGCTGTGTTGGGTCTTCGTTTCTGTGCGAGGGCTTTCTCCAGTTGCGGCAAGTGGGAGCCACTCCTCATCGCGGTGCGCGGGCCTCTCACTATCGCGGCCTCTCTTGTTGCGGAGCACAGGCTCCAGACACGCAGGCTCAGCAGTTGTGGCCCACGGGCCCAGTTACTCCGCGGCATGCGGGATCCTTCCAGACCAGGGCTCGAACCCGTGTCCCCTGCACCGGCAGGCAGACTCTCAACCACTGCGCCACCAGGGAAGCCCTCCATTTCTTATAGTTTGGTTCTGGCCACTTTATTTGTTAAATTTTGATTGTCATTTCTGTTATTAATGTCAGCTTTGTTCAGAACATCCTTTTCTCTTTATTTTTGATTATCTTCTATTTTCTGTTCTTAAGGTTTTATTATTATCATTGTTAGTATTGTTTACTAAAACAACGTTATGCTAACATTGGAGGAGTTTTTATAAAAACTAGAAAAATTTCCCCATAATCTCATAATTGGGGCAGAATGGTCTATCTCTAGTCCCTGGATATCCTTCAAATCTTTATTCATAGGGTTCTGTAGTTCCAACTGTGCCGTATATTTAATTTTGTGTTTTAATTCTCTTCTGGTTTACCTTTTTTCCATATTTCTAAGTAATCTTCATTTTTAATGGCACTACGATAGTCTGTTGAATTGATGTACCCCATCATGCTTAGAGTTTCTTGTTTTGTTTTTCACTGTTTTAAACAAATTTTTCCCAGAATATTTTTTGCATATCTAGCTTTTACATTATTTTCTAAGGCTAAAGTCTGAGAATGGAGAATGTTAACTTAAAAGCTCTTGTTTGGGCACTGCCAATTTGTCCTTTGAGTGGACTTTCTCATTTTACAGTGATGTGAGGCATACATTCACATACCAACAACAACAACAAAAAACACATTTATTTAACACCCACTGTGTGGGAAGCTCCACGCATTTTGAATGCCATAGTGATGAACAGGACCTACTTCAAGTTTCAAGGAACTTACAGTGAAGCCAAGGATATAGACGTGTTAACAACTTCTATAATATTAGGGCAAAAGGAACAAGTATGGCAGTCAAAGTCTAATCAAGGAAGAGATTTCACAGAAGAGCTTGCATTGTAACCATGGATAGAGGAAGGAGTAGGATTTCCCTGGGCAAGGAGAGGCTGGACAATGTTCCATGCTGAGGTAGCTTAATAGACCAAGAGCCAGAGGTATGAAGAAGTCTATGGTGCATTTGGAGAACATTGAAATTGTTGATGTGGCTGGAACAATGGGTGAGGGAAAGGAGCAGGTGGGAAATGAAATTGAAGGAAGGTTGCTAGGTTGTAGTTCTGGAGGACTTGGTTAAACGATCTCGGACATAATCAGCCAGAGTTTTCATTTCTGCTTTTAATGGCAAATGGTGGTTTTAGGAAAACATGCATTGTAGAATCATGGTACCTTATGGTTGGCAGAGGACTAGCCGGCCAGCTCTTTATTTTACAAATGGGGAAAATGATTACTATAGGAGTTAAGGAACGTTTCCAAGTTTATATTGATAAGTAGGAGTATATATGAAGGTAAAATTGCTCCCTCTTTCAGGGACTATTTGTTGAGCAGCTGTTCATGGCTCTGTACTAAGCATTGCAAGATGAGAAGATGAGTAAAGTATAAGGCCAGCTCTCACAGCCAGTTAAGGGAAAAAGGCAATCAATAGTTGTAAAAACAACAGGGTGAGAACACTGAGAGATGGGTCAAGGGTATTGTGAGAACACAGAAGAAGAGCAGCTGTTTTAGCTTGGCAAGATGGTAGGGGGAGTGTTTGTGGAAGATGCCTGTATTGTATTATAAAGGATGGGTAGGAAGAAGTTTGCCAGCTGTACCAAGACCATGGTTGAGGAAAGCGTGTTCCAAGTGAGCAAAGGCATGGGATGGAAAACAGTAAAGCAAATATGGGAACCAAAGCGGTTTCATATTGTGGGAGAATCACGTGTAAGGCAGAGGGCGGCAGGATGTTAAGCGGAGGCTAGATGCCTAGATCATGTTTGCCATGGTAAGCAGTATGGGCTTTATCTTTTAGGACAGCAAAGGATCTTAAAATATTTAAGAGGAAAACTTGGTAGGACTTTCTGATTGATTGGATGTAGGGGTAAGGCTGAGGGAGAGATGAGCAAAATATGATTCTCAGGTAGACTTATCCTTTCTTCTAGTTGGGTTCATCAAGATTTAAGGTGGTGGTGCTTTTTTTTCAGTAGAAGCGGTGCAGTGTGGTGTCATGTGAAGGTGGAGAAGGCTTCACTGGCATATGGCGGCTCAAGTGTTCTCGAAATGCCTGAGAGGATATCCAGGTACTTCTGGAGGTCACTGCCAGGGGCTATGCACATTGTCACATTTTTAATAGTCCCTCCTTACTGTGGATGTAAACATGCATTTGTAAGGTTCAGAAAACTTTCTTAAACAACCTCAAGTGTAAAACAGGTAAAGCAGAACCAGAAGTTTTTATGGGTCGTGGAGTTTTTATGGGTCTTGGAGCTCAGCATTACAGCATGGCAATACTAGGTGGTAATAATAGAAACTAACATTATAGGGCCCTCACTATTTTCTACATATGGTGCTAAATGCTCTATATTAATGATCTTATTTAATCCTCACTACATCCTTCACATGGAGAAATAAGGGCACCAGAGAATTTAATTACTTGCCCAAGGTCACTAACTCTAATGCAGATCCTGGAGCCTTGACTCCAAAGACCCTGGCTCGTAAACTCCAGGCCATCCTGCCTCCCCATGAAGCTCATACACGGGCAAGTGGGCTGCATGGAGACTTTTGGGGTTCAGCTATCAAAATGATGGCATCATTGAACCACTGATGTGAAATATGAGGTGGGGTGCCTTACATCAGCTGTGTTTGAGGAGTGGTAGGATGTGGCATGGAAGGAAGAAACTGGATTGTCTCTGAAGCTCTCTGAGTTTGTATTAAACTACAGTCTCCATAAACCAAAACTATAAAATTACCTATGGCACTTCTTTTCTTATGAAAGAATTTCCTTACTAAATCGGTTAATGGGAGGGAAGACTAAATGAAACAAATTAAGACAACACTAAAACCAAACCATTAGAACCAGAAAAAGAAATGCAGCCATCTCTTAATTCCTTAAGAAGGATATATATATGAAAGCATAAACTCTGTCATTGGTGGCAGAATTTGAGATCAAAGCCTTCATGGGTTGAGAAGAGCAATTTTTTAACTAAACTGATGAAAATTCATATAATTATATTTTATATTTGCTAAATTAAGCTATAGACCTATACTAAATAGAGAAAATTGACATTTTCTATATTAATATAGGCATGGATTCTATAATTAATTGCTGCTTATCATCCTCTGCTTCTTAGAAACTTTATGCTCCCTCACAGTTTAAAGAAGGTCCCTCCGAATTTCTCCTGTTTGGTTACAGATAATATGTACATGGGAATATTTTTGTCTTTCTTTGCCTGGTTTCCTATTCAAATAGTCAATGCCCATGTGACTTAGGGTATTCTCTTCTCACACATATGGAGTGGGGTTTCAGGATTTGGGGTTCATTTTCCTTCAGCTTCCTGTTTCTTGCCAGTAGCTTCATTGCAAGAACCACCACTTCTCTGCCATCTGCCCTGCTTTGCTTCCTTGTCTATTTCCACCTCCAGTTCCCTCATTTTCTAATTACTCCCAACAGCAGTGTCTCAAACATATATTGGAAGCAAGATTCCCACCATTGCTAAATAGGAATAGGAAAGTGTCACATACTAGATTTTTCCAAAAGGAGCCATTGTGCATCTGAATTTTCTTCTTCCAGACAAAGAGAAGGAATTCTCAAGGGAAGTCAAGCCTTAGGACAGAAAGTAACACAGTAAACATATTCAGGAATAGCACTTTCAAACTTCCATTTTGTTTGGTAGAGGTACCAAGACTACCTCTAAGGTAGTCTTCAGGGCTGTTCACAAATATTTTGATTCCCTCCCTCTTTGGGGGTATAATGCAGTTGCTCTTCCTCACTCAGCTGAACTCAGATATGGCCGTATGTCTGTGCTAGCCAATGAAATGTTAGTGGCAAATGCACTTCTGAGTAGAACCTTTAAGAGCCAGTATGTGCTTTGACGTCTTCTAATTTCTGATAGTAGCTGCTCTATCAGCTTGAGTCTGAGTGGTGCGAACAGAGTCCCTCAGTTGATTCACAATGGAACATGAGCAAGAAATAAATCTTTTGTTGTCTTAAGTCACTGAGATTTTGGCAGGTTGTTTCTGTGTCATCAGCAAGTCCATCCTGACTAATACACCAAAACACTTCTAGCATCTGAAACCCGTAAAAAATGTGTAGCAGATACAAATGTCATAATACCTCTTACATGTGGATCAAAGATGATTTGAAGACTTAAAAATTAAAGTGTTTTTAAAGCATTCACTCTAAGAGAAGGTACTTCTGCATCCGTATAGCAGTGCATAACCTATCACACCACAGTTTTGTGTTTATAGATCTGCCATGGTTCTGCAGGCTCTTTGAGGGCAGGGATGATGTCTCATTCTTTTTCAATCCTGGGCACCTAGCATGACATATGCTATTTAGTGAGCACTAGATGATGTTACATCAATGAAAAGGACCAAAAAATTGCCTGGTACGTAATAGGTGCTCAATGACTCTATGGTGTTAAATATCTTAATATTTGTAGCTGTACAACGTGCGTTTCTGTCCTCCGTGGCAGCTCTTTGGCTAATTTTCCAGGCACAAAGAAGCAGTTTAACGTGGATTCTCAGGTTGTATCTTCCCTGCCACCAAAGCCTTTAAAATGTCTTATTTAAAGAAGTACCATTAGCACATCTTTGGCTGGAGGGATGACGTATTTGCATATAGGATGGTTTGGAGCTGGATGCTGAGCTTGCATCTTGACCATCTTTCCACTGGGCATTATAATTAGGAGAAAATTCGGATGCTAAAGCTTGGCTAGTGCGTAGTTATTGATTCAAAGTTTATTGCTTCACTAGGGATAGCATAGAATTTTATTCGGTTAAAAAGTGCTTAGTACATGTTATTCCGGGGTGTTGAAGGATCATGACTTGGCCGTTTCGTGGGCACCTTGATCCAGTGATAGCTCTGTCTCGGTCCCCAGTCCCCTGCCAGCCCCATTTTGTTTCTTTTCAGAAAGGATTTCAGGCATCTGGGAGAACACATGTACACAAGGCTGATGTGATTGGGTCCTGCTTACCTACCTCTCCATACTCTCCCTCCTAAATTTAAATTCCCTAAGTGGAGCACACTTTCCCTGTCTCTGTCCTTTGGCTAAGCAGTTTCTCCAGTGCCCAGAAGGCCCTTCCCTGGGTTCATTCATTCATTTTCATATGTGTATTAAGAGCCTCCTCAATGCCAAGCATTGTTCTAAGCCTTGTGAATACAGCTTTCCTGGAACTTAGATTCTATTGGAAGAGACAGATGATTAACAAGCAAATATATAATATGTCAGGTGGCTGTAAGTGCTATAGTGAAAAACAGAGAGAATAAAGGGGGTCATGATTGTGGGAGTGGGGTGGGCCAGTGTTGCTAATTGCTGCAGGGAAAGGAAAGCCTAACGGATAAGGTGCTTATCAGATGCCTTAAGGAAGTGAGGAAGAAAGCCATGAGCACCTGGGGTGGAGAGGAGCTAGAAGGGGTCCTAGCAGAAAGAACAGTAAATACAAAGGCTCTGAGGCAGGAGCATGCTTGGAGGGCTTGAAGAAGAAGGAGGAAGCCAGAATCAGAGGGCTGGGATTGGGGGATGGGGTGGGTATATGGATCACATAGGGTTTTTTGGTTGGTGCAATTTGGTCTTTAGTCTGAATGAAATGGAAAGCTATTGTGAGTTCTTGAGCAGAGGTGTATCTTAAAAGGATCTGGGTGAAGTAATGAGAATAGACAGTAGGGTAGCTAGAACAGAAAAAGGATGATGGGTTAGGAACCTGTTAGACTAATCCAGCATGAGATGAAGGCTTTGACCTTCAGCACTCAGCTCAAGTGTTGGCTCCTCTGGGAACCCTCTCTTCACAGCCTCAGCTGAGCTGGATCCACCTCTTCTGAGCTCCCGTATCAAGCTTACGCTCAAAATTAAATTGTGTAGTTGAGTCCACTTAAGTCTATAACTGAGAGCTCTCAGAATTAATTTTTAATTAGAATATAAAGTTTATTACAGATAATCAATAAAAATAGGCTATTTCAAAGCTTGCATGTATATTTTTAAAACTTAAGAGTAACTGTAATGATTGTTTAGAACTTTGACTAATAAAAAGATTTTTTTTTAATAAATTTATTTATTTATTTATTTCTTGGCTGCAATGGGTCTTCATTGCTGTGCGCGGGCTTTCTCTAGTTGCAGTGAGTGGGGGCTACTCTTTGTTGCGGTGCACAGGCTTCTCATTGCAGTGGCTTCTCTTGTTGTGGAGCACGGGCTCTAGGCCTGCAGGCTTCAGTAGTTGTGGCTCGCGGGCTCTAGAGTGCAGGCTCAGTAGTTGTGGCACATGGGCTTAGTTGCTCCGCGGCATGTGGGATCTTCCCAGACCAGGGTTCGAACCCATGTCCCCTGCATTGGCAGGCGGATTCTTCTTCTTTTTTTTTTTTAAAAAACATCTTTATTGGAGTATAATTGCTTTACAATGGTGTGTTAGTTTCTGCTTTATAACAAAGTGAATCAGTTATACATATACATATGTTCCCATATCTCTTCCCTCTTGCATCTCCCTCCCTCCCACCCTCCCTATCCCACCCCTCTAGGTGGTCACAAAGCACTGAGCTGATCTCCCTGTGCTATGCGGCTGCTTCCCACTAGCTATCTATTTTACATTTGGTAGTGTATATATGTCCATGCCACTCTCTCACCCTGTCACATCTCACCCCTCCCCCTCCCCATATCCTCAAGTCCATTCTCTAGTAGGTCTGTGTCTTTATTCCCATCTTGCCACTAGGTTCTTCATGACCTTTTTTTTTTTTTCCTTAGATTCCATATATATGTGTTAGCATACTGTATTTGTTTTTCTCTTTCTGACTTGCTTCACTCTGTATGACAGATTCTAACTCCATCCACCTCACTACAAATACCTCCATTTCATTTCTTTTTTTTTTTTAAACATCTTTATTGAAGTATAATTGCCTTACAATGGTGTGTTAGCTTCTGCTTTATAACAAAGTTAATCAGTTATACATATACCATATGTTCCCATATCTCTTCCCTCTTGCATCTCCCTCCCTCCCACCCTCCCCATCCCACCCCTCTAGGTGGTCACAAAGCACCGAGCTGATCTCCCTGTGCTATGCGGCTGCTTCCCACTAGCTATCTATTTTACATTTGGTAGTGTATATATGTCCATGACACTCTCTCACCCTGTCACATCTCACCCCACCCCCTCCCCATATCCTCAAGTCCATTCTCTAGTAGGTCTGTGTCTTTATTCCCGTCTTGCCACTAGGTTCTTCATGGCCTTTTTTTTTTTTCCTTAGATTCCGTATATATGTGTTAGCATACTGTATTTGTTTTTCTCTTTCTGACTTACTTCACTCTGTATGACAGACTCTAACTCCATCCACCTCACTACAAATACCACCATTTCGTTTCTTTTTATGGCTGAGTAATATTCCATTGTATATATGTGCCACATCTTCTTTATCCATTCATCTGTCGATGGACATTTAGATTGCTTCCATGTCCTGGCTATTGTAAATAGAGCTGCAATGAACATTTTGGTACATGACTCTTTTTGAACTATGGTTTTCTCAGGGTATATGCCCAGTAGTGGGATTGCTGGATCGTATGGTAGTTCTATTTGTAGTTTTTTAAGGAACCTCCATACTGTTCTCCATAGTGGCTGTATCAATTTACATTCCCACCAACAGTGCAAGAGAGTTCCCTTTCCTCCACACCCTCTCCAGCATTTATTGTTTCTAGATTTTTTGATGATGGCCATTCTGACCGGTGTGAGATGATATCTCATTGTAGTTTTGATTTGCATTTCTCTAATGATTAATGATGTTGAGCATTCTTTCATGTGTCTGTTGGCAATCTGTATATCTTCTTTGGAGAAATGTCTATTTAGGTCTTCTGCCCATTTTTGGATTGGGTTGTTTGTTTTTTTGTTATTGAGCTGCATGAGCTGCTTGTAAATCTTGGAGATTAATCCTTTGTCAGTTGCTTCATTTGCAAATATTTTCTCCCATTCGGAGGGCTGTCTTTTCGTCTTGTTTATGGTTTCCTTTGCTGTGCAAAAGCTTTTAAGTTTCATTAGGTCCCATTTGTTTATTTGTGTTTTTATTTCCATTTCTCTAGGAGGTGGGTCAAAAAGAATCTTGCTGTGATTTATGTCATAGAGTGTTCTGCCTATGTTTTCCTCTAAGAGTTTGATAGTGTCTGGCCTTACACTTTGGTCTTTAATCCATTTTGAGTTTATTTTTGTGTATGGTGTCAGGGAGTGTTCTAATTTCATACTTTTACATGTACCTGTCCAATTTTCCCAGCACCACTTATTGAAGAGGCTGTCTTTTCTCCACTGTATATGCTTGCCTCCTTTATCAAAGATAAGGTGACCATATATGCATGGGTTTATCTCTGGGCTTTCTATCCTGTTCCATTGATCTATATTTCTGTTTTTGTGCCAGTACCAAACTGTCTTGATTACTGTAGCTTTGTAATATAGTCTGAAGTCAGGGAGCCTGATTCCTCCAGCTCCATTTTTCATTCTCAAGATTGCTTTGGCTATTTGGGGTCTTTTGTGTTTCCATACAAATTGTGAAATTTTTTGTTCTAGTTCTGTGAAGAATGGCAGGTGGATTCTTAATCACTGTGCCACCAGGGAAGTCCCAATAAAAAGATTTTTGAGGGAGGAATATTTTGATAAGGTTTAAAATTGCCAGTGAAAGGTAATAATAAAAAGCAGACTGATTCATAGTGGGTTCTATTATTGTTTTTAAATTCTTTATAACCTACCCTCTTAATGCCTGCACCCAGGGTGAACTGGGGCACCTGATACGTTACTGATGGTAAGAACTTTTTCAATTGCAGGTGACAGAGCACCCAACTCGAAGTGCCTTGAGCAAAGGAAAAGTCCAATAAAATCTAGCTTCAGGCATGGTTTGATCCTGGGGACTCAAGCAAGATCATCAGAGTTGCTCCCCATCATTCCATTCTGTTTTCCTCTGGGTTGACGTCCTTCTTAGGCAGGCTGTCCACTCGTAGTTTCAAGGTGGCTGACAGTGGCTCCAACCTTTTGGATGCCTTGCTCCAGGTCACTGTAGTAAAAGTTCCACAGTATGACTCTAATGCTGTCATATGATTACTCTTGAATCAATTTCTGTGGTCAATGGGATGTGATACTCTAACTGGCCAGACATACCTGGGTCTCTTTCCCCCTTGTAGGTCTGGGGACATGGGTTGGGTCCATTTCACTTAAATCCTATGGAAGCAGAGCAGGGGAGGGCAGGCCCCTGAGAACAATTAGGATGCTGTTAGCAGAACGAGAAAGAATACATACTAGGTAGTCAAGCAACAATCATGTACCACAAGCAGTTATTTCCTATTTCTGTACAAAATTCTGTCTTAAAGGGGTTCCCAGTTAGATGTGAAGTTCTCACCCCTAAATTTATTGTCACTACAGCTTCCTCTCCCTTTAGGCTTAGGATCTCAGTGGGAATCCACTCTTCAACCCTCACCCTCACACACATATGTGCTCTCACACAGATGCCTTTCATAATAAGCTCTACTTTTGCCTCAGGGACTTTACTTGAACTTATATTTTTTGTGTATGTGATAAAAAAAAAAACAATGCCTCACAAAAGCTGTATTTTATTTTACCCTGTTGATGCTATATAAATCTGGGTCTCATCAGGAAACAGATGGAACACTCAGATTAGAATAATTTGAAGAATGTAATAGAGGGACCATTTGCAAAGGTGTGGGCAAGGTGCCAGGAAACCACAGGGACAGTACAGCATTCCTGGGTTAGAACTACAGCTGTGTTTACCTCCCGTAGGCCTGGAGGGGAGGGGGGGGAGGAGGGAGCCACTGGCAGACTTGGCTGGGAGAACACAGCTGTCTGTTGCTGGTCCTACAGGGAAGGGACTGGGGGTGTTAATATCCCCCATCTCTCTCCTTTAGCCCTCCTGTCTTCTACTGGTGCCTCCCATTGGCAGACCCCACTGGAAGCCACAGGGCAGGGGAGCTCATTGATATTATCCTTTCCAGCCAGCCTCTCAGTACATAGGGCAGGATGGAGAGAAGATGAGGAGGGGCAATGGACGATCCCCAGCAGGGCTACACCTTTTGTGTTCCTCAGTAAATGCTCTTATCTTTTGTCTAAGTGAAAAGTCCTTATTCCCTTCACAAGGGACGAAGGAAGTCCCATCAGCTATGGCTCATTGTTGAATAATGTCACTTCAGTGATACTCCCTCCTCAACCTAATAGCAAGGGAATAAAAGAACAGTGTAAAACATAGCAGCTGCAGCTCTTGATCCTGAGGCACAAGCTGTTTTCTCCCATCCCCGCTCCGTGTTCCCCTTACTTCCTCCAGCTCTTCAGCTAGATGCGGCTGGAAGGGGGTCGCAGTCCTGGCGGCCCCTTCTTCACTGGGTTGTTTCAGTGTTCCCTGGTTCCAAGCTTAGTCCTCCACGTCGTCTTAGCAGCCCAGTTTCTCCCTGGGAATTGGAATTAATCAGTGAGTCCTTCTCTGCCTGTTGGTTCGGTAGTATGACCAACCCAAACTACCCAGGGGTAAACTCGGCTTCCAAGTCTATGGAACTCTTGCTGTGTTTCCTGATGGAAGCATTTCTCCCTTAGGCACTGGGACTTCCAAGGTCAGGTGGTCAAGGTCATGAGGGTGAGAAGCAAAAATTCTGCAAGGGGGTTACTATGTGCTCAGGTTAGAGTTAAGATAAGAACACTGTCACCTTTCCTCCTTGTTTCTGGACCTAGGCATTCTGGTTGAGGAGGAGTAAATTATGTAAAATGCTGTTGATGTGGGAAACCTGATAAAACAAGAGAATCCCTGGATGAGAGTGCAATGCGACACTTCCGTCGCCTAGACAGAGGCAGTGTTAAATGAGATACCACAGCAAATGGGCAAGGCATCCTGCAAGTCCTTGAACAGTGGAGCTGGCAGAACTGTTCCAGACAATATTTCAGAGAGGTCTGATGCTAATAGTAAAGGTATACTGTTTGTTCTCCCCCGAAACTGAAAGCAAACTGATTCTGATTTACTTTATTGATAGGATGGGGGAAATAGCATTTGTCCAGTCAGTAGCTGTGTACCAGATGCCAGTCTGTGTTGATTTCTACAGTAAAATACTACTTCTGGAGCCACAGCTGTGATTGGCAGTGCCACTTGGTTCAGTTTGTGATTGTCTCTTAATAGTCTCCATAAACCATCTGGCAATTTTTTCCTAGTTAAGTGAAGATAAGATAGGAATCAATACTCTTTAATTCTTCAAGTCTTCGATAGTAGCACCAGTCTCTGCAATTCCTCCAGGTGTGGCAATGATTTTAGTTTATTCTATCTGGTAGGGTAGTTCTAGAAGTGCCTGTTTGCCCCTCACTCAATGAATCAGTGAAACAATGTGAGGGTTTTGCCAGTTGATACATGTGTCTATTTCTGCTCTGAATTCTGGGACAGGGGAAATAGCCCCAGGCTGGGTCTCTGGTGCCATTGAACCCACTATGGGATGGACTCAAGCCAAGACTCTCTATCACGTATCTCCACAAGCCCTCCTCCCTCACATCTGAGTGGTGCACCACAGCAGTATTTCAGAGAGCTCTCCAAAGCGCAGTGTAAATTCAGATCCAGGATCTAAGTCGTGGAAGATCTGAGTAGTTCCCTTTCTCCATAGTCTACATAGTCATCTGGAAACAGCTACCAGATTCTCCATGGAAGGCTTGAGGGACGCCTGAGGCAACACTGCAGGGTCCTTCTCAAAAGGAACTTAGTAAGAGACTGAAAATCCTCACTATTACGTTTCAGTCCATCAGACCTAGAATTTTTCCGCTTGTGTGTTGCAAGTAGCACCTTCATAGGTTGCCCATCTTTGTCTGTTTCATTTGTTTGAATCCTGTGACCCTTAGTCATCACCACAGATCCTTGTGAATCAAGGCTGTGATTATCATCTCTGTGGTTTGTTACATCCCTCTTGTTACTGACAGTTACGTGCTACCTGCTGCCTTTTTCCACTCTTGGATCCCTTTATTTCCATTGAGATCGAAGAAACTGATTCTATTTCAGCATCTTCCCCCCCCCACACACACACACCCCACCACCATCTCCAGCCTGCAGAGGACAGCGCCACAAACTTTTCAAGGGTGCCTTCCCCCTAATATTGGTGAAGTGCGGGATTTAGGGTTAGGGAGTGGCAGTTGCTCATAATAGATTCACTTCAGCACTCCCATCTCTCGAAGGCTTGAGACTCTTTCCCCTACGGCAGGAGTCAGCTCAGCCAACTTCTCTGCGGGGCCAGATAGTAAATATTTTAAGCCTTGTGAGCCAAGAGGCAAAATTCAGCAACTGTTCTTGTGAAAGGCAGGTCATTGTGTGTGTTTGGTTTTTTTTGTTTTTGATATTTAAAAATTATAGAAACAATTATTAGTTTTCGGACCATCCCAAAATGGACAGGAGTCCAGATTTGGCCCATGGGCCATAGTTTGCAGACCCCCGCTCCACAGGATGGCAGGAAGTTGACCGCATAAACTTAGGCCACCTTTGAGTCCAGGCTTTAATTTGACCGTTTGCCAGATCACTGATGCCACTCTCTGGGGATCAAGCTAAAACCTAAAATCCTGGGTGAATGTACACTGTCAATGAATTTAACCAGATCAAGGCTTCTATTTTGTCCTTGGTCCAGTGCCCTTGGGAACTCATAAATTCTCTCCTGATTCCTGCCAGTATAGATTGGCGAGATTCCGTAAACCTTAAGGTATGTAGTCTGTCTCCTACTTCTCCCTCTAGGTTGTGCTAGGACCTAACCTTAGAGGTAGACCTAGAGGCAATGAGAGCTGGTAGCAGTGGGTCCTGAGGGGAATAACCCACTAACAGATCATTTTGCAGGGAGAGGCCATTTTTCTTAGAGAGGAAATATCTGTCCCCATGTGCAGCAGGACCTCATGGGTTCAGTTTTCAGCTTTGTCTGCTCAAATGATCCCACCCATTTATCAAGATCATGCTCCCTTCCCACCAGTGCTTTACCTTACTCTAGGACCCCTGGTATCACTGTTCATGCTATTGGCACTACAGTTCTGCCACCTTTACAATCAGGCTCTGGGCTTGGTCCTCAGCCATGTCTGCCCTGCGACTCTAGAGGATGAAGGATTGCTGAGATTGTAGGAGATGAGTGGCTATGGGGATTTTCTGACTTATCCATGCATGTTCTCAATTGTATATTCATAGATTTCAATTTCTCATTTTCCTTCTGTACACCTTCCAGGGCTCTGAGAAGAAGCCAAGAGACTTGATAATTTTTTAATCACTGCCATCACCACAGCAATTAAGTGCCTCAGCCACTTGACCTTCCAGCACCTTCCCTTCCACCTGCCCTTCATCCTGGGCCACCACTGGTAACAATTTGAGTGACTGATGTCACCACTTGCCCTGGGTCACTGGTCTTTCATTTCTTCCTGGCAAAGAGGTTCTGCCTGCGCTTCTCAAATTATATGAGCAATTTCAATACAGAATCCCACTTCCAGGTCTCAGCAGAAAACGCACACTCAAATTAGGCTAACTTGAGAATTTTATAAAGGGCTATAGAGGCCTTGAAGCAGTGACGCAAAGGAGCATTTACTGGAACCCAAAGCAGACATAACTGTGTGGAAAGGGCTGCCAGAAAGGAGCTGAGAGGATTCTAAGTTGAGACACATGGTCCGTACTCTTGAAGTTTTCCTGTAATATTTTATGCAGCAAATCTCATTTTAAATGTACCTTGTTAAAACTCCAGAGCATAGTGTGACTCCTGTTTTGAAAAGTCCACAAAATAATTATTTTACTTTCTTAGACATCCTTATCATATTCTACAGCTGATGGAATTCAGTTAAGCAGAATTGGTTATCTATTGAAAAAATAAATGGATTACGGTGAGGATTTATTTTAGTTAAATTTTTTTTTTTTTACAGCATAGTCCTTGAAAGATGAGTTTGTCGTTCCATATAGTTGCAGGATTTTTATTTTTTATTCATTTATTTTTAGAAAACCATCCTGATCTTCTATTTTCTTACTTTCAAATACCATCACAGCATAATTTATTTTAACCCCTTAGCCTGTGGGTCACTTTTATCTGATTATTTCTCTCATTTAAATTTTAATTAGGGTTTTCAAGCCCTACTTTTAGACATTGCACACAATAAATATACTTTTGTAGCGTGGCAGGGTGATCCATAGTCCAGGAAATCAATATCCAGGCTTCTATATGCATTAGTTCAAGGCAGGAGCGACTATCTCATTTGTTCCTAAAATTACTTTGGGTTTCCAAACATAATTATATTGGATTCCATCCATTAAAGGTATAAGTCTGTTGTTCCAAAGAAGTCTCCTTCTCCACAATGGTATTTTTCAGGTATTATTGGGATGTGTTCTTATTTATCTGGAGAATGGGTACACTTACTTTCTGCATCATTTATTCATTCATTGCATCATTCCTACCCAGTCAGAGGAGATGACCAAAAAAACCTCATTTAATAGGTGACACACATACCTCTTAACATCACTGTACCCATATATAATGCAATTAATTGTCTCCTAGAAATCCTTTTACTAGGACTGTTCCTGGAGGTCTATCTCCATCCATCACTTTGTGATTACTGAGTGTTTGGGTCACCTTAAATCTAGGATGTGTCTAAAAGAAAAGGTCATTTGTCACGTCTCTTTTATTGAAAGAAGGACTAGACAAGACAAAGAGGTGTTACATAATCCATTGCACCCGTGGAGCTTTCTAAATCGTATTTCAAAATGAATAACAATTTCTGTAATCAAACTCTGTACAAAATAAATGGGATGCTGTTTGTGAGAAACCCCTCTCTCTATAGCGAACTTCTTTGCAGCCTTCAGTTTACAACTTGAAGGTCAACTTCTCTGTGAAGTTTTTGAAACTGCTGGAAGCAATTAGCTATTCCCAGAGCTGTGCCCCAATGCACTTTGTACGCACTTCTGTTATAGCACTGAACACCTTGTGGCTTGTAATGTATCTTTTTACAAGTTTTTCTCCTCCTGGAGACTGAGTACCCCCAGAGCGAGCACAGACTGTTAATTATTCATCATTCTGTACCTGGGGCTGCTTTAGTGCATGTTGCCCGACTGAGTAAATTCTGAGCTGCAGGGTTAGCTGACATATCTTGCCGATTGCCACTAATAACCCCAAATTACTGAATTTATGATGCATTAGTGATGATGCAGTTTTCCTAACCCAGCAGCCAAATTGTTACTGGATTCACTTTTTCAGTATTTCTTCATTCATTCATTCAACATGTATTGAGCACCTACTGCATTCCAAGTTCTGAACTAAGCTTTGAGAATCAAGGAAGAGTAAGATCTTGTTCTGCCTTGCCCTTCAGTTAGGAAGAGAGACATAAAAACAAAACAATTATTAGAGGCTGTCACAGGACAGAGTGAGAGCAAAAGGAATTGAGGGGGGCAGGGCAGCTCACCAGCCCCAGGAAGAGACACGTGACCTTGAGATCTGCTCGATTTTCTGAGTAGCACTGGCAAACCAGTGTAGTCAGGAACGTTGGTTTCTGAGTCCAGGTAACCATTTGCATTTCACTTTTTGATGCTAAGTGATTACAAGGTTAGCTGCAGAATTAATGGGCATTTTCAGCTAAGCAAGTCATTAAAAATAAATGGAAGTCCAATTTAACTACTCTTTTAGCTTTAATAAACTAATATGTTACAGTAAGAGCCTTGTTAATTTGTATGTTGATAGGAAAAAGCCACAAAAATGACCTGATTTGCACTTTAATTTAGATTCAAGCAACTATAATTTTATAAAAATGGGACATGGCCATCTAAAAAGTACTTAGTAACGTAATTTCTATAAGTCATTGAGAGTAACTGTCGTATCGTAATCTAAATGCTTCCCTGAGGTTCCCATAGGAAAGAATATTCTGTCCTAAACCACCTCTAGGGCCTTTTTTCCCCCACTGTCATTTATTTAACAAATACTTACTGAGTACCTACTATGTGCCAGTGAACAAAAAGACAACAATCCCAAGGTCACTCGACCTAAGTGAGGGCACATATTATAATTACTGAAAAAGGTACCCTCAGAGGGTCCTTCTGACATCCTGCACACTGGGATTCCTGAGCCAGCCCTTTGTGAGGCCCCCTCTCCTCTTAAAACTGCATATACCCCGGATACCTGCTGCTGGAGAAGTTGTGAGTTTGTACTGGAGTAAGTCTGGTTGCTATAGCAGATAAACATCAAAATCCCTTTGGTTTAGAATAGAGGTTGCTCACTCAGGTGCAGTCCAACTGTCCAGCAGGAAGGGGTGAAGCTCTGCTTCACCTCCAGGGATCCAGATGGCTCTGTTTTGCCATCGTGGACACGTGGTTTCCAAGGTCAACCTGAGGTACACCAACCAGCTGGCTGACCACAAAGAGAAAGAATAGGTGATTTCATGCGAGAAGGTTCTCTGAGCCAGAATGGCACATGATACGTCTGCCCTTATTCCACTGGCCAGAACTTAGGCATTTGGGCACACATACTGCAAGGAAGGGAGCCTGGGAAATGTAGTCTAACTGTGTGCCCAGGAAAAAACAAAAAAGGGAACTGGGTTTGGTGACCAGCCAGTCACCATCACAATGATGATGACCTTTTAAAAAAAAATCATGTTATATGCAACTACCATTTATTGAATACCAACTTGTAATAACAAGGACTTTATACCAATTACATAATTTTCATACAGCCCCCTTCACCATTCATTTGTTGACAAATCTTTATTGTGCTTCTGTCATGTGCCAAGCAGTGGATGTGATAAAAAGTTGGTCAGATTAGGGACATACCGTTGACCCTTGAACAATACGGGTTTGAACTGTGCGGATTCACTTATATATGGATTTTTTCAATAGTAAGTACCACGATACTACACAATCCGTGGTGGGTTGAACCTGCAGTTGCAGAATCCCAGGAATGGACTTGAGGTTATGGGAGAACTTCCTATATGGAGGGCTGACTATATATGCAGATTTTTGACCACCTGGAGGGTCTGTTCCCCTAACCCCCATGTTGTTCAGGAGTCCACTGTATTTTGAAGGTATAGCTGGTGGGACTTTTTTGATAGATTGATTCTGGGATATAAGAGCAATAGAGGGGTCATGAAAGACTTTCAGGTTTGGGCATGAGCAAGTGGGAGAATGAAGGTATCATTGACTGAAATTGGGGCACCGAGGCAGCGACAGGGTGTGAGGTGGATAAAGGGAGCTTAAACATTTTTTTTGGCCACGTCAAGTATGCGTTATCTGCTAGTCATTCTGGTGGGGATGACAAGGAGGCAGTTGTCTGGGGCTCAGGGGAGAAGTTTGGGACTAGAGATTTAATTTAGATGTCATCAGGATAGACATGGTTATTAAGCCTTGAGAGCAAATGAGATCCTTAGAGTGGGGAGTGTAGTTAGGAGAAAAGAGTTTGAGATGGTGCTTGGGGACCCTCTTATCTTTAGACACAGAGGAACCAGAGCTGGCTTCTGGGCATGAACAGACGACTCCTACGCTTAGAAGGACCTCACGCTTGATTTAATGGTTTGCCATTACAGTCTTGAAGTTCATACTTTTTTAAGACCCTCCCCTATTTGCATTCTTCAGCGAGTCTTGCGAATTATGTAGCCAGTCCTGGGAAGAATTCCTAATGAGACAGGAAGCTGTGAGGGTGTGAGGTCCTGAAGGCAAGGAAAAGGAGGGCTTTCAAGAAGATGTGTGAGAGATCAAGGAAAGTCAAGACAGAGGAAATAACCACGGGATTTATCAAGATGGAGATTGGTGGTGACGCTGACAAAAGCCATGAGAGCAGAGTGGAGAGGATGGAAAGCCCTTTGGAGCTGGTTGAAAGAGAATGGTCCTAGAGCTGAGAATGGTCCTAGAGCTGACTATGCCCACAGTTTTGCCAACAGCAGGGATCAGGTAAGTGGAAGGAGATGCTGGGTCAAGGAATGCTTTTGAATGGATGTTTATCTGTAATGTGATTCAGTAGAGAGGGAGACATTGGTGATGTGGTGAGAAAGTTGAATTACAGGGGAAAGTGTTGGGGGAAGTAAGAGGGCAGAGACTCAGAGGACAAGTGGAGGGGTTGTTTTAAGAACAGACATGTTCTTCCATTTCAGAAGCAGAGAAGGCAGAGTCTATGGGCTTATGTAAGTTGGTAATTTGGAGTTGGTTCCAGTCTGGGTGCCTCTTTTTTTCTTAATGGAATATGAGGTGAGGTCAGCAGCTGAGGTGGTGAGAGAAAATGTCATGAGTTTGGTGAGTTACTTCAGACCTGAAAGGTTAATTTACTGTATAGAAAAAGGTAGAATTGTTGGGCAATCCCACAGTGAGTTCCCATTTGAGATTTTGTGAACATCCATTTCCAGTCAACATAGTTGAGTGATTCTTCTTCAGGTGCAAGTATAGAGTAGAAGGATAGTTGAGTTTAGACAGAATTGGTTCCTGTGGTTCTATTATTGTCCTTGTTTTACAGGTGAAGAAATTGGGGTTCAGAGAAGTAAGCAACTTGCTAGTAATCAGCAGAATTTGGACATAAATCTTCTGACCCCAGGCCCCCAGCTCTTGAACATTATGTCATATTTCAGAGCTGTTCTTGATATCATGCACTAATCAGTGTAGATTCTGCAATATTCTGTTCCTTCCTTCAACAGATGAGTAATAAAATTGAGATACAGATTATGTACTGTAATTTGTATCTCAATTTTTCTGGCATTGTCCAAAATGTTACATTTCTTAGCTAGTTATCAAATCCTGGCCTTTGGAATCACAAAGCAATATCATCCATTAAAGATATGCTGGTGGGGTGGAAAAGTATTGCAGAGTTTGATACCACTTCTGCTGCCTGCTGGCCAAGTGACTTGCAGCACTGTGTAAAAATCCATTCAACAGTAATTGAGCATCTGTAGTGGGCCAACCAGTACGGAAGGTGCTGAGGATAATGTGGTGAATCAGACTAGTCTTGTCCCCAAAGAATTAGAGTCTGGTGAATTCAGTGAGATAACGTATGAACAATGTTTGTATATTGAGTGTGGGCACTGGACAGGTGTTAATTCTTGATACAGTTGGTCGGGTACATGATGACACTTCTTGGTGAGAACATCAACACCCAGTTCCAGTGGGAAGTTTGTTCCGTTTCCTGATCAGATACTAAGTGAGGGTCCCACTTATGTGTAAATATCCAATGATGTTACTGTTTAAAAATTGGTCTTACCCCACTGAGTCAGAATCAACAACTTATAGCCAAGGCAGGACTCTTACTGAATTGACTCTCCCTCTAAAATCTTTTTTCTAAAACAATAGAAATGAACACAAGTTAGCATGATTGTCTGTTGGCAATGCAGGAATAGTCTCCCTGAGGAGTACTGTTCTCTAGTTAGCAGTTATTGTATTTCATTTTATTTTTTCTTAATGAAAGGAGCATCAGCTTTTCTGGTTTATTTGCTTTTAAAAAGCAATGAGAACTCTTTAGTAAAATGAATCAACCATTGATTTTAAATTTTATCTTCTCAAGGATGCACGCTCTGATTCACCAGTCAATATTTATTTCTGAGCCTCAAACCTTGAAAAGGTCTGTCCATAGTACTTGAATTAGTGTGTCTCCAGAAACCATCCCCTGGGAAGGTGCTTGTTTTGTACCACACATGAGGCTGGATTTTGTACTACTGGAGGGGAGATAATTTGTCCTTCATCTCTGTATTGGAGTGCCCACAACAGCAAGTTCTGTTCAGTGAATGAAGGAATGGACCCACCTTGGGGAAAGGGGTTTGTTTGATATCAATGTATTGAGTTTAATACTATAAATCTTTTAAAAAGTTTTTAAATTTTATATTGGAGTATAGTTGATTAACAATGTGGTGTTAGTTTCAGGTGTACAGCAAAGTGATTCAGTTATGCATATACATGTATCTATACTTTTTCAAATTAGTTATAGAATATTGAGCAGAGTTCCCTGTGCTATCCAGTAGGTCCTTGTTGGTTATCTATTTTAAATATAGCAGTGTGTACATGTTGCTCTCAACCTCCCAGTCTGTCCCTCCCCTCCTGCCCCCCTGAATACCATAAATCTTGCTTTCTAAAAGTTCTAGTGCCGTTAAAGTTTCTGACAGTGAAGCAAGCGATTGAAACACATCCTTGTGAATGTTAGATGTATTATTATACACTCAGTTTAGCTTTTTATTTTTATATAATTCCTCTCTGAGTAGAAATCATGTTGCAGGTAAAGGAGCGAGAAGTTAAGTCTGGAGACCTGTTGATTAGTCTCAACCTCCACTAATAGAGCAGATAGCTTTGGATAACCGTGGGGCCCGTTGGGGATATGGGATTGGAATAGAGCCTGTGAATCTAACTGTGGTCTACTTGTGAGGTCGGGAGTCCCTCAGGGCCGAGAGCAGATCTTTTGCATCTATTTCAGCACCTAGCACAGTGCTAGGCACGTTATAAATGTATCCTGTTTATTCTTTGGGGAAAGATATGTAAGTAGACATTTTTTTTGTATACTTGAAAGTTGTTGAGAGTAGACCTTAAGCATTCTCACCACAAAAAACCACTTAACTATGTGAGGCGATGGATGTGTTAATTATATTGATCTTGGTAGTCATTCTATAATGTGTATGTCTGTCGAATAATTACATTGTACACTTTATAAATTTATTTATTTATTTATTTTTGGCCACGTTGGGTCTTCGTTGCTGCGCGTGGGCTTTCTCTAGTTGCGGTGAGCGGGGGCTACTCTTCATTGCAGTGTGCAGGCTTCTCAGGGCAGTGGCTTCTCTTGTTGCGGAGCACGGGCTCTAGGCGCGCGGACTTCAGTAGTTGTGGCACACGGGCTTAGTTGCTCCGCGGCATGTGGGATCTTCCCAGACCAGGGCTCGAACCCGTGTCCCCTGCATTGGTAGGCGGATTCTTAACCAGTGCACCACCAGGGAAGTCCCTGTACACTTTAAAGATATACAATTATTTGTCAATTTTCCTCAACAAAGTTCGGGGAAAAAAATGAAGGCACAGGCCATCTCTTGTTTTTCATTTATTTCTAACATCAGGCAAAATAGTAGGGACATAGCAAATGTTCCGTAATTCCTTCCTTCCTTCCCTCTTTTTCTTTCATCTTCTACAGAAATTTATTGAATGCCTTCTAAGTGCCAGACACTTCGGATACATCAATGAAGAACACAGTCCAGATGGGACAGTTAAATGTGAAGGCAATTACAAAATAATAGGATAATAGTTATAGTAGAACTATAATAGAAGATAATGGTTATAACAGAATTTCACTGGAGCACAAAGGGAGGAGAAGGTATATCTGCCTAGCTGTTGAGGAGGGCAGTTGAGAATGGTATTAGCTGAACTACCTGTAGAAGGAAGAGTAGGGGTTGTTATAGTGGACCAGGATTGCAGGGCCAGGGGCGCTCAAAGTAGAGAGGATGGCACACACATGCTTATGGAGTTATGACGTAGTACAGTACACACCATTGGGGTAGTTTAGGATGGCTGCAGGCAGAAGTGGGTAATGGGGAAATGAGTGTGGACAGAGAGCTGAGAAATAAGATGATTCTAGGAGCTCGTTAGAAGTCAGATCCTGAAGAACATCACAAAATAGGAAAAATTAAATGGTATGTGTGCTTTTCTGGAAGACTGAAATTAAATTCTTTAGGTCTTCTATCAGTAGTAATAGTGGTAGTAATAGCATTGGCTAATTATTATTGGGTGTTTCCTAGAGACAAGTACCATTCTAAGCATGTGACTCATTTAATCTTCATAATAACGCTTAAGAGTTTATCCCCATTTGACAGATGAGGAAACTGAGGCATAAAGGTGCTTCATGCAAGATCACAGAACTAGTCTAGACTTTAACCCTGAGGGTCTGGATCAGGAGTCTGTTCTTAATTGCTGTGCTATGCTGCAGCGTGGAAAATAAATTCTAATATTGCAAGTCTGAAGTTAATTTATTAAAGAAAAAGTCACATATATCATTTAATTCTCATTTCATATCCAAAGAGCAGCATGAATCACTGCTTCCAGGCTTCAGATTTTTTTTTTAATGACTTGACCGTGTTTCTCCCTAATGATGTGATATTTCTGAGGTGAATAGGTTAAGGTCACTGCCAATAGATCCTCACCACCATTGCCCTCATATAAACATGTTTTACCTCAGTAAAATATGTCAGTGTGTTTAGTGCAACTTCCAATTAGGCCTTTGTGCTGCAAGTGTGCCTAGTCTGTCTAAGCTGTGAAGACATTTATGTGACCATCTGCCCTGAAATTTCTTTCTTTACATCCACCCAGTGTACCCTTAGGAAGGGTCAGATATTGTGGACAAGTATGCCTTTCCATCAGAGTTCGTTTGCAGAATATATGTCAAGCATTGATTGGCTCTGCTTGTCAAATTCTCCACCACTTAATAATGAGTAGATCACGATGAAAAATGATTTCCATTTAGGTTTCTGGCATTAAACCTTAGCGGTCTGTTGTGATGGAAGGATTTCAGACCAGACTATCTGATCTTAGTTTTTGCTCAGATGCTAAAATTGTTGTGTGGTCTTGGGCCAATCATTGAACTGTTCTGGACCTTGGTTTCCTCATTAAGAATATGAGGATTTTGGAATAGATATCTGTAGACTTTCTCCCAACTCTAACGTTAACGTGCTTGTGGAGTTTTGCAATCCAACACAATTTTTTAAAAGGGAGAAAAGCAGTTGTCATGGCAACTGTTATTTAATACACAACCCTGTTTCTTTTGTTTTCAGCTTATATAGGTATAATTAACAAAATAGTAATATATTTAAAGTATACTACATGATGATTTGATATACATATACATTATGAAAGGATTCCCACCATCAACTTAATCATCACCTCACAGATTCAGATTTGCTTTTGTGTGTGTGTGTGTGTGTGTGTGTGTGACAACACTTAAATTCTACTTTCTTAGCAAATTTTAATTCTATAATACAGTGTTATCAATTATGCTCACCATGTTATACATTAGATCCTCAGACCTTACTCATCTTGAAAGTTTGTACCCTTTTACCAGCCTCATCATATTTCCCCCATCCCCCACCCCCTGGCAACCACCAGTCTTCTCTGTTTCTATGACTTTAGGTTTTTTTAGATTATACATATAAGTGAGATCATATGGTATTTGCCTTTCTGTCTAATTTATTTCACGTAGCATGATGCCCTCTATGTTCATTCATTTAATGCAAATGGCAGAATTTCCTTCTTCTTATGGCTAAATGATATTCCATTATATGTTTATACTGCATTTTCTTTATCCATTCATCCATCAATGACATTTAGGTTGTTTCCATGTCTTGGCTATTGTAAATAATGCTGCAGTGATCATGGGGGTTGCACACATCTCTTTGAGAAAATGCTTCTGCTTCCTTTGGAAATGTACCCAGAACTGGGGTTGCTGGATCATATAGCAGTTCCATTTTTAAGTTCCTGGGGAACCTCTATATAGCTTTCCATAGTGGCTGTACCAATTTACATTCCCACCAACAGTGTACAAGATTTCTCTACATCCTCACCAGCATTGGTTATCTCTTGTTTATTTGATACTAGACATCCTAATAGGCATGAGATAATATCTTGTTGTGGTTTTGATTTGCAGTTCCCTGATGATTAGTGATGTTGAGCATCTTTTTATGTACCTTTTGGCCGTTTGTATGTTTTCTTAGGAAAAAGGTCTATTCAGGTCCTTTACTCATTTTTTAATTGGGTTGCTGTTTGTTTCTTGCTGTTGCATTATACGAGTTCTTGTATACTCCATAACCAAAAAACAAAACAAAACAAAAAAACCAAAACCTCTGCACAGCATACCAGGGTAGCAGAGAGGTCCATCCATCTGTGCACCTGAAAGTGGGTGGATTGGACTCCAGAGGAGGCAGCAGATTGAGGGACGTGGTGGTGGAGCCAGTGGTGGCAGAGGTGGTGACAGCAGAGAAGGTGGTGGCTGGTGTGGCAGATGAGATGGAGGGTGAAGGTGGTGAATGGGGCTCTACCTAGCCATGCACACTGTAGCTGGAGGGACCAGTTGCTGTCTCTGAAGAGAGACTGCAGTGACTAAGAGGAGGGAAAGGAAAGGGCAGTAGGCAGACAAGAGAGAACTGAAGGAAAGTATCTTCTGCTGTCTTCCCTGGGAGACAAGAGGACTGCCCATGGACCTCTGGGATTCCCCCCACCTGAGGATCAGCCTACCGGGTCTTGGGCACACCCAGAGCCCCAGGTACTAAGTACAGACCTCCTCTGCTCTGCCAACACCTCTTGCTTTTTTTTATGCATTTCTTCCTTACCTTAGTGGTAAGGAAACCAAAAACTTATGCTATAGTGTTACCTTCTAGAAAATAAAAGGAAGGCACCTAACCATCAACCTACTGAACTGTTAGAATCGAAGTAAACAGAGCCTTATCTAAATGAGAAAGGTGTTTGCTACTTCAAATGCAGCAGCAAAGGCACTTCTCCTTAAACACCACGAGAAATCATGGTAATATGGTGTCACAAAAAGAAAATGACAATTTTCCGGCAACTGAAACCAAAAACATGGAATATTGTGATCTAAGTGGCAAAGAATTTTAAATAGCTGTTATGAAGAAATTCAGTGAGCTACAGGAAAACTCAGAAAGGCACTACAAATGGGCTCAGGGATAAAATTAGCAAATGGAAGGAGTATTTTACCAAAGATGTTGAAATTCTAAAAAAGAACCAGACAAATTCTGGAGCTGAAGAACTCAGATGAGATGAAGAATGCTTTAAGAATGCATTGGAAATAGAGCAGATCATAACTGAATAAAGAATTAACAAGTTCCATAATAGAGATATAGAAATGAATTAGGTTGAAGAGAGAGAACTAAGGTACAAGTGAAGAAACCCTATGAGGGCTGTCTGACTCCAATAAAAAGCCAACATAAGAGTAATGGGTATCCCTGAAGAAGAGAGGGAAAAGGGAACAGAGAGTTTATTTACAGAAATAATACCTGAGAACTTCCCAAACCAAGGGAAGGAACTGGATCTGCAAGTCCATGAAGCTAATAAAACACCTAATTATATCAATGCAAAAAGACCTTCTCCAATATACATTATATTAAAACTGTCAAAAGTCAAGGATAAAGGGTTTTAAAGGCAGACAGGAAAAAAGGCAGTAACCTACAAAGGAACCCCCCATCAAGGTATCTGCAAAAACTCTACAGGCCAGGAGAGAGTAGAATGACATGTTCAAAATATTGAAAGGTAAAAATGCCAGCCAAGAATATTCTATCCAGCAAAATTATCCTTCAAATATGAAGGAGAGATAAAGCCTTTTCCAGACAAATGGAAGCTGAGAGGGAGTTCACCACCACTAGACCTACTTTACAAGAAATGTTGAACAGAGCTCTTCAAGCCAAAATGAAAACATGAAATCACCCAGAACTCTGATTAAGTTGATAGTCAGAATTAGAATACTAACTCTTTTTTTAGAATAGTATATTAAGCTTTTAACTATAGCAAAAGTTAAAGGAAAAGAACATTAAAAATAACAGTAGCTACTACAACTTGGTAATGAAATTAGAACATCAAAAATATAAAAAGGGAAGTGTAAAAGGTTGGAACCTTTATAGGTGTATGAAGATAAATTGCTATCAGCAGAAAAAGGACTATTTTATCTATGAGATGTTTTATGTAAACCTCATGGCACCCACAAAGCAAAAACCTAAGGGAAAGACACAAAACATTAAAAAAGGCAAGAGTGAGAAAATCACTATAGAAAACCACCAACTTACAAAGGTACACAGAAACAGAAGGAAAAAGAAACAATGGAGAGACAAAATAAACAGAAGGAAAAAGATAAAATGGCAGTAGTAAATCCTTACATATCTATAGACACCCTAAATGTAAATGGACTGAACTAACCAATTAAAAAGCAACCAGAATAGCTAGATGGATTAAAAAAAAAAACAAGACCAACTATATGCTGCCTATAGGAGACTCATTTTAGCTCTAGAGATGCACATAAGCTAAAAGTGAAAGGGTGGAAGATGATATTCCAAGCAAACAGAAATGAAAAGAGGCAGCATACCATATTTATATCAGACAAAATAGACTTCAAACCAAAAAGGGTAACAAGACAAAGAAGGTCATTATATAATGTTAAAGAAGTCAATAAATCAAGAAGATATAATAATCATAAATACACACACTTCCAACATCAGAGCATCAAAATATATTAATCAATTAATAACAGAACTTAATAGACAACAATAAAATAATTGTAAGGAACTTCAATACCTCACTCTCAGCAATGAGTAGATCATCCAGTCAGAAAATCAACAAGGAAACATTGGAATTGAACCATACTTTAGAAAAAATGGACTTAATAGACATACATAACATTTCATCCACCAGCAGCAGAATACACATTCTTCTCAAGTGCACATGGAACATTCTCCAGGACAGATCATATGATAGGCCCCAAAACAAATTCAGCAAATTTAAGAGGATTGAAATCATACCAACTATCTTCTCTGACCACAGCGGTATGAAACTAGAAATCAACAAGAAGAAAGTGAGATCTACACATATGTGGAAACTAAACAACATACTTCTAAACCACCAAACAATAATTGGGTCAAAGAAGGAATCAAAAGGGAAATAAAAATTATCTTAAATGCAAATGAAAACACATCATATCAAATACTGAGATGCAGCAAAAGCAGTTCTGAGAGGAAAGTTTATAGCAATAAATGCCTGTGTTAATAATTAGAAGGATCTCAAGCAACCTAACTGCACCTCAAGGAACTAGAAAAAGAAGAACAAATTAAGCCCAAAGTTAGCAGAAGGAAGTAAATAATAAAGATCAGAAAAGAAATTAATAAGATAGAGATCAGAAAAACAATAGAAAAGATCAACAAAACTAAGAGCTGTTTCTCTGAAAAGGTAAACAAAACTGATAAACCTTTAGCTAGACTAAGAAAAAGAGAAGACTCAAATTAGAAATGAAACAGGAGACCTTACAACTACAGAAATACATAGACTCATAAGACACTATCAACAATTATATGCCAACAAACTACCTAACCTAGAAGAAGTTGATACATTTCCAGAAACACACAATCTATCAAGACTGAATCAAGAAGGAATAGAAAATCTGAAAAGACCAACAATGAGTAAAGATATTGTATCAATAATTAAAAAACAAACAAAAACCTCCCAACACAGAAAACTCCAGGACCAGATGGCTTCATTGGAGAATTCTACCAAACATTAAAAAAAATTAACACCAACTTTCCTCACACTCTTAAAAAGAACAAGGAGGAGGGAACACTTCCAAACTTATTCTACGAGGCCAGCACTACTTTGATACCCAAACCAGATAAGGATACTACAAAAAAACTACGGACCAGTTTCCCAAATGAATATAGATGGAAAAATGTTAGCAAACTGAATTCGAGAACACATTAAAAGGATTATACACCATGACCTAGTGGTATTTATTCTTTGATGCAAGGATGGTACAATATATGCAAATCAATAAAGCTAATACATCACATCAATTAAATGAAAGATAAAAATCACATAATTATCTCAGTAGATGCAGAAAAAGCATTTGACAAAATACAGTTGAACAACGTAGGGGTTAGGGGCACTGACCCTCTTTGAAGTTGAAAATCTGTGAATAACTTTACAGTCAGCCCTCCATATCCACAGTTCCACATCAAAAATTCAACCAACCACGGGTCATGAACCAATATGCTTCAAACTCATGTTGTCCAAGTGTTACTGTACAAAATCCTTTCATGATAAATACCCTTTACAGACTGGAAACTCTTAATATAAGAAGGAACATACCTCAACATAATAAAAGCCACTTACAACAAATCCGCAGATAACATTATACGCAATGGAGAGAAATTGAAAGTGTTTCCCCTAAGATCAGGAACAAGATAAGGATGTCTACTCTCACCACTCCTATTCAGTATAGTACTGGAAGTTGTAACTTTTGTGTGGAACTAGAAAAGACCCCAAATAGCCAAAGCAATCCTGAGAAGAAGAAAAAGCCAGGGGTATCACACTTCCAGATTTCAAACTATACTACATAATCATAGTAATAAAAACTGTATGGTATTGCCACCAAAAATAGACACATCAACAAATGTAACAGAATAGAGAGCCCAGAATTAAGCATCAGCATATATGGTCAACTAGTGTTCAACCCAGGAGACAAAAATACCCAATGGGAAAATGATAGTCTCTTCTCCAGCTGCTGGGAAAGCTGGAGAAACACATTTAGGGCAATAAAATTAGACTCCTGTCTCACACCACTCACAAAAATTAACTCAAAATGGATCAAAGACTTAAACATGATACCATAAAACTCCTAGAAAAAAAACATGGGAAGAAGCTCATAGATATTGGTCTTGGCAATAATTTGGGGCACATGATGCCAAAAGCACAAGCAACAAAAGAAAAAAATCAACAAATGGGACTATATCAAACTCAAATCCTCTGCATGCAAAAGAATCAATGAAATGAAAAGACAGCCTATAGAATGGGAGAAATTTTTTGCAAACCATATATCATGTAAGAGGTTCATACCCAAAATATGTAAAGAACTCAGTCAACTCAATAACAAAAACAATCTGATTTAAAAATGGACGGAAGAACTGAAGAGACATTTCTCCAAAAACAACATGGCCAACAAACACATGAAAAATACTCAACATCACTAATCACCAGGGAAATGCAAATCAATACAACAAGGAGGTAATAACGCACAATGTTAGAATGGCTGTCAAGAAGGCAAGAGACAGTAAGTGCTGGTGAGGGTGTGGTGAAAAGGGAACTCTTATACGTTGTTGGTGGCAATCTAAATTGGTACAACCATGATGGAAAACAATATAGTAGAGGCTCCTCAAAAAGTTGAAAAAGTTGAAAATGATCTATCATATGATCCAGCAATTCCACTTCCGGGTATATACCCAAACAGGATTTCAACAAGATATACATACTCCCATGTTTATTGCAGCATTAGTCACAGTAGCCAAAATATGGAAACAACTCAAATGCCCATCAACAGATACATGGATAAAGACGTGGTACATAAACACAATGGAATATTATTCAGCTATTAGAAAGAAAGATACCCTCCCCTTTGCAACAATATGGATGGACCTTGAGCACATTATGCTAAATGAGATAAGTCAGATAGAGAAAGACAAGTTCTATATGATATCACTTGTATGTGGAATCTAAAAAAACTCAAACCTGTAAAAAAAAAAAAAAAGAAAAGAAAAAGAAAAAAAGCAAATTGTTGGTTACCATGGGATTAGGGAGTTATATAAGAGTGATGGTGTTTGGGAATTTCCCAGCAGTCCAGTGGTTAGGGCTCTGTGCTTCCACTGAAGGGGGCACAGGTTCAATCCCTGGTCAGGGAACTATGATTCCACAAGCTGCGCAGTGTGGCCAAGAAAAAAAAAAAGAGTGATAGTGTTTAAGGGTACAAACTTCTAATAATTAGTAACTAAGCCATACAGATCTACTGCACAGTATAATGAATAGAGAGAATAATATTGTACTATAATTATATAATGTGATAAATATTGGTAAATCAGCAGTCATATTACAATATATAAGTATATCAAAGTAACAAACTGCACATCTTAAAGTTGTACAGTGTTACCCATCAAAGTTGTTCAACAACAAAAAAGGAAATTAAATGACCATGTATGCATGTCTTTATTTCTAGCTCTCTATTCTGTTCCATTGATCTATGTGTCTGTTTCTGTTCCAATAATATATTGATTAGTATAACTTTGTAATACAGTTTGAAATCAGGAAGTGTTGTACCTCTAGTTTTGTTCTTTGAGATTGTTTTGGCTACTTGGGGTCTCTCTTGGTTCCATACTAATTTTAGGATTTTTTTCTGTTTCTGTGAAAAATGCCATTGGAATTTTGATAGGGATTGTGTTGAACCTGTAGATGGACATTTTAAAAATATCAACTCATCCAGTCCATGAACATGGAATATCTTTCTACTTATTTGTATATTCAGTTTCTCTCATCAGTGTTTTATGGTTTTCAGCGTACAGATCTTTCACCTCTTTGGTGAAGTTTATTTCTAAATATTTGCTTCTTTTTTTTTTGAATTTTTAAAAAATTTTTTATACAGCAGGTTCTTATTAGTTATCTATTTTATACATATTAGTGTATATATGTCAATCCAAATCTCCCAATTCATCCCACCACCACCCCCACCCAACTTTCCCTGCTTGATGTCCATTACATTTGTTCTCTACAGCTGTGTCTCTATTTCTGCCTTGCAAACCAGTTCATCTGTAACATTTTCTAGATTCCACATATATGCATTAATATACAATACTTGTTTTTCTTTTTCTGACTTACTTCAATCTCTATGACATCTCTAGGTCCATCCATGTCTCTACAAATGACCCAATTTCGTTCCTTTTCGTGGCTGAGTAATATTCCATTGTATATATGTACTACATCTTCATTATCCTTTCGTCTGTCGATGGGCATTTAGGTTGTTTCCATGACCTGGCTATTGTAAATAGTGTTGCAATGAACATTGGGGTGATGTGTCTTTTTGAATTATGATTTTTCTCTGGGTATATGCCCAGTAGTGGGATTGCTGGGTCATATGGTAATTCTATTTTTAGTTTTTTAAGGAACCTCCATACTGTTCTCCATAGTGGCTGTATCAACTTACATTCCCACCAACAGTGCAAGAGGGTTCCCTTTTCTCCACACCCTCTCCAGCATTTGTCGTTTGTAGATTTTCTGATGATGCGCATTCTAACTGGTGTGAGGTGATACTCACTGTAGTTTTGATTTGCATTTCTCTAATAATTCGTGATGCTGAGCAGCTTTTCATGTGCCTCTTGGCCATCTGTATGTCTTCTTTGGAGAAATGTCTATTTAGGTCTTCTGCCCATTTTTGGATTGGGTTGTTTGTTTTTTTAATATTGAGCTGCATGAGCTGTTTATATATTTTGGAGATTAATCCTTTGTCCGTTGATTAGTTTGCAAATATTTTTTTCCCATTCTGAGGGTTGTCTTTTGGTCTTGTTTATGGTTTCCTTTGCTGTGCAAAAGCTTTTAAGTTTCATTAGGTCCCATTTGTTTATTTTTGTTTTTATTTCCATTACTCTAGGAGATGGGTCAAAAAGGATCTTGCTGTGATTTATGTCAAAGAGTGTTCTTCCTATGTTTTCCTCTAAGAGTTTTATAGTGTCTGGTCTTACATTTATGTTTTTAATCCATTTGGAGTTTATTTTTGTGTATGGTGTTAGGGAGTGTTCTAATTTCATTCATTTACATGTAGCTGTCCAGTTTTCCCAGCACCACTTATTGAAGAGACTGTCTTTTCTCCATTGTATATCCTTGCCGCCTTTGTCATAGATTAGTTGACCATAGGTGCGTGGGTTTATCTCTGGGCATTCTATCCTGTACCATTGATCTATATTTCTGTTTTTCTGCCAGTACCATATTGTCTTGATTACTGTAGCTTTGTAGTATAGTCTGAAGTCAGGGAGCTTGATTCCTGCTGCTCCATTTTTCTTTCTCAAGATTGCTTTGGCTATTCAGGGTCTTTTGTGTCTCCATACAAATTTTAAGATTTTTTGTTCTACTTCTGTAAAAAAAGCCACTGGTAATTTGATAGGGATTGCATTGAATCTGCAGATTGCTTTGGGTAGTATAGTCATTTTCACAATATTGATTCTTCCAATCCAAGAACGTGGTATATCTCTCCATCTGTTTGTGTCATCTTTGATTTCCTCATCAGTGTCCTATTGTTTTCTGAGTACAGGTCTTCTACCTCCTTAGGTAGGTTTATTCCTAGGTATTTTATTCTTTTTGTTGCAGTGGTGAATGGGAGTGTTTCCTTAACTTCTCTTTCAGATTTTTCATCATTAGTGTATAGGAATGCAAGAGGTTTCTGTGCATTAATTTTGTGTCCTGCAACATTACCAAATTCACTGATTAGCTCTAGTAGTCTTCTGGTGGCATCTTTAGGATTATCTACGTATAGTATCATGCCATCTGCAAACAGTGAGTTTTACTTCTTCTTTTCCAATTTGTATTCCTTTTATTTCCTTTTCTTCTCTGATTTCCGTGGCTAGGACTTCTAAAACTATGTTGACTAATAGTGGTGAGAGTGGACAGCCTTGTCTTGTTCCTGACCTTAGAGGAAACGTTTTCGATTTTTCACCATTGAGAATGATGTTTGCTGTGGGTTTGTTGTATGTGGCCTTTATTATGTTGAGGTAGGTTCCCTCTATGCCCAATTTCTGGAGAGTTTTTATCATAAATGGGTGTTGAATTTTGTCAAAACCTTTTTCTGCATCTATTGAGATGATCATATGGTTTTTCTTCTTCAGTTTGTTAATATGGTGTATCACATTGATTTATTTGTGTATACTGAAGAATCCTTGCATTCCTGGGGTAAATCCCACTTGATCATGGTTTATGATCCTTTTACTGTGTTGTTGCATTCTGTTTGCTAGTATTTTGTTGAAGATTTTTGTATCTATATTCATCAGTGATATTGGTCGGTAATTTTCTTTTTTTTGTAGTATCTTTGTTTTATTTTCTACTTTTTGATCTATTTAAATGGGATTGTTTTCTTAATTTATGTTTTCAGTAGTTTGTTGTTAGTGTATAGAAACATGACTGATCTTGCATATTGGTTATTATATCCTGCTACTTTACTGAATTTGTTTATTTTAACGGGGTTGTTTTTTTTTGGTGACGTCTTTAGAATTTTCTATATATAATATCATGTCATACAAACAGGGACAATTTTACTTTTTTGTTGTTGTTGTTGTTTAGATGCCTTTTATTTCTTTTTCTTGTCTAATTCCTCTGGCTAGGACTTCCTACACTGTGTTGAATAAATGTGGCAAGAGTGGGCACCCTTGTCTTATTTTTGATCTTAGAGGAAAAGCTTTGAGCTTTTCACCCTTGAGTAGGATGTTAGCTGTCAGCTTGTCATATATGGTCTGTATTATGTTGAGGTATGTTTCTTCTATATTTATCATGAAAGGATGTCGAATTTTGTCAAATGTTTTTTCTGCATCTGTTGAGATGATCATATGATTTTTATCCTTCATTTTATTAATGTGGTGCATTACCTACATTTATTGCATACATTGAACCATCCTTGCATGCCAGGAATAAATACTACTTGATCATGGTGTGTGATCCTTTTAATGTACTGTTGAATTTGATAATATATTGAGGATTTTTGCATTTATGTTCACCAGAGATATTGGCCTGTAATTTTCCTTTCTTGTCCTTGTCTGACTTTGGTATCAGGGTAATGATGGCCTCATAAAATGAGTTTGGAACTGTTCCTTTCTCTTCAAATTTTTTTGGAACAGTTTGAGAAGGATGGTATTAATTCTTTTTTTAAATGTTTGAAGAATTCACCAGTGAATCTATCTGGTCCTGGATTTTTTTGTTGGAAAATTTTTGATTACTATCTCCCTATTAGTAATTGGTCTGTTCAGATTTCCTATTTCTTCATGATCCAATCCTGGTAGGTGGGTTGTATGTTTTTATGAATTTATCCATTTCTTCTAGGTTATCTAATTTGTTGGCATATAACTGTTCATAGTAGTTTTTATCATCCTTAGTATTTCTGTGTTTTCGGTTGTAGTATTCCCCTCTTGTTTCTGATCTTACTTATTAATCTTCTCTCTTTTTTCTTAATATAGCTAAGGTTTGCCAATTTTATTTATCTCTTCTAAAATCAAGCTCTTAATGTCATTGATGTTTCTATTGTCATGCTAGTCTGTTTCATTTATTTCTACTCTGGTCTCTATTTCCTTCCTTCTGCTAGCTTTGGGCTTTGTTTTTTGTTCCTTTTCTAGTCCCTTGAGGTGCAAAGTTAAGTTGTTTGAGATCCTGTTTTTCTTAATATAAGTGTTTATTGCTATAAGCTTCCCTCTTAGAACTTCTCTGGCTGTATTCCACTACATTTTAGTATGTTGTATTTCCATTTTCATGTCTCAAGATATTATTTTATTTCTCTGTTGATTTCTTCTTTGACTCATTGGTTGTTCAGGAGAATATTGATTAATCTCCAAATATTTGTGAATTTTCCATTTTTCTTACTGTAATTTATTTCTAGCTTCATATCATTGTGGTCAGAAAAGATGTTTGATATAATTTTAATATTCTTAAATTTATTGGGATTTGTTTTGTGGCCTAACATATGACCTATCCTGGAGAATGTTCCATGTGTACTTGAGAAAGGTGTGTATTCTGCTGCTGTTGGGTGGAATGTTCTATATATGTTTATCGGGTTCATCTGGTCTATCATGTAGTTAAGTCCAGTCTTTCCATATGATTTTCTATCTGCATCATCTATCCATTGTTGAAAGTGAGATATTAAAGTCCCTACTATTATTGTATTCCTTCCATTTCTCCCTTCAGATCTGTTAATATTTGTTATATATTTTGGTTCTCCAATGTTGGGTGCATAAATATTAATTTTTCTGTCCTCTTGAAGAATTAATCCCTTTATCATAATAAAATGATCATCTTTTTTTTCTTGTTACAGTTTTTGGCTTAAAGTCTATTTTGTCTGATGTAAGTATAGCTACCCCTGCTTTCTTCTGGTTTACAATTGCATGGAATAATTGTTTCAATCTACTTGCTTTCAGTCTCTATATCTTAAAACTAACATGAGTCTCCTGTAGGCAGCATACAGTTGTTTGTTTTTAACCCATTCAGCCAGTCTGACTTTTGATTAGAGAATTTAGTCCATTTTCATTTAGAGTAATTATTGATAGATACAGACTTACTATTGCCATTTTGCCAATTGTTTTCTGGCTACCTTATACTTACCCCATTCCTTTCTTCCTCTCTTGTTCTCTTCCTTTGTGATTTGATGACTTTCTGTAGTGATGTGCTTTGATTCCTTTTTTCTTGATAGTTTTGTACCTACTATATGTTTTTGCTTTGTGGTTACCATGAGGCTTACATAAAGCATCTTATAACAGTCTGTTTTAAGCTGATACCAGCTTAACTTTGAACATATATAAAAGGTCTACATTTTTACACCTCCCCCATATTTTGTTTTTGAAGTCACAATTTACATCTTTTTATATTGTGTATACATTAACAAAGTATTGTAGTTATAGTTATTTTAATACTTTTGTCTTTTAACCTTTATAGTAGAGTTATAAGTGATCTGCTCACCACCTTTATGGTGTTATAGTATTCTGAATTTAAGTATATATTAACTTTGTCAGTGAGTTATGTGTTTTCATGTTACTAATTAGCTCTTTCATTTTGGCTTTAAAGAACTCCCTTTAACATTTCTTGTAAGGCCTGTTTAGTGGTAATGAACATCTTCAGCTTTTGTTTGTCTTGAAAACTCTTTATTTCTCCTTTAATTCTGATGGACAACTTTGCTGGATAGAGTATTCTTGATTAGCCATCACTTTGAATATGTCATTCCACTTTCTTCTGCCCTGCAAAGGTTCTGCTGAAAAATCTACTGATAGTCTTATAGGGGTTGCTATGTATGTACCAAGTTGCTTTTTACTTGCTTATTTTAAGACTTTCACTTTGTCTTTAACTCTTGACAGTTTAATTATAATGTGTCTTGATGTGGGTCTCTGGACTCATCTTGTTTGTTACTTTTTGGACTTCCTGGATCTGAATGCCTTTTCCTTTCCTCAGCTTAGGGAAGTTTTCAGTTGTTATTTGTTTGATGAAGCTTTTTGGTGCTTTTCTCTCTGTGTTCTCCTTCTGGGACCCCTATTATGTATGTATTGTTCTTCTTGGTGTTCTATAAGTCCCTTAAGCTATCTTTACTCTTTTTCATTTTTCTTCTTCATGCTCTTATAATTAGAAGAATTCTGCTGCGTTGTCCTCAAGTTTACTGATCCTTTCTTTCCCTTGTTATAGTCTGCTGTGGAACTCCTCTGTTGCATTTTTCAGTTATTGTGTTTTTCAGCTCTTTGATTTCTGGTACTTTTTAATACTTTTATCTCTTTATTGAAATTATCACTTTATTCCTGCATTGCTTTCTTGAACATCTTTATGTCCATTATTTCAAACTCTGTATTGGGTGTTCTCTCATCTCCATTTTGTTCAAAGATAAGTTTCTGGAGATTTACCTTGTTCTTCTGTCTGGAACATAGTCCCTTGTTTCTTCATTTTTCTTCACTCTCTGTGTTGGTTTGTGCATTACATAAAACTGCCATGTCTCTCAGTCTTGACAGGTTGGCCTCATGTAGGAGATGAACGTCATCAATCAGCCTGACCCAAACTCCTCATTGTCTCTAAAGTCTTTATGATTGTCCCAAGCCATCATCTTTTTTTTTTAGTGACAGTCAGTAGTTCAGGGTCTTCCAAGACCTGTCAGTGTCTTAAAGGGGAGGATCACAATTAGCCCCTTGATGCAGGCTGATTAGAAGCCGGATTCTGAGTCAGCAGCTGGGGAAGTATACAGTTAAGCATCTTCCAGGGATAAACTGGGAGAGCTAGGTGATATCAGGGCCCATCTGTCTGATTGCATTCATAAAAATTGTTGTGCTAGATGCATGGACATGCTCCTTCCAGGGATTTACTGACAACTTGGATTTATTGTTGGAGCAAGCCAGAGGGAGAAGGTGGGAGAAGTGCCCACTGACTCTTTGGGGCTCTAGGAGGGTTATAGTCAGTACTAGATGCAAGCTGGTTAGAAGTCAGACCCTCAGACAGCCGTTTGTCAAGTGTGTGGTCAATCCCCTTCCAGGAAAAGACAGGGAGATGGATGTTTTTGCCTGCTCCCTCTGTGCTGAGCCCAGGGGTGTGTGTGGGGGAAGGGGTGGTGGCTGCAGCAAATGCTCACGTGCCTGTTAAGAACTGCTGGATATAGTCCTGTGGATCTCATGGACATAAGCTGCATTGCCTTTAGAGTTAAGTGTTTTGGGAACCTGTGCCTTGGGTGGGAGCCTTAGAAGTTGGGGCACTAAGTATGTGGTCCGAACCCTTCACTCCTCAGAGAGTTGCTGAGAGTTAAAGGTTCCCTCCTGATTTTATGTTGCTCTGCCAGGGATGGGATTTATGGTGTGAATGCATCTCAGCCTTTCCCACCTGTTTGGATGTGGTATTTTCTCATTAGACCAATATGTAGGAGTCACTCAGCTCGTTTCTGGATCCCTCTTAAAGGGAATTGCTCCCTGTGCAGCTGTACATTTGGTGAGTCTGTGGGAGGAAAGAAATTCAGGAGCCTCCAGTGTTGCCATCTTAGTCCCCCTTCTTCCCTATTTCTCAATCAGCCTGTTTTCCCTTGAAGAAATTAGCCTCTATTGTTATATAGACCCAAAGGTCTCCGAATGCTTTTAGAAAGGTTCAGTTTCCAGTTTCATCATTCAATGAATGAAGTCAGTTACCTAATTTTCCTATGCCTAAGTACCTGTACCCTTAAAATGATATTGATAATAATAGTGACCTCATAGTGTGCAGCATTTATCATCAGGCAAGATGTACAATGATGAAAATATTAATGAAGATAATACTAATACTGAAAATAATAAAAATAGCTACCATTTAGTGAGTGTATGCTCTGTGTCAGGCACTGCTATATGTATTAACTTATATAATCCTCAAAACAGCACAAGAGTAGATGCTACTATTATTCCCCTAGTTGGGTCATGTTGTCCAAATTCACATAATAGAAAGGGGTAGAACCAGAACACATGCCAACCTGGGTAGATGGATTACAGAGCCTAACCATTAATCTCATTCTCAATAATAAGATTGTTAATATATCATTATAAGTAGTCAACACTTTTTTATGGAACTTTCTATGTGACCAGAACTACTCTATTCTATGAAGTAGATACTATTATTATCCCCATTTTATATAAGGAAACTGAGGCCCCTAGAGGTTAATTAAGAACACAGTTGGTAGTGGCATGGGCCAGATTTGAACCCAAGCAGTCTGCATCCAAAATCCATGTTCCTTACCATGATGCCTCAGCGTGAGCCAATATCACTGCTAAACCCAGTTCAGTTCACTCTCCATGAACAGCATAAAAAAATTATTATTGTATATTATAATAATTATTATTACATCTGTTCACTAGACCATGTGAGCCTTTTTGTGGTCTGTTGGAGCTCTTCCTGTTGTTACCTATAACCCCCCCAAAATGTGTTCCTAATTACCACATTAGTTTTTGAAAAGGCCAAGCAGCTACACAGGCATTTTGCCATGCCTTACCAAATAAAACGAGAGGAGGGAAGTGCAAAAGTCTATGAATGTTCAAGCCATTAAAGTTTGAAATTTCAAACAGATATGGTCTCTAAAACATTTAAGAGATAGTTTACTTCAGTGCGTCATAATACCTGAGCAATGTTTCCCAAATACCTTAGCAATATTGATCTAAGACAGGGGTAGGCAAACTTCTGTAAAGAGCCAGATAGTAAATATTTTTTGCTTTGAGAGCCATACAGTCTTTGTCAAAACTGCTCAACTCTGTTGTTGCAGTGCAAAAACAGCCATAGGTGATACATAAACAAATGTGCGGCTGTGTTCCAATAAAACTTTATTTACAAAAACAGGTGATGGGCCTGATTTGACCCATGATCCATAGTTTGCTGACCTCTAACCTAAGAGAAAGTTTTCACACTACAATAGATATTTAATGCAAGTGAATTTTGGGATCAGTAGCCACTCAGAGACATGTATTTAAAAACAGTGTTACCACCGTGTTTATTTTCCCCTTACTTCCTTTTTTTCTGTGGGACCTGACCTTGCTGTGATCCCACATTTACTGAACAAGGTACTTGCAAAGTATGGTTAGCTAAGGCTTACAATATTCACATTGCTATGAAAGTGTACATACCTGATTCTAGCCATTTGAGTCATTAGTATATTGAGGTTTGGCTTTAGGGACAGGCTTTCAACACCACGTAACAGTGATGACAAAGCAAATTTTTAAAGATCATATAGAATGAGAATGTATGAATATATGCTTTGCTTTGAACAAATCCTTTTGCTAAATATTGGACATATTTTGGCAAGGTAGGGGGTAAATTATTTTAAAGAAATATTTACTTAAGGAGAATGGATTACAATTTTTTACAGTAATTTAAGGCATTTCAAAAGGGTCTTGAAATACAAATTTTTTGCCAGGGGTTTTTCATTAATTATTAACTCTATCAGAAATTTAATTGTTCACACCAAAATTAGGATCAACTTTAGAATTCAAATCATATAAATAACCTTCATTATTCCTTAGAAATAATCATTGTAAATTCGATTTAAAAGTTACATTTCAAAGGCCATGTAATTTAATGCCATTTTGTTGCTGTTTTTCAAACATTTGTTAAACAGAGTGTCTATAGAAGTACATCATATGGCTGAAAAGTCTAATTGCACTGTTAGCATAGAGCTGTAATCAGTAAATAATTAGTGGGTTGTATTCTGGAGTTAGTTTTGATACATTTTTTATACCCCTTTGAATTAACATTTGTTTCATGGGCAGTTAAATTAAATACTGATTAAGGAAATTCAGACAGTCAGCTTCCCCATCTCCCTCCTTCACGGGCCCCTCAGTGCACTGCCTTGGATGTCGTGAAGCTCGAGCTGACTCTGGGGAAGGCCCATTGTCAGTGGTCATGGCCTGGGATGGGCTGATGCGCCAGGGTCTTAGAATCATTATTGAGAATATTAATCAGATTAAGGAGAGATGTGAAGCTGAATTAGTGTTCTGTTGCTGCGGTAACAATTACTGTACACTCAGTGGCTGAAAATGACAGATTTATTATCTTAAAGTTCTGCAAGTTAGAGGTCGGACACAGGTCTCACTTGGCTAAAATCGAATTGTGAGCAGAGCTGTGCGCCTTCTGGAGGCTCTAGGGAAGAATCTGTTTCCTTGCCTTTTCCAGCTTCTAGAGCTGCCACATTCCATGGCCCCTTCCATGAGCCAGCAGCGTGCATCTCTCTGACTCCAGCCACAAAGGTTTTCTGCTTTTTTTTTTTTTTTTTAAAGATTTATTGATTGATTGATTACTATGTTTGGTCTTCATTTCTGTGCTAGGGCTTTCTCCAGTTGCGGCAAGCGGGGGCCACTCTTCATCGCGGTGCGCGGGCCTCTCACCATCGCGGCCTCTCTTGTTGCGGAGCACAGGCTCCAGACGTGCAGGCTCAGTAGTTGTGGCTCACGAGCCCAGTTGCTCCGCGGCATGCGGGATCTTCCCAGACCAGGGCTCGAACCCGTGTCCCCTGCATTAGCAGGCAGACCCTCAACCACTGCGCCACCAGGGAAGCCTGGTTCTCTGCTTTTAAGGACACATGTGATTAGATTGGGTCCCCGTGGATAACCCAGGATAATTTCCCCCAATCAAAGTCCTAATTCAAATCTGTGAAGTCCCTTTTGCCACATGTAGTAACATATTCACAGGTTTCAGGGATTAGGACTTGGATGTTTTAGGGGAGCCATTATTCTGTCTACCACAGGACCTGCATTCAGTGTAGTGGATTCACAGTCTGCACTGCCTGTGTTCTTCTCACTCTTTAGCTTCTTGTGTTTTGGCATCCATTTCTGTCTCAGTCCACTTGAAACCTTTCTCTTCTCAGTTCTCGCCTTCTTCGGCCTTCCTTTGGCATGCAGTCCCCTTGGTTCCCTTCTCTTGCTGAGAGCAGCGTTGCTGGGTAGGCTAGCCAGGCTGCCTAGGTTCAAATCCTGACCTCGCCACTTATGTGTGACCTTTGATAAGTTACTCACTATTTCTGTACCTCAATTTTCTCATCTGTAAAATGGGGATAAAGAATGTGTATGTATCATACATGATTGACACAATGCTTAAATGAGGTAGTATATTTATTACTCTTAGAACAATGCCTGGCACGTGGTAAACCCCCAACCAATACTGACTATTATTGCTGTTATTTTGGGTATTCTCCATCTAGAAGTTCCCTCCAGATTTCATCTGTGATCTCTCTCTTCTCTGGAAATTACAGGCTCTCTCAGAGCTTCAACATTCATTCATCTCTAGCAAAGAACTCCAGCCAGAAGAATTTCCAAACTCCACAGCTCTATTTCCGGCAATGCTGAGTGAACATTTTATTTGGATGTCACAGGGAGCCAGAGACACAGAATATCCAAAGCTGAACCCAACATCTTGCCTATCAAAATATTCCATCCATGTTTTTATTTCTGTTACTATCTCTTCAGATCCAAAGTTAATTTTGATTCTTTCCTCTCACCTCTAAACATCAAAAAGGTTATCCAGTTCTACAGAATCTACTTTCAATCTGTCTGTTCAATCTGTTTGTATCCCTCCTGCCACTGCTCTGATCCAGGTAGAGGAGTTTTCTTTTCTCTTTTTTAATTTTTAAATTTAATTTAATTTATTTTTTTATACAGCACTTTCTTATTAGTCATCAATTTTATACACATCACTGTATACATGTCAATCCCAATCGCCCAATTCATCACACCACCACCACCCCTGCTGCTTTCCCCCCTTGGTGCCCATATGTTTGGTCTCTACATCTGTGTCTCAATTTCTGCCCTGCAAACCAGCTCATCTGTACCATTTTTCTAGGTTCCACATATATGCGTTAATATACGATATTTGTTTTCCCCTTTCTGACTCACTTCACTCTGTATGACAGTCTCTAGATCCATCCACGTCTCAACAAATGACCCAATTTCGTTCCTTTTTATGGCTGAGTAATATTCCATTGTATATATGTACCACCTCTTCTTTATCCATTCGTCTGTCAATGGGCATTTAGGTTGTTTCCATGACCTGGCTATTGTAAATAGTGCTGCAATGAACATTGGGGTGCATGTGTCTTTTTGAATTATGGTTTTCTCTGGGTATGTGCCCAGTAGTGGGATTGCTGGATCATATGGTAATTCTATTTTTCGTTTTTTAAGGAACCTCCATATTGTTCTCCATAGTGGCTGTATCAATTTACATTCCCACCAACAGTGCAAGAGGGTTCCCTTTTCTCCACACCCTCTCCAGCATTTGTCGTTTGTAGATTTTCTGATGATGCCCATTCTAACTGGTGTGAGATGATACCTCATTGTAGTTTTGATTTGCATTTCTTTAATAATTAGTGATGTTAAGCAGCTTTTCATGTACTTCTTGGCCATCTGTATGTCTTCTTTGAAGAAATATCTATTTAGGTCTTCTGCCCATTTTTGGATTGGGCTGTTTGTTTTTTTAATATTGAGCTGCATGAGCTGTTTATATATTTTGGAGTTTAATCCTTTGTCCATTGATTAGTTTGCAAATATTTTTTCACATTCTGAGGGTTGTCTTTTGGTCTTGTTTATGGTTTCCTTTGCTGTGCAAAAGCTTTTAAGTTTCATTAGGTCCCATTTGTTTATTTTTGTTTTTATTTCCATTACTCTAGGAGATGGGTCAAAAAGGATCTTGCTGTGATTTATGTCAAAGAGTGTTCTTCCTATGTTTTCCTCTAAGAGTTTTATAGTGTCTGGTCTTACATTTATGTTTTTAATCCATTTGGAGTTTATTTTTGTGTATGGTGTTAGGGAGTGTTCTAATTTCATTCATTTACATGTAGCTGTCCAGTTTTCCCAGCACCACTTATTGAAGAGACTGTCTTTTCTCCATTGTATATCCTTGCCGCCTTTGTCATAGATTAGTTGACCATAGGTGCGTGGGTTTATCTCTGGGCATTCTATCCTGTACCATTGATCTATATTTCTGTTTTTCTGCCAGTACCATATTGTCTTGATTACTGTAGCTTTGTAGTATAGTCTGAAGTCAGGGAGTCTGATTCCTCCTGCTCCGTTTTTCTTTCTCAAGATTGCTTTGGCTATTCAGGGTCTTTTGTGTCTCCATACAAATTTTAAGATTTTTTGTTCTACTTCTGTAAAAAAGCCACTGGTAATTTGCTAGTGATTGCATTGAATCTGTAGATTGCTTTGGGTAGTATAGTCATTTTCACAATATTGATTCTTCCAATCCAAGAACGTGGTATATCTCTCCATCTGTTTGTGTCATCTTTGATTTCCTCATCAGTGTCCTATTGTTTTCTGAGTACAGGTCTTCTACCTCCTTAGGTAGGTTTATTCCTAGGTATTTTATTCTTTTTGTTGCAGTGGTGAATGGGAGTGTTTCCTTAACTTCTCTTTCAGATTTTTCATCATTAGTGTACAGGAATGCAAGAGGTTTCTGTGCATTAATTTTGTATCCTGCAACTTTACCAAATTCATTGATTAGCTGTAGTAGTTTTCTGGTGGCATTTTTAAGATTCTCTGTGTATAGTATCATGTTATGTGCAAACAGTGACAGTTTTACTTCTTCTTTTCCAATTTGTATTCCTTTTATTTCTTTTTCTTCTCTGATTTCCGTGGCTAGGAATTCCAAAACTATGTTGAATAATAGTGATGAGAGTGGACATCCTTGTCTTGTTCCTGACCTTAGAGGAAATGCTTTCAGGTTTTCACCATTGAGAATGATGTTTGCTGTGGGTTTGTTGTATATGGCCTTTATTATGTTGAGGTAGGTTCCCTCTATGCCCAATTTCTGGAGAGTTTTTATCATAACTGGGTGTTGAATTTTGTCAAAAGCTTTTTCTGCATCTGTTGAGATGATCATATGGTTTTCATTCTTCAGTTTGTTAATATGGTGTATCACATTGATTGATTTGCGTATATTGAGGAATCCTTGCATCCCTGGGATAAATCCCACTTGATCATGGTGTATGATCCTTTCAATGTGTTGTTGGATTCTTTTGCTAGTATCTTGTTGAGGATTTTTGCATCTATGTTCATCAGTGATATTGGTCTGTAATTTTCTTTTTTTGTAGTATCTTTGTCTGGTTTTGGTATCAAGGTGATGGTGGCCTCAGAATGAGTTTGGGAGTGTTCCTTCCTCTGCAATTTTTTGGAAGAGTTTCAGAAGGATGGGTGTTAGCTCTTCTCTAAATGTTTGATAGAATTCCCCTGTGAAGCCATCTAGTCCTGGACTTTTGTTTGTTGGAAGATTTTTAATCACAGTTTCAATTTCATTACTTGTGATTGGTCTCTTCATATTTTCTATTTCTTCCTGGTTCAGTCTTGGGGGGGGGGGTTATACCTTTCTAAGAATTTGTCCGTTTCTTCCAGGTTGTCCATTTTATTGCCATAGAGTTGCTTATAGTAGTCTCCTAGGATGCTTTGTATTTCTGCAGTGTCTGTTGTAACTTCTCCTTTTTCATTTCTGATTTTATTGATTTGAGTCCTCTCCTTCTTTTTCTTGATGAGTCTGGCTAATGGTTTATCAATTTTGTTTATCTTCTCAAAGAATCAGCTTTTAGTTTTATTGATCTTTGCTATTGTTTTCTTTGTTTCTATTTCATTTATTCCTGCTCTGATCTTTATGATTTCTTTCCTTCTGCTAACTTTGGTTTTTGTGTGTTCTTCTTTCTCTAGTTCCTTTAGGTGTAAGGTTAGATTGTTTATTTGAGAGTTTTCTTGTTTCTTGAGGTAGGCTTGTATAGCTATAATCTTCCCTCTTAGAACTGCTTTTGCTGCATCCCATAGGTTTTGGATTGTCGTGTTTTCATTGTCATTTGTCTTTAGGTATTTTTGATTTCCTTTTTGATTTCTTCAGTGATCTCTTTGTTATTTAGTAACGTATTGTTTAGCTTCCATGTGTTTGTGTTTTTTACGTTTTTTTTCCCTGTAATTCACTTCTAATCTCATAGCGTTGTGGTCCGAAAAGATGCTTGATATGATTTCAATTTTCTTAAATTTACTGAGGTTTGATTTGTGACTCAGGATGTGATCTATCCTGGAGAATGTTCTGTGTGCACCTGAGAAGAAAGTGTAATCTGCTGTTTTTGGATGGAATGTCCTATAAATATCAATTAAATCTGTCTGGTCTATTGTGTCATTTAAAGCTTCTGTTTCCCTATTTACTTTCATTTTGGATGATCTGTCCATTGGTGTAAGTGAGGTGTTAATGTCCCCCACTATTATTGTGTTACCCTCGATTTCCTCTTTTATAGCTGTTAGCAGTTGCCTTATGTATTGAGGTGCTCCTATGTTGGGTGCATATATATATATATATATATATATATATATATATATATATATATATATATAATTGTTATATCTTCTTCTTGGATTGATCCCTTGATCATTATGTAGTGTCCTTCATTGTCTCTTGTAACATTCTTTATTTTAAAGTCTATTTTATTTGATATGAGTATTGCTACTCCAGCTTTCTTTTGATTTCCATTTGCATGGAATATCTTTTACCATCCCCTCACTTTCAGTCTGTATGTGTCCCTAGGTCTGAAGTGGGTCTCTTGTAGACAGCATATAGATTGGTCTTGTTTTTGTATCCATTCAGCAAGCTTGTGTCTTTTGGCTGGAGCATGTAATCCATTCAGGTTTAAGGTAACTATTGATATGTATGTTCCTATTACCATTTTCTTAATTGTTTTGTGTTTGCTTTTGTAGGTCCTTTTCTTCTCTTGTGTTTCCCAGTTAGAGAAGTTCCTTTAGCATTTGTTGTAGAACTGGTTTGGTGGTGCTGAATTCTCTTAGCTTTTGCTTTTGATTTCTCCATCGAATCTGAATGAGATCCTTGCCAGGTAGAGTAATCGTGATTGTAGGTTCTTCCCTTTCATCACTTTAAGTATATCATGCCACTCCCTTCTGGCTTGTAGAGTTCCTGCTGAGAAATCAGCTGTTAACCTTATGGGAGTTCCCTTGTATGTTATTTGTCGTTTTTACCTTTGCTGCTTTCAGTAATTTTTCTTTGTCTTTAGTTTTTGCCAGTTTGATTACTATGTGTCTCGGCGTGTTTCTCCTTGGGTTTATCCTGTTGGGACTGTCTGTGCTTCCTGCACTTGGGTGGCTATTTCCTTTCCCATGTTAGGGAAGTTTTCGACTAAAATCTCTTCAAATATTTTCTCTAGTCCTTTGTCTCTCTCTTCTCCTTCTGGGACCCCTATAATGCGAATGTTGTTGCATTTAATGTTGTCCCAGAGGTCTCTTAGGCTGTCTTCATTTCTTTTCATTCTCTTTTCTTTATTCCGTTCTGCAGCAGCGAATTCCACCTTTCTGTCTTCCAGGTCACTTATCCGTTCTTCTGCCTCAGTTATTCTGCTATTGATTCCTTCTAGTGTAGTTTTAATTTCAGTTATTGTATTGTTCATCTCTCTTTGTTCTTTAATTCTTCTAGGTCTTTTTTAAACATTTCTTGCATCTTCTCGATCTTTGCCTCCATTCTTTTCCTAGGTCCTGGATCATCTTCACTATCATTATTCTGAATTCTTTTTCTGGAAGGTTGCCTATCTCCACTTCATTTTGTTGTTTTTCTGAGGTTTTATCTTGTTCCTTCATCTGGTACATAGCCCTCTGCCTTTTCATCTTGTCTATCTTTCTGTGAATGTGGTTTTTGTTCCACAGGCTGCAGAATTGTAGTTCTTCTTGCTTCTGCTGTCTGCCCTCTGGAGGTGTCTTCTGAAATCCCTGCTCTGATGATGCACCCACTCACCTTGCTCACATACCTTCAGTGATTCCCCACTGTCTTAAAATGAAGATTATACTCCTCAGTGCAGCATTCAAGGCTCTTCACAAATTCCCTAAAATTAAAAAAATTCCACACAGAAGTTGTCATGATCGTAACTTTCAGTCTAAACGGCCAATGTTACTGCTCACACATCTTACACATGCTTGAAACTGGATACCTTTTCCTTTCCTGAGTTGATTCTGTTCTTCCATGCCTTCATGCCTTTGCTGCCAGGAATGCTCTTTCCTTCCATCTCTGCCTTTTAGAAACTTGCCCAGCAATCCAGGCTTAGTGACAATCCCACCTTCTTTGTGAAAACTTCCCTGATAGCCTTCTTCCCAGCTCTCTAAGTCAACCCATGGACCAAATCCAGCCCACCACCTGGTTTTATAAGTAAAGTTTTATTGGAACTCAGCTACACATTCACTTACAGAACATCTATGGCTGCTTCGGGGCTACCATAGTAGCATTGAGTAATTGCAATGGAAGCCATATGGCCTGCAAAGCCAGAAAAAAATTTACTATCTGGCTTTACAGGAAAAGTGTGCTGAGCGCTTTTTCCCCTTGGAGCATATGTAGTCTGGACTGTACCTCCCTTCGGGACCTTTCAAATCTCCCTTCTATCAGAGTTACTTCTGTATAACTTTTTTCCTTGTGACAGCATACTCCTCTTACAAACACAGCTTCTGCCTTCATCATCCTTATTTCTGTCTTTGGGTCCAGCATGGTGTAAGGCTCACTAGTTTTCAATAGAAATAAATTCATTGTTGAAAAAATTATTTGTAACTAAATTTTACTCACTTGCCAAATGACCAAAATCTTATATAAAGCACTGTTCCCTCTAGGGGTTAGTGCTTATCATTTGATGTTACTGATAGCAAACCATCTTGTGTTTCACTTCTAGAAGCATTTTATTGACTGCCAAGATAAGTAACAAAGTTGAGTCCAAGGATCTTATGGAATAATATTCTTATACTAATTTAAGTTGCTCACTTTGTAATATCATTTAGTAAGTGGTTCCACTGACATTTTTCAGTGTATACTTTTTCACCATCTGTGGGTTTCACCATGTGAAGTAAATACTTAGTTTCTACTTAGCTATTTTTGTTGCCTACCCCCAACTCTATGTACCTGGGGTGTGAAAACATTTAACCATGCTACTCTATTATGAAAAATATCAAATAATTACAATCATTTTAGGAAAAGCAGATGTGCTTTACTGGCTTCTTAAAGAGAGATAATTGCAGACCTCAGAAGAACTCTTTTCCAAGGTATTAATTTCAAGCTACGTATTTGCAATTGCCTACATCCATCTTGTTCACATCCTTAAATATCACCTGTGACAGTTTTCTAATAAGTTTGATATCTATCTGTGTGTGTGGGTGGGGCGGGGGGGGAAGGGGAGGTAGTACCTTGTGCCTAAGTGTATGGAACACAAGGAAAACCCTTAAACTTTCATAAGATGACAAGAAATCCAGTGTTTCCCTGAGTGATAATGTGGTGAAGATTTAGGCTAAGTTAAATATCACAGGATGAGGTGAAGTGAGAAATTCAGAGTTTAGACTAGCCTTCAGAGTAGTGAAGAAAAAGATGACCCCCAATGAGAAACTCTTGGGGAATAAAAGTAAAGGATAGCAAACATGAAGTTTTTGAGAAGCTTCCAAAGAACTTTTCAGTGATACTGTTGAGTTATGAGAATGTAGAACCTTTAACTGGTAAAATTGAAGGAGAGGGATTTCCAAGACGCTAATCATCAAGGTTCAGGTAAAAACAGAATTTGAATTAATGAAAGGATTTTAATAAAAGGACTTCCTATGGTGCAAAGAGTGGTTGGGTTAAGGAAATTAATAAAGATGGTGAAGTACCCTGGGTCTACCAACAGTGGGAAGCCTTTACAATGTCAAAAGAGACAAGGAGAGCATTAGAGCCTAGCAGAGTGGGAGCCATGGAAAAGGGACCACCTGACAGGCGAAGATCTTGTAGGGGCCCCTCAGAAGTGCCAAAACAGGGAGCAGGGAAAAAGTAACTCAGCCAACACCATGCAAGCATATTTTATGTCTCTGTTTTCATCATGTTCACTAACATCCCCTTGGCTGAAGCAAGTCATAATGACCAAGTCCAAAATCAACAGAACAGGGAACGCACTTTCCTTTTCTACTGGGAAGCACTGATGGGTCTCATGGCAGAGAGAAATTATGAAGAATTGGGGGTAGTAATCTATTGTGTCACTGTAGTTTCCTAAAATGAAGTCCTTCTAGAAGAATTGTGTAGCAAGGGGAAAAAAGGAGACTCTAAATCAGCCCCAGCCGTAGGAGAGAGAGAAATTACCAAAAAGGCTATAAAGAATCTAAAGGTGGGTTTTGAGGAGAGAAACCCTGGTAATTTATCCCCAGCACTTTATTTGACTTGAAGTAATGCTGGTTGAACATTCATTAAGGCTCTTATCCTTTCTGATTCTATAAATTCTTCATACAGACATTGAACCAAAAGTTAAGTCTGGATAGTATTATATCTAGTCCTTAGCATTTTGGTCTCTTTTCAGTGTGCTTGAATGCCAAGGTAATGTGGCTTTAGACAGACAACTGTCACAATATTACAAATAAGAGCAATTTGGCCAGAAGTCCTTCCTGGTTTTGATGTGTTGGTACTGCCAGATTTGTGTAACGTACGGATGCCAATCCATCAAGTAGCCTGTTCCAATGCAGGAAGACCAAACAGAAGGAGACAGCACATGCCCAAGGACCTGGTATGATGGAGGAAAGTGGGGCTGGAGCAGGTCCTCTCATCAGGCCTCTTGAGATGGATTTGTTCTCTACTTTGTCATTAAATCTGAGAACAAAAGAAAACTAGAAATGAACATTCTCTTCCACAGATGATTTTTTTCTTAATTAGGAAAAGGTGAGTCTTATGTTTAGCTCATGGTGATGACATTCAAAACATAGTTCTTCAGTGCCTTGAAAAGTAATTGATCTAAGAAGTGACAAGGAGAGTGATGCAAGACATAGGCGCTATTGCTGCAAATTGTAGAACATTGACAGAGCTACAAATGTTCCTGTAGCACAAAGCTCCTCTGAATCACAGGGATGACATTTAGATGAAAGCAGATCACTTACACAGGCACACTTCTACTGCACAATGTGGCCAGAGCTAGTGCACCTTGGACGTGAGCCAGAAACAAAGAGCACCGAAGAATTGTATTTTATTGAGAAAAATACTTGTTTTAGCTAGAATTTTTGAAAACAAAATATATAAGGAGCTTAAAAGAAGTCTAAGCCTTGTTTTGTTGTCAGGATGTTAAACATTTATTGTGTTCTGTGGACCCATTAGGAGAAAACTCAAGCCAAGTAGGAAAGGTGGGCTTGACATTTAGGAGGCAGAGCAAAGTAAGAATGACTTGGAAGATGACCACACAAGGTGACAGCTGGAGACACAGAGTGCATGAAAGGATGGAGAGAAAGGGAAGACCAAAGTCACAGCCTTGGGAAGTGCCCACTGTGATAATGGCTGCCAAATATACATCCATGTCCTAATCCCCGGAACCTGTGAATGTGACAGTTGGAAAAAGTTTGCAGATGGGATCTTGTTTGCAGATGAGTTTGCAGCTAAGGATCTTGAGATGAAATGATTATCCTGTATTTTCCAAGTGCGTGCTAAGTGCCATCACACACGTCCTTAAAAGAGAGAGGCGGAGGGAGATAGACACAAACACAGAGGAGGAGGTGACATGACTATGGAGACAGAGATTACAGTGATGTGGTCACAAGGCAGAGAACACCAAGGAATGCCGGCACCCATGAGACGCTGAAAGAGGCAAGGAACAGATTTCTCCGCCACAGCTTCTGGAGGAAGCACAGCCCCTGGAAGCATCTTGATTTCATATTTCTAGCCTCTAAAACTATAAGATAATAAAGCCCTGTTCTTTCAAGCCACCAGAGTTGTAATTTGTTGCAGTAGCCCTAGAAAGCTAATACCCGCACCTTTGGGAACAGGAAGGGAAAGAGAGCTTAGAGTTAGGAGAGGTAGCAAGAAGGTTAAGTGTCATGGAAACCAAAGCAAGAGTTTAAAAAACAGACGAACAGAGGAAGTGATGTTAAATGTGAGGGCCTAAGGGGTGAGACTGAAGAGCAAGGGGAAGGCGTTGATAGGATGGAAGCTAATGATGACAGCTGACCTGTACCAGGAACCCGCCGTGAGAACTTCATAGGTATTAACTCACTTCATTCTCACAACAACTCTAGGACGTACAAACTGTTATTATCACCATTTTATAGGTGAGTAAACTGAGGCATAAAAAGATTAAATAACCTGAACTCAGTAAAATAGGTAGTAGATGGTGTGGCCAAGAATTGAACCAGAAACCGTGTCTCTAGCACCCACATTTTAACCACAGACCATACTTCTCCTCCCTAAAAGTATGTGTTTCTCAAGGTTCTGACTTCAGATCTTTTATCAAGTAAGGTAAGTGATAAATCTTGAGAGGAAAAGGCATTTTTGAAAGTCATTTTGGGGTAGAAGGGAGGAAGGATGAGAAATTTGACATCCCCTGGGCTCCATCTTTTCAGCCGAGTGGGAGAGGAAGCAGTGCCGAAGCTGAAGGAAGCAGCCAAGCTTCAGGCCTCAAGGAGTCTAGGGAAGAGGATGAGGGTGTAGTGAAACAGGAAGCTCTAAATTAAAAATGTGTGGCACAGGTGAACATGCTCCGTGTCATTTCCTTGACCAGCTCTTGACTCTGTGCTGTGTCAGTGCCCATGGAGCCTTCACACCATGCAGAACACGATGTGCAGAGGGAGAAGGAGCTGAAGGGGAATTGTCACCGCCATTTCTGCATGGAATGTGCTCTGTTTGGAGCGAAGGAAGGAGTCAGAAGTACATTGTATGATCCTTGTCCTTAGAGACTCTGGAGCTAGTTGGAGAAATGGGACATCCGTGTGCCAGCAGGTATCAGAGATTACGTGGCCACTGCGTGATCAAGGCTAATGGCAAGATTAAAGAGACTGGAGTGTTGACCATGGGCCAGAGGAGCTAGAAGGGCTTCAAGAGGAAGATGCAGTTTCAGCTGGTTCTTACTGATGAAGGCAATTTGATAGCTGGTCAAGAACCACGGGGACATTTCAGATGGATGGAAAAGTCGGAGGGAAAGATGGTTTTACAAGAGTTTGGCTCAAAGGAGTGTCAGCATACTCTACCTTCCAACCCTGCCTTGTTAAATTATTCAGAACCACTACAGACTTCAAACAATTCTCCTATGTATTGGTATGTAACTCATCAAGCTACATGCTATAGTGGAAAAGATTAGAGTTAAAATTTATTGCTCACTTGTTGTGTGGCCTTGGGTGAGTAACTTTACCTCTTGGGCCTCAGGTTTCCCATCTGTAAACTGTAGAAATGATTTCTGTCTTTTAGGGTTGTGATGAGGCATTAATGATCAATATTGAGCATGGTACCTGGCACTGAATAGTGTCTACATTTTTTTCCAAAGGAGGTAACAAATTGGATGATGCAGTTTATTATTTTTTTTAAGTTTTTTTTTAAACATCTTTATTGGAATATAATTGCTTTACAATGGTGTGTTAGTTTCTACTTTATAGCAAAGTGAATCAGTTATACATATACATATATCCCCACATATATCCCCATATCTCTTCCCTCTGCATCTCCCTCCCTCCCACCCTCCCTATCCCACCCCTCTAGGTGGTCACAAAGCACCGAGCTGATCTCCCTGTGCTATGCGGCTGCTTCCCACTAGCTATCGGTTTTGCATTTTGTAGTGTATATATGTCTATGCCACTCTCTCACTTTGTCCCAGCTTACCCTTTCCCCTCCCCATATCCTCAAGTCCATTCTCTAGTAGGTCTGCATCTTTATTTCCGTCTTGATGCAATTTATTGACTGACAATTCCTTTCTGAAGAGGTGACTGCTGAATCGCCTGTAAATGTTAGCTCTTCATAAGACTGGAGTATATTTGCTGTCTGTGTACTAACTGTTTGTGTACACGTCTCTCCCTCGTTGACTTAGCCTCTGTATGAGGAGAGCTCTGATGGTCCAGGCTCTTCATCTGTACCTCTGAGAATTCTTAATTCTTGGAGGACCCAGATAGGTTTGCTCAGACATCAGGGGTTTTGCCCAAATTCCCCTATAACATGCCCATCTTCCTCATATCCATCCTCTCCTGGTAATACTTGTGAATTCTTTTTTATTTTTGACATTTTCTCCATGATCTACATTATTAGATTTTTTAACAAGGAGTTCAACAGTTTCAAGTACCTGTGGCCTTTATTTCCACTATGTAATTTTTCTTCTTATCTTTCATTTTGTGCTTCCCTGAGGGGAGTTATATAAGAGCTAGAAGTGCCATGCTGAGTCACAATCCTGGTCCCTTCAACCCAATAATCCTTGGCAAAAGGGACAAGAAGGAGTGGTTCTGGGGGGAGATTGCTTCAAGATGGCAGAGTAGAAGGACCTGTGCTCACTCCCTCTTGCGAGAGCACCATAATCACAACTAACTGCTGAACAATAATTGACAGGAAGACACTGGAACTCACCAAAAAAGATACCCCACATCCAAAGACAAAGGAGAAACCACAGTGACGTGGTAGGAGGGGTGCAATCACAATAAATCAAATCCCATAACTGCTGGGTGGGTGACTCACAAACTGGAGAACACTTATACCACAGAAGTCCACCCACTGGAGTGAAGGTTCTGAGCCCCACATCAGGCTTCCCAACCTGGGGGTCTGGCAATGGGAGGAGGAATTCCCAGAGAATCAGACTTTGAAGGCTAGTGGGATTTGATTGCAGGTCTTTGACAGGACTGGGGGAAACAGAGACTCCACTCTTGGAGGGCACACACAAATTAGTGTGCACATCGGGACCCAGGGGGAAGGAGCAGTTGACCCTATAGGAGACTGAATCAGACCTACCTGCCAGTGTTGGAGGGTCTCCTCCAGAGGCGGGCAACTGTGGCTCACTGCGGAGACAAGGACACTGGCAGCAAAAGTTCTGGGAAGTACTCCTTGGTGTGACCCCCCCCCAGAGTCCACCATTAACCCCACCAAAGAGCCTGTAGCCTCCAGTGCTGGGTCACCTCAGACCAAACAACCAACAGGGAGGGAACTCAGCCCCAGCCATCAGCAGACAAGCAGATTAAAGTTTTACTGAGCTCTGCCTACCAGAGCAACAACCAGCTCTGACCACCACCAGTCCCTCCCATCAGGAAGCTTGCACAAGCCCCTTAGATAACCTCGTCCACCAGAGGGCAGACAGCAGAAGCAAGAAGAACTACAATCCTGCAACCTGTGGAACGGAAACCACATTCACAGAAAGACAGACAAAATAAAAAGGCAGAGGACTATGTACCAGATGAAGAAACAAGATAAAAACCCAGAAAAACAACTAAATGAAGGGGAGATGGGCAACCTTCCAGAAAAAGAAATCAGAATAATGATAGAGAAGATATGATCCAGGACCTCAGAAAAAGAATGGAGGCAAAGATCGAGAGGATGCAAGAAATGTTTAACAAAAGCCTAGAAGAATTAAAGAACAAACAAACAGAGATGAACAATACAATAACTAAAATAAGAAATACACTAGAAGGAGTCAGTAGCAGAATAACTGAGGCAGAAGAACGGATAAGTGACCTGGAAGACAGAATGGTGGGATTCACTGCCATGGACAGAATAAAGAGAAAAGAATGAAAAGAAATGAAGACAGCCTAGGAGACCTCTGGGACAAAATCAAATGCACCAACATTCGAATTATAGGGGTCCCAGAAGGAGAAGAGAGAGAGAAAGGACCCGAGAAAATATGTGAAGAGATTATAATCAAAAACTTCCCTAACATGGGAAAGGAAATAGCCACCCAAGTAGAGGAAACACAGAGAGTCCCAGGCAGGATAAACCCAAGGAGAAACACTCCGAGACCCATAGTAATCAAATTGACAAAAATTAAAGACAAAGAAAAATTATTGAAAGCAACAAGGGAAAAACGACAAATAACATGCAAGGGAACTCCCATAAGGTTAACAGCTAATTTCTCAGCAGAAACTCTACAAGCCAGAAGGGAGTAGCATGATATATTTAAAGTGATGAAAGGGAAGAACCTACAACCAAGATTACTCTACCCAGCAAGGATCTCATTCAGATTTGATGGAGAAATCAAAAGCTTTACAGATAAGCAAACACTAAGAGAATTCAGAACCACCAAACCAGCTCTACAACAAATGGTAAAGGAACTTCTCTAACTGGGAAACAGAAGAGAAGAAAAAGACCTACAAAACAAACCCAAAACAATTAAGAAAATGGTCATAGGAACATACATATGGATAATTACCTTAAATGTGAATTGATTAAATGTTCCAACCAAAAGGCACAGACTGGCTGAATGGATACAAAAACAAGACCCATATATCTGCTGTCTACAAGAGACCCACTTCAGACTTAGGGACACATACAGACTGAAAGTGAGGGAATGGGAAAAGATATTCCATGCAAATGGAAATCAAAAGGAAGCTTGAGTAGCAATACTCATATCAGATAAAATAGACTTTAAAATAAAGTATGTTACAAGAGTCAAGGAAGGACATACATAATGATCAAGGGATCAATCCAAGAAGAAGATAAAACAATTATAACTATATATGAACCCAACATAGGAACACCTCAATACATAAGGCAACTGCTAACAGCTCTAAAAGAGGAAATCGACAGTAACACAATAATAGTGGGGGACTTTAACACCTCACTTACACCAATGGACAGATCATCCAAAATGAAAATAAATAAGGAAACAGAAGCTTTAAATGACACAACTGACCAGATAGATTTAATTGATATGTATAGGACATTCCATCTGAAAACAGCAGACTACACTCTTCTCAAGTGCACGTGGAACATTCTCCAGGATAGATCACATCTTGGGTCACAAATCAAGCGTTGGTAAATTTAAGAAAATTGAAATCATATCAAGCATCTTTTCTGACCACAATGCTATGAGATTAGAAATAAATTACAGAGGAAAAAAATGTAAAAACCACAAACACATGGAGGTTAAACAATACATTACTAAATAACCAAGAGATCACTGAAGAAATCAAAGAGGAGATGAAAAAATACCTAGAGACTAATGACAATGAACACATGACGATCCAAAACCTATGGGATGCAGTGAAAGCAGTTCTAAGAGGGAAGTTTATAGCAATACAATCCTACCTCAAGAAACAAGAAAAATCTCAAATAAACAACCTAACCTTATACCTAAAGCAACTAGAGAAAGAAGAACAAACAAAACCCAAAGTTAGTAGAAGGAAAGAAATCATAAAGATCAGATCAGAAATAAATGAAATAGAAACAAAGAAAACAATATAAAAGATCAATAAAACTAAAAGCTCGTTCTTTGAGAAGATAAACAAAGTTGATAAACCACTAGCCAGACTCATCAGGAAAGAGAGGGAGAGGACCCAAATCAATAAAATTAGAAATGAAAAAGGAGAAGTTACAATGGACACCGCAGAAACACAAAGCATCCTAAGAGACTACTACAAGCAACTCTATGCCAATAAAACGGATAACCTGGAAGAAATGGACAAATTCTTAGAAAGGTATAACCTTCCAAGACTGAACCAGGAAGAAATAGAAAATATGAAGAGACCAATCACAAGTAATGAAATTGAAACTGTGATTAAAAATCTTCCAACAAACAAAAGTCCAGGACCAGATGGCTTCACAGGGGAATTCTATCAAACATTCAGAGAAGAGCTAACACCCATCCTTCTCAAACTCTTCCAAAAAATTGCAGAGGAAGGAACACTCCCAAACTCATTCTACAAGGCCACCATCACCCTGATACCAAAACCAGACAAAGATACTACAAAAAAAGAAAATTACAGACCAATATCACTGATGAATATAGATGCAAAAATCCTCAACAAAATACTAGCAAACAGAATCCATCAACACAGTAAAAGGATCATACACCATGATCAAGTGGGATTTATCCCAGGGATGCAAGGATTTTTCAGTATACACAAATCAATCAGTGTGATACACCATATTAACAAACTGAAGAATAAAAACCATGTGATAATTTCAGTAGATGCAGAAAAAGCTTTTGACAAAAATTCAACACCATTTATGATAAAAACTCTCAGAAAGTGGGCATAGAGGGAACCTATCTCAACATAATAAAAGCCAGATATGACAAACCCACAGCAGACATCATTCTCAATGGTGAAAAACTGAAACCATTTCCTCTAAGGTCAGGAACAAGACAAGGATGTACACTCTTGCCACTATTATCTAACATAGTTTTGGAAGTCCTAGCCACGGAAATCAGAGAAGAAAAAGAAATAAAAGGAATACAAATCAAAAAGAAGAAGTAAAACTGGCACTCTTTGCAGATGACATGATACTATATGTAGATAATCCTAAATATGCCACCAAAGAACTACTAGAGCTAATCAGTGAATTTGGTAATGTTGTAGGATACAAAATTAATGCACAGAAATCTGTTGCATTCCTATACACTAACAACGAAAGGTCAGAAGAGAAATTAAAGAAACAATCCCATTCACCCTTGGACTAAAAAGAAAAAAATACCTAGGAATAAACCTACCTAACGAGGTAAAAGCCCTGTACTCAGAAAACTTCAAGACACTGATGAAAGAAATCAAAGATGATACAAAGAGATGGAGAGATATACCATGTTCTTGGATTGGAAGAATCAATTTTGTGAAAATGACTGTACTACCCAAAGCAATCTACAGATTCAGTACAATCCCTATCGAATTACCAATGACGTTTTTTACAGGAGTAGAACAAAAAATCTAAAAATTTGTATGGAGACACAAAGGCCCTGAATAACCAAAGCAATCTTGAGGGAAAAAAACGGAGCTGGAGGAATCAGACTCCCTGTCTTCAGACTATACTACAAAGCTACAGTAATCAAGACAATATGGTACTGGCACAAAAACAGAAATATAGATCAGTGGAACAGGATAGAAAGCCCAGAGATAAACCCACACACCTATGGTCAACTAATCTATGACAGAGGAGGCAAGGATATACAATGGAGAAAAGACAGTCTCTTCAATAAGCAGTGCTGGGAAAACTGGAGAGCTACATGTAAAAGAATGAAATTAGAACACTCCCTAACACCATACACAAAAATAAATTCAAAATGGATTAAAGACCTAAATGTAAGACTGGACACTGTAAAACTCTTAAAGGAAAACATAGGAAGAACACTCTTTGACATAAATCACAACAAGATCTTTTTTGACCCACCTCCTAGAGTAATGGAAATAAAAACAAAAACAAACAAGTGGGACCTAATGAAACTTAAAAGCTTTTGTGCAGCAAAGGAAACTATAAACAAGATGAAAAGACAACCCTCAGAATGGGAGAAAATATTTGCTAACAAATCAACGGACAAAGGATTAATCTCCAAAATATATAAACAGCTCATGCAGCTCAATATTAAAAAAAACCCAACCCAATCAAAAAATGGGAAGAGACCTAAATAGACATTTCTTCAAAGAAGACATACAGATGGCCAAGAAGTACATGAAAAGCTGCTCAACATCACTAATTATTACAAAAATGCAAATTAAAGGGAAAGTCGGGGGGTGGTGGTGGTGGGATGAATTGGGAGATTGGTATTGACATATATACACTAATATGTATAAAATAAATAACTAATAAGAACCCACTGTATAAAAAAATAATTTAAAAAATTTTAAAAAAAGAAATGGTTTTGGGAGAGCCGTCTATTTCACATATGCAGACTGAGACTGCATGTACCATCTGATGTTGACTTCAAGTATCCCTCCCAGCCCCTTCATCTGTCACCTGAAAATCTGTGTGCATTCTTCTGGAGCCTTTTTTTGTTTTTGGCTGCACCTCGAAGCTTGCAGGATCTTAGATCTTGAACCTGGGCCACTGCAGTGAAAGCGCTGAGTCCTAACCACTGGACCACTAGGGAATTGCCATCTTCTGAAGTCTTGATGCATCTGTAGACATTTGTTTTGCACCTTTCTGGAAATGTGGAGCATAGCATGGTAGCAGGGAGCACGGCAGAGTGGAGGAATGCCAGGCTGATGCTGTAGTGCCAGTCGTGCCCCTAGAGAGACACCTACGAGCAGGGCTCATACTTGCCCAGGCAGCTGAGCGTCAGAGCAGGGCGGGCAGTGTGAGGGGAAGGGGCCAGTCTGTCTCCCAAGGGGCCACCTAGCATGGCAGGTCTCACCAGGGTGAGTCTCCCACGAACAAGTCTCAGGCTCACAGCTTGTGGGCTTAGAAACCGGATCATGGGGGCGGAGTATACTAAGTAATTTTTGAGGAGGTGGATGTGTGGAAACCCAGGGTGCCAGTTTGTTAATCCACACCGAGAACCCTGTCTGCCGGGGAGGTGGGAATACTCGTGTGATTTCTCTCTCCCTGCCCTGGAAGCCACATCCTAATCCGAAGTTTGTCTGGTGAGCGTTGTCAGAGCGAGGGCAGTTAAGTGGATAAAGGAGAGAAAAGTTGCCTGTCAGTGCCGTCTGGCTCTGCATTGGGAAATTTTGAACTTTGAGCCTGTTGCCTGGATGGGCACTGCCCGGGTCTGTCTCTCTTACATGTTTTGTTTACTGTTGTTGTTTGTATTGTTATTGTCTTTTCCTTGGCTGACCAAACCTCATTCTGATTTGAATCATTCTTTCTTAAAATTCCTTAGAACTTATGAATTGGCCCAGGTCACATCCTGCCCCACCCCAACCTTGGGAAAATTTAAAGTAACTCTTCATACCTCTGACATGACCCATGATTGCTGATTTATAATTTACCTCTGAGCAGGTTTTTAATTTCCTTCATTTCTGGGTTTGTAGTAGACTTCTCACTGAGGCCTTTCAGTACTGATAATCTGTAAACCGATTGTTTTACCCTGCCATTGCTCAGTTTCCTCATCTGTGTAAGGTACCAGATGAATTAGCTAACCGCTAAGGTAACTTCCAACGCTAAATTTCTACCTTCAAGTTTCAAGAGATTTTCCTTTTTTTTTTTTTTACTGAAGTATAGTTGATTTACAATATTAGTTTCAGGTGTACAGCATAAGTGATTCAGTGTTTTTAGCTTATACTCTATCAAAAGATATTACAAGATAATGGCTATAATTCCCTTTGCTCTACAATACATTCTTGTTCTTATCTATTTTACGCATAGTAGTTTGTATCTCTTAATCCCATACCCCTAACATTCCCCTCCCCACTTCCTTCTCCCAACTGATAACCCCTCTAAAAAATAATACAAAGGAACATATATAGCAAAACAGAAACAGACTCATAGAGATTTTCCTTTTAATGAAAAAATTTTGTGATTTGGTGAAGCTTAGCTTTCCTTCATCAGATGGCATGATTCCTTAACAAGTCCCCCTGGCTGGTTGGCATCAAATAAGACTAACACCTTTCCTTGGCTTTTTTTAAAGAACAAATCTGGATTCAGTCCACCATGAGATTGAATTGCAGCTCTGTCCTCACAGTGCTTCTTTGGAAAAATCATATAACCTTTCATATTTTACTTGAGGCTTCTAAAATGATTTTCTAATTCTCTTTTCCATCAGTCATTTATGAACTGGAATTCTTCTGTAGTGAAGAACTTTGTCTTATCAACTATTTGGCTTAAGTATGGTTAGTAAAGGAAAGGCAGGATAAATGCTTTCTTCTTTCGTTTTATTTATCATTTTCTTAATAATGAATTGGTATTTTATCAACCTCCAGCGGTGATATGAGTGTTTTTATCTTTTGAGCTCAGAATTTTAAAATATAGTTTGTATGTATCAGCAGATGTAATCCATATCTATATAATCGATATAAGTTAATACAATCAATATTGTTTCTGATGAAATTGACATGAAGTCTGGGATTTGCTTTAAACTACTCTGGCACCTAAAAAGCAAACCGACAGCAAAGGGAGTGGAATAGGTGAATATTGGAAAGTTTTTTTTTCAGCTTTTTGGGAAGACCTTTATTTAGTGAAGCTGGGTGGTAGGTACATCGAGTCCATTGTACTATTCTTTTCACTTTTAGTATGGTTGAAATTTTCCCAGATAAAATAGCTCTAAAAACGTACATAATTTTAAGGTTATCAGAGGTGTAAATCTGAGTTCAGTCTTTAACTCTGGCCTATACGTGAATACCATGGGAAAAAATTCTTCAATGTTTATTGAAATGCCAGATATCACAACAGTTTCTAATTCTCATGCCCCTGACGACAGCATGCCAATTATGTGCATATTTTCCAGGACTTTGGAAGAATTTTAGTATTTAACTTTATTGGATCTGTTTATAAAACTCTTGTCACAATAACTGAGGCTGTCCAATTTTGAATGAAACAATGTTCAGGAAATAATGTAATGTGCAAATCAATTGGTATCACAGTTCTTATATTACTAGCATCCCTTAAGAATTTGAAACAAGGTTACTTAATGCTCTCTGGATTTTATGCCAGAAAATAATTTGGCGTTTTAGCCATTCTGCACTGACTTCTTCAATATAATGGTGCTATTTCTTATTCCAGGTTTAAGTTTATCTCTTCATGGGGCTGAAAAGCGTTTGCAAATCCACCAACGGCGAAGTGTGGCGAGCCGCCCAGGGTCACGTCGCCTGCCTGTGGTCAGGCATTCCTCACTCCCACCAGGCAGAAGGTCAATAAAAATGGAGGCAAAGTCTTCTGGAATCACTAATGGGAAAACCAAAGTCTTCCACCCAGGTAATGCATGGGGAAGGGTCAACAGGGACCTGTGTTAGCAACAGGCTGACACAGCCTGCATTATATTTTTATTGTCTAACTCTCCCATGCTTCCAGTTAAGCTTGCTTTTTAAAAAGAGTCTTGGTTTTTTTTTTTTCTCTCTCTCTTCACTTCAGTCAGTGGTCAATGTCACCAAGACCAATAGGAGGGAAGAGAGCTTGATGTGTCAGAAGAGGTTAAGGCAACATTCCACTTACAGTGGGAGAATCTAAATGAAAAATTTCAGTGAATAAACTTGCTCAGTTCAAAAAAGCTTATTGTATAATAAAATAATACAGAGATTTGGCCAGTTTCTTGATAATTTGCTCTAAGACAGCTCAGGGAAAAAGTCAAGCTGAAAATGTCCGCTTTGAAGCCTCAGTTATGTGGCTTGACTTGCCTGTATTTCCTCCTCAGGTGAAGGGAGAAGACTAAAGTCATATGAAGTTTCAAGGCTCTGAGAAGCATCTGTGATCTCTTAAATATGTTAAAATGAGTGTATATCAAAGTTGGTAATTACAACTAAAAGTATTTGGGTGAGAGGCTCATTTAAGTATTCATTCATTCATTCATTCAACAAAGGTATTGAGTGCATACTATATGCCAGGCATTGGTTTGGGTGCTGAGGAAAAACAAGTGAACGCTGTCTTTCTGACTCACAGGAACATCAAATTGTGAGGAAATTCTGAAGTCACTTAGTATAAGTCTCACCCAATCCTGATTTCTCTGTGTAATGTCCTTGCAGGTGGCCACCCAACCTCAACTAAAGTCAAGTTTCCTTCTCTAGACCTGTCATCTTCTTTCTCTCAGCTGATAACCTTGTTTCCTAACCTCATGGAGAAACCCACAAGCCACTGGGCCTGAATGACTGCAGGTCCCTTACCCTGCATCTCCACGTATATCTCTGTTTACTCCCATCCTTCACCCTTTTCCTCTGGTTTTCAAAAGATGAGGGTCTTCCCACTGTCCTTGACCAAGCTTTCACCTGTATCCTTCACCAGTGGCCTTGGCCACCCTTTTCCTCTCTTGGACCTTGTCCTTTCCCCTCATTCTGTGAAGAAGTCTAAAGCTTCCCTCGTTCTAATCATCTTCGTTTGACATCGCATCCTTTTCTCTCTTCCACCACTTCTCCCCTCCCTTCTGAGCCAGACTTCTGAAAGAGTAATCTGCTTGGCTTGGCTCTACTCTCTGCCTTCCCAGCCACTCTTCAACCCAACACCGTCGGGTTTCTGCCTCCTCCTCTCCATCATGGCGGTTCTTGAGGCCCTTAGTGACCCCCTTTTACCATAATGTGGTGAGTAGCAGACTCTTCTGATGCACCCGACCCGAATGGACCACGACTTCTTCCCAAAGCACTTCTCTGACTTCCATGATGGCCTTCTTTCTTGGTTCTCATCTCACATCTCTCAGAGGTAACTCTTGACAGTTTCCCAACCTCCAGCATCTCTCTCATCCTCTTGCCTCCTGTCATAGTTATCCTTTACACCAAATGCAGAATGATTCATTTCCACCCCTGATCATGACGTTCATCTTGCTTGTCCTACTCATTCTAGGGCAAAGGCCAAACCTCTTAGCATGTTAAAAACAAACGCCCATCATGATCTAGCCCCTAGTGCTTCTCATCCTTTTTTTTCCCCCCTTCTGCCTTAAACTTTATACTGTAATATATCAGCTGGGGCTCAACCAGAAAAGCAGAGCCAGTAGAAGATTTATACTAGAAATTTATTAAAAAGAATTGACTTACATGATTGTGAGGGCTGTCCAGGCCAGTCTGAAATCCATAGGGCAGGCTGTTAGGAAGGGCAGGCTGGTACTCTTGGGCACAGTGGAGGTCGCTGTCCACAGGTGGTCCACAGGTGGAATTTCCTCTTCAGGACTTCTTCTGGTTTTAAGACCTTTCGGCTGATTGAATCAGCACCCCAACCCCTTTGTCTAGGATAATCTCCCTTATTTAAAGTAACCGATCATGGACTTGTACAACGCCTTCACAGCAGCCTCCGGATTAGTGTTCAGTGAGTAACTGGGGACTCTAGTCCAGCCAAGTTGACACATCAACTAGACCATGACGTCTGATCAGACTGACTTGCATTCAGCTCTCCAGACACGTGATGCTATGTCATATCTCTCAACCTTTGCTCATGCTGCTCTCTCTAGGATACCCTGGTTTTGCTCCATAATCTCTTTTTTTTTTTTTATAATTCCAATTTATTTATTTATTTTTTTAATATTTACTTACTTATTTATTTATTTTTGGCTGTGTTGGGTCTTCGTTTCTGTGCGAGGGCTTTCTCTAGTTGCGGCAAGCGGGGGCCACTCTTCATCGTGGTGCGCGGGCCTCTCACTATTGTGGGCTCTCTTGTTGCGGAGCACAGGCTCCAGACGCGCAGGCTAAGTAGTTGTGGCTCACAGGCGTAGTTGCTCCGCGGCATGTGGGATCTTCCCGGACCAGGGCTCGAACCCGTGTCCCCTGCATTGGCAGGCAGATTCTCAACCACTGCACCACCAGGGAAGCCCGCTCCATAATCTTTTAATATTTTGAAATTGTCTGTCTCTCCACCATAAGGTCTTTAAAGGCATGGATTCTGGGATATTTATCTTGTACCTCCATTAAATAATTTGTAGGGTAGGACTGAACTGACCCTTCATTAGCTGTTTTTTAGACTATTATTATAGAGTTCCTTAAATTTTTTTCTAGGTTTATTAGGGTATAATTGACAAATTACAATCACATTCTAATTGCTCTACCTGCCTTTCAGCAAATATTTATTGAGGGCCAATTTGGTTGCCAAGCATTCTTCAAGTACTTGGAATACATCAGTGAATGAAACAAAGATCCCTGCCCCTGGAGAGTTAACATATTATATGGGGGAGATAGGTAATATATAAACATAATAAATAGTGTTTAGGAAGAAGATAAATATTATGGATAAAAGAAAAAGTAGGGGAAATCAGGTGGTAGGGTTGCATGTTGCAATTTTAAATAAGGTGGTCAGCATGTAGGCCACATTGTGGAGAAGATGTGTGATCAAGGACCAGAAGGAGCTGAGAGAGCCGCTTAGATGGGCAAGTTCATCACAGCAGAGGGGTAGCCAGTTGACAGGCCCTACGATAGGAATGAGTCTGGCAGTTTGAGGAAAAGCACGGAGACCCCTGAGCTTGGAGTGGGAAGGAAACATCAGCTCAGTGAGGTCAGAGGGACCACATGGGGCAGGGCCTTGCAGGCCATGTAAGGACTTTGAGCCCTATATGAAATGGGAGCTTTTAAGGGGTTTTGAGCAGAAGAATCCCATGATCTGACTTATTTTTTAACAGGATCACTTTAGCTATTATTTGATGATAGACTATAGGGGTAGAGGGTAAAAGGAGGAAGGTCAGTTAGGAGGCCACCATAATAATCAAGTCGAGACCTGATGGTAGCTCTTACTAAGGGTAGAAAAAGGCACATGAAAAGTGTTAAACATCACTAATTATTAGAGAAATGCAAATCAAAACTACAATGAGGTGTCACCTCGCACCAGTCAGAATGGCCTTCATCAAAAATTCTACAAACACTAAATGCTGGAGAGGGTGTGGAGAAAAGGGAACCCTCTTGCACTGTTGGTGGGAATGTAAATTGATACAGCCACTTTGGAGAACAGTATGGAGGTTCCTTAAAAAACTAAAAATAGAATTACCATATGATCCAGCAATCCTGCTACTGGGCACATACCCAGAGAAAACCATAATTCAAAAAGGCACATGCACACAAGCACTATTTACAATAGCCAGGACATGGAAGCAACCTAAATGTCCATCAACAGATGAATGAATAAAGAAGATGTGGTACATATATATACCATGGAATATTACTTAGCCATAGAAAGGAACAAAACTGGGTCATTTGTAGAGATGTGGATGGACCTAGAGACTATTATACAGAGTGAAGTAAGTCAGAAAGAGAAAAAAAATTTGTATATTAACACATATATGTGGAATCTAAAAAAATGGTATAGATGATCTTATTTGCAAAGCAGAAATAGAGACACAGACGTAGAGAACAAACATATGGATACCAAGGGGGGAGTGGGATGAATTGGGAGAAGGGGATTGACATATATACAATATTGATACTATGTATAAAATAGATAACTAATGAGAACCTACTGTAAAGCATAGGGAACTCTACTCAGTGCTCTGCAGTGACCTAAACGGGAAGGAACTCCAAAAAAGAGGGGATATATGTATACGTATAGCTGATTCACTTTGCTGTACAGTAAAAACTAACCCAACATTGTAAAGCAACTGTACTCCAATAAAAATTAAAAAATAAAATAAAGTTGGGCCACAGAGTTTCAATGGATTAGATGTGGGATAAGAGAGAAAGGAGAGCTAAGTATGACTATATGGTTTTTGACTTGAGTAAATGGGTTTGGTATCAACTGAGATGGAGAAGGCTGAAGGCAAAGCGGACTTAGTGGATTTGAGGGCAGAAGTGGGGTCAAGATCGGAAGTCTGTGGGCAACTGGAGAGATCACGTGGGTGGTGGGATAAACATATTTGGAGTTTGAGAGACTGGTCTGGGAAGGAGATATAAAATCAACTCTTGTTGACAAGTAAATGACAAATAAATCATCTTTAAAGCCGTGAAAGGGAAAGAGATGACCAGATGGAGAAGGGGGAGAGGATTAAGGGCTAAAATCTGGCACACCCCAATAGTAAACGTCAGAGCACGAACCACCAGCAAAGAAGGCCGAGAAAGAATGGCCAGCAAGGCTGGAGAGAAACCAGAAATTACATGTCTTGGAAGTTAAATAAAGAAAAGTTTATCGCAAAGAGAGGAGTGATTATCTAGGTTAAATGTTGCTGAAAGTCAAGTAAGATGAGAAATAAGAATTGGCCGTTGATTTTAGTAAAGTGGAGATCGATGGTGATTTTGAGAACAGCTTTGGTGAAGTGGTGGGGATGAAACTCTGATTAAAGTGTGTCTCAGACAGAATGGAAGCATATGAATTGGATACTGAGAATATAGACAACTTTTTAAAAGTAGTTTTGCTGTGAAGGGTAGCAAAGAAATAGGGCAGCCGCTGGGGGAGAAGCGAGGTCAAGAGAGTTTCTTTGCAAAATAGCAAATCTCCAGCAGATAACTGGCGTTGGGGAGAGGGAAGAATTCGTGATGTGAGGATTGGTGAGAGAAATGAGAGCCGTTTGCACAATAGAATCATGAACAGTTTATCTGTGATAACAGATGGGAAGGGAGAGTGTGTAGATGTTGGCAATGTGAGGAGGGTCTGAGAAGTTCTTTTCCCGCCGTTTCAGTTTTATCTGCAATGTGGTAAGGAAGGTCATAACTGAGAACGAGAAGGGAGTCAGATTGATTGAGAGGATGGTAGGATGGTGTAAACGGTGGAATATGGTTGCTGACCCACATTAAATGGCTATTTGAGGTTCATGGTCATGAAATTAAACTAGGACTAGTTACCATGGTTGTGTGTTTTTCTTTAACCTTGGTTAGCTACGTGAATGAAAACAAAGACTATATCAATATATAGAGTTATATTTAGTCAGGGTGTTGATTTTGCCAAGGAATTAGGAAAAGAGAGAGAGAGAGGGAATCAAAGGTGCACTAGAGAGAATGATGATAACAGTCGATCATGTGTTTTAAGCTTAGTACAGAGGGGAGTGAAGACATCCGGAGGGGGGAGTGAGTTTCAGTGGAAAGTTGATAGGATCACTTGGTTGGAGGTCCAAGAGGGGATTAAAGGGTACTGAGGTTAGGACAGGGGAAGAAGAGCTGAAAAGATAAGAGGTGGTAGTGAAAGAGTGGAATGCAGGGCACTGCTACTAAGAAGGGTGTTGCTGTTGTTAGTAATGATGAGGTTGAGGCTAGGGTATGAAGTTAGTGAGTGTAACATGATGGAGGGCAAGATCAGTGGAGGAAAGTATTCTCAGAATGAGAGGCCGGGGTTTGGGAAGGATCATCTACATAGATATTGAAATTGAATTGAATAGTTCTGGGAGAGTGACAATAAGTCAGGAGGTAACCTCATCAGGAAATGAGGGAGCATGATCTGGAAGGCAGCAGGTGGGTGCAGTGATGATGGAGAGAAGGTGATATAATAAAACAACCTGAGATTCAAGGCTGGGAGAGTTTAGGAAAGGGGGAAGAACAATGGTCTGAAGGTGACATGAGGACTCAAGGAAGACACCCCCTCCTCCTCCTCCAGATCCTTTGGTGTCAGGGCTGTGGGACAAAAATAGTACCATAGGAAAGAGCCATGGGGAAGCTGTGACCTGTGGGAAGAGCCAGGCTTTCATGAAAGCAAGAAGATGAAGGGACCAATCTGAGAAAAGACTGATGGGAAGAGAATTCTGGAAGGCCCAGTGAGCCCAGTTTTGAAGCCTCTACAGTTTTACCTCTCCCTATTTTTCCTGGCATCTTTTGTACTATGTAACCTGCCTTGTTCTACTTTATCCAGAGCTCTGCACTATTTCTCAAGTAGGTTTTACTCTTCCATTTCTCTGCTATTATTCAAGCTCCTCGCTCTTTTTGGAATGCCCCTACCTCAATGCATCTCTCTCAAGCCGTTCTCATTCCTCAAAGTGTATCCCAAATCCCCCCTCCTCCCAAAAGCCTTTCTGATCCAACTGGTCAGAACTTGGAAGACTTATCAAAGGCTGATTATTTGCTGTTTGTCGAAATCTATTGCACTCACTGGGTATAGGTTTGCATTCTGAAGTTATGCAGGGTAAATCTATTCTTCTTTCAGTAATGATCTTTTAGTTGTTCAAAAACTCATGTTGAGCTATTTGCCAACTGAAACATTTTCTAGTTCCTTCGATGCTTCCTTCAACAGCATGGTTTTCACCTTCTTTACCATCCTACCCACTCCACTCTTAGAAAAAGTCTTATTTCATTACTGCATCTTTGGAAATACAGTGCCCAGAATTGTATAGAATATTCTGTTTGTGTTTGACCCAGGCAGAGAAGAGTCAGTCTTTGACATCCTCTACTGATATTAATGTAATAAACATTTGAAGAAATGTTAAGATATTTCCTAATGGTGTGATGTCAGCATATCTTGTCACTGCTCTTACCTTAAAAAACACATCACTACATTTATCTATCATAATTTTATCATCGATTCTTGAACCCTACTTGCATTGGCTATTGGTTGAAAATATAAATAAAACCAATTCTTTAGCATAATTATAGTTAAGAAAAATCATATTAAACAAATTATGATTAGAAACCTGTTTTTGAAAATATATGTATTTAAAACTCACATTATTAAGATAGATGTGACTTGAATTCCATCCTTTTATTTTTAGTGTACTTTGACTAATGCATCATAGTTCTCTGTTGGGAGATTATAGAAGAGATCTCAAACCGAGTTTCTTATTTGCAGTGAATCATAGATCTTAGAAGCAGCATGTGCATTTTAGTCAGAGTGAGGCCTATTAAATCATCCATCTACTTTTTACAAAGTTAATAATCTCGATTCCCAAAGCACTTTCTAAAAGCCCACTCAGACTGGTTGATAAGTATGAAAAGAAAGAACAAGAAAATCTTGTAGATCTTCTGTGCCATCAACCCTGAACAATTTCAGTTCATTTATTCCCCTTTGAGTTTACAAACATTTCTGAGTGCCTACTATGTCCTAACAAATATTTATTTGGAGGGTACTTCATTGGGACTGGAATGGTGTAGAACTCTATTGCACATGGACCTTGGGGAGCTCACAGTCATGTCCAGAAAGACCATCAGTCAGGGCTCTTTGGTTATAAAAAACTGAAACCAATTATTTAATCCGAGAAAAGAAGGAATTTAAATTTGTAGGATATGGATGGAAAGGCTGGAGAACTGGCCTTGGTAAAGGAACAGATACCAAGAAAAGGACTATTTGACTTTCTGGAATAAATGAACCCTTACCATTTTTCTTGGTTTTTGCATCATCTGGCTCAGTTTTTGAGGACCTGGAAGAGATTCTATCAACCATGTGCCTTTCCCTTGGTTGGGCAGAGAGTGATGAGAGATAAAAGGATAGGACAGAGGAAGCCTCCCTCTTCAGCTTTTATAATAGGAGGATAGGACCCCTTGATTTCTCCTCCCGCCCAGGCTGCACACAGTAAGGGAAAGACATTTCCCCAAAAGGAAATAGAGGTGACATTAGAAAAGGGAAATGTATATGGAAGAATATCCACTACAGGGACCTGTACTTAACCTGCTATAATAGAATTCATTGTATTAAGGGCTAGAATAGAGATATAAATACAATTATGGAAACATTATTATTAGGGAAAAGATATAAGAAGGATTCTACAGATTGGACTTTGAAGGTCAGCTAAGACATCAACAGGAAGATGGAGGGATGGCCATTCAGATATAGGAAAGAGTGTAATAATAGTGCATTATAGTGGTGATCAGTGCAAGCTTTGTTGTTAGATGTTTTAAACCCACATATGTTCCCTAATAGCTATGCAGACTTGGGCAAATGACTTAATTTCTCTGAATCTTTTTCCTCATCAGCAAAATGAGAATATTAATACCTATCTCACAGTGTTAGGGTCGCCAGATGAAACACAGGACTCACAGTTAAATTTCAGATAAACAACAAATACCTTTTGGTGTAAGAATGTCCCATGAATTGCATGGGGCAGACTTATGATAAAAAATTATTAGTTTATTTGAAATTCAAATTACCTGGGCACCCTGTATTTTTATGTGTTATATCTGGCAACCATATGTGGCATTGTTATGCCAAATAAATTCATTCATGTAAAATGCTCTATACGATCCTTGCACAGTAAGGTGACAGGAGCAAAGGATCATTTTTGTTGTCACCATCATCATAGACAAAATTCACAAGCCTGAAAGTCCTTATGTCCCAGAATCATTTCTCACTTGGTCCTTGAAGCATAGAGCAGTTTCCCAGTTAACTTGAGCCAGGTTAACGATTAAGACGGTTTCCCTTTATGCTGCACTGACGCAGGAGCTGTTCACCTTCATCTTGTATTTGTATGGTTTCTCTTTCCTTCTGATTGTTTCAGATGTTTCTCTTGTGTATTGATTTCATTTTGACCTTATCTTTTAGCCGCTCGTAATTAATGAATAGTATTCCACTTTATAGGCCAATAATAAAAGTATTAAATGGCATCAGGCTTGGAACTGTCATTTAAGGGTCAAGAACAGAGTCAACTGAAGCACTGATTGCGAATTTTTGAATTTGAAAGTGTAAAGCTTAGTGAGTATGGGTCACATTATCCCAGTTTAATGACTGTGCCACGCAAAATAGAATTAGAAGCTTTGTGAAATCTAAAATATTTCTTCTATTGCTTTTCCTTTATATGATAGGCCCATCGTATAGTCCTAGAGAAATGCCATTAGTCACAGAATTTGTCCTTTATTCTCTTCTAGAGTTGGTAAAATGATGTTTTGCTGATACATTTCATTATTTTCCCAAGTAATTTCTAACACAATTCCTTTTATCTCCCTTTAAAAGCCTAAGCAGCCCTTTCCCCTTTTATGCAAGATTATTTTTCACTTATATAGATATGTATTTAAATGCTGGGACAAGTTGATTTCACAGGAGAGAAACTTTAGGATTTTGTTGTTTCCAGTGAGCTAGAACGACATGTATACATGTCGTCTGTATACTGTCGTCTCATGCTATCTGTATACAGATGGTACTAAATGTTTGACAATAATAAAATTACAGCTCCCCTTAAGTACTCTACCATATTCCCAACCTCAAAAACTGTTAAGCTATCTGCATTCATTATTTCATTTAATTCCATAATATCCTCATGCTGTCAGCCTTATTTTATGGTTGGGGAAACTAAGGCACAGAGAAGGTTTAAGTAACTTGCCCCAAAACATGCAGCCAGTAAGTGGCGGAGGCAGGATTCCAACTCCGGTGGTTTGATTCTCTCATTACCTTCTTCAAACAACTTGGTAGCAATATTTCTAGCAAGTTTGTATGCCAAAGCTTTGGAAAATTGAAAGCCCTGTAATAGTTCAGCCCGTAGCATAAGAAGACTATATTGAGGAAGGGACCGGTTAGATTCCACTGAAAACACATAGTCACCTTAACCAGTTATTTCTTTCTATATCAATGATGCTCTACTTTGTAGCATCATTTTTGTTCTACTCTGCATTAGACCTTTGTTTTTTCGTCTTCCCTTTTTCTAATTCCAGTATTATGTCAAGGCCTGGTCTCAAATTAGGGAAACAGAATTAACTCAGCAAGTACCTTTCACATTCCGTTTAACATAAGTACCAGAGGCTGTGGGAAGAAGGAGAGAAAAGGAGCAATTAAGCAGAGATTTGAAAAAAGAAAGACAGCGAAGAAAGACTTGTGTGTTGGCTGACTTGTTTCTAGTTCTGCCAAGATGAGAGTCGAGATTCAACTCATTCTTTAGGGAAAAAAAGTAAACGTATGGCTAATCTTGACCACAGTAATAATCATGATACCATCACCTTACGTTAGATGATGACCCGTTGTCTCTAAAAGGCTTCCACAAATATTTCTCCTGTATCTCACTGAGTTCTCACAGTGGTCTGTGAGGCAGAATTAGCCCTGCTAATTACTATGCCTCAGGAAATGAAATTGCTTGACAAAAAGTACAAAATTAGTCATTGATGGACCCTAGCTAAAACCTATGTCTTTAGTTTCTTACGAGTGTTTTTTCCCACTGAGCCAATTTTTTTTCCTTGAGGGTGAAAATAGTTGAGTGTGAAATTTAGTGTTTTCTCATCACCTTATCCGGAAACAGACATTTTACTGAGAATTGTGCCTGAAACTTCTTTATTGAACCTGAGGAATCTGGCTACTCTTCTTGAATGAATCTGAAGCTTGGATGAAAATATATATTTATTTTTCTATTTGTGAAACGGATTTTTGGTGCGGCTGGAAGATAAGATCTTCCACATGGCTTTGAGAATATGTGGGAGAAAAAGTATAAGAGCTACATTGGACCTCTGTTTTATTTCTCATTGCCTTGAAGGTGAATGTGGTATCTTTCTAAACTATGGTTTAGAAATAACACTAATCATCCCTCATTTGAATCTCTTCCTCTTTAAGTGGTTTTTTGTAAAATGTGTGATGTGAGTTTAGTAAATAGAGGGGTGCTTAGGAAAAGAAGCTATTTTGAGCCTTGAAATGTGGGCATTGGGATCTGTGCTCCTTGCTATCATTTGCTGAGTAACAAAATTGAGTTTTCTAAAAATACATACCAAATTCTTCCCTTAGAAATGTTCACTTTTTCCCCTTTGCTGAGGGACATATGCACATATTTTGACCTATGTAGTGTATTTAGAAATACCTTTCTGAAGAATCTTTTCACAACCATTTGAATATACAAAGTGAATAAAGAAAAGCTACAGAAAAGGCATCCACAAAAGCAACTATTTCTGGAAAGAGTATCGTGTTTTAATGGAATTTGGAATTGCATCTTCTGCCCAAGTCTATTTCAAATAACTTTATATTTAAGAAGCTTGGAGAGATTTAAGTAACTACTAACTCAAGATCATATGACTATAACTAGTGGCCTGAGCCCTAACCCTAAACTAAGTTCTTAATCATGGTAGATAGACGGTTAATCGTAAGCTTCTGCTCTACTTACTTAATTCCCTGAGTTAGAGATAAGAGGCCGATGCACAAGATGGACAGAGCCCTGGCTCTCAAGAGGCTTGTTGTCTTGCAAGGCCGTTCTCTTTCATACATTCATCTCAGGCCCTTCTGAAGATTTACTGTGCAAGTTAAAAGAGTAAACAACATTATAGTGATGCTGAAAGTATCATGGTTTCTACTCTGTAACCCCTCCTAATCCTGAGTTTCTCTCTTCCCTTCCTCGGCAAGAGTCACTGTTGTCATAGCAACAGACCTCAGCATCTGGAAGATTGGAAGACCCCCATGGAGCCCTGCCTACACTCCCACCCAAATCCTTCCTGCCATTTAAAGCTTTGCAGCTCTGGTTTCCAGGCCCTCTTTGGAACTCTTAATGCAGGCATTCTTTATAATTTAGGAGATCACCATCTTGCCAATCCTGGGAAACATAGAAGTAATTTTGTTGAAGGTCAGCCATTACTGGCTGAAGCAGTGGGATTATTATTTCCATTTTAGACCTGAGAAACATCCACCTGCTGTTAGCTAAATGTGGTACTCCAGTAAGGACCCAGTCCAGAATTGGGCCCTTAGAACTACTCAGTGTTAATCATTTGAAGAAGTGTCTTTAGCTTTTATAGTGACGAGTGTGGGTGAATCAATCTGTGTATTCCTGCTAATACAAAGCCGAGCTTTCTTCTGTAAAAGAATGATCTTGCAATATCACTAGATTTATAGTTAAGCAACACTAATATGAAAGAGTGGGATTTGTGTGTCTTTTTACAATAGCACGTATGAAGCATCTTCTGTTGTGAAGGTTTTTTAGCTTACGATACACTAAATAGAGTTTGGTAAGCACTATAAATGAAGTTAAGAAACACAGATGGAAAGTTTTTCCAGAACCAGTGAAATATCCCACAAGTTAATCTAGGGTTTCCAATGTCAGATCCTCCAGAAGAATTGGGTTCATTTCCCCGCTTCCTTCCTAGAAGATTTATTGTGGACACTGGCTGATATAGGGGAAGTCTGAAAAGAAGACAGACTATACCTCCCTCCCTTCTTAATATCATTCTCCATCTTAACACTGTCATAGGAGCACTGAATTCATTCATGGGGAATTGAAAACACACTCCCAGTTTCAAAAATGGTGTCTTTGCAGCCTATTAAGTCCAAAAATATTACATGTGAGGGTTCATTTTAGATATTTATATCACGTGTTGAAATATCACTGCTCTCTATTCTGTAAAAAATGCTGCGTTTGAGGATTTGTAGTAAATATACCTCTCTGGACAGGAACTACCAATTTTATTTGCAGAATATAAATTGAATGTAGACAGAAGCTTAGACAGAGCATCATTTATTATGAGGTAGTCATGGAAAATACCATTTGTCCCCTTAAGCTTACTTTACAGGGTCCTCCATCTTTTGTGTTTCATGGGGAAGTTAAGATTTGATTTGTCACACTTTCCTTTACTTGTTTCAATGTGGAGTAACTATTCCAAATCCAAATTACAGGATTTTTTTTTTTACTAAATTGTTTTTATTTAGTATAGGTCCTAAACCTGGAATTGGCCCTCATTTTGCAGAGAAGGAATATATCACTTAAAATTTTTAGTGGATCATGATGGCTTAACATCATGAACCAAATTATTTACATATGTGTAAATTATAATTTTTAAAAGAGCTCAAAAAATTGTCTTTTCATTTTATAAATGAGAAAAATGAGGTTCATTATTTAATGGCTTAGGAACACATAAAAATGGAATTTAAATCCAGGTCAGTGTAGTGTCAAAATATGCTTTTTATATCATTTTGTGTTAATTTGCAAATATAAGATCATCTGTATTTGATTGAACAAAAAAATTGAATTTTAAGTAATTTATTTAAAGCCACTATACTAAGGCAATATATAGAAGAATTATATTGATAATAATGATTTGATGGGTGAGTGGGGGGCAAGGGGGAGTGGCAGTAATAGTAAGTTATATTGTCTTATATCATAGCAGAAAACTATGTAACATATATTTGATCCTTAAACAATGGCGGGGAGGCGGTTAATCTGCGTATAATATATAGTTGGCTCTCCCAGTCAGTGGTTCCTCCCCATCAGCGGATTCAACCACATGCACTCTTAAGTACTGTACTATTTACTCTTGAAAAATAGTCCTGTATAAGTGGACCTATGCAGTTCAAACCCGACTTGTTCAAGGGTCAACTGTATAAAATTGATCAAGAAACAACGGGATACACATATAGAGAGATCTAAAGGAAGTAAAAACAGAAACTCTTAAAAGTGGTTGGACTGAGGAAATAGGATTGCAGTTGAAGAAGGGGTAGAGTTGCCCACTGCTGGTTTTCATTATAAGCTCTTTGGTACTTGAAGGTTTTCTTTATTATTTGACAAATTTTAAAAAGAAGGGAAGGGAAGAGCAAATGTATGATTTAGAATATGCCTTTCATAGTCATCTATAGCAGCGGTCCCCAACCTTTTTGGCACCAGGGACCAGTTTCGTGGAAGACAATGTTTCCACGGACCAGGGTCGGGTGGTTGGTTCAGGGAGTAACACAAGCAGTGGGGAGCGGCAGATGAAGCTTCTCTCGCTCCCCCGCCACTCACCTCCGAGGTACCAGTCCTCGGCCCAGTGGTTGGGGACCCCTGATCTATAGATAACCTGTCAAGATGTGTTAAAGTTGTGGACTGGAAAGGAAAACTGGGACATTTTCTTAGTCTGTATCTACTGCTGTTGCTAATAATGTGAAATTGCCGTAAAAGAGCTTTAACCAAGAAACTAATATGTTCAAGGCCTTGTCCTAGGTTCTGTAGGAGACAAAAAGGTGGATGCAGTTTGGTGCCAGGCCTGCATTAAGTTACAATCTAGTCGAAGGTGCTAGAGATGAGGAAGAAATCTAGACAGGGAGGACTAGGAACTCACATTTGTCTGTGTCTACACGGTGCTAGGTAATTTTGATGGAAAACATGTACTGTAAAAAAGATAAAATATAGACAGCTATATGGGTTCAATGGGTGAAAAAGAGTATTTACTTGTTAGAATCAAGAAATGCTTGAAGCACAGAGCATTTAGGAGGGGCCTTAAAACTAGAAAGGGATTTCTATAGGCAGAGATGGTTGGGATGGGAGAGGAATCGACATATTCGGTAACTAAGAAATTCATATTTGAAGCTTTTTTTGGTCCCTTTTGTATATAAGCATTTAGCTAAAATCCATGTATGCTAGGTACAAATCTAAAGTGAATTTTTAAGATGTTTGCTCAGCTGAAGACGTTTTATTGAATGCAAGTGCTGTTATCAAGGTTACTTTTTATTGAAACTGCTTTCAGTTTTACTCATACTACACATCACAATTAAGATTTGAATTTAATCACTCCTATCAATCACGTGTGAGAAAAGCTAAAGGTAAATTTGGAGATCACATGAATTTTGTAGCTATTTTTCATTTTTAAAAATTGTTCAGTAGGTTCTCCACATCTTTAGGAAATCTTTCTAGCTTCCCTCTATAATGTAACTTATTTGTTTCCTTTTCTTGGGATTGCACTTAGTTGCATGTCAATTACTGAGGCCCTTCAGTTTGAAACCATGACACCTTCACCGTCTTGCCTAGTTTTTTCAGAGCTTTGTGTTTTGACAAAGTCAGAGACATCCATGACCATAGGAAGAAGTCCAATTCTCAACTTTTAGAAATCACACCAACACTACAGGATTAACAATGATTAATTAAATATCAGAAGTCCAAAGTAGACACACAACTTCTTGTATGTTGAAGTTATTCAGCCTCTTTCACTTGGGCAGTACGTGCTAAAGGTGAAGATTGTCACCTTGACTATTCATTTGAAAATATCCTTGTCCAGTGATCACTCTCCATTTAGGAAAGTTTACAGAAGTCCTTGTTTTACAGCATCCCCTACTTCGTCATCTTAGACTTTAGTGAATGACTTACTGCCAGAAATTCCAGACCCTTATATTTTATGAAAGTGTATTTTCATAAAATACACTTTTTTGTACTTTATGAAATACATTTTGTATTTCATAAAATAAATAAATTTTGTATTTCTTCTAGAGCAGAGGAAGAAAAATGCCTTATATTTTAAGGATTCTAAATGCGATCTTAATGTTTACCAGGAAGAGAATGTTGCATCTTGCAATTTAGAGCTATTTGACTTATATAGGTTAAGAATTGTATTAATTTGGAAAACCTTTTATTAAATTAGTTCCTTAATGGTTTAACATCTGTAGTCTTTAAGTCTTGAATCCTGAATTTTAAAAACTTAATATCCTCTACTGCCACAATCTGAATTTTTTTTTAAATTACTTATTTATTTATTTTATTTATGGCTGTGCTGGGTCCTCGTTTCTGCGCGAGGGCTTTCTCTAGTTGCGGCAAGTGGGAGCCACTCTCCATCGCGGTGCGTAGGCCTCTCATTATCGCGGCCTCTCTTGTTGCAGAGCACAGGCTCCAGACGCGCAGGCTCAGTAATTGTGGCTCATGGGCCCAGTTGCTCCGCGGCATGTGGGATCCTTCCAGACCAGGGCTCGAACCCGTGTCCCCTGCATTGGCAGGCAAATTCTCAACCACTGCGCCACCAGGGAAGCCCCAAAGCTACTTTTTGATATCTTGGTTTCTTTGACTTCTTTAAATGTTGTATAGGTGTGTGGAGCAGCACCTCTTTCTTTAGAACGCACCAAAAATACATTGGGCAAACCTAGTACAAGGGCCTTAACTACTTCATAGAATAAATTAAAGTATTCTGGTATAATTGAAAAGTAAATGATATAACAGGGGAAGTCCAACTGTGAGAGAAAAAACTGATACCGTTTTTCTGTGATATCAGGAATATTAAATCCTTTCCTTTAAATAAATTATTACCATTTTAAGGAAGATGGTTTCATAAAGTATTAGTGGTGAATGTCCCTTTTTAGCCATGTAGAAGCTGAGAATAATTTTAAATGTCCTTGGGTGAAGGCTAGCATGTTATATTCTTCACCTAGGAAATCACCCATAAATACTATGAAGTATGTGGTATTTTAATAAAGTAATTGCCTTATTTTTGCCTTGGAAATAGAATTAAACCTTTTTGGTCCCATAAGGGGCAAATGGCTGGTAATGTTCCTCATTTTTTAAAAGTCATTAGTCCACGTGGGAGGATCGTTGGCAAACCAGCTGGCTGTTCTTTTTAGATTTTGACATTGCTTCTCCTTGGGACCCTGATGCTGGGCTGTCTGATAACCAGTGCAAACTCCATGAATATCTTTCGTTTCTCTAGAAGGAGGTGTGGATTTGCAAAGCTACCAGCTGGATATGCAAATACTACCTGATGGGCCAAAGAGTGATGTGGACTTTTCAGAGATTCTTAATGCAATACAAGAAAGTAAGTTTCACTCCAATTTTAAATTCACCGTGAAAGGAGAAACTGTTATAACACTTGGGAGGGGTAATAAAACTAGAAACCTTAGATGCCAAACTTTAAAATAAAATGATGTCTTAAAAGAGATGCTGTGTAAAATAATTTTGACACCAGAAGAGATGGTTAGTGAAATGCTGGTTTAATTTTTGAAACTGAACCACATAGTTTTGGGGTCTTCGATGAAGCCTAGTGGGAAAACTGTAGAGGGATTATAAATTCTGTATATTTAGTATGCTATAATATTTAGTAAGTAAGTGGGTATTATAATTTTTTAGATTCCTTGATTAATCATAATCAAAGAAAAATCTTTAAGAAAACAGAATACTATTCCTTCACTCAGATATCAGTAGTAAGAAGTAAATGTTGACTCAGTAAGCTGAAATCAGGAGAATTTTATTCTCCAAAATGGGTATTGGAGTCATTGATGCTGGGCCGTGACCGAGAAGTAGATTCCTCTTTTCTAAGCATTTTGATTAATCAAGGTTTACTCTTCTTCCACTATTTTATTGTTATACAGTTTTCACTAAGAACTTTATCATAATCAATACATTTGCTCAAGTTAGAGATTTAGCATTGAGGATGGCGATGCAGTATCACATACTAAGTCATCAGCATTCGTGTTTTGCTGTCAGAGCTCTAATTCTAGATAATGTTAGTATTTTAATATCAAATAGTATTATGTAATATTGGATTTGAAGAGTGTAGACTGGAAGAGCATTGTATAAAGAACTCCTGCAATCTTTTGCTACTTTTAGTTTTGTGACATTGCATTTCTATACAATGAAATACATATTTCTAAATTATATTTATATTTCTATATTTTCTGTGAACATTTTAAAGCATTTTAGTACTATTTATCCCCTTTTGTCATTGCACTACCCTCCTGACCTTATGGGGTAATTACTATGTCCACTTTACAGGTAGGACAGCTCAGGGTGGGAGAAGTTAAGTGCCGACATAATAAGATAAATAATGGAGACCAGAGTGGAATGGAGAGTCTCTTACCCTTCGTTTAATTCCTTCATGAATGTACTTGGTATAGGGTTTAAACACTGAGGTGAAGGATCCTGGAATTGAAGATGAGGCTACTTCTGAGAGAAATATTTTTAATGAAGACTATAAGAGGACCAACTATTTGTTCTAGGTGGGCAATCCCTTCATACTAGGTTACTGAATAAAAGTGAAAAAATGTCCCCGGGAGAATAAAAATCAAATTAATAGACATTGGAAAGAAATTAACTTTTCATGGAAAGTTATAAAATTGTGTAATTACTTCCTTTGATTTGAAAGATGATAGATTATACTTTGCTGAAAGGATTTTTTTAATAAATGGTAAAAGCTGGCTTCTATGCAGATATGGGAGATGAACTTCAATTTTTTTAGGGCTGAATGAATTTAGGATGAGAATAAAGATGCAGACCTACTAGAGAATGGACTTGAGGACACGGGGAGGGGGAAGGGTAAGCTGGGACAAAGTGAGAGAGTGGCATGGACATATATACACTACCAAATGTAAAACCAATAGCTAGTGGGAAGCAGCCGCATAGCACAGGGAGATCAGCTCGGTGCTTTGTGACCACCTAGAGGGGTGGGATAGGGAGCGTGGGAGGGAGATGCAAGAGGGAGGGGATATGGGGATATATGTATAGCTGACTCACTTTGTTATAAAGCAGAAACTAACACACCATTGTAAAGCAATTATACTCCAATAAAGATGTTAAAAAAAAACTTATTAATCAAAAAGCTAGTATTATTGTAAAAAAAAATGAACTAAATGCTCATAAGGCTATTTTTATCGTAATTTTTGTGAGCACACCTTAGTAAAAACACATTTGTTTATGATGTTAATGTTTTATAGTTTAGAATGGTGATCTCTTTATGAACAAGTAGAAGAGTACAAGTTTGTGAGAACTTAATATTTAAATTTGAAAACAAGAAAAAGGAAATATTACTTCATTTTAAAAAGCAAATCAAGTTTTTATCGGTTTAAGAATTTTCCAGTGTTTGAGAATTAATCTGTTTATTTTCTTGTTTAAAAAACAAGTTTTATGCTAAGTAGGTTTGGGAAGCTGTCCACACAGTCTGGGGCAACTCTGGTAAGAAAGATTTGGGCTGTTTATCTACCTTCCGTGTCTAACAAGAGATTCTAAATATGATTCAGATGTTTAACCAGTTCATTGAAATTTCTAAGTATAAAAACACATAGTTTGGTTCTTCAAGGGACTGTGCCTTAGATTATTGTTTATAGAAAGCTTTGAAAGACCAAAATATAAAAAATGTAAAAAATATAGGATTTGAACATCAGTAAAACTCCTTGTCTGCTAAAAATGTTTTTATTGGGATTAGCAGGATGATGGAAAGATTTCACTGTTTCTTAGAATTCGTGGACATATATGTATGACCTTCAAGATTGGGCTCGAAGACTCTGCGTGTGTGTGTGTGTGTGTGTGTGTGTGTGCATGTTTCAAACATTTCTTGAGTGTCTTAGCAGCCATCATAGTAAGTGCTCTCCCTTACTATCTCTTGTCATTGTTAAAACAACTGTAATTAATAGATACTATTTTCTCCATTTTAAAGGTGAATATACCTCCCCAGGCAATATGATTAATATATGATAAAGTCAATATTTCATTGTATGTCAGTCCTTGTTATGCTAAATAAAAAGTGAGATAAAAATGATTAGGAAAAAATGAACTACTTTGGATTTTTACAATTTGATTCTTATGTTGTTACATCTTGATGCAAGAATTCCTCTACCATGCTTCTACGTTGTAAAATACATTTACATTTTTTCCTATATTGCTTATGCCCTAAGTATAGCTTCATCTGTTCAAAAGAAGATGTCTCAGAATGGTTAACCATCCATAAGTTGTTTTTCAACTTCCCCCATATCAGATGTATGGCTTATAGGAAGGAAAGAGTTATTTTATCCACCCATTCATGTATCCATCTCACCTGTCATATGCCAGGTACTGTACTAGGCATAACACTTTAAAGCAGTGGTGAACGTTTTGGTGCACAGTTGGATTCAGGAAAAACTTTGTCTTATTGTTCAAAATGAAAGCAACCCATTTGCTTTCTAGGAGAAAAGCCTTTATGTGTGGCAGTCTAATGTAAGGGGGTACTTGTGTTTGGGTGTGTGTGTATTTTTTCCATCATGTTTTTTTTCCCTCCCTTTCTATTCTCATCCCAACATAGCAGCCAGGTCTCTTCAACGCCTTTGTTTCAGCAGAGTTTTTTTTAAAAAAATAAATTTATTTATTTATTTATTTGTTTGTTTATGACTGCATTGGGTCTTCGTTGCTGTGCATGGGCTTTCTCTAGTTGGGGCGAGCGGGGGCTACTCTTCATTGTGGTGTGCGGGCTTCTCACTGTGGTGGCTTCTCTTGTTGCAGAGTGCAGGCTCTAGGCGTGTGGGCTTCAGTAGTTGTGGCATGTGCGCTCAGTAGTTGTGGCTTGCGGGCTTTAGAGCTCAGGCTCAGTAGTTGTGGGTCACGGACTTAGTTGCTCCGCGGCATGTTGGATTTTCCTGGACCAGGGCTCGAACCTGTGTCCCCTGCGTTGGCAGGCAGATTCTTAACCACTGCGCCACCAGGGAAGTCCTCTGCAGAGTTTTGTGTTGCCTAAAGTTCCTGCCTTTTGTTCTCTGAAAGTCTGAGCTCCTGAGTGCCTGATGCTTAGATAGGAGAAGAAGAAAGAGAGAGAGAGAAATAGACAGGAGGAATGTCCTAAGACAGGCTTCCTTGGAGTGTCCTGCAGTGGTAACATGGCTTCTTGTAAGTGGTGGGAAGAGAGGGAGTGGCTGTGTTTTGTGCCTGGGGGGACTGTGCCTGGGCCACCTGAACTGCCAGCCATGGCTGAGATTCTGCAGCCTGAGGAAGGAACAGATCCTTCAGCATTCAGGGAACTTTGGAGGCTCTGGGAAGGCAGCAGTCTCATCTTCCTGTTTCTTTGTTGTATACCCAGTTCCTTGAGCAGAGTATGGAGTATAGTAGCTGCTCAGTCAATTTTGTTAATGCATGAGTGAGTGAATTCCACTGTAGACTCACAAAGGGGGCAGCTCAGCAGTAGCCAGCGGAGCAGCTTGGAGACCAGAGTAGTTTGCAAAACCTCTAGAACCTTTGTGCAGTTCTGGATAATGTGAGGTAGAGGAGTGGGAATGTCAGCAATGACTGAAATGAAACTGTCTGCTGCGGCTGGGTTGGTTGTATCCTCAGATGGGAAACCTGTGGATATAGAGGTCCAACTGTATAGACTCTGGGGACTCCTGAGTGGCATTCATACCCTGACAGACTTTATTGTGATATAGTCCATTAGGTTCTAATGGATTAGGGAACGAAAGAGAGCAAATAGCAAAGTATTTGGAAGGAGAACTGGGAGGTTGGAAGGATTATTGGATGATTGTTACACTATAGTCTGACGCTTTGTGCCTGCATATGTCCCTAAGCAATCATATAGCTGTTCCCACACTGGTGGTGCTCTTGCTTCTGTGGGTGATGAGACTTAGTCATTTCTCAGTGACATCCAGTGAGTCATTTTGAATCCAGTGTCTTGAGCCCTGATTTCCCATTGTATTTTTAATTCACATGGCTATGCTGTTTCAAAGGGGAAGATGGGGGAGAGGGAGGAACTGACATGAGTTGAACATCTTGTCTAGCAACTCTGTGGTTGACTTTTTACCTGTATTATTTTATTTAGTCTTAAACTCTCTTTGCCTTAATTTCCACATCTGTAAAAGGGAGGTAGTTATAGACAATCTATGCAAAGCCCTTAGTGCCTGGCACACGGTAAGCGATGTGGACGTGTTGGCTGCCACCTTGTCTTCATTCCTCACAACAATCCTCTCTGGTACATTGTATTATCCCCACTTAAAAGATAAAGAAATTAAAGCTTGAACAAGTTAAAGATCCCAATCTAATAGTCAGTAAGTGGGAGGACTAGCGTTTGAACTCAGGTTTGTCTAAATCCAAAGCTCACGCTCTTTCCAGAGAAGGGACAGTTATGGTCAGTAGACTTTTAAGATTTTTAATGCACAACATCACTGACCTTGTTTCTAGTTGTGAAAAGGGAACCGAGGCTATTGAGCAAAGTTCGCACCAGGTATACAGTCCTTCTCTAAATATCGTTCCCAGGGCTGTAAGAGGTGCCATCATTAGCTGCCTTGTTACAGAAGTGACCAAGGTGTCTGTCTTTTCTTTAGAATGGAGCAGTTGCAAGAGAAGCTCTTCTTAAGAAACACGCTGTCTTGGGAACAAGTTAATGATCTTGGCCCCGTTGCAGAGTGTATTGTGGGCACCCCATGCCGTCGTGTATGCTCTGTAGTTTTATAAACAGCATCCTTCCCAACCACACATTTTTTAAAAACTCATGACTTGTTTTTTTAAAGGCACATTTTGAATCTTAAAAGCATTTCGATTTAACGTTCCACGGCAGAAAAAAAGTGCCTGCTCTCAGATCTGTAATCATTAGAACCCCAGCTTGCTTATCCCAGTTTTTCTTTGGGGAAATGTTAACATACCCATTTAATTGTTGCCATAACACACTAGCAGAGGTCTCCAAACTTTTTAAAAGTTGGAATCTGTCTTTTCCCCCCCATATATTTTTACATATAATATCAATAACATTGATGTTATGTAATATAAATATTATATAATTAGAATATAATTATATATTATATTATCACATATAATATCTGTGTAAGACAGATAACTGAGCTTTTTGGAGCAGGTAGGGGTAAAAGGTGTAGGACTTTGCGCAGTTTTCTTTTTGGCCCCTCCATGGCCCCTGAAGTTCCTCAAAAGAATCCTGGGGTTCCCAGGAACACACTTTGAAAACCACTGACCTATTAGAAAGGAATAAAGGCAGCTAAGGAAGGATTTATGTCCTTGCCAATTATTTATTTTGAGTTTTCTAACTTAGGCTTACTTTTTCTTCTTCTTGGTCCACCAGGCAGTCTCTGCCTTAGGGACATTATCAGATTCATTTGAAGAGTAGTGAACTTCTAGAGGGCCCTAGTCTTGCTAGTGCCATATAAATGCTAAGCAGTGTTTGGTTTTTAAAATCCCAGCCTAGGGTGCTCAAAGCTGTGCTGAGGCTGTGTGTTTTCCTGAATTTTTAAAAAACATTTAATTTGATCTATTTGTTAAATTTGTAAAAGTGTCAGACTTGTCGGGCTACAGATGTAAAGTCTAGCTTTATTCAGATAAATGTTAAAACTGTGACAATTGTTTGCTGGTTAAATGACTTCCTGTTCTTGAAAGCCAAACATGATTTAAGAACAGTAGAATGCTTTCCGCAAAACCAAGGAGTCAGCTAGAAATAGCCTGGATTTGGGAGTCAGACCTGGGTTCAGATTCATCTCTGTCACTTATGAGCTGTGTGACCATACTTAGCACTTCTGAACCTGGCTTCTTTCTCATACTACCTGTCTCATAAGGTGTTCTGAGGATGAAAGGAGAAAACAAGCCTCACAATCCTTCACACCTGGTTAGCTCTGAATAAATTGTCGTCCTTTCCCACTTTCTTCCTATTTAACTCTGAATCCAAGAGAAAAACAGATTCTTTCAAGCAATGGCACTGAGATAATTAGAATAAGAAAAAAATGGCAATTGATATAATCTTAAACTAGCTTTTATTTTAAAATGGGCATTGAGCACCTCTTGTTTGCTAGCCCTTGTGTCAAATTTGGAGCTGCCTTGGGCCTTCACCTGAAAGGGACCCTAAATGTAAAGATGAACTGGTTATAAAACAGCCAGCTAAGTGTTTAAATTGAGACATGAACAATCTTTTTTCTTTTTTTTTTTTCATTTTCTAATGAGGCTTTGAGGTCAATATGTAATACCTTCAGAATTCTGCGCATCAGATGTAATAATTTGGAACTCAGGATAAAAATAGCATAATGAACTGGCACACTGGAGAACAAATATAGATACTTGGATTATACTGCACAGCCCTTTCATGTCTACTTCAGTGACCTATAATTTCACTTTATTTTCTCTGCATCAGAAAATACTGAGATTAAAGTACTCCTGAACTATAATGCCAAGGTGGGGTTATTTTTTAAAAAGAGCAGGGAGTTGAACTATTTGATTTTTTGGAATTTATTTTTTACTCTTTTAGACTGTTTCTAAAACAGTCTAAACATTTGTGATTTGTTTTTTCGTTGCCTTTATACCACTGATTCCTCAATTTCATCCTCTTGTCTGGAAGTACGAGGCTTCCCACTCATGTCTTGGTCATGTTTATACCTCCCGCACCTAAACTAAATGTTGGTTTAATGAACAAGTGACAGAAGATAATCAGTTCACTTGTTTGAGCCCTTGCGGTATATTTGCAGTCTCTTTTCCCAAGAGAATCGAATAATCGCTAACATCCCAAATGATTTTCACTGAAGGAATAATTGAAATAATTGCAGATATTTGATGAGTAGATTCAGTACTCCGGCGGCAAGTTTGCCTTCCCACACAGGAAGAATGTCAGCATCTCCTGCTTCCTGGCCCTCTGCCTTCTCTGTTCTGCCTCCATTCTGGGAGAGTATCACAAGCCAGCCCTCAGAAATCTCTTCTATGCTGAGTTTCTGGCTTTACTCAGAGGCTGTAGCTGATTTTTGGTCTCCCAGGCAATTTGAGTTTCTTGACCCTTGTTCAGTTGTTAAATGTGATTCCCTGCTGTTTAGTTCCTGGGTCTCTTTAGGCTGAGTGCCTGCTTTTTGCAAAAGAGAATCATTTGGGGATCTCTCTTGCTTTCCCACATGCATGGTATCCACCTGCTGGGACCCATGTTAACTGCCAAGTTCTGTTCACACAGCCCTTCCTGAGTCTGAATACAATGCAGGTCCATACCTGGTTTGCATGGAATTTTTTAATTCTCTCTCTTTCTCTCTCTTGCCATTCTTAATTGACTTCTCTGAACATTGGACTCTCTTATTTAATGAGCCTAATTGCAGAATTCTACCAGGCAGATAATTATCAAACATTTTTTTATTTGAGAAAAAAAGTATGAGGGAAGTAATGGGATCCATTAACAAGTGACCTTGTTTGGATGAAGAGGATGTTTGTCACGTCTGTGCCAGAGAGGGAGAGGTCCTGCTCCCACCTTGGCTGGACCATGAACTCTGTGAGGTCAGGGGTCCTGCCTGTCATGTCCAGTACTTAAGCCCCAGCTTTTAGCCCAGCTCAGTGTCTGCCCAGGGTAGGTACTCAGTAACTACCTGTTGAATAAATAGATTTCTAAAAATTGGTGAACTTCAGAGTTGGGGGTTTTCTTAAAGAAGAGAATGAAAGTTTGCATCAAAGGAGGTTGTACTTTGTTCCTAAAACTTACCTTGTAGTTAAAGCGGATCTATCAGTGACACTGGTGAAATACCGACGAAGGGCACATGTTTCTTCTGTGGAGTGTTTACATGTTATACAGTCTTCTTACTGACCACATGTTCAGCTGAGCATTTTCTTTTTTTTTTAAAAATTTTTAATTTAATTTTATTTCTTTTTTTATACAGCAGGTTCTTATTAGTCATCAATTTTATACACATCACTGTATACATGTCAATCCCAATCGCCCAATTCAGCACACCCGTACCCCCGGCACCCACTGCTTTCCCCTCTTGGTGTCCATACGTTTGTTCTCTACATCTGTGTCTCTATTTCTGCCCTACAAACTGGTTCATCCGTACCATTTTTCTAGGTTCCACATACATGTGTTAATATACGATATTTGTTTTTCTCTTTCTGACTTACTTCACTGTGTATGACAGTCTCTAGATCCATCCACGTCTCAACAAATGACCCAGTTTCGTTCCTTTTTATGGCTGAGTAATATTCCATTGTATATATGTACCACCTCTTCTTTATCCATTCGTCTGCCGATGGGCATTTAGGTTGCTTCCATGGCCTGACTATTGTAAATAGTGCTGCAATGAACATTGGGGACATGTGTCTTTTTGAATTATGGTTTTCTCTGAGTATATGCCCAGTAGTGGGATTGCTGGATCATATGGTAATTCTATTTTTAGTTTTTTAAGGAACCTCCATACTGTTCTCCATAGTGGCTGTATCAATTTACATTCCCACCAACAGTGCAAGAGGGTTCCCTTTTCTTCACACCCTCTCCAGCATTTGTCGTTTGTAGATTCTCTGATGATGCCCATTCTAACTGGTGTGAGATGATACCTCATTGTAGTTTGGTTTGCATTTCTTTAATAATTAGTGATGTTGAGCAGCTTTTCATGTACTTCTTGGCCATCTGTATGTCTTCTTTGGAGAAATGTCTATTTAAGTCTTCTGCCCATTTTTGGATTGGGCTGTTTGTTTTTTTAATATTGAACTGTGTGAGCTATTTATATATTTTGGAGATTAATCCTTTGTCCGTTGATTCATTTGCAAATATTTTCTCCCATTCTGAGGGTTGTCTTTTCGTCTTGTTTATGGTTTCCTTTGCTGTGCAAAAGCTTTGAAGTTTCATTAGGTCCCATTTATTTTTGTTTTTATTTCCATTACTCTAGGAGGTGGATCAAAAAAGATCTTGCTGTGATTTATGTCAAAGAGTGTTCTTCCTATGTTTTCCTCTAAGAGCTTTATAGTGTCCAGTGTTACATTTAGGTCTCGAATCCATTTTGAGTTTATTTTTGTGTATGGTGTTAGGGAGTGTTCTAATTTCATTCTTTTACATGTAGCTGTCCAGTTTTCCCAGCACCACTTATTGAAGAGACTGTCTTTTCTCCATTGTATATCCTTGCCTCCTTTGTCATAGATTAGTTGACCATATGTGCGTGGGTTTATCTCTGGGCTTTCTATCTTGTTCCATTGATCTATGTTTCTGTTTTTGTGCCAGTACCATACTGTCTTGACTACTGTAGCTTTGTAGTATAGTCTGAAGTCAGGGAGTCTGATTCTTCCAGCTCCATTTTTTTCCCTCAAGACTGCTGTGGCTATTTGGGGTCTTTTGTGTCTCCATACAAATTTTAAGATTTTTTGTTCTAGTTCCGTAAAAACTGCCATTGGTAATGAGATAGGGATTGCATTGAATCTGTAGATTGCTTTGGGTAGTATAGTCATTTTCACAATATTGATTCTTCCAATCCAAGAACATGGTATCTCTCTCCATCTGTTGGTATCATCTTTAATTTCTCTCATCAGTGTCTTATAGTTTTCTGCATACAGGTCTTTTGTCTCCCTAGGTAAGTTTATTCCTAGGTATTTTATTCTTTTTGTTGCAGTGGTAAATGGGAGTGTTTCCTTAATTTCTCTTTCAGATTTTTCATCATTAGTGTATAGGAATGCAAGAGATATCTGTGCATTAATTTTGTATCCTGCAACTTTACCAAATTCACTGATTAACTCTAGTAGTTCTCTGGTGGCATCTTTAGGATCCTCTATGTATAGTATCATGTCATCTTCAAAGACTGACAGTTTTACTTCTTCTTTTCCACTTTGTATTCCTTTTATTTCTTTTTCTTCTCTGATTGCTGTGACTAAAACCTCCAAAACTATGTTGAAGAATAGTGGTGAGAGTGGACATCCTTGTCTTGTTCCTGACCTTAGAGGAAATGCTTTCAGTTTTTCACCATTGAGAATGATGTTTGCTGTGGGTTTGTCATATATGGCCTTTATTGTGTTGAGGTAGGTTCCCTCTATGCCCACTTTCTGGAGAGTTTTTATCAGAAATGGGTGTTGAATTTTGTCAAAAGCTTTTTCTGCATCTATTGAGGTGATCATATGGTTTTTCTTCTTCAATTTGTTAATATGGTGTATCACATTGATTGATTTGCATATACTGAAGAATCCTTGCATCCCTGGGATAAATCACACTTGACCATGGTGTATGATCCTTTTAATGTGTTGCTGGATTCTGTTTGCTAGTATCTTGTTGAGGATTTTTGCATCTATATTCATCAGTGATATTGGTCTGTAATTTTCTTTTTTTGTAGTATCTTTGTCTGGTTTTGGTATCAGAGTGATGGTGGCCTCATAGAATGAGTTTGGAAGTGTTCCTTCCTCCACAATTTTTTGGAAGAGTTTGAGAAAAATGGATGTTAGCTCTTCTCTAAATGTTTGATAGAATTCACCTGTGAAGCCACCTGGTCCTGGACCTTTGTTTGTTGGAAGGTTTTTAATCACAGTTTCAATTTCATTACTTGTGATTGGTCTGTTCATATTTTCTGTTTCTTCCTGGTTCAGTCTTGGAAGTTTATACCTTTCTAAGAATTTGTCCATTTCTTCCAGGTTGTCCATTTCATTGGCATAGAGTTGCTTGTAGTAGTCTCTTAGGAGGCTTTGTATTTCTGCAGTGTCTGTTGTAACTTCTCCTTTTTCATTTCTAATTTTATTGATTTGAGTCCTCACCCTCTTTTTCTTGATGAGTCTGACTAATGGCTTATCAATTTTGTTTATCTTCTCAAAGAACCAGCTCTTAGTTTTATTGATCTTTTATATTGTTTTCTTTGTTTCTATTTCATTTTTTTCTGCTCTGATCTTTATGATTTCTTTCCTTCTGCTAACTTTGGGTTTTGTTTGTTCTTCTTTCTCTAGTTCCTTTATGTTTAAGGTTAGATTGTTTATTTGAGATTTTTCTTGTTTCTTGAGGTAAGCTTGTATAGCTATAAACTTCCCTCTTAGAACTGCTTTTGCTGCATCCCATAGGTTTTGGATCGTCATGTTTTCATTGTCATTTGTCTCTAAGTGTTTTTTGATTTCCTCTTTGATTTCTTCAGTGATCTCTTGGTTATTTAGTAACGTATTGTTTAGCCTCCATATGTTTGTGTCTTTTACGTTTTTTTCCCTATAATTCATTTCTAATCTCATAGCGTTGTGATCAGAAAAGATGCTTGATATGATTTCAATTTTCTTAAATTTACTGAGGCTTGATTTGTGACCCAAGATGTGATCTATTCTGGAGAATGTTCCATGTGCCCTTGAGAAGAAAGTGTAATCTCCTGTTTTTGGATGGAATATCCTATAAATATCAATTAAATCTATGTGGTCTATTGTGTCATTTAAAACTTCTGTTTCCTTATTTATTTTCATTTTGGATGATCTGTCCATTGGTGTAAGTGAGGTGTTAAAGTCCCCCACTATTATTTTGTTACTGTTGATTTCCTGTTTATAGCTGTTAGCATTTGCCTTATGTATTGAGGTGCTCCTATGTTGGGTGCATATATATTTATAATTGTTATATCCTCTTCTCGGATTGATCCCTTGATCATTATGTAGTGTCCTTCTTGGTCTCTTGTAACATTCTTTATTTTAAAGTCTATTTTATCTGATATGAGTATTGCTACTCCAGCTTTCTTTTGATTTCCATTTGCATGGAATATCTTTTTCCATCCCCTCACTTTCAGTCTGTGTGTGTCCCTAGGTCTGAAGTGGGTCTTTTGTAGACAGCATATATATGAGTCTTGTTTTTGTATCCATTCAGCAAGCCTGTGTATTTTGGTTGGAGCATTTAATCCATTCACGTTTAAGGTAATTATCGATATGTATGTTCCTATGACTATTTTCTTAATTGTTTTGGGTTTGTTTTTGTAGGTCCTTTTGTTCTCTTGTGTTTCCCACTTAGAGAAGTTCCTTTAGCATTTGTTGTAGAGCTGGTTTGGTGGTGCTGAATTCTCTTAGCTTTTGCTTGTCTGTAAAGCTTTTGATTTCTCCATCGAATCTGAATGAGATCCTTGCCAGGTAGACTAATCTTGGTTGTAGGTTCTTCCCTGTCATCCCTTTAAGTATATCATGCCACTCCCTTCTGGCTTGTAGAGTTTCTGCTGAGAAATCAGCTGTTAACCTTATGGGAGTTCCCTTGTATGATATTTGTCATTTTTCCCTTGCTGCTTTCAATAATTTTTCTTTGTCTTTAATATTTGTCAGTTTGATTACTATGTGTCTTGGAGTGTTTCTCCTTGGGTTTATCCTGCCTGGGACTCTCTGCGCTTCCTGGACTTGGGTGGCTATTTCCTTTCCCATGTTAGGGAAGTTTTCGATTATAATCTCTTGAAATATTTTCTCGGGTCCTTTCTCTCTCACTTCTCCTTTTGGGATCCCTATAATGCGCATGTTTTTGTGTTTAATGTTGTCCCAGAGGTCTCTTAGGCTGTCTTCATTTCTTTTCATTCTTCTTTCTTTATTCTCTTCTGCAGCAGTGAATTGCACCATTCTGTATTCCAGGTCACTTATCCATTCTTCTGCCTCAGTTATTCTGCTATTGGTTCCTTCTAGTGTAGTTTTCATTTCAGTTATTGTATTGTTCATCTCTGTTTGTTTGTTCTTTAATTCTTCTAGGTCTTCGTTAAACAGTTCTTGCATCTTCTCGATCTTTGCCTCCATTCTTTTTCAGAGGTCCTGGATCATCTTCACTATCATTATTCTGAATTCTTTTTCTGGAAGGTTGCCTATCTCTACTTCATTTAGTTGTTTTCCTGGGGTTTTATCTTGTTCCTTCATCTGGTACATAGCCCTCTGCCTTTTCATCTTTTCTGTCTTTCTGTGAATGTGGTTCTTGTTCCACAGGCTGCAGGGTTGTAGTTCATCTTCTGCTGTCTGCCCTCTGGTGGATGAGGCTATCTAAGAGGCTTGTGCAAGTTTCCTGATGGGAGGGACCTGTGGTGTGTAGAGCTGACTGTTGCTCTGGTGGGCAGAACTCAGTAAAACTTTAATCCATCAGCTGAGCATTTTCTGATGCTTCAGCATTTCTAATATAGGCTGAAGGTCTTGAGAGACTGGCAGGTAGTAATGGTGCCTTCATACCACTCATTGTACAAGAATCAGATTGCCTGACATACTGATTTCCCTTGAGCACTCAGGTAGCATCAGTCCCATAATAACTTCCAGAGAGTAATTCTGGTGGGTAGCAATAAGGAAAGCAAAGGGCTTCTCTCCCTTTCTCCAAGATAGCTGGTCCCTGTAGAATCAAATAGTTGGGCCTTTAATGTAGAGCAGAATTCCTCAACCTCAGCACTGTTGACATTTTGGGCTGGAGAACTCTATGCTGTAAGGGCTGTTCTGTGCATTGAAGGCTATTTAGCAGCATCCCTGGCTTCTTCCCACTAGATATGACTAGCACCACCCCTTGAGATCAAAAATGTCTCCAGACCATACCAGATGCCTTCAGGGTGACAGTTTAGGGCCAGTTGAGGACCAGAGATGTCAAAGCCTTTCTTGAACAGATTGTGCCAACACCAGAAAGTGATACTGGTGGAAGATGACGTGGTAATTTTCTATCCTTGGCAAAAGCATAGGGGCAATTCTCATGGATGGATGAATGGATATTCAAGAGTTTCTCCCCAGTGAGAGCCTGTCACCAAGACAAAAATCTCAGTGTCCTCTTTAGCTTCCCCCTTTATCTCACATCTCATCCCAATCCATCCCTCTGAATAACCATTCCAACTTGTAAATGCTTCCTCTGCCTTTTTGTATTGATGATGCTGAAATGCTAACTTAAGGTCCCAGAGTCTAAAATCAAGAAACCAACATTTCTTATGGATCTGCCATATGTCAGCCACCCTGCTAACGTGTACATAATCTCACATAATACTCTCAGCCACGCTTAAAGAAGTTTTCTGTACCTGTCTCACCAGTGAGGAGTTGGAAACACAAATTCACACAGCTAAGCAGTAGAGTTTGGAAAATAGTAAGCAGGTCTTCCGATGTTGTTAAAAGAATATTTTTACCCCGTTGTTCAAATATAACCAGTATCTACTTAGAAAGTCATCACTATCTCCTTGAAAATTTAACCAGTATCTACTTGAAACTGTGGAGCTCCTGGCTTGTGAATAAGAATTATGTTTGGAGAAACGTATATGCAAGATCCCAGAGCCATAGAACAGTGGAGAAAATAGGACTCTTACACATCATTAGACAGTGACCACTTTGAGGTCATTCTGTTATTCAACAAATATGAGTTGAGGGCTTACTCCATGCCTGGACCTCTGTACACCAGTCAAGACAGACAGGGTCCCTGCCCTTATGGAACTTATATTCTAATAGGGTAGACATCCAGCATACAAGTAAACAAATGAATAAATAATTACAGTCTATGATACATGCTGTGAAGGAAATGAGCAGTGAGAGGAGGAGATGGAGAGTAATTGGGTGAGGGGCAGCTTCTTTACATAGGGTGGTCAGGGAAGTTGTCTTTGACTTTGACATCTCCCACAGCATACTGTACTTCCTCCAAAGTGTTAGTGCTTCTTCTTGAGCACCTGGCACAGCGCCTGGCCCAGTGTAGATGCTCCTAAACCTTGATTGTATGAAAAGATTATGATGTTTTTCCTTTGTAGCCTCAGAGCCTCAAAACCTCTAGTAAGTGTATTAGTTACTTTTTGCTGCTGTAACAAATTACCACAAACTTAGTAACTTAAAACAGCACAGATTTATTATCTTACAGTTCTGAACGTCAGACATCCTCAAGGTGTCAGCAAGACTGTGTTCCTTCTACAGGCTCTAGGGGAGAATCTGCTTTCTTGCCTTTTCTATCTTCTAGATTCCTTGCCTTGTGACCTTGTCCTCTATTTTCAAAGCCAGCAGCATAGCATCTTCCAGTGTCTCTCTCTCTCTCATTCTGACCTTCCTGCCTCTCTTGTAATTACATTGGCCTACTCATATAATCCTGGATAATCTTCCCATTTTAAGATCTTGACTTAATCAAATCTATGAAGTCCCTTTTCCCATATAAGATAACACATTCACACGTTCCAGGGATTAGGTCACCTTTGGGGTCCAGATTCAGCCTATCATAGTAAGCAATAAACGTCCATTTTATTCCCATGCCTGTTTTATTTTACAAATGAAAAACTTGCAGTTAAATGAATTGCCCCAAATCACACACTTGGATACAGCTTTAGATCCTGGTCACCCCGTCTAAGTACATTATCTTTGTTCTCTCTATATCTAGACTCTGTTCTTTATAGCACTCACCACACTTCACATTTCTTTGATTATTTGCTTTGTTATTACCAGAAGGGCAGGAAGACACATCACTTTTATTCACCAAGGTACAGTCACTGCACAGCTCGGTGCCTGACACATAGTGTGCACACCTCTAAAATTTTTTTAGATGAAAGAATGAATACTCTTTTGTATGCTTGGATAAATAGAACTCAAACTCCTATAAATTATACTGGTCAGCAGCTTCTGATAGGTTAAAAATACTTAGCTGTTTTTAAAGCATCAAAGAAAAAAGTGAACTTCAATGTTGGCATATAATTTGAGTCAATAAAGAAGGGACCCCAAAAGCAAAAATAAACAACTGGGACCTAATTAAACTTAAAAGCTTTTGCACAGCAAAGGAAACCATAAACAAAACAAGAAGACAACCTATGGACTGAGAGAAAATATTTGCAAACGATGCGACTGACAAGGGCTTAATTTCCAAAATACACAAACAACTTATACAGCTCAGTATCAAAAAAACAAAACAAAACGAAACAAAACCCAAACAACCCAATCAAAAAATGGGCAGAATACCTAAATAGACATTACTCCAAAGAAGACATACAGATGGCCAACAGGCACATGAAAAGATGCTCAATGTCACTAATTATTAGAGAAATGCAAATCAAAGCTATAATGAGGTATCACCTCACACCAGTCAGAATGGCCATCATCAAAAAGTCTACAAATAATAAATGCTGGAGAAGGTGTGGAGAAAAGGGAACCCTCCTACACTGTTGGTGGGAATATAAATTGGTGCAGCCACTATGGAGAATAGAATGGAGTTTTCCTTAAAACCTAAAAATGACTCTGCAGTGCCAATCCTGGGCATATATCCAGAGAAATTTCCAATTCAAAAAGATACATGCACCCCGATGTTCATAGCAGCACTATTTACAGTAGCCAAGACATGGAAACAACCTAAATGTCTATTGACAGATGAATGGATAAAGAAGATGTGATACATATATACAATGGAATATTACTCAGCCATAAAAAAGAATGAAATAATGCCATTGCAGCAACATGGATGGACCTAGAGATTATCATACTAAGTGAAGTCAGACAGAGAAAGCCAAATATCATATTTAACTTATATGTGGAATCTGAAATATGATACAACTGAACATATTTACAAAACAGAAATAGACTCACAGACATAGAAAACAAACTTACAGTTACCAAAGGAAAAAGAGGGGGAAGGATAAATTGTGAATTTGGGATTAACAGATATACACTACTATATATAAAAATAGATAAACAACAAGGACCTACTGTATAACAGGGAACTATATTCAATATCTTGTAATAAACTATAATGGAAAAGGATCTGAAAAAGAATAAATATATAAATGTACATTCTTCCTGTACAACTGAAACATTATAAATCAACTGTACTTCAATAAAAAATAACGAAGGGACCCATACCTGGCATTATATTTTCCCATCCACTAGTGTTGAACTTTGCTTTCTGGCGTACTGCAACACTGTGTGCATTTGAGTGTGGTATTCTGTATTTACGACTCCATATACAGTGCTTTATCTGTTGACATATTAACATCAAGAGTCTTTTGGGAGAGTTCCTGAGTGGCTCAATTCATAATTCCAATTCATGATTAGAGGAAGAAGAAAGGCAAAAAACCTAACTGCATGCTTTATTACTGCATCAGCTTTTCTCTGTTAGGCCTTAAAGAAGTAACAAAGGAGAAATAAAATCCCAGTTCTTACTGAACTATGCAAGTAGCACATTTACGGGTTCACTTAGCAAGTTGTATGGCATTTAAATAAAAACAAAAAATTTTTAAAATATAGGTCATCTCCAACACAAAATGAGTTCTTAGAAGTCTTAAAGAACCTTATGCTAAACAACTATATGAAGGAAAGCTAAGCAAACACAACTCCTCCTGTTATCATGGAAGACAAGTTATATTTACACTATGAAGATACTTTGCTTCACATTGTCCATCTTGCCTAATGAAGACACTGGTCAAACATGTTTTACATCTGACATCCGTTTCTCTTAGGAAATAATATACCTGTCATTCAAGGGGTTATTGAAACAATGAAAAAATATGAAGCCAAAGGGAGATGTCTTTACTTTTTTTTTAAGTGTCTTAATTTTTTTTTAATTAATTTAATTTTTATTTTTGGCTGTGTTGGGTCTTCGTTGCTGTGCACGGGCTTTCTCTAGTTGTGGCAAGTGAGGGCTACTCTTTGTTGTGGTGCGCAGGCTTCTCATTGTCGTGGCTTCTCTTGTTGCAGAGCATGGGCTCTAGGCATGCGGGCTTCAGTAGTTGTGGCATGCAGCCTCAGTAGTTGTGATGCGCGGGCTCTAGAGTACAGGCTCTGTAGTTGTGGCACATGGGCTTAGCTGCTCCGTGGCATGTGGGATCTTCCCGGACCAGGGCTCAAACCTGTGTCCCCTGCATTGGCAGGTGGATTGTTAACCACTGCACCACCAGCAAAGTCCCAAGATGTCTTTACTTTTAGTATTGCTTTTAAGATCCCAGATTCTTACCCCGACTTGTATTTACTTTGATTCTAGTGGCCAAGGATGTCAATATTCTTTTTGATGAATTGGAAGCTGTCAACAGTCCTTGCAAAGATGATGATTCTCTCCTTCACCCTGGAAACCTGACCAGTACTTCAGATGATGCTAGCAGATTGGAAGCAGCGGGAGAGGTAAGAGTGTGCGATTTCTTAAAAACACGATTCTTGATCCAGGCAGGAACCTGAGAAGCATATTCCAGTAGATTGTTTAAAGTCATCATCTCATTGAACTGTGGGTTCCTGAGGAAAAAAAGGACCAGGTCTTGTAATTCTGTGATGTCCTCTAGGAGTCGAGCACATTTCAGGGATCCGAAATCTACTTACTCTCAAAACAAACTTTCAGTGGGTCATGCACTTACCTTATACCTAAAGGCATTTTGTTTTTATAGAGAAGATTCTTAAAACCACCCATCATTTTAAAATGATCTACAATTCTGGGTGTCGCTAACTAGTAAAAGGTTAGCTTTACAAGGATGTTGAAATCTTGTAAAATTGAAATGAAATCAATTTCTGTTGAAATCTCCCAGCACGTAGAACAGTGACACAGAGTGGACCAGATCTCAGTAGGTGTTGTGTTGTCTGAAGCCTCTCTGAGTTTCCATTTGCCTCTGTAATCTGGAAACTCATTGCAATTGTAAATAGACCCATCTGTTCATGTGTCATTTTGGGGGGGGGGAAAAGTATTTTGTTAAAGGCATTCACTGTTGCTCAGCTGTGTCTCAGTGGAGTTTAATATCTCCTTTGTATATGCACTAGGTTTAGGTGATAGGAACAGAGATCAGAGTCACTAATTTATTGTGTATTCTTAAAGTTTTTATTATTCTAGAGGCTGTTAACTAGTGAAAGGATAACACCTTTGACCAGGGAAAATTGTTTACTTCTACCAAGCTTCCCTGTCCTCTCTATAAATACCATATGCTACTTATCTATGTATGGGGTTTTTTTGTTTTTGTTTTTGTTTTTTGTAAGAAAAAACTCATTCTATCATCATCTCTTCACACAGAAACTTTGGATGCCATAATGTGGCATAAAGGAAGGCCTTGAAAGGCACCTCAAAAAGCAGCTAGTGTAATCCCCTTAATTTATAGATGATGAAACAGTCTTGGTAGGTTAGGGCTTTGCTAACCCTCCTCTTGAAGCCTTGGCTGGTTTTGCAGTTAGATGCTAATGTGTTAAATCTACAGGATAGCTCCCTTCCCTGGCAGATGATTGTTAAGAAAGTGTTTATTTGGGTAGAGTTCTGAGTACCTCTTAAGGCAGAAGCCAAAAATAGTCAGTGAGGATTGGTCATCAATTATAAATACCTACACCAGGTATGAGACATGTTATTTCCATCACTCCTGACTGAGATTTTTCCTTTTGGATGAGGTTGCATGCATGTCACTTGTGCATGAATATGGATTCTAGCAATGGCCTTGGAGGTCTGGCATGTGTTCCTTCTTCATACTACTATTTAGAAACTGATGTGTACTGTGTCCTCTAATTTTTTTTGTGTTTATGCATACAGTTGACCCTTGAATGATGTGGGTTTGAACTGTGTGGGTCCACCTATACATGAATGTTTTTCAGTAGTAGACACTACATTACCACATGGTATATGGTTGGTTGAATCCATGATGCCAAGGAACTGTGGATATGGAGGCCCCACTATGACTGTAAGTTACAAGTGGATTCAACCCCGTTGTTGTTCACAACTGTATACACAAATATCACAAGAAAAATATTTTTCTTATTGTGGGCAAAAAATTTGAGAAACCCTGAACTAAAGTATTACTAAAACCATCAAACCACTTGTGGTCCCGTCCTTCTCTCCTACCAGATGGACTGTCTTCCTGAATTTTTGTGTTTTTTATTCTCTTTCTCTAAAAATCGTTTTACCATGCATACATAAGTAGCCTTAACAACTTATTTTACATTGATTTTATTTTGTGCTCTATAAAAAGTGGTATCATGCAGTATAAAGTCTTTTGTGACTTGCTTTTTTCTGTCAATATTGTTCTTAAGATTTTTGCTTACTATTAGATGCATCAGTAGTTCGTTTTCTCTGCTGTATAATATTCCACTGTATCACTGTTCTACAGTTTATTTATCTATTTGCCTGTTCATTGATTTGCATTGATTCCTATGTTTCAATTTTTTTCTCTTATGAATAATGCTGCTGTGAACATTCATATACATGTTTCCTAGTTGCTTTACCAGGAATTTCTGTAGGGATATATGTTATGTAAATGTTCAATTTTACAAGATGATGCTAGTGTGTTTTCCAGAGTAAATATATCAATTTTCACTCTCACTTGTAGAATGTGAGAATTCTCAGTTGCTCCACATCCTTGCCAACATTTGGTATTGTTAGGTGTCTTAAGTTTTGCCCATTTGACTGCTTTTTCCGATTTTTATTTTGTTTCCTCTTGTTTACATTTTTCATTAATAAAAGTGTAATTTTGATAAAACACAAGGAAATGCATTTAGTTTTAATTGTTCTTTAATATTACTCACCCAAGGCTCAGGGTTTTTTTTGTTTTTTGTTTTTTAATTAATTATTTATTTATTTATTTATTTTTGGCTGTGTTGGGTCTTCGTTTCTGCGCGAAGGCTTTCTCTAGTTGCGGCAAGCGGGGGCCACTCTTCATCGTGGTGCACGGGCCTCTCACTATCGCAGCCTCTCTTGTTGCGGCAAACAGGCTCCAGATGCGCAGGCTCAGTAATTGTGGCTCACGGGCCCAGTTGCTCCGCGGCATGTGGGATCCTCCCAGACCAGGGCTCGAACCCGTGTCCCCTGCACCGGCAGGCAGACTCTCAACCACTGTGCCACCAGGGAAGCCCCAAGGCTCAGTTTTGAGTGTCTTAAACTGGTCCCTTTCTCTTTGTGTGCAGACAGTACCAGAAAAAAACAAATCAAATGGACTTTACTTCAGAGATGGAAAGTGTCGAATTGACTACATTCTTGTGTACAGAAAATCCAACCCCCAGATGGAAAAGAGAGAAATATTTGAAAGAAATATTAGAGCAGAAGGATTACAAATGGAGAAAGAGGTAAATAGTTTGCTTGGATGAGAAAAAATATAAATATACATCTATTCATATTGGGAGACAATTAAAAAATAAGCAGTTAGTCATTATGTTAACTGAATGTTTCATTTGCTGAGGGTTTGCCAATCTGCAGTGTGTGGAGAATGTTCTAGCAATTCGATTTTCGCAGCACAGTTTGCCTTTGAGAGCATTTTAATGCCAAAAGATTCCATAAAAATCAAAATATTCAAATTAAATGGATTGTTTCAGAGTGTTATAGTTTACCTGACTTCCTGCATCTACTGCTTCTCGATGTTAATGGCGGGTTCTATTTGCATAGATTAAAGAATACTTCGGATAAAATGCAATCACCCCACCATAGAGGCTCTTTTTACATTTCAGGAAACGTAATGGGTTTGGGTATCCTCACACGCAGCAGAAGAGACTGGCTGATTTGGCCAAAAACAGCTGGGACTTACAAAGTGATTCTGTTTTTAAAAGACATTCAGGTTGGTTTTATCAAGTTCCCAAACTCAAGGATTACCTTATCAGTGTTTACTCTTCCCCTTCTCTCCTCTGCGGGGGAAGTTTGAGGATGGTACAAGAGGCCCAGCCAAGCCTCTGATAATAATCCACAGTGGGATTATTGTGTACCCAGAAACGCTGTGCACATTTCTAGAACTTGGCCCTGTTAGCTGGATTATGTAACTCTTCTCGGATTTTCCCTGAACACTGAGCACAGCTTCTGGAGCTTTTCCTAGTCCAGAAGAACATGTTGCCAATTCAAAGTGTTTGCTTCTGATTCTGCTTTTCAAGGCTAAAGGATAGATCTTTGAAGTCAGACATCCATGTTTTTCTTTATTCGGTGAAGGTTGCATGCTAATCTTGGGACACTTTAGATAAATAGGATTTTTCTAGGTCTGTTAGACCCGCCTCAACTCTGGAACATTTATAAAACAGAAGCAGTATTTTTCTGGAAGTCTCCAAAAAGAGAATTAGGAAAACAGTGAGATGAGTATAGCCTTAAGGGAACAGATTCTCATTCTCAGGAAACTGGAAGCAGATAGCTCAAAAGACTGCTTCAGTTGGAGTTTCCCCCAGAGCAACAAACAGAGTTAAATATGTTGTTTTTTCCACTTTTGTGGGGTTCCAGAAAATCTTTCCTATACCCACTGAACATGCCTTTGATAAATCTTGTTCTTTAAGTTTCTGTTGAGACAGTTGTGTATTCTTTTCTTAACATTGATAGTGCATTAATATTTTATCCCCAAAAATCTTTTCTTCATCTTTTATCCTAAGTTTCAGAATTTTTATGTAAAGAAATAAAAGGTCTGTTTTGCGACATGATCTGAAATAACAAAAGTCCTTTGTGTGATCCGTTCTGACTCTGTCAAAGTTTTGATTCCCATCAAAACTAGGTAGCTTTCTTCAATTAATGAAAGATTTATATTTTGAGCTTCATAACTATTCTCTCCATTCCTGGGGCTTCTTTTGTGTAGGTCTTTTCAATGTCATTTTGTGGCTTATGAGTTAAAACTCAAAAAGCCTAATACTTTTCCAAATAAAATACATTACTAAAGAAATGACAAATCTCCTGTATGTCTCCTAAAAATCATCTGTACTACAGTATTCAGCTGCCAGAATTGGAGCAGGTAGCTGAGGAGGGTTATTCTGTCTTTTAGTGTGCAGTTGGTGCTGTGTAGTCCAGAGTTGACCATAGTGTGTTAGATGTTCAGCTCATATGATTTTAGTGGTATACAAGATAATTTTGTTTGGTTCTAATTTAAAACAAATTTTAATACCTAGGTATTTATTTTAATGTTTACTGGAAAAAATAGCAGTTGGGAAAAGGGCAATATCACCATATGGCAAAACTTCATAAAAACGTATCTAAGCATCTCTTTCTCTCCCTTCCCCCCAAAAGTTCTTCTCTTGGTGGCAGCTTCCCTACAGTCCTCTATCCACTACCAACAGCTTGGTTTTCCTTTTTCTGGAAACTTCTTCCTAAGCAGCTTTTCCCTGTGGCCCAAACTCTGCATAAGTAGCACAGTTTGACTCTAACTCCGTCTCTGAGCTCTGCTTTGCGTCCTCACAGCCTCAACCAGCTCAGCAAGAAGCGGGGGGTCTCTGCACATCCTTCCTTGCTTAGAAGTAGCAGGAAATTATAGCTAAATTAATTTTCCCTGTCACAACTAATTAAAATAAAATGTCCCTTGTATGAACAGTAAATCTGTATCTCCATTGTATTATTAGATTTAAAACCCATCAGAAGCCACTTTTATTTAAATCTAGTGTTTTCATAAACAGTTGCAGTAGAAAGGCAACAATTTTAATAGCTATTTCAGCTTCCAGAAGTTACTTCCACCTTTTATACATAAAACAAAGAACATAGTTCAAGGTGGAAAAGAATAAAGAAAACCCAGGGGGCTTCCTGTGAATCCACATACACCTGATGCATAATCAGTGATGAACACTAAGTACGTTGTATGAATTATTAGTATCGTCTTCATTAGCTGTGTGTCATGATGTCCAACAGTTATGGAAAATGTTTCACAGACTTAGAAGCTTTCTTTTCCAAATCGGTGAAGACAGGCTCTGTAGTTGAACAGTTTAATAGAAAGAGAATCTTTATCTCTTTTAACATTGAAAGTCAAGAAACACAGCCAGGAAAATCTTTAATTCATGATAAAAGTGAGGATGTAGTCAAATTTCATCTTTCGTGGAAACTATGCCCCCCACCTGATTAGTCAGCAGGTAAGTGCTTGTTTTGGCACCCTGGGTCTTTACTATTCTGTAACTCATCTTTCATATTAGCCCAGAGAAAGCAATTCACAGCAAAGTTCCCAAATAAAGTATCAAATCCAAGTGATTTTCTTCTTAAGTGTCCGTCTATTTAAAGAGATTCCCTTCTTTAAAGGTAAACTCATATTTATAAATTCACATTTTGATGAATTTATAAATAAAAAATAATATTTTTTCATTTTAAATTTTATGTCCATCATTGACTCTTTGGTACCTATTTTTAAATCATTATCAATAAGAGGTTTATATCTTCCTTCATATAAAGGGTCAGGTCATGGATGACTTTGGAATTATTTGGGATGTATGAGTACCAGTTAGATTAATGGATCACCCTTCCTCTTTAGAATCACACAGAACATGGGGGAAAACTCATATCATCAGTTGTTTACCAAATAACTGTATTTATATAAATCATACCATCTTGATGATAGTTAATTCATTCAACACATATTTATTACATACTTACTCTCTGCCAGGCACTGCCTTAAGCACTAAGAACTCAGCAGTGAATAAAATAGACAAAAAATTCCTGCCCTGTTGGAACTTAAGAACAAAATAAATGAGGAAATCTGTGTTGAAGAACAATAAATGCTAAGGAGAAAAAAGTAAAGCAGGAAGTGTCGAGAGGGGCTTGCAATTTTATGAAAGTTGGTAAAGGCGGGCCTCTTTCCCAGGGAACAAGAAGAGCATGTGCAAAGGCCCTGAGTCAGGAGCACGCCTGGTGTGTTTATGGGACAGTGAAGAGGCCAGTATGACAGGAGTTGACTGAGCAGAGTAGAGAATAGTGAGAAATTATATCAGAGAGGCAACAGAAGCCAGATGACATCAGGTCTTAGTGGTCACTGGGCAACTTTAGTTTTTCTCTGCATGACATGGGAAATCACTGGACAGTTTTGAGCTGAGGCATGATAAGATCTGGTTTCTGTTTTATTAGGGTCATTGGGGTTTCCTGGTGATAGTAGACTGTGGGAAGTGGGGAGGTGGTGAGGGCAGAAGCAGAGAGGTCAGTTAGGAGATTTGTCACAAGAATCCAAGAGAGAGGTGATGGTGGCGTGGCCAAGTGCACAGCAGAGGAGATGCTGAGAAGAGTAGTAAGTAGAGCCGATGGAAACTGAAGACAGATTGAATGAGTGATGTGAAGGAGGAGTCACAGGCCATTCATCTGTCATACACTGTACATTTAAAGAGTTGGAAGAGAGACTTCCCTGGTGGTCCAGTGGTTACAAACCCGCCCTTCCAGTGCAGGGGGCGTGACTTCCATCCCTGATCGGGGAACTAAGATCCCACATGCTGCATGACACGACCAAAAACAGAAAAATAAAGAGTTGGAAGAACTGCCATTTACAGGGCAGCAGAGTTCCCTCTGCTGGGTTCCCTTGTAGACGTGTTAAGTTTGAGCTGTCCCGGTGGTGGAGATGTTGAGTAGGAGGGAAGAGTCTGGAAGACAGGCAGAGATCTGGGCTGGAAAACCTAGATGGTGTGGTGCCTGGAGGGAAGTGTTTCAGGAGGGAAGGAGCAGTTGTGTCAGATGCTGCTGATGGACAGGGTGAGTAAGATGAAGACTGAAAGTTAGTCACTGAATTTAGCAATGTGGAGGGTTCTGGGGAGCTGGGCAAGAGAAGTTTCCTCAGAGAGGTGGAAGTGAAATCATGACTAAATGTGTTCGAGAAAGAATGGGAGGAGAAAATGTGGAGACAGCAGATAGAAATAGCCCTTTCACGGAGTTTCACTGTAAAGGAAAAGAGGGAAATGGAGTGATAACTGGTGTAAGACTTTGGGTCAAGAAAGCGTTCTTTTTATTTAAGATGGGAGAAATAACTGCATGATTTCATGCTAATAGAAATAATTTGAGAGGCAAACTTGATGGTTGGGGAAAAGTGAGGGAAGAATTTTTGGAGCAGCGTCCTCAAAGCAATAAAAAAAGCATGGCCACGAGTTCCTCCCATGCAGGGACCCACCTGCCTGCATCTATGTCCACAAATGCAGCCGTGCCCCTGCTGCTGAGGGTGTTCTGACTGTGCTCCTAGCTTAAGCCAACCCTTTGCTTTGGGCCTAACACCCCATCCTCTCAGTCCTACTCAAGGACATTGCCCCCTCCAAAGAGAAAATATAGTAAGCTTTAAATACAGAAATTCACAAAAGAGTGCAATGTGTCAAAATAGCCTGTTTGTGTTTTCACTTGTTTCTCAGAAGGATTGGAATATCTCACTGTAGTAAACACATGCATAGCACTCAGGGTTGGGAATCTTGGACATTTTTCTTTGAGATGATGACAAAAACTAGTATTATTAAATTCTCACTCTTGCCTTTGTGAATCACTTACTATTATCATCTCCATTTTATAGGTGAGACAATTGAGGCAAAGCAGTAACTTGCTCCAGGTGGCAAGACCAGTAAGAGATAAAGCCCAGATTAAAACTTGAGCCTACTTGCTCTTTACCCTTATATCATGTTGATTCCTGGTATTTAAAAATGAATCTCAGTAAAGAAGATGTGGCACATATATACAATGGAATATTACTCAGCCATAAAAAGAAGTGAAACTGAGTTATTTGTAATGAGGTGGATGGACCTAGAGTCTGTCATACAGAGTGAAGTAAGTCAGAAAGAGAAAAACAAATACCGTATGCTAACAACTATATATGGAATCTAAAAAAAATGGTTCTGATGAACCTAAGGGAGGACAGGAATAAAGACACAGATGTAGAGAATGGACTTGAGCACACGGGGAGGGGGAAGGGTAAGCTGGGACGAAGTGAGAGAGTAACACTGACATATATACACTGCCAAATGTAAAATAGATAGCTATTGGGAAGCAGCCGCATAGCACAGGGAGATCAGCTCATGCTTTGTGACCACCTAGAGGGGTGGAATAGGGAGGGTGGGAGGGAGACGCAGAGGGAGGAGATATGGGGATATACGTATGCATATAGCTAACTCATTTTGTTATACAGCAGAAACTAACACAACATTGTAAAGCAATTATACTCCAATAAAGATGTTAAAAAAGAAAAAGAATCTCAGGGTTGAAGAAGTTAGGACACAAGTGGAGTTATGAAAGGGAACCAGGAAAATTGGGGTGAGTAATGAAATTGGGTGCTATCTTGACTGTATTTCCTTGCACTTTGGCTGCCAGTAGCCATGGATTTGAATCTTGGTACAACTACTTATAAGCTGAGTGGTCTTGAGCAGTTTTTCAAACTTTTCTGGATCTCAGCTTCCATCTTTTTAATAATGAGGATAATAGTATTTACCATGAACTGTGTGAGGATTAAGTGAGCCCATGCAGGTGAATACACAGTACAGTGTAAATCTTTTTTATTTTACCTGTTTTACCTTCTATTCATGGCAAACAATTTATGACTGTGATATAAAAGTTCTTTGTAAAGTATTTTTAAAAGTGAGTCAAATTCAGGAAATACAGGAAATTAAAATGTTGTAGATGATACACAGATCTGGCAAAAATTGAGAGGGTGGCAGAAGCATGATTGCAGTCTGTTACCTGGCTAGTGATTGTGGTGGACAGACCCTAAAGTCTGTGATGCCTGCCTCCTGGTTGTCATGCCTTTGTGCAATTCCCTCCCCTTGAGTGCAGGTGAGACCTGTGACTTGCTTTTACCCAACAGAATATGGCGAATGTAGTGAGATGTTACTTCTGTGGTTATTTATATTATGGTATATAAAACCCTGTCTCAGCTGACTGGAATTAGAGAGACTCTCCTTTACTGACTTTGAAGATGTAAGCTCCCATATTATGAAACAGTCTATGAAGGGGGCCCCTATGCAAAGAAAGGGGGGGGGTGGCATTTAGGAGCTGAGAGTTGCTCCCAGCTGACAACTGGCCAGAGAACAGGGACCTCAGTCCTACAACCACAAGATGAGCTCTACCAACAACTGGCGGATCTTGAAAATAGATCTTTCCTCAGTCGAGCCTCTCTTGAGACTGCAGCCCTGGCCAAGACCTGTATTGCAGCCTGGTGAGACCCTGAAGCAGAGGACCCAGCTAAGCTGTGTCTGGATTCCTGACCTACAGAAACTGTAAACTCATTAATATGTGTTGTTTTAAGCCTATAAGTTTGTGGTAATTTGTTACCCAGCAACAGGTAACTAACACAGTGGTTAAGAGTCTGGTGTCAGACATTCTGAGTTCTCATTTGTTTTCATCATTAAAAGCTATGTGCTCCTGGGAAAGTTAGCTCATCTGCAAAATGAGGCTAATGATGAGATCTATTTCATGGGTTATTATGGTAATTAAATGAAATCATTCATACTAAGTGCTTATCTCTGTACCTGTCATATTGTAAGCAATTAATAAATCTATTACCATCATTATAGTTATCATAACAGCTAAACACAGTGTATTAACATTTTTACTTTTAAAATAGTTTTTCAAGGCAAAGCTTTTGGAAAATTTTTCATACAGTTTATAAATACCTTAAAATGTAACCATTAGGATAGCAACATCAACTGACTATATATTGCTAATAATGTATATGCATGAATGAGATTAATGATTACCTTCAGTGCTCTTGGAAGAACTTAGAATACCTTAGGTAACATGTTTAACATTGTCAACGTTCAGACATTTATCTGCCCAGAGGATTTGGTTTTAGATTCATCAGGGAATAAAATTATAGAGCAACCCAGAACTGAAAAACTGTACTTGATTGCCCATCCTAGTCTTGCTTTACACCTATTCAAGGGAAAACTATACAAAGATTCCCCATGGAAGGTGCTAATCTCACCTAGATTGTTCTCTGCCTTCACAGGCTTCCTGCCCATCCTACCCTTCCTATTTTCATCCCTGTTTATGTTCTGCAACCACTGTTACTATAGATGTTCTCTCTGGATCCAGAGCTCTGAGAATGAAGGGGAAAGGACCAGAGACTCCTCCCTTCTTTTATAGTTCAAACCATGATGAGTGTCTAAAATAAATCTGTCCGGACAAACTGAACTATCCAAATTCCTGTCCTCTAGTATTTTCTGGACCCTCAAAAGAGACTTAGACCTTACTCCACTTAATAATCTCCATTTCCTAATATGTCATATATATGTATTACCAAGGGTCTCAAGTTGGAGTTGAAGGGAAAGGAAAATTAAGGACAGTCCTAAGCAAAGAGTGAAGAAGGCAGATTTTCTTTTGAAAATCAAAGCCCTGGAAGTTCCTTGAGTATTTGTCTTAAGCTAACTGGGCTGCTATAACAAAATACCATAGGCTGGGTGGGTTGTAAATAACAAAAACTTATTTCTCACATTTCTAAAGGCTGGAAGTTCAAGATCAAGGCGCTGATGAGGACCCTGTTCCTGGTTCATAGACATCATCTTCTTGCTGTGTCTTCACATGGTGAAAGGAGGTAGAGAGCTCTCTGAGGTCTCTTTTTTAAAGGAGCTAATCCCATTTTTGAGGACTCCATGACCTAATGACCTCTCAAAGGCCCCACCTCCTAATACCATCACATGGGGGGTTAGAATTTCAACATATGAATTTTAAGGGGATACAATTCAGATCAGAGCAGAACTCCTTTCAGGAGTTCATTGTTGATCCGTACTGGCAGTGGACTTTTTAAAAAGTGGTGTCTGAGGTTGAATTTCTTTCCTAAACAGAAACAGAGCCTGAGGCAAGGATTCTTGCTAAAGTTGTTGATGGGTGGAGTGCTCTCAGGAGAAAGGGGAGTGAGGGAAGTAGAAGAGGTCAGAGGAGAAAAACTACACGGAGAGTGTAGTCTCTGATCCAAGCGGGAGCTCTGGGGCAGAGGGAGTACCACAGAGCTGGCTCACCTTTAAAGCAGAGGTCCCCCTGCCTATCAGTCATTGGCTGAGGCTGGGGGAGGTGATGGGAGGTGAGTGCTGCTCCTGCCTGGCACAGGGTAGTTCTTCAACACCCACAGCTGCTTGGCTTCTGGGCTGTCAACCATCAGAATTCATTACCACTGACACTGATATCTCTACTGATAGCAGAGGTGCTGCCACATCTGTGGGTTTAGATGGCCCACTTGGAGATTGCAGCAGTCAGGGAATTCACGGTGGTCTTGATGGAAGTGAAAAAAAGAGAGAGCAAGTACACAGGGGCATTTATTCTGCTTTAATTTGTTCAGTTTTCCCTCTAAGTTTAGGATACTCCATCTTAAAGGCAAGGATTCCATGTGGCTGGTATAGTCACTTTGAGGGCAGAGACGGTGTCTTATGTGTTTTTTACAGTAAGACCGAGCCCAGCGCTTAGCTTGTGGGATTTTGAGTTTGTCGCAAGAGATTGTAAATAGCTGATTTCCATGGCTGTGTCTGGGTAACATCAATCAATTTAGCTCTAGGATTTCTCAACCTCAGCACTGTTGATGTTTGGGGCTGGGTAATTCTTTGTTGTAGGAGGCTGTTCAATGTACTGTAGGATGTTTAGCAACATCCCTAGCCTCTATCCACTAGATCCCAGCAGTATTCCTCCCCCAACCTCACCAAGTTATGACAACCAAAAATGTCTCCAAGTATGGTCCTATGTCCCCAGGAGCAGGTGTATAAAATTTGTCCCTGGCTGAGAACTACTGAGTTAGACTCTTAGTGCAACAAACTGCATAAAGTTGTATCTATGAGATAGCTAGAGGAATTCAAGTCAGCTATTCCATCTTTCATCCACCTGGACCAGCTAACTTAAGCACTCTTAATATCAGACGCTTGAATCATGAAGATGCCTATGTCTTTGAGGAGAGAATAGGGTAAATTAAGATCGGCCTTTCAAACCAGACAACAGGGATTTAGATCCACTTGCTGCTTTCTCACTTACTGAGTAAATATCCAGGCAAGGTTCTTAGCCACTCTGTGTCTTAGCTTCTTCATTTATTAAACAGTATATAATCCTAACTAATGGGGCTACTATGTAGATAAAGTGAGCTAATACATTATAACACGCGTAGCAGATAGTCCAGCACATATTAGGTGGTTGTTGGTACTGATAAAGAAGGGAGTTGCTCCAGCCCCTGGTCACCCTGTGTTCTGATCTCAGGCATTCAACCCCATCCCCTCTTGGACTGAGGGTCCCTGGCTTGTGTCTAGGGAAACCTGAGGGGATCTGGTGGGTGGCAAGACATACCAATAGTAAGTCCCACATCATCACCAGGATTTGGTCCTTCTGGTGTCACCTACCATTGCCCTAGATCAGTCCGTCAGAATTAGAGCCTCATTCTTACTGGTCCCTCTTCTTAAGGTAGTTTCATCAAATGGTGGGAGCGAGGGGGCTCTCTCCTTCTCTCTCTCTCTGTCTGATTCTCTCTTTCTCTGTCTTTGTTTCTCTCTCCCTCTTTCTGTCTCTGTCTTCCTCTCCCCACCACTCCTCCTTATTCTCACTCTAATTTTTGAGACCAGTTTAAAGAGCTGAGGGTCTACTTATTTTTACCTCAACTGCTTTTGCTTGTTTAGGAAGACAGAGTTTAATCAAAACATTTCTGTTGCCAGGTCAAGATGACCAGTACAAAGTTATCCTGAACTGATTTACTCAAAGGATCATTCTAAATCAATACATATTTCATGTGACTCATGCATATTCCTTTGCTCAAGACAGAACAACGTTAAGGAAAAAATATACCCATTATATAAGGCACAGCTGAAGAACTCATGTCACATGATGAACTATTGTTACCAATCCCACGAGAAGAAAATTAATCTAAAAGATCTTCTCACTGGTCTAAAATGAACTTGTCTGATATAAAACACATTTTGCATTGTCATTTGTTACTTACCAAATGTGGGCATCGTAGAGTTGCAGCTGTGAAAGGAACTGAAAGTCTTTTCTTGACAGTGTTATTTTTGTTCCTGTTGTTCTGACTATGTGTTATGTTAAATTGCTGAAAACTACACAAAGTATATACTAGGGATATGACGTTAATTATTCATTAATGAGATGGAGTGATTTGAAAGCTTTGAAGCAGTCTGGAGAACCGTAAATCCATGGTCTCCTGCTTGTAATCCTTCCAAGTGGGAAACTTGAAAAAGGTGAACTGCGGGCTGGAGTTTATGAACCAAGCCTGATGTACTTCAGTTACAAAAGTGGTGCTGCAGCACCGTCCCTGGAGGCAGAGGCCAAGGCTCAACTCACTTCCTGTTGCGTCTTAGCCATATTTTAAGAGCGGTCGATGGCATCCGATGATTCCATTTCCAGATGGAGTCATTCTTCATTCATTCATCAAATATCTAATGAGCGTCATGTCTACCGTGAGGGAAGAGAAGCATTAAATGTGTCCAGTGCGATGAGTACTGTGGAGAAAATATGCAGGAATCCTGGGAGGGAGTCACTGTTTTGTTCAGGAGTTCAAGGCAAGTTCTCCAAGATAATGAGCAAACTAAGAGAGAAGTTGGCATGTGCATTCCTAAACCCAGCTCTCAAAAGCCCCTCAGAGTTTTCCCACTGTTGGGGCTGCTTTTACCTTGTGTTTCCCCGTGTGTGGAGTGGGATGAGGGTTGGAAGGATAAGTGGAGCCACTGAGGAGGGTGAGGGCGTGTCCTATAGAAGGAGGGAAACTGGCTGGATTTGGCTGGGGTGGGGGTGGGGAAGATGACAGGGTTGGCATCTCCACGACCTCTCCCGGGGCACAGAGCAGGGACAAATCAAGTGCCTGAGCAGTGTTGGGACCTTTACAGAGACCTGACCTGCTTGCAAACCCCTCCCTAACTTGTCCTTTGCTATTCATTAGTTTAGCTTCCACCCCTTTTGGTGCTACGTCTTTCATGGCCTTCCACACTTTTGTCTACACGTACATCAAGTTTCGTCTTTGAAGGTCTTCCCTCGTGCTTGTAACTGCTTGGCCCCTCTTCAGTTAGAGTTCTGCAGAGAACAAGCCACTCTGTGTCTTCCAAGAACGAAGGCTTTGATACAGAGGCTTACACCATCGATGAAAAGGGCAGGGAAGTCACCTCCAGCTGCTTCCTGAAGCATCGTAGCGGTGGTCCCAAGTGCTGGCCTGGAAGCCCCTAGGGGTCCCAAGAATGTCAGACTGTGACACAGATGATTCTCAAAAGACTTACCTGAAGCTGTCTCTAACTTACACAACTGTGTCTAGCTGCCTACCTGGAGGAAAATACAGCCTCTTCCACTTTCCAGATTTTATTTACCCCCTCGTTGTTAACTCTAACCCAGAGCCCCCCAGGGAAGGGGATTCTGGGAAATGCAGTCCCAGCTTCTCCTCAGCAATGCAGAGGAGACTTCAGAAAGAGGGGGGACGTAGATGCCAAGGTGACAGCAAACAGCATGGCACAGCCACTAGCCCTCCACCTACCAGGTTTGACTGGACACCTGTCCCTTCATCTAAGGCTATGTCAGCCCCTTCTCTGTCATACCCAAAGGGTTTACAGTTGTAAGTCATGAATCCTAATACTGTCCCTCAGGGTGATGGTGGAACAGCTTTTTCTGGTGTTTCACGTGGCCATAGCTGGATACCTTGCCCACAGACACAGTACCTTCCTCACACCCACACCTTTGCTCTGATGCTACCACTAGGCAATTCTTTGTTCACAGCAGAGCTGAATTCATTGAGACCAAATCTTTGAGAGTCAGACAGCAGCAGTCACAAGCCCACATAAGGAGACATCTATGGGTCTGTGCTGCAGGAGGAAGGGAGATGACAAAGGAAAGACAAGCTGAAAACTCCTCTCACAATTGAGAAAAGAGGAAGGTTCCCTCCACCATTTGCGGCTCCTGTGGTGTTAGAGTGTCAGTCATCATGCGTATAGACGTCTATCACATTCCGGGCTCTGCGCCAGGCAGAATCAAAAATGAAAGAGTGCTCCCGTTATCAATTGTTGCCTAACAAACCACTCCAGATCTTGTGGCTTAAAACAACAGTCGTTTATTTTATTCTCAAGTCTGCAGTTGGGCAGGGCTCTGCAGGACCAGCTCTTCTCTGCTGCATGAGCATCAGTAGGAGCAGTGCTCCCAGGGAGGCTGGCGGACCCCCTTTCAAGGTGACTCTCAGCTGAGAGCTCAGCCAGGCCTGGGGGCTGTCGGCTTGGTTTCTTTCCCTGTGGATCTCTGCACAGGCTTCTCTGAGGCTCCCCTGCCTCAGGCATCCTCGTGACGTGGTACCTATGTTCCAAGAGAATGAGACAGATGTGCAATTTTTAAACTGAAGTATAGTTGATTTGCAATATTGTGTTAGTTTCAGGTATACAGCAAAGTGATTCAGTTATATATTTTTCAGATTCTTTTCCATTATAGGTTATTACAAGATATTGAATATATAATAGTTCCCTGTTCTGTACAATAGGTCCTTGTTGCTTATCTATTTTATGTATAGTAGTTTGTATCTGTTAATCCCACACTCCTATATATCCCTTCCCCTCCACCCTTTCCCCTTTGGTAGCCATAGGTTTGTTTTCTATGACTATGAGTCTGTTTCTGTTTTATGTATAGAGTCATTTGTATTATTTTTTAGATTCCACATATAAGTGATATCATATAATATCTCTTTCTCTGCCTGACTTAACTTCACTTAGTGTGATATCCTCTAGGTCCATTCATGTTGCTGCACATGGTAATATTTCATTCCTTTTCATGGCTGAGTAATATTACATTGTATATATATACCACTTCTTCTTAAACCCATCAATAGATGTGCATTTTTATGACCTAGATCCAGAAGTGTTTATTCTGCTCTCCATTGGCAGAGGTGGGAACAAAGGGAGGGGACATAGATCCCACCTCTTGATGGAGAGAGGCAAAGTTCTGGAAGACATGAGGGATGAAAGCTGTTGTCAGGGCCGTCTTTGGAAAATACAGCCACGTTATACTCAGTGCGTCTGAGGAGCTCGTTGACTAGAGGTGAAGACAGGCGTGAAACAGATGATTAGGATACAGCCTGAAAAGTTCCTATGAAAACACGAAGGGAACTTCAGATTCTGCCCAGAGGTTTTAGGAAGATTAGAGGAAGTGACCTAGATCTTGAAGGATGAATTGACAGAGCAGCAAAATACAAGGGCATGGCGTTCAGACAGGAAGCAGTATGAGCAGAGGTGCGGTAACTTGTGATGGAGACATCACATCTCCTCTGGCAGCTCTGCTTCCCCAGTTGGAGTGGGAATCCCATGAGGACCACATGGGTTTCCCCACAGAGCCTTGCACTGTGCCTGGCTCCTCACTTCACCTCGACTTTCAAGCTGTTTATGCTCATTCAGCAATTTCCCATGAATGTAATTTACGTCAGATACAATTGTCCTCCTAGGCCTTGATGACTGGACTGATACTGGCCAGATAAGCATTTTTTAGTCACTTTTCCCCAAAATGGTCTAAACTAATATCATTTAGCTTCTTTGCAACCAAATCCGTTCCACTGTACTTCTGTTTAAGTAAAGTGTCATCTTGCTGCTGGATCTCTTTCAGGCCAACTGTTTTACTAAGCCAACCATACTGCTATCACCTGAAAACTCAACCAAGATCATGATGGTCTTCCAAGAAGATGGTATTTATTGCTCACTAGAGTTCTTTGTTTTTCATCTCCATTCTCCATTCTGACTTTTTCTACATAGGTTGGAATTAAAAAGAGCTTTATAGAGGCTGGGAGCAGATCAGGCAGAAGAATGAAACTAGTGCGCACAATTTTCCTTGACCTTAGCAGTCCAGTAGGCAGGAAAGAAAATGACACACGGTGAGACCTGGTGTCCATTAGTGTTTCAGAAATGTGTTATGTCTCCTCTCAGGGCCTCTCCTCTTCTGCAGTCTGTCGGTTCCTTGGTTTAGCCAGTATATTATTTTGGATTGCACAGCAGTAAATCACTTTGGCATTCACTTGAGGCTGCCTTGATTCAGTTTTTCAGACTCTAATAAGTGCCTGTGGGTCTTCTGAAATCTAGTCCTAAATTCGGTGACTCATGGATTACACTGTACACATTATGTCTGACGTGTCCACTCTTGCTTCTGATTGCCAGAAGGGCTCTCCCACCCTGCAGTTCTCTATACAAACTCCAGTCAAATGAAAAACCCCTAGTTTTGATTCTTTTTGTCACACAGTGCTTTATTTGGTTGGCAAAACAAAGATAGCAATTAGCAGGTAAGTACTGAAGTTTAATTTGTAGTTGTCCTTTTCTTCTTTTTCTATTTATACTTAGCAAAGCGATACCTTAATCTCTCTTTGAAATGAAGTCTCTTTAGGGAAAGACAGTTCTAAGTAAACCCTAAAATACTTGGAACTGAAACCTGCTTTCGAATGGGTCTAAATATTTTAAAATGTCACTGGAGAGTACATTGACTATGATGATTAATTGTCCCAACCACTCTTTTGACCATCATTTCATTCCCCTCATTACTTCTCTTTGATTCTATGGTCCATCATTATGACCACTCATTTACAAGCACCTCAATTCTCTTATCCCTTTGTTTCTTTGACTTATGTGCCTGGCAAAGCCTTGACCTTGATTAAACCCCACCTTCTTTGTGCCTGCACCTGAGCATGTTGAATGTTGCTAGAAAAACATGCTGACTGGTTCACTTTATGGCCACCATCTCAGATGAGGACCAGAGTAACAAAGAATGCCAGGTAGCCTAGTAGGTTTGCTTCCCCCCTCACCATAATGAGGAATTATCTTCATTTCTCCTTCCTGTCCTTCCTTTCTTGGCCTCCTCCTTTCATTCATTCATTTTTAAAAGTTTATTCATTCAGTAAATAGACAGTGCCTGGCACAGTTCCAGGCATTCAGAATACATCAGGGAACCAAACAAAGAGCCCCTTTCCTTGAGGTGCTCACCTTCTAATGAGTGAGACAGTGAACAATAAACATAAGTAAATAGCATAGTATGTTAGAAGGTGATATGGCAAAGGAAAGAGTAGAACAAAGTGTGAGAGTGCTGGGGGGTGAAGGGATATGCATTCTAAATAGGGTGTGATGTAGGGGGCTCACTGAAGATGACATCCGACCAAAGACTGAATAGTTGAGGGAGTTGGCCAGCTGTGATTCCCCACCATCTTCTTGCCCCTCCCCCCTCTCACCTCCTTTATCTGTATCTCCACCACCCACACACAGGCTCTGCTGATAACCTTGTCTATACTTTAATAGAGGATAGAATCAATCAGACAGGGTCTTCTGAGACCATCTCCACACTCACTCTCTGCCTTCCCACCATGACTACGCTTGAAGTGTCTGCCACTGTTCCCAGAGCCCCCCTGTTGTGTGCTGAATTCCCTCCCATTTCACCTTCTCAAGGACTTGGCTCCTGTGCTCGTCTCTCCTCTCTCCTGCATCATCAATTTTTGCTCTCTCTCAATTATTATAAATATGCTCCTGTAACTCATATCTTAAGAAAAATCCCTTGAGCCCCACATTCTCCTCCAATGACCACCTCGTTTCTCTTCTCCACTTCACGAAAGTCTTCTTCAAAGACTTGTCCAGCGTCGTTGTCTCCATATCCTCACCTACCATCATTCTCTCTCTTTTTTTAATTGAAGTATAGTTGATCTACGACATTGTGTTAGTTTCAGGTGTACAGCAAAGTGATTCAGTTATACATTGTTTCAGATTATATTCCATTACAGGTTATTACAAGGTATTGAATATAATTCCCTGTGCTGTATAGTTTGTCCTCATTGCTTATCTATTTTATGTATAGTAGTTTGTATCTGTTAATCCCATACTACTAATTTGTCCCTCCTTCCCCCCCTTTCCCCTTTGATAACCATAAGTTTGTTTTCTACATCTGTGAGTCTGTTTCTGTTTTGTAAATAAGTTCATTTGTATCATTTTTTTTTGGAGTCTACATATAAGTGATATCATATGATATTTGTCTTTGTCTGACTTACTTCACTTAGTATGATAATTTCTAGGCTCATCCATTTTGCTGCAAATGGCATTATTTCATTCTTTTTTATGGCTGAGTAATATTCCATTATAAATATATATACCACATCATCTTCCAGCAGTCATCTGTGGATGGGCCCAGTCTCTTTTCAAACTACTTGGTCTGGGCTTTCTCCCTCCGTAGACACTGATTTTATTAAGGTCAGCTTTAGCCAAATCCAGTGCTCATGCCACCTCTGTTATCTTACTGGCTTTGTCGACAGCATTTGTCCATATGGTGGATTGTTCCTTCCTTGAAAAACATTCTTTTCTTGACTTGGGGGACATCTCATGCTCTCCTGGATTTCTCCCTTCTTTACTGGCCCTTTCTCAATCTCATTCGCTCACCCTCCTCTTCCATTTGACCTCCAAATGTTAGTACATCCTAAGACCTGGTCCTGAGTGCCTTTCCTTCTATATCTCTATCTCCTTGTGATCCCATGAAGTTCCATGCAGAGCTTTTATATAACTTCTACAGTGCACTCAAGGCTTGCGCCAACAGGATTTACTACTTGATCTCAGGATAGCAGGGGAGGGGGAAGAGTTACCAGTTACTTGCAGTTACCAGGGACCCAGCATAACAGTAGCTTCATCCAGAAACCTTCCTCTGTGGAAGGGAATGGCAAATCACACACCAGTCTTCAAGGTTTCTAATCACAGCTCAATGGCCAGAGCTCATTATATGGCTCCAGATGAACACTGGACCAGGAAGCTCCGATGTCCATGTGCCCAGAGATACACTAATGGCTCCCACACAACATGGTTTCTTGCATTATATAATTTTATATGTAATTTATACCTATATATACTTATCTATATATAGATATCTAGCCATATCTATATCTATCTATCTATCCTAGCCCTATAAAGTAGGCAAAGGAGTTATATCAGCATTACACCAATGAGGAACTGATATGGGTTGAGGTATAATCTATCAGCTACATTTTTGTTATTAAAGATCATATGAGCCCCATTTCTTGACAGCTTTTTCACAACCTTTAGGTAAAAAGCAGTTTGTAAGCTACCACAACATGGTTTCATGCATTATATAATTTTATATGTAATTTATATCTATATATACTTATCTATATATAGATATCTGGCCATATCTATATCTATCTATCTATCTTAGCCCTATAAAGTAGGCAAAGGAGTTATATCAGCATTACACCAATGAGGAACTGATATGGGTTGAGGTATAATCTATCAGCTACATTTTTTGTTATTAAAGATCATATGAGCCCCATTTCTTGACAGCTTTTTCACAACCTTTAGGTAAAAAGCAGTTTGTAAGCTACCACTACATGTGCTGTTACTGCATCCTCTAATTTTGATCAGCATTCCACCAAGAGATAACTAGAATAGGCCTAGGAGGGATGTCATAACCTTTCCAAGTACATTAGAAAGTATTTCCAAAGTTAAATTGCTGCTTCACTGGCAGCAGACAACCTGCTCACTTGTCCTTTCTGGGTCACGCTTGTTTGATGGCTGTTAATCTCTGCAGCTTATTAAGGGCATAATGACACATGGGTTATTGACTGGGTCACAACTGTGAATACTTATCAGCGGGTCAATCATTTGTGATAATATAAAGTATAACTGTGATGATACAGTTGTCCCCAAGTTCAGCTTATCTAATACGCCACCTTGAAGGATGAGAGAAACGTTACGATGAGGACTTTTGTAGTTGGGTAGATCAGAACGGACATGGCTTACTTCTGAGGAGAGATTTAGTACTGCATGGAGGGAACATCCACAAAGGGAGCGTTTTCTCTCCTGTGCTCCCATAGGACATGAGACCGGCTTCTATTCATATTCATCACATGTCTTAGCCTTCTCTGTATCCCAACATAGTACCTAGGATGTAGTTAAGTTTATCTTTAGGTGTTTGTTGAATGACTTTATGAGTGGTTATGTTGTGAGGTAGATAAGACATTTGTTTTACATAATAGATGCACTGTGATACTAGGTATGTGTTGGAGGAAGGATATTCTGTATCAGTGTGTATTCATTAGCACTACTCATCAGGTATAATCCCTCTTCCTAGTGGCCTCATAGACAAATGGGTCCATATGACGACTTTTGTCCCATGAGCTAGGTGCAGAAGTGGTGTGTGTCCTTATGAAACCCTCTGAGCTCTGCCTTCCCTCTGGCACAGTGACCCATTGGCATAAATCCCTGAGTCACTGCAGTAAGCTGACCTGCAGTGGACGTGTAGCATAAACTGGAAGTAGGCCTTTATCATAGCACCAGGCAACAGAAATAATGTAATTTAAATTTTTTGGTAACAATATATGAAAAGTAAAAAACAGACGGAATTAATTTTAATGTTTTATTTCATCCAGTCGATCTAAATTATCATTTAAACATGTCATCAGTAGAGAAATTGATAAGATACTTTACATTCTTTTTTTTCAGACCTCTAAGTCTTCAAAATCTAGTGCATATTTTCCACAGATCTCGATTTGGACTAGCTATATTTTAAGTACTTAGTAGCTACCATATGGACAGTACAGGGCTACCATTTAAAGTCACTGATATTTAGAGTGTTTTGTTGCTGCAGCATAACTTAGCTTATCCTGACTGATAACACCAAACATGGATTTTCTTCAGATATCCCGATGCTGTGAGTTTCCTAGGTTTGATGCAGGAATCACCAGGGTTGATGCAGAGTAACGAAGAGCATGTTGCATCAGTGTTCACTTAATTGCAACACAGGGAACCTCTGAAGAAACATGGAAATTTGTGCTTAGCTCTTCAGCTTTGGACCTCTCCTGGTTGTGATCTAGAGGAGTGTTTACCTAAGCTTCTCATACGTAAATTTAAACCACCTTGAAACCTTTGTGGTGGCAAGAAGGTGAATTTTTCTGTCTAATAATAGTGTTTTAACAAGGTAATCAATAACATGAGAAAGTTACTCATCCCAAGTAATTAATTAGTTATTAATTAATTGAGGAATTAATTAATTCCTCAATTAATCTGTGATCCCAAGATGTTCACAGATTAATTGAGGAAGTGTTCGTTCTCCATGACTACATGCTTAGTAACATACTGGGTTCTGGGAATATAGTTGTGGGGAAGCTGTACACTTTCCTAAAGACAGCAGTGAAATATGTAATTTCAGAATTAATGGGGATATAACCTGTATTAGTTTTATATTGCTGCATAAGAGATGACCTCAAACTCAGAGGCTTAAAACAGCCCATGTTTATGATCTCATAGTTTCTCTGTGGGTCAGAAGTCTGGATAAAACTCAGTGGGGTCTTCCAATCAGGATGCCACAAGGTTGCCATCAGGGTGTCAGCCAGGCTGCGTTCCTTTCTGGAGTTCAAGGTCCTTTCACATGGTTATTGGCAGAACTTATTTCCTCGTGGTTGTCAGACTGAGGTCCCCCTTTTCTTGCTGGCTGTCAATCAGGGGCTGCTCTCAGCTGAGGCTGTTTATGACTCTTAGCCCTCCTGGGCCCTCTCACATGGTACCTTACTTCTTCCAAGCCAGCAGAAGAATCTCTCTGACCTCGAGACTCTCTTTTAAGTACTGACCTGATTGGTTCAGGCCAATCCAGGATAATCTTTCTTTTGATTAACTCAAAGTCAACAGATTAGTATCCCAACCCCAGGAATGCCATCCCTCATATTCACAGGTCCCGTGGTGATTATCTGGTTATTCAGGATGTGTAATCCAGTGGGGTGGGAATCTTGGGGGCCGTCTTAGAATTTGACTTGCCACGTAACTTGAGATCTAAAGAAGCAGAAATTTATCAGGCAGAGAAAATAGCATATGAGAAAACCCCAAGACTGTCTGGAGTTTGGTGATGTGGAAAGAAGAAGAGATGAGGGCCATGTGACTGGAACCCAGAGAAAGGAAAAATGATACAAGATAAAGGAGTAGCCGGATCATGCACTGGCCACCTTAGTGATTTTCCAGAGGGCCATGGGAAACCATGGATCACAATGCATTTTTAAAGACGTTTCTGATGTCAGCGACAATACACAAGGCAAGAATGGAACCAGAGGGAGCCCAGCTTCGAGGAGTCTTCAAGGAGCTAGATGATGGAGACTTACAGGGGGATGGTGTGGTGGAGATGGAGAGAAGCGGGCGGATTGGAGAGAAATGTAGGAGGTAGAGTCAATCAAACACAATGATTGACTGAATGTGGGCTGAGGAAAAAGAAGTCCAAGGTGACTCTTGGAATTGAGGGACTGGGAGGATGATTGTGCCACTTCCTGAATCTGGGGACACTGAGGAGAAGAGCGTTTTTTTCCAGAGAAGTGGATCTCTTTTAGACACATTGAGTCTGATGTGCCCATGCAACAGCCAGGGGTAGATACCATGTTGGCCGTTGGCGTTGTGGATCTGGAACTCGGAAGAGGGGTCTGAGCCAAAGATAGGGATCTGGAAGAATCAGATGATGGGTGACATCTAAAGCCATTGGGAAGGGATGCAGTCATCCCGGGGGAACAGGTGGAATGAGACTAGAGCCTGGTTGGAGCCCCTGGGGAGCCCCATTTAAAGATCTGCCAACGAGGAGTGAGTGGCCATTTCACACACCAATTTCCTGTCGCTGATGCTAATGTCATCTTCAGGGGGTGAGCATTGTGACCATTTAGGAACATACCGTAGCTCAGAGGCTTTCCTCTCCCAGGGCACAATAAGTGTGTGTGTGTGTGTGTGTGTGTGTGTGTGAAAGACTGAGTGAGTGTGTGTATGTGTGCACGCATGTACATGAGTTGTGGAGAGAGAATTGCGTCAGAATCAGCTGAAGAGTTTTTTTGAACTACACTCAGAAATTCTGATGAGTCCTCAGGGAATCGAGAATTTAAAAAATAAAAAGAAACAAAAAAGTCTTTTTAGGGACTTATGCCCTCATTTTTCAGAGAAAACTGAAACTCAGGAAAGTGCAAGTCATTTGCCTGGTGACACACAGCTGAGTAGATGGCAGCCCCACTGAGAGGAGTTGAAATTGCTTAGCGATTACTTTGAGCCTTTTAACCCGCCAGAAATGTACATTTCTCCATCCATTTCAGAGACTGGATTCCAGATCCACCAAAAAAATTCTGCCATTAGCTATAAATTAGCAGAATGTTCACCGAGCAGTCTATGGGAGGAAGAAGGAAATTCTTCCCTATTGAACCACTTGCAGTGGTTGTAAGCTGACAACCGTGTCAGCTTCAGAACAGTCATGCTTGGTATTGTCCTCATTTTACAAATGAGAAAACGGAGGCTCATGAGCTGGTATCGTGCCAGAAACACACAGACAGTGTGAGTGGCAGAACCAGACTTCAAGTTTGTTTTTACCACTGGCCTTACATTCATTTTAGGATGTTTAGAGGGAACTGTATGCACTGTACCTTGGATTTCAATATGTAACTAAGTATTTTTCAAAAAAATAAAATAACAATGGCATTGAATCCACAAAGAAAATATATTCATGAGCCCCACTTTCCTCTTGTGAAGCAGCGGTTCTGAAGCCCAGCTGCCTTGCTGAGAATCCGGGCTCCCTCCTTCCTCACTGTGTGATCTTAGCCAAGATCTTTGTGCTTTAGTTCCTCATCTGCAGTAAAACAGGATAATGATGCTGGCTGCATAGGGTTGGTGTGAAGATTAGGTTATTTAACATGTGTAAACGCCCTAAAGCACTACGTAGCCTGTGGTAGCACTATGTAACTGCCCCCACCTCTACTGCACCTATTTTTTTCCTCCAAGAGGCTTATCTGAGTTCCCAATTGGAAATTCATTTCTCCTTTTTTGTCCCCAAAGTGTCAGGGGTTTGCTTTGTTCTCCTGACAACATAGTTATGAGAAAGTGAAATGCAGGGAGTTGCCTGAGGCGGTACAGAAGAGATGCAAGTGGCTATCCTGAGTCGACCCTTTGTGCCCAATAGATTGAAACATGGAGCGTCTTTATGCCTCAGGTTTTCAGCCATTAACTCTTGTCCCTGCCTGGAACACGCTCTCCCTGGATAATGGAACAGCCTTCTTTCCTACTTCTTCAGGTTTCTGTTCAAACGTCACCTTATCAAAAGGCCTGTCCACAGTACTCTGTCTAAAATAGCACCTCCTTCTCACCGTTATTTTCTGTTTCCCTCCCCTTCTTTATTCTTCTTCGAAGCACACTGTCAGAAATATCGTGTGTCTGTTTATTGAGGGTTGTGTCCCCAATAGAACTTGAGCTCCATGAGGGCAGGGATTCGGTCTGTTTCGTTCACAGCTGTACTCCCAGCACCTAGGACAGTCCCTGGCACATAGAAGGTCCCCAGTGAAGGTTTGTGGACGACGTGAATGGATGAGTGAGTGAATGCTAAATTACAATTCACGTGATGAGATGCGTGGTCAGCTGCAGAGATCACCATGATTTCCAGGTGCCCTTCTGCTGAACAAGTTTGGAACAAACTGAATGATTCTAGCCCCTCCTTTGCAGGTGAGGAAACCGAGGGCAGGGAAGAGGCCAGGCTCCAAATCTAAGGTGCAGCCAGAGACAGAGCCAGGATTGGGCAGTTTTCAACATGTTTTCACAGACCATTTTAGTCTGTGCCTCAAAATAGCCCTAGACGTTTGCAGCCCCAGGAGTCATGTTGTCTCTGTGTGGCCAGTGAGAGAAGTGAGGTGACTTACCCAAACTCGCAAGACAGAGCTGTGACAGGACCTGGCCCAGGTGTTCTTTCCACCACAGAGCAGCACACGGTTGGCTGTTGGCCAGTGATCACCTAACAAGTCACATCAAGGAGACTTCTAGAAAGTATCTAAGCCTAGGTCTCCTGTAGTCTTCTGTGCTCTAATGAAGTTCCAGCTCTTTTAAAACGGTCTTCTTCAAGGTTAAAAAAGGATTGGGGATCATCTTTTGAACTGAGTGGCTTTTTTAATTTCGACAGCCTCTCGCAGGGCTCCCGGTTGACATAGGGTACTCTGGGCTGCCGTAGACCCATGGGGGCTATTTCCAAACAGACCCCTGTTTCGTTCCCCCTTTCCTGCTCACCTGTTCCCTGTCCCTGTTTGGCACAAAGGTAACCCCAGGATGCACTTTGTGTCTTAGATGAATGAAGTGAGCTTGCAAGTGAGAGACAGGCAGCTTCCTTCAAGCCCGGCATTCACACTGTGATATCTGTGGAGAGGAACATAGGTCAGTTTGCAAATGCAGCTGCCTCTCCTAGTCCCTCCAAGCAAGCACCTTTGTGTTCCTAATGTTCCATGGCTATACTTTCATGGCCAGAATTTGGAAACCAGGTGGGAAGAAAGAAATCTTGTTCCTCAATTAACGCTTTAACTTTAAAAAATATTTTTACCTGCCACAATGAATTACAAGCCTTCCTTCTTACTGTTTAAAGAGTATTTTTAGTGCACAAGGAACTAGCTAAGTACTTTGCATACATTAAAGCTTGTAGTCCTCTGAAGAAAGTGCTGCTGTTGTCCCCATTTCACATATGAGAGAATTGAGGGTTACAGAGATTAAATAACTTGTGCAAGGTCACCAGCTACTAATATCAGATCTGGCACATGAACCCTAACTCCAAAGCTTGGACTTTTAACCACTACACTGTGTGCTTTCTCTACTTTGTTTTCCTTCAGTGTCTAAAGAAAGGTTGCATATCCTCATGTAGCTCTTGTTTTGTAATTCTACTTAAATTCCACATATACTTTTTTATCTCCATGGCTAGGGTATTAGCATCTCAGGGGCAGGAATGGTCTCATTTTTGTATAGCCCAAAGCCAGTTGCCTTATTATAATGTAAATGACCCTTTCCCAGCACAAGGCAAGTGGTTAATGCACTTGCAATAAATGTTTGATAAAGAAATGATTAACCAAATCCTTTTAAATTGCTTTCCTTTCTCCTGCTACCTTTTAAAAAGTGCCACCATCCTGTTTCAATATAACCCAATCAGTGAAAGTGGACCTGAAATGAAAATAGATTGATAAAAATTTCCCAGAATAAGGTTTCTATGGCAAACGTGATTTCTAGTACATTTCCTCGATGCATGCACACACATTATCCATGCGTGACTCTGTACAAGATCATGATCTCATTCAGGCAAACATCATAGACGTCAAACAGAACCCAAAATTGCAATGAGTTTTTTCTTTGAAATCAGAGATGTGTGTCTAACGAGGGCCTGCAGGGGGAGGGAGGTCCCATCTGCATGTCTACCTGGGGAGTCCTTGGAGGTTGCTAGGAGCGTTCATTGCCTCGGAATCCCTGGCAGGTGTGCGGGAACTACAGCCTGGGAACCTTGGGCACAGAGCGGAGACTGGAGCCGCTTCTGACTTCTTGACAAGATGCTCTGAAGTGGCGACAGCTTTCCCCAGCATGGGCCAGGGGAGTCGCACATGGGCTTCGTTCGCTGGTTTGTGTGTGGCAGGGGGGTGTGCTTGGGAGAGAGACACAGCTTGGTACCCGTGTGCCCTCCTCGAACTCAGCTCTGACTCCGGAAAGCCAGCCAGAACATGGAAGTTCCAAGTTTCCCTTCAGGGGACAAGCTGGACACTTAGAAGTGGAGTTCCACCGCAGCTCTACATCAGCAGCAGGACGGGGGCCAAGGGCAGTGTCAGCAGGCAAAGGGGAGGCGGTCACAGCAGCCAGGCTGGGACAAAGGGCACTGCTGAATGAGGCCACTTCTAGCCAGCAGCCCAGGCGTAGCTGCGGGAAGGGTTACCTGAGCTGCCCCTGGCTTATCTGACACAGATCATCACTTCCTCCTTCTAGAAACCCATCCCTCCTGGATTCTGCTTTGTCTTTGTCCCTCTCCTTGTTTCCCTCCCTCTCTGACGGCTCCTTCTCAGTCCGCTTTGATGGTTGCTTTCTCCTCTTCCAAACCTCTAAATGTTAGTGTGCCCTGGGGCTCAGTCCTTCCCTGTACTCTTTCCTTAGGTGACCTCATCAAGTTCTATGCTTTTAAATATCGGCTACATGCCTGCAGTTCTCAATAAGTCCCACCCTCGGAGAGCCAGACTCCCATATCCATTTGCCTACTTCAAACTCCTGTGTACCTGTCGCCCCGGTACCTCAGACATGCACATCCCGAAGTAAACAGCCATCTTCTCCCTGACTCTTGTCTATATCGTGCGTGGTATTAACCATCCCAGTTTCCCAGGCAAAACAACCTGCACATGATTCTAAGACGCCGGATTCTTTTCTCACTCTCCTCATTTGATCAATCCCAAGTCCTTTCAAATCTACCTTCAGGTAGATCTCAAGTCTGTCCATTTCTCTCTTCCTTGCCGCATTTACCTTCTGGTTCCAGTCACCATCTTGTCTCACCTGGCCTCCTGGAATAACTTTCCTAGTGAATTTTTCAGCCCTGAGCTCCCTCTGGGACATTCCCCCCAGGGCATTCAGAGTGTACTTTCTGAAACAAGTGATGCCATCACCCCTCTGTCTTTGATCCATTGGTAACTTCCCATTGACTTTAGGAATAAAATCCAAATTCCTTACAGCACTGAACCTGGCCTGGCAGCGTTTGTCCCCAGCTCTCCTCTTCAGCCCGATTATCAGGTGTTCTCCCTGCCTCACACTTTACAGTATCCAGTCACCTGAGCCTTTTCAGTTCCTGGTGTCATCTCCCATCTCTGGGTCTTCGTACTTGCTGTTCCCTCTGCTTGGAATGCTTTTCACTTGGCTTCTCCCGTAGCTGACATCTTCTCATCTTTTGGATCTGAGGTTAGATGTTATGGCAGCAGGGATCAAACAGCTGATCTAAAGCAAGTACCCTGCTTCTACTGGCCCACAGCACTGTATTCTTGTCCTTTTTACCACTTTTCATAATTTTAAATCATATGTTTACTTGTTGTTCAATGTCTGCCTCCTGCTCCAGACTGTAAATTTGGGCTACTGTAATATATCCAAACACCTAGCAGAGTACCTGATATATAGTAGTCACTTAATGAATGTCTGTTGAGTGAATGAATGAATGTCCTTGGAGGAACATGTAGGGGACTGTGGAAGGACAGGAGATGGGAATTGGGGGCTTGACTCTCAGGGTTTCTTCTGGTTTAGCCTTGGGGTCAAAGACTGGAAAATCCTTTTCAGGTATTAGCTCCTTATCTGTCGCATTCACAGGTTGTAACTAGGTAACTAGCTGTGTTCTTCCCACCGCTGCCAATGTGGTGTGGCCCTTCTTAGAGATGATGGTGACTAACATGTTTTGGATGTACCGTGGGTACCTCACCTGTATTGTGCCATTTAATACAACTCAGTAGATAGCTATTGCTATCATTTCCCATTTTACAGGTGAACGGACTGAGGCACGGAGAGGTTAAATAGCTTGTCCAGGATCACAGAGCTGGTAAGAGGTAGACATATGAATATGAATAGGTGCAGTCACACCTCAGAGTCTGCATTCCTAACTAACGTCTTTGGTCCAGCTACCCACGTGGCTCTGTACCTGTACTCTCTCCCAGATTGACCTCATCCAATCCCATGGATTTAAATATTGTCTATGTCCTGGCCACACTTACTTTGTATCTCTGGCCCAGACTGCTCCCCTGAGCTCCAGACTCATTTATCTACACACAGGACATCTTCTCGTGACCATCACAAACTTACTTAACATTTCCTACACTGAGTTCATGATGCACCTCCATGCCCCTGCTCCCAAACCCTTTTCCAGCCATGGTTTTGGGGGTCGTGAGATGGAGAGATATGTGCGTCTACATGTCTCTGAGAGGTGGGTTGCTTGGGTTAGATAATGGCATGCTATTTATTTTTTTCCTTACTGTTGCCTTATCTAACCTTCAAGTCCATGATTTATATATCTTTGCATTCCCAGCATCTAGTACATAGAAGGTGTTCAATATGTTCTTGTTGAATGAACAAGAAAGAAGGAATGTATTCTATGAATCTTACCTATTTCTACTCCAGGTGTTTTCCATGCTACTTCTTAATTTCTCTAATCATTCTTCTAAGGAGATTTTCCAGACTCCTCTAAATGGTCATTTTTCTTCTCCCCAGTGTTCTAACCTAAGGGATTTTTATTGCAGTATATTAATGAAACAACTCTATGTTTCAAAAAATTCATTTTTATTTTTCTTCATTTTGGCACTTGCACACTTGGATTTATGTGGAAAGGAATACTTAATAACAAGGAAAAACCTATTTAAGCACAGTAGCATAATCATTCAGCACTAGAGAAAAGAGTGATATATGAGCCATATAATTAGCAATCATCTGTTTCACATTTATTTGTCTGGGCTGAAGTTCAGTTTCTCCTTAAAAACAGAGTATAAGTAATAAGTCCCATACACATAGACACAGGTGTGCACGCATGCGCACACACACATACACACACACACACACACATACACACGAATAGACACTCATCATCATTAATGAGAATTCAATTAACATTTTTCTCAAGATTATCAAGATAATCTTAAATATAGCTTAATTTTCCCTCTTTGTTTTTGTTGCTTTGTTTTCTGAAATATGAAATTCTTTTCAGATTAGTTTGTATAAACTGATAAAGAATTCAGAGATTGTGTCTTCAATGCACATAAAAGCCATGGATTTATTTAAACCTCAGAGTTTATCAGATAAAATTGACAAGGGAGTAAGGGAATGTGGGTGTGGACTCAGCTTTGCCTGGGATAAACTTTCAGTTTGGCTGTGGGTGACTTACTTGACTTAGTCTCTTCCTTCTTTAAGAAATTGAAGTAAAGCCTCTCTTACAAGTTTGAGAATAAAATGAGGTAATGTGTAAAAGTGCTTCTAAAATTATAAAGCACTAAAAAATAGTGATGGTTTTATAATTACTGTTATAATTGAAATAATAAGAAAATGGAGTTATTTTTATCATGCTGAATTAATCAAAGCAGTTGCTCTTTTATGCAGAAAATGATTGAGATCCCACATTAGAAGTTTAGTTGACTCAGTATGTGTTCAGATAATGAACTTGGCTTTTCCAACACACAGAAGTATGGCATGTAAAACGTGCGCTAAATGGAATATAGTATTGTATTTCCTTAATATTTTCACACATTCATGGGAGATCTACAAAATGATTATTCTTGCAATAGATAGTAGATTTTCTGTAAAACTAGCAATCACAGTAATCCATGAAGAGAGTATATTCTCAGATTATCCTCTTCTCTAAATCAAGGTTTGATTGATTCTGTAAATCAGTCACATTCCCATCTTCTTTATTTTGCACAATTTTACTCTTTCTCTCATGGGACTATGAGAGAAGAAATAGCAGGAAGTGAGAACCTTGTCGGAAAGCTAGGTGAATTTAAAGCATTCCCGGTATTACCATGAAACCTCCCAAGTGAGGAAGCTACAAAACCTTCCCAGACTCTGAAGTGTATCTTTAGTATAAACCAAAAGGCCCATTTTAAGGAAGAACAATCTTTCTTCTGCTTTTTAACTTGGAAAACTATATTATATATGGAAAAACCAGTGGCAATCTTTTCCAAAGCACAAGAATGCTCAACTGATAAGCTTTGAGAACATCTCAGATCAAGGCATCAGCACATCCACAGACATGAATGGGACACAATGGAGAGTGTGTGTGCTATGTTTCTATATATTCCTCTATGGACATGGCCACCCATGAGCTCATTCACACTACCCCTGGCTACCTGGCTCTAAGCACCCAGTGCAGGGAGGTAATAGGTTACTAAACAGAAAACCAGTCTGTGCAAAGAGACACAGCCCTAGTCATTGCTTCTTCAGTGGTTGCTGGCGTGTTCGTTCCCTGCGTGGGCACCTTATTTGCAGTAACCGGCTATGTGGGCTCCAAGAGTCACTTAATCTTCATCACTTCTGGCTTCACAGGACTCCCAGCTTTCACTTGGGCCAGGACTAACTATTCACATTTCACTAGACAAATATTGGTTGAGTGTACCGTCTATAGCAGGCACTGTGCTAGGCCCAGAGGATTCGACCGTGAATAACAGAAACTTTCCTTGTTCTCAGGAGGCTTAGAGACAGGGGTCTGCTTATCCTAAGCTGAAAGATAAAACCTTATTTCAGCCTGAACTGCCAGAAAGTTTGATTTTTCTAACCAATATCAAAGGGTACCCCCCCACCACCATTGTGGATCTGGGCCTTGGCCCTCCTCCCCATGGGAAATTCAGCATCACCAAAGTCCCTGAGAACATTGTAGTTGACACCAGTTTGATTTTCATAATATCTTGAGGAGTTCTTATGAATTAAGTACACTATTTATAAGCCTAGCCAGAAGACCCTGAATGAAAATACAAGAGATGAATTACAATTGCATTTCATCTGCAATATAAAAACAATTCCCTGTAGTGCAAATGCACCCCAGCTAAAGCATGAAGTTGAGCTTTTTTTGTCAGCTGTGTAAAAATATTGGCTTGTTTATAAATACTATTATAAGGAGAGTTCAGCCACAAAGGCCCAACATATCTTAAACTACGAAATTTTAAATTGATACTCTTAAACTGTAAAAATTTAAATAGTATGCAGTTCAGAACGACTGTGTGTGAGAAAGATATGGATAAATAATTGGCCATTTTGCTAACTTAAACTGCTCTGGCTTACTGTTTCTCATCTTCTACTTCCTTCCACAACTCAGCCCTCCCCCTGGGAAATGACTTCTGAAGGAAATCTCCTAATTGGAGACGTCCCCTTGGCCAGAGGCATAGACCAAAATGTGTTGGGGGGTTAACAGAGTATGAAGCTCTAGTTTTACTTGCTTGTCTAAGTTCTGTGTTGATAAGAAGCCCCAGAGGAGGCAAAGGTTGGGAGCCAAAGAACACAGTCCTTTGAAAAAACCCTTGCTGATACTGACCCAGATTTAAGACTCACATCTCTTAGGTCCCTTTATCTCCACCACCACCAACTATTGCTTTTGCCTGGATGATTGAGAGCCTCTCTCTTTCTCTCTGCTTTCGCTGTAACTCTCCCTTGTTGTTTATCCTTCACACAGGAGCCACAGTGATCTTTGAACACCTAAATCAAAATGACTTCCCCGTGTTCCTAGAATAAAGTTGAACCATCTTGCTGTGGCCTGTGAAGCACTACAAGCTCCTGCTCTCCTTTCCACCCTCTGCTCGTTCCAGTCTCCACGATTAATCCACCCCAGCCCCTCTACTCTCCTCCCTGTCCCTCGACCATAGGACATACCAAGCTGTTTCCCAGCCTAGGGCCTTGGCACCCAGAACATTCATCCCATGCTCTTTATCCAACTGGCTCCTTCTCTGTATCTCAGCTCACATGTCCCCTCCTCAGAGAGGACTTTCCTTGACCCTTTGCCCAAAGAAATGGGTACCCTACCCCAACTCTTCCTCCTAAGACTTTGTTGTCTTCAGAATACTCGTAGCTCTGAATCTGTCTCTCTCTCTTTAACTTGTTTCTGCCTGTCTTCTTTTGTGTGTGTTTTTGCAGAATGTAAATGCCATGCATATCTCTTTTGTTGCTAACGGGTTCTCTAGTGCCTGCCACACAGCGGTGTATTGGTTGAGTGCATATATGCACACATAAGGAGCCAGCTTGTTGCTGAAGAATGCCCCCCATCTTAAACTCTGTACAAGTTCATGTGTTCTGAGTTCCAACTCAATTGAAACCATAGGAGACTTGGATATACTTTTCAATTTAGTTTCTTTTTTCTGTTTCAGTCCTCTCTAATAAATAGTGACATTATCTTTGTGAAGTTGCATGCCCCATGGGAAGTGCTCGGAAGATATGCAGAACAAATGAATGTAAGAATGCCTTTCAGGTAGGTGTAAAAGTATCCCCGCCCCCACCCCCCATTCTCTCTGCTACTAATGTACTCCTCTCTCAAAACAAATAAAACTGAAATGCGGACTGGAACACTCTAAGAAAATCCTTTAAATGTTTAGGAAATGCAATAAGTACTTCATGTCTAAAAATGACTTCATGGCTTTTTGTGAAAATGTCTGGCTAATTCAGTCCTTAGAAGGGCAGATAGTTCACCTGCCTGTGAGACAGAAATATTTTCCAAGTGGCATTTTCATTTCCAAAGTGCCATTTTTAGAAACCCTGTGTACTGCTTCTTTGAATGGCCAGACCCCAGGATCAGCGGTGCAGATCCTTACTGACTGGTCCCTTCCAGAAAAAAATTAAAATCTACTTCCACTGAAACAAGTTCAAGAAATTTCAGGAAAATGTGATCTTATTTTTTTAAATAACCTATTTTTAAATTTTAAAAAGTCAGGTCATAAATACTGCACAAACGCAAGCATTGATATTTCTTCCTAGGGGAATAGAAAACACTTTGCATGGATTTCTCAGTTATTTAAAAGGATTAATTTTCCTCCATCTTACAGTGAATATTCTTATTTTCCCTATAGATTAAGAAAAAGTGATCATTGGCTAGATGGAAATGAAATAAAGTATTAAACCTCAAATTATAAATGCCAAGATATGTGGAAATAATGGAATCTCTTAAAGGAGGTGGAGGGGTGTAGTACCAAGGACAGTTCCAAAGGGACTAAAGAATTAAATACTTTTAGTTCACAATTTGCCCATAAAGACCAAGTCAGTGGGCAGATATTAGACAAACTGCCAATTCTAAAATATACCTCTTAATGAGCTGTGGAAAGTTATCGAGACAAAGCACCATCTACGTTCTTAGAAACGAAGAGGAGCTAGGAACACATTTAGAGAAGGGCAATTTCCATTCATAGGCCTGTAATATATCTCCCTGGTGCACCTTATTTTCTTTGTTTATTGGTCTTTATGTCCTAATACCAATTCAAAATAGAGGCTGGATTTCTAGCATCTATTTTCCTTAAGGCAAAATTCCCAAAAGAATTGAGACAAACATAGTTCTAAACTTTTCAGTTATTTATCAATGTGAATTAATACTATATCACACATAAGGACCAAAAATAAATCTATGCTTAGATGGAGTCATATATCAGACCAACATCTTACAGCCAACAGAGCTAAAAAGTCTACCTTTTGATAGTAGTAGTAGTTTTACAGTAGTAAAGCCTAGTGAAACTGATACCCCCCTCCCCAGTAGCAATCTCATAAAACCTTTTGCCAGAACGCACTTCTCCAGCACAGAACCTGAGCAGATTGTAGAAACATGAGCAATGTGATGCACAGCAAATTCCCTTAGTACCTGGAAGCATTTCATCTCTGAAGGGCCTGGCTGTATCATAGATAACACCTCTGTGTGCTCATTACATAGCAGAAAAATGCTGCCTGCAAGCAGCATTAATACTTTCCTTATGCAGTATTCAGAGACTGTGAGCCAGGCAATAAAATGAAAACCATAATAGCTATGAATAATAGTCTTAAATGTAGGAATTCCTACAGGGCAATATTTTAGGAGGAAATACTGGTAATGTGTGGCCACTAATTGGCCTTATTAATATTGATGTGATTTTACCCAAGCATAGCTTCACTTGATGCAACTTGGTGCATTTAAAATTTATGCTTTCATTTTGTCCGATGTTTTAGACAAATAAATCTAGCCTAGGGAGACATATGTATTTCCAAAGCAGGAATTGTCCTGCCATGTCAGTTCAACAAAATGTTCAAATGTCAATTTAGCTGACTATTTAAATGCCTCCAAGAATCTTTATTTATTATTTTCTGTAGACTGCACTTCTGAATCCCAGGTTTAGTCTCCTAGGATTTTTATCTCTCCAATGTTAAAAAGGAAGTTGAGGAATAGGTTTCTTATGGGAAATTGTCAATAAAACCTGCTTCTGCTAAATACCTGTATGTCCATGGATATGGGTTTTTTAAATAGACTGTTTTTAGAACAGTTTTAGGTTTACAGAAAATTAAATAGGTAGTACAGGGTGTTCTCATATACCCCCTCTCACCCTACTTACAGTTTCCTTATTATTGATATCTTGCATTAGTGTGGTATATTTGTTACAATTGATGGACCAATATTGGTACATTATTACTATCTAAAGTCCATAGTTCACTTTAGGGTTCACTTCTTGCCTTGTACAGTTCTATGGGTTTTGACAAATGCATAGTGTCAGGTACCCCCTATTATAGTATCATGCAGAATAGTTTCACTGCCCTTAAAAATCCCCTTTACTCTGTCTATTCATCCCTTCTCCCCGCAACCCAAACCCCTGGCAGCCACTGATCTGTCTCTTGTCTCTATAATTTGCCTGTTAACAACATGGGATATGTTTTTAAGCTTTCACAGATATGCAAAATAAATTTTGGTGTATAAACTTCCCATTCTCTCTAAGTGAGATATCTCAGTAACAGTTCAGAATCCATACAAACCGTATTCATTTCATTACCACCCCATTGGTTGAAGCCCAAACTATAGAAAGGGGAGACTGCATTTTAATAAAGCATCTAATGCATGTGCTCTCCATTTACACTACACCCAGAATTTACATTGGTAATACTTTTTAAAATGCAGGTATATAGAAGTACAACAGATCCTTAATAAGTCTGATTTTTAAAAAGATTTTTTTCCAGGATTCCTTGGTTTATCTCTTTAATGCACCTATATGAGGACCAGTGGTTAGGCAGTATGTTCTAGTGTGGTTGTTTGCAGCAGGATGTTGATGCTTATATGTTAGTGTCCTTCCCATACTGGTTGTAAAATATAAATATGTATTTTTACATTACCCTTGCCTATATCAGATGAGAGAAGCATTCTCTAAACTTAAAGTGCTATATAAATATTAGTTAATGGAATCCTGTGCCCACTAAATTATGTATGTTGCCAGCAGGCTGGCAATCCATCTCGGCAACCTGAAAAAAGAGCTGACCTCAGCCGAATTCCTACAAATACCAATTGCTCCAAATTGTTGCTCTGCACAGGTTCTGTAGGCGAAGAGCAGCCATAAACAATGATGGTAACACGGAGAGGGGGCGATATCAATGGAAACGATTTCATATGATTTCATGACTCAAAAAATGCATGCCCTCCGTTCCCACTACATTTCTCACTGTTAATCTCTTTTTAGTTTTTTCTTCTTCACCTCTTACAGGCTTCTATCTTCAATCTCCTTTCCTTCCTTGCTAGTTCAAACTGTAACTGACGATGGGTTTTCTTCTCGACTGGCTTCATTTTTGCTGTTCTTCCAGGAGAAAAATCTATTACCTGCCCCGCCGGTACAAGTTCATGAGCAGGTTAGTAGCATGCTCTGTCATGATGGCCTTTGTTGTAGCTGTTGGCCTGTGTGCTCCAACAGTGACAAGGAATACAAGCTGGGGAAGATGGGCCTTTGTCACATGGGAAAGCTGGCTGCCGTGCCAAAAATCGCTATTTCGGGTTAGGGAAATAGCCTAGGGAAAAAAAAAAAGCAAAGATGGAAATGTTCCTCCTAGAGTCTTCCCTGTGACTTCACACTTGGGAGGACGGAATTTATCTGCAGGTCTATTGAGGCTGGGTTTGGGTTTTTTTTTCTCCCCATTCTATTAGATAAATTACCAGAAAGCCCCGCTGTTTAGAAAGCATCTTTGGTCTGAATGTTACTCTTTTCCCCACACAGACTCCTTCCTCTGCTGTATGTAACTTGAAATCTAAGTGCAGACAATCACCCTCTCAAAAAGCAGACGGCTTCTTGGCCCTCCATGGGTGGGGTCCGCCTATGTTAGTCATAGTTTGTTAATAAAGTAGGCAGATGTATGACCTTATTCAGAAGCCCTCCTACCCTCTTTTTACCCCTCCTCCCAGAAAATACTACTGGATGAAGATTGCCTTTCCTGTGCTATGAGTCCTTCCTAAGCTTGTTTCTCCTTGTTTTTTGAGAAGCCAGGGATGAAGGGGAGGCATCAGTGATGTCCTTTAATTGGACTCTGTGGTGATCATTGGCATTCTAATTTCAAGCTTTTAATTGGTCTTCTGTAACCATTCACCCTGAGCTGAGCTGATAGTTAAACCTGGATACCATTGCATTTGTCTGAAAATCTTAGAGTTCAGTTCTGTGAGATTTAAGATTCCTATTCACTCTGTTTATGTGCTGTGCAGAAGGATAAGTAGAAGAGTAGTTGATATATTTTAGTGAGTTTACTCAAATACACGTGCACTCAACAAAGTATGACATGAGAGTGGGCGTTTAAAGAAACTAAGACGTGGTTTCCAAAAATTTCCCTGAGCAGCATCCTTATTGGCAATCCTTCTTTCATCAGGCAGTTGCCATGGCATTTGGATTCACCACAATGAGACGAATCCGTTGTCACGTAACGATGTTCTACAAAAACTTGGTGCACACTTTAGCCTATTTCAGTAGTTCTCAAACTTTAGCCAGCATCAGAATCACCTGGAGGGCTTATTAAAACACAGATTACTGGGCCTGTGCTGTAATCTATGATGTAGATGTCCAACTCTCCACCTGGAAGGTATACGAAGGCAAGGATGGCTCATCCAATTCTTTGTTTCCAGTACCTGGCATGTAGTAGGTGGGGCAAATGAATGAATGAATCTCCATACACAGGTGTGAGAATTTGCTTGGGAGAAAAGGAGACCACAAAGAAAAGTATAGAAAAACCAGGACTGCCTGAAGTGTCAGACATAGACTGGGGACTGAAACATTTGCTCACACTATGGGGAAGAGGTGAGGGCTTGAAAGAAAATGGTGATAAAAGGACCCATATAATCTCGGGGTTGGATGGGATATCAAATGTCATCAAGTCTAACCACTCATCGGCTACTTGAACCTCTGCTATATCATCAGGCAGCCTGTGTTTGAACATCTCTGGAGACAGCGTATTCTTGAACCCATCTGTGAACACCTGACTTAGAAAGTGCTTCCTTAAAATAAGTCATAATCTCTCTCTCTTTAGCTTTCACTCTAAAACACTCAGATTGTAGTTCTCCCTGAATAGCCAAAAGATAATCTACAAAGTAAACAGCAATATATATGAGAAAGATTGTGAAATTATAGGCAAAAGGGCATAGCAGGTATTTGGAAAACAAGAGATGGTGGTGGTCAGAAAGAGGTTTCCATATTAAGGGATCGGGAGGCAAAAGAAGAGTAGAAATTCAGAGAGATACAGGTGTGGTAAGAAAGGTGGTGAATTTTGTTTTAACAATTCTACGTTGACTCACAGTAGGTCTTCAAGGTGTTGGTGTCCTGAAGGCTTTTGAAACTGATGGCACAGCAGTTGAAACTAGAGGTAAAGATAGAGAACCCAGTTTAGGAGACAGAGCCATAGAGGTCATGACCTTAGCCAGGGGAGTAGATGGAATTTCCCAGGAAACGATGCAGGGAGTGAAGAGAAGAGGGCCAGTAGCAATTGCTCAGAAAATCTGCTTTAAGGAGACAGGAAGAGATGGGGGAGGAAGAAAAGGAACAATTTAAGAAGTAGGAGGAGAACTAAGGGAGGGCAGTGTCAAAGGCACCACGTATGAGTTCCCATAAGAAGGGGTGTTCTTCAGCTACTGACGAAGGATGAGAGATGAGAATTGATTTTTGGTCACCATGGTAACCACCGTGCTAGCAGTCTCCATGGAGTGGTGGTTCTCAGACTTTAGTGTGCATCAGGATCACCTGCAGGGCTCTTTAATACTCATATTGCTGGGCCCATCCCCACAGGTGAGGCTCAATAATTTGCACTTGTATCAAGATCCCAAGTGATGCTGATGTTGCTGGTCTGGAACTAGTACATTTTGAGAATGATGACTACAGATTAGAGGGTAATAGAAACCAAATTACAGCTGGTGGAGAATGGACAGGGTCCTGATGAATCAGAGGCAGTGAGGGGTCACTACTACCTTGATAAGTTTTGTGACAAGAAGAGAGAAAGAGGGGATGGGATTTAGAACAGGAGCAAGAGGAGGAAAGCAGAGGAGACTGTGACCACATGACTCATCATATGTACTCCATGTGTATAGAAGGGAGGTTGGGAGTGAATAAGAGCTGGGGAAATCCTTGTTTCTGGGACTGGAAGAACAGCTTACTAAATACTAATTTTTGACCTGAAAAAGTTGATGCTACTTCTTTAGTAGAGAATGGACTTGAGGACACGGGGAAGGGGAAGGGTAAGCTGGGACGAAATGAGAGAGTGGCATGGACATATATACACTACCAAATGTAAGATAGATAGCTAGTGGGAAGCAGCTGCATAGCACAGGGAGATCAGCTTGGTGCTTTGTGACCACCTAGAGGGGTGGGATAGGGAGGGTGGGAGGGAGATGCAAGAGGGAGGAGATATGGGGATATATGTATATGTATAGCTGATTCACTTTGTTATAAAGCAGAAACTGACACACCATTGTAAAGCAATTATACTCCAATAAAGATGTTAAAAAAAAAAAGTTGATACTACTTAAGTACACACATTACAACTGTAGAAAAATCTAGGCCTTAGGAGGCACCGGAAGACTCTGGGTCAAAATAAAGGGGAAAAAGGTCCTAACTATGGTTTTATGACACACTGATTCAGAATGACCTCTTAAGCTTTACTGCTTACCACATAGGATTAAATCTGGGACATCAATTTGGTGGTGTAACTTACTGAAGCCCAGTGTCTGGTGCAAAGTTTTAAATGCAGTTTGTCAGAAAATTTTGTATCTACTTTAACTCTTCACTTCACCTCAGAATAGCCTGATTTAGATGATGAAGAATGTGTGTCTCTTTGTAGCCAGGGATGACATTACAAATTGAAGGGCACATCTATAACTTGTTATCCTAGTTGTACATCAGTAGTAAAATATTGACTTCCAGTATTCTAAAATTCTCATGTCATGCTACGTATGGATATTTAATTTAGCTTTTAGTTTCATTCTTGCAAATGATATTTCACTTCATTAATCCGTGAAAGCACCCTTGAAACAAACCTACCTCCTTTCAGGATAAGAGAAATGAATTAGAAATTGTGAAGTTTCTGAGCAGGCAGAAAAATAGAGCGTCATTTCACAAATATCTTTATTTATGAAAGGTCGCCTGACATCATAAAGCACACTCATGTAATTCAGATATGTATTTCTGGAGTAAATGCTCTTTTCATTCACATACTTGGTCTATTAAAGGCTACTTCAGCACTTACCTTTGGGCAGACTTACAGGTATTACAAGTTACCTATCCAGTCAGGAAAGGAAATTTATCATCGTTCTTCTGCCTTATTATTATTTTTTTTTTGCCTGCACCAAATCATACAAATATAATTTGCAGAAGATATGCTTACAAAGTAATAAATCTGTTGACTGTGGGTGGCTTGTAGCTGAAGTCTCATTACTACTCATTCTTTTTTCCTACACGCCCCCATGCACATCCTGCCTGATGTTCTCCTTTGCGATGCTTGGCAGAATGAATGCTGGTCCCTACTGCATTATACGCTCAGTGCCATCGTAATCTTATCAGATGAGTATACAGGCAACATGACAAAATGGCTTGGATGTTTCCATCCTCGTCTTAAACAAATTAACATACGTAAATGTTCCAAACCCTTTGGACTCTTCTAAGCTGTGCCCCGGTTAGCAGCCTTGTGACCTAAAAGAATGGCAGTGGCTTCCCAAGATCCCTAACTATCCAAGGAGAGGCTGCAAATACAGGGGACTTGGCTCTGAGAAGAGGAAAAAGAAATGCAAGCCTCCTGTTGTCTGTTATCCATCCAGGAGGGCTTCATTTCCTGCAATGTAAGCCTGTGTATGGTGCCTCCATTAAGTTAAAAAACAAAACAAAACCTCTCATCTGTAGGTGCTCTCTGGGCATATTATCTCTGAAAATGTCATCTAACTGTTCGAAACCTGATGCTGCTATTACAATATTCTGGTCTGGGGAAAAGCAGGTGTCTCTGAAGTAGCCTGTTTCGTTTAATTCAGCCTAATTAAGTTGTCATTAGTACAAACTCCCTCCTGGGTTGTTAGTGGCTCCAGGGAAAGGCCCTTGTTTTCTGCTTCTTCGGGGTATACCCTCAGCGTCCAGTTGGGGACTCTGTGCACAGCCAGTGATTTATAAAAGCCTGCAGACAGGTTAGCCTGTTAGGGGTGAAGTCCTTTGCATGTGGCCTTTTCTGTAATCATCACCACTCCTGAAGGTGGGTAGGATCGTCTCCCCTTTACAACTGAGATAACTGAGGCCAGGTTGTTTTAACCAGGACCTTCCCAAGGCCCATTTCCGAGGCGCACCCTGGAAAGGCACAGCCTGGAAGAAGTGGCAGGTCCGTGCCCATTTGTCTGTGCTTGTGCTGTGCTGGCAGCTCTTTCCAGCTACGCAGAACCTCACCTGTCATGAACCGGCATTTGGTCAAGGACCCTGAACTTACCATCAGAACAACTTTCTTAAGAAAGTAACTCACCTTTTAGTCTAGATATTAACTTGGCAAGTCAAGGCCACAGATACCCAAGTAGATGATCCATCTTTATTGAGTTGCCTGTGTAGTCTGTGAGACAGCTTTTGCTCAGTAAATGGCAGAAGTGGAACAAAGTGACAGTGTGTCCAACCAAAGTCAGTGCTCCGTCATTAAGCTGACGTTTTCTCTTTTCCCCGTCAGAGGAGACTTTACTAAGTAAGCCCTACTCCTGTGTTGAAGAGACAGATGGGGTGCTTCCTGGTTAGTTGGTTTCTTGACTTTTTCAGGCCTAAGTAAATTTCAGGATTGCCTGTTTAGGGATGTTTGTGAGACATGGAAGCACAGACCTCAGTATACAAGGGAGAATCATAGCTCTTGAACGTCTGTAGAGAACTCGGTAAATAAAAGTTCATTGTCATCAGCATTTTCTTCATCCTAGAAACCACTGCTTAATTGAGCATTTTGTCCATCCAAGGCATGTGCAAACACTTATGCATTGTCCTTACCACTTGCTTACGTAATGGGTATATTAGCTCAGAGGAGTTTAGTCCCTTCCCCAGCATGGCACTCACCATTTTCGTTCTGGGCAATGAGGATGTGAATCCACTTCCAGCTGACTCCAGAGTCGTCATTCTATATGAAAGGTTATCCATTATGCCTCTTGAAAAGGAAAGCTCTTTTTTTTGACCTCAGCATGCAGGATCTTCGTTCCCCAGCCAGGGATCAAACCCACACCCCCTGCAGTGGAAGCGCAGAGTTTTAACCACTGGACCGCCAGAGACATCCCTAAAGGAAAACTCTGTATTAACTCAAGTTTGTTTAAAATGGTATAGCCAAGATATTATGGCTGAAGTCACCACCATGTATTGAGAAAGCATCTGATTTTTCATCTTAGAGATGAGGATACTAAGGCCCCGTGAGGATAAAAGGCTCGCCCCAGGCATCCAGCTTAAGTCTCATGCTTTCCAGCCTGGTGGCTTCTGCACTATGTGTCTTTCCTTTGCAAGGTGGAAGGGGCTCCTCTCTGGTGTCTGAGTGGCACAGTTTGGGGACAGGAGTGGGTTTGTGGAAGAGTGGCCATTCGTCATCCTGCCACAGAGGGACAGACCCTTGTCCCCAGAGCCACCTACCTGGGAGGTAGGGGCAACGTGTAGAACGTCAGTCTCAGCCCGTGGGGGCCTGGCTAGCCAAGGTCAAGTCTCAAGGGGAAGGTGGGCCCAGGACTGGAGAGGTGTGTTAGTCTCCCATCGCTGTTACAACACATTCCCGCACTTAGCGGCATAGAACAAGACAAATTTATTACCTCAATTCTGCAAGTCACAAGTCTGGGCTGGGGGAGGTTTCCACTGGTTTCTCTGCTCTGGGTCTCACAGGCTGAAATCATGGCGTCAGCCAGCCGGGCCCTTCTTTGCAGGCGCTGGGGAAGGATTGGCTTCCAGGCTCAGCCAGGTGGCTGGCACAGTTCATTTCCATGCAGTTGTAGCACTGGGGTCTCCGTTTCTTGACTGGCTGTTAACCAAAGGTCTTTCTCAGCTTCTAGAGGCCGCCTACACTCCCTGGCTCCTGGCCCCCTTCATCTTCAAAGCCAGCTGTGGCCGGTTGAATCCTTCTCATGCTTTGAATCTCTCTGACCTCCCTTTTGCCTCATCTCTCCTGTCTCCAGCCAGAGAAAGTTCTCTGCTATTAAATGGCTTAGTGATTAAATGGGTCCCCCTGAGTAATCCAGGATGCTCTCCCTAATTTAAGGCCCATCACCTTACACCTGCAAAGTCCCTTTGCCATGTCACACAACATACTTACAGGTTCCGGGATTAGGGTGCAGACATCTTTGGGGGGCCATTCTGCCAACCAGAAGAGAACACAAACTGCCGATCACATTTGAACATTTTTTCTGTCATTGTGAGCCCACGGCCTGGACTGACATGTGTGATGGGGCCAAGACAGCCCATGCTTTGTCTTCCTGTTTCTTGTCAGGCTGCCCCGATGAAGGCCGGTTCACGCCCTCCACCCCCAGTTAGCGTCTCAGGGGAGCTTGTTTTTAAGATATCTTTTGAATATCTTTCTTCTACCATGGTGTTTCAAAAGCCCACTTCCTCCCCTTTCCATCCCTTTTACATTAGCCTCCATGGTCCTCAAGGAGTTATTAATAACACTGCTCTCTGCCTAGCGGCTTCTCCAAAGCATTTCATGCACGTCCTCTTTTATAAGCCTCCTAGCAACCCTGTGAGGTCAATAAGATGATGATGATCTTAATGATCCCATTTTAAAAACCCTTGAAAAATAAAGCTCAGAAAGGTGAGTGATTTGTGGAAGGTCACACAGCTGCTAAGCGACAGAGCCAGGATGTAGGCATTCCAAGGACAAATCCCAGCTCCTCTCCACCATGCCAAGCAGCCTCCCCTCGCTTCCTCCCCCGCCCCTCCTCATTTTTCAATGAACTAATCACTCTCATACTCTGTTCTCTCTCTCCACCATCTCCACATTTCACTTAAATTGTGGTTCCACAAGCTGGTTGCCGAAAGCTACCATTTCATTCCCATGGAGCGTTTATGCCTGAATTTTTACAGCTTTGTTTTCATCCACGCTGAGCACTGTCCCCATCTGGATTTAATTCATAGTCATTTGCACGCAGAGCCCAGATCCTGGGAGAATGTGAATTTTGCAAAGTGTAATCCGATTAGTGCTGCAGACTGGAGAGATGTGGGTGGTGAAAGCTCTATTACGGAAAACCTCTGGGCCAAAGTCTTCTTTCGTGAACAACTTTTAAGGCAATCAGATGAAATACAGCCAAGAGCCACAGGGAAGGCAACCGGCTTAACCTAGGAAGTCTAATTTAAGGACTATATCATTGAACTTGGACGAGTGATAGATGCTGGTGAAGCATGATTAAGCTTTTGAATTGAAAGGCAGAAGGACAAAAATGTTAAGAGGCAAACTGGTTGCTCAAATTCTTGTCTTTGGGAAAAAAGAAAAAAAGATAGTGATAATAGCCAGTGTTCACTATGCACCAGACACCATTCTGGAGACTTTGTATACATATTGATCAGTTAATCATCACAACCCTATGAATTGAGGATCATTATCATGCCCATTTTACAGATAAGGAAATTGAGACATGGCAAAGTTAAATAACTTGCCCAAGGTCACACTGCTAATAATTACAGAGCCGGGGCTTGAATCTGGGCACTCCAGCCTCAGAGTTCGTGTTCTCAACCACTGTGTCATATCATACCTCTCTGAAGCTTATCATCTCACTGTATTTTAAGTGTCTTTAAAGAGATGATGGGGGAATGGGGTGGACTTGAAGGATGAAGGAGATGGGAACTTTTTCCCTTTCTTCAGTCTCTGGGCCATTCTAATCTATTATTCTTTTCTGGGTACATGACCCTGAGTAGGATCTTTACTTCTGTGTGTGTATATGTGGTGGGGACAGGTCCTCTTGGAGAGGAGGGTCTTAAAGAAGCCAGAGGATTCTTGCCAGTTTGAACTTTCAGGGACTCTGGAAAAAGGACAGCCGCCACCAGGCAGAGTGGGGGGTTGTGGTGAGGCTGGAACAATGCTGAGGATAAAAGGTGGTAGAAGAGAAGTTTACTGTTATTTTTCATTTTGGAGTTGATTGGTTATATAAAAAATAATCCCTTCAGCTGAGAGTTTCACGGAAAAGGATAAATTGCCATGTAAATGATTTTAATTGGGAAAAGAAACAAAACATGCCCAAATTCCATATGTTTTCAGTTAATAGACTTAGAAGGCATTTAAAGATTTTCATCCCCAGAGAAATGTGTCCCTTGAATAGCCCCTAAGTGAAAATTCCCATTATCAACTACTTTGATCTTTAAAATCAAGAGTGCAGAATCTGCAATTTGGTTCTGGCTTTATTCACCGGCTGGATAATCACCCCTGCCGTGGGTCGCTTTTGTGATGCGTAAAACGCGAATGGTACCTGTTCAGTCTGCTTCACAGAGATGCTATCTGATATGTGCCCTTGGAGAAAAAACATTTCAAGGGTACAGATACCTGAGGTGGCATAATCATTGAAAAGTCTGCTGTGGTATTTGCTCCTTCTTGTGGTTGGCTGTGAGTGGGTGAGAATCTGGTCACTTGGAAGCCGGATGTTTTCATCAGCAGAAATCAGAGGGAACAGGGAGGTAGCCAGGGGGGAAACCATGGCTTGAAAACCACTTTGGAGACAGTGTCATTTCCCTTGGCTTGGCATCATCGTGTGCCCTGGCCAGAGTGACACACGTGTGTCATGATGCCCCAGCACCTTGAGAACTTTCATGTCTCAGCTTGAAAAGAGACATGAAAGTTAAACAGCATGCCATCTGCTGAAAGGCTGCTTGGGGAAGGTGTGAGGGGCAGGAAGCAAATCGTGACATTGGGCTCTCTGTGTACACCCCACCCCCTGGGATGCACTGTCACCCCTCGCTCAAAGCTGACTATAGCTACAGCTCTTCCCTGACCTCAGATGGGGAGATTTTCCAAGCACACAATGAGTTTCTGGAATCTGCAGGATGGACAAAGTTAAGGTCTCAGCTGCTTTGCTTAAGGGACTGTCCACTTCCTTTCCAGAGCCTTCCAGCCTTGTTCTGTTCCTTGGTCATTCACTGGCATGTGTAGACATATGACTCACAGCTGTGATATCATGGACAATCATATCAAAGCCCCTCGGTGAAATCCCAAGGACACTGAGTCTCGGCTGTCTTCTTCCTGTCTGTTGAGTGGGAGTTTCGTGCGTGCAGTGAGCATGCCCAGAGTGTGTGGGGTGATATTTACGGCTCTGTGGAGACTTCCCTCCCGTGTTTTGGGGCAATGCTGACATGCTGTACCCTTTGGTCTTGCCTTTCATGTACCACAGGATCGATAAACAAATAAGCAGTTTTCGGAGATGGTTACCTAAGAAGCCAATGAGGCTGGACAAGGAGACACTGCCAGACCTGGAGGAGAATGACTGCTACACTGCCCCTTTCAGCCAGCAAAGGATCCACCAGTGAGTGTTTCTCGTGAAAGCCCTTGTCTTACTAAGGACATGCAGCCGTGGTAGAGCCCCCTCTGCGCGCCTTTGGTTCCTTGGCCCGTGGAAGGAACAGCGTAATGCCCTTCTCCCCTGACAGTCCTGTGAGTGTTCATACCCCTTTTATATTAGTCAGAGTAAGCAAACTGCTCTAACAGACAATCCCCACGTCTCAGCGACTTAACACAATTGCACGCTCGTTCGTGTGTGTGCTGGTGAACCACCTTCTGCGGGGTGATTCAGAGACCCAGACCCAGATTCCTGTCTTGTGGCTTCGCCAAAGCCCAGAGCTTGGAGCCCCCTGAAGGCTCATCTGCCTTGAGCCAGCAGGTAAGGAAGCTGGTCTACACCTTGCCCTATTAAAAAGAGGGATTGTTGAGTTAAAAAAAAAAAAACAACTCAGTTCACCTTTCAGCTCCCCTTTCTGTAACAACTCACCAAGTTGCCCCAGGAAAAGCCACCAAACCTAGCAGCCGGCTTCCTGGCTCATCTGTCAGTCTCTGAACAGTAATTTGTCACCTTTTACATGTGTGGTTGGGGGAGGGAGGTTAGCTAAGTAATTGAGCGCTTGAGGAATTGCGAAAGTGATAAAGAATTAACTCTGAAGCTTCTGATTTGACAAGAAATCATGGCCGGATGGCAGGGTCGGTGGTAGGAGAGAAAACCATACCAAAGACTGTAAACAACCAGGCAAAGACAGCCTCTTAAAAGGAGGATAAATCAAGTCAGCCTGGCCTTGCTCCCAGCCAGGCTTCAGGAATTCCTGGCTCTCCCTGTTCCAGCCATATAACAACAGCCTCAGTAAAAATGACTCACCTGAAGGGAAGAAAAGGGGTGACAGAGTTTTTTAAAAATAGGTTGCCAACTTTGAGAAAAAAATAAACCAAATGGCAGTTGCAGGGAGTGCAAGCTGGGGGCACATTTCAGCAACAGAAAATCAGTTAAAGCCTGTGGACTTCTAGAGGGCGAAGGAGAGAAGAAAAATCAAAGAATAGATGCTCTGCATCAAAACGTATAATGCAAGGGAAGCAACTCCATAAACTTCTGAAATAGCCAAACTTTGGATCCCCACAGGTTAGACTGATGCCAAACAAGCCCCATTATGTGAATGTTTAAAAGGGTTATTGAAGAAGACATGAAACTCAGAGCCCAGCCTCAAAATGCTAGTTAAATCCTCCATGGGAGATAAGAACTGAGCGAGATTTCATGTTAACTCAGAGATCAAGACCTAGCATGTTTCCTGAAAAGAAAAAGACAGATGAAAGCTGATGTGTTCCCACTCTTAATTTAAACCCTCACTGTGCCTGTGTTGTTCATCTTGAAGTTTCTTACACAAGTGGTTGATTGTTTTTAAATCCTCCTGGAGTAGAGTCTGGTTTACATGCAGGTTTTCACTTTGCTTCTTACCTGCTTGAGAGAGTGCCTGGCACAGTGTAGGAGGGTCTCAAAAATTTTAGATGGATGGATGGGTGGAAGAATCAATGAAATATATGTTGCGTGCCTGGGGTTTGTTTTACTTCAAAGGGACACAGGTAAATAGAAGATTTCCTACTCATTTTCATGCTGGTTATGTTTCCTAATGTTCTGGCTTTAGAACAGAGTTTCTCAGGAGGGTTCTCAAAATCAGAAGCACCTGGGCACCCATCAGGATCTTTAGGGACTAGAACTGAGAATCATACCTTTACAGGTATTTTAAACTATATAATAAATGAGAGATGATAGCATGTGGGATGGCGGTATTCAGCCATCTCTCACATATATTTGAGAAGCTTTTTTGACACGTTTTGGTATTCACTCACTGAATTATTGATTCATTCAGCGGTCACTAATTTGATGCCTGCTTCTTGCCAGACACTGTCTTGGTACAGGGGATATAAAGATAAATTAGACACAGCCTTGACCTCACCTAGTAAATAGATCATTTTATTTTATTTTAAATTTTGTTGGAGTCTAGTTGATTTACAATGTTGTGTTAGTTTCAGGTGTACAGCATAGTGATGCAGTTACACATATATTCATTCTTTTTCAGATTCTTTTCCCATATAGATTATTACAGAATATTGAGGAGAGTTCCCTGTGCTATACAGTAGGTCCTTGTTGGTTATCTGTTTAATATATAGTAGCGTGTGTACGTTAATCCCAAGCTCCTGATTTATCCCTCCCCCACCCCCCTTTCCCCTTTGGTAACCATAAGTTTGTTTTCAAAATGTGTGAGTCTGTTTCTGTTTTTTAAGTAAGTTCATTTATATCATTTTTAAAATTAGGTTCCCCTAATTTTATGATATGAGTGGTATCATATGATACTTGTCTTTCTCTGTCTGACTTACTTCACTTAGTATGATCATCTCTAGGTCCATCCATGTTGCTGCCAATGGCATTATTTTGTTCTTTTTATGGCTGAGGAATATTCTTCTTTATCCATTCCTCTGAGAGTAGACCATTTTAAATAATTGTAGACAGTATGTTGGGTATGACTTAAAAGAGGGAGTGCACCATCCTCCAGATTTGGGAGGAGGTTGGTAAGAGATGAGGGTGGGTCACAAGAAGAAAATGCTTGAGATGGGTCTTGAAGGATGACAGTTGTCCAGGTAGGTAAGGGAGAAGCACATCCTAAAAAGAGAGAATAACATACGTATAAAAGTATAAAGACATGAAACAGAATGGGGTGCTTGAAAAACCACAAGTAGTTTTCTGTGATGGGGTGTAGGGCGTGAGAAAGCCTGGCATTATTGTTTGAAAAAAGAGAGTGATCGGTGGAAATTGAGCTTTCAAGATAGGAGAACTAAGGAGGAAAAAGCAGAGGGACAGTTGGAACGAAGCAAACCTAAGAACCAGACCTCAGTGGGACCAAGAGAATAGTGTAGGCAGTTCTGTTGTGCCATTGGGAGATGAAAAATTGAACAAGTGTCTTGAATGTTATGGGCGGGGGGACTTCTTTCTCTCTGAAAATTGTCATGCCACATGGACAACATCTCTTTAATGATAGTATAAAAGTAAGACTTGAAGAACACTGGCTGTCAAGTTGGAAACAGTTTGGTACAATTAGAAAAAGATTTCCCTAGGATGGTTCGAGAGTGATTTTAGTGGGTTTAAAGTAATCAGAAGTAGCTGGTTAATGAGCTCTGGGAGTTATAACATGATCTCTTGGTTTTCCAAATACAGTCAGAAATCTCATGTGACTTCTTAGTTTTGCAGAATGTTTGATATTGTGTTAATCTAGGAATAAAAAAGGATAATAGAAATTTAGGGGTGTGTGTACATGAATGTAGGAGAAAGAGAAGACAATTGGAAATTTAATAAATAATGACCAAAATGGAAAAGAGCCTTAAAAATACTCTGCCCTCAGGATAAAACCCAGAATCCTAGCTTGGCCCACTACCTCCTGCTTCTGTGGGCTTTGGCCGCGCTGAGCTGCTTTGACCTCATTAACTCTCTGTGCACTCTTGTCTCCTGTCTACACATGCTCTTCCCTTGCCTGGAATACCCTTTCCCTTAGGCTCCCTTCTTGCACGTTGCATCAGAGACGTTTCCTCCAGAAAACCTTCCATAATTTCCAACCTTCACCCCTGATTCTGGGTGTGGGGCACTCTTCTATGTCTAAGTAATAATTTTTTTCCTATCATAGCTCTTAACAATATCATCCATTTTCATAGCTTTCTCCTAGACCATAAGCTCCTTGAAAGACTGTCTGTATCACCACTGTGAGTCCCATAGTTGGTACTTAATAATGATTTGTTAAATGAGAAAATAGATGAATACATAGAAATGAAAATAGGAGAATCATATTATGAGCAAAGAATAAAGATGATGTGAAGTTAGTTCACTGCATACTCATCTCAAACCAAACTCGACATTTTCTCCTCAAACGTGGTCCACCTTCATTAGCCCCTGTCCCGTCAATGGCACTAATTTTTGTCCAGTTGCTGAAACCAAGGCCTGAAAGCTATTCTAGACACCTCCCTCACCTCCGCTTCCCACATCTAATACATCTCCAAAGGCTGATGATTTTATGTCCTAAGTATCTCTTTAATCCAGCCATCTCTGCCACCAGGATCTCACCTCTAAAACCCAGAAATAATATAACAGGTCCCCTGGCTCTACCCTTGCCTACCTCCATTCCATTCTCTTAAGTGCGTACAGAATGAGGTTTTAAAGATGCACGTCTAATCATGTCACTTCACCCAGTTTAAAAACCTTAGAACAAATATGAAAATTATTGAGAATGACCTACAAGGCCTTGAGTGGCCTGGCCATGCTGCCAGCTCCTCTCCAGCCTTATCTGCCTTCACTACCTTCCACCCCTCACTTCTTATGATCCAAACACATACAGCCTCCCTCAGTTCTTTGGATGTCCTCTGCCTCAGGACATTTGCACATGATGTTTCCTCTCCTAGCATTCTCTTCCCATTCCTTCCCCCCTTCCCCAAGTTTATTCTTATTCATCCTTCAAAACTCAGCTCCAGAGACTCCTCCCAGGGAAGCCGTCCTCCCATCCTTCCAAAGACCAAGTCTCTTTGCTTTAGCAGAATGTGTCCCATGTAACATTTTTCATATATTAGATTTTATAATTATTTGGGTGTTATATGATTAATGCCTAACTCTCCAGAGTAAACTTTGAACTCCATGGAGGCACAGACCATGTCTGTTTCTGCTCACAATTATATCTCCAATACTTAACACAATGCTTGGCGTACAGTAGATGCTTCATACTTGTCTATTAAATGAAGTAAGGATAAAAGTAATAAAGATAACATGGAATAATCATAATTTTTTGTACTTTGAACTGCATTGTACAAAAGAATTAAAAGTTGGGACTCAATTAAACCACAATTAGCCTAGCTTTCTAGTTCCTAGTTACTTCAAACAAATACCCATGTTGGGAAGCAATAAAAGCAAACCTGTGGGTACACATCTTTATATAAATCAACGCATAGTGCCGTCGGTCATTTTGTATGGTGTCACTGAAGGTGGTCCTACAGATGGGAAAACTTTATTAGATGCCAGATGCTATTTTAAAGACTTTAATCCTCACAGCAACCCGATGGGAGAGGAGGTATTATTATCACCATTCAACAGAAGAAGAAATCAAGGCATAAAGAGGTTAAGGAACCTGCAGTAGGTTACACAGCTAGGTTAGTCCACCTGCCTGAACAACCCCCAAGTATCAGTGGTTTAACTCTGTAGAAGTCTGTCTGTTGTTCACATCGTGGTCTAGTGTGGGTCACCACAAGGAGGGAGGTGCATTGTCCCTTCTCTGTACAGACATTCGGGTACCCAGGCTACTTCTGTCTGGTGACTCTGCCATCCCCTAAATCCCTTCCATCTGGTTTACCAAAGGGGAAGAGAGAGATGAGTGATTTTGTAGGAAGTTTTATGGGCCAGTTTTAGAAGTGGGGTACAGCACTTGTGCCCACATTTCATGGGCCAGAGCTCATCAGGCAGCGACCCCTAACTCGAGGGTTGCTAACATAAATACCTGTGTGCCCAGGAGGAAAAGGGAAATAGGTTTGCTGAATAACTAGACAGCGCTGGATCAGGAATTCAGATTCAGACAGAGAGGCACCAGGTCCCACACTGTTCAACGTCGTGCTCTGCTGCAGGATGTCTCAACCTCGGCAGTTTGATATTTTGGGCTGAATAACTCTGCTGTGGGGGCCTGTCCTGTGCATTGTAGGATGGTTCATAGTATCCGTGGCTTCTATCCATCAGGTGCTAATAGCAATTTCCTGCCGCTCCCCTTGGTTGTGAAAAGCAAAGATGTCTCCAGACAGTGCCACGTTTTCCCTTGTGGTGGTTGGTAGGGTGGATGCAAAATCCCACCCCCTCCCTCCTTGAGAGCTGTCTTCTCTACTGTCTTTTATCACATGACACCCTTCAGGCAGGCCCATGCACTCTCTGAGATAAATTAAACTCTGGTCGAAGCTGATGGCTGTGACGGACAAGTCCATTCCGGAATTAATTTATTCCTCTTCTCCTCCTTGCCCATGAGTGTTGGCCTGCTGCAGTAGCACTGCCCCTCATTCTTCAAATGGCATCAGCAGTAATACCCTTGAGGCAATTGCTTTCTAAGGTCGATACTCATAATAAAGGTTTTCTGCTGGGAGACAAGAGAAAAGGAAATGTGCGAAAAAGAGTCATGTCATTTTTTATGCTATATAGATATAGATATAGATATAGATATGGTGTATTCTTTCAAGAAATAGATCAATTCTAAAATGCCTTTCAGAAAAATATTTGTGTAAGGTACAAAGAAAAATGTTCCTTCCTGAAATTGAAAATTCCTATCATTACCATTATTTTATTTTGATGAAAATCCATAAAAAATGAGGTGAAATTAAATACTGATCACTTCCTAATGGAAGAATCTGAAATGTTTGTTTGTTGTGTGTGCATGTGTTTAAATAAATATTCCTTCATTCACATGCTCCACGCCTGTTGTTGTACTGGGGGCTTGGGAATCAACAGTGAATAAATAGGCCAAGATTCCTGCCCTCCTGGAGCTACCATTTCATCTGGAGGTAACCAACACTAAGTTTTAAACCAGTGGTTCTCAATCAGGGGAGTGATTTGGCAATGTCTGGAAACACTTTTGGTGGTCCCAACTTAGGGTGAGGGGTGCTACTGGTATCTAAGGGGTGATATGGTATCTAAGGGCAGGGATGCTGGTCAACATCCTTCAGTACGCGGCAGCCCCACAACAAAGAATTATCCAGCCCTGGAGGTCACTAGTGCTGATGCAAAACTTTTTTGGAGTCTAGTTGATTTACAGTGTTGTGTTAGTTTCATGTGTACAGCATAGTGATTCAGTTATACATATACATATACTTGGAATGGAATTTCCTCACATGCCTTTCTCCCCCTGCTAGACTGAGCCACTGAGCGCAGGAACCGTGTGTCTGGCGGCTGGTGGCACCCAGGGCACGATCGTAGGACCAATAGAACAGGAGAGGAATCAGCAGAGTTGGCATTCTTGCCACCCCTGGAGGACAGAGCCTGGGCTCTGGAGTCAAGTTCGCTCATCTCCTAAAGCCAGGACACCCAGAGGAAGGGTTGAAAAACACAAATAGTATGTCATAAAACATAAACATAAAACATCAATAGTCAGTGGTGGGCTCCGTGTTCAGCTTGAAATTACCCCTGGCTTGCTGATTTATTTTTTGTCTCAATTCTGCTGAATGACCATTTTTCCTCTCTGTTAAATTCTGATGTCAGGACTCATGCCTGACCCCAAGATATTTAACTCATGCCTCAGACATTTTAATTTCATGTGTCATGTGCATATATGAAAAGGACAGTATAAAAAGACCACTTGACATGAAATTGGCTTACATGCCTTTTTTCCCCCTCTAGACATTGAGCTAGGAAATCATGTAAAAGTCTAGGGAGTAACAGAATGGCACATCTCTTGGTGCCCAAGAAAGCAGTAACCGTGGAAATCTGGATGCTGGGCCAGCAAGGGCTGGTAAGGACAGGAGAAAGTTGCTGAAGGGGATGGTGGGTGGAAGTTTCTCTGTAACCGTCCCCCACCACCCCCGCCTTTTTTTAAACATCTTTACTGGAGTATAATTGCTTTACAATGGTGTGTTAGTTTCTGCTGTATAACAAAGTGAATCAGCTATACATATACATATATCCCCATATCTCCTCCCTCTTGTGTCTCCCTCCCACCCTCCCTATCCCATCCCTCTAGGTGGTCACAAAGCACCGAGCTGATCTCCCTGTGCTATGCAGCTGCTTCCCACCAGCTATCTATTTTACATTTGGTAGTGTATATGTGTCCATGCCACTCTCTCACTTCATCCCAGCTTACCCTTCCCCCTCCCCGTGTCCTCAAGTCCATTCTCTCTGTCTGCGTCTTTATTCCTGTCCTGCCCCTAGGTTCGTCAGAACCGTTTTTTTTTGTTTTTTTTTATAGATTCCATTTATATGTGTTAGCATACGCTATTTGTTTTTCTCTTTCTGACTTACTTCACTCTGTATGACAGACTCTAGGTCCATCCACCTCACTACAAATAACTCAATTTCATTTCTTTTTATGGCTGAGTAATATTCCATTGTATATATGTGTCACATCTTTATCCATTCACCTGTCGATGGACAGACACTTAGATGTAATCCCCCTTTGATTACATAATCACTTGAACATTCCTGTCAACCGAATAGGCCAGCAGACCATGGCAGTGAGGTGGGGACAAAAGTGGTCAGCCAAACGGCGGTCTTCAAGTAGTAGTGGCAGCCATTGCAAGATAAGAGTGACATGTGCCCACTGTTAATAAACAATCCTGTGTTCCAGAATTATAATGTAGACGCATTACAACTCTGAGGGTGCAGGCAGTATGATGAAGGTCAGAGAGACTAAGTGGCTTGCTCAAGGTCACTCCAGTCAATGGCAGATTAGTGAACAGGAGAGAAGTGTGTTTTCTCCACAGTGCTGCCACCTCAGGTATGTGCCACATGAACGGGGCCAAAGTACATAGAGTTTTTCAGCCATATTACACTAGCGTGAGCCTGTAAATGTAAAAAGATTGGATCACCTTTGGAGTGTATTGTTGAAGCATTTGAGGTGGGGTAAAGAGAGAAAGAAAATAAAATGGTAAAATGTAAGTAAATATTCAAGCCAAGGAAAATATCTTTTAGAGTAGGCATTCAAGTTTGGGGGAAAAAAATAGGCTCAGATTTGCAGACCTTGATGGCCTATATATCTGTGATGGTTGACAAATAAGCCAATAAATTGGGCCCTAAGCCTAGTGGGCAGAGCAGAGGGAGAAATCTGCTTAGCAGTCCCTCAGAGAAGTAGTGCATTTCCTAGCATTTTCCTAGCATTTGCAAGAAATAAAGTTCTTGCACAGGGAAGCGGGGGCTCTGAGTGAAGTAGTGGTCGGTATCCTCAGCAACGTCCTAGAGTAAACTCCTGCTAGGGCTTCTCCAGGGACTGTTTCTGGCAGGCCCCTCAGTGTGGTTCTGGAGAATTAATTGCTCATGCCATAACCTTCTGTAGGAGTTTAGGCACGTCTTCAGCAGAAGACTACAGTCTACCCTAAACTAACCTCCTTGTAAATCTCTGTTGTTTGAACTACACTCTACAAAAATTAAAGTTGAGAACTTACTAGAAAGCAAATAGCCTCACATTCTGTTTGAACATATATTCATGCTTGAGAAGCAATAAAAGCAAACCTATGGGTAGGCATGTTTATAAGCCAACACATGATGTCGTTTGGTCGTTTTATGTGGTATTGCCAGAATGGGGCCCACAGGCTGTTTACCAGCCGTGATTGTATGGGCACCTGAAATTTGATCCCACAGAGGTCTCTCCTGCACTAGCCACCTGAGCGGCCCAAGGTTGTCAGAATTAGGGACAGTCATTTTATTGAAGAATTATAGTTCAGAAGACCCCTGTCAAACTCAATTTCAGAGAAGGCAATTCAACACTACCGTAGGGAGTTTACTGAAGGAATAATGACATCTAATATTTATATGGTGCTTACTAGGTTCCAAGTACTTCACAGTTACAAATTCATTAGCCCTGTGAATAAGGTATAGCCATTATCCCCATTTTTATAGAGGAGGAAACGGAGGCACAGAGAAGTTAAGTAACTTGCCCAAGGTTACACAGTTGGTAAGTGGCAGGGCTTGGATTCTCAGGCCCCATATTCTGCCTCCAGTCTTATCCTCTTAACATTATGTATTATGTATTTGTGGCGGCTGTAAAAAATTACGTGAATTCCATGGCTTAAAACAGCACAAATTGTTTTACGGTTCTATAGGTTAGAAGGCCAACATGGGTCTCACTGGGCTAAAATCAAGATGTGGAAGGGCTGCATTCTTTTCTAGAGGCTGTGGGGGAGAATCTGGTTCCTTTGCCTTTTCCATCTTCTAGAGACTGCTGCATTCCTTGGCTCATGGCCCCGTCTTTCATCTTCAAAGCCAGCAACAGTCCTTCTCACATCACTTTATTTCACTCCTTGCCTCTGTCCTTACATCTCCTTCTCTGACTCTTCTGCCTTTCTCTTCCATTTTTAAGGGCCCTTGTAATTACACTGGTCCCACCTGGATAATCCAGGCTAATCTCCCTGTTTTAAAGGCAGCTGATTAGCAACCTTAATTCCCTTTTGCCACGTAGCTTAACATGATCACAGGTTCTAGGGATTAGGATGTGGACATCTTAGGGGACTGTTATTCTGCCTAGCTCAGCTATGTAGATGTGCCAATCTGTAAGCCCCAAGGATCTAGAACAGGTAAGTTTTGATGGGGGAAAAGAAGGAAGAAAGGAAGGGATGGAGGGTTTGGGCAGTAGGATTTGGAGACATTAAATGAAATGACATGTAAAATACTTAGCCTGGTACCTGGCCCATGGAAAGCACTCAGTAATTGATAGCTATTATTATTTTTATTATTAATACTAATAGTATTAGTCATTAGTATTACTACTACTATGAACCAGGAGTACAGTGAGAATCCTTGGGAGAATCTCTAAAGACTTGCAGTTGGTGTATAAAGGGAAGGTTTGAGGTACAAACAGTGATTTTTGCAATGGTAAATATCTGACCCAAACTGGAATAGCATTACCTTTAAACTAAATTCTACTCAATGTTCCAGATATGGACTGAATGTTTGTGTCCCCCAAAATGTACACGTTGAAATCTAATCCCCAAGGCGATGGTATTAGGAGGTGGGGCCTTTGGGAGGTGATTAGGTCATGATGCCCCAATGAAGGGGATTTGTGCCCTTCAGAGATCTAGCTCACCATCTTTCCACCAGGTGGGGATACAGTGAGAAGTCTGCAGCCTGCAAGAGGGCCCTCACTGGAACTTGATCATGGTAGTTTGTTATAGCAGCCTGAACTAAGCCAGGCTGTATTACCATTTCACATTTATCAATAACATGTGCATATTTGTTTTCTAAACCCTCTCAGCCTAGCTATCTAAAGATACTGATTTTTCTAGGGTGTGCCTTTTACTGTATTTTCTTTTCAAGAGACTGAGATTGATTTCGGTAGGATTAATGTTCTTTTAGTGCCCCCATGACTTACAGCTGTCTTGGAACACTTGTTGTATTACAGACACGTATTCTGCATTAGGCTCCTCAATATGCAGGTTGTTGGTATTGATGCATAGAGCCAGGGGAAACAGATCTCTTTCCTGGAAAGTTTTAAACTGAGATGAAAGTGAAACAAGCTGCATAGCCTGAGATTTGTGCTTCTTGATGATGTGGCTCCTTTTAGGCAGCACATAACTTAGTGACTCCAGTTTTAAGGCACAAAGAGGGCACCTCGTCATGTGGGAAAAGTGTACCTTTGGGTGTCTGGAGGTCCAGTGGTTAGTTAGCTGTGTTCTCTTAGTATTTGTGGGACCAACTTTGGATAGTCCCTTAGAACTCTTTTATTGCCATTTATCCATCTGTAAATAGTTCTTTAACATTTATCAACTTATTCATTTAACAAATGCTTTTGTATTATTATGTGGCAAGTATTGTACTATAGTATGTACATAGTATATGTTACTATGTGTTCATATGTATATTTATACATATGTACATATTTATTTAAAATTTTAACTCGAGCATGTCAAATTTGACAGGAAAGAGGCTATTTGACTCATCAAAGTGGTAAAAGGCAATTTAGAGCACCTATGGGAAGAGGGAAGACTTGCCAAATTTAGGTACAATAAAATAAAGAAGGGTTAACTTAAAGGGGAAGGGAGGGCACTGGGACCGCACCTGTGGGTGGATTGTGTATGATGTCATGACACTGTGCATGATGTCACGTGGAACAGTAGTGGTCAGAGGGGGAGGAGACCACTGTGCCTGGTAGGTACCTGCGCCAGGCTCTGTGCCACGTGTTCTTCATTCATTGTGTCCTTTGACCTTTGCAGCAACACTGCAACATAATCTTATGATCCTCACTTTACAGAGATGGAACCCAGGCTCCGAGAATTAAACCGTTTACCCAGGGCTACATAGTAACAGGCAGACTTTGGGGTTAGAACCCCAATCTGCCTGATGTCAAACTCCTGCTCCTTCCATGATACCATAGCTAGCATTTACCAAGCACTTACTAGCCATCGGGCTACCCATGAGCCTGATATATATAGTATTGTGATTTCCATTTAGAGGTGGAGAAACGGAATAGAGAGAGAAAGTCAGTTATCTGAGTTACACAGCTGGCAGAAGCAGGAAACCCTCTTTCCTGAACAGTCAGATTCCACGAACTCAGTCTTACCTGCTCTGCTGGCGCACTCGCACCCTGGCTCTCATTTATCTTCATTAGGGTTTTGGGGTGAAAGACAATAGATTCACCTCTTTTAAATCACTAGTCTTGAATCTAAGGGAAGGGCAGGCCTGCCGGTAACAATTGTAAGGCCTCGGGCAAGCGTACAAATGAACCCTATAGATCGTGTGTCTCAACAATTAACAGTAATAAATGATGTTAACAATTACATACAACACCGTCTCTCCTACCTCGACAAATACAGCTGCATAGAGACCTGGAAGTCCAAGTGCTCAGGCTCCTCAGAGGTCCGTTCCCCTGCTGGGGGCGAGAAGCAGCACCCCTGCTGCCCCATGGCCTGCCCTCTTCTCTTCCCACCCGTAGTTCCATCCCCCACTGGGCTGCTCAGACTCATACACGTGGATACCCCAGCCCCCCGTCCAGGCGCCATCCACAACCCCTGCTTGGCTACCATCAGTAAGAGCGGTGTCTTCAAGAGGCCCACAAAGACCTGGAAGTGGGCTCGGCGCTGTGGGGGCGGGCTCTGGTGGGCACACGCCCTTGGCCTTGCCGACAGCTCACCTCGTGAGGAGCGGTCAGCTGGGGACAGGCCACGTAAGAGCCCTGTGACGTCCTGGGCCTGGGCAAGGTACTGCTTACCTCTAAGAGTGGCACTCAGGAGGGGATAGAAGTTAAACCTGTGGCCTTTGTGAATAGTGCTTTATTCAGATGACGGCTGATTCGGGACCACGTCTTAGAAGTGTCTTTATCCCCGGGGTGCACCACATTCTTCTCATTTCCCACTGTCCTCACGGCACCCACACCATCCGTTTTGTGTTTCCCGCTCCTGATTAACACTATCCCCGCTGCACGGTGACCGCCTTCCTCACCGCCCACCATCACTACCAGATACTTTCGGTCCTAGTTTCTCCTTTCTGACCTCACTGCCACTGCCTTGGTTGAACTGGCCACCACCTCTTGGGTGAACAGGTGTAAGTCTCCTCACTTCCTCTGTCTCTCCCCACAACCCCAGTCTGTTCACCACACTCATGTCACAGGTCATTGGCCAGGCTCTGGTCACCAGCCCATACGGCAATTTGAACAATTCCCTTCCTCCAGAATCCACAGCCCACAGACTGGCTAGCAGAGCCTGGGCCGGATTCCTCCCTTTCCTCAGCTCCTTAGCCGGGCACCCTCGGCAGGGAATTCCACGCACGCCCCATGTGGCCTCATTGCTTCCTTGCTCAAGAGCTTTCAAAGATCCCCTACGTCCTTTGAGATCAAGTTCAAACTCCTTCGCATGGCACCTAAAGCAGCTTCCCCAGCTTCTCCCCTCCCACCTAGCCTCCCGGGCTGGATGATCCTACCACGTGGCGGCGGGGGTCACCTGAATGCCTCGTGACGGATGCTCCCGCGTCCTCGGGTGGGCTCTCATTCCGCTCATTGTCTGGTGAAAGCCTTTCCTCCCCCGGGAGCTAGTCCAGATACCGCTGTCTTTACAAGGCCTCCTATGTCTCATGCAGACGGCATTAGACTTCTGGGCCCATTAGCCTTTGTAAATGTTGTGATTATGGCACTGATGATATACAATTATTTCTTTCCGTCCACGTCTGTGTGTGGCACAAAGCTCAATGCAGCAGCCAAAAGTAATTAGAAGGGCGTTCCAGTCTTTACTCGAGTTTCTCAAAGGACACAAGGAGAAGCCAAGTACGTGGTCCTCAGAAACTACTCATCATTCTCCTTCCTTCGTACTATCCTGTACTCGGGTGTTGCCCTTTTTCTCCCCCGACAAACCCATTCCTCCTTCACCCCAGCCTGCACAGTTTTTCTTTCCTCTTCCTTTATTGTTCCTCTCCTCCACACAAGCCTCACTGCTCTCTCCCATCACTTTCTTATGAGGACTGACATAGCTTCTCCACCAGGGGGGAAAAAAAAAATCCATCCTTTTCAGGAGAGGGTAAATTAGACCATAAATTACAGGATTGTCTTTGTTGGGTTAGAGACTGTGCCAGTCAGATTATGCTACATTCTACTGCAGTAACAAACAACCCTCAAATCTCAGTGTCTGGCTTATTTCTTGCTCAGCTAACACATTAGCTGTGGGCCAACTGAGGCTCTTCTTCACAGGTCTCCTTTCTTATGAGATCTTGCCTGAAGAAGCAACCTGTGCCCAAGGCACGCATTCTCTCTCTCTCTTTTTAATTGAAGTAGAGTTGATTTACAATGTTGTGTTAATTTCTGCTGTACAGCAAAGTGACTCAGTTATACATACATATACATTCTTTTTTATATTCTCTTCCATTATGGTTTTTCTCAGGATATTGAATATAGTTCCCCATACTATATAGTAGGACTTTGTTGTTTATCCATTCTACAATATATATATATATATATATATAATAGTTTGCATCTACTAATCCCAAACTCCCAGCCCATCCCTCCCCCCACTCCCCTCCCCCTTGGCAGCCACAAGACTGTTCTCCATGTTTGTGAGTCTGTTTCTGTTTCGTAGATAGGTTCATTTGTGTCATATTTTAGATTCCACATATAAGTGATATCGTATGGAATTTGTCTTGCTCTTTATGACTTAACTTCACTTGGTATGTAAGGCATGCATTCTCATGGCAGAAAAAAAAGTAATTGTCGAGCCACACAATGGCTCTTAAAATTTCTGCTCATATTGCATCTGCCAAACAAGTCTCACAGCCAAGCATGGTAATAGGGAGAGGAATTACACTTCTCCCCAGGGAAGGGGGCTGTAGGTCCTTGATAATGGGTAGGGATATATAATCCTCACAAAGAAAAGCAGCCAATTAGGAAAAATAATGCAATTTACCTAGGAATAACCCACGTTAGTATTTTTTTTTTTGTCCCGTCACATTTATATAACACAGTAGTCTGTGAGCTCTTTCAGGGCTCAGATAATGTCTTATGCTGTTTTGTTTTGTTTTAGAAACCTTTTAGTTTTTTAGGACAGGAAGTTTCCATGAAAGTTAGCAAAGATTCGGGCAGAAGAGAGAGAAACTCTGTGGGACAGAAATCAGACATGGGATTGGAAGTTTTCAAAATTCAACTTCATAGACCATCTTTTTTTTTTCTTTTTTTTAAATTGAAGTATAGTTGATTTACAGAATTATATTTCATGTGTACAGAATAGTGATTCAGTATTTTGCAGATTATACTTCATTAAAAGTTATTCCAAGATCATGGCTATAATTCCCAGTGCTATACAGTAGTACATCCTTGTTGTTTATCTATTTTATGCATAGTATACCATGGTGGTATATCTTTCAGATTAACAAACAGGACAGGTAGATGTCTGCTTATGTGGTATGTGATTTCTAAGAGAAGGAGTCAGCCTCTTCCCCTGACCTGTTTCCTTCTCTACCATCCTGTATCACTCAGGCTTCATTCAGGAAAACTGAAACTCAGCAGTTATTTTAACAGAGGTTAAGGCGGGGAACTGATTAGGTCGATATCAGAGAACTAACATGTCACCCAGGGAGCACTGAGGCCACACAGAAAATAACTTCAGGAAGTGAAGCAGCTACTGCTCCAAGGGCCAGAGGAACAGAAGGAAGAGGGTGGGGTTTTCGGAACCTTTAGAAGCTCAGAGGAGGAGCCCTGGAGTTGAGCGCTATACCTCTGAGGAGATGTTGCCCTGGCTGGTACCTTTGGGGTATGGGACAATGCAGTGAGTCTAGGTTGGGGTATTTTTTAAAAGATGAAAACTGGAACCAATTGTCACGATGAGGTTGAAGAATCACTGCTGGGGTGACATCGACAAGGAGAACAGGCAAACAGGAAAGACCGAGTCCCCTTGCCTCCATTTTTTCCCCTTCCAGTGCCCCCTACTGGCAGAACATATCAGAGAGCCAGGTGCAAAGTAGAATTGTCGTTGGCAGGGTCCCTGCTCCAGCACATAGAGAATATAAAAGAGGGAAGCTAAGAGATAACTTAGTAAGCAGTACACTCCCTAATACCTGGAATTTTACAGTATGAACTTTAATCCTTTGGCTAAAGTCATCCACATTTAAAATAAAAAATGTCCCTGGGAAAAGTGAAATTTTTTATGTTATTTTTCCTTTATACCCCATTATGAATAAGTTTATCAGATCTTTTCTAGAGAGTTAAAAACAAGGGGAGGAAGGAAGAGCCCTAGAGGGGGTACTGTCGCTGTAGCAGGAATAGATAGAGGTTGCCACTAAGATGGTAGAGGGGGGAAAAATGGTCAAAAAAAAAAAAAAAAAGACAAGGATTAAGGAAGATAACTTTTTATCAAATTCCAAGTTTTGTAGATGCTTGACGTAATTTCTAGGTCTTTGCTGATCACAACAACCAAAATAAACTGCAGGAAAGTAGACAGATCTGTCCCTTTGGTCAGCACTCAGACCTACTCAGCTCCAATAAGAGAATATAAAAACAAGACCCATGACCAAGACCAAGCTAAGACAATAGCCATGGATGAGTCACTGAATGATTAATTTACACAGTGACAATTACTTAGATAATTCAGGAGAAACCTTACTATTGACCGAATGACAGTTAGCACCCTAATTAGTAGAAAACTAAGGCCTGGGTTATCCTAAATTGGATTTTTCTGGTCTGAGGATTAATTAAGAAATCACTTATGTTTCCAAACTTGTGTGTACAGATTTTTAAAAAAATTATTTCCTCTTCATTCTGGCTCACTTGAGTGGCAGATAAAAGTGATCTCTAATAAATTTAAATATTGCAGTGCTTTCATGTTTCCATTCTGAATATCCATTTCAATTCAGTCAGCGTCAAGCACCATTTCTCTGACAGGCACTGTGTAGGGCTGGACAAAGATGAATGAGTCACATTTTTTGTCCTTAAGCGTTAACAGTTGAGCTCCCAGAGGCTCTGGAGTTTTTGGGTCCTGGACCCCAAATCCCAGCTCTGCAACTCACAAGCTGTATGATTCTGAGCTTCAATTTCTTTACTCATAAATTGGGAATAATAATAATACCCATGTAATATTGTAAAAAGTGGCAACACAGTATTTAAGTACATATGATAAATGTTCAATAAATTTGTCTGTTATTGTTAATAATATATGTACCTGATATATAAATAGGTAATTTTGATATATGTGAACTTTCTCACTAAAGATGGAGATAGTATAGGATTGGCCTGAATTGTTACTAACTCCAGGATATCACTTTTTCTCTCTTCTTCTTTCCTCCATCCTTTGCTCCTCCTGCCACCTCCTCTTCCTGCAGAATTATCCAGATAACTGTCCATCTCCCTAGTTCGCTTGGTTCTGTGTATACCTAGCCAACATCAGAGATACCGTTTGGCCTACCATGTCTTAACAATAGGCCCAGTGAATGCGTATTCTTGTGTTAGGTGACTGACATTTTAAAAATATTTGATTCAAGCAATGATTCTCCAACCTTTTTCTACCATGACACACGGGAATGGTTACTTATGCAACACATTCCTTTGTGCTTTACTGTTCCTCTAAACAGTACATTGGTTTTAAAAAATAATTAGAATGGATTTGAGGTACCTTTATAATAACATCAATTTACTCCCATATATTCCATTCCCAAATTTAAGCACTTTAACTGTTACTAGTGTCAAATTAATTATGACACACCTCACCACTAATCATGTCCTGATGTGACATGTGGATGAGACTCCCAAGTTTGTCTGTTGCTTCTTTCTTAAAACCTGTCCAAATGAACATACCAGAAATGCCACTCTTAGATATGTTCTTCTTTGAGAAACACTTGCTCATGTGCATTTTGCAGCATTGTTTATAATAGTAAAACATTAGAAATAGCCTAAATATCCGCCAGCAGGAAAGTGAACCAACAAACTGTAGTGTCCTCATACAACAGACTTCTAAGCAGCAGGAAATATGATTGGACTAGAGCTCCTTTTGTCAACATGAATGAAACTCACATGGTTGCACAAGGAAAGTAAGTTGCAGAAGAATGAGTAGAGCATGATACCATTTCTGTAAAGTTTTTAAACATACAATCTAATGCTGTATTTTTAGGAATACAGCATTTTTGTGTATCTGAAAATATTTTATTAAAATAAAGACTTTTTAATACTTGATTTCAAAATAACAGGTACTTATTTATCAGGGCGTGTTAGAACTTTGAGGATCAGTAATCTTTATAAAAAGTGGCAAAGAGAGAGCTAATAATATCATAAACCTACCATTTATGAGCACAGTGTGTACATGAGTACACTGCAGGCAACACCTCCTAATCTTCAAACCTCTCTCTGAAGTGGGTATTATTGTTGACCCATTTGAAAGATCAGGATACTGAGGCTTAGAGAAGTTACTTTTTAAAATTCAAATAGTTAGTACTTGGCAGAACCAAGACTCTAACCCAGGTTTGTTTTACCTTGAACCAATAAAGTAGATGCTATTATAAGAGCTCTTGGGTTCATAAAAAGTATTCTATCTATCCATGAGGCAGCTTCTTCCTTCTGAATTGTGAGAAAATAAATTTCTATTGTTTAACCTACCCAATCCATTGCACTCTGTTATGGCAGCTGTAGCAAACGAATACACATAGTTGTTATACTTCATTTGTAATGATAGTTTGACTAGGTATAGAAATCCTTTTCCCTTAGAATTTTTAAAGTCTTGATCCTTTGATTCTAAAACTCAATATTGCCGCTGAGAACTTCAAAAACATTCCAGTTCCTAATTCCCTCTATGTAACTTGTTTTCTCCTCTATGGAAGCTTGTACGATCATTTCTTTGTCCCCCGTGTTCTGAAATATCATAGTTATGTATCTTGATGTGGCTCTGTGGTCATCTATTGTACTGGTCCCTTTCAACTTGACTACTCTTTCAGTTCACAGAAATTTTCTTGAATAATTCTTGAATTTTGTGGTTAAGTTGTTCTTCTTCTCCTTCTAGAATTCTTATTTTTCAGATATTGGACTTCCTGAGCTGAGACTCTCACATCCTTATCTTTCCTCTCCATTTGTTATCTATACCTTTTTGCCCTGGGAAATTTCTACAACTTATTTTCAGATTCTTCTATTGAGCTTTAATTTCTGCTCTCATTTTGTTTTAGTTTCAAAGGACTATTTTATTCTCATAAGGTTCTAGCTTTTTAAGATCATATTTTGAGCTTTATTCACAATTGCATTATCTTCTTAACTCTCTGAACATAATGATTTTTTAAATTGAGGTATAATTGACATATAACACAGTAGATTCAGGTGTACAGTATAATGATTATTTGTATATACTGCAAAATGATCACCACAATAAGTCTAGTTAACATCCATCACCATACATAGTTACCAATTTTTTTTCTTGTGATAACTTTTAAGATTTACCCTTAGCAACTTTCAAATATGCAATACAGTATTATTAACTAAAGACACCATGCTGTACATTACTTCCCCATAACTTATTTATTTTATAGGTGCAAGTTTGTACCCTTTGATCCCCTTCACCAACTTTGTCCACCCCCACCCTCAGTAACCACCAGTTTGTTCATTTGTTCTCCGACTCTAGGAGCTTGTTTTCTTTTTCAGGTTCCACGTATAAGCAAGATCATAGTTTATTGGTCTGTCTTCCTCTGACTTACTTCACTTAGCATAATGCCCTCGGTGTTCATCCATGTTGTCACATGGCAAGATTTCCTTCTTTTTTATGTCTGAGTTATATATATACAACACCACATTTTCTTTATTATTCATTTATTGATGGACACAGGTTACTTCCATATCTTGGCTATTATAAATAATACTGTAATAAATATGGGGGCACATATATCTTTTCAAGTTAGTATTTTCATTTCCTTCAGATAAATACCCAGAAGTGGAATTGCTGCATCATATGGTGTATGGTAGTTCTATTTTTAATTTTTTGAGAAACGTCTATGCTGTTTTCAATAGTGGCTGTACCAGTTTAAAATCCCACCAGCAGTGCAAAAGGACTCCCTTTTTTCCGCATCCTCACCAACACTTGTTTCTTGTCTTTTTGATAATAGCCATTCCAATAGGTCTGAGATGGTATCTCATTGTGGTTTTGATTTTACTTTCTCTGATGATTAGTGATGTTGAGCATCTTTTCATGTTGGCCATCTGTATGTCTTCTTTAGAAAAATGTCTATTCAGATCCTCTGCCCATTTTTTTATATCAGATTGTTTTTTTGTTTGTTTTTTGGTTTTTTTGCTATTGAGTTGTATGAGTTCTTTATATATTTCAGATATTAACCCCTTATCAGGTATATGATTTATAAATATTTTCTCCCATTCCGTAGGTTGCCTTTTCATTTTGTTGATGGCTTCCTTCTCTGTGCAGAAGCTTTTTAGTTTGATGTAGTACCACTTGTTTAGTTTTGTTTTTGTTGCCTTTGCTTTTGGTGTCAAAGCCAAATATATCATCACCAAAACCAATGTCAGGGAGCTTACTGCTTATATTTTCTTCTAGGAGTTTTATGGCCTCAGGTCTTACATTCAACTCTTTAATCCATTTTGAGTTAACTTTTATGTATAGTGTAAGATAGTGGTCCAGTTTCATACTTTTGCATGTGGCTCTCCAGTTTTCCCAACACCATTTATGGAAGAGGCTGTCCTTTCCCCATTGTATGTTGTTGGCTCCTTTGTCATAAATTAATTGACCATATGTGTGTGGGTTTATTTCTGGACTCTCAGTTCTGTCCCATTGATCTTTGTGTCTGCTTTTATGCCAGTACCATATTGTTTTGATTACTGCAGCTTTGTAATATAGTTTGAAATCAAGGCATGTGATACCTCCAGCTTTGTTTTCTCTCAAGATTGCTTTGGCTATTCAGGGTCTTTTGTAATTCCATACAAATTTTAAGATTTTTTTTTCTATCTCTGTGAAAAATGCCATTGGAATTTTGAGAGGGACTAAATTGAATCTATAGATTGCTTTGGGTAGTATGGACATTTTAACAATATTAATTTTTCCAGCCTATGAGCATGGAATATCTTTCCATTTGTGTCTTCTTCAATTTCTTTCATCAATGTCTTACAGTTTTCAGTGTACAGGTCTTTCACGTCCTTGGTTAAATATATTTCTAGGTATTTTATTCTCTTTGATGCAATTGTAAATGAGATTGTTTTTTAATTTCTCTTTCTGAGAGTTCATTATTAGTGTATAGAAATGCAACAAGTTTTTGTATATTGATTTTGTATCCTATAACTTTACTGCATTTGTTAGTTCTGACAGTTTTTTAGTGGAGAATTTAAGGTTTTCTATAAATAATATCATGTCATCTGCAAATAGTGACAGTTTTACTTCTTCTTTTCCAATTTGAATGTCTTTTATTTCTTTTTCTTGGCTAATTGCTCTGCCTAGGACTGCTAATACTATGGAGTTTGGGGGGGGAAAGAGGGGGTTGTCTTTTTTCCTCCCACTTTTATTGAGATGTAATTGACATACAGCACTGTGTAAGGTTAAGGTGTACAGCATAATGATTTGACTTACATACATCATGAAATGATTATCACAATATGTTTAGTGAACATCCAATAGTATGTAAATGAAAGTTACAACAGTTGGCCTCTTGTCTTGTTCCTGATATTAGAAGAAAAGCATTCAGCTTTTCATCACTGAGTGTGATGTCAGTTGTGGGCTTGTCATATATGGCCTATTCATAATGATTTTTTAAATATTTCATCACTCTACATAGCCTAATTTCCTCTAACGTATTTCTTTCTGATTGTTTTTGTCTCTTTGCATTTTTCTCTATCTTTCATGTTAATAGATTTCTTCAGATATGTAGTAATCTTTGGCTGGCTGTCCATATTTAAGAATAGGAAATGCAAAACTTGAGAAGAAGTTTAGAGTATAAGGTGGAGCCTGTCAACTGTGGGCTTTGTGGCTGGGTAGTTTTATTTTGGAGTCTCCGATGTCACTTTAGATTTTTCATCTTAGGGTGGTAGGATTCCCCAGAGAGGTCTCTGCCAGTCTTCTGCCTGAAAAGTCAAGGCCTGGCTGCCAGTGTTATAGAGCCTAAATGGATGAAGATAGCTGGGAGTCTCAGCTTCCAGGATGCAAATATTCACTTGATCCTCCAGAGTTCACTATGGTACCCCTACTCCTAACCATGCCTGATGTCTCAGTTCAGAGACTATATTACCCTATCAAAAAAAACAAAAAACAAAAAAAAACTCTAGTACTCTGTTAGAGTACAAGTGAGGATCTGGGGATCTGACTTCTTCCTAAACAGCTTTCAGCCAGTACTTATTTTAGCATCCCCTTCAGCCCACTTCTAGAGGTCACTGGTGCCCCAGTTCTACGATTTTATGTGATTTTGTAGCATAAATATAATTTGTCTTGGTTCTCCCCAGAGCTGATTTAGTATTCAGCTTTTTCTGGTCTCCTAACTCTGTTACCACTTGTCGGTCTACTTTTCTCATTCCAACATTTTCTTGCTATTTTCTTCTGCTATCCCCGTCCCTTGAGTGTTACACCTTTATTTAAACACAAACACACACACATTGCTATTATTTTCATGGGGTTTTGAGAGAGAGAAAAATTGAATACAGGTGTTTAATTTTCCATCCTTACCTGAAAGTCTCAAGAGCAAGTATTTCTTAATTTGTATTTAACATTCAAATAGAAAAGGTGAGATTGTGAAGTACAATTAAAAATGACCATTGGAATAAAAATGTCTCACATTGCTTTTTATTCCAGTAGCTTATTGCCTAAAAAGAGGCCTGAAAATTTTTACCAGTCAGGACTCTGAATATTATATATTTAGTTCGATAATCATCTCATCCTTTTACTCATAACAAGTATACTTAAGAAGTTAGGGGAATTCCCTGGCGGTCCAGTAGTTAGGACTCCGTGATCTCACTGCCAAAGGCCCAGGTTCAATCCCTGGTCGGGGAACTAAAATTCCACAAGCTGTGCGGTGCAGCCAAATAAAAAAGTTACTGCACTGCAGTTGCCTAAAGCCCCCAAAACTATCAAAATAGGTCTTGTCGCATAAAAAATTAATTGGCTGCTTTGTTCCTACTTAGATTTTCACTAATTTGAGGATGTAATTTAAGTGACGGTTAACTGTATCACCTTTGCTTCTCTTTGTTAAAAAAAAAAAAGGAGGTCTCTATTTAAAAGTCTAATTAAGAAAGCTTCCTGAAATATTTATCTTTAAGGCATTAACCTTCACTTTTCTTTCTGTATTATGAAATAGTACAATTTCAACCATCACGAAAGACTGGTCTGTTGGTCATCTACTGCTGTGTAACAGTAAAACTTACTGGCTTAAAACAGCACACGTTTTATTTGCTCATGATTCTTTTGTTTGAGCAGTTTGTGCTGGAATCAGCTGGTCAGTTCTTCCACTGGTTTCAGTTGGAGTCAACACGTGGTTGCAATCATCTCTTTGCTCAGCCAGGCTGGACAGTCTGAAATTCTCTCCCTTACATGTCTGGTGGGTGGTGCCAGCTTGTGGCTGGGTTTCTTTCTCTACGTGGTCATTTATCTTCAGAGAGGCTAGCTCAGGCTTCTGTATGCTGGCAGTCTTGGGCCAGTGTTCCAAGTGGACGGGAGTGGGTGCTCAGAGCTTGGACCTCAGCTCAGAACTCAACAAAAATCACTTCTTCCACATTCTGTTGATGAAAGCCAGTCACAAGACATACTCAGATTCAAGAGGTGAAGAGATAGACTCTACCTCTTGATGGAAGAAGCAAGAAATTCACATCACAATGGGATGTGTATATAGGAATGGGAGGAATTGTGGCCATTTTTTGCATTCCACCACAGTCTTCCCTCTGGCATGTATTTTATTCACATTTCTCCCATTTCAGGATCCCCAAAGTTCTCATCCCAATATGACATTAGGCTCAAAGTCCAGGATCTTTTGTTCCAACATCAGGTTCAATTGGGGATGAGAATCCTTGGAAGCAGCTCTTCAGGTATAGTTCTTCTTGGACCAGAGACCTGTTAATATAAAAGACAAACTAACTGCCCCTTACGTTTCCAACAGACTGTGAGGAGAGATGGGCCCAGATAATTACAATAGATGCTTCTTCCGTTCAAAATGGAGAGCAGCAGAAGCAGAGCAGTTCTGAAATCCAGTGGGACACATGCTTCAAGCCCCTGTACTCTAGGGCCAAGAAACATGCCTTGATTAATAATCTGTTTCTGTTTCTTTCTTTGCCATATGCCTTAGATTTTTAAATTTATAGAAGTCAATAATGTGGCTATGAATCTAAAATACTTATACAGCACCATCTATAGATAGTTAAATGCTTCTTGAGAAAGTTTCCACTTGAAGTTTTAAACCATGGAGATGTTCATATCGTGAAGGATACTTGTTTATCAATTTCAGAAATTTCATAAGGTAGGTATTAAACCAAATTTTTAAAAACCTCTTCATTGCCTTTATTTCCCCCAAAGTAGTAACACATACAAAGAAAGCATAATTATAAAATAAAACTGATTTTCAGAATCTTTAAGTTGGAGAAAAATGTAAAATTTATCTGTGATATAATCTGACGATTTCTGCAACATTCAGTGGGTCTCTAGGTATGGAAAACACACGGTCTGATTATTCACTCGGGCCCTAGAATAAGGAACAAGGCAGTCCAAGCCCTGCCTGCATTCTTCAGGAGAAGGGGGCAGACAGTGAACATGTAGATACATCTCTCTCCACCCCTGCCCCAATAAAAAAAAAAAAAAATTCAAAGTAAAACTTAAGAAAATAAAACAAGGTAATAGAACAGAGAGGGAGTAACTTGTGGAGCAGGAGAGTGACAGTCCTAGCTAGGATGGTAAGGACGTGACATTTAAGTTGAGACCAAAAAGTGATGCAAAAATCTAGGAACAGCATGGGCAAAAGCCCTAGGCAATAACAAGCTGGATTTTTTCCAAGAACAGAAAAAAGGGCAATGTTGCCGGTTTACAGTGACCAAGGGGAAGAAGAAAGGAGATGAAGTCATTGGTGTAAGCAAGAACCAGACCATGTATGAGCATTTAGACCATGGAAAGGTGCTTGGGCTTTATTCAAAAATCGGTGGAATGTCATTGAAGAGCTTTAAGCAGAAGGGGGATAAGATTTTATTTATGTTTTAAAAGATCATTGCCTCATAGATTCATAGAGAATGAACTAAAGGGAGAAAGAGTGAAATTAGAATAGTCAGGCGGCTATTGCAGTAGTCCTGGAAACAGCTTTGAGGCAAGAAGTGTGAGAAAGGATCAGATTCAGGATAACATCTGGGAAGAGGAACCCAAAGAACTTGATTGGATATCGGATATGAGAGACAGAGGATCAAAGATAATTTCAAGTTTGTGACTTGAGAAATTGGGTGCATAGCAGTGCCATTTTTTAAGATGGAAAAGACCAGGGAGAAAGCAGGTTTTTCTTTGATAAGGGTGCAGATCAAAAGTTCTGTCTGGGACATGTTCGGTTTGAGTTGTCTCTTAGACTGCAAATGTGATCTCAAATAGACGATTGGACACTATATCCAACTGCCTACCAACTAGGTTTAGTAATCTATCTCAATAATTTATCATCTCGCTTTTGTGACTGTCTAACCCTGTCCTTGGGCAGTTAAGGCATTATGACCCTCATTTTCCTGACAGATTACTGTGTCTCAGAGAGACTCAGTGACCTCCCAAAACCACACAGCTAAAGTAAAAGAGCAGGACTTGAATTCAGGTCTTCAGGCAACCTGTACATGGACCTGGAGGGCACGCTCACCCCTCGCCCAGTTTCCTGCTCCAGTTTCTGTAGTCAAAGGGGGATGCAAGATAAGGACCCCATCATTAAGCTCTGCCTGCATACTCAAAGTGTCGTCCACAGTTTAGGCAATTGTTTATTTGCACTGTCAATATCAGTTAGCTCCCAGCCACATGGGGCTGTTTAAATTTTAATCAGTTTGAATTATAGTAAAAATTCACTTTCTCAGTTACACTAGCCACAGTTCAGGTGCTTAATAGATACATATGACCAATGGCTACCATATTGGATAGCACAGATTATAGAACATTTTCATTATCTTAGAAATTTTTATCCAACGGTACTGGACTCTAGCTAATTCAAACTAAAGTAATTGTGAAGACAGTGTAGTCTTATCCTCATAGCTGTGGCCTAAGAGAAAAGTTTAGGAAAAAGAAATGAGTTGTTATCTGCTTTAAAAGTGGCACGCTTCATAAGCTGATTTTATACCCGGCTCTAACAAGCACCTTTCCCCAGTTCACACCCTTGAATGCTGGCGTGTTTCTCATTTTATCGAATAGGAATATATAAGAAAGGAGCTGGGTTCTTTCCACTTTTGCAGTCCCCTAATCAAAATACATGCATATATAACATCCACGTCCCTTCCCTCCCTCCACCCACCTCCATGTGTAACACCCTCACACACAGTGCTTTGCACAGAGCAGACAGAATGCTTGCCTGCTAAACAACCAGCATATTGTGATACTCTACAACACTGCCGTGGACAGTTGGCCACAGGAGAACATATCAGTAAAGCGCAAATAACCACAGCCCCGGGAGGTCTGGAGTTAAACCTCAGTTTCACAGCGTTTTCCTTTTCTATTTCATCCCTCCTCGAGTAAAGGAGGTCGGAGCCTTCCCAGGTAAAAACCAAGAGCTGTTCTCCTCCAGGGAAGGCAGGAGGGTAGAGGTCCTGGAGGGGGTCAGCGGGAGCTTCAGGCTCAGGTCTGCCCATTACTTAGTGAGCAGGGCCTTCCTCATAGGGCAAGATGGAAGCATTCAGAAAGCCTCCTTCACACACATACACACAGGCAGACCTTCCAGCAGTTCCTTTTACAAAAGAATGGGAAGATTTGGAGCAAGGCATTTGGGGATTTTTTTAAAATTATTTATTTATTTATTTATTTTTGGCTGTGTTGGGTCTTTGTTGCTGCACGCGGGCTTTCTCTAGTTGCGGTGAGTGGGGGGCTAGTCTTCGTTGTGGTGCACAGGCTTCTCATTGTGGTGGCTTCTCTTGTTGCAGAGCACGGGCTCTAGGCGCATGGGCTTCAGTAGTTGTGGCATGTGGGCTCCGTTGTTGTGGCTCGCAGGCTCTAGAGCGCAGGCTCATTAGCTGCGGTGCACGGGCTTGGTTGCTCCGCGGCATGTGGGATCTTCCTGGACCAGGGCTCGAACCCGTGTCCCCTGCATTGGCAGGTGGATTCTCAACCACTGCGCCACCAGGGAAGCCCGGCATTTGGTTTTTTAACCCTTTCTCAACACCTGCTGGTTGTATGACTTTGGGCATGTTACAGAATTCCTCCAAGCGGTAGGATAAGGAGATAGATGTTTAGAGCCTTAATCATATAGTTGATCCTCCACCAATTCAGCAGTTTATTCCCCTCCTCACCACTGAGGGTGAAAGTAAGAACAACCTAGAACAGAAATTTCGTTCTCCCTTTAAATTTTCTTTTTTCTAATATTTCAGTTTTTTTAATAGGTTATACTTACTTATGATAAAAATGTCTTAAGTATGTACAGTGAAGTTTCCTTCCTACCTTCCCAGTCACCTAGTCCTTCCCAGAGGCAAGCAGTCTTTCCAGGTGTTTATATATCCTTCCATAGTCATTCTATGCACGCACCAGCAAACATACATGTCAACACATATATCTATGTACTCCTTTACATGTATATGTTTTCTTCTTGGACACAAATAGCTGTATGACTGTTTTGAACCTTATTTTTGCCCTGTAGTATCTTGGAGATTTTTTATATCTACACTGAGCATCCTTAATCTCTTTACAGCTGCAGTGTTCCATTGTAGAGTTGTACCATTATTTGTTTATCCGCTCCTCTGCTGATGAATTATGTATGTCATTTCCAGAGGTTTGCTATTATAACCCATGCCACAATGAACATTCTTGTACATCTGTCACTTTGCACATGGGTGAGCATACTTGTAGAATAAATTTCCAGAGAGGAATTGCTAGATCAGAGGAGATGTGATGAGGCTATATGAATAATTTTGATAGACCTGGTCAAGATGCCCTCATACAATTTGTACTTGTTTGCTGCCCAACAGCAATGTGTGAAAGCAGAGCTGAGTTTCTAAGCCTGGGTGGAACCCTCATACCTCAGAGACTGAACACCAAGTCTTCCATTTCCCAAAACAGCTCCACTTACATGGTGTTTGTGTGTGATTTCATTTGAAGAGGGTTGTTTTGTAAGTGGCTAAGAAAAGCTTGAGAACCATGATGTAGGAAGTCATCACTGTTCTTTCTCTTAGCCCTCCAGTTTGAAGGAATGACAGAGAAAATGAGATTGCTCCACACCCTACAAGAAGATCCTTAGACATGTAATGTGGAGAGAATAGTTCATATGGTAGCTGGAAAGATGGAGTGGGTAGAAAGATTTCCAGGAAGCAGAAATAGAGGCCAAGGTATAATGAGATGAGAGTTAGTCTCATAGGCCCCCACTTTAGCTGGGGTTTTCCAGAAGATCTCATTTGTTCTCATTTGAGCCAACTTTAAGGGCTTATCATATGCCAAACCCCGTACCAGTACTGGAAATAGAGATGCACATGGTCGGTCCCTGCTTTGGAGAAGCTCTTACAGAGAAGACAGTCATGTAGGCAGACAGGTTCTATATAATGTTATAGAAACAACAGCAATGGTGACAGCTAACCCTGAGAGCTGATTAAATGCCAGACTCAGGCTCAGCAGTGCTCCTCATCTCACCTAATTCTGCAGAAACCCTATGAAAGTGATTACAGTGCTATCCCATTTCACAGATGAGGAAACCAAGACCCAGGGAAGTTGAGGGACAGTCCCAACACCACATAGTAAGTGGCAAAGCTGGGGTTCAGGCTGAGGTCTGTCTCACTTCAAAGTCTTAAGGGAAAGTGGGTGTGATGCTGAAGCTAAACTTTCATCTCTCTCCTTCATGAAATGGTTTTCTGCTCCCTTCTCTTTTCGTAGCACCACATTACTCTTCAGGGTGCAGGTGGGGGAGTCAGAGAAGACCCCTGGAGGGAGATGTGACCTGAGCTGAGGCTCTAAGGATAAGTAGAAACAAGGAGAGCATTCCCAGCAGAGCAACTCTTGGGCTGATCCCCAGGAGAGCCAACCTCCAGGAGTCAGAAGTTTCTGCCCCAGGGAGGCAAGTGAGTGGCATGGATAAGATGACAGCCTCTGGAGCCAGACTGCCTGAGTTCAGATCCTGGCTCTGACCCTTACTGAGTGACTTGGGTGCATCACTTAACCTCTCTGGTTCTTCACCTGTAACATGGGGCTGTACAGTACTGACCTCCCGGCTTATTATAAGCATGGAATGAGTTACCATATCTGGAGCTTAGAATAGTGCCTGGCAGCGCATGCTCTATACATTTGTTCCCACTGTAGAATCTCCAGGATCCAGGTACAACCTAGATGTAAAGAAGAGGAAAACAAAATTGTGAAGTTCGCCTGTGGTGCTTATTATAGAGAACTGTTACATGAGCTCCCAAAATGTAATGGGGTGCTATCAAAAAAAGAAGGAAGCGGAAAACCATTTAATGGAGGAGGGACATGCGCTTTTAGCCCAGAATTGTCTTGTCAAGCGTGGTCATGCTTATCAGCTTTCAGTTATCTGAAATTGTGAGTCAAAAATGGGCTTTTTTATTTGTTGTCTACTTCTTTATGACATCTTTATTGGTATTAAAGTGTATTGGTCTGTCTCAAATAAGGTGAAAAAGCAGAGAAGGAGAAAATAAAAGGAACTACATTTGATGTAACTCTTAGCTTTCCGCTCTTCCTCTTTGATGCCATAAAATGTTTTCAGAGAACCCTAGAGAAGATATAAATGCTGCAGCTTTCTCATTTACCCACATAGCATTTATCTCTCCTCCACCAAGTCAAATTACTTTTTTCTGAGACCAATATTCTATAACAGAATACAAGAGAAGTAGAAATGAGAGGAAAGTCCTTCTCCAAGAAATCGGTCCATGTGACTTACATTTTGTCTTCATATTCTCTGGCCTTTTTCTCCTTTACCCCAAACTCACATTCCCATTTCTATTCCCAAGCCAAACCCCATGCTTGGACCACCCTTTCTCCAGGCCAGTTTTATCTCTGAATGATCTGAGCAACACCTAAGAATTCATCTTCTTGGGAAAAGAAATTTTAATAGAGAGAGAGGAGAGAGTACTGAACTCTTTGGGTGGCAGAAGTGCAGTTGGAGGGGTGGCAAGACTTGCTGAGGAAGGTGACTTCTGAGTTGGATTTTGAGGGCGATGGCTGCTACCATTGATAAGCCTTGCATGGTGTCCAATTCATGCAAAGTACCAAATAAAAGTCTGCTGAGTTAATAAACTTTATAATTTATGAGCAATTATACTTTCCCAGTATCTCTAATATTCTACCATTTAACACGTTCTTGGGAGGGGAAGACCTGGCCACTTCATGCTGCATTGTATGGTCCTGGAAGCTCTATCTGTTACCTGGAAAACCTCTCAGTAGGGTAGGAACACCTACTGGGAACTCAGTGTTGTGGGGTGTGTGTGTGTGTATGAGTCCTGTGAGAAACTGCGGAGGCTGGGTGGGCCCTTGGCTGAGAGAGCAGCAATCTTAAGTACATGCTCTAGAAGAGAGGGGGGCCCCTTCCAGGAGAGGAGGAACATGGGAAAGGAACAAAGAGAGGCAATTTCTAGAGACTCACCTCTGACCTCACCCCTGAGCCAGGCCAGAGCTCATTACCTAACTCTTGTGTCTTTCACCCAAACCAGTTTCAGATATTAAAATTCCTGAAAATGACATAGGAGGGGATGAGGTAGACGACAAAAGGAGATAAAAACAAAATGAATTTTTAGTTGAATTTATCTAATGACCTTACTGAGAAAAAAAAAAAAAACAAGATATGAGGCTTAGCCTCGGTATTAGTTGAAAGTTACTTAATTTCATTTAGCTCCAGCTCTTTCCTGACATAATGGTGTGAATATTCTCAGGAGGCTGAGAACCAAACTGCTGAGATTTGTGAGCCTCTTGCCTCTGGTGTGATCTCTGGGTGCTCTCATGCTGTTCCAGACATACCCTCTCTGTGACAGATGGGAGACACCTCTATCTAAGTCACACCAAATTATATCAAAGATTAGCTCCCTTGCCTCCAATTAATCCTCAACTTGTGCTTTCAATCTGTGTGTGCAGCTTCATCATACACAACAAAGACACTTTCTTCAACAATGCCACGAGAAGTAGAATTGTACATCATATTTTACAAAGAATAAAGTATGAAGAAGGAAAAAACAAAATTGGTAAGTAGTATATTATTATAACAAGCTACATCTGATTTGGGGGACTACAGACTCTTCCTTTGGTTTTATTAAGTTGATATCAATTCTAGAAATGCTCATCATTCATAAAGCCTCTAACTGCATACTCCCTTGATGGATAACTGAGAAGTGTAAAATCTTAATAGAATCCTTAGATCGCTTTTTAAAAAAATAACATGGCATCTCCTTTATCGAAGATCATGGAGAAGTGCTCTCAGTTCAACAAATATGTAAGGAGCGCCCATTATGTGCCAGGTACTGGGTGAGGGGTTGGGGAGATAAGCATAGGTTCAAGGAGTTGAAAACAGACAGTAAAGAAGTAAATACAATACAAAACACGAAGAAATCGAAATGGATGATGTTTCCAAGATAGACTGCTACAGGGTGGGGGTGAGTTCAAGCCGAGATGGATGGAGTGGTCAGGGAAAGCGTTTCTGAGAAGCTGAATCTGCACTGAAACCTGAATGACAAGAGGGAGCCAGTGTGGGAAGATGGAGAAGCAGGTGTTCCAGGCACAGGGAACAGCAAGGGCAGAGCAGGGCTGTCACACATAAGTAAATCCTCCGAATAATCGCCTCCCCCAGCAAATAACCTCCACACATTATATTTGGGGCATTTGTATGAGAGTCCTTCCATAATATATGACCAAATATCCTTCCTTATTAAACAGATTACTGTTTATCAGGAGGATTTGGGTGGCTTTGTTTTGGGTATCTCTGTCCCAGTGAGATTTTTAATCAATACTTTGAAGAATGACCTATATCAGTCAGGGTCTCATCAGGACACAAAAGCCACACAGAATTTGAACAGGGAAAGTTAATATAAGTAACTAACTGTGACAGAGGTTTGGAGTTAATGGAGGATTGGCTAGTAAAGGGTAAGAAGAACTCTAAAGAATAGAAGAATAGCAAATATTAGGAGCTGCCACCACCCCTACAAAGACTTCCCACAACAAAGCTGAGATGTAGACCTTGTTGGAAAGGGTGCAGCTGTGGTTCACTAGGTGGCAGAGCAGTTTGCTGGGGGTTCTGTGCCAGTAGGACTCTGCGAATCTGCCATCTCAAGTACTGGGAGAAGCTGCCTGGAGGGGTTCCAAGGAAGCCATTCATTGGGAGGTGTTGCACCAGCGTTATTACTCTGTGAAGCTGTTCAGGGGGACACCCGCCCTTAAGGAGGTGCCAGGGCTGCTGGCCCCCATGCACTGCAGGTGCTGGATCCCACAGAAGCTATGAGCTGCAGAAGCCTACTAGGAAGGACATGCTAGTACCAGGAGGACAAACTCCTTCCTCCCCTATTGTCTCTCCAATTCCTTCTGCTGACAAAGCTTAACGTTGTAACACCTGGCAAAGGAGAAATATTTACAAGGTCCAGCTCCATTATTGCAAAGCAGGCAATGAACCTGTATTTGGAGCTAAGGGGCAATAAATTGATAACTGGCACAGAGCCTAAACAGTCTTCTCGTCAGGCTTTCAGGTGGGGTGGAGGCTGGAAGGGTGCATTATGTTAGTCACTGGAGTCAGATCCTAATAGATCTCAGTGATCTGGCAATCTCAGCCACATCCAAAAGATGGCATTTAATAGTTTGTAAATGTAAAGTGCTGCGCTCAAACTCAGCGAAACAGCTACCCTGATACCGTGTGGGAGAAATGTTGCTCAACACATCATGAAGAGGGATAGACTTGGGAGGTTTAGTTGAATGCAAGTGTGAGTCACTAGTATGCCGAAGCTGCAAAAAACTACTTTGATCCCAAGCTGCATAAATTAAAATACTATAGGGAGAAACAGATACCTAGTCCAGATCTGAATACACCTGGAATCATATGTTCAGTGAGTCAATGTAGGTGGGTATGGTGAAGTTGAACCTGATTTAGGGCTTTCTTGACTTCGATGGGGTTGTAGGTTAGCACGTTCTCATATTCTCTGCAGCAGTCACCCATCCTTGGGACACATTCCCCCACCCCACCACCCCCAGTAATGTCCTCCATGGCCATTCTAGCTCCAAGGATTTCCTCTTCTGAATTCCAATGGCAATTATTTTTGCAGTGTCTATTTGACAATCATGTACAACTCTTCTTTCATTACACTGAATTATTTACTTTCAATGGCATTATGAAAATTCTACCAACTAAAGAGAACCACTGTTGACATTTTTGTGTACCAAATAACTTAAGTATCACATTAATTACTCTTTTCATCTTTATACCCCATTTGTCCACGTGATATTTTTTAACAAACTTAGGATGTGCTATACATACTTTTATCATACTTTTCTTGGTTAACATCATATCAGGAACATGCTAGAAAACAAGTGGAAGTGAAATGATTATGGCAGTAGCTATTCTGGATTATTTCATAACATGCAAATAATTTTTAAAAGCAGTCCCTTCACTAATATTGGTAGTATAATACCAGCACACCTCACAACTCATTATAACATACTAGGGTGTTGAAAATCTGCAGCTAAAAACTGCTAATCTAGATAATAAGCTCCTCAATTTTAAATAAGTTGCCTTATTCACCTTTGTACCATCATTGCCTAGCACAGTATCTGGCATATAGGAGGAGTGCTTGTTGAACTGAACTGAAAATCTTTTAAACATGATCAATGTCTAACCATCAGCATTCTTACACAATCAAAGACTGTGTACAGTGAGGCCATATAGCAATTATTGTGCTTAACTTTTGCATCTCAAAATGTGGGCTATTTTTACAACTAGTCAAGATGGAGACAGAAAAGGGGCAAAGACAATAATGTAGTATTGTTACTAGTAAGAAATGATCGTTGTAAAAGTTTCTCTCATTTGATGAAAGAAGGAGAATTCTCTTCAAGAACCCCAGTGATTTGAAAATCAGTAATGACGAACTGAAAAAATATCTGGTTAGAAATGACCGATCTCAGAATAAATTACTAACCCAAGATCAGACATTATGCTGAAAAATACGGAGTAGAACTATAAATGCTCTGTTGACCCAATGTTTCATTATCATCTTTGGTTTCATAAATAAAAGAAACAACATGTTAGAAGAAAATTTAATTTATTGATAGAATTAATGTTTATCCTGTGTTATTTTCTGCCTGAAACTCTTTCTGAAAGTGGCATCTTGCATGAGCCAACATTGATTAGAGATAATACAAAAATACTGTTTGTAAACATGATTTATAAGGGTATTTCAGTGGAGCAAAGTTTACCACTATGTAAGTTTTTCAATTTCACTCTGAGTTTATTACAACTCTGAAAATCAAACCTAGTGAAATCCATTTTCAAAATAGAGTAATTAATAGATCAACAAAGATTTATTTAACAATATAAGTGCATAAAATAAATCTTGAGATGAAGTCATATTTTCAAAACTGGTGCTCAAAGGGGAAGTTAGTAAGGTGATAGATTTTAAATATTAACTACTTTCTTACTTTTCAGGTCTGTGATAAATTATCATAAATTTACAAAGCTCATCATAAGAAGTCTCTTATTAGGTCCCCGTGAATCTTATTTTTTCTATTATTCCGGGATATTTGAAAGTTATTGATGATATATGTAGAATTCTTGATAGAGGCTCCAGAAAATCAAAGCTTTCTACATAATCATTTATTCATTCATTACAAAGGTATTTATTGAGGGCCTCCTGTGTGCTAGACAAAATACAAAGCCCTATGGATATTTGTATTTCAGATGCTTTTCTTAGACATTTAGTGTTAATGTCAAAGCATCTTAAAATACATTTAATCATGTTACCATGATTAAAAATACCTAAACATTAATTGACCCTCCATCAATAAAAAGTCAATCAGTGCATGTTCCATTTTCCAGTTAGGCTAAGCCTCTGGACTCTAATTAGGATCTAAAGCATGGAGAGTACTCATCTATAAGCCACTTGAGAGACACCCTTCCAGTCATCTTCTTTGAAGTACATTTTAGGAAGTAGTATTATTCTTGATCTGAAAGAAACTTTAGAGATCAAAACATTATACTTCCACTTCCGGCCAAGATGGAGTAACAGGCACAAGATTTGCTCTCCCACCTGAAACAATCAAAAAAGGAAAAACAAAAATGTATGAGACAGCTATTTTCAAGACACTGAACATTGGGCAGTCAAGAACAGGGAAGCCTGAGGACAGAAAACAAATGAGGTGAGCCCTACAATTGCCCCAGCTTACTACAGTGAGATGGTTTCTAGACAGCAACACAGGGAAAAAGAATCCAGGCAGAACCTGGTAGACTCCCTGAGTTGAAGAGATGTTGCCGAGAGTCCAGGGAGACCAAGGCAGCCAGAGTTCACAGGACAACGTACCAGAAAGCAGAGAGCTTCCCAGAGAACCCTGAAGATCTGCAGAGGGCCACCTCAAGTATTTAGCAGAGTACTGATTAGTACACACATCAGGAAACTACCCAAGGCCAGAGAAAGAGCAATCCAAAAGGATTTCCAATGAGATTGAACACCTCATAATTCACAAAGCATTAAATATAAATGGTCTGAAAATCCCAGTCCAAAATTCAGAAGTTGACATTAAATTTAAAACGCAAGACCTAATTTTTTTGCTGCCTGCAAAAAAACACTGTTTAAAGACACAAATAGGTTAAAAGTAAAAGGATCAAAAAATATATATATAGCACACTAACCAAAAGAAAGCTGAAGTGGCTATATTGATATCAGACAAAATAGATTTCAGAGCAAAGACTATTACCAGGGATAAAGAAGGCCACCTTACAGTGATGGAGGAGTCAGTTCATCTGGAGGACATAACAATCCTAAATGTTTATACGCTTAATAACAGAGCTTCAAACTACATGAAGCAAGAACTGCTGAGAGAAATAGGCAAGTCCATAATTATACTCAGAAGTTTCAATACCCGTTTTTCAATAATTAATAGAACAAGTAGACAGAAAATCAGTAGGGGTTAGAAGAACTGAACAAACATTACAGTGCAATTAACTTAATTGATCTTTTAGACCACTTTACCACCAACAGTAGAATACCCGGTTTTTTAAGTGCACGCAGAACATTACCAAGAGACCATACCTGGGGACATAAAACAAGACTTAATTCTTTGACCACAATGGAATTAAATTAGACATCAGTAAGACCATCTCTGGAAAATTTACAAATATTTAAAACTAAATAATATATTTTTAAATAACTCATGGGTGAAAGGAGTCAAAAGGGAAATCAGAAAGTTGCTGTATTCAATGAAAACACAGTATATCAAAAAGTGTGCAGTACTTAGGGAGAAATTTATAGCACTATATGCCTATACAGGAAAAGAAATGTCCCAAATTAATGACCTCTCCTTCCACCTTAAGAAACTAGTGGGGGGAAAGGAAATTAAATCTAAAGTAATCTAGAGTAGGTAGATGAAAGGAAATAATAAAAATCAGAGAAGAAATCAATGAAATGGAAAACAGAAAAAAATAGAGAAAATCAATGAAACCAAAAGCTGGTTCTTTGAAAAAAATTCATACACCTGTGGTGGACACACCCTAGGGTGACTCCCCAATGTGTAGTCCCTTCCCCTTAAGTGTGGGTGGAAACTGTGGCTTATATCTAACCAATAAAACATTGCAAATCCACGTATCCAATACCCCTCTCCTATTTTATGGATGAGAAAATTGAGGCCTGAGGACAAGAGGACTTTCCAAAGTCATCCCACTAGTCTAATGCAGAGGAGTTACGTTTGTCCATATTAAAGCTTCTGGATGAAAATGGGAGAGCTCCTGGTGGAAAATCATCTTTTTGGTATGATTAATTCATCCACTTCTCTCAGCGCACGTGCTTCTCTATGCCAAGCACCATGCTAGGTGTGCTTCATTGTTTTGTTTCTGTTTGAAAACCTGATTTTCTAGTCCTTGATTCCAGTTTCCTAGCAGATAGCAAAACTTTCTAAACTGTTGTCCCCAAGTAGTTGTGAACCACTTTTGAAAACGTAGATTGTTTTCTCCAAAAACTACCACCCTTACATTAGTCTTACATTGTGAGGATTTAAACTCAGTATTGATTCACATTGGACTTTTTTATTGTTATAGGTCTGAATCGTTTGCTTACTAATGGCTCCTATGAAGCTGCATTTCCTCTGCACGAGGTATTGTCCTGCCTTTTCTCCTTCTCTGTCAATTCCGTGTTATTAAATCAGCTTCTGGGGATAGTGATTAATTGAGTTTGTTGATATGATATTTGTTCAGAATAAATTTAATTTGTTCATTGGGTAGTTGGGGAGGGCCTATTTGCATTGTGATATCTCTCCCCCAGCGTAGATTTATTTCTCTCTGTCTTTTTATTCTAATTGCATGAGTACTTGAATCAAGAGTCACTCAGCGTGAATTTAGAGGAATAGCTGAGGGACCCCAAGTCATAAAATTAAAGAGGCATTGAAAATTTGCATGAGGCGCCAGACCCAGGGGGAAAATGTCTCTGAAATATGTAGTCTCTGCAACAAAAAATTTTATAGCTAATCCTTAGAGAGTGGGAGGAAGCCATTTTGCAGAGTCTCTAGGAACTAAAGGATGATAAATAGAAATTAATAGTATTGTACTTATTGTTGCTTAAGATGTATAAATTTTTATATTCTCCTTATTTACTACATGGTCTTTGTCATCTCTAAGGACTTTTAGAAATGTAACTGTGATCACCCTTAACTCTGTTTCCCCCATTAGACTTTGGGTAATTTAACCCAGAATTCACTTTATATACATGGGTTTTCAGGGACGTAATTCTCATGACTGGTGAGAGATTACTATCATTTTCATGGTACTGAGCCCCTACTCTGTACCAGTCGCAGTACAACACAGAGAACACAAAGATAAATTTCATAGCCCATATCCTCTAGGACCTCACACAGTAGCCAGGGTGAAACTACTGTTAGAGAGATTTTCCGAAAAAATCTTCTATGAGAAACAATGGCCAATTAAGCTTGGAGGACAGTTCCAACTATCCACCAATGGCAAGTCCTTCCAAAATATACTTCTTATTTGGCTTATGGTGTTTCTTCTCTTGATTTTAAACACCAGGAGGATGGAGAGGATGGTGTAGAATTTTTAAGCCTTTTTCATTAAGGAAACTAGAGGCTTTGGTCTGAGACCCTATTACAGACAGCCATGAAACCTTTTTTGAGTGATCCTTTTTGTGTAACAGAAGCAAACATTTTGACACAACGGTTCACACACAGGTGTTTCTGAATGTTAAAGACAGATGTCCCCAAAGCATATCATGTGGTTATTAGTTGGCATTGCCCCCAAAAAAAGGGTTTCAGTGATGACTGCATCCTCCCCATGCCCATCCCTTGCCCACGGTAAGGGCAGTGTCTGAACAGTGGTAGGTGGACAGAAGTTTCTGTGCAGGCAAGTGGGTGGTGGGCATGAGGGAGTCTGAGGAGATGCAGCTGTGAAACCCCAGAGTAACTCCAGGCCTTCTCTGTGGTTTTCATATCTTGCTAAAGCCCTGTATTTTATAAAAAGAGAGCTTCCAAATTAGTAATAGCAGCTGCAGTAATAACAGAATCGCTCTTTTGACTTTCTGCTCTCAGTTTAACTTGATTATATTATTGGACCACATAACAACCTTCAGAGGCAGGAAGGGCAGCTCTTGTTGCCTTGTTTTATGGTAAAAATTTAAATAGAGGTTTAGAGAAATGTTAGAGTGAGTTGGTGGTTGAGCTGAGCTAGAACCTGAGTTCCTTGTCTCTCGGGCCTCTTCACTTTCCACTGAGAAAAGGACTTCTCAAGTTAAAATGTCAAAAATTAGTTCACCTCCAGAAAGTACCTGTTCTATTTGTGAAACTAGCATTTCCACTAACTGAACTTAGAAACGCCCTACTCCACTGGCCCATGGTCTCCTCATTTGTTCCATGAGGAGGTTGAATTATATTTGAATTATTGTAATTTTTAGCTAACTTACCACTCTTGCATTCTAGGGTTTTCTTATAGACAAGACGATTTGACCAGGTTACAGCTATGGCTGTTTACCAACTACTCTATCTTGAGACAAGTGGAAAAGAGAACTCATAAGTCTTGGGCATGGCCTCTGGGGCAGGATGCTCTATTCATTCAAACCACAGAAGAAACCTAATGAGGCAGATGTTGTTAGTTCCCCTATGACCTGGGAATCCAAGGCTCAGAGAGTATAAGATCTCCTAGCTAAAAAGTAACAGAACTGAATTTTAACTCAGTTCAGACCTGCCTGATTCCAGCAAGCACGGGCTTTTTACTACAGGGCATCAACATCAAGATTATGTCCAGAATAACTAACCATACTGCTTTCCCTTCAATAGAATGGATCTGTTTTTTTTCTTATATCACCCCTATTGCTACTCCTGCCATAAAGGCTAGTATTACTATCAGCTTTTCCTTTCGGCTTTTGTGGGTATTACCTCACCGGCAGTGGTGTTTTTATCCAGGGAAGGTACAGAAGTAAAAACTCCATTAGAACCCACGGAGCGGTAAACCACCGCCACCTGCTCTATGAGTGCTGGGCCTCCTGGGGCGTGTGGTACAAATACCAGCCTTTGGATCTTGTAAGGTGAGTTTTTAACCAGATGCAAATATAAAGCTTACACAGGCTGATTAGGGCAGACTGTCAACTGGGACAAGCCAACATTGGGGGGGGGAAAAAAAAAACAGTCTGAGGTGCACAGCTGACACTCAAGTCTGACTTCTTCCCAAGGGGGCAGCCTAGCAGAGGACATGGGTCGTTCTTGGTAAACCTGACCTCCCTCTGATGAGAATGGTGTTTCCTCCAAAAGAGCCTTGGAAAGGGGCATGTGAGATCAGCCAGGCCTCCCCCAGGATTCCATAAGAAGCTCATCACCCATGTGACTATTAGGGACAAATTATCAATAACAGTTGTAGAGAGGTAACACTGCTTGCATATATTAGTGACAAATGGAATATTAGCTACTATTATGCAAGTCGGACATAGAGGGTTCTGTCATTCTAATAAATTTCAGGCTTACTTTAATTTTCACTTAAAACTAATAAACTTTAAAGATTGTTTGAATTCTGCAAGTCAAAAGAGTATATCTGCTTTTAACCTATGATATTTGTGCAGTGAAAATGTGTGTTTTCTTTAACTGTCTATATATGCCCAGCTTTCTGCCGTGGAGGCATTATACTCTGACATCTCATTATTTATTTAGAGACTGATTATTAAGATTGAGTAGTAACAATCCACACTTCGTGGATTCCTTATTAAAAAGAAAGTCATGTCTCATTTCCTAGACTAGCCAGATTTATTTCACTTTTCCCCGAGCCCTTAAAAAATGATGCCAGAGGAAAATGAAATAATAAGACAACTCACTTTACATTTCGTCTCCCCGGGTAGTCATTCTTCCTTCCAGAGTCCTTGTTACGAGGGTTTACTCCTGTTGACCCAAGGACGTTGATGAATTGTGTCCCCTTCTCTGTGTGAGTAGCAAATGATCCAGATGATCTGGGTGAGTGGACAGTATTTTCTGAGACGAGATCATTTGCCTTTGACCAGTCTCAATATATGATAAAATGGTAGGGAAAAAATATCAAAGCCAATTCTCTTCCCAGCCTGAGTCCCATGTTACAGGATTACATTGATTAAAAATTACAGAAGATTGCTGCAGGCAAAGCATCTCCCATCCGTGACAGTTTCTTGATTAAGATTTTATCATTTTTCAGTGAGTATTAATTAACTGCCCACTGTGTTCCTAGTACAATGCTAAGTACTATTGGCAAAGACACACAGAAGCCATGGTCTCTGGCTTTGAGAAATGCACAGTTTCCTTCAGGAAAACCGGCCCTGCAAACTTGAGACAACTGTAAAACAAGACCATGCATAATTTGGTAACGTGTGATGGAGGCCAAAAGTTTTACGACAATTAGGAAAAACGGAAAGGATCGATATGGGCCAGTGCCCCTGTGGAAGGTGCAGAGCTGAGCCCTGGAAGAGTAGTAGGATTTGTGTTGGCCAAAGGGAGGGGACATGAAAAGCACAAGCAAGGTTTGAGTGGAGTGAAGTTGTGGAGCAACTGGGGAATCTCATCTCTTAAATAGTTCTTGTCCTATATCTAGATTTTGCTTCCTCCATATCTCTGGAACCTGGCCACACCCCAGCATCTCCTCTACCACTGCTGCTTCCTTCACCTGTGACCTGGACTATGGCTGTTTTCCCCTACTTGGTCTCCCTTTTTCCTTTCTGGCCCTTCCACTCCATTCTCCACCCTGGAGACAGAATGTGAAACTGGTCATGTCTCCAGATTGGCTACAGTCCTCTCATGGCTTTTCATTTTTCTCAGGACAAAAATCAATGCATTTATCATGGTCTGCAAGGCCCATCGAGGCTTATCCTGTGCCCACCTCACCAGCCCATTTCTTATTATCAGTGTTCCAGCCACACCGCCCTTATTTCACCTGGTCCCTCCTATCACAGGGCCTTTGTAGGTTCTGTTCCCTCTGCTGGAAACACTCTAGCCCGTCCCTAACCCCACCCAGTTAACTTTCATGCATCAGCCCAATAGTCACGTCCTCAGAGAAGTCTTCCCTGGCTGGAGTTGTCACATGGCTTTGTTATATACAGTTATCGCATTGTGTTCCCCTCCTTTGTAGCTCTTTTCCCAGTTTTGTAATTATAAGCTTATTTCTTTCATTGATTTATGAGTGTCTCCTCTGTCACTCTGCAAGCTTCATAGGAGGAGGGACCAAGCTTATTTTGCTCACCATTGTGTTCTCAGAACTTAGCACAGTTTTTGGCACATAGTAGGTATTTTTTAATTTGTTGAATGAATAACTGAATATTTGTGTATCTGAATATATGTTGGAAAAGTCTTCTGGAAGTGGAAGGTTTCTGTTGGGACACAATAGAAGATGGGATAAATAAATAATCCATGCTTTTAGGAGCCATTGAGTACTCTAGGAGGAAAGCAGTACTCTAGGAGGAAAGCAGCATTTGGAAACAGATGGTCAACATTCGTTTAGAAGGAGAATAAAAAATAATTAGAATATTCTTACATTGGACTAAGAAGTAATTAACTTCTGAGTTATGAAATTTAGCTGTTGAAAGGCATAGAAAACACAATAATGATATTTAAGAAATAAAAACCAAACTTCACAGACCACAGGGCACTAGGCAGGCTGGTTAGTCTCAGGAAAATATTTATAGAGGTAGATGTCAATGCCTGTGAAGAGTCATCACTTAAAAGGGAAAGTTGCTCTCAGAATTGATTCATGTTGAATCTCAGTAATTAGAGTTCTTTCTTTGTAACATCTTACGATTCTAGCATTTTAAACATCTTGTAGAACTACAAAATATTGAAAGGGGTCTTTAAAGTTTTTCACAGTAATTTTGTTTACTATTTTTAAAAAAATATATGTAATTATAATACATGCATTACAAACAAACACACACTCAGAAATGGCAAAAATGAGATTATGTGTTGGCACCAACTCTTCAAATTCCCCTGGTTCCTTGTCAGTAACAGTATCATGTATAACTTCCTGAATGAGCTGGGTTTATTCTGTGTTTTCAGAACAAGCTTGCATATAATCCTGTTCTGTTATGGAAGGGTTCATTCTATTTCTGATCTAGAGTAATAGGAAAAGAAATTTAAGTCCAGAGCTTAAATTTGGTCAAACGTTCCATTCTCTTGGCTTACTTTGTCTGCATGGTTACCAGCAAAGCCACAACAAAGTAAAATGACTGAGCAAAGTGTTATAATGCCTAACTTTAAACACTTCAGTATAATTTGCAAGGCTGCTGTGTCTTAAACAGGCGGTACTTCGGAGAGAAGATTGGGCTGTATTTTGCCTGGTTGGGCTGGTACACCGGCATGCTCTTCCCAGCCGCTTTCATTGGATTATTTGTCTTTTTGTATGGAGTCATAACTCTGGATCACTGCCAAGTCAGGTACGGGGAGCTCTGGGTGAGCCTGTCTTTGCTGATATTTGGAGTTGGGCATTTGTGTTTTTGGGGTGTTCACAGACGATCGGCCCACTTAGCTATTCATTTTAACTTCTTTCCAATCTCTCCTGGAAAAATTCAAAACGTTCAGTTCACTAGGTCTGCCCATCCATTGCCCTTGTTGCTGTGGTCTCCAGCTACCAAGGAAGCAAAGCTCACATTTATGGGTATACAAGCCAGTACATATCCACAGAACAAATCACTTTCCTTCACTGGCTCAAAGTTGCTCTTTTTCTTGACTTTTTCACCTTTTTCTTTCTAACTAATACTGCAAAATAGTGGGTTAATCATCCTTTTTTTATCAATTATGTGTTCTTACAAGGACCCTGTAAGCTGGAAAGACATGTCACCAACTTGCTGAAAACTTGTGAATGATTCAGTGTTAACAATTGTTATCTTGGCTCTTTTGCTAGAATATAGTTTAAGGTATTCATAGAGATCTTCGTACAAGGCCGGACAGTGATCTTAAATAATATATAAATGTGCCTTTTAGAAGTGACCTGCAAAAATATTTTAATTTCTGGGGAAATTGTTAATGAGATGTGGTTTTCTCCCAGAACTAATCCCTAGTATTTTTATTTATTCCTCCATAATTTATTCTTATTTATCATGCACATAGAAATTAAGACTGGCACTGTGAGGTATCTCATTGTTCCCATAATTCAGTATGAAATTGCTTCCAACCTGTGAGGTGTTGTGAATGACTTCTGTATAACCTGAGGTATAAACAATCAATGTTTTGCTTCATGTATTTTCCTGAGCTTAACTAATTAATATGTAAAAGCCAAGAAACAGCCTCATAAATACGTAGGTTTATCAAACTATTAAACTGTGCAGGCACTTGTTTATATTAATAACTAAGAAAAGGCTAAGAAGCTTCTGAGGGCAAAAATTTAATCTACTGAATCTTATTTACTGGTCGACTATTCTGGTGAAACTGAAGGGGGAAAAAATGCTGTTATGTCATCAAAAAGCGGTCCTTTTTTGTTCTCTTTTCCAGTAAAGAAGTCTGCCAAGCTACAGATATCATCATGTGTCCTGTGTGCGATAAATACTGTCCGTTCATGAGGCTGTCAGACAGCTGCGTTTATGCCAAGGTAATTTCAAATATGCAGCATTTTAGTCAGATTGAATTTATTTATTTGTTTGTTTGTTTATATAAATTTATTTATTTATTTTTGGCTGCGTTGGGTCTTCGTTGCTGTGCGCGGGCTTTCTCTAGTTGGGGCAAGCGGGGGCTACTCTTTGTTGTGGTGCGCGGGCTTCTCCCTGCAGTGGCTTCTCGTTGCGGAGCACAGGCTCTAGGCACGTGAGCTTCAGTAGTTGTGGCATGTGGGCTCAGTAGTTGTGGCTCATGGGCTCTAGAGCGCAGGCTCAGTCATCGTGGCGCATGGGCTTAGTTGCTCCATGGCGTGTGGGATCTTCCCGGACCAGGGCTCGAACCTGTGTCCCCTGCATTGGCAGGCGGATTCTTAACCACTACGCCACCAGGGAAGTCCCAGATTGAATTTAATATACACCTTCCTGAGAGATGGTGGTGACCACATTCTCTCCGTCCTTTCTGGTCTTTGATTCTCAAGTTTACCTTGTAGGAGAGATTTACCTTCATCATTCAGTATTCTAATTCAGATATTTCTTTTACTGTATATGTATTTAAAATGTATTGGCTCTAATTATTATCACAGGAAGCAAATAGAACAGTTGATGGAATCAGAGAAAGTTAGGTTCAAATCTTGACTGTGCTGTTTACCACTTGTTATTGGAGGAACATGTTATTTAACCTCTTCTGAGCCTCAGTTTTCCCATCTGTAAAATGGAGAACATGATACTCGTTTCACATGACTGTTTTATAAGAAATGTGGTAATGAGCGTAGTGTTTAGCAAATGGTAAGGGCTCAGTAAATGACAACTGCCATCATTTTCCTCCTCTTCATCATCATTATTGTCCAAAAGACCTAAATTCAAGTTCAGGTCAGCTACTTACCTCCTTGACCTTGCACATGTACAGACTCTTTGAGCCTGAGCTTTCTCTTCTCTAAAATGCAGGCAGTGATACCTGCCCTCTCTGCCCCATGGCATGTCATGAGGACCAAAGAAGATAGTATATGTGAAAGTGCTTTGAAAAAAAAATACATAACACCATTATGTCTATATGTTATTACATACCCCTTTCTGATGTTGTACCTCACTTTATTAAAATTTTAGACACATTCATCAAATTTCTAGAGTTCATTACTGAAGGGCAGTATCACTAATGCAAAGCAATGGCTGGAGTATAGACTGATGAAGACTTTTTAAGACCCACTGCCTATCAGCTTCCCCAGATTCCAGGTGTAAAAGGGGTTGGCAGATTTTATGTAACGTCTACAGTCACTGCAGCTTGGATCCATCTAATTGTACTGTTGCCATTGCAGAGTTTTGCTCAATTTAAGTGTGGGAACATTAGATAGGCAGCCCAGGAGCCCACCCATCCATGCTGTCTCTAGCCCTGTAGGTGGCCAGTCTGGTGTGAGGAACAGCAGCCAGCTGCGATTTTACAAAGATTTGGGCTTTTAGTATGTGCTGCAAGGGACCAAGAAAGCACAAAATACTCTCTCTTCCTTTGGAGAACGTACAGATAGACCTGCCTGGATGAGGACAAATTCAACAGCGTGAGCTTGGGAAATAGAGACGTGGTGAGAATCAAAAGAGGTTGGTCAGTAATATAATTTTGTTTAAAGATCATGAGTTAAGCACGAATGACTCAGGTGTAAAAATCCTGCTTTGGGGGAATCTCAGGAGCCCAGTTTTGTTTGTTTGTTTGGATGGTGTTTGTTTGTTATGTGAAAGATCTGCCTGGAGTGAAATTCTTTTTTTTTTTTTTAGGGGACCTGTGATAATTCCTTAAAATAATCATCATGAATAGTTTAGAGTGCTCAGATTTTATAGGGCCTTCATTGGTCGCTTGTCCTACCAAACTCTCTAGCTCTAACATAATAATAATTATAATAATAGCTAGGCAACCTACATTTCTTATTTCTAATTCTCACAGCAACTTCAAGGTAGGTGTTATTATTCCCATTTTACTCAGAGACACAGAGAGGTAAAAGTTGTTTATCTGTGGTCACACAGCAGTAAGTAGCTGGCTCTTGGTTTATCTGAGTGCAAAACACGTCGCTGTGCCGTACTGAGCTTCAAGATGCTTAGATTCTAAATTTTGGATTTGGCCTTGCTTAGAAACTTAGTAAAAGGAAGGCTTAAGAGCCTCAGAATGAAATAACTGAAGTTATACAGAGTCTCCTTTAGAAAAACTTATTAGAAATGCCAGACTGATTTAATGAGACTGAGGATGCCTAGAAATATTGGATCAAATAGGAGCCCAGATCCAAGTCAGTCAGCAGCTCTTCTGCTCGTCAGGAATGTTTTATCCCTGACCCTTGCCCTTGTACTTGCAAGGGTCAGAAACTCAACCAAACCGGCTTAAGCAGAAAGGGATTTACTGGCTCATTTCACTGCAGAAGATACTAGACCAGCTCACACTGTCTGCGCAGGAGGACCTCATGCCTAGAACTGGTCATCCAGGTCCTCAGATCTCACTCTCTGGCCACCTGTCTACGTGATGATTCTGTAGACAGGTTCCCTTCTCATGACGGGAAAGATGGCTGCTGAGTGTCCCAGCCCCAGGCCTCCATCTTCCTTCCTGTATCTCCCTAAACATATTTGTACGCTTATTTTAAATTCTTGATCTGCTGTTACAGGATGTCTGTTTCAGAAGGCGTATATGGCCTACTTTGGAATGTTTTGGAGGCAGCTGTCTTCCCCAGATGTTCTGTTCTTTTGGCCTGTGGGTGCTCGTCCCACGGAGGTATCGACCACTGTGGCTGAGGGTCAGAGGCTAGGTCAGTCCTGGTGAGTTTACAGAGAGAAGAGGACAATGTGTCCCAGGCACCACTGGGTGCTGTCACTCTGTCAGAGGACTTTTCTGGTCAGAGTTTCATTTTTAAGCCTGCTTAGAACAAAGCGGAATCGGAAGGAGGCGCTCTCCCTTAATTGTAACTACCAGCCCTGGGGTTTAAAAGGGAAAGGACTGAGAAGTGAATGTCCGAGGCCAGCCAGCCGGACAGCACCTACATTCATCATCTCTCCAACAAAGCGGGACTCTTTGAGCATCCCTGATACTACCCCCAAGAATACCAGCACTTGTGATCTGACCTGTTGCAGCTGATTTCTGAGGGAGGGGAAACTAATTTTCCAATGCCATTGAGGGAGAGGCTAGATTGGAACTTAGGTATTTCTCTAACCTGTGTTCTCACTCCGCTTGGGAACCACTACCGCTCCCCGCCATCACACACACACACACACACACACACACACACACACACACACACACACACACACACACACACACCCCAGTTTAAGGTAACCTTCTGTTTCCCCTGGCATTTCTCAGGATCTTGGTTTGTGTGTTTTTGTGTTTTGTCAGTTCCTGAAATCTACTCTCCTGCTTCTCCAGGTTTGATTTTGGCAGAGGGAGCCATCAGTCTGTCCTAGCTTACCATCTTAGGAGGAATTAGAAGTCCCGATTAATTCACCCTGATTCACATATTTCCAAATCGGTAACTGCAGCGGGAAAATGTGTCTCTCCGAGTGTTTTCATACCAGTCCCAGGGAAGGACTCCGATTGGTTGTACTTGAGCCATGTTACCCAGAGAAGGAGGAAAAATGATCCCCACAGCCTAAAACAATGACAACCACAATCCGTTCCAGAATCTTCCCTGATGGTGCAGGGAGTGTCCACCAGGAAATACCCTAGGAGGGAGCACGAACCAACCACTTACCACCGAGGCTTTCAGGCTTGATTTGATGCTGACCACCTGATATACATAGTGTAACACTCCTTCTGGCATCGAAATAAGTTGGCTTTAGACTTTTGTCTCACACTAGGTGTTTGAATGCTTCCCATCTCTCCTGTGTTTAAAGAAAGAAAAGTAATAAACTTTTGGAAAATTTTGAAATACTTCACAATCTGAAATAATAGGAAAAGACCTGTTTATACTTGGCACGTTCTCCAAGGGACAGTAAAGTATACTTTATAGAGAGCTATAAAGCACCAAAAAAAAAAGGTTATGCTTTACGAACGTACCAGTCATCATTTCAATTTGGCTTGACGTTGGTGTGATTTATCCTGGAGGTGGAAATGAGCTTGGCAGTGTTACAGCAAAAATAGATATTTTTGCTTTCTGCTATGATGATTGCAATAGAATATATTATTCTAACAATAAAGTATTTGCTAGCTGTCTTTGTGTTATGTGTAAGAGGTAAATGTAGTGATTACCTGAGGCTTTAATAAAGGTAGAAGTGGTTTGTGTTAATGGGTTTCTCTTCTTTATAATGCCATAGTCCAGAGGGCAGCCCAGAAAATGTTTGCTCAAAACTACACACACAAAATGGCCATGTTTTCAAAGAGAATAAATGAAGCATTAAAAATAGTGCTGGGGAAATCAGAAACCTTTACAGCAGCAACATTAATACCTGCCTGGTCTTTTTTTTTTTTTTTTTTTTAATTTATTTATTTTTGGCTGTGTTGGGTCTTCATTGCTGCGCGCGGGCTTTCTCTAGTTGTGGCGAGCAGGGGCTACTCTTCGTTGAGGTGCGCAGGCTTCTCATTGAGGTGACTTCTCTTGTTGCGGAGCACAGGCTCTAGGCGTGTGGGCTTCAGTAGTTGTGGCACGTGGGCTCAGTAGTTGTGGCTTGCAGGCTCTAGAGTGCAGCCTCAGTAGTTGCGGCGCACGGGCTTTGCTGTTCCGTGGCATGTGGGATATTCCCGGACCAGGGCTCGAACCCGTGTCCCCTGCATTGGTAGGTGGATTCTTAACCACTGTGCCACCAGGGAAGCCCCCTACCTGGTCTTAAATATAAATCTATCCACATGAGATATGCATGTGTATTAGTTTTTATAATGTGCAAAAGGAAATTCTTAATAGCACCATTGGGGCTGCTGATAAATGCTCAACTAAGTGATAGCCCCATAAATGGAACAAATTCTCCTTTCCATATCCAAACTATTTCACAGAAAAAAATCCCTTCTTCCTTATGGTCCAAAAGGAATATCCCTGTCAAATTCATTGCATTGTCAGAGCTATTTTTACAGAACGTGAAAAAAAAAGCACGTGAATTGCAATATTGTATATAGGAAATTAGTTTAACTATGACTCATAATGTTCCCAGGTAACCCACCTTTTTGACAATGGAGCCACTGTCTTCTTTGCTGTTTTCATGGCAGTCTGGGGTAAGTGTTCTACATTCGTATAACTTGTTCCCATCATCTGCTCTATGATATGTTCCTTTAAAGTCTGATTTTGGATATGAGAGGAAGAAGCTTGAGTAAATTCAGTTGGCTGTTGTATTAGACACAAGTCGATAAATAATTCATTTGGTTTATTTTAAAAGTGATGTTGTAGAGGAGAACATGTCTTATTTCTCTTAAGCCTTCAACAGTTTCATCAGCATTCCATTATTGGAGTAAAATTCACCTTCTGTTGGAGACAAAAATAAAGCTTATGGTATACCAAAAGGTCTGCTGAGACCTGAGTACCCATCTTAGTATATATAGCACTTCCTGTTGTGAGTGGAATATTTTCATCTGACTAATATGTGAGTACCCACCTCTAGGCTTCTTCCAGTTCTGGTCAAAATGACTCCTCATAAACTAGATCTACTCACAATACTGAATTGAGTCCTTCTAAATCACTTCAAGCCAATAGCCCTATAATAACAAGGTATGATAGAACATTCACTTAAAGAATTCCTTAGCCCAAAGAAGTTACTTAACCCACTTTTTGGTAAAATGGGTTTAATAATATCTTCCTAGTCAAATAATTATAGAGCTCTAACTTAATAGTATAGAAAAGAGTCTGGACAAATACATAATGAACGATGAACGGCGGTTACCTTTGGAGAGGAGGTTACCTTTCATGGAAAGGTAGGTGGCCAGTGATGAGAGTCAGGCCTTTTACACTATATATTTTCTGTTTGGTTTGAATTTTTTGACAATGATTATGCATTTTTTCTAGAACTTAAAAAGCCAAAATCTGAATTTTGAGGTTATAGAACTCTACTAACTCAAGGCTTAGGTTCATGTTGTTCCTTATGTATGGAATGAATATCAGAATCTTTGCCATCTTTCAGGGCCTAGCTGAAGTGGCATCTTCTCCAGCCAGAAGATGTCTTCCTCCTTTGAATTTCCATAGCATTTGGTTTATGCCATTCTTTGGGCAGTAATAATGATTTGCATACACAATTTTTCTCCCCTAATAGGTTCATGGTCCTCAAGGACTATTATGGTCATGGAAAACCTTATGCATTTCTTTTGAAGACAGAGAGATTAATATTCATTAGATGGGTGGATGGATAAATGGATGGATTGGGGAAAAAAGAAGGGAAAGAGAAGAAAATTACCGAAAGAGTTTCTTTATAAGACAATCAATATGTTTAACTGGTCTCTTTGGCATGTAGAAATATAAAACCTTGTTTTCTTTGGGAGGTTTGTTCTAGATATGTTATGTCTTCTTTACCTCGAGCTCTTCAAAAGCAAATTGTCCCACCCACCACAGCTCTGTTGAAGGAACATTTTTGAACCCTATCACTCCAGCCCCTTTCACCCAGTGGGCATTTGTCCCAAGAATAGTCAAACCATAGGTTGGTAAGTGGCCTGAGAGAAGGTTCTGCCCAAACAGGAACTGGCAATGCCACCCAGAGTCTTATTCTTAAGAATGTGGATTGGCAAATGTGGAGCGACACAAGAGAGTTAGCAGTAGAAACAGGCACTGAAAGATGCAGAGAGGGAAGAAACGGGAGGGAGGAAGGGAGAGAGAGAGATTGAGATTGACCAGCAGGTAGAATTGGGGACCAGGAGGAATTATGAGCAGGTTGAGTTTATGAGAAATTGAACCTAGAAATAAGCAGAAGCAAAAAACTAGTGGCAAAAATGAGAATAGAGGGTACAGAAGCCAACTAGTAGCCATCTGGGAGAAAATGCAAGACAATCCCCCAAAGAGAAGCAAAGAAAGAGTGTGGCCAAGTCATGTTATTAGTGGAGTATCAGGGTGAAGACCCAGGGTCTCTTGTGGCTGTAGTCTCTCAAGCTGCTGGCTTCCATATCCTGTCTGAATAGGTCCAGTCTTTTAATTCCCATGGGATTCCTGCCTCCCTTGGTGGGCCTTGCGAAAGCCCTCACTATTTGTGCTACCCCTTACTGCATCTCTTGCAAACCAAGGAAGCTAACCATAATAGAGTTTTGGTTACAGGAATGACCTCTCAGGTCAAGAATGTGTATCTGGCTTTTCTAGAACATATTAGTATTGGTAGCCATGATCACGAAATATAATAAGACATCCAGTACTTCAGCTTTGCCATGATCACAAATGAGGAGACTCTGGAAAATGTATTCATTTCCTAAACCAGTGGTTCCCAAACTTTTTCAAGTCATGACACACATAGAAAATGATAATATTTGCACAGAATGCTGTTGTCCGTGAAGGAACCTGCTCATGGCCAGGGATAATACTGCCCTAAGAATCTTAGCCTCCCCCCAAACTGATGGGATTATCACCTCTGGCAGACCGATAATCCATTCCTGGCACACATATTGGGAAGCTCTGTTTTGGGCTACTGGTCTACTGTGTAATAGGTTAATACTTCTGTCGAGAGAGTGGTATTCGGAAGAATTAACACACAAAACTCCCTTATCCATTTCAGTGTTCCACCAATTTTACATATACTTTGACTGAAATAATATTTTCTTCTCCCACAGTTACCCAGAAGTAAAATCCTGGTAGAATGATAATAGTCTATAAGGTAGAGGTTGTCATCTCCACCCCTCACCCAGTACCACCATTGTAAAGGGGATGGCATCCCTTTCTTGCAAGTTGGAATGTCTTATACTGGGGATAACAGACAGACTTCATTATTTTATCTCTGCCAACCTCAGTGGACTGTTAATGGCTGCCTGGAGCATGGAGGCTGCAAGTAGGTGGGCTGGAGATCTGACGGTCCTTGTGCCGTGGAGGGTACTCAGTAAGAATCTGATAGATGTTTTGTAATAACCTTTGAGCAAAGGGAACATTTTAGGGCCATTCCAGGCAACGCAAGCCTGGAATAATTCATTTTCTGAATTGCTTTGTCTTCGTGGACAACTTATTACTTAAATCTTGTATTGTTCCCAGTTTGAGAAAAAGAATCATTTACCCCAGGTGTTTGTTTGTAGACAGGGCTTTCTTTGCCTTTTGCAGAAATCTAGAATAGCCAATAACAGTAATAGTTAGAATAATAGCATACACTTATTGAGGGCTTACTATATTAAGCATTGTTCAGTATCATCTCAGTTAATCTGTATAGCAACCTTTGAGGAAGGGGCTGTTACTATTCCCATGTGATAGATGAGAAAATTGAGGCAGTAGCTAGAAAAAAGTGGTAAAGCCAAGAGTTAAATTAGACAAGCTTTTAGCTCCTCCACTCCACTGCTAGGACCATGTGCTGTCTGTAATCCTGTTTGCTTCTGTTTCACGGATCTGAACTTTAAAATAAAGGACTGTTACACTCGTCCCAGGCCCAGTATAAACGCTGCTTTGTGATGGTGGTGTTCTATAAAAGCATATCAGTTCTAACGGAGCTCGGTTTAATGGTCTCAGGATCATCCTTTAGAGTTGACAAGTTACAACATTTAGGAAAACAAATGCACTTTATTTTCGGGAAATTGCTAGATATGGAGATGATGAGAACAGATGTAAGGGGTTTAAAAGCCCTCAGAAGGGATGGGGTTGGTGTGTCTGTTTTGTTGCCTTTTGCTTTGTATGTTCACCAGAGAAACAATAAGGCTCCATTTGGAAACAGTCTGTAGTTGCTGGAAGGGCCTTTGTGTGGGGTTAGAAATCTTGACAGAACTCCACCACCTTTGTTCTTGTTCACACTCGTGTGATGGCAGGGCCTCCTAGGGACTATTCTGTGAGCCTAGGGCTCTGGGCTTGAATCAGAGTGGCTCTTTCCTCAATGATCATTTTGGTTCAGAAAGATTCAAGGGACAGAACAATTGTGGTCTAAATTAGCTCTCTCCCTAGGGGAAAAAAAATGAGTCATTAGGGAGTTTGATACTGGCAGAGACTTGGCAGGAAGCATATTATCTCGCTCTGTTCTTTGTTTCTGTTTTCTTTTTTTCTTTTTTATTCTTCTTCCTTTTTTTTTTCCTCTTTCAAGTGTTGCCAAAAATTAAATTATCCCCAGTAAACAAACAAATCGAGGTCCTCAGAGCTTTCCAATCAATATCGCAAGATTGCTGTTGTTTAAATGCAAATTCAAAGATTCTGCATATGGTCCCATCAGTAATTTAAGAATGAAGTATGTTTCATTTTTTGAAAATAAATTTTATAATAATTTGCCTTTTGTTTTTAGATATTTACACGAATTTTATTTTTATAATCTTATCTATATATCCAATGAAAAATGGTGATTGTATATTCAGAAAATGAAAACGTATACATTTACTAAATGCCTACTAGGTGTGTAGGTGCAGTCACATAGGACACCTCATCAATTTCTCATGACCCACCAGGAAGAAATTCCTATCTCCATCTTATAGATGAGGATATTCAGGCTCAGAGAGGTTATGCAATTTACCTAAGATTACCCAGCAGCTGGTAAGTGGTGGAGTCTGGATTTTAAACCAGATTTCGTCTGCCGAACTCCAGAGTCATTCTGAAGTATGTCCACTGTGGCCTGCACCTCCTATAGGATGTTATGAGATTTCATTACTCAGCAGACAGTGCATATTCACTGTCCCTTGGCACTGGGTATACCTAAGAAATGAGTAAGGTGTGATCTCTGCTTTCAGAAGTTGGTAATTATAATACTAGGTGTTAGGTCCAATTTTTTTTTTTAAATAAATTTATTTATTTATTTATGGCTGTGTAGGGTCTTCGTTTCTGTGCGAGGGCTTTCTCTAGTTGCGGCGAGCGGGGGCCACTCTTCATCGCGGTGCGCGGGCCTCTCACCGTCGCGGCCTCTCTTGTTGCGGAGCACAGGCTCCAGACGCGCAGGCTCAGTAATTGTGGCTCACGGGCCCAGTTGCTCCGCGGCATGTGGGATCTTCCCAGACCAGGGCTCGAACCCGTGTCCCCTGCATTGGCAGGCAGATTCTCAACCACTGCGCCACCAGGGAAGCCCTTAAGTCCAATTTATAAAGAGACAGTGAGGGTCCATGCAGCCAACTTCCTGAGGCAAAAAGGAAAAGCAGAAAAGGTTTCACCCAAGAATAGATATTGGAACCAAGTCTTAAATTTGCCAGGCAAATAAGTGGAGTTGGGGGAGGTATGAATAACATTCTGAGCTGAGAACAGTGTGAGCAAAACTCTGAAAAGGAATGCTTAGACATTACATGTGCTAGGGACATAGAATGTGTCTTAGTTTCCTAGGGGGTGCTGTAACAATATACCACAAACTGGGTGGCTTAAAACCCCAGAAAGTTATCCTTTCACTGTTCTGGAGACTAGATGTCCGAAATCAAGGTGTCAACAGTGTTGGTTCCTTTGGGAGGCTCTGTGCGGGAATCTGTTCCATGCGTCTCTCTTAGATTCTTGTGCTGGCCAGCGGACCTTGGCATTCCTTGGCTTGGAGAGAACATGGCTCCAATCTCTGCCCGCATCTTCACCTGCATTCTCCCTGTGTCTCTGTTGTCTTCACATGGCGGTCTTCTTATATAAGACACTAATCATATTAGATTAAGGGCCCACCTTACGCCAGTATGAACTCAACTAGTTAATCTGCAGTTATTTTATTTCCAAATAAGGTGACATTCTGAGGTCGGAGCTTAGGACACCAACATATTTTTTTGCAGGGGGGGACACAATTCAACCATAACAGAGTACATGTTGAAGCCTGAGTTCTGCTTATCACACGGCATCTGTACCACAACAGAGAACCATGGCTTCACCCTGTAGGCAGCAGAAAGCCAGTTGAAGTTGTAAACTGGGGAGTGACATCATCAGTTGTGTTTGGGAAGCAACTGTGGCAACAGTGTGGGGAGGAGTGAAAGTGGGGACCAATAGTTAGCAGGTAGCCACTGAGAAGGCTGTTCCAGTGCTCAGTTAAAACATTATGCAGAATTGGGTGTCAGGGAAGATCTTAATTACAGAATAAAAACAAATATATTGGGCTTCCCTGGTGGCTCAGTGGTTAAGAATCCGCCTGCCAATGCAGGGGACATGGGTTCGAGCCCTGGTCAGGGAAGATCCCACATGCCGCAGAGCAACTAAGCCCATGCACCACAGCTACTGAGCCTGCGCTCTAGAGCCTACGAGCCACAACTACTGAGCCCGCGTGTCACAACTACTGAAGCCTGCACGCCTAGAGCCCATGCTCCGCAACAAGAGAAGCCACCACAATGAGACGCCCGCGCACCGCAGCAAAGAGTAGCCCCCGCTCACTGCAACTAGAGAAAGCCCGTGCACAGCAACAAAGACCCAACGCAGTCAAAACTAAGTAAAAATAAATAAATTTAAAAAAAATATATATATTATAAACATATATAAACATAAACATATATTATACATAAATATATTTTCCTTGCTTTAGTTGTTTGTGACAGACAAAAGTTGGAAATAACCTAAATATCCAACAATAGAATGGTTAAGGAAATTATAAGTAGCCATTAAAAATCGTCTTTCAAAGCATATAATAACGTAACGCAAAGCTATATTTAACTTTTTTTAATGTAGGATACAAAGTATACAAATAAAGTGTGATTTCAGGTATAGAAGCGTTACCGAGTCCAAACTCCTACGGCTCACTGCATGACAGGCCAATAAATCGAGAGATGAGATACTGGGGCAAAGAATAGTGACTTTATTCAAAAAGCCAGAAGACTGAGAAGATGGTGGACTGGTGTCCCAAAGAACTATCTTGCCTGGATTTCGATGCTAGTTTCTTTTATAGAACAAAGAGAGGGGAGGTGAGGAGGAAGAATAAAAAAGGCTGTAAGCCATTGCACATATTTCGTAGTTCTGGCCAGACCCTGGAGGGGATGTGTTAATTTCTTCTTTCCTGCAGCCATTCACAGTTGGGCCTGGTCAAAATGTTTCCTGTGAGCTAAACAAAGGTATTTTATATTATATTAATGGTGGTGTTCTCTGGGTGATAGGATTATAGCACATTTTTATGAGTTTTAGTTAGGTATAATTCACATAACATAAAATCCAGTGATTTTAAGTGTACATTTTGACATTATGTCAAACATATATAGTCATGTGACCGTCACTGTAATGATGACATAGAATATTATCATTCTCCAGAAAGTTTCTTCAAGCCTCTGAAGTCAGCCCCTTGGCAACCTCAAACCTGCTTTCTATCACTATAGTTTACTCTGTTATAGAATTGCATACAAATAGAATCTTTCACTATTTAGCATTTTGTTTCTGGCTTCTTCCACTAGGATTAAAGCTGTTGAGATTCATTTATATTGTTGCATATGTTTTCGTTTGTTCTTTTTAGTACAGAATAGTATTCCATTGCCTGATATATACCAAAATTTGTTTATTCATTTTATCCGTTTATCCAAATGTTGATAAACATTTGGATTCAATCCAGTTTTTAGCTATTATGAATACAGCTGAGACTTAACGGCTATTATAAAATTTTTTACACATTTGCATAAAAGTCTTTGTATCTGTTTCTCCTGGGAAAATAATTAGGAGTGGCATTGCTGGATCATAGAATAAGGGAATGTCTAACTTTATAAAAAAATTTTTTCGGAAGTAGCTGTGCCATTGTGCATTCCCAGTAGCATTATATGAGAGCTCCAGGTGTTCCACATCCTCACAAACACCTGGAATTATTAGTCTTTATAATTTTAGTCATCCTAGTGGGTATATAGTGTTATCCCACTGTGGTTTTAATTTGCATTTCCCTGAAGACTAGTGATGTTGAACATCTTTCTGTGAGCTTGTTTGCAATCTGCACATCTTTAGTGAAGTGTTTGTTCAAATGCCCATTTGTTATTGGGTTGTTTGTCTTCTTATTTTTAAGTTAAAAGAGTTATTTATATAATCTGAGTAGAAGTCCTTTAGCATACATATGCTTGCAAATATTTTTCCCAGTTCGTGGCTTTCATTTTTATGTTCTTAATGGTATCTTTTAAAAAGCAAGAGCTTGGAATTCACTGGCAGTCCAGTGGTTAGGACTCCGTGCTTCCAACTGCAGGGGGCACAGGTTTGATCCCTAGCTGGGGAACTAAGATCCCACACACCTTGTGGCATGGCCAATAAATAAATAAATAAATAAATAAATAAATAAATAAATAAATAAATAGTAAGTTTAAAATAAAATAAATAAATAAATAAAAGGCAAGAGTTTTTACTTTTGATATATTCCGATTTAATTTTTTCTTTTATTCTGTGATTTTTGTTTTTTTAAGAAATCTTTGCCAAACTAAAGGTCCCTAAGATTTTCTTCTATATTTTCTTCTAGAGAGCTTGTAGTTTTAGATCATATATTTAGGTCCATGAGTTATTTCAAGTTGATTTTTGTATACAGTGTAAGGTAAGGGTCAGATCCATTTTTTTGCATGTATGGATATCCAGTTGTTCCAGTACTACTTGCTGAAAGATTATCCTTTTCTTCCTTGAATTTTCTTGGCATTTTTTTGGTTGAAAATCAGTTGGCCATGTATAGGTCTATATGTGAAATTTTTTTCTGTTTGATCTATATGTGTACTTTTATGTAATAACACTGTCTTGATTATTACAGCATAATAGTAAGCTTTGAAATCTTCCTCTTTTAAAAAATTGTTTGTTCTACTTTAGGTCCTTTGCATTTCCATATAAATTTTAGAATTAACTTGTCAATTTTACCCCCCAAAAATGCTGATATTTGATTGTGATTGAGTTGAATCAATAAATCAATTTGGGAATACTGAAGACTTACTATCAAATATTTCTACCCACGAATGTCATTTAGCTTTTCATTTATTTAATTGTTCTATAGTTTCTTTAAGCAATGTTATGTAATTTCCAATGTACAGGTCTTGCATGTTCTTAGAAAATTTTCCAGAATCATATTGTCTAGTACTCCAATTACATGTATGTTAGTCTGCTGAATATTGTCCTACAGGTTACTTATACTTTGGTCACCCTTTTTCAGTCTTGTTAGTCTTTGTGTTCTCAATGCTCCTTTTTATATTGTTTCTATTGATTTGTCTTCAGGTTCACTGATCTTTTCTTCTGAAAAAGCTAATCTTCTGTTAATCCTATCCAGTGTATTTTTCTTTTCATATCTTGCATTTTTCATCTCAGATTTTAATCAATTGGATCTTTCTGTATATTTTATCACTTTCCCCATTGTGTTCAGGTTTTTATCTACCTTCTTTACATATGAAGCATATTTATAATACAGTTGATTCTTGAACAACACAGATTTGAACTGCACAGGTCCACTTATATGCAGATTTTTTTTCAATAAATATGTACTGCAGTACTACATGATCTGCAATTGGTTGAATCCACAGATGTGGAACTGCTGATATGGAAGGCCTACTATAAAGTTATATGTGAATTTTTCAACTGCATGGGGGTTGGCACCCCTAACCCCAACACTGTTCAAGGGCCAACTGTAGTTGTTTTGTCATCCTTGCTCTGTCATTTCTAGGCTGTCAGTCTGAGATTGATTGAATTTTCTCTTAGTTATAGGTTTTATTTTCCTGCTAATTTGCATTCCTGGTAATTTTTTATTCAGTGCCGGAAAGTGTTGAGTTTTTGGTTTTTGTTGTGTTTCTTTAGTGCTGGACTTTGTTCAGGCATGCAGTTAACTAACTTGCAGCCCTGCTTGATCCTTTTGAAACTTGTGTTTAGCTTGTTTATTGTAAGTCCAGAGACTTACAATAGTCCACAACTAAGGCATCACCTTTAGTAGGCCTCTTATAATACCTATGTATTATAATACTCTGCATTCTGACTAGTGGGATTGTGAACTACTTCTGGCCCTCTGTGAACTCTGAGGATTGTTTAGCTAACAAGCAGCCTCATGTAGTTGCACCCCATGCATGTCAAGAGTAGAGGGGACCTTGTTGCTGATATTGCAGCTTTCTTTTAGTATAGCTCCTTCCTCTCTGGTATTCTGCCCCATAGATAATTGCCAACTCACCCTCCCTACTCAATCTCTGTCTCCCCAGGTCAGTAAGACCACTAGGCTCTGTTTTTGTTCTCCCTGCCTGAACTGTAGCCTGGGAACTGCCTAGAAGCAATGAGTTGGTATGCTCCTAGGGCCCACCTCATTTATTTTTCTCTCGGTGTCACAGGTTTGCACTGTCTCTTGTCCAGTGCTGATAACAGCTATTTCTTATATTGTAGTAGTTAATCCTCATGAGTGGAAGCGAAAGTCCTCAGCCTGTTGCAGTTTAATGGCTTTGTATAGAAGGGAAGCATACCCTCAGACAAGGCCTCAGAGAATTGCGGTTCCCTGGAGAAACTGCCATGATCCATGGTGTCTCCTAGGCATTACCAGTTCAGAAACACTGTTGGAATACCCAGAGCTAATCTGACCTGGGGATACAGACTCTTCTAAACTCTGCAAACACCAGTGCATAACCTAGAATGTGAAAATACAGGTATATGGTAGTGAATATTATTTTATAATGACCATCACCTTATTCCTCTGTCAGGAAACTTGGGAAACCAAATTAATCACCATATGTTGTTTGAGCATGGGAATCAGTACAGCTAGCAAAATCCCTAGAACATCAAAAGAATGCAATTAATAATTGTTAAATGAAGAAAAGAGGGGAGCAAGAACTATTTTTTTTCTGCTTGATTAATCATTCTTATCCCATGTCAGCATACCTTTCTAATATCTACATTAGATGAAACTACCAAATTTGTGTTCTTAGACCCTTGTTTTTCCTCAGCTACCCTTGTTTGTTTTTCCCCTATCTGGACACACTGACTTTCTCCAGAAGAGGTCCCAATGCCAGTAATAGTTTCGGCTTCTTAAAATGTAGTCACATTCCTGTCCTTCCTGGATCCTGAGATTACCCTCATCCTGGCATTTTAGAGTGTTTCACAAACTCTCTAGTCACTCATTTATATTCATTTGCATTATTACTTCCAATGGCCTACCTCAAATGTTGCAAATTGGCAACCCATAAAAATATTCTGTTTGGTTTTCACCAATTTTTAAAATATACGAATAAACTCTTAACATTTTAAAATTGAGATAGTCCACGTGAAAATACATTTTCATAGTTCCTTTTGAAAAATTTGAAGAACTGGCCACAGCAGAATCAATGAGAACTGAGAAAAACCTACCACTTTACATGGTGCATACACTTCCCAATTTGTCCCAAACCCCACCACTCTCTATTGTATGGCTTCTTCCAGGTTTTGTACTGATCTGGCCCTTTTAGCATTTGAGTTTGTGACTTCTAACTAAGCTCACTCATTGTGTGAAGATTTTACAAGTTAAGCTCTCAGGATGTGACTTATTCCTTTATTTCTAGGTTCTTGCAAAGCACATCATTTAAACTCCTCTGCTCTACCCAGCATGGCTCTCATTCAGATTCAGTGGAAAAGTCAAAAGCTTTACAGATAAGCAAAAGCTAAGAGAATTCAGCACTACCAAACCAGTTTACAACAACTTCTAAAGGAACTTCTCTAGGCAAGAAACACAAGAGCAGAGAACAAAAGAGGAAGGGAAGAAAAAAGACCTATAAAAAAAAATTAAGAAAATAGCATAGCAACATACATATCAATAATTACCTTAAATGTAAATGGATTAAATGCTCCAACCAAAAGACATAGACTGGCTGAATGGATACAAAAACAAGACTCGTAGATATGCTGTCTACGAGGGACCCACTTCAGATCTAGGAACACATGCAGACTGAAAGTGAGAGGATGGAGAAATGTATTCCATGCAAGTGGAAATCAAAAGAAACTGGAGTAGCAATATTCATATCAGACAAAATAGACTTTAAAATAAATTCCTCTGTTCTTCCTCCAAATGAACATTCTCAGAAAGTTATAAAGGACTGAAAAGATGAAATCTGTTAGTATTACTAATTTTACTTTTAAAAATTAAAATTAGCATTGGGAAAAAAAAGACTGAAGGTGTGTACGAAGTAAGTCATTCTGCTTTCCTAGGAAGTAAGAGAATCATCTTGACCAGGTTTCTGAAAATGCCTTGAGTCATCAGACAGCAGGTCATCATTCTGAAATTAAAATCATAGGTACTCACTCATAGGTACTGCTCATTTTATTCCTGGCCAGAGCTCAATTCTTGTTTTTCTCCAAACAAATGGAACATAATCTTTTCTCAAGGAAAGAAGTTAGACTGTAGGATCTTCAAGCTCCTTGTTTTTTCAAAAATAAGAAAAATGCCTTTAAAATTATTTTCTGGGATTAAACATAATTTTCCTCTGGACTACCAGTGCAGACATTTTTAAAGTGAAGAATCAAATTAGGCCTCTCAATACCTATTATGTTACCAGAGGGCAAAAATTGGCAGCATTGTATCCCTAGTAGCTTTGGGAATAAGTGTGGACTTTTCCAGGCCTCCCAGAAGAAGAGTATAGATCAGAGAGAAGGATACAGAGCTAATGTCAGGCTCCCACAGTGAACCTATAACCCTGGGGCACAGCACTTCTGATTTATAACTAGTTTCAGCTCCTGTGGTTGGGAGAGTAGGCTTTCTTTGTCTCTCTTTTTGGCTTTTCCCATTTCAATAGGAGTTAAAGCTCCCAGATTAGAGTGTGGCCTCGTAGCTAGGAGTCATGTGGTTAGCACCTCTGGCTCCTACTCTAAATGCCAGTTGCGCCCCGAGTCCTTGTGACAGCCCAAACATCCCTGTTGTGGGTTGCATTGTGTCCCCCCAAAAAGGATATATTGGGGTTCTAACTCCTGATACCTGTGAAAGTGACCTTATTTGGAAATAGGGTCTTTGAAGATGTAACCAAGTTAAGAGGAGGCCATACTGGATTACCAGTATGACTGGTGTCCTTATAAGAAGAGAAAACAGAGACAGAGACACTCACAGGGGAGAATGCCATGTGAAGACAGAGGTAGAGGAGCAGTACCTCTGCAAATCCAGGGATGCCAAGGATTGTGGGAAACCACAAGAAGCTAGGAGAGAAGCATGGAACAGACTCTCCCTCAAAGCTTCCAGTAGGAACCAACCCCGCTAACACCTTGATTTTGGACCTGTAAGTTCCAGAACTGTGAAAAAATAAATTGCTGCTGTTTTCAGCCAAAAAAGAGGCAAATCAGGTTCAAATCTCAGTTCTGTTTTTTACTAGCCTTGTGAGTTCTCTGTACCTCAGATTTTTCATCCATAGAATAATGAAAATAATACCAAACTTTACAAGCTTTTGAGAAAATAAAGATTAGTACCTAAGATGTAATAAATACTTACTATACAGTAACTAAATAAATGGTACAGTATTTCAACCCTGCCATGGAACCTAAGATATGCAGCTGAAAGAGGAGATTTCCCTGCATAGGTCTCTATAAATGCCTTAGGAAGATGATGAAAGATAGTTATTCAATGGGTTTTTTTCTAACTATTTGCAGAATGTTAATCATGGCTATGCTTTCCAGAAGAAACCCTATATCAGTTAGGATGAGTAAAGTTAGCTGCTGTAATATACAAACTGCAAAACCTTGATGCTCAGTAGAACCCACAAACTTAAAACCCAATCAGGTGTTCCTGGTTGTCAGATAGCCTTCTACGTGGTCATCCAAGTACTCAAATTCCTTCCATCTCTGGCTCCATCCTCTTCTAGATCCTCAGAGTTCTCTCCATTCATCTAGCAAAAGGAGAAAAGAAGCCTAGGGAGGATACACCTACTGCTTAATTCCTCAGCCCGAAAGTGACGCACATCACTTCTACTTACTTTTCATTGGCCAAAATTTGGCTCATGGCCACATATAACTGCAGTAAACCTGGGACATATAATCGCACTATGCTTAGAAAGATGATAAATGGTTTCAGTAAATGCATAGGAGTCAGCCACAAATTGATTTGAAATTAGCCATAATTATTCTATTTAAGAAAATGATAATAGAGTGTGGCCTGCAGAACACTCTATGTCATGTCTTCCCTTTGTGTCCCTTATGGGCTGCATGTGACAAACTTCTCAATTGTGTGTGATTCGGAGCCAAGAGTGTCCTGCTATTTGAACACTAACCTACCTGAACACTAATCCCGACCCTGTCTGCACTGACAGAAGTCTCAGAATTTCCTAATGTGTCAACTACTGTTGTGAGAGGATTGTTGTTTGGGATTGGCATTAACATCTCAGGTGAACTTTTTTGCGGGTAGATCAGGTAGAAGTACAGGATGGAGAGTTGGGCACAAGCAGGGTCCTTAGGATCCTTATATCCTGGGCTGGTAACAGGGCTTTATTTTATGGGTGATGTGACTTTATTGACCACCCCCCTCTCGGAGACCTGGTTAGATTGGGGTTTAGAAAAATCATTAGCAGCATGGAAAGATAGATTGGAATCTAAGAAGTTCAAAATGCTAGCAGTAAGTAGCTGAGAAAAAGGAAATTTGGGGGCCAAATTCTTGTGGAAATAATTGCATATATTAGAAAATGTTGACAAAACACTTCAGAATGTTCAGTCTTTTGAGAATCAATATATAAAAGAAATACACTTTTTTAAATTTATTTTTTAAAGATTTTTTTTGATGTGGACCAATTTTAAAGTCTTTATTGAATTTGTCACAACGTTGCTTCTGTTTTGTTTTGGTTTTTTGGCCCCGAGGCATGTGGGATCTCAGCTCCCCGACCAGGGATCAAACCCACACCCCCTGCATTGGAAAGGCGAAGTCTTAACCACTGGACCGCCAGGGAAGTTCCAAAAGAAATATACTTTTAATCAAACTTAATAATAGTACTGGGCAGTATAAAAGAAAGATATAATATGAAGATATATATATATAGATGGATAGATATACATATACATATAGCATAAGCCAGCTTCAAAGGAGACAAAGAGGAAAGTGTGAGCTCATGACATAAGGCAGCATATAACTCACCACACCCAAAGCACATGGGCTCCCAGAGCTGTGTATTTAGACAAAGGACTTAAATCATGGAGTTAAGAGGGTGGGGGATTGGAGCTTTGCCTTGAGAAGAGATCACCTATATTAGTTTGATTACGTCCTAGTTCATACATAGAGATAGAAGCAGATTCCTCCTCGGATGAATGGGGATTTTCACACAAAGACACAAGAAAATGGCAGCTGCACAAACAATTCATTTCTTCTTCTCATCTTCCCAAGTTCTAGAATGGAAGAGAGGAGAGGATTATTGGCCGAAGAAGGGAATTACTGCTTTGAGTTTCTTTCTCCTTGAGGCAGGGTTCAGCACATGCTGGGGAGAAGGAAGCTGGTGGAATAATTCTTACAGCCACTGGCTTGTCTTGGAAATCAGTTCCTACAGACGAGAACCACAGATGGGTCGGTGGGGCTTGTTGGGAGCAGCAACAGCCTATAAGACAGACTGGATGTGTATCCTGTGGCCTTAGGCCGTCCCAGAATGACCCCCCAGCAAGCCTTTCTGAGGCCAAGGAGTCCCAAGCTTTTCTTCTTATGGAGAAAAGCCACACATTCAAGGCTTGGCTGCCTTGTCTCTTCAAGGTTAGGAGGGACTCTGGAGACCAAAGAGAGAAAATCAATAAAGTGGCATTTGTTTGAAGGGCCAGAGGACCTAGTCAAGGAGGTGTTTCAGGGACCCCATGCAAGGACAAGATAATTTGGTGAGGCAGAGGGCAAATGTGCAGAAAGAAGTTAACACAGCAGGCCTGCCTTAGAGAGTCCTGCTTTACAGGGTTGGCCCGTGGCTGGCATCTGGGAACTTAAATTTCAGGAGAGTTTCTACCACCCTAACTGCTAAGAGTAACTTGTTTTACATTTTAAACGGTTTGCTCAAACATTATGGTTTGTGCTGAATACCTACCTGATTTTTTGTGAGGCTTGGGAATTTTGGAACGTGCTAGGCAAAGGATCCCTATATGACCAGCCCCTGATAAAAACCCTGGGCACTGAGTTTCTAGTGAACTTCCCTGTTAGACAACATTTCACGTGTTGTCACAAATCTGTGCTGGGGAATTAAGTACATGCTGTGTGACTCCACTGGGAGAGGACTCTTGGAAGCTTCCACCTGGTTTCCACCAGACTTCACCCCATGTGCCTTTTCCCTCTGCTGATTTTGCTTTATATCCTTTCACTGTAGTAAATCTTAGCCATATGTACCACTATATGCTGAGTCCTATGAGTCCCCCTAGTGAATCATCAAGACTGGAGGTGGTCTTGGGAACCCCTAACACAATAAGACTCCTGGCAAGGATTCCAGTGGAAAATAGCTGCTCAGCATTTGGCACTTTTCTTTTTTCGTTTTTAATTGGAGTATAGTTGATTTACAATGCTGTGTTAGTTTCAGGTGTACAGCAAAGTGAATCAGTTATACATATACATATATCTATTCTTTTTTAGATTCTTTTCCCATATAGGTCATTACATAGTATTGAGTAAAGTTCCCTGTGCTATACAGTAGGTCCTTATTAGTTATCTGTTTTATATATAGTAGTGTGTATATGTCAATCCCAATCTCCCAATTTATCCCTCCCCCCTTTCCCCCTGGTAACCATAAGTTTGTTTTCTACAGCTGTGACTCTGTTTCAGTTTTGTAAATAAGTTCATTTGTACATTTTTTTTAGATTCCACATATAAGTGATATCATATGATATTTGTCTTTGTCTGACTTACTTCACTCAGTATGACAATCTCTAGGTCCATTCATGTTGCTGCAAATGGCATTATTTCATTCTTTTTTATGGCTAATATTCCATTGTATATATGTACCACACATCTTCTTTATCTACTCCTCTGTCAATGGACATTTAGATTGCTTCCATGTCTTGGCTGTTGTAAATAGTTTGGCACTTTTATTAACCTCCAAAGACATATGTTTGTTTCCATTTCCCACTTCTAGAATTAAGCACTTGATTATTTTAGGCGTGACTTTCTTAACAACTATACTCTGAATTTTTCAGATTTTAGAGAGGCACTGGGGTACATATATCATATATTCTATAATACCCCATGAGGTCTGGGAAGGACCCCATATTCAAATACATTAATATGGCTGCTTTCAACGTATGTATACTCTCACTAAGAGGGATAAATGAAGACTTTGAGTAGCCTCACCTCAGTCGAAGTCACAGCTTGCCACAAGATGAATAAGGAGGTAGTGTGAGAGCAAGGGGGAGTAGAAAAGAAGGAAGTAGTTATCTCTCTTTGGAATGGACATTTGGCTGTTTACCTTACCCCATGAAACTGATTCCAAATATATGACATATTTTTCCCTTTTGAAGTCTGACTACACAGCAAGGCCCAATAGAGATGGTCAACAATTACCTCTCCTAGGGTATCTCTGTGATATCCTTAGTTGCAGTGATCCTCTGAGTAACTGAGTGTTATGTGTTCCCTCATCGGGCTTGTGACTTCCAAGGCAGCAGGAATGTGTCTTGATTATTTTTTGATCTCTCTATCATTTTATAATGCTCAACAATTCATTTGTGTTGATATTTTTTAATTGAATTCAGTAGAAAGTTACTTTGGCTAAATGAGGATCACTCCCAGCTTTACCTGGGTAGGGAGGCCAACAGGTTGGGAAAGGTTCTTAACAGAATTTACACACTTTTGTCTTCAATGTGACAATAAAGAGATGGTTTGGAGAAAAGAGAAGCAACAGGACAGCTTCCTCCAACAAAATAGCTTCCTTCAGTAAAATAGGAAGATACAGTCTACACAGATATTTATCCTGAGAAGAATTTGGGGGACAAGAAATCACTGGCAATCAAATACATGTGAACAGCTAAGCTTTGCTTTTCCTTTTCTGCCCCTCACTTTTCAAATGATGTTGGTAACCTAGTTTTCTGTATTTTACATCTCAGGTGCTTTGTCATTCTAGTAAGTCTGCTCTGCTGTGACTTGCAAATCAGCTTAATTTAAATCTCTAAGTTTTCATTGTGTTTGACAGAGACTTAGTAATTCTCAGAAAATGATCCTTGTTAAATAAAGTTTATCTAGAAATTCTGATATTCAAGAATGCTTACACAAACTGTCATTCTTTACAATGGCTTCATTATCCATTGACACAGTTAAAGGCATTGTTTTATTTGAAAATGTCTGCCTTTCTCTGCTTGTTCCAGCGACAGTTTTCCTGGAGTTTTGGAAAAGACGCAGAGCAGTAATTGCTTATGACTGGGATTTGATAGACTGGGAAGAAGAGGAGGTTTGTATCATTTACCTCAATTTCTTTTTAAAAAAAGCCGATAACCAAGAAATACACAGTCCCTCTTGAGTCATCGCTGTCTGCCCTGTGATGGAAGTCAGGTTGATTCATAAAGCATTTTTTATACCTGTCTTTACAGGAAATTTCAAGCAGAATTAAAAAAAAAAAAAAAACACACACACATTTTGATTTCTTAGTGGAGTAAAATTCCATGACTAAGTAAAGCATTTCACTTGTAGGTAGAGGCATCAGAAGAATTGGTAGTAAGATTTGTTTAGTTTCCTTAAATATTATCCATTCTCTTTACTTTATCAGAAGGAGAATATTAGTTTTACGATTGTAGGCACATGGAAGCAGACCTCCTAAGTACTCCAAGGAAATGGTTCTGTGAACGCTTCAGGACCCTGGACAGTGGCCAGATGTGCACAGGCTCAGAAGTATTCCCCTAAGTGATAAATACTGAGGGGAAACCACTCCTCAAACAGCCTCTTTGGTGGATGTGGCTAAAAGCAGGACCAGCTCTAGATAAAACTGTCCAGGAGAGGTAAACTCAGTCCCACAGGCCTCACCTTCTCAGCACATCACTCTCCCTTTATCCCCTTCTAGGCCAATACACCATGCCCTTTCCTAACCTGTGTCTGGTCTTTATCCTCTCTCTCCTTGCCCCATTCCTGTCAAGTCTCGAGGACCCATGGGTGGGTTTGGTCACCATGTGCCCGGCCTGAACTCCTCTTCCCTTCCTCTCATCCATTATCTCCTACCTCTCCTGAGGACCATTTCCTCAGAGCCTTGCTGGGCCAGTAAATCAAATACACTAGTCATATATGATATGATAACGGTATCAATGGGTGTTTTCCTTCCAAGAGACACAGATATATATTTTTATAAATTAAAAGGAATCTTCTGTAAACATAACTGAGAATTTTAGCCCTGGGCTAGGCTTGGTGGGGGAGATAATTTTGAGAGGAGTGTTTTTCCCTTCAAATCATGCCTTGTGGATGGCTGCCTTTTCTCCTCACACCCATGAACACATTTGGGTAGTTTTTAAATCTAGAAATGATACTGGGATTCTCAGCAATCCCTGTTCTTGTGATGAGGCCTATCTCATGCTATTATAAGCATGCATTCTCTAGAAAATGGTTTTCTGAGTTGGAAGAGACTGCCCAGGTGACTTCTGGGGGCTACCAGCCACAGCCAGGCTGCATTCAAGACTTCCTCCTGGGTGGAGCTATTCTGGTTTTTGTTACATGTGTTTATGGGAGTGGCTTTCGAGTGGGATGGAAAATGCTCTTTCCTGGGAAGCCGAGTCACCACTCAGCAGCTATGTCATCTAAGACAAATTACTTCATCTTCGGATTTTTTTCATTTCTAAAGAGAAATGTTTCTAAATTTTCCCCTTTCAGCTATAAAGTGTGGCATTAAATAACTTTGACTAAACCAGTCTAAAGTCACTGTTGGCCCTTGTGGTGGGGCCACAATGTGAGTACCCTTAGGGTAAACATATCCCTTGTTTACCCTTAGGGTAAACATATCCCTTCAGAAGTCTAGAGCTTCTGAACTCCCAGCCCTGTTAAAAAGTATGGAGTGCTGAACCCTGCTTTCACTCAGCACACCTGTGTACAGGAACTCACGTCAGGGGCCATGTGCAATTCTATTTCTGTTTGGGATTCATTGTAGAAATTCCTCTTCCTTCTAGCCTGTGGTTCTCAGCTTGCTGTACAGAAGAGCCCAGACATGCTGCATGCCTTCTTCAGGGGTAACCCAGGATGTTACTTTGCTAGGGCCGCCATAACAAAGTGCCACTGACTGGGTGGCTTAAGCAAAAGAAGTTGATTGTCTCACAGTTTGGAGGCTAGAAGTCTGAGATCAAGGTATTGGCAGGGCTGGTTTCTTCTGAGGGCCATGAGGGAAGGATCTGTTCCCAGTCTCTCCTTGGGTTGTAGATAGCCATCTACTCCCTGTATCTTCACATTGTCTTCTCTCTGTGCATGTCTCTGTCTAAATTTTCTCTTCCTATAAGGAAACTAGTCGTGTTGGATTAAGATCCACCCTAATGACCTCATTTTAACTTAATTACATCTGTAGAGACCCTGTCTCCAAATATAGACACATTCTGAGATACTGAGGGGTAGGACTTCAACTTATGAATTGGGGGGTGGGGTGGGGATACAATTTAGCCTGTAACACCCAGGATGACAGGTCTGGCTCCATGACTGGCCTCATTTTCTGGATGATTAACTCAGTGACCCTTGATGACACTTATAGCCTAATGAATTGAGTTTCCCAAAGAAGCAGAATATTCTAGATCTGTTTATATCCTAAAGTGTAACTACCTAAAATAAAGGAGGCAGAGGCTGTTTATAACTGTATCTCCCCCTGACCTTCCCCATTACCTGCCACTGTGTAAAGTCAGCATTGGGCTTATCCTGTGGCAGGAGACGGGCTGCCCTTCCTCCTACACAGAGAGGCCACTACCAGACTGTACCCATCCTCCATAATCTCTCTTCTGTCAGCTCCTTCTTTGGTTTCTGTCAGTACCTTCATCTAAGTCTTGAGTGTTTCTGCCTGGACTAACTCAATCTCCATTGCACCAGAGTTTCTGCTTATTTTCCCTCCTCTTCCAAGACACTCATGTAGAACAAGTTCTTAATTAACCAGAATGACTTCAAAATACCGTTTTGCTGATTATCTTTTCCTAATCCCATAATTGCTTTTTAGTCAGAAGCTTTTCACATTGGATGGGGCTCAACTCAATGAAATAAAATCTCAGCTTGATTTAGAATTAGAGGAACCTTGATTTTAGCTGGACTTGAAAGGTATTTACCTTGTTTTCAATACCAATTAAAAATACATTTCAAGTCCCTCCCATCATAAAACTTGCACAAGCCTCTTAGATACCCTCATCCACCAGAGGGCAGACAGCAGAAGCAAGAAGAACTACAGTCCTGCAGCCTGTGGAACAAAAACCACATTCACAGAAAGCTAGACAAGATGAAAAGGCAGAGGGCTACGTATCAGATGAAGGAACAAGATAAAACCCAGAAAAACAACTAAATGAAGTGGAGATAGGCAACCTTCCAGAAAAAGAATTCAGTTAATGACAGTGAAGATGATCCAGGGTCTCAGAAAAAGAATGGAGGCAAAGATCAAGAAGATATGCAAGAAATGTTTAACAAAGACCTAGAAGAATTAAAGAACAAACAGAGATGAACAATACAATAACTGAAATGAAAAATACACTAGAAGGAATCAATAGCAGAATAACAGAGGCAGAAGTATGGATAGGTGACCTGGAAGACAGCATGGTGGAATTCACTGCCGTGGAACAGATTAAAGAAAAAAGAATGAAAAGAAATCAAGGCAGACTAAGAGACCTCTGGGACAACATTAAACGCAACAACATTTGCATTACAGGGGTCCCAGAAGGAGAAGAGAGAGAGAAAGGACCCAAGAAAATATTTGAAGAGATTATAGTCGAAAACTTCCCTAACATGGGAAAGGAAACAGCCACCCAAGTCCAGGAAGTGCAGAGAGTCCCAGGCAGGACAAACCCAAGGAGAAACACACCGAGACACACAGTAATCAAATGGACAAAAATTAAAGACAAAGAAAAATTATTGAAAGCAACAAGGGAAAAACGACAAATAACATACAAGGGAACTCCCATAAGGTTAACAGCTGATTTCTCAGCAGAAACTCTATAAGCCAGAAGGGAGTGGCATGATATATTGAAAGTGATGAAAAGGAAGAACCTACAACCAAGATTACTGTACCCGGCAAGGATCTCATTCAGATTCGATGGAGAAATCAAAAGCTTTACAGACAAGCAAAAGCTAAGAGAATTCAGCACGACCAAACCAGCTTTACAACAAAAGATAAAGGAACTTCTCTAAGTGGGAAACACAAGAGAAGAAAAGGACCTACAAAAACAAACCCATAACTATTAAGAACATGTTACTAGGGACAGACATATCGATAATTACCTTAAACGTGAATGGATTAAATGCTCCAACCAAAAGACACAGGCTGGCTGAATGGATACAAAAACAAGACCCATCTATATGCTGTCTACAAGAGACCCACTCTTCAGACCTAGGGACACATACGGACTGAAAGTGAAGGGATGGAAAAAAATATTCCATGCAAATGGAAATCAAAAGAAAGCTGGAGTAGTGATTCTCATATCAGACAAAATAGACTTTAAAATAAAGACTATTACAAAAGACAAAGAAGGACACTACATTATGATCAAGGGATCAATCCAAGAAGAAGATATAACAATTATAAATATATATGCACCCAACATAGGAGCACCTCAATACATAAGGCAACTGCTAACAGCTATAAAAGAGGAAATAGACAGTAACACAGTAATAGTGGGGGACTTTAACACCTCACTTACACCAATGGACAGATCATCCAAACAGAAAATTAATAAGGAAACAGAAGCTTTAAATGACACAATAGACCAGATAGATTTAACTGATATTTATAGGACATTCCATCCAAAAACAGCAGATTACACTTTCTTCTCAAGGGCACACGGAACATTCTCCAGGATAGATCACATCTTGGGTCACAAGTCAAGCCTCAGGAAATTTAAGAAAATTGAAATCATATCAAGCATCTTTTTTGACCACAACGCTATGAGATTAGAAATCAGCTACAGGGGAAAAAAAACGTAAAAAACACAAACATGTGGAGGCTAAACAATACGTTACTAAATAACCAAGAGATCACTGAAGAATCAAAGATGAAATCAAAAAATACCTAGAGACAAATTACAATGAAAACACAATGATCCTAAACCTATGGGATGCAGCAAAAGCAGTTCTAAGAGGGAAGTTTATAGCTATACAAGCCTACCTCAAGAAACAAGAAAAATCTCAAATAAACAATTTAACCTTACACCTAAAGGAACTAGAAAAAGAAGAACAAACAAAACCAAGTTAGTTGAAGGAAAGAAATCATAAAGATCAGAGCAGAAATAAATGAAATAGAAACAAAGCAATAGCAAAGATCAATAAAACTAAAAGCTGGTTCTTTGAGAAGACAAACAAAATTGATAAACCATTAGCTAGACTCATCAAGAAAAGGAGGGAGAGGACTCAAATCAATAAAATTAGAAATGAAAAAGGAGAAGTTACAACAGACACTGCAGAAATACAAAGCATCCTAAGAGACTACTACAAGCAACTCTATGCCAATAAAATGGACAACCTGGAAGAAATGGACAAATTCTTAGAAAGGTATAAGCTTCCAAGACTGAACCAGGAAGAAATAGAAAATATGAACAGACCAATCACAAGTAATGAAATTGAAACTGATTAAAAATCATCCAACAAACAAAAGTCCAGGACCAGATGGCTTCACAGGTGAATTCATTTAGAGAAGAGCTAACACCCATCCTTCTTCAACTCTTCCAAAAAATTGCAGAGGAAGGAACACTCCCAAACTCATTCTATGAGGCCACCATCACCCTGCTACCAAAACCAAAGATACTACAAAAAAAGAAAATTACAGACCAGTATCACTGATGAACATAGATGCAAAAATCCTCAACAACAACAACAACAAAAAGAATACGTTTCAAACCTATGGTTACGGGTGAATGACATCTATAGGAGCTTATTAAAAAATAGATGCACCATGTTTTTAACTGCCTAAATCGAAAATTTTAAAAATTGTAGAAAACTAAGAATTATATTGCCATTATAACTCACAAAACGAATTCTGAACATTTTGTTGTTCAGAAGCTTTCTTTGTCCTGGTGTCCACATCACTCCCCGGTAATAAAAGTAAAAGCTTATTAGTTGTTTCAAACCACCAGGGACAGGACAAGTTGGTCCCTTTTCTCATTCTCAGTTTCTTTCTTCAAGCATAGTTTAAAAAGATAATAGAGACACTTAACTATTAGTCTAAATTACATAGCCTTGATGATAAAAAGTCTAGATCATCATTCTGCAGATTTTCTTTAAGTGGCCAGTTTCCAAGCCCATGTCATTTACTGTGGCATTTGTTGACTCAGTTTTCCTGTGGGGTAAAATGACTTTTTTCTTATTGTCTGAGCAGTTCTTCAGTACATAAAAATGTGTCTGCTTGTTCTTTAGGAAGAAATACGGCCCCAGTTTGAAGCCAAGTATTCCAAGAAAGAGCGGATGAATCCCATTTCGGGAAAACCAGAACCATATCAAGCATTTGCAGATAAATGCAGCCGACTTATTGTTTCTGCATCTGGAATATTCTTTATGGTCTGAAACTTTTTTACAAAACTCTTTCTTTCATAAAGTACAAACCTGTAGCATGGTAACAACCATAATCACATCAAGTGTTTGGATATATTTTTGCACATTCTGTTATTTAGTCCTCACAACAATTCTACGTGGTGGTCACGGATGGCATTGCCGTCCCCATTTTACAGGTGGAGCAACTGAGACTCCAGAAGGGTAAAGGGCTTACCCAGATTAGCCAAGAAATAGACAAGAGCTCAGATCCTCTAATCTGCTGTTCTTTGCATTTGTTTCTCTATGTCATAATGAAAGGAACTAAAACTATGGGATAGTATTAATACCTACAGCAGTGTTTTTCAAACATTTTTTTACAATGCCCATACAGTAAGAAATACGAACGTTGTCATAACCTAGTATATACTAGGCAAATAGATGTATAAAACCGAATATGGTAATTGAAACAATGTTCATCTTTACAATATGCAAGGAACTCTGGTTTTTTTTGTTTTATTACAGTCTATTTTTTAATGCCAGCTATAACTCCCTAACATTTATTTCACTAATGATTATATCAGTTTGCAAAACACTAATTTGAAGCTGGATTGTTAGCTTTTCCTAAAAAGAAGTCGTTTTATGATCAATTTTGACCCTGTCAATTACTGAACAAAACATATGCAAATTTGTCAGAAATGTCATTTTAGACAGGAAAGGATGGTTAAGATCCTCCTTTCCTCTTTTCAAATAGCAAGTGTTTGTAAGTATATATCCTAGTTGGTTAGAGTGGGAAGGACAAGACAATAGAAAATTCAGACAATCTACCCCTGTAGCCAGAAAGAAACTGAGCCCAGTGTCCCTCGGCTCAGATCAAGACTCAGATCCATGCCCTTCTACAGATTCTGCTTTGTTAGCAATTGTGTCGGGCTTTGCCTTCTATAAGTGCATTCACATTTATTGTTTGGGGTTTTGTTTCTCACAACAAGACTTAAGGACATAAATTAAGTTTTCCTTGTTCTACAGATGGGGTAGATCATAGAGGCAGAAGCCATGGAAAGGACAAGCTACGTGCCCAAGGTCACACTGCTAGCTCATAGCTGAACCAGGACTCAGAGCTAACTTCTGACTCTGAGTCCAGTGACCTTTCCATTCTACCGTATTGCCACCCTTGTCTATAATTCAGTGTAGTTCTCACCTGTCTCCCTATCAACAGCTCCAGGATTCAGACATGGGCGGTTTTTGTTTCTTTGTTTTCTGTTATTATTACTACTACTACTACTTTAGCCAGTTCAGCTAGGGTTCATACCTGAGCTTTTAGAGCATGTCACTCATAGTAAGCAAGAAATAGAGTCTGTGAGAAACACAGAAAAAGCTTCTATAAAGAAAGGAATCTCTAAGTTGGCAGAGGCTGTCCTGAGGCCCAGCTTTAAGATCCAGTTTTTGACAACTATGTAAGCTAAGATCTCTGCTCAAAGACATATTAAGCAAGTCATCTAATGAAAGCCACAAAACTTTTTGGAATCTCAAATTCCCATTATTCATAGAGAGAGAAGATATGCCATATTCTTCTCAAACACCATGAAATGTTCAGAGGAAGATGCCTCAGTTCAGGCTGTGTATATATCTGATAAATAAGAGTGTGCACCTCTCATAGGCTTCTTCAGCAACAAATAACTGAGCACTTGGCATGATGCTAAGTTGCTGCAGAAATGACGATTACCATCCTTACCCAGATGGAGCTTACCATCTAAGTGGGAGAGACTAGCAATAATCAAACAAATTGTTAGAAATTATAAGTTGTATACTGAAAGAAGAGTATAGGTACCCTATAACAAAAAAAACGCCTGGGGGGAGGAGTGGGGCTTCATGAAAAGCATTAATTATGAAGTAGTTCTTGAGCTGAGATGTGAAGAATGAGTTAGGTATTAACTAGACTGCATGAGGGTGTGTGTGTGTGTGTGTGTGTGTGTGTGTGTGTTTAGCAGGGGAATGGGTAGATCAGCATTTTGGGCAAAGGAAATGGTCTTGAAGATTAAGGATGCTTAGCCCATTGGAAACAATAAAAAAAGGTCTAGAGTCTCCAGAGGGAGGGGAAAAACACTCAGTGGGGCTGGAGAGACTCTTCCAGGCCATCATAAGTGCTTTGCTTTTATCCTAAAAGGAAGCCAATAAATAGTTTTAAACAGAAGAGTGACACGATAAGATTTCCACAATAAATATCTGTTCATTTGCTCAATCTGATATTCTGTTTAATAGTTACCCCATAGCTTAACGGTTTATCAGCTCTCAAGTTCTGCAGCTTTTCTATTTGGATAACAAAGAACATACAAACAGACAAGAGAAAGCATCAACCACATGAAAAGTGTGCATTTTGTTGTGGCGTCTTGAGTCAGGACCACTGCCGCTTTATCTCGTTTCCTCATCCGAGGATTTTCCAGGTGGCGGGAGCCCCTTCCTCCAACATTCCATCACAGTGCTCACTGGGTGTCCTCTGTCTTCCTGCCAGATCTGCGTGGTGATCGCCGCCGTTTTTGGGATCGTCATTTACAGGGTGGTGACCGTCAGCACTTTCGCTGCCTTTAAGTGGGCGTTAATCAGGAATAATTCTCAGGTTGCAACCACAGGGACTGCCGTGTGCATCAATTTCTGCATCATCATGCTGCTGAACGTGGTAAGTGAGCTGCAAGGTAACTAGTCAAATGGATAAGATGTGTGTGCTACAGGTGAGTTTTCTTCTGTTTCTAAAGGGACCTGGCCTCAGAGAGGCTGGTCAATTATGTGGCACTTATGGCCTGGCTGCAAAGTGCCTGGCATAAGGTGTACTCATCTGGGGATACAGAAGGCCTGAGTCAAATCTGGCCTCCAGGATTTTCTACATTGTAAGACTGGGCAAGGCACTTGCCCTCTCTGAACCTCAGTTCCCTTATTTATCCAGTAAGATAACACTGTATACCCCTTTGGGAAATGTAGAGAAAAAATATATTTTAAAGGCCCAGCTCAGACTCTGTGACATAGCTCAGTAGTGTTGGTTCCTGTTTCTTTTTGCTTCTGAATGATGGGAAATTAGTATCCAAAGCATTTCTTGCGATAACCCAGCAAGGAATATTTCAGGGTGGTACTTGTAGCTTGTGTTGATTTCAGGTTTTTTTCAAATGTATATTTCAGCCCAGCTGTCTCCCTTGAACCCCAAACATCCTCACCTAACACACGTAACCCCCAACTCCCCATCTTCCCTCCAGAATGAGCTCCTCCTGCGGCCTCTGCGTTGTAGTCGCCCAGGCTGAAACTCCTCTGCTTCTCTCAGCATCGAAATGTATCCAGAATTTGATCACTTTTCACACATCCCCAGTCCCCACCTTGGTCCAGGTCCCCAGCGTATCCCACCTGGATTATTGCAGTGCTTTGCGAGCTGGTCTCCCAGCTTCCACGTCTGCTTCCCTCAATCCAGGCTCATCATAGCAGCTAGAGCAAGCTTCATCCATGTAAGTCAGCCTCTGTTCACTGTATCCAGTGGCTTTCCTCTCGCTCAGAGTAAAAGTTCTGTCTTCACATGGAGACCCAGGGTCTCCCTCATCTGGCCCCAGCGAGGTCTCTGACTTTGTCTCCTCCCTCCTCACCTTGACTTTCCTGCTTCTCACTGGCCTTCCCTTTTTTCTTCAATGTGCCAGGCAAGCTCTCACCCTAGGACTTTTGACTTGCTCTTCTCTCTACCTGGAACATTCTTTCCCATGGGGTCTGCAGAGTTTACTCCTGCACCTCCTTCAGGTCTTTGTTCAACTGTTACTTTTCCAGTATAAGGCTTCCCTGGTCATTCAATTTAAAATTGCAACCCACTCCTGCTGTCTGACTATTTCCTAGCTCCTTGCCCGCTTTATTTTGTTCTATGGCATTAATCACCATCTAATAGGCTGTTTTTAACAATTTATTTTGTTATTTATCTTCTCCATTGGAATGTAGCCCCAAGAGGGCAGAAACTTTTGTCTTTTCTGTCTTTTCTGATAAGAGTAGTAGAAGATCTAAGTTTCCAAACTCTGGCAGCCTCTGTTTCTGGCAGAGGCTGCCAGAAACAGGCTCTGGCTTATAGTAGGCTCTCAGTAAACTGTTGTTACTATTTGCAGAACAAAAGGCAATGGCTGACATTGTTAGACTTGAGGTTTGTAGGAGGGAATAAATAACGTATGTAGAGTGCCAAGTATAGTGTTAGGCATGGAGTACGTGTTCAATTATAGCTCCCCTCACCCTTATTTATACTGCAACTTAAATCTGGGCCATTGTGCTGAAATCACTGAGATAATGAAATATAGGTAATTTATTATTATTATTAAAGATACAGGAACTTCTTTATTATTTTAGAAAAAAAGTTTAAAAATCCAGAAGGTAGAAAAAAAAAAAAAGCACTTGCAGATCATTTTGACATGATGACTGTGTAACTGCTTGGTCAAGTGGAGATTGAAAGTGGATGTTTGTCACTCCCTTGCACACCCCCTGTCCCCGGTTCAGCTAGTCTCAAAGTTAATTGTGGAATGAATATTCATTGTGAAGGGGAGTGATTCATAGTGAAATTAACCAAACAGCCAGAGCAGTGAAAGATTCTGCATCTGGGTAGGATGCAGTGAATTAAAGCTTACTGTATTTTATCATCTCTCTTCTCCAATGTCTTATTAAAATTTAATTTATACATCTTAAGAAATAAATTTCTCCATATATGCAGTGGGTCTATAAACACATGCTTGCTGGTACATTTTGACCAGGAGCCAGTGTTGTCACTTCATTTAACTGAAAATCACTTATCCAAAAACCTCTGCTTCATGGAACACAGCCAAGAAAAGAGGAAATAAACTAAAAATGAAGCAGGAGGGGAGATCAAATAGCATATAATTAGGGACACTACAAAGCACCTACTGTGTGCTAGGAGCTAGACAGGTAGGCGTTTTACATGTTTTATTTAACAAAGGGTTTCTGAGTCACCAAAATGGATGACCAAGCCCACATACTAAAGCTGACATGTATCATTCTTAGGAATGCCCTTAAGGTTTCTTTTCTTTTCTTTCTTTATTTTTAGATACAATGTGAACACATTTGGTGTTCTGATTTCTCAGCCAACATCAAACTAAAATAACAGGTTACTAAGGCAAGAATACTGACAAGGTCAGAAAATGACAAGCCATAACAAGGGAAAGGAAAGAAAATTAAAAGCATACACGCTCTAAAACCAGCATCATCCAGGACCCTTTTGTGCAGTGACCAATTGTCTTACCCTCCTCGGCCATCTCTGAGGACATCCTCATCCAGCACACACCTTTACAATCCTGTCTTATGCCCTGAAGCTTTGCAGGTTCCATTATGAAGGCAACCAAGTGTGTAATATAGCTGGGAAAGCTCTTCATTAAAATATATTTTAAAATATTTTAAGTCCTTAAAAAGCAAATATTGAATAAAGGACAAATGACAGACTAATGACTATAACATAGCTTTGACCAATTCAGAACTAAACTATTAATGACTGCTGAAATGACTCAATTTAAGACATTTTTATGATTCAATAATATAGTTTTTATAGCTATATAAATTGTTTTCAATTACTTAAAATTTTGGCCATACTGGTCTTGCAAAAAAAAAAATCATTTGGACATTAATCATGAATACTTTTTCATTAACTGAATATAAAAATCTTGAGAGCTAGACTGGTATTTAATTTATGTTCATTAAAGCCTCTAACTTTCAAATAATTATTATAGATCATATATCCTATTTCTGACTTTCTTCCAATCCTAACTGAAAAAGATCTATAAGGAATGCCTATTTTCTGGATTTGACAATGTGTGTTTACTTTTATGTGTATTTTAAAAAAAATAAAGCTCATATCATTTTACAAAAGTATTCTGGATCCTAACAAACTATTATGCCTCTTAGTGACTGGTTATGGGGTTTTCGTTTTATTCCATGTCTTGAAAAATAAATATTTCAAAGACAGAGTGAATAGATAGATAGATTTTCTCACTCCTCCTTGTCAGGCTCTTTCAATTTTATTCTGCTTCACTAGCGACCAAAGAACATCTCAATATAGTGGTCTCAAGCTATATATGCCAATAAAGGAAGACATTAAAAGTTATTACCATCCTTTTTATTCAGCCATACCAAAATAAATCTGACATTTCATTATAATCTGTAAACAGTGAAAACCACAATGACTTATTCCAAAAAGAACTAAACCAGAAAATATGGCTTGCATCAGAACAAACCCACATACATTGATCAGGTGGACAAGATAAAATTAGAAGTGCTCATAGCTTCTTTTGGACATATCCTTAGGATCAGAAAGCTTGCTGTTAGATAAAGTTTCTAACAGTAACCATTTGTGGCATCCAGTTTGGAAACTTAGATCTTCTACTACTCTTATCAGAACAAACTCTCCATGCTTTCTGTCTCAACTGGCTAATGAGAAATCAGGCCTTTTCCAGAAACCACTCATGTGAAGCTCTCTTGCTGGCTATCAGTCCCTTTGTTTATGTGCTCTTTTCTGTTGCATCCTGCTCAAAGTCTCACTATCCATCTCATTGTATCATCAAGATAAAATGTTCACAGATGCCATGAATCCCAGTGTCCTCATACACTTTACTTTTCAAAAGGTTAATAATAATTATATTTCAACTCCTGTGCTGTTCCTTTTTTAAGTTCCAATTTTTTCAGTTTCCAAACAAAAATAACGATGGCATGTCACCAGCTCTCAAGGCCTTTGAGACAAGTGTGCAAAGCGAGGCGCTTTAACAAATGTACATCAACATGAAAGATTAAAGGATGAACTAGGTAATCAAAAATTATATTTTTGAGAAAGGCTGTCTCACCAGTTGAATTTAATTTTCCTTGATAATTATGTAAGTAACTTTACTAATACCATGCCTTTGTAATATTAAAATAATTTTGATTAGAATATCTGTCCTAATATGTTGTTTACCAGTATTTTATTTTTATGATAAAATTGAGATGTATGACTCATCTATAACACAAGATTTCTTATTGAAAATTACACCAGTCTGTTTTAACATTGGACTCCAAGAGTCTGAGATTTCTATATACAAAATTTGATACTGTGGCCATGTGAATTATTTATATCTTAATATAACAAACTACAGTCTTTGCTGAAAGTTTAGAGTCATACAATCTGAGTATTTAGACTATTTCTGTAGTTAGAAGAAATCTGGGGTAAGAGAATTCAAAAGTTAGGAAGGACCTCAAGATGAGTGTGTCCAATACCCATTCTCAACCACATTTAAGGAATACGATGGTCTAAAGAAGAGGTGAGGTAACATGCCCAAGACCTATAGCTTGCTGGCTGGTAAAGCTGTTATTCCAGCCTGGGGAATTTTAACCAGTGAAATTTCACTACTTTAGTCTAAATGTGATCTTAATTTTCATATTGTTCAAATCCATTTGACTAGTTTTCTTTTTCGTTTTCATTTATCATCTTTCATTTTAGAGAAGGCACTTGCTCTTTTCTTTTTCAATTTATACCCTCCCTAAGGAATCTCCTAGAGCTGGGTTTGCCCTTAACTGTACTTCCATACACACACACAAGCACAGGGACACACACCCCTTCCATCCTATTAGGACCCTCCATTTACCAGATGGCTGGGTGAGTTAGGGATGCATCTAATTCACTAATAGAAAAGCAGAGTACCGTTAAGTTTGGCGGTTCCCAATAATGTTTGATCACTTTGGTGTTTAGGAATGCTATAATCTAGAAAATCAGCCCATAAAAACAATAGGATTACAGACTCTTATCAGAAGCAGTCTTAGAGATTTTACATTGAGGAGATTTTACATTTTTACATTGAGGATGCTTAGAGATTTTACATTGAGGAGGCCCAGTAATGTTGTGACTTGCCCAGCATCCCTTAGCAAGCTGATAATTAGTGGCAGCTGGCCTGTTGTTACAGAATTATTCACCCCAAAACAAGAAGTGAGATTTTTAAAATATTAAAATGGGACCTTGTACAATTCTTTCTTGTCCTGAAAGGACACAATTGTTGATGATGTTTTCATTGTTTGAGCAGTGGATGGTTAATGAAATTATTTTCATTTATGACTTAATTACCTATTTACTTCATAATTACAGATTTTAGAACATCTACAGTTTGTGAAATGTATTAAATTTATTTTACAGCTCTATGAAAAAGTTGCACTGCTTCTGACAAATTTAGGTAAGTGGAACCCTCTTTATTTCACAGTACAGTATTGTGGTCTGAAAAATACCTTCTCAAAGATTCATTTCTGAAACACTGCTGAAAACAAATATTCCCTTTATTTTGAATTGCATACAACAATTTTTTCTTTGCCCTCAACAGGACATGTTAAATATGTCTAGGAATTGAGAGAATCTTTCCTACCTAAAGCTTTAAAGCATTTAGACATTATCTTTCATGAGCTAATCTAATTTAAAGTAGGTTTTCTCTTACAAAAGTACATGTGTATGAAGTACCTATAATCATTTAGAAAAGTGTTCATTTGCTGTTGCCTACAATTTTTATTTAATTAAAAACACAGCAAGTTTTAATGGCATATAAAATCACAGCAAAGTTAGTTGCTTTGAAGACTGGGAGTCTTTTATGTAGACAGGATAACCATCACTGACATTTGTGGAAATGACATTCATCTGGACAAGTCATCCCTAGGAACATTTCTCTGACTCTGTAAAGCACCAGAACAATCTGGTAACCAGCTATAAGCTGTACATTTACTATATTTTCAAGATAGAGGAATTGTCCCAATTTCATTAATGAGATATTAGTCATTTTACTCTATGCAGTTTGAGAAAATTACATGCTCCCACACAAAACCTGTTTTAGCACATTCCCATATGTAGCTTGCCAAAGGGAGAAAAAAATCACAAAAGTGTTTTTACTTATAATAATCATTATAATAAAAGATGCCACTTTTTGAGCCCTTCTATGTGCCAGATACAGAGATAGGCACTTGGCATATCTCCTTTAAATTCATTGAAATCTTCTGTCACCGCCACTCTTTGCCCAAAAAGATAGAAGTTTATGTCCACAGAAGAGGTAACTGCCCATTGATAGACTGTGTCCAGAGGGGACCTTGATCCAGGCTGGAAAAGATGCCTGTGGAGATAACAGCCATGGTCAATCTGTGGTTGGGCCACCTGGGAACCCACCCAGCTGGCTGATGAGCTAGGAGACCTTCCTGTGTAACCAAGAGTTCATTAGCAGAAGTGAAGTAAAGCTAAAGCCCTTGAAGCATCCTTTGTCATTTCTTCCCTCAACAGCAGTATGGCCTTGTTCTGAAATTGACATTTAAACCATTTGAAATCCGATTCTCATTCTTTCTCCCCTCCCTTCTCAGATATACTCCTGGGAAGCATTTTGAGCTATAATTTGTGGGAAAGGAATTGATGGGGTGAAATGGTAAATGAGCAATTAGAAGCTCAGGGAATGTGGAAACAGAAAGTGCTATTGCATTAAATGCATTTTCATTGACGTTTGAGGTGAGGAAGCAACTTCTAGGGAAGGATAAGTGCATTTGACATGAGATTTCAGGTTGGAGGATTGATCCATATTTTTGGTTTGTATCACAATGTCCAAAGAGCATTTGCTGTATGGAAATTGAAATACAAGGAGATGAGAATTGGTGCCTGACTGAGGTCAGGAAATTGTAAGACAAAGATACTGGTATACAATAAAAGCTCTAAAGATGAGGTCACCTCCTCGGTACTTGTCCTTGAGAATGAAAATGATGCTGGATGAGGGTGACAGGTAACGGGGTCAGATGCTCATTCTGAGATGGGGGGTCTGACTCCCTCTCTCCCAGTAGCACCTCACATCACACCAGAAATAGAAGTTGAGACCAAGGAGTTATTAGGAGATGGGGGGGACTTGACCCCACACAGGCTCCACCCCACAGGTGGAAACTAAGAGCAAAAGGAAAGGCTCCTGCAAGGAGCCAGGGCCGGGAGTGCGGCCCCTTCAGTTTGGCTGCCTCTACTCCAGGCTCTCCGGGCATCTTGGAACAGCGGAACAAACGATATTCCCTGCCCTCAGACAAGTTAGCAGTCACTTCCCACCAAACCCTTGCTGGGGCTGTTCTGGGAGCTTGAGGAGCCCACGGATGGTCCATTCCGTCGCATGTCATCTGCAGGCAAGCTGGGGTCTCCTGCAGCCTCCTTAGGAAGCCTCTGCTCCCACCCTGTGCGCCTGGGGAGCTGGCCAGAGGCAGTTGAGAAGGGGCCAGACGCAGCCTCTCAAACTCTGCTCCCCTTGTGTCCACAGAACAGCCTCGCACTGAGTCCGAGTGGGAGAACAGCTTCACCCTGAAAATGTTTCTTTTTCAGTTTGTCAATCTGAACAGCTCCACGTTTTACATCGCATTCTTCCTCGGAAGGTAAGAACCCAGTCTCTCCACACCTCCCCCGGCCAGGGACAGAGCGCACAGAGGTCACTGACCAGGGTGACAGAGAGGCCAGCCTTTAGGGTGATTTTTATAAAGTGTATAAAGAGGAGATCGGTCTCTTCCTTTCCTTTCCCTTCCCATTCTGGGGAATGGTCTCCATCAAAGTCCCTCGTACCTTTTCTTGTTAAGGTGAGTAGAAGAAAATAGTTTGCACTCGTGAAGGGTGAATGTAAAACTTGCGGGCTCCATCTGTACCTGACTCAGGCCTCTGGATCTCACACCTATAAAAGCAGGTGGCATCGGGGGAGGACAGCAGGCAGTGTGTCCCAGATCCCTGACCTCACAGAGGAGGGAAGGACATTGAGCCAGGAAAGGGGGCTGACGTAGGATGCCGAAGGAGACTGGGTAGCTTCTGAATCCAGCAGTTCTGAGGATTTGGAACGTCCAGGTACCATGAATTTCATTACACCAGGAAGTGTGTCTGAGGAGACGAGAACCAGGGAAGAGCCGAGTATTGGGTTTTAGTGAAATGGATGAGAAGCCCCTCCGCAGTTTCTAGCTACTTCAATATGGAATTCTAGTCAAATAGTTTAGTTTTAAAAAATAAAAAACACGGCATCACTAATATTCAAAAAGATCTGAAGTGTTTAAACCCAACCTGCTGCTTACACAACAGCCACTTGATATTCAGCAGAAAATGTTAAAAGTCACAGCAGGCAGCAAGAACTGGCCTCTGTGGTCAGCAGCCAGACAGAAGGGCCAGGAGCGAAATACCCCCCAGAGAATTCCAGAAGCTGCCATTATGCCAGTTCCAGAGAGTTTTCCTAATTCCCTGAGACCTGTTCCTTACTGCACCAGTAATTTTCACTGGAGGATGTGCTAATCTGAATATAATATTCACTGAAGGCTACAGGATGCTAACGGTTTGTTTTTCTGTGTGTGTTGAAGATTCACAGGACACCCAGGTGCCTACTTGAGGCTGATAAACAGGTGGAGACTAGAAGAGGTCTGTATTCTCCCATCATTCCTTGTTTCCTACAGACTTGCGTTAAACAGGCTTAGGGCAACTTTGTGCAGATTAGAAACCAGACAGCCTTTCTTCCTGTCCATTGATTCTTGAATTTCTGTGTTTGCTTACCTCGCAGTGCCACCCTAGTGGATGCCTTATTGATCTCTGTATGCAAATGGGTATTATAATGGTGCTAAAGCAGACCTGGAATAATTTCATGGAACTTGGCTACCCGTAAGTACCTTAGATATCTATACTTGAGAGGCAGCATGTCTCATTGGCTTTTCTAGGTGTGGCAAGTAAGATAAGCAATGCAGACTCAGCAGTTAAGCCCGTGTGTGTATACCTGGAGCTAAGTCTTCATGCTTAGATATTCAAAGACAAATCATGAAAATAATAAACATTGGCTCTTTTGGAAGATTTAGCACAAATCGCATCAACAAAAGTGAATATTCTTTAAGAAGTCTCTGTGGGCCCCTAAATAATTGGATACCTGCTTCCAAGCTGCTTTAAATGATGATGACACATTAACGAGGTCTCTACTCCCCAACCCCTGCAATAGATCAGAAATGGTAATTTCTTTAAACTTCCTTAAATTCAGACTGTACAGAAAAGGAACTTATGGAAAGAAGACCTAAAAAAATGATTCAAAAAAGAAACTGGAGTATTTCTAAGTAAGCATATCCTAACCAATAAAAACATCATTACCTGATGATAACAGTTTATGTTGATGGCAATGGGCAAAAACCTGCATCACCTTTGTAAGGATAACCTTGAATTTGGCTGTGTTTGCTCAGTTCTGGTCAGTTAAGTTTTAAAGGGACATAAATCAGCAGCACTTCTTTTTCTGCTTTAATTCTACACCTACAGGTTTCCATGTCAGCTCAAGTGTCTCCATAGAGAATTCCAGGTTTCAGGGAAGACCACTCAGCCAGAAAAATTAGCTGGAACTTGGTTCACTTAGAAAAGTCATCTCTTAGCTCCCCGTCAGAACCAATGCCAGTAATTTTCTCCTTAGATTTATTTTTAGAAAACTTCTTCCAAGTGTTGATGTTTTCTATAAAACTTTAAAAAAATAAAGCATAAAATTTAAAAATTAGAAGCATTATATTCTCTTTTAAAGTATCATCCATAACTTATCAAAATGTCATAGACATCAGGGAACTATATTTATCTTCTACTAATATGGACATAGAGCAAAATTGTGAAGTAGGCAGAATTGTCTTTGATACCCATCCCCTTATTTATTTCACATTTGTTTTTGCTTTGGCATCGCTACTCTCAGATACCCCTCAGCTTTCTCCTTGCCCCCTACAGCACACAAACCTGACGCCCCTGCCCTGATTTCTTCAACCCTGTTCCGTATCGTAAGATGCACTTCTGAACACTGCCAAGGATTAATGTACTAACCTCACCAGTGTGAGATGCATTTTATTGGGAATCAGAGCCTCTGTCAAAAACTCAACCCAAAAGCAGGCAGATCCAGTTGTGGACCTGCGGGCTTCTCTATGCCAGGAGAGGAGGAAAGCTTTGTGGGTTTTCAGACCTTCTAGGGCCCTCGAGTCAGAGTATGCAGGTCAGCACCCCATGATAATAAGACTGCTCACGGGTCCTCAACTAAGCCAGCTAGGCCAAACCATCTTCTCCTCAGAGGCCTGCAGGTTGCCTTTGTACTGGGGGATCAGGTTATCAATGTTCTCAGTCCTCTGCCCAACCCTCCGAGGCAACCCTGGACGAGAGACAGTTTCGTGAATGATTAAAATAAGTTCATCAATCATTCTGTTCACCTGCAAGTACAAATGCTTGAAGTGTAGCCTCCATTGTTATTTCCTTTCTAATCCAAGGCTTCATTTCCTTGGCAGCCTGTCCTAAATTTTTTAAACTATTGTTCTATAGTCTAACTCTATTTCTTATTACATAAGTCTTATGAACAGCTATATACATATATATTTTTTTTTAATAAATTGATCTTGTCGTGCAGGTTAATTCAGAATTGGTGGACTAGAAGGAAAGTGCGACAAGAACGTGGACCTGAAAGGAAACTAAGTTTCCCACAGTGGGAAAAGGACTACAACCTTCAGCCGATGAACGCCTACGGACTTTTCGACGAATACTTAGAAATGAGTATGAAAATAGCCTATTTCATCTGATTTTTAAAAATTGTATTGAAGTATAGTTAATTTACAATGTTGTGTTAATTTCTGCTGTACAGCAAAATGACTCAGTTATCATTCTTTTTCATATTCTTTTCCATTATGGTTTATCATAGGATATTGAATATGGTTCCCTGTGCTATCGAGTAGGACCTTGTTGTCTGTTTTATCCTATTAATGATAAATGTAAATTCTAGCTACCTTTAGCTAGACATACACCATTATCATCGAGGCTAGCAGCATGGGAGGATTCTTGAGCTAAATGCAGAGGAAGGGTGTTCTTGCTTTAAGAAGCTTTATTTACAGAAATAGTGCCAAGTCACTTCACATTCTTCATGACATTGTGTCCTGTCCCTTGTAATACATGACCAGAAAAAAAATGAGCTGAAAACTTGGTGAACCAAAGAAAAAGGAGTGATCACTCATGGTGTGATTGATTCATTCATTCAGCAGACATGTTTTTTTTTTTTTTATTGAAGTATAGTTAATTTACAATGTTGTGTTAGTTTCAGGTGTATGGCAAAGTGATTCAGTTATACATATATACATAAAAGAATATAAACATTCTTTTTCATATTCCTTTCTATTATAGTTTATTATAAGATATTTAATATAGTTCCCTGTGCTATACAGTAGGACCTTGTTGTTTATCTATTTTATATATAGTAGTTTGTATCCAGCAGACATCTTTTGAGCCATGTTATGTCCAGGCAGACATTATGTTTGGCACTAGAGATACAAGGAGGAATCAGGCACAGTCCCAGCTCTGAAAGAGTGCACAGTGGGGGAAAGTCAGAGATATAAAAGGTAAGTGCAATAAAGTGGCATAGATGCTGCAGTATGAGTCAGTAGGGGGTAGACTGGGGACAGCCATTTCTCTTGAGGGGGTGGCAGGAAGCTGGGAATGCTTAAGCTATGCTACACTTATATTGACGGAATCTGATTTCTCTATAATCAAATCCAAGCTATTTATTTTCGCATGTATCTGAGAGCATGAGCTTTAGAAACAGATTACCTGAGTTCAAATCCCAGCCCCTCACTTATTAACTGTGAAACCTTGGGCAATTACTTAATCTCTTTGTCTCACTTTCCTCTTCTCTATAACAGGGATAAAAATAGTAACCACTTCGGAGCACTCTTATGTGGATTAAATAAATTAACACATGGAAAGGGCTTAGAACAATGCCTGGCTCGTAGTATGTACTTGATATTTGTTATCCATGTCATTATTATTATTTTTCTATTCTTCTTATCTTCCGGGGGAGAAAAGCTTAACAAAATCCGTTAGCAGATACACTGAGTGTGGATAGCTTTTCTCTTTTTTTCTAATTATGTTTAAGCTCTGTAACACTGGGGTGAAAGTGGGGGTAGGGATGGGCAAGATACATTACTTCTGAAAGAAGTTCTTTCTGGGCAAATCTGAAAATTAAAGCAGTAGTAGAGTTGATACTTAATGTTTCTTAGATCGCTTATGTCCTAAGTACCTACCAATGTTTTCAGAGTTTCAATTATAGAATGGCAGAATGATATAACTTGGAGAAGAAATCAATTTCGGCATTAATAATAACACTTAATAAAGGGAATTCATTAAGAGAACTAACCACTTGGAGGTCTCTTAATGAATTCTCCTCCCATAAAGAAGGAAATGAACAATAATGTTGGTATATAGAGTGCATGAAAAGAACTGGTAGTGCTCCAAATACTCCAGTATCTTTGCAGCAAGAAACAAATCTCAGTAGCAGTGTTACAAGCAGACCAGTGAATCCTAACTGCTTGCTTCTATTCTTGTTGTTATTGTTATTTTCTTAATGAGTTTCCTGCTTTGTTATATTTTTTAAAATGTATTCACTGAAGTAGAATATATAGTGAGAAAAGCATATAAATCAAAAGTGTACAGATCAATAAATATTCACAACTTTATGCACAAATGTAACCAGTCTATGCAGGTGAGGGGTTAACACACTACTGCCCTCAGACCCAAAGCCAGTCCACTCCCTGGCTTTGTAAATAACATTCTGTTGGAACACAGCAATACCCATTTATTTACACATTATCTATAATTACTTTTTAAATTTAATTTTTATTTTATATTAGAGTACAGTTGATTTACAATGTTGTGTTAGTTTCAGGTGTACAGCAAAGTGGTTCAGTTATACAAATACATATATCCATTCTTTTTCAGATTCTTTTCCCATATAGATTATTACAGAATACTGAGTAGAGTTCCCTGTGCTATACAGTAGGTCCTTGTTGATTATCTATTTCATATATAGTACTGTGTATATGTGAATCCCAAACTCCTAATTTATCCCTCCTCCCCACCTTTCCCCTTTGGTAACCATAAGTTTGTTTTTGAAGTCTGTGAGTCTCTTTCTGTTTAGGAAAGGATGTTGTATCATCTTTTTAGATTCCACTTGTGATATCATATAGCCCTTGTCTTTCTCTGTCTGACTTATTTCACTAAGCACAATATTCTCTGGGTCTATCATGTTGCTGCAGATGGCATTATTTCATTCTTTTTTATGGCCGAGTAATATTCCATTGTATATATGTACCACATCTTCTTTATCCATTCCTCTGTTGATGGACATTTAGGTTGCTTCCATGTCTTGGCCATTGTATATAGTGCTGCAATGAACATTGGGGTGCATGTATCTTTTTGAATTATGGTTTTCTCCAGATATATGCCCAGGATTGCTGGATCATATGTAGTTCTATTTTTAGTTTTTTAAGGAACCTCCATACTGTTCTTCATAGTGGCTGTACAAATTTACATTCCCACCAACCATGTAGGAGGGTTCCCTTTTCTCCACACCCTCTCCAGCACTTATTGTTTGTAGACTATTTGATGATGGTCATTCTGACCAGTGTGAGGTGATTCCTCATTGTAGTTTTGATCTGCATTTCTCTAATAAATAGTGATGTTGAGAGTCTTTTCATGTGCCTGTTGGCCATCTGTATGTCTTCTTTGGAGAAATGTCTATTTAGATCTTCTGCCCATTTTTTGATTGGGTTGTTTTTTTTGTTTTGATATTCAGTTCCATGAGCTATTTGTATATTTTGGCGACTAATCCCTTGTAGGTCACTTTGTTTGCAAATATTTTCTCCCATTAAGGGTTGTCTTTTCATTTTGTTTATGGTTTCCTGTGCTGTGCGAAAGCTTTTAAGTTTAATTAGGCCCCATTTGTTTATTTTTGTTTTTATTTTCATTACTCTAGAAGGTAGATCCAAAAAGATCTTGCTGCAATTTATGTCAAAGAGTGTTCTGCATATGTTTTCCTCTAAGAGGTTTATAGTACCTGGTCTTACATTTAGGTCTCTAATCCATTTTGAGTTTATTTTTGTGTATGGTGTTAGGGAGTGTTCTAATTTCATTCTTTTACATGTAGCTGTCCAGTTTTCCCAGCACCACTTACTGAAGAGACTGTCTTTTCTCCACTGTATATTCTTGCCTCCTTTGCCATAGATTAATTGACCATAGGTGCATGGGTTTATTCCTGGGCTTTCTATCCTGTTCCATTGATCTATATTTCTGTTTTTGTGCCAGTGCCACCCTGTTTTGATGACTGTAGCCTTGTAGTATAGTCTGAAGTCAGGGAGCCTGAATCCTCCAGTTCCATTTTCTTTTCTCAGGATTGCTTTGGCTATTCAGGGTCTTTTCTGTTTCCATACAAATTTAAAATATTTTTGTTCTAGTTCTGTGAAAAATGCCATTGGTAATTTAATAAGGATTGCATTGAATCTGTAGGTTGCCTTGGATAGTACAGTCATTTTGACAATATTGATTCTTCTAGTTGAAGAACATGGTATATCTTTCCATCTGTTTGTGTCATCTTCATTTTCTTTCATCAGTATCTTATAGTTTTCAGAGCACAGGTCTTTTGCCTCCTTAGGTAGGTTTATTCCTAGGTATTTTATTCTTTTTGATGTGATGATAAATAGGATTGTTTCCTTAATTTCTCTTTCTGATCTTTCATTGTTAGTGTATAGAAATGCAACAGATTTCTGTGTATTAACTTTGTATCCTGCAACCTTACCAAATTCATTGATGAGCTCTAGTACTATTCTGGAAGCATCTTTAGGATTTTCTATGTATAGTATCATGTCATCTGCAAACAGTGATAGTTTTACTTCTTTTCCAATTTGGATTCCTTTTATTTCTTTTTCTTCTCTGATTGCCATTGTCTAGGACTTCCAAAACTATGTTGAATAAAAGCGAGAGTGGACATCCTTGTCTTGTTCCTGATCTTAGAGAAAATGCTTTCAGCTTTTCACTGTTGAGTATGATGTTAGCTATGGGTTTGTCATGTATGGCCTTTATAATATTGAGGTACGTTCCCTCTATGCCCACTTTTTGGAGAGTTTTTATCATAAATGGGTGTTGAATTTTGTCAAAAGCTTTTTCTGCATCTACTGACATGATCATATGGTTTTTATTCTTCAATTTGTCGATGTGTTGTATCACACTGACTGCTTTGCTCAGGCTTTAGGCAGCCTGTCTGCTGATGGGTGGGGCTGTGTGTGTTCCCACCCTGCTGGTTGTTTGGCCTGAGGCATCCCAGCACTGGAGCCTGCAGGCTGTTGGGTGGGGCCAGGTCTCAGTGCCAAAAAGCATCTGCCACCAGTGTCCTTGCCCCCGCAGTGAGCCACAGCTGACCCCCGCCTCCCCAGGAGACCCTCCAAGACCCGCAGGTAGGTCTGGCCCAGGCTCGTATGGAGTCACTGCTTTGCCCTGGGTCTTAGTGCACGTGAAACATTGTGTGCACCCTCCAAGAGTGGAGTCTCTGTTTCCCCCACTCCTGTGGAGCTCCTTCACTCAAGCCCTGCTGGCTTTCAAAGTCAAATGCTCTGAGGGCTCCTCCTCCCGATGCCAGACCCCTAGGCTGCAGAGCTTGACATAGGGCTCAGAACTCTCACTCCTATGGGAGAACCCCTGCAATATAATTATTTTCCAGTTTGTGGGTCACCCACCCAGCAGGTATGGGATTTGATTATATCATGAAAGTGCCCCTCCTACAGTCTTGTTGTGGCTTCTTCTTTGTCTTTGGGTGTAGAATATCTTTTTTGGTGGTATTGTGTCTTTTTTGTTGATGGTTGTTCAGCAGTTAGTTAGCTGTGATTTTGGTGTCTTCATGAGAGGAGGTGAGCTCAAGTCCTTCTACTCTGCCATCTCGTCTCTAGGCCTCTACATATTATCTGTAGTTACTTTTGCACTACAGCAGCAGAGCTGATTAGTTGTGACAGAGACTTTATGGCCCACAAAGCCTGGAATATTTACTATCTGGCTCTTTACAGAAAATGTTTGTCATCCTGTGAGCTACATCAAGAAATAGGATATTATCAGTATCAAAGAAGGCTCCCTTGTTTCCTCTCCCAGTTATAACACCCTCCCCAACCACTTTCCTGACTTCTAATTTTGCCTTTTTTAAAAAAATCTTTATAGAAATGGAATTATACATTGTAAATGGGTTATTCCATTCAATATCGTATTTATAAGATTCTTCCATGTTGCTACAGGTAAAATTCGTTTTCATTTTTGTATAGTATTCGTAGAATGTGTACCTGAAGCAAAATTATGAAACAAGCGAGTTTGTCTTTGATACCCACCTCCATCTTTCCTTAGTCACATGTAGTTTTTTTTTCATTTCCAATCCCAGATACTTTCCATTCTATCTTTCTCCCCTCCCCTCACCAATCCCTCAATCCTTTCCCATATCATGAAATGGACTTCTGAGCACTGCTAAGGATTAATGAGCTAGATAGTTGCATTTTAATAAGAATCAAAGCCTCTGTCAAACTTGAGTCAAAAAAAAAAAAAAAAAAAGAGGCAAACTTACTTGTGGATGTGCAGGCATCAGTGTGCCAGTGGATGAACTAGTTTGTCAGTCTGCAGATCTTCTAGACCCCTAAAAACAGGAATTCACCACTATTTACCCATCCATTCTACTGGTGATAGATCTGTGAGTTGTTTCTAGGTTTGGGTTCTTACAAACAATATTGCTATGAACATTTTGGTACATGTGTTTTGGTTAACATTTGTCTGTATTTCTGTTGGGAATTTATGCAAGAGTGGAGTTACCAGTGGAGTGGCCATCATAATGTATGCATTTGTGGATCTTCAGTAGACACCTGCAAACAGTTTTCAAAACTCCAACTAGCAATATAAGAGCTTCAGTTATTCCACATACTCACTAAAACTTGTTAGTGTCAGTCTTTTTAAATTTTGGCCATTCTGGTTCGTATGTAGTAGTACCTCATCATTGTTTTAATTTGAAATTTCATGGCAACTTAAAATGCTGAATACCTTTTCATATGCTTCTGGTCATTTGGGTATCCTCTTTCGTGAATTCCCATTCAGGCCCATGATTCTGTTCTGTTTCTCTTTCTTAGTGATTTTAGAAGTTATTTATATATTCTGGATATGAATCATTTGTCAGCTGGACCTGGAATGTCTTTGGTAGGAAAGTTTCTAATTATAGATTTAATTTAGTTAATAGATATATGACTATTCAGATTTTCTATTTCTTCAAGTAACCATCTCAGTAGTCTGTGGTTTAGTTGTGTTTTTCAAGAAACTTATCTGTTTCATCTAAATTTTCACATTTAGTGGAATAAAGTTGTTTATAATACTCTTATTAACTTTTAATGTACATAAGGTCTGTAGTGATGTTCTCTTTCATTTATACTTTCATAGTTTGTGCTTTTCTCTTTTTTTCCTTTAACAATCTGGCCAGAGGTTTATTAATTTTTTCATTTATTTCTGCTCTTATTTCCTGCCTTATTCTTTCTTTGGGCCTAATTTTCTCTTTTCCAAACATCTTCAGATGGAAGCTTAAATCACTGATTTTCTACTTTTCTTCTTTTTCTAATTTAGGCATTTAGAACTATGATTTTCTCTATGAATACTGCTTCACAGCTGTATCCTATAAGTTTTGATATGCTATATTTTCATTATCAAGGCATTTGCTAATTGCCATTGTAGTTTATTTTTGACCTATGGGGTTTTTTTAGAAATGTGTTGCTTAATATCAAAATATTTGAGGATTTTCTAGCTATCCCTCTGTCATTGGCTTCTTACAGTTTTTTTTTTTTTTCCTTGTAGTTGATTTCTAATCTCATAGTGTTGTGGTCAGAAAAGATGCTTGATATGATTTCAATTTTCTATAATTTACCAAGGCTTGCTTTATGGTCCAGCATGTGATCTATCCTGGAGAATGTTCCATGTACACTTAAAAAGAATGTGTATTCTGCCTTCAGATGAAATGCTCTATAAATATCAATTAAGTCCATCTGGTCTAATATGTCATTTAAGGCCTGTGTTTACTTATTGATTTTCTGTCTGGATGATCTGTCCATTGATGTAAGTGGGGTGTTAAAATCCCCCACTGTTACTGTGTTACCGTCCATTTCTCCTTTTATGGCTGTTGGCATTTGCCTTATGCTCCTGTGTTGGGCACATGTATACAATTGTTATATCTTCTTCTTAGATTGATCCCTTGATCATTATGTAGTGTCCTTCTTTGTTTCTTATAGCAGTCTTTATTTTAAAGTCTAATTTGTCTGGTATGAGTATTGCTACTCCAGCTTTCTTCTGATTAACATTTGCATGTAATACCTTTCTCCATCCTCTCAGTTTCAGTCTATATGTGTCCATAGATCTGAATTGGGTCTCTTGTAGACAGCATATATACGGGTCTTGTTTTTGTATCCTGCCAGCCAGTCTGTGTGTTTTGTTTGGTGCATTTAATCCATTTGCATTTCAGGTAGTTACCAATATGTATGTTCTTATTGCCATTTTGTTAGTTATTTTGGATTTGTTTTTGTAGGTCTTTTTTTCTTCCCTTCCTCTTTTGTTTTCTTCTCTTGTGGTTTGACTACTATCTTTAGTGTTGTCTTTTTCTTTTTTGTGTGTGTATCTCTTGAAGATTTTCAGTTTGCGGTTCCCATGAGGTTTTGATATAGCAGTCTATATATATACAAGATTGTTTTAAGTTCCTGGTCTGTACATTTCAAATGCATTTCCAATATCCTGCATCTGTACACTCCTTTTCTCACAGTTGCTGGTTTTGATATCCTATTTGTATTTAGATGGTTTCCTACCTTTACTGTATGTTTGCCTTTACTGGTGAGCTTTCCCATTTGTAATTTTCTTGTTTCTAGTTGTGGCCTTTTCTTTCCACCTAGAGAAATTCCTTTAGCATCTGTTGTAAAGCTGGGTTGGTGGTGCTGAATTCTCTTGGCTTTTGCTTGCCTGTAAAGCTTTTGAATGAGAGCCTTGCTTGGTAGAGTACTCTTGGTTGTAGGTTCTTCCCTTTCATCACTTTAAATATATCATGCCACTCCCTTCTGGCCTGCACAGTTTTTGCTGAGAAATCAGCTGATGATAACCTTATGGGGATTCCCTTGTATGTTATTTGTTGCTTTTCCCTTGTTGCCTTTAATATTTTCTCTTTGTCTGTAATTTTTGTCAGTTTGATTACTGTGTGCGTGTTCCTCCTTGGTTGTATCCTGTATGGGCCTCTCTGCACTTTCTGGACTTGGGTGACTGTTTCCTTTCCCCTGTTAGGAAGTTTTCAGCTATTATTATCTCTTCAAACATTTTCTCAGGCCCTTTCTCTCTCTCTCTTCTCCTTCTGGGACCCCTATTATGTGAACGTTGGTGCATTCAATGTTGCCCCAGAGGTCTCTTAGACTGTCTTCATTTCTTTTCACTCATTTTTCTTTATTCTGCTCCATGGCAGTGATTTCCACCATTCTGTCTTCCAGCTCACTTATCCGTTCTTTTGCCTCACTTATTCTGCTGTTGATTCCTTCTAGTGTATTTTTCATTTCAGTTGTTGTATTGTTCAACTCTGTTTGTTTGCTCTTTATAGCCTCTAGCTCTTTGTTAAACATTTCTTGTATCTTCTTGGTCTATGCCTCCATTCTTTTTCTGAGATCTTGGATCACATTTACTATCAATCATCAATCATTACTTTGAATTCTTTTTTGGGTACATTGCCTATCTATCTATCTCCACTTCACTTAGTTGTTCTTCTGGGGTTTTATCTTTTTCCTTTGTCTGAAACATATTTCTCTGCTGTCTCATTTTGTCTGACTTTCTGTGTTTGTGGTCTCCATTCTGCAAGCTGCAGGATTGTAATTCCTTTTTTCTGGTGTCTTGTCTCCTGGTGGGTGAGGCTGGTCTAAGAGGCTTGTGCAGACTTCCTGGTGGGAGGGACTGGTTCCTGCCTACTAGTGGGTGGAGCTGGGTCTTGTCCCTCTGTTGGGCAGGGTCATGTCTAGGGGTGTGTTTGTTTAGAGGTGGCTGTGTGCTCAGGAAGACTTTAAGCAGCCTGTCTGCTGATGGGTGGGGCTGTGTTTCCGCCCTGTTGGTTGTTTGGCCTGAGGCATTGCAGTGCTCATGCCAATGAATACTCCCTGTTACCTCCACCACCAGTGTCCTTGTCGCTACAGTGAGCCACAGCCACCCCCGCCACCCCAGGAGACCCTCCAAGACCAGCAGGTAGGTCTGGCCCAGGCGCCTATGAAGTCACTGCTTTTTTTTCTGGGTCCCAGTGCACACAAGACCTTCTGTACACCCTCCAAGAGTGGAGTTTCTATTTCCCCTGAAGAGTTCCTGCAATCTAGCCCCACCGGCCTTCAAAGCCAAATGCTCTGGGGGCTCCTCCTCCTGATGCCAGACCCCCAGACTGGGGAGCCTGACTTGGGGCTTATAACTCTTACTCCTGTGGGAGAACCTCTGTGATATAATTATTTTCCAGTTTGTGGGTCACTCATCTGGTGGGTATGGAATTTGATTGTATCATGAATGCACCCCTCCTACCGTCTTGTTGTGGCTTCTTCTTTGTCTTTGGATGTAGAATATCTTTTTTCATAGGTTCCAGTCTTTTTTGTCGATGGTTGTTCAGCAGTTAGTTGTGATTTTGGTGGTTTCATGAGAGGAGGCAAGCTCAAGTTCTTCTACTCCAGCATCTTGTCTCCAACTGGCATCAAACTTTTTTTTTCTTCAATTCTACTGTGGTCAAAGGATACTCTGTGTTATTTTAGGCTATTAATATATGTTGAGATTTGCTTTATGCCCTACATATTGACTATTTAGATAAGTGCTTCAAGTGTGTTCTGCAGTTGTTGAGTATAATGTTCTGTGTCTATCAATCAATCAATTGGCAAGGTTGATTAATTGTGTTCAAATCTTATATGTCCTATTAAACTTTGTCTATTTTATCTATTAGTTACTAAGAAAAGGGTGTTAAGTCCACAGTCAATCTTGGAATTTTATCTTATGCTCCTTCTAGTTCTGTCACCTTTTACTTTATATATTTTGAAACTGTGTTGTTATGTGCAAACAATTTAGGATTATTCTAGCTTACTGTTGAGTTGAAATTTTATCTTATTTAAAGCCATTCTTCATCTCTAATAATGTAATATTTTGAAGATGTGATGGGCAAGAGGCTAAGGAACTAACTGTAAAACCTCCCCAAGGACAGAACTGAGCCTCTCGTGGTCTTTCAGGGCCAAGATAAAGGCCCACCACGTTCTCAGTCACAGCCAGAGAGGTGGACTGAGCTTTACAAATTTACTGTACCCCATTACCAGCCTGGCTTAACACATGACCACATTGAAGTGATCCTCTCCTTCTTTAGCTGCCTAAGAGCAACATGAGGAACCTTTTCTGCTGGAAAAGAACACTCAGAGCAGAGATTAATAACTTGTTCTTAAAGGGCCAGTAGTAAATACTTTAGGCTTTGGGGGGCCAAGAGGCAAGATTGAGGCTATTATATTTTAAATGGTTGTATAAGTATTTATATAACTACTTAAAATGTAAAAACCATTCTTAGCTCACAGGTGGGTTTAAAAAAAGAACAGAAACAAAGCAGAGAGCTATTCAGATTTGGCCTTCAGGCTGTAGTTTGCTGACCCTTGATCTAGAGCTTCTATATGTCTGTCTGGCATACAATAAAAGTTACTAGGCTTATAACCTATTGAAAGAAGCAAAGTAACTATAAATTCTTAACTGGGGAAGGTGTCTGTTACTTCAAATGTGAAAGCAGAAGTGCATATGGTCAAACACTGAAAAATCAAGGAAATACAGTGTTACGTAAAGAAAAATAATGTTGCACTCGAAGTGATAAAGAATTCAAAATAGATGTTATGAAGAAATTCACTGAGCTACAAGAAAACACAGGAAGGCAATTCAGTGAACTCAGGAATAAAATTAATGAACAGAAGGAGTTCTTTACCAAAGAGATTGAAATTGTAAGAGACCAAACAAATTCTGGAGCTGATGAATGAGATGAAGAATGCAACAGAGATCACAGGTAATAAGACAGACCAGATGGAAGAAGGAATAAATGACTTGGAGTGTAGGAATATAGAAATAATTCAGTCAGAAGAAGACAGAGAAATTAGATTTTTTTAAAAATGAAGAAACCCTATGAGAACTATCAGATTCGATCAGAAAGACAAATCTAAGAATAATTGGTGTGCCAGAAGAAAGAGAGAGAAGAGGCAGAGAGTTTATTTAAAAAATATTAACTGGGAACTTCCCAAACCTGGAGAAGAAATGGGACATACAAGTCCACAAAGCTACCAAAACACCCTATTACCTCAATGCAAAAAGACCTTCTCCAAGCACATTAATGAAACCATCACACATTATAATGAACTGAAAGGCAGCTAGGGGAAAAAACTAACCTTCAAAGGAACCCCAATTAGGCTGTCAGTGAATTTCTCAGCAGAAATTCTATGGTCCAGGAGAGAGTAGAATGACATATTCGAAGTGCTGAAAGATAAAAATTGACAGCCAAGAATACTTTATCCAGCAAAGTTATCCTTCAGCTATGAAGGAGAAATAAAGGCTTTCCCAAACAAAAGCTAAGGGAGTTCACCACCATTAGACTTGCCTTGAAAGAAATGTTGAAAGAAGTTCTTCAAGCTGAGATGAAAAGACACTAATCAGTGACATAAAAACATATGAAAATATACAACAACAATAAAGGTGAAAAATAAACAATCACAAAATGGTAACTCTGTATTAGAATGGTATATTAACCACTTACCTATACTATAAAGGTTAAAGGAAAAGATCATTAAAAATAACTATAGCTGCTATAATCTGTTAACAAATGCACAGCATAGAAAGAGGTAAATTGTGATATCAAAAATGTAAAAGGGTGGAGCCTTTGTAGGCAAATGAAGATAAGGTGCTATCAGCATAAAATGGACTATTTTATCTATGAGATGTTGTATGTAAGCTTATTGGTAACCTCAAAGCAAAAGTCTAGAGTTGATTCAACAAACATACAAAAGGGATAGACTGAGCATATCACCATGGAAAACCACCAACTTACAGAGGTAGGCAGAAACACAGGGGAAAAGGAACAATATAGATATAAAACAACCAGAAGGCAAAAGATAAGATGGCAGTAGTAAGTCATTACATATCAATAATCACTCTAAATGTAAACGTAAATGGATTGAACTCACCAATACCAAGGCACAGAGTGGCTGGATGAATTAAAAAAACAAGACCCAACTCAGTCTCCCAAGGCAATAGAAATAGCAAAAATACACAAATGGGACCTATTCAAACTTATAAGCTTTTGCACAGCAAAGGAAACCATAAGCGAAACAAAAAGACAACCTACGGACTGGGAGAAAATATTTGCAAATGATGTGACCGACAAGGGCTTAATTTCCAAAATATACAAACAGCTTGTACAACTCAATAACAAAGAAACAATAACCCAATCGAAAAATGGGCAGAAGACCTAAATAGACATTTCTCCAAAGAGGACATACAGATGGCCAAGAGGCACATGAAAAGATGCTCAACATCGCTAATTATTAGAGAAATGCAAATCAAAAGTACAATGAGGTACCACCTCACACTGGTCAGAATGGCCATCATCAAAAAGTCTACAAATAATAAATGTTGGAGAGGGTATGGAGAAAAAGGAACCTTTCTTCTGTTGGTGGGAATGTAAATTGGTGCAGCCACTATGGAAGACAATATGGAAGTTCCTCAAAAAACTAGAATTGCCATATGATCCAGCAATCCCACTCCTGGGCATATAATGGGACAAAATTATAATTCAAAAAGATACATGCACCCCTATGTTCATAGCAGCACTATCCATAATATCCAAGACATGGAAACAACCTAAATGTCCACTGACAGATGACTGGATAAAGAAGATGTGGTACATACATACAATGAAATACTACTCAGCCATAAAAAAAGAATGAAATAATACCATTTTCAGCAACATGGATGGACCTAGAGATTATCATACTAACTGAAGTAAGACAGAAAGAGAAAGACAAATACCATATGATATCATTTATATGTGGAATCCAAAATATGACACAAATGAACTTATCTACGAAACAGAAACAGACTTGTGGTTGCCAAGGGGTATGGGGTTGGGGGAGGGATGGATTGGGAGTTTGGGATTAGCAGATACAAACTATTACATATAGAATGGATAAACAACAAGGTCCTACTGTATAGCACAGGGAACTATATTCAATATCCTGAGATAAACCATGATGGAAAAGAGTATGAAAAAGAATGTATATATATGTATAACTGAATCACTTTGCTGTACAGCAGAAATTAACACAAACTGTAGACCAGTTATACTTCAATAAAATAAATTTTTGAAAAAAGACCCAACTATATGCTGCCTTTTGGAGACACATTTCAGCTCTAAAGACAAACATAAGCTCAAAGTCAAGGAATGGAAAAAGATATTTCAGGTAAGTGGAAACCAAAAGAAAGGGGAGGTACCCATACTTATATCAGACAAAATAGGCTTCAAGCCAAAAACAGCAAGAAAGAAGAGACAAATAAATTCATTATATAATAATAAATGAGGTCAATACACCAAGAAGATATAATAATCATAAATATATTTGCCAACGTCAGAGCACCTAAATATATTAAGCAAATACAGTTGACTCTTAAATATATTAGGCAAAAATAGTTGACCCTTGAACAACAGGTTCAAGCTGCACAGATTCACTTATATGCGGATATTTTTCAATAAATACATACTGCAGTACAACATAATCTGTGGTTGACTGAATCCATGGATGTGGAGCCACGTAAATAAAGGGCCGACTCTAAGGTTATATGTGGACCTTAACTGTGCAGATGGTTGGGGCCCTAACCTCCATGTTGTTCAAAGGTCAACTATATTAACAGATCTCAAGGGAGAAACAGACAACAATACAATAATAGTAGGGGACTTCACTGTCCCACTGTGAGTGACAGATAAATAATCCACACAGAAAATTAACAAGCAAACATTGGAACTGAGGCATACTGTAAACCAAATGGACTAAACAGACATATACAGAACATTCCATCTAATAGCAACAGAATACACATTCTTCTCAAATGCACATAGAACATTCTCTAGGATAGATCATATGATAGGATACAAAATAAATCTTAGCAAATATAAGACGATTGAAATCATACTATCTTTTCTGACCACAGTGGTATGAAACTAGAAATCTACAACAAGAAGAAAGCTGTAAAACATAAAAACATGTGGAAACTAAACACATTTCTGAACAACCAACGGATCAAAGAAGAAATCAAAAGGGAAATTAAAAATTATCTCAAAACAAATGAAAATGGAAACACAACATATCAAAACTTAAGGAGTGCAGCAGAAACAGTTCTGAGAGGAAAGTTTATATAAATTAATGCATATATTAAGAAATCAGAAAGATCTCAAACACTCTAACTTTACACCTCAAGGAACTAGAAAAAGAAGAACAATTTAAGCCCAAAGTTAGCAGAAGGAAGGAAATAATAAAGATCAGAGTGGAAATAAATGAAATAGAGACCAGAAAAACAATAGAGAAGATCAATGAAAGCAAGAGCTGGGTTTTTTGAAAAGATAAACATAATTGACAAACCCTTAACTAGACTAAGAAAAAAGAGAGGACTCAAAATTAGAGATGAAAGAGGAGACATTACAACTGATACTACAGAAATACATAGGATAAGAAGCTATGAACAATTATATGCCAACAAATTAGATAACCTGAAGAAATGGATAAATTTCTAGAAACAGACAACCTACCAAGACTGAATCAGCAAGAAACAGAAAATCTGAAAAGACCAATAATGAGGAAAGAGATTGAATCAGTAATCAAAAGCCTCCCAACACAGAAAACCCTAGAACCAGACAGCTTCACTGGTGAATTTTCTAACAATTAAAGAAGAATTAATACCAGTCCTTCTCAAATGCTTAAAAAAATTGAAGAGGAGGGAACACTACCAAACTCATTCTGCAAAGCCAACATTACCCTGATACCAAAACCAGATAAGGATACTATAAGAAAAGATAACTTTGGACCAATATCCCTGATGAATATAGATGCAAAAATTCTGAAAATATTAGCAAACTAAATTCAAGAACACATTAAAACAACTGTACACTACAACCAAGTGGGATTTATCCCTGGAATGCAAAATTGGTTCAACATACACAAATTTTTAAATGTAATATATCACATTAATAGAATAAAATATAGGAGGAACCAAGATGGCAGAGTAGAAGGACATGCTCTCACTCCCTCTTGTGAGAACACCAGAATCACAACTAGCTGCTGGACAATCATCAACAGGAAGACACTGGAACTCACCAAAAAAGATACCCCACATCCAAAGACAAAGGAGAAGCCACAGTGAGATGGTAGGAAGGGTGCAATCACAGTAGAATCAAATCCCATAACTGGTGGGTGGGTGACTCACAGACTGGAGAACACTTATACCACAGAGTGGTATTCACTCCCACTGGAGTGAAGGTTCTGAGCCCCACGTCAGGCTTCCCAACCTAGGCGTCCGGCAACAGGAGGAGGAATTCCTAGAGAATCAGACTTTGAAGCCTAGTGGGAATTGATTGCAGGACTTTGACAGGCCTGGGGAAAACAGAGACTCCACTCTTGGAGGGCACACATAAAGCAGTGTGCACATTGGGACCCAGCAGAAGGAGCAGTGACCCCAGGGAAGACGGAACCAGACCTACCTGCTAGTGTTGGAGGGTCTCCTGCAGAGGTGGGAGGGGGCTGTGGCTCACCATGGGGACAAGTACACTGGCAGCAGAAGTTCTGGGAAGTACTCCTTGGCGTGAGCCCTCCGACAGTATGTCATTAGCCCCACCAAAGAGCCCAGGTAGGCTCCAGTGTTGGGTTGCCCCAGGCCAAACAACCAACAGGGAGGGAACCCAGCCCCACCCATCAAGACTCAAGTGGATTAAAGTTTTACTGAGCTCTGCCCACCAGAGCAACAGTCAGCTCTACCCACCACCAGTCCCTCCCATCAAACCTCTTAGATAGCCTCATCCACCAGAGGGCAGACAGCAGAAGCAAGAAGAACTACAATCCTGCAGCCTGTGGAAAAAAACCACATTCACAGAAAGACAAGATGAAAAGGCAGAAGGCTATGTACCAGATGAAGGAACAAGATAAAACCCCAGAAAAACAACTAAATGAAGTGGAGATAGGCAACCTTCCAGAAAAAGAATTCAGAATAATGATAGAGAAGACGATCCAGAACCTTGGAAAAAGAATGGAGGCAAAGATCGAGAAGATGCAAGAAATGATTAACAAAGACCTAGAAGAATTAAAGAACAAACAAACAGAGGTGAACAATACAATAACTGAAATGAAAATTACACTAGAAGGAATCAATAGCAGAATAACTGAGGCAGAAGAACGGAGAAGTGACCTGGAAGACAGAATGGTGGAATTCACTGCCATGGAACAGAATAAATAAAAAGAATGAAAAGAAATGAAGACAGCCTAAGAGACCTCTGGGACAAAATCAAACACACCAACATTCGCATTATAGGGGTCCCAGAAGGAAAAGAGAGAGAAAAAGGACCCGAGAAAATATGTGAAGAGATTATAGTCGAAAACTTCCCTAACATGGGAAAGGAAGTAGCCACCCAAGTCCAGGAAGCATAGAGAGCCCCAGGCAGGATAACCCCAAGGAGAAACATGCCGAGACACATAGTAATCAAATTGGCAAAAATTAAAGACAAAGAAAAAATTTGGAAGCAACAAGGGAAAAACGGCAAATACCATACAAGGGAATTCCCGTAAGGTTAACAGCTGACTTCTCAGCAGAAACTCTACAGGCCAGAAGGGAGTGGCATTACATACTTAAAGTGATGAAAGGGAAGAACCTACAACCAAGATTACTCTACCCAGCAAGGATCTCATTCAGATTCGATGGAGAAATCAAAAGCTTTACAGACAAGCAAAAGCTAAGAGAATTCAGCACCACCAAACCAGCTCTACAACAAATGCTAAAGGAACTTCTCTAAGTGGGAAATGCAAGAGAAGAAAAGGACCTACAAAAACAAACCCAAAACAATTAAGAAAATGGTCATAGGAACATAAATATCGATAATTTCCTTAAATGTGAATGGATTAAATGCTCCAACCAAAAGACACAGGCTTGCTGAATGGATACAAAAACAAGACCCATATATATGCTGTCTACAAGAGACCCACTTCAGACCTAGGGACACATACAGACTGAAAGTGAGGGGATGGAAAAAGATATTCCATGCAAATGGAAATCAAAAGAAAGCTGGAGTAGCAATACTCATATCAGATAAAATAGACTTTAAAATAAAGTATGTTACAAGAGACAAGGAAGGACACTACATAATGATCAAGGGATCATTCCAAGAAGAAGATATCACAAATATAAATATATATGTACCCAACGTAGGAGCACCTCCATACATAAGGCAACTGCTAACAGCTATAAAAGAGGAAATCAACAGTAACACAATAATAGTGGGGGACTTTAACACCTCACTTACACCAATGGACAGATCATCCAAACAGAAATTAATAAGGAAACAGAAGCTTTAAATGACACAACAGACCAGATAGATTTAATTGATATGTATAGGACATTCCATCTAAAAACAGCAGATTACACTTTCTTCTCAAGTGCACACGGAACATTCTCCAGGATAGATCATATCTTGGGTCACAAATCAAGCCTCAGTAAATTTAAGAAAATTGAAATCATATCAAGCATCTTTTCTGACCACAACACTATGAGATTAGAAATGAATTACAGGGAAAAAAACATAAAAAACGTAAACACATGGAGGCTAAACAATACGTTACTAAATAACCAACAGATCATTGAAGAAATCAAAGAGAAAATCAAAAAATACCTAGAGACAAATGACAATGAAAACACGATGATCCAAAACCTATGGGATGCAGTAAAAGCAGTTCTAAGAGGGAAGATTACAGCTATACAAGCCTACCTCAAGAAACAAGAAAAATCTCAAGTAAACAATCTAACCTTACACCTAAAGGAACTAGAGAAAGAAGAACAAACAAAACCCAAAGCTAGCAGAAGGAAAGAATTCATAAAGATCAGAGCAGAAATAAATGAAATAGAAACAAAGAAAACAATAGCAAAGATCAATAAAACTAAAAGCTGGTTCTTTGAGAAGATAAACAAAATTGATAAACCATTAGCCAGACTCATCAAGAAAAAGAGGGTGAGGACTCAAATCAATAAAATTAGAAATGAAAAAGGAGAAGTTACAACAGACACCGCAGAAATACAAAGCATCCTAAGAGACTACTACAAGCAACTATATGACACTAAAATGGACAACCTGGAAGAAATGGACAAATTCTTAGAAAGGTATAACCCCCCACAAGACTGAACCAGGAAGAAATAGAAAATAAGAACAGACCAATCACAAGTAATGAAATTGAAACTGTGATTAAAAATCTTCGAACAAACAAAAGTCCAGGACCAGATGGCTTCACAGGGGAATTCTATCAAACATTTAGAGAAGAGCTAACACCCATCCATCTCAAACTCTTCCAAAATATTGCAGAGGAGGGAACACTCCCAAACTCACTCTATGAGGCCATCATCACCCTGATACCAAAACCAGACAAAGATACTACAAAAAAAGAAAATTACAGACCAATATCACTGATGAATATAGATGAAAAAATCCTCACCAAGATACGAGCAAACAGAATCCAACAACACATTAAAAGGATCATACACCATGATCAAGTGGGATTTATCCCAGGGATGCAAGGATTCTTCAATATATGCAAATCAATCAATGTGATACACCATATTAACAAACTGAAGAATAAAAACCATATGATCATCTCAATAGACGCAGAAAAAGCTTTTGACAAAATTCAACACCCATTTATAAAAACTCTCCAGAAAGTGGGCATAGAGGGAACCTACCTCAACATAATAAAGGCCATATATGACAAACCCACAGCAAACATCATTCACAATGGTGAAAAACTGAAAGCATTTCCTCTAAGATCAGGAATGAGACAAGGATGTCCACTCTCACCACTATTATTCAACATAGTTTTGGAAGTCCTAGCCATGGCAATCAGAGAAGAAAAAGAAATAAAAGGAATACAAATTGGAAAAGAAGAAGTAAAACTGTCACTGTTTGCAGATGGCATGATACTATACATAGAGAATCCTAAAAATGCCACCAGAAAACTACTAGAGCTAATCAATGAATTTGGTAAAGTTGCAGGATACAAAATTAATGCACAGAAATCTCTTGCATTCCTATACACTAATGATGAAAAATCTGAAAGAGAAGTTAAGGAAACACTCCCATTTACCATTGCAACAAAAAGAATAAAATACCTTGGAATAAACCTACCTAGGGAGACAAAAGACCTGTATGCAGAAAACTATAAGACACTGATGAAAGAAATTAAAGATGATACCAACAGATGGAGAGATATACTATGTTCTTGGATTGGAAGAATCAATATTGTGAAAATGACTATACTACCCAAAGCAATCTACAGATTCAATGCAATCACTAGCAAATTACCTATGGTATTTCTTACGGAATTAGAACAAATCATCTTAAAATTTGTATGGAGACACAAAAGACCTGAATAGCCAAAGCAGTCTTGAGGGAAAAAAACGGAGCTGGAGGAATCAGACTCCCTGACTTCAGACTATACTACAAAGCTACAGTAATCAAGACAATATGGTACTGGCACAAAAACAGAAACATAGATTAATGGAACAAGATAGAAAGCCCAGAGATAAACCCACGCACCTATGGTCAACTAATCTATGACAAAGGAGGCAAAGATATACAATGGACAAAAGACAGTCTCTTCAATAAGTGGTGCTGGGAAAACTGGACAGCTACATGTAAAAGAATGAAATTAGAACACTCCCTAACACCATACACAAAAATAAACTCAAAATGGATTCGAGACCTACATCTAAGGCTGGGTACTATAAAACTCTTAGAGGAAAATATAGGAAAAACACTCTTTGACATAAATCACAGCAAGATCTTTTTTGACCCACCTCCTAGAGTAATGGAAATGAAAACAAAAATAAACAAATGGGACCTAATAAAACTTCAAAGCTTTTGCACAGCAAAGGAAACCATAAACAAGATGAAAAGACAACCCTCAGAATGGGAGAAAATATTTGCAAATGAATCAATGGACAAAGGATTAATCTCCCAAATATATAAACAGCTCATGCAGCTCAATATTAAAGAAACAAACAACCCAATCCAAAATGGGCAGAAGACCTAAATAGACATTTCTCCAAAGAAGACATACAGATGGCCAAGCAGCACATGAAAAGCTGCTCAACATCACTAATTATTAGAGAAATGCAACTCAAAACTACAATGAGGTGTCACCTCACACCAGTTAGAATGGGCATCATCAGAAAATCTACAAACACCAGATGCTGGAGAGGGTGTGGAGAAAAGGGAACCCTCTTGCACTGTAGGTGGGAATGTAAATTGATACAGCCACTATGGAGAACAGTATGGAGGTTCCTTAAAAAACTAAAAATAGAATTACCATATGATCCAGCAATCCCACTACTGGGCACATACCCAGAGAAAACCATAATTCAAAAAGACACATGCACCCCAATGTTCATTGCAGCACTATTTACAATAGCCAGGTCATGGAAGCAACCTAAATGCCCATCGACAGACGAATGGATAAAGAAGAGGTGGTACATATATACAATGGAATAGTACTCAGCCATAAAAAGGAACGAAATTGAGTCATTTGTTGAGACGTGGATGGATCCAGAGACTGTCATACAGAGGGAAGTAAGTCAGAAAGAGAAAAACAAATATATTAATGCATGTATGTGGAACCTAGAAAAATGTTACAGATGAGCCGGTTTGCAGGGCAGAAGTTGAGACACAGATGTAGAGAACAAACGTATGCACACCAAGGGGGGAAAACCGCGGTGGGGTGGGGATGGTGGTGTGCTGAATTGGGCGCTTGGGATTGACATGTATACACTGATGTGTATAAAATTGATGACTAATAAGAACCTGCAGTATAAAAAAACAAATGAACAAACAGAAGAAAAACAACTAGTACTAAACTTTCTTTGGGTTATTTGTATGGAAATATGTTAATATAAATGTTTCAGACATTACGTGAAATTTCTAAAAATCTTATATGTTCTGGTGTAACGTTATAAGTCATAAGTCTAGTTACTTTAAAATGTATATCTCAGAAATAACTAAATTTCCTTGTCAATTGCATTATTATGAACTTTCATCAAATCTTTAACCATGGTCGTTTTTAAGTCTTTTGTCATTTACAGACAGTTCTGGGTGTACTCTGATGCTTTCACAAAAATGTTCCTATAAAAGGGTTTCATCTTCAAGGAATTCATGGAAAAGACTCTGACAAGTACAGGTTTCTGGTAACTGACTATACTGCTGAACTGAATGAATAAGCATTTTCAGAACTCTAATGGAAAACTGATGAACTCATAAAAGTGCTTACAAAAGATCAAGAGGAGAAAAAAAATGAATTACATGGGACTGAGTGAACTGATGAGGATGATTATAATTTTTGTGACTTTCTGTTTGAATTTAAAAAAAAATCCCACAAGGACTCAGAGGTAAAAAATATACAAATCAATTTTCACTGCAAAGTAAAGGAGCTGTTACAGCGGAGGATTACTGGAGTGAATGTCAATATTATGACATAGTATGAGTGTGTTTCGTGTTTGGTAATTGCAATCATTGTTGCTTTTGTTGTGGTTATCCATTTACAATGCTTGGTTTCAGTTTATTTATCTCTTGTAAAAAATAAAATACAGTGTGTGTGTGTGAAAGAAAAATGAGAGACAAATTAATCCCATCAAAATGGCAGATTCTTAAAAAGTCATAAGATGAAATTTTGCGAAGAACGAAGGGAAATGAACTTCTCGTAATTGCTTGTGGGTTTTAAAATTGGTACAACTGCCACAAGGGCAATTTGGCATATTTATAAAAAATCCTAGATGTATGCATTATCATATATCTGTCTTCCTGTGCTAGGTATTATGCTAGGTAGTAGAAGAGTGATGGATGGTAAGTGAAATATTATTCCTGCCTCCCTGGGAGGAAAGACAACTAAATAAGCAATCACAATAATGTGATCATTTCATGAAGACTATAAAATAGATTTTCCTATTTTTGCAATAATGATATCTGTGTATGTGTGCATGTAGAATATTAAATACACTAAAAGAATATATACCGGAAAAAAACATCCTCTAATGCGAAAAGCAGATAACTGACAACTCCACTTCAGACTCTTCTAGGAAATGACACATTTTGTCTTTTTTTTTTTTTTTCCCAAAACTATGGTTCAGAATTGAAGCCCTGAGTAGGTCCAAAGCTGTTTTGATAAACACCATCTTATTCTTGCTTGGGGACATCTTGTCCCTCCCCCCATTAAAATTTTAAGTGGTTTTGGACTTAAGTGGACTTGAGTTCCAGGACAGGCTTTGATTCTAATTATTAAAAAGAACTTGTACTACCAAAAAAAAAAAAAGAATAAAATATAAAAATCATGATTATCTCAATAAATGCAGGAAAAGCATTTGCAAAATTCAACATCCTTTCATGATAAAAACCTTGACAGATTGGGCATAGAACAAACTACTACTTTAACATAGTAGAGGCCACACACAACAAACTCACAGTTAACATTATACTCAATGGAGAAAATTGAAAAAATTTCCTCTAACATCAAGAAAAAGACAAGAATGCCCACTCCCACCACTCTTATTCAATATAGTACTGGAAGTCCTAGCTAGAGTAATTAAGTAAGACAAAGAAATCCAAATTTCTTTGGATTTCTAAGTAAGACAAAGTCATCCAAATCAGAAAGGAAGAAGTAAAATTATCACTATTTGCAGATGATATGATTTTACATACAAAAATCCCAAAGACTCAATCAAAGAACTGTTGGAACTAATCAACAAATTTCATAAAACTGCAGGATATAAAATCAACATACAGAAATCAGCTGCATTTCTGTATACCAACAATTAAGTATCTGACAAAGAAATTACCCCATAAACAATAGCATCAAAAACAATAAAATACCTAGGAATAAATTTAACCAAGGAAGTGAAAGACCTGTACAACAAAAACTACAAGACTTTGCTGAAAGAAATTGAAGAAGACACAAACAAATGGAAAAACATCTCCTGTTCATGGATTGGAAGAATATTGTAAAATGTCCATATTACCCAAACTGATCTATAGATTCAACACAATCTCTATCAAAATATCAAGGGCATTCACCACAGAAATAGAAAAAAAAATCCTAAAATTTGTATGGAACCACAAAAGACTCCAAATATCCAAAGAAATCCTAAGGAGAAAAAACAAATCCAAAAGTATCACACTTACTGACTTCAAACTACACTACAAAGCTAGAGTAATATAAAAACAGTATGGTACTGGCATAAAATTAGACATATAGACCATTAGAACAGAATACAGAGTCCAGAATTAAACCCTCCGCATATGTGGTCAACTACCTGTTGACAAGAGAGCCAAGAATACCCAATGAGGAAAGGATAGTCTCTTCAACAAATAGTGTTGAAAAAACTGGATAAACACATGTAGAACAATGAAATTGAACCCCTATCTTACACCACTCGCAAAAAGAACTCTAAGTGGATCAAAGACTTAAACATAAGACCTGATACTATACAGGTAAAGAGCCATAAAATTAAGACAAAAAAAGCTCTATGATGATAAGCAGAGTTGTGGGAGCTACAGAGGAAGCAGTAGTTAATTAAATGTGCCCACAAGAGGGCGCATTTGAGCTCACACTTGGAGAAAGAATAGAATTTCACCAGAGTATGAACAGAAACACTAAGTACATGACACGACCCCATAAAACTAGAAGTGTAGTGTGGGTGGGTAGAGGATTGTTTGGGACACCTGTCTGGGTCATGGGGCATGTTTGGACATGAGGCTTAGAAGACCCTTGAATGGCACGCAAAAAGTTTGGGATTTAGTCTACAGGCAACAAGAACCGACTGAAACATTGAGTAGGAAGGTGATGAGGGATGGGCTTTAACCAACATTAATAGTAGAGCAATGGGGGAAGGAGGAGAAAGCCTGAGGCAGAGAAGCCAGTTAGAAAATCAGAGTTTGATTTGGGGACAGTGGAGAGGAGGGACAGATGAGAGACATTTTTGAAGGGTAATTAATTTGGGGGACTTGGAGGCTATTCTCAAGGCTGAGCTAGCTAAAAGCTGGTTTTTATGTAAGACAGCTCTGAGGGGAGGTGGGGAAGAGGGACATGAAAGGTGGAGCAGGTTTAAGGATGAGATTGAGAGATTGGTTTGGAAAGTGCTGCTTCTGTAGCATAGCAGCAGACAACTGGTCAGGGTTAGAGAGAGAGAGAATTGGGAAACCTCATCAGACAGATAATAAAGTCATGAGAGCGGATGGACTCACCCAAGGAAAGAGGGAAGTCAGGAGAAAAGTGGAACCAAGGGAAAAACTGAAGGGAATGCCTGTGTCTATTGGTGGGTGAAGTGCCAACCAGCATAGTCACTGAGTATGAATGTAACCAAAGATGGGGGATACCCTGGAGGTGGCAGTATCACAGAAATGAGGTAAATGGACTCTTCAGGACTCTGGGACCATATCACCCATGTTAGAATTGCTTCTTAGTGATGTGTCTTGGGCAAATTACTTGACTTCTTTGTGCCTCAGTTTCCTCAGCTGTAAAATAAGGATAATAATAGTATCCACATAATAGAGTGGTTGTGAAAACTGAGTTACAATAGGTGAAGTAATTAGAACAGTGCCTGTTACATAGAAAATGGTGTATGTGTTAGTCATTGTTTTGTTGTTACTTTCTAAAATAAGGTTTTAAAAGTAAAAACAGTAGAAAATATGCAGTCATTCATTCAGCCAAGTGCTTTTAAAATTTTTTTCAATTATGCCATCTGGTTGTTTTGCATCAGGCACTGCCTTTTTAAAAACTTTTTATTTTGCAAAGTTGCAAACATAGTACAGAGTTCCTAAATACTCTTCACCTTGTTTCTCATAAGGTTAACATCTTACATATATATTGAAGCCAGAAAATTAACATTAATACAGTACTGTTAACTAATTACCTTATTTGAATAATGCCTGTTTTCCACTGTCTTTTTTTCTTGTCCATGACCCATTCCAGCATCCAACACTCCATTTAGTTGTATCTCCTTTGTTCCCTCCAGTCTATGACAGTTCTGTCTTTTTCATGATCTTAACATATTTTAAGACTACTAGTTTTGTAGAAGGTCCTTCCATTTGGGTTTATCTAATGGTTTCTCATGATTAGGTTGAGGTTATGCATTTTTGGCAAAAATTCCACAGAAAGGATATTGTAGCCTCCTCAGTACACCATCTTGGGGGTATGATGTCAATATGTCTTATTACTGGTGATATTAACTTGGATGACTCAGTTACGGTGATGTCTATCAGGTTTCTCCATAGTAAAGATACTATTTTTTCCTTTGTAATTACTATCATGTAGGGAGATACTTTGAGAATATACAAATCATTTTTTCAATATAATTTCCCTTACTAATTTTAGCATTCTTTGATGGCTCTTGCCTGTAACAATTACTACTGTGGTGTCTGACTAATGGTGATTTTCTATTTTTAGTCATTCCTTCTACATTTATTAATTAGAATTCTGTCATAAGAAAGAGCTGTCCCTTTCCCCCCATTTATTTATTTCAGTATATATTTATACCTGTATTTATTTCAGTATGGACTTGGATACTTAGTCTTTGGGTTGTAATCCAATACTATCCTTATTTATTTTGTTGTTCAGATTTTTCCAGCTTTGGCCATTGGGACCTCATTCAAGTTTGTTCTGTGTCCTATTGATGTGTCCCCATCATTTCTCAAGCACTTCCTAACTTTCTGGCATCACAAGATATTCCAGACTAATCTTGTCTTTTCCCTGCCATAGCTCTGGAATCAAACATTTCTCTAAGGAGCCCTGGTTCCTTTTATTAGAGAATGGTATTTAGAAAACAAGCTCTGGACTCTAGGTATGATCATTGCTCCTAGGATGCCACTGCTTCCAGGCTCAGGGAGGAGTACCTCTTTTTCAAGTGTCCTGGCCGTCTTTCTAGAAGAGATGTTCCCTGTGCTTTGGGGAAAAATATGGGTTAAAACAATGACACATTCAGATTATTATCCTTTTGAAAATAGTACTGGAAAACCAATACTCTGTTCTTTTTGCTTTTTCCTTCCCTAGTTCTCCAGTTTGGATTTACAACTATCTTTGTGGCAGCTTTTCCCCTAGCACCACTTCTGGCCTTACTGAATAATATAATTGAAATTCGACTTGACGCTTATAAATTTGTCACACAGTGGAGGCGACCTTTAGCTTCAAGGGCCAAAGACATAGGTAAGTTGGATTTGAAGTGTTTTTAAAAGATATTAACCACCTGGTAGATAAAATAAAACAGCTACCAGCTTTAGATTTTTACATATGGTTTCCATGTAAGATGACTCAACTAATTCTTGCAAAAGAATAACTGTTAGCTTTAAATAATATTAGATAACAAGTACAGCTACCTATTTGGAAATTTATAATTTCCAGTGCTAGAGAATTCGTGCTTAAATAGATTCTCAATTTGGTTGTTTCTATCCTAAGACTTTGGAATCTAAAAATTTGATTTATTACCACCTATTTCCTTTTTAAAGTAGATCTCCCATTTGCTTAACTTTGTTTTGCTCTTTCCTAAATGTTTGCCGGAGTCATAGGAAGCATGGTCCAGTTTTTCTAGAAGCAGAGATGGCCTTTGGTTTTTGACTAGAGATGCTGAGTTGAATCAGGTGCAGCCCCTCAAAAGCTGGCAGAGATCAGAGACTGTCTTTTATCCATTTCTGCATCCAGTGCTTAGGATAGGGCAGGCAGGTGCTCAGCCAGTGTGTGCAGAAGAGAATTCGGTGTGCATATGCTTAACTCAGTGGTCTTGGAACGTCCCAATGAAACAAACACACTCAATGAGCACCTACTCTGGGCCAGTGCATCAGGAACTTGGTCCATAAAGATGAACTGGAGAGACCCTATAGGTACTCCCAAGGAGCTCCCAGTCTGGTGGTATCTTGACATTGCATGTGCCAATCTGATCAGATAGTGTTTGGTGCCTTATCATTGACTAGAATTTTCTACTTATATCTGAACGCGATTGAGTTTTAAGTCATGAGCATGGGCACTTCCATGCAAACTCCTTCAATGCCAAGGTTTTTGAAGGTACAAATCCTTCCTCCTGGTTGCAAGAATCAGTATTTGCGATGGTGGAAGGACCCGTGCAAAGGACTATTGAAAATGAATTACCCCAGTTGTTTTTATAGTTATCACCTCTGCTGTTGTGTCTGGAATTAATTCAACACTTCTCTTTGAATAGGAATTTGGTATGGAATTCTTGAAGGCATTGGAATTCTCTCTGTTATTACAAACGCATTTGTCATAGCGATCACATCTGACTTTATCCCTCGCTTGGTGTACGCTTATAAGTATGGACCTTGTGCAGGCCAAGGAGAAGCTGGGCAAAAGTAAGTGTGCCATAAAGCCATCATGAAATCCCCATTTCCTAGCCATTGTGTGCTGTTGGACACTCAGACAGAAGCCTCTGCATTGGAGTACATGGGACACAAGCCCAGGACAGAAGGCCTGTAGTGGGGAGGTGGAAATGTGATACAATAACACTTTTGGCCAAAGAAAACACATTCTGATCTATTGAAGGGTTGGAAGTCATACAAGTCATACAAGTTTTAGGTGGAATCCAATGTGAGAAAAGCAATTAGTCATTTTTCCCCCTCCTGCCCACCATGAATTCAGAAGTGTGTAGTATGCTAATGTGTGTAGCAAAAAAAGTGTTCCATGATGTATAGTTATGCCATTTTTATGAGTTTATAAAAGTATAGCTATAATTTGATTCCTCTTGTGTCATGTGTAGACTCTGCAAATTTTACATGGGAAATGTGCAATCATGTGCCAAGTACTCACAAGGTATTCCATAAATATTTGTGGAATAAGTAACTGAATGATTCTTTCCTGGCATGGACTTGACCAGTGTCTATATTACCACAGGCAAGTTGGGTGAACTTAACTCGCTGAGCACTCAATACTATGGCATCACCTCAATGATTCCCAAAGCCAGCCAGGGCTCTGTATTTCTGGTCAGCTAAAGCCTTGGCAAAATTATAACATGTCCCCTAGCTTTCATTTCTACACCCTTGGAAAAAAGATTAAAAGTCCCAACATACTTTAATGGGAAAAAAATAAAACAACCCTGTTTGGCTAATGTCAAAATAATATACTTAATTGTGGGATTTAAATGTCTGTAGGTCAGAGTGGAATGTGTGTTGGGATCATAGGGTCCTTTTGGTGCCCCAGAAGTCATCTCACTTAGGCTCCTGCATATTCCTACAAGCAGCCCTGCCTCTTAGTTTACTAGTCTGAGCCAAACTAATTCATCCTCTATAGCCAGTGTAGTTCCATCAGCCCCCAAGGGGTACAGTGCCACCAAATCAAGTCAGCTAAATTTATACACACCTGACCTAGGTCCAATTTCATTATTCATCCTACATAAATGCTCTAAGGCATAGATAACTGAATGAGATAAAGCTCACAATCCAGCTATTTGAGGAAGCTTCTATAAAGTTCTTCACTAACCACGTGGCCATTAAATGTGAATTATCTAGCCACTTTAAGTGAGCATACCATCCCATTTTAAGAGAGATTTAAAGACTTACATTGTACTATGCATGCATTTCTTTCTACCTGTAACTGTTGTGAACATTCTCTGCTTGACTCAGCCTAGAAGAGCTTACCTTTGTTCAAACCACTTTCACGTATGTTTTGCATTTGATTCTCAAAACAACGCGGGTAGCGGGATATGCATTATTAGCCTCGCTTTGAAGAGCAGAAAGAGATTGAGAGAGGTTAAATCCATAATCACAAGGCAGAGTAACTGATGGAGCCCACACGAAGGTAAAGCCTAGACTCAGACAGTGCCCTTCATCCTGAACCTCACAGCCCTCGGGGCCCTTGCCAATAAGTGCTTATCCAACTCATCTAACAGTCAACTCCCTGGGATTTAAATCTTGATGGTTATTTCCATTCTTCCGCTACTTCAAATATGGTAATACCTGTCTTGTTCTGGAGGAAACCAAAAAATAAAGTGGGAACATTTATGCGCAGCTGATAATGAATCAAAGCTTTAGAATTTTGACGGCCTATTAGATTTAAGACAATGTTCATGGTGATTAGAATTTCTCTAAATAGCCTCCTTAATTCAGTTTTACTGAGCTCTTTGGGCCTTTTTTTTTTTAAACAATGTTTCTCTTAAGAGCCTTTTGCTACCTTCAATATTTGTAGATCTACTTTTTATCTTCTAATCCATTGGTCACTTTTCTTTTTTTCAAATAGTTACATTTGTGTATGTTTCTTCATGAATCTTATTTTCTGCCCCACCAGCTACTCTATTATCCTTTTTAGGTTTTTTTTTTTCCAGTTTAAAAATGCTTCAGAGATGACTGAACTCATAGAGGAGAAGCATTGTCAAATTTTAGATGTCATAGGCTTTTAAGGTAGCATGCGCAGTCGGAGTGAGATCCCACTTAGATTAAATCCGGCTGTGGAAACGCCATATTTCAATTTAAATTGACCCTAAATCAACAGTATTCCAACCAAACCAATCACCTTTCTCCAAAACCCCAGGCTTCCTCACCTTACAGGTTTCCCTGGCTCCTCCATGGATGAGAATTTCACTCCTGTGTCCAGGGTCATTCAGTTCACAGGCCCCTCGTCCCTCTGACAGCGTGCTTCAGTTATTCCTGGCTGCACATTCCCAGCAGACGAGTCTTCAGCAGCACGGTGGGGAAGATATTCTCATTTTTCAGCCAGATCTGTTCGTGAAAGGAATACTGTGGTTTGAGGCAGTGGTCTCCACACAAGTGGGTACACAAGAATTTTTCAAATGTTTTCATCTTCCCTCTTAAGACATCCTGTCTTTCCAGCTGCCGGTGATCAGAGTGTTGTTCATTGCCTACGAAATGAAGTCACTTCCTCTTTCAGGGTATCTTCCCAAGGGCCCTTTAGAAAGAGCTTAGAGAACTAAAATCACCCCTGGGCAGACATCAGGAGACAGAAATTGTGAAGTAAAGTTGAAGATGTATATGATAAAATTGTTCTGTCAATCAGAGTTAAAATTTCAATCAGCAAACTAAATTTTTTTTCCAGAAGGCACAAATAACCAGTTTGATCCCTCACCCTCAATGAATGCAATAAACTAATTACTTTGTTATCAGGTAGACATGGATTAGAGTTTGGGAACATTCTCTAAGGATATATGCAGGCCTTAGACAATTACTGTGAGGTATATACCTGATCTAGTGATATAAATCAAGCTGATTTTCCTGTAAAAATAGTGATGTCATAAGGAGTTAGAGACTTGATCAAGGACACAATGCTCGAATTTTCACAGAATGAGCTACAAATATCTTAATGAACTATAAATAATGTATTTATATAAGCTATAAATCAATTAAATCGATCAACACAGAAACCAATTGCAAAGTTGTATTTCAGAAGATAAAGCTTATGGTTACAGAGGTCTACTCTTATTTCATAATGTCTGACATTTTCAATGCAAGAAGTCAGAAGTCCACTTTCTTCTGTGCTTATCTCATTAGCCTAATTTATTACCTATAAATAAAGTTATCTACAAATTAACCTGTAAATAAATTAGTCATTTGTTGTCTACAAAGCATGTCTGACTTTAAATGCACAAACCTGACCTTATTTCTCCTTGCTTTTTTGCCCTTTCAGCCCTATCCCCATGCTATTTGAGTCACAATGCCTAAAACCTCAAAAGCAAATTTAGTAGCAGAATTCAAAGACACTCTGCAGTGACTTTGATCTGGAATCTACAAATTCAAAAGTCAACTTCTGATTCTGTTCTCTCCCTTGAAAATGATGATAATGATCACTAGTTCATCCTTTTCCCCCACAGTAAAGGATGGAAAGCAATAAGTAATGAATGGTTTTAAAACCAGAATTCTCACATTTAAATAAATGTCTTCTCAGAAGTTACTTGGAAAACGTATGCATTCTAATTCAAACAATGCTGTCCTTGCATAAGACATTTTTCTGAATCTTCTTTCTTGGAAATGCCTTCAGAGGCCATCTGCCAACCCCTTAAGAAAACTAACTTCATTATTTTATATTCTCAGGAAACTCTTCCTTTGTCTGATACTTTTTTCTCCTTCCCTCTCACTTCTCCCTGATCATCAGTGTAGCCTCATCTTTCCTCTGTCTCACCTGGAGCTGGGGGTGTGTCACAGTGAGGATACATAGACCTCCTGCCAGCAAACTTAGTAGACATGGGATCTGCTGCTGCCTGTGGCCTTCCTGCTGTAACAGTAGGTCACTGAGTTGACACATGGATGCCACTGGCTGAACTCTATACGATGAAGTGTGGGAAACCTCATTTCCCTGAATTGATGATGGTCTCAACTGTTTGATGTTGGCAAGCTAAGATTCTACCACAGGGAAAAGAATTAGATAAATGCGTAGAAAATTCAGTATTAGCAGTTCCTCTTCTTCCCTGATTATGGAAATTATATGGAAAGAAGACTTACTAGTTCCATGTGTAATGCTTTGCACCCAGAAGGAGTACATGCCCACTAAAGGCACATTTTCAACTTGATTCATGACTGACATTACATGAATATGCTTAATAAAGAGTTCAACTATGTCTCCCTTTTATCTTTTATTTTGAATGTAAGGTATTCAGCCTGTGAGATGGGTATTTCATTCGAATTTAGGTTCTCTACTGAGTTTTTTAACAGAGTAGCCATTAGCAGCTTTAATCTTAGTAAAGCTCGGGCTGCTGTGTGAGAGAAGAGTGTAGGAGGGGTTGTAATTATTCCATTTCAATGCTGGGCCTGCTTTTGCCAGTTTCCAGAGCACCTTTCCCTTCCCACAGCTCAGCTCCTGAAAAGATTCTGCTCTATTCTGTATTTCACAAAACTGGCTCCCTCTCTGTGACAGCTAATCATCATCAAGACTCTGTTTTCATATCATGTTCTAGGCAGTTCATAGATGAGGGAGAAATCATTTCAAATTACCTTTTTATGGAGTGATGGGAGAGGCCTGCTGCCAGTGGGAGTAGGGCATGTTACACACGCACTGACCATTTGTTTCACCCATGAGTGACTGTTGACAAATGGATCCTTCTGCTTGGTTCATTTCTTTTAAGGCCATGATGAAACCAGTGACTTGTCTTGAGCAAGACAACACATGCACAGAACCCATGTGCTCTCACAACTATGTTTGTGTTATCACTTGGGTTTGGTATTCAGCAACTTTGGATAATCACATCAGACATGTTAATGAAGAGAGTCTGAAGACCATGATTTCTTCTTTCAATTAATAATTAAATATTTATTGACCTCCTGCTAGATGCATGAAATAAAATGAATAATACCACTCACATTTATTAAGATCTTGCTATAGGCTAAGCATTATATCACTTGCTTTACATATATCATTTCATTTCATTCCCACAATGACCCTATGAGGTGGACACTTTTGTTGCTTAAAGGGTTGCATAATTTGCCAAGATCACATGGCTAGAAAGCAGCAGAGCTACAATTTGACCCTAAAGCCCAAGTGTTTTGTATTGTAATATACTGACCCCCATCCCCCAACACAGAATGAAAGCCATATCCTCAAGAAGCTTATAATCCCTGGGAGGTCCAGGCAATACTTTTACTCCTGATCCATCTTCAAGACCTTGATAGAATCTCTGGTACTTTAATTTTCCTCCAATCAAATAAATTGAATTCAATATTTACTGGATTCCTACACTGCACGAGACTGTCCTAGGATACCAAAATATCTATGACACCTCTTCTGATCCAAAAAAGAAAAAAACCACTATAGTCCAAAGGAGAAGACATACATGTATGCAGCCAACTCTAGTATAAGCTATATGGCCATTGTGAAGTAAATATAGCTGCACCACAGAGAGAAGGGAATGAGTCTTCTGACTGGGGGGATTAGGACATTTTCACAAAAGAGGTGACATCTCAGTTGGTGAACACTATTACCACTCGTAAAACATGAGTAAGGAATCCCAAGAGAAAAGACAACATGAGCAGAGGCATGAAAGTATATGATACATGAAAGGAACATAATCTAGCATGACTGTAGCATGGGATGTGAGTTGGGAGGGGGGTTATATTCATACTAGTTATATTCAGGGCATTATGAGAAATTATAGATAATCATTAATGAAGGAATGTGATTATGTGTGCATATATGTGTGTGTCATCAATGAAAGAAGTGGTGACTTATTTATGCAGATCATGCAATGCTTTTGCCCATTTCACTGAAGCACTGATTAGAGTAGTGATGGTCTAGATGATGATTCTGCACAAAAAGGACTATAACAAAAGAAATGACTTGTTCTTCATTCAACATACCCAGGGCTTTACAGTGTATTCCAACTTGAGCGCTGTGACAAGGCAGGTCCAAGTAAGGCACCTATAACTGTGGGGATTTCTAGGAAGCAGAGCCTTGGTGAATTGGATGCAGAGGTGATTCGAGTCCTAATTATAGAATCTGTTTTCTTTTGTAGGTGCATGGTTGGCTATGTGAACGCCAGCTTGTCTGTATTCCGAATTTCTGACTTTGAGAACCGATCTGAGCCTGAGTCTGATGGCAGTGAGTTCTCGGGGACTCCTCTCAAGTACTGTAGGTAAGTGTGGCACTCTTAGCCTCAGCTGGGCTGGCTCTGCCGTGGGGAGGTGTTGCTCAGACAGTGGCCCTTTTCGACTGAGTGGATTTACAGCTGCGGTTCTCAAACTTGATTATGCATTACAATCCCCTGGAGAATTTTTAAATCTCTTTATGAGGCTGTGACCCAGGCAGATTAAAACGTAATCTCTGGGGTGAAACCCAGACTTCCAGATCCAGGAAGCCCTTGTAAGAGGAACCCAAAGAGACCCCCACTAAGACATTATAATTAAAGTATCAAAAGTTAAGACAAGGAGAGAATATTAGAAGCAGCAAGAGAAAAACACTTTGTTACACACAGGCATATGTCAGTTTTGTGCACTTCGCAGATACTGCATTTTTTAAAAATTGAAGGTTCGTGGCAATCCTGCATCGAGAAAGTCTGTCAGTGCCGTTTTTCCAACAGCATTTGCTCACTTTGTGACTCTGTGTCACGTTTTGGTAATTCTTGCCATATTTCAGATTTTTTCATTATTATTATATTTGTTGTGGTGATCTATGATCAGTGATCTTTGATGTTACTATTGTAATTGTTTTGGGGTGCTACAAACCCTGCACATGTAAGACAGTGGACTTAATGTGTTCTGACTGCTCTGTTTCCCCATCTCTGCCTCTCCTTGGGCTCCCCTCTTCCCTGAGACACAGTATTGAAATTAGGCCAATTCAATTAATAACCCTACAGTGGCCTCTAAGTGTTCAAGAGAAAGGAAAGCCACACATCTCTCACTTTAAATCAAAAGCTAGAAATGACTAAGCTTCGTAAGGAAGGCAAGCTGAAAGCAGAGATAAGCAAAAAGGTAGGCCTCTTCCACCAAACAGTTTGCCAAGTTGTGAATGCAAAGGAAAAGTTCTTGAAGGAAAGTTAAAGTGCTACTCCAGTGAACACCCAAATGATAAGAAAGTGAACCAGCCTTACTGATGATCTGAAGAAGGTTTTAGTGGTCTGTACAGAAGATCAAACCAGCAACAACATTCCCTTAAGCCAAAGCTTAATCGAGAGCAATTGACACTCTCAATTCTGTGAGGGCCAAAAGAGGAAAGGAAGCTACAGAAAAGTTGGAAGCTACCAGAGGTTAGTTCATGAGGTTTAAGAAGCAGCACCCATAACATGCAAGTGCTGATGTAGAAGCTGCAGCAATTTGGTTCAAGATGGCGGAGCAGGAGGACGTGCGCTCACTCCCCCTTGAGAGAGCACCAGAATCACAACTAACTGCTGAATAATCATCGACAGGAAGACACTGTAACTCACCAAAAAAGGTACCCCACATCCAAAGACAAGCCCCAGTGAGATGGTAGGAGGGTCACAATCACAATAAAATCAAATCCCATATCCACTGGGTAGGTGACTCACAAACTGGAGAACAATTATACCACAGAAGTCCACCCACTGGAGTGAAGGTTCTGAGCCCAACGTCATGCTTCCCAATCTGGGGGTCTAGCAATGGGAGAAGGAATTCCCAGAGAATCACACTTTGAAGGCTAGCAGGATTTGACTGCAGGACTTCAACAGGACTGGGGGAAACAGACACTCCACTCTTGGAGGGCACACACAAAGTAGTGTGCTTATCAGGACCCAGGGGGAAGGAGCAGTGACCCCATAGGAGACTGAACAGACCTACCTGCTAGTGTTGGAGGGTCTCCTGCAGAGGTAGGGGGGTGGCTGTGGCTCACCGTGAGGACAAGGACGCTGGCAGCAGAAGTTCTGGGAAGTACTCCTTGGTGTGAGCCCTCCCAGAGTCTACCATTAGCCCCACCAAATAGCCTCTAGCTCCAGTGCTGGGTCCCCTCAGGCCAAACAACCAACAGGGAGGGAACTCAGCCCCATCCATCAGCAGACAAGCAGATTAAAGTTTTACTGAGCTCTGCCCACCAAAGAAACACCCAGCTCTACTCACCACCAGGTCCTCCAATCAGGAAGCTTGCACAACACTCTTAGATAGCCTCATCCACCAGAGGGCAGACAGCAGAAGCAAGAAGAACTACAATCCTGCAGCCTGTGTAACGAAAACCACATTCACAGAAAGATAGACAAAATGAAAAGGCAGAGGAGTATGTACCAGATGAAGTAACAAGATAAAACCCCAGAAGAACAACTAAATGAAGTGGAGATAGGCAATCTTCCAGAAAAGGAATTCATAATAATGAGAGTGAAGATGATCCAGGACCTCGGAAAAAGAATGTAGGCAAAGATCGAGAATATGCAAGAAGTGTTTAACAAAGACCTAGAAGAATTAAAGAACAAACACCTAGAAGAATTAAAGAACAAACAGAGATGAACAATACAATAACTGAAATGAAAAAGACACTAGAAGGAATCAACAGCAGAATAACTGAGGCAGAAGAACAGATAAGTGACCTGGAAGACAGAATGGTGGAATTCACTGCCGTGGAACAGAATAAATAAAAAGAATGAAAAGAAATGAAGACAGCCTAAGAGACCTCTGGGACAAAATCAAACGCACCAACATTCGCATTATAGGGGTCCCAGAAGGAGAAGAGAGAGAAAAAGGACCCGAGAAAATATGTGAAGAGATTATAGTCGAAAACTTCCCTAACATAGGAAAGGAAATAGCCACCCAAGTCCAGGAAGCACAGAGAGTCCCAGGCAGGATAAACCCAAGGAGAAACACTCCAAGACCTATGGTAATCAAATTGACAAAAATCAAAGACAAAGAAAAATTATTGAAAGTAACAAGGGAAAATTGACAGATAACATACAAGGGAACTCCCGTAAGGTTAACAGCTGATTTCTCAGCAGAAACTGTACAAGCCAGAAAGGAGTGGCATGATATATTTAAAGTGATGAAAGGGAAGAAGCTACAACCAAAATTACTCGACCCAGCAAGGATCTCATTCAGATTCGACAGAGAAATCAAAAGCTTTAAAGACAAGCAAAAGCTAAGAGAATTCAGCACCACCAAATCAGCTCTACAGCAAATGCTAAAGGAACTTTTCTAACTGGGAAACACAAGAGAAGAAAAGGACCTACAAAAACAAACTCAAAACAATTAAGAAAATGGTCATAGGAACATACATATCGATAATTACCTTAAATGTGAATGGATTAAATGCTCCAACCAAAAGACACAGGCTTGCTGAATGGATACAAAAACAAGACCCATCTATATGCTGTCTACAAGAGACCCACTTCAGACCTAGGGGCACATACAGACTGAAACTGAGGAGATGGAAAAAGATATTCCATGCAGATGGAAATCAAAAGAAAGCTGGAGTAGCAATACTCATATCAGATAAAATAGATGTTAAAATAAAGAATGTTACAAGAGACAAGGAAGGACACTACATAATGATCAAGGGATCAATCCAAGAAGAAGATATCACAATTATAAATATATATGCACCCAACATAGGAGCACATCAATACATAAGGCAAGTGCTAACAGCTATAAAAGAGGAAATTGATAGTAACACAATAATAGTGGGGGACTTTAACACCTCACTTATGCCAATGGAGAGATCATCCACAAGAAAATAAGTAAGGAAACACAAGCTTTAAATGACACAATAGACCAGATAGATTTAATTGATATATACAGGACATCCAAAACAGCAGATTACACTTTCTTCTCAAGTGCACATGGAACATTCTCCAGGATAGATCACATCTTGGGTCACAAATCAAGCATTGGTAAATTTAAGAAAAATGAAATCATGTCAAGCATCTTTTCTGAACAAATCACTATGAGATTAGAAATAAATTACAGGGGAAAAAAGGTAAAAAACACAAACATATGGAGGCTAAACAGTACATTACTAAATAACCAAGAGAGCCCTAAAGAAATCAAAGAGGAAATCAAAAAATAACTAGAGACAAATGACAACGAAAACACAATGATCCAAAACCTATGGAACACAGCAAAAGCAGTTCTAAGAGGGAAGTTTATAGCAATAAAATCCTACCTCAAGAAACAAGAAAAATCTCAAATAAACAATCTAACCTTACATCTAAAGGAACTAGAGAAAGAAGAACAAACAAAACCCAAAGTTAGTAGAAGGAAAGAAATCATAATGATAAGAGCAGAAATAAATGATACAGAAACAAAGAAAACAATAGCAAAGATCAATAATACTGAAAGCTAGTTTTTTTAGAAGATAAACAAAATTGATAAACATTTAGCCAGACTTACCAAGAAAAAGAGGGAGAGGACTCAAATCAATAAAATTAGAAATGAAAAAGGAGAAGTCACAACAGACACCGCAGAAATACAAAGCATCACAAGAGACTACTACAAGCAACTCTATGCCCAAAAAATGGACAACCTGGAAGAAATGGACAATTTCTTAGAAAGGTATAACCTTCTAAGAGTGAACCAAGAAGAAATAGAAAATATGAACAGACCAATCACAAGTAATGAAATTGAAACTGTGATTAAAATTCTTCCAACAAACAAAAGCCCAGGACCAGATGGCTTCACAGCTGAATTCTATCAAACATTTAGAGAAACACTAACACCCATCCTTCTCAAACTCTTCCAAAAAACAGCAAGGAAGGAACACTCCCAAATTCATTCTACGAGGCCACCATCACCCTGATACCAACACCAGACAAAGATATTACAAAAAAGAAAATTACAGACCAATACCACTGATGAATATAGATGCAAAAGTCCTCAACAAACTACTAGCAAACAGAATCCACCAATACATTAAAAGGATCATACACCATAATCATGTGGGATTTCTCTCGGGGATGCAAGGAGGCTTCAGTATATGCAAGTCAATCAGTGTGATACACCATATTAACAAATTGAAGAATAAAAACCATGTGATCATCTCAATAGATGCAGAAAAAGCTTTTGACAAAATTCAACACCCATTTATCACAAAAACTCTCCAGAAAGTGGGCACAGAGGGAACCTACCTCAACATAATAAAGGCCATATATGACAAACCCACGGCAAACATCATTCTCAATGGTGAAAAACTGAAAGCATTTCCTCTAAGGTCAGGAACATGACAAGGATGTCCACTCTCACCACTATTATTCAAGATAGTTTTGGAAGTCCTAGCCACGACAATCAGAGAAGAAAAAGAAAGAAAAGAAATCCAAATTGGAAAAGAGGTAAAACTTTCACTGTTTGCAGATTACATGATACTATACATAGAAAATCCTAAAGATGCCACCAGAAAACTACTAGAACTAATTAATGAATTTGGTAAAGTTGCAGGATGCAAAAGTTATGCACAGAAATCTCTTGCATTCCTATACACTAACAACGAAATATCAGAAAGAGAAATTAAGGAAAGAATCCCATTCACCACTGCAACAAAAAGAATAAAATACCTAGGAATAAACCTACCTAAGGAGGTAAAAGACATGTACTCAGAAAGACACTGATGAAAGAAATTAAAGGTGACACAAACAGTTGGAGAGACATACCATATTCTTGGATTGGAAGACTCAGTATTGTGAAAATGACTATACTACCTAAAGCAATCTACAGATTCAATGCAATCCCTATCAAATTACCAATGGCATTTTTTACAGCACTAGAACAAAAAATCTTAAAATTTGTATGGAGGCATAAAAGACCCCAAATAGCCAAAGCAATCGAGAAAGAAAAACAGAGCTGGAAGAACCAGGCTCCCTGACTTCAGACTATATTACAAAGCTACAGTAATCAAAACAGTATGGTACTGGCACAAAAATAGAAATAGATGGAACAGGATAGAAAGCCCAGAAATAAACCCATACACCTATGGTCAAATAATCTACAACAAAGGAGGCAAGAATATACAATAGAGAAAAGACAGTCTCTTCAATAAGTGTTGCTGGGAAAATTGGACAGCTACATGTAAAAGAATGAAATTAGAACACTCCCTAACACCATACACAAAAATAAACTCAAAATGGATTAAAGACCTAAATATAAGACCGGATAGGATGAAACTCCTAGAGGAAAACACAGGCAGGACACTCTTTGACATAAATCGCCACAGTATCTTTTTGGATCCATCTCCTAGAGTAATGGAAATAAAAACAAAAATAAACAAATGGTACCTAATTAAACTTAAAAACTTTTGCAGAGCAAAGGAAACCATCAACAAAACGAAAAGACAACCTACAGAATGGGAGAAAATATTTGCAAATGATGCTACTGATAAGGGATTAATTTCCAAACTATACAAACAGCTCATAGAGCTCTATATCAAAAAAACAAACAACCCAATCAAACAAAGGACAGAAGATATAGACATTTCTCCAAAGAAGAGATACAGATGGCCAAAACGCACATGAAAAAATGCTTGAAATCACTAATTATTAGAGAATTCAAATCAAAACTACAATGAGGTATTGCCTCACACCAGTCAGAATGGTCAAAAAGTCTATAAATAAATGCTGGAGAGAGTGTGGAGAAAAGGGAACTCTCCTACACTGTTGGTGGGAATGTAAATTGGTACAGTGACTATTGAGAACAGTATGGAGGTTCCTTAAAAAACTAAAAATAGAGCTACCATATGATTCTGCAATCACACTCCTGGGCATATATCTGGAGAAAACCATAATTTGAAAAGATACACGCACCCCAGTGTTCATTGCAGCACTATTTACAATAGCCAAGGCATGGAAGCAACCTAAATGTCCATCAACAGAGGAATGGATAAAGAAGGTGTGGTACATATATATGATGGAATATTACTCAGCCATAAAAAAGAACGAAATAATGCCATTTGCAGCAACATGGGTAGACCTACAGCTTATCATACTAAGTGAAGCCAGATAGAGAAAGATAAATATCATATGATACCATTTAAATTTGGAATCTAAAGAAAAAAAAGATACAAATGATCTTATTTCCAAAACAGAGACTCACAGACATAGAAAACAAACTTATGGTTACCAAAGGGGAAAGGGGGTGGGGGAGGGATAAATTAGGAGATTGGGATTAACATATACTCACTACTATATATAAAATAGATAACCAATAAGGACCTACTGTATGGCACAGGGAACTATACTCAATATTTCATAAAACCTATAAGGGTTATTACAAAATCTGAGGAAGAATATACATATATATATTCTGAATTGCTGTGCTGTAAATCTGAAACTAACACGATATTGTAAATCGACTCTACTTCAATTTTTAAAAAGTTGCTAAGGAGGTAGATCTTAAAAGTTCTCATCACAAGAAAAAAAAAATTTTAATAATAAATAAAAGCAGAATCCAGAGTACTATGTAGAGCACTGCAACCAACTTTTACCCAAAGGGCATTTGCTGAACTGGGTAGACTTACACTTTGTTTTTCAAAGCTTCACATCATTAGGGAATTTGAAAGGAAATAGAGAAATGACCAGCTTGTGAGTATAAATCAAAATATACACTACATAAAACAACAATATATTCATACTAGAGTCAGTTGTACAGCAATGGCCACATGCAACAGCATAGATAAATCTTAGTAGCACAATGTTAAAAAAAAAAAGCAAGTCTCAGAAGGCTGCATACTGTATAGCATCCTTTCTAGAAAGTTCAAGACAAACAAAACTGAACAATATCATATTCAGACAAATGAATATACATATACATAACAAAAATATGTTAATGATAAAAATGAAGTTCAGGATAAGGGAAGCAAGGAGATGAGATGAAGGAGGAGCCCAGAGGTGGATATAAGTTCCTGGTAATATTTTAATTCTTGGGTTGCATGGAGGATTTATGAGCGTTCATTATGTTATTAAACTATTAAATATATAAACATAAAAATTGCAGAAAAGAAGAACATGAATGGACCAATAAGATTAGTTATAAAAACTAAGAATTGTGATTAGTCCAATTTTGTGCAACAGAGGGCCAAAATAATGTTATAAAGAAATGCAAAGGATGAAGAACAGTCAAGATATTTTTGAAGAATAACAAGGTGGATATTTACCTTACATTAGATATAGTATAAAATCATAATAATTATATCAGTGCGGTGTTTAACATGAATAGAAAATGGAATAGAAATGAGAACTCAAAAATAAATTGTGCAATAAAGATGTACTCACAAAATAAAACATACAGTATGATTCCATTTATATAGAATTCAAAGCAGATAAAAGCACTGTTTTATTTAGGAACACTTGCATAAGTAGCATAATTATAAAGAGAAGCAGAAAATTACAGTAGTTGTCACCTCTCGGGGTGTCTGGCATTGCCAGTGAGGCATTTCTAAGCCACTGACCCTGTTCTGTGGCTTAACTTGGATGAGGTTCACTTATCATTCTTTGAAATGTACATTTTTTATTTTCACAGTTAAAAAAAAAATGGGAATGAATTAACTGGTGCTAGAATATACCTGGTGCTAGAAAAATAATGTTTGCAAGCCAATCATCCATTTCCTGAGAAATAAAAGCAGCTATAGAGAATTCACTAACTTAACGCCAAAAGGGAACACCCCATCTTTCCCACATGTAAAATTGAAGCCAAGAAATTTAAAGTTTTACTTTCTGAAAACAGTTCTGACTCACTTGGAAAAATCCTCCAAACATTAACACCACTGGGCTACATTGTATCTTGGAAGGTACTAGGCTAAAGGATCAGAAGAGTGAAACTGATTATCTTGAGGCTTGGTGTCCTGGCTGTTTCTACAGAAGGGCAGGGAAGTGTTTTCTTTGTACAAGTGCCAGAGAACATGCAGCCGATCATTTTGCAAAAAAGTTAGACTGCATCAAAAACAGAAACACGGGGTACAAATGACATCTGAGCACGGCCCTCACCAAAACCTCTGCTGAGTGGAAAAGGCCAAGAGACCAGGGGGAGGTTGCACTGTGAACTGAGAGCTCCACTTACAACAGTCATCCGCAAGCTCACAGAAGAAAAGAGTGAGTCCAAAATTTTAGAGCAGGGTAGGACAGACCCTAAGTTTGTTGATAGGGAAAACTGATGTCCAGCGATGCTTCATGAATTACCCAAGATCATTATTAGTCAGACAAACCCCAAACATGGTTCCAGTATACTTTCCAGCACATAATTCTGGAGACAGCTGCCAGCAGCAAAGCAAATGACAAACTCATTGGCACTACTGAGTTTTAATTCCCTTAGGGTAGCATTAAGAAATTTTCTAGAGAGAAACTTGACTTTATGGTACAATGGCTTAAGAGAGTAGGAAGCCAGAAACCTGCTGCTTCTGAAAACAAACTTCCTAAGAATTTCACAACTTCTGATTCTCGTTCTCAGAACCTAAGTGCCAATGTAGACGCGTTGTGTTCCTCTGAGTACAGGTTAGCAGAACTCTGTGACAGATCACAAATGGATGTATATGACACACAGGCTGAACAAATAGATGCATATTCTCAACAACTTGATCCCTACATAGAAATTATCTAAAATGTTGCCAACTCACCATAGCCATGAGTATGTGTTTCCTAAATATTAAAAAGCACATGTAAAGAATATTAGTTTTTAAAATACTGAAAAACCATAAATTAACATTTAAAACCACCACTTAAAACCCTTTACCTTTTGCATATTGTATGTGTACAGTTTTACAAATGGTCATTGTGTTTGATAATCTACTCTCATTGAGTGATAAAAAGTATTTCAACTTTCTAGTTTTCATACTTATATTTAATGGCTGTTTATATTTGATGTATACTAGTTTATTCAGCTATGCTGAATAAAGGAATTCATTTATCTGCTATGAGTTTACAGCATGAATTTTCTTTCTTTTTTTTTTAAATTTATTTTTATATTTATTTTTGGCTGTGTTGGGTCTTCGTTTCTGTGTGAGGGCTTTCTCTAGTTGCGGCAAGCGGGGGCCACTCTTCATCGCAGTGCACAGGCCTCTCACTATCGCGGCCTCTCTTGTTGCGGAGCACAGGCTCCAGACGCGCAGGCTCAGTAGTTGTGGCTCACGGGCCCAGTTGCTCCGTGGCATGTGGGATCTTCCCAGACCAGGGCTTGAACCCGTGTCCCCTGCGTTGGCAGGCAGATTCTCAACCACTGCGCCACCAGGGAAGCCCCACAGCATGAATTTTAAGAATGACATCTGAATTGTACTTTTTGGAAATGGTCAAGGAAAATGGTCTGCAAGATCAAGGAAAAACTATGATTTTCCACCCAGTGAATTTAGAAGGTATCTGAGGAGGAAGAGATTTGTCAAAATTCTTCAAATTAAAAGCCAAACAAGATCTGAGAAGCTAGGAGATGGAGCAGGCAAAACAAAGGGCAAAGGACAAGAGCAGAGAAGAGCATAAATAGGAAAGGGACCAGTAGGTCCTGAAAAGAACTTCCTTCTCTAATGAACACTATTGTGTAGAAAGTTTAAGGAGTCAATGACGGTGACTCTTTTTAAAAAAAAAATTAATTTATTTATTTGTTTTTATTTTTGGCTGTGTTGGGTCTTCGTTGCTGCACGTGGGCTTTCTCTAGCTGGGTCGAGTGGGGGCTACTCTTCGTTGCGGTGCACGGGCTTCTCACTGTGGTGGCTTCTCTTGTTGCACAGCACGGGCTCTAGGTGCGTGGGCTTCAGTAGTTGTGGCTCACCAGCTCCAGAGCACAGGCTCAGTAGTTGTGGCGCATGGGCTTAGTTGCTCCGCAGCATGTGGGATCTTCCCGGACCAGGGCTTGAACCCATGTCCCCTGCATTGGCAGGCGGATTCTTAACCACTCCGCCACCAGGGAAGCCCCAATGATGGTGACTCTTGAAGCAATTCAGGTTCCCTCCTTTTATATATACTTTTGTCTGATAATTAACCATGTGTATAATAAAAAGCATACTGCTCTTTTTCTTCTACAATACTTACTTGGACTATATTTGAAATATGGGTAGCTAAAGACAAATAAAGGAATTACATTTGTTATCTTAATTGGAAAACACAATTCCTGGTTCTTGACTACCTGTGCTCTGCAAAAAGTAAAAGAAGGTTAGAATAGTCTATGCAAACTTTTAGTCCTGAATAAAATTATTCTTCCTAAAATTTCAGGCATTGTTTACTGGACCTATGACAGGAGCAGATTATGTAACAATATATTAGAATGAGTGTTTTCAATGATTATGTAATCCTTATCATCATAGGGAGAACCAACAGTTTGAAGGCACTAACATTCACTTTTTTACGTATGGTTGATTTACAGTTTTGTATTAGTTTCAGGTGTACAACATAGTGATTTGATATCTTCATAGATTATACTCTAATTAAAGTTATTATAAAATATTGGTAATATTCCCTGTGCAGTATGTTACATCTTTGTATATTATTTATTTTATACCTAGTAGTTTGTACCTCTTAATCCCCTCCCCTATCTTGGCCCTCCCCCATCTTGGCCCTCCCCCCAGTCTTCTCCCCACTGGTAACCACTAGTTTGTTCTGTGTATCTATGAGTCTATTTTGTTACATTCATTTATTTGTTTTATTTTTTAGATTCCACATGTAAGCGAAGACATACAGTATTTGCCTTTGTCTGACTTACTTCACTAAGCATATGGGTATATATCCGAAGAAAATGAAAACACTAATTAGAAAAGATATATGCATCCCAATGTTCATAGCAGCATTATTTACAATAGCCAAAGTATAGAAGCAACCTAAGTGTCCATCAACAGATGGATAAAGGAAATGTGATATATAATTAGATATATGTGTATATACACACACGCAATGGAATATTACTCAGCCATAAAAAAGAATTAAATTTTGCCATTTGCAACAACATGGATGGACCTGAAGGGTATTATGCTTAGTGAAGTAAGTCAGACAAAGAAAAACAGATTCATTCTTAATTTCAGCACCAAGCACTCATCATAAATATCACGTTACTGGCAAAATAATCATGATACATTACTATTATATTCCATAGACACTAATAATAATTAAGATGATGATATTGATGATGATAATGGTCACAGCTCATATTTTTGTAGTCCTTGATATTTTCAAGGATGCCCTGCATAGAAATTATCCTGTATCCTCATATGCAAATTAGTGACGACCTTAAGGTTAGGTACCTGGACGATCATAGTTTTTATTTGGACAAGGGCAATTTAGTATGTCTACACAGCAGAACTGTTGTAATAACCAATATTTCCATATCTTCTCACATTTCTGGAGCGAATGAAAAGAACATTCAAAACACATGAAGACTACATGACGCTGAGCGTCACCTCTCAGTTTTTCCACCTGAGAATAGTAATGATATGGTAAGGATAAAATGGAGTCACATGGATCTAAGTTCCTAGGATAGTGCTTGGTTGATGCTTACTCAGAAGTTACAGTTGGAGCATATTTTAGGAAGGACTCTAGTGGCAAGTGGCAGAAATCCAGTATAAACTGACTTAAAAAGAAATTCATTGGTTCAGGTAACCAGCAGGTTGGAGGGGTGATATTAACGTTAGTAATGACTAGATCCCAAGTCTCCAGCAGTGTCAGCAAGAGACCACCTTTCTGCTGGCTCTGTTTTTGTTCTGTTGACTGCATTCTCAAGCAGGCTCACTTCACACAGTTTGTGATGCCCACCAGAAGCTCCAGGCTTTTACCTTCTGTGGGCTTCGTGATAATTCACTAAGTAATCATTCTAGCAGAAGATCTGGTGATGAGTCTTACTGATCAGGTCTGGCTCATCTTCTGAGCTGGGGTCAGGGTGGGGAAGAACCCTGCCCAGCCCACAAAGATGATTCTCCAGAGAAGAAGAGAGATTCTTTTACCAGAAGAGATGCTGGACAAGCAAAGCAACAGATGTCTAGTATACAGAAACTTTGTATACTTTTCTCCTGTGAATGAGGACTACATAGTGGGGATGGAAGAGATCTGGGAGTCAGGAAAATCATAATTTGGAATATAACAGTCTCCTGTGTGTTTATAGATACCGAGACTACCGTGACCCTCCTCATTCACTGGTGCCCTACGGCTACACACTGCAGTTCTGGCATGTCTTAGCAGCCCGACTGGCTTTTATCATTGTGTTCGAGGTAAGTTTTCTCAACCAACTCCTTTATTTCCTTTGACATAATGAAGTAACTAGAAGTAATGAATGAATTGAAGTTATGAGAACTTTCAATATGATTATTTACGTCCAGAAGCAGGATAAGTAATACTATGTAATCTCTTTCTTTTTCTCCTCCTTAAAGTATTTGAATTTTCTAAGAAATATTTGAAAGTCCAGGGTTGACTGTTAAAGAATAAGTCAGGAATCATTGGTCCTAAATTTATTTTTTTAGTATTTATTTTTTTTAATTTATTTATTTATTTTATTTTTATGGCTGCGTCTGGTCTTAGTTGTGGCATGCAGGATCTTTGTTGAGGCACGCAGGATCTTTGTTGAGGCATGCAGGATCTTTTGTTGCGGTGTGTGGGCTCTTCGTTGCTGTGCACGGGCTTCTCTCTAGTTCTGGAACACGGGCTCCAGAGCACATGAGCTCTGTAGTTTGTGGCATGGGGGCTCTCTAGTTGAGGTGTGCGAGCTCAGTAGTTGTGGCGTGCAGGATTAGTTGCCCCACGGCATGTGGGATCTTAGTTCCCCAACCAGGGATCGAACCCGCGTCCCCTGCATTGGAAGGTGGATTCTTTACCACTGGACCACCAGGGAAGTCCCCCTGGTCCTAAGTTTAATATTCTAGGGCTGCTGTTCTTAAAATTCAGGAAAATTGCAGTTTTTCCATCCCCACTCCCAGAGATTCTGATACATTATGTCTGCAATTTGCTTTTCGCAGCCCTCCAAGATGCTTCTGATGTTTAAGGACAATGTTTGGAAAACACTGAACTGAGTGTTACAAGTGGTAGCCTCTGGTTATGCATCATCATGACATTACTTATAAAGTATAATCTACCTAGTAATTGCCTGTATTATGTGTCAATAAAAATACACCATCTATTTTTAGTCTTTAAGAAAATTGCTACTAAAAATAGTTTGCATTCCCATAACTCTACCCATAAATGGAACTTTCATCTCTCTTGTTACATATTTATATTAAAGCCAGATTAATGCAAGTGAAGGCTGCCTCTTGGCTCAGACTAGAAGTTTCCTATTCAGGCATACCTCGGAGATATTGTGGGTTTGGTTCCAGACCACTGCAATAAAGTATTTCACAATCTGTGAAGCATTTTAAAATATTTTCTTAAAATTTTCATAATAACACCCATTTTGTGGATGAGGGAATTGAGGCTCAGAGTGACTTATCCTCAGGTAAACAGATAGCTCTTAAGTGGTAAAAGTAGAGCTGGAATTCAAACCTGGGCTTTCTGATTCCACAGTATATTCTTCTGGCTCTCCTTTGCATTTTCTGGCCATTGCTTCTCCGCCTTCTTTCCTGAGTCCTCTTCTCATTTCCTGTACGGTGCCATTACACCAAGTTCAGTCCTCACCTATCCCTGTGACTCTGTTTCCTCTCACACACCTCCTCTGGCCTTATTCCACTTTCCAGACACACCAGAGGCTCCACATCCCTGTTCTTGACCAGCTCCCAGAGCTCCTTCCGCTAAGGCTGCACAATAGACCTGACTCTGTTGTATTCTCCCCTGTGTTTTTAGCACCTCGTGTTTTGTATAAAACACCTCATTTCATATCTGATCCCAGACCTCCCAAAAGATCTAAGGGATCGAATGAGAAGAGAGAAGTACTTGATTCAGGAGATGATGTATGAAGCAGAACTGGAGCGTCTTCAGAAGGAACGAAAAGAGAGGAAGAAAAATGGAAAAGCACACCACAATGAGTGGCCGTGACCAGGTCGGTGAGAAGTGCTTCATGGTCTGAAACCTCTCCTTGGCTGGGAGGGGCGCTTTCAACTCCCTGAATCAAAGCTTGCCATTGTTCTCCTGATAGGGATGCAAATAAATCCTTTAGAAGCTTTCAAAACCAGCTTGTTTCTGACTAAAATTGCAAATTTAACTTAATCTTCCCTTTGCACACAACTCGTGCAACTCTTCTCTGTCTCCGTGTCACACTCTGGCCTGGCAGCCAAGGTCTTCATGAGTTGGCCTAGGTGTCCCCTGAAATAAACCCTCCTCCCCCTTCCACTCTAGCCTGGCTATTCTCTTTCATCAGAAAGAAGGGGCATGTTACCATGGGGATATTAAAGTCACTTTTTCATCTCACCCAAGATGGCCTTCCCTCCATCACCCATTTATTGTTTCCTCCCAGGCTGATCCATGTCAGGCCACACCCGCTAAGAAGGTTTCCTCAGACTCATCAGCCCACTGAGACTTACTCCTTATAAACGTCTCTGGTTACTGCATCAGTACCACATGTACTGACAGATATTGATATGTGTTGTTAATTTGTGATATTCAAATAGTTATTAGGCTTCCCCAGCACAATTGTAAGCATCTTTAGGAAAGTCTCTAGGGATTGTAATTTATTCTTCCAGCTGGTTAGCAAAGCGGTAAGTACATGGCGCCCATTAAATGCACATTTAATTAATAAAGGCTGGGTGCATTATGCTTAAAAACACTGTAAGAAACTTCCATGATGTTCCCACATATCAGAAAGTTCTTCTGAAACCTTCTCTCTGGCAAGGCAATTACTATCTGTGTGTCCTTAGACAAGTCACTTAACTTCTCTGTGCCTCAGTTTCTTCAGTGATAAGATGAGCCCTCAGTTTTTATACTCTAGTATTCCAGCATTTCTTTTGCCTTCCTTGCCTTCATTCCTCTCTCTCCACTTGTTTGGAGACTAACATTGAAACGTTTTCCAAAATTTGGCCTCCAAAAGAAAATTGAGATATACAGGAAAAAAAAGTATGTTTTTCACTTTTCATATAGGTTACGATATAGCAGATATCTGCAGAGATGTTTGTTGTTAAATTAGTGAAGTTTTATCAACCCGGATCTGCATTAAGAGTCCAGGAGGTTATCGTGAGTTGGGTATGAGGGTGGACTTGGAGGATATCACCTAGACCCCAGGCCACAGGGATAATATAATAGTATACAGATGTTGAATTGGTTCTGCCCTCAATTCCAAAGTAGGCCTTGGCTTCACTAAAGGCAAGAAGTGTTTTGCTACTTAGTAATTTTGCCATTTTCCAGGTCTGCCATTTGGCTATATGAGTTCAGGAAAATTACTTAATTTTTCTGAGCCTGCTTATTGGGTAGAACTAATTTGCAGCTCAAATAAGGTTATGAGTGTGAGACAATTACAAAACAAAATGCTATCCAATACTATATCGGATTTGCACTGTTGCTAAGCGTTGCATTGTAGTCCAGCGGATTCTAGATCTGGCTGTCTGTTCTCTATCTATATGACCTGGGGTGGGGCATTCCCATGGATTCGGTGTCCACATCTTCAAGAGAAAAGGAGTTGGACTAAACAATACTTTAAGAGCCTATCTGGCTTTAACCTTCTGGGATTCTATCATTTGCTCCAAGCCCCTGGCCCCCTGCACCCATTCTGACCGCCTTTTCTCTGGCTCTGGTCAGCTTTCAGAGGAGAAAGGCTGACTACCCAGACGGCTTGAGTTGGCGTAGGAGGCACACATTATTAGTGAAGAGAGCTGCTCCAGCGCCCAGAGACCAGCGTGCCGCGCTGGACTGTCCTCACCTCGGGGCTGTGCTGGGCTGCAGGGCCCTTCGCACTTGACAGTTCCTTCCAGCCTCATCACGATGGGTTGCTTTCTCCCCAAAGAGGACATCTGTGCATTTTGCTTGAAAGCATAGTCTTTGTCTGTCTCTATTATTTTCCCAACAGTTGGCAGGAAGTCACCTTCCTTCAGACTGCCTTTCTGACTCAGTCTGTTCATCTGTAAAGCAGGCACAGTAATGTCTATACCATACCTGACTTGGTTCAGGGTTACAGATTCTTCGAATGCCTTTGATTCACACTAAGTACAGACCATTGTACATAACGTCCTTTAAGCCATCATGCGTACTTCGGATTTTAATACCTTTTTTTTTTTTTTCTCCCAGGTAACAGTTCATTTGCAGGCCAAGGACCTGAATTCTGTTTACTTCTCCCAGCTGTGCAAAAGCACATTCAAGTGAATGACTAAAACGCAACCGCAGTGCATGTCGCCGAGGTCGGCAGCGGCAGGGGGGTCAGCGCCCTTAAAGGACTGCCTGGGAAACCACGCTGCTGTGAAATCACGTTGCAGCCCAGCACACAAATGCTATGTATCCTTAGACCATTCTTGACCAAGCAAGCATGCACATCATGGGCTGTTACAGTCTCAAGTTTTTAAAACCAAGGGGAACTTGTATACTGGGCCTGTTTTTCAGCCTGTTTGCTACCTTTTTTGCATTCGATCCCACTTGAATTTTACAGACACTGGGCTGAAAAGGGTATTTGGACACCTGGACACACATTCCTAGAATGTCGTATGGTCCTAATTCCGTGTCACCAAACAACACAAACAAGACCCTGTTTACAACTTTTTCTTTCTTTTTTTTAATTTCAGATCTTTCTGAGGAGATTATATATGACATATCTATAGCTATGTGTATGGCCATAGATGTATTTCTGTGTGTACATATGTATAGTCATGTATTCTTACATATGTACATACAAATACAGAGATATATAAAAGTACATAGAACTTCCTTACTTGTAAATAGCCAAAAGGTACTGACATGAATGATGAATTTTCACATTTAAATAGTCATCAACATGAGGCCATGTTTAATGCTTGTATAATGTGATGCAATAAAATTTAAAATAAATTTATGCACATGGAATATTTTTAGCCGGGTCTTCTGAAATTCTGTTGTAGTTTCTTCTCACAGAATATGAGGAATCATAGAGTGGGGTCTTTAAAGAAAGTCTGTCACTCCCAAACACTCCTGAGAAATCACTTCATCCTTCAGAGAGACTACATTTTTCTTCCTAACCTACCTTTTCCATATTGCTTCCATTCTACCTTCTTAGAGAGGGTACCAAGCCAGCTAATTAGAAATCACTTGGAAGAGTTTGGAAAATGCCACTGATGCAATTTGTTGAGGAAATGTGAAATATAACCAATGATACATATGATGCTTTTGATTACCCTGCCTGATAGTATGCTCTGCTAATCCTAGCAAAGGGACTGTCTGTCTGGATGGGGGAAGGGGGGCCGGTGGGGGAGTTTACTTCTAAGCAACGCCTGTTGTTGTAATTACGCTTCTTCCAGAGATTGCAGAACCTGACTTTGAATTATGTTATCAGCTTGCCTATGCCAGTCAGGGAAATGGGAATGCTCCTATTACCGCATCCATCAACACTGTCTCATTTTGGCTGTGGATTCCTGAGCTGATGGATTCCCAAGAACCTTAAATGTCTCCTTAGATGGGAACAGTTGGTCAGAGTGGTTTTGGGCAGGCTAGAACTTCAGCCATTTCGTAGTTTCATCTTTCTAGTACTCCTTCTGACCTGATGTTCCTAGGAGTGAAATGCAGTTAACCCTTGAACATCACAGGTTTAAACTGTGAGGGTCCATTTATAAACATATTTTTTTTCAATAAATACATAATACAGTACTACAGGACCTATGATTGGTTGAATCCATGAACCGTGGATATGGACGGCCAAGTGTAAAGTTACATGCAGACTTCTGACTGCACGGAGATTGGCACCCATAACCTCTGCACTATTCAAAGGTCAACTGTACTAACCCTAGCAGAGCCTAAACTAAGGAGATGTATTATATGGGAACTGAAGACAAGAGGCCATTGGCAGAGTTTTCTTTTCAATCATGGCTAAGAAGTCTGTGAAATATTTCACATCAGCCCTCGGGGAAAGGAATTTCCAAGGAAAGTCTCAAAAGATGAAATACAAAGAGATGCTCCAAACAGACAAATTGCTCTACTGACCCAGTATTGTGACTTTTGCTTGTTATGCCTGAAGCTCTACCTCTAAGCATCATGAACCAATAGATCTTTGGATTTAATACATCCATAGCTTCTCTCCTACTCCTTGGAGCAGGAAGAGTGGCAGAGGCAGGGGAAGGAATGTAAACCCTCCTTGGGTTTGCAATGGGCCATGAACATTCAGAACTAGGTAGAGGACCACCCAACGCACTGGTCAGGATAAGGAAGTAAACATTTGTTAAGTATCAGTTTCTACCTGGTCTGAGTATAGACTGAACCTAAGACTCTGGCCAGAAATATTTTTTGCCCATGGAATTCTGCCTTTGCTATTGCAAGTGCCTCTGGCAATCACAATCCCTGATACATTTCTAGCATATAATTCTTCTCTTTCCTCCCATCATCTCTCCCTCCTTTCATTTCTTTCTACCAGCACAGTGAATACACTCATTCATCTTCCCTGTTTTTGGTACAAGGAACACATAGTGGATATCTTAAGATGTGTTTAGGTTTGTAGAAGAGAAAGGCAAAGAAGGTTGTAAAGGGTAATTTCTGAGGGACTTTGTAAGAAATCAAGTGTTGGGAGTGACATCACCAAAATAGTGACATAGGTAGTTTCTGACTTCCCTCCCTGTCCCAAGAAGAAAACTAACAACTATTCATGGATAAGACACCACTAAGAAAATCCTAGAACATGGCGGTGAGGCTGAAGCACCTCCCCCGCACCACAGAGACCAAGACAGACAACAGTATGGAGGTTCCTTAAAAAACTAAAAATAGAGCTACCATGTGATCCAGCAATCCCACTCCTGGGCATATATCCAGAGAAAAACATGGTTTGAAAGGATACATGCACCCCAATGTTCATTGCAGGGCTGTTTACAATAGCCAAGACATGGAAGCAACCTAAATGTCCATCAACAGAGGAATGGATAAAGAAGATGTGGTACATATACACAATGGAATATTACTCAGCCGTTAAAAAGAATGAAATAATGCCATGGACGGACCTGGAGATTATCATACTAAGTGAAGTAAGTCAGACAGAGAAAGACAAATACCTCATGATACAAATGAACTTATTTACAAACAGAAACAGACTCACAGATTTAGAGAACTAATGGTTACCAGGTGGGAAGGGTGGTGGGAAGGGATAGATTGGGAGTTTGGTACTGACATGTACACACTGCTGTATTTAAAATAGATAGCCAACAAGGACCTACTATATAGCAGCAGAGAACTCTGCTCAGTATTCTGTAATAACCTAAATGGGAAAAGAATTTGAAAAAGAATACATATATATGTATAACTGAATCACTTTGCTGTATACCTGAAACTAACACTGTTAATCAACTATACTCCAATATAAAATAAAAATTAAAAAAAAAAAATCCTAGAACATAGGGGTGAGGCTGAAGCACCTCCCCCACACCACGGAGACCAAAACAGGTGATATTAGAAGGTAAGAAGAATGGCTACATGCTGACCACGTTGCCCCTCCCCCAGGCCAGCACAGCATCACATTGAGAGGTCCTCCCCTGAGCCTAGGGTTCCTTTATTGGGAAATGAGACCCAGGGTGGTTATCTAGCCCCCACTGTGTTGTGGGTCACTTCTTGGAAGCCCCCACTCTCGTCTCACCCCACAGGAATTGGGGGAAATCTATGGGGCTTGACCACTGAGAATCTGATTATGATAAAGAAGCAGGGGACTTCCCTGGTGGCGCAGAGGTTAAGAATCTGCCTGCCAATGCAGCGAACACAGGTTCGAGCCCTGGTCCGGGAAGATCCCACATGCTGCGGAGCAACTAAGCCCATGCGCCACAACTACTGAGCCTGCGCTCTAGAGCCTGCAAGCCACAACTACTGAGCCCGCATGCCACAACTACTGAGCCCACTCGCCTACAGCCCGTGCTGCTCAAGAGGAGAAGCCAGCACAATGAGAAGCCTGTGCTCCACAATGGAAGAGTAGCCCCCGCTCGCCGCAACTAAAGAAAGCCCGGGCACAGCAACAAAGACCCAACACAGCCAAAAATAAATAATTAATTAATTAAAAAATAAAATAAAGATCGAATGCAATTAAAAAAAAAAAAAAAGATCAGGTAGGGGCTTGCAACAACCAGCACTCGGATCTTGATAGGCCAAATTCCTACCTGCAGGGCCCAACCAGCAGTCCCAGTCAGAGGTTTTGCTCACCTGCAGAGCCATGACTAGGGAACTCAGTGGGGTGCAGGTCTGCCTGATTCAGGTCCTCAAATGAAGAGCCTTGCTAGCCCTGGAGCCTGGTCTGCCCTACCCAGGCAGGGGAGCTGAGTCACAGCCCAGCCCACTGCTGAATGCAGCTCCCGGCACCCCCTGACCAGAAAGCCTGGAAACTACATAGCTCAGGAATGCTTGAGCACAGAATGGCAGGCTGAGCTGATAATCGCAAAGTCTGTGTCACCACAGGGCCAGGGCACTTGGAAAGAGTGGATCAGATTGAGTCAAGACCACAAACAGCGAGCCTTGCCAGGCCTGGAGGTGTCCAGGGCTTTGTCCGGTGAGGGAAACTAATTCATAGTCCCACCCACAACTGAGTGTAGCTCCTGGCCTCTCCTGAGCAGAAAACCTGATCCAGAACACCTGAGAGCATGCTTGGAGCTGGCCTTCCCATTTCACCCAGGCAGAGGAGTTAAATCATCACTTTATCCACTGCTGACTGTAGCTCCTGGCCCACCTGACCAGAAAGCCTGGCCAAAACACCTGGAAGCTACATAGCTCAGCAACACTCAGAGAGTATGGCAGGCAGAGATGATTGACTGCAAAGCAAAGCCAGCAGCCCTGTTTGGCCCCCTGGGGCATGGGTTGACTTGCGTCAAGACCACAAACAAAGAGTCTTGCCACCCTTGGAGACAATTCTCCTACTCTATCTGGGCAGGGAAACTAACTGTTGCCTGCCCTTTGTTGAATACAGCATTCAGCTTGCCCAACCAGAGCACACTGGAAACTGTGCAGCCCATCCAACACCTTTGCTTACAGTGGTATTTGAACAGAGAACACAACCCGTGGCTTTTCTGTCTGCAGAGCAAAACCAGTGACCTCATCTGGCCATAGAAATCAGTGCACACTCTTGCCTGATTCAGATCCCCAAACGATGAGTTGTGCAGGCCCTGCAGCATGTCCTGCTGCCATACCAAGTCAGAGAAGCTAATTCATAGTTCTGCCTACTGCTGAGTATAGTACCCAGTTCCCACTATCTAGTAAGCCTGACCAGGGAACTCGGGTAACCATGGAGTCCATTCTACAACCTCACCTAAGTAGGGAACAGAGCCAGAATTCTTATCCAACTGCTTTCAGCCAGCAGTACCCACCCCAGACCTCAGTTTGGGCAGTGGGCTCACCTGAAGATAAACCCTGATAGCAAGCCCCACCTGCCCAAAGTTATTACCAGCAAACATGTCCAGAAACCCAAACTGAGCCAAATGGTGCAGAACTGTCTGTGTCAAAGAGAACCTATAAAGTTTGGAATTGGAGACCGTTTACTAAAATGCACAGATGTCAATGTAAGGAATCAAGGATCAAAAAATCAGGTAAACATAAACATGACACCGCCTAAGGACACAAATAAAGGTCCAATAATTGAACCTAAAGAAATGGAGATCTATGAATTGTCAAAGAATTCAAAATGATCCTCCTAAACAAATTTAGTGAACTATAAGAACACACAGCAGACAAGTAAACAATCAGGAAAACAATGTTAAACAAAACAAGAAGTTCAACAAAGAACAGAAACCATAAAAAAAACAAATCCTAGAGCTAAAAATTACAATGACTGAACTGAATAATTCAAAAGAGAGATTCAAAAACAGACTTCACCATGCAGAAGAAGGAATCGGTGACCTAGAAGACAGGACATATGAAATGATCCAGTCAGGGGAGCAAATAGAAACAAGAGTGAAGAAAGAATATGTGACTTATAGGACACAATTAAAAGAAACAATAGTGGCATTATGGCAATTCCAGAAGAAGAGAAAGAGACAAAGAATATTTAAAGCAATAATGGCTAAAAACTCCCCAACCTGAGGAAAGAAATGGATGCCCAGATTCATGAGGCCCAAAAGTCCCCACAGAGGTGAACCCAAGAAGGGCTACACCATGACACATTATAATTAAGTTGTCAAAGTGAAAGACAAAAAGAATTTTGAAAGCAGTGAGAAAAAAGAGTGGAGCTACATACAAAAGAACCTTCCTAAGACTATCAACAGATTTCTCCACAGAAGCTTTGCAGACCAGGAGAGAATGGGATGATATATTCAAAACATTGAAAGAAAGAACTGTCAACCAAGAATTCTATACCTGGCAGAGCTGTCCTTCAGAAATGGATAAAGACCTTCCCAAACAAAAGCTGAGGGAGCTCATTAACACTAGACCTGCCTTACAAGAAATGCTAAAGGGAGTTCTTTATGTGGAGGTAAAAGGATGCTAATTAACATTATAAAAACACAAGAAGGTAGCATAAAACTGAGTGGTAATGTTAAATATAGTGTCAAAGAAAGATTCTATAATATAGTAATGGTGGTGCATAACTTATTTACAACTCTAGTTTAAAAATTAAAAAACAAATGTAGTAGAAAATAACCACAACTACAATAATCTGTTATTGGATACACAATATAAAAAGTATGTAAACTGTAACATCAATGTGAGGCAGGAAGTAAAAGTATAAAGTTTAGGAATACTAGCAAAGTTAAATCGTTATCAGTTTAAAATAGGGTGTTAAAATTTTAAGGTTTTATATGCAAATCTCATGATAACCACAAGGGAAGAGCCTATAGTAGTCACACAGACACACACACACACCATGATAAAGAAATAAAGCATACTGATAGCAAAAGACATCAAAATAGAAAAAAAGATAGCAGTAAGAAGAAACAGTGGATCTACAAAACCACCAGAAAATAATTAATAAAATGGCAATAACAAGTCCTTAACTATCAATATTTACTTTAAATGTAAATGGATTAAATTCTCCAATCAATCAAAAGACACAGAATGGTTAAACAGATAAAGAAACAAGATACAAAAAAAAAAAAAAGAAAAGAAAAGAAACAAGATCCAACAATATGAGACTCATTTAGCCTTAAAGACACCCATCAACTGAGAGTGAAGGGGTGGGAAAAGATTTCAGCAAATTGTAGTAAAAAAAAAAAAAAAAAAAGGCAGGGGTAGCTCTATCAGACAAAATACATTTTAAATTAAAAATGCTAAAAAGAGGCAAAGGTCAGTACATAATGATAAAGGGGTCAACCCATCAAGAAGATATAATTGTAAATACATACCCAATATCAGAGCACCTAAAAATGTAACCCAAAAACTAACAGAGCTGAAAAGAGAAATACACAGCAATATAATAATAGCTGGGGACTTTAATACCCCACTCTCAACAAGACAGATCATCCAGATAGGGAATCAATAAAGAAACAGGTTTGGACAAAATTAGACATAAAATGAACCTAACAGGCATACACAGAGCATTCTGTCTGACAACAGCAGAATACCCATTCTTCTCAAGTGCACATGGAACATTTTCTAGGATAAACCATACGTTAGGTCACAAAATAAATCTTAGCAAGTTCAAGGAGATCGAAATCATACCAAGTATCTTCTGTGATCACAGGGATAAAACTAGAAATCAGTAACAAGATGAAACTGAAAAATTCACAAATACATGGAAATTAACACTCCTGAACAACCAACGGATCAAAGAAGAAATTAAAGGTGAAATAATAAAATCTCTTGAAACAAAAATGGAAACACAACCTACCAAAATTTATGGGATGCAGCAAAAGCAGTTCTAAGAGGAAAGCTCACAACAATAAATGTCTACGTTAATAAACAAGAAAGATCTCAAACAACCTAACTCTATACCTAAAGGAACTAGAAAGAGATCAAACTGAGCCCAAAACTGACAGAAGGAAATAAAGATTAGAACAGCAATAAATAAAATATAGAACAGGAAAACAATACAAAAGAGTAATGAATTAAGAGTTGGTTCTTTGAAAAGGTAAACAAAATTGAGAAAACTTTAGCTAGACTAACCAAAGAAAAAATAGGAAACAAATCAACAAAATTATAAATGAAAAAGGACACATTACAACTGATACTACAGAAATACAAAGGATCATAAGAGACTACTATGAACGACTATACACCAAATTAGACAACCGAGAAAAAATGGAAAAATTCCTAGAAACATACAACCTACCAAGACTGAATCAGGAAGAAACAGCAAATCTGAACAGACCAATTACTAGTAAAGACATTGAATCAGTAATCAAAAATCTCCTGATGACAAAAATTCCAGGACCAGAAGGCCTCACTGGTGAGTTTTAACAAACATTTAAAGAAGAATGAATGCCAATCCTTATTTTAAAACTTCCAAAAAACCAGAGAGGAGGGAACACTCATTTTATGAAGCCAACATGGGCCTGATATCAAAGCCAGAATAGGACACTACAAGAAAATAAAACTACAGGGCAATGTCCCTGATGAATATAGATGCAAAAATCCTCAATAAAATAGTAGCAAATCAAATTCAGCAGCACATAAAAAGGATCATTCACCATGATCAAGTGGGATTTATCCTTGGAATGCAAAAATGGTTCAACATACACAAATCAATAAATGGGATACATCACATTAATAGAAAGAAAAAATATATGATCATCTTAATAGTGGCAGAGAAAGCATTTGACAAAATTCAACATCCATTCATAATAAAAATTCTTAACAAATTAGGTAGAGAAGGAATGTTCCTCAACATAGTAAAGGCCATATATGACAAAGCCACAGTTAACAACATACTTAATGATGAAAGGTTAAAAGCTTTTCCTCTAGGATCAGGAAAAGACATGGGTGCCCACTATCACCACTCCTATTCAACATAGTACTGGAAGTCCTAGCCAGAGCAATTAGGCAAAAAAATAAGTAAATAAATAAAAGCCATAAGAATTGGAAATGAAGAAGTAAAATGGTCTCTATTTACAGATGACATGATTTTATCTATAGAAAATCCTGAAGACTCCACAAAAAAACTGTTATATCTAATCAATTAATTCAGTAAAGTTTCAGGACACAAAATTAACATACAAAATCAGAAGCTTTTCTATACACTAACACAAATTATCTGAAAAAGAAATAAAACAATCTCACAGAGGCAACAAAAATAAGATACTTAAAAATAAATTTAACTGAGGAAGTGAAAAATCTCTACCCTTAAAACTACAAGACATTGATGAAAGAAATCAAAGAAGACACAAATAAATGGAGAAATATCCCTTGTTCATAGATTGGAAAATTTAATATTGTTAAAATGTCCATACTACCTAAGCCATTTATAGATTTAATGCAATCCCTGTTAAGATTTCAATGGCATTTTTTTTTTTTTTTACAGAAGTAGAAAAAACTATCTTAACATTTATATGGAACCACAAAAGACCCTGAATAGCCAAAGAAATCCTGAGAAAAAAAGAACAAAGAGGGGGGCAACACATTTCCTGATTTCAAGCTATATTATAAAGTTATAGTAATCAAAAAAAAAAATATGGCCGGTTCAAGATGGCAAGGTAGGAAGATCCTGAGCTCACCTCCTCCCACAGACACACTGAGTCTACAGCTAAATATGGAACAACTTCCTCTGGAAAAAAAAAAAAAAAAAAAAACAGAAAAACCCTTAAACTAGGTGAGCAACACATTGGGAAAAAGATAAAAAACCCACAAAGTGGGTAGAAGAGGCTGAGACACAAACTCACCCTAAACCCCACCCCCAGTGTGACAATCTACAATCAGAATTCAAAACCTGGACCTTCTCCCTGAGGAGGAAAGGGTTTGAACCCCACATCAGGCACCACAACTTTTAAGACCTACACCTGAGAGATGAGCCTCCAAAATAGCTAGCTGTGAAAACCAATAGGACTCACATCCCTGAGAGCAGAGCAAACTGATAAATGGCTCTTAGAAGGCTCACATGCTCAGACTCACTCATCCCAGGGACTAACACAGAGGCAGCCAATTGTGAGGTGCTCAGGATACATATACAGAAAACAAACTGGTGGTAGCTAGAGGCAGGGTCAGGGAATGGGTGATATGGGAGAAGGTAGTCAAAAGTTACAAACTTCCAGTTATAAGATAAATAAGTCATGGGCATATGATGTACAGCATGGTGATTACACTTAGTAATACTTTATTGTATATTTGCTAAGAGAATAGATCTTAAAAGTTCTCATCACACAAAAGAAAATTTATAACTATTTGTGATATTGGATCTTAACTAGACACTGTGGTTATCACTTAGTAATATACACATACTATATAGAAATATCAAATTATTATGTGGTATGCCTGAAACCAATATAATGTTATATGTCAATTATATCTCAAGAAAAGATAAATAAGTATAGGGATATAATGCACAACATGATGACTATAGCTAACACTGCTGCATGGTATATTTGAAAGTATTAAGATCCTAAGAGTTCTCACAAGGAAAAAACCTTTTTTTCTTTTTCTTTTTTGTATTTATATGAGATGATGGATGTTAACTAAACTTATGGTAATCATTTCACAATTTATGTGAGTCAAATCATTATGCTGTACATCTTAAAACTTATACAGCACAGTATGTCAATTATATCTCAGTAAAACTGGGAAAATACAAAGAAAGAAATCAAGTGTTTATTGAACGAATGCATGCAAAAACAAACAACATAGCCAGCAAAAAATTAGCATATGTTTCTGATGAACTCTGTTTCCCAGTGTTGATGGTGAATAAGTTAATTATCAGGTGTAATGAGTAGGCCGTCATTTGAGGATTTTTTAATATACCTAATCTTATGAGTCTTCATAAGACTAAAATATTAGAAATATCCTACTTCAACACTATAATCTTCATTAAAACCTCACCTGTGTGGATATAAAGTTATCCAAATAGTTGGCAGGGGGGATAATCGTGGAACTGGCAAAATTTTATTTTAGCTGATTTTTTAAAACGGAAATCTCTCTAGAAATAATTTTCTATGTAAATTTTCTATAAATATGCTTTCCAGGGGGTCTTAAATAGAGGAAATTGCAACCCATTTATCCTTCCTTTGATGATTCATTGCATTACTGTAAGTATAGTCTAATGTACACTAGAGGCAGATTAAGAATACAGCAAATGCCCCTGGCAGGCAGCAGACCCTCCTGGATTCAAAGGGAAGTTCTGGTAAAAGTCCTAACTCTGCATCCTAGTCCTTCAAATCGGCCACTCTACTTACATAATGTTTCTTCACCTCAGTACCAACCTCCATGCTAGCCAGGATCTCCTCACATTCCCCAGAAGAGCAGGTTCCTTCACTCCTTCCCAAGCTTTACTTATACCTCCCTCCATGCACCACACTTCCTGGAAAAACATTTTTCCTGGGCTTCCCTGGTGGCGCAGTGGTTGAGAGTCTGCCTGCCAACGCAGGGGACACGGGTTCGAGCCCTGGTCTGGGAAGATCCCACATGCCGCGGAGCAACGAGGCCCGTGAGCCACAACTACTGAGCCTGCGCGTCTGGAGCCTGTGCTCCGCGACAAGAGAGGCCGCAATAGTGAGAGGCCCGCACACCACGATGAAGAGTGGCCCCCGCTTACCGCAACTAGAGAAAGCCCTCGCACAGAAACGAAGACCCAACACAGCCAAAAATAAATAAATAAATAAATAAATTGAAAACAAACAAACAAAACATTTTTCCTCTCTTCTTTGCCTAGTCAGATCATCTCTAGTTTTAAGGTCTAGCTCAGACTTTTCAGCAAGTGTGTCTCCCAGCTAGTCCTGTCCACTGGGCTCCCCTCTCCCCAGAAGTCTCCTATCACACAACCTGCCCCACTCACTCAGACTCTTTCCCCGTGTGTTATTCCTCCACTGGTGCATGCATATCTGTCTATATCCCCAGAGAGCTTGTAAGTGATAGAAATCAAGAACCCCACCTTCACTTTCCCCAGTGCCTAACAGAGCGTCAAGTATTTAGTGCTTATAGGATGCAATCAGTGTTAATTCATTTTCCTGTAAATAAATTTCAACATGAAAGAGCCAAGTGTAAAACCTCAGTTCATACAATCCTCTATCTTAGTGAAGAGGTTAAAACCCACTTAAGTCTAGCTATTGTTTTCCCAACAGGGATACTGAGAAATTTCCCCAGATAGTCCATTGACTATCTGGTTTTAGACACCAATTTTATAATATTTTCAACAAAAAAATTAAGGAAGCTTGCTGAATAATGTTTCTATGGCATGAGTGGTTTTAAATACTTGAAGTATTCAATTTGGAGCCCATTAATATCCTGGTAGGGAGGGGTAAAGACTAAAGGTGTTATCAGTGGGACGCTATGCACAGCTGCACTCAGTTTGCCTAGACCTTAGCCCTCAAGGAAGTAATCTTTAACTTTCATTAATTCAGACCTCACTAATTAGGAATTTGTGATCATTTAGAAGGGCTGGGGTCCAATATGCAAAGCAAATCCAGTGAACAAATAGAGGAAATATTCAAACCATTTTTAAAGGAAATACTTATATACAGTTTATTTGCTAATTGCAAATCCAGTTTCTTTTTCCTACTAATTATCACTATCTACTCCAGTATTTCTCAAACTAAACTCTAGCTTGTATTAGAATCACCTGAACCCGACCACTACCGTTTCTGATTCAGGAGTTCTAAGGAGGTAGGCCCAAGAATTTCAATTGCTACAAGTACCCAGGTGGTGTTGATACTGTTGGCTGGGAACCACACATTGAAAACCACCGATCTACTCAATATTTTGCCATAATTTGAATACACTCTACAATGCAAGCTGAATTGTTCAGTTTTATCTGACTGTATAATATTTTAAAGACTATTACCCTGGTGGAAAGGTCGGTGGGTAGCAATTTCAAACTGTAATAGTTATCAGTTATCAGTTAATCATATCATTTAATACAAAGTACTGTCACTGCAGTTTCCTTGCTGAGCAGAGCTCTGGGCGTTGCTTAAAGGAGTGGGTCAGGGCCACACAGAGGTCTGCCACTTTGACTTGCACTTTGTATCTCAGAAGCCTGAGAACAAGCCCTCGTAACTCCAAGCCCCACCCTCACCAGTTTAGGAGTGAGCTTACATCAACACGTTCAATAGAGCAAAATATCAAGGTCATGGGCTTTGGCATCAGACAAAACTAACTTCAGATCCAAGGTGTCTGACCTTGGACAAATGATTGAACGTCTCTAAAATGCAGTTACCTTGTGAAGTGGACACCGTAGTACACTGCCGAGATCCCCCTTCAGTGAAGGACTGCTAGCCCTTGCCGTTCGGAGGGCTACGGCAGACAGCTTTCACCTCTCAGCTCTCCGGGAAGGCCTTATTGCAGAGGATCACCTGGTCCAAGACCACGCCCCTTCCTTGCCTACCCACATCAACGACTGGTTGACGCCGGGATATGAAAGCCTGACTACCTTGGCCCAATGGGGTTAACTCTGAAGTTAACTCCCCGCACTTCAGAGTCTCTGTGGGGAGACCGTCCTTGGATTGGCACTACAGCTCAACTTCCACCTCTGCCCAAACCTGCGTCTCTCGTCTTCCTTCCACAGGTCTCTCGCCTTTCTTCCACAGGTGTGGATCCTAAAGGCGCCCCTTAATAAACATTAAGCATACCAAACTCCGTGTCAGACTCTGCTTCTCAGGGAATCAAGCCTGTGACTCTCATTTAAAAACAAACAAACAAGTGGATGAAAACTCTTAGAAGCAGTAATTTTATAGATTCGTTCATTCGACAGTATTTATTGGGCCAGGCTCTGTTCTAGACGCTAAGAATACAGCAGTAAACAAAGATGACTAAGTTTAAGAAGCGAGATCGTGAAAAGCATTAAGAGATAGAAATCAATTTTTAGCTACAGTATTGACTACTTGCTATAAAAGGGAATAATACTTCTTCCCATCCTCACTCCCCCATCTGCCTAGGTTTTTTTTTTGTAATTGTCTAAGCTTTTAATATTCATCTTCTGTTCGGAAACCATAAAATAGTTGTCAATCTCAGCCAGTCTCAGCCTGTTTGAGCCTAATTCCCCTATTGGTTTCCTTCTTCACCTCCATACTGCTCTTACACTACACTAGGTTGTACGAAATTGTGAGGCTAAAATCCTAGTCACCTAGACATTTCATGCAGTAATTTCTGTTCTGTGCTTATAAACCATGGTAAAGTCTAACACCCCAAGGTCATATGCCTGCCCAGATACACCATTCAGCTGTGTATTTACTGGGGTCTTGTGGCTCTCAGCTCTAAGCAGGAGATGGGGCACAGGTTTTGCCGTTTCTCTCAAATCCCACAAACCTATGGTGGTTTGCTGCCGCCATCCCAAGGCTCACCACATAAAGTGGGACACAGACCCTTCCTCAGAGACTCATTAATATATTAACACTCCTGGCTTCCTCTAAACCCTCCTAGCATCAGAAATCCATTTCTACTCCAGGCATTTGAGAATTTAGCTCTTACCTCCCAAGATATTTTATCCTTGTCAACCTAAGAGGCTAGACTTTTGACACTCAAAAGCCAAGAAGAAATCTCTTTTTTTCTCTGGTATTTGTGGAAGCATCCCTTTTCTGAGCTATAAACATCAAACACCTGATTATTTGAATGTGAAGAAGAGCCAAGGAGGCAATCAAATGCTCCAGGGCATGGCTAAGATCATTGGTTAAATTTTCTGAATATGTTTTTCTCTGCTTGATCACTTCCCCTGTAGATGGCCTCCTTGAGCCAGCCTCTTACATCTCCAACAGCATGTAAACCAAGGTATACCTTGACTCTCCTATCATTTTTTGCAGTCTTGCCTTTGCCTGGGTATCCTGGCTTCCACCCATGCATGGCCTCAGCAGAGAAATAAGTCTATGTATTTATCTTTCTCCTATCTCTAATCTCTCCACCTGCTTCACCTGTCTCCTTTTGTTTCTCCATCTACCGCCACAACTAGCCCTATTTTAAATTGCACTGTACTTTGTCTTATTTACTGAAACATCATGCTTCCTACTCTATCTTAAGTGTGTGAATAGGAGGCTTTATGTTCTCTACTTTGAAACTTGAGATCTGTTTAGATCTCGTCACTTTATAACTCAGAGACTTAGAAAACTCTCCAACCCATGGAGTGGAGGAAAACGTTTGTAAATTATATATCTGATAAGAAACTTGTATCTTGAATATACAAATAACTCTTACAATTCAATAATAAAAAGACAAATAAGCCACTGAAAATGGGCAAAGGATCTCAACAGACATGTCTCCAAAGATGATGTACAAATGGCCAATAAGCATAAAAAGATTCTCAACATCATTAGCTATCAGGAAACTGCAAATCAAAACCACAGTAAGATACCACTTCACACCCACTAGAATGGCTATAATAAAAAATACATTTAACAACAAGTGTTGATCAGGATGTGGAGAAATTGGAACCCTCATACACTACTGATAGAAACGTAAAATGGTGCAACCACTTTGGAAACAGTCTAGTAGTTCCTCAAATGGTTAAGGATAGAGTTACCACATGACCCAGCAATTCTACTGCTCGTATATACTCAAGAAAAATGAAAACACACATCCACACAAAAACTTGTACACAGTGTTCAGATCAGCATTATTCGTAATAGCCTAAAAGTGGAAACAACACAAATGTCCATCAACTGATGAATGGATAAATAAAATGTGGTATAGCCATACAATGGAATATTAGGCCATCAAAGTGAATGAAGTACTGATGTATGCTACATGAATTAACCTTGAAAACATTATGTTATGTGAAAGAAGCCAGTCACAAAAGACCGCTGTGGTCACAAAAGACATACTGGGGTCTTTTGATTTTCATGTGATTTCATTTATATGAAATTTCCAGAATAGAAAAATCCATGGAGATAAAAAGGAGATTAGTGGTCACTTAGGGCTAATGGGGTTGGGCGAAATGGCAACTGACTGCTAATGGATATGGGGTTTCTTTGGGGGTGATGAAATTGGGGGTTCTAAGATTGTGATGAATATAAAAATATAACAATTATGAACCAGATCAGGAGACATGGGGGATGAGATAAAAAGTTACAACATTCATCTAATAGGAGGTAAGGAGATACAGAATAGTGTAAATGGGAGAGGGGGGGAATATTCAAAGAGATAATGGCTAAGAAATTTCCAGTATTAAATATGTTACTTTCTATTGTATTTTCAGATACAGTCTTAATTGCTTAAAATATAAAATATCCTTCAGTGATATGTTCTACATGTTTATTTGCTTACACTTTTATAATCCATACATAGTACATAGAAAGAGTCCTTTGTGTGGTAAATAGAGTGGAAATAACTTTCTGTAAAAGCTGATAAAGTTAATTATATTCAATTTGATACTTATCCCCCAAGAATAGACAGCTGCAAAGACACTTGTAGAGTTTAATCAGCAAGTTGAAAAGTCAGAAATACAACCATGCTTTACATTATAATGTTCAAATTGAAAAGTCAGAAATGCAACCATGTTTTACATTATAATGTCCAATCTCCTCAACTTTTTTCACAAACAATGGGCATACGACTTAAATGTAAAAGTGAATTTTACAGTGATTAAATTATACAGTGAATTTCAGTAACTAAAGGGTCATGCACTTAGTTGACTCCATATCAACAATCATTATTGGATAAAACTCAGAATTTCCTATAAGAATCAACACAGAGAGTTACCTCCCCCATCTCAGCTCCATCCCTGTCCCATGTATCTACATCATAGACAGACACTCAGTTGTTAACAATAAACTATATTTTCTGGAGTTATCATAAATAAAATTATGAAACCTTCATACTCACATATTTAATACTTCCTTCATCTTAATGTGTGTTAATGTTGGAAATCATGTTAAGAAATGAAACTTTTTTTTTTTAAATAAATGTATTTATTTATTTATCTGTTTGTTTGTTTTTAGGTGCATTGGGTCTTCGTTGCTGTGTGCAGTCTTTCTCTAGTTGCCGTGAGCGGGGGCTACTCTTCATTGTGGCGCGTGGGCTTCTCATTGCGGTGGCTTCTCTTGTCGCGGAACACAGGCTCTAGGCACGTGGGCTTCAGTAGTTGTGGCATGCGGGCTCAGTAGTTGTGGTTTGCGGGCTCTAGAGCACAGGCTCAGTAGTTGTGGCGCACTGGCTTAGTTGCTCCACAGCATGTGGGATCTTCCAGGACCAGGGCTCAAACCCGTGTCCCCTGCATTGGCTGGCAGATTCTTAAACACTGTGCCACCAGGGAAGCCCAAGAAATGAAACTCTCTTAAAGAGTTGTTTTCATAGTTATTCACAATTCTATAGTCCTTAATATTTTCAAAATGCTGTGAAAATATATGGTCATTATTCTGCATCGTAACATTCCATATGCTAGCAATACTTTAATCCTCACCTGTAGATGAGTCAAGGCAATTTCCCTAAAAGAACACAACCAAGGTGTGTGACTTCAGGAAAATCAAGATTTCAACCTTGGCCTCTAGGGCAGGATTTCTTGAACTCCACACTATTGATAGCTGAGGCAGGATCATTTTTTGTTGTTGTTGTGGAGAAGGGCTGCCCTGTGCACCATAAGACATTTAGCAGCACCTCTGAATTCTATCCACTAGATGCCAGTAGCACCTCCTCACCAGATGTAACAACCATAAATGTATCCAGATATTTCTACATGTCCCCTGAGATGCAAAACTGCCCCATTGAGAACCACTGGTCTAGAGAGAAAATGATTGCATAAGAAACTAAATAGATGACTATACATGTATACTGTTTTATATCCTACATATAAAATTTTCTTTTCTCTATGGAGTGAGTATGATTGGTCTGTAGCTTTCTTTAGAGTTTACATTCTCTCTGTTAGAATAATCCTGCTGATTCCTAACTATATTTTAGTATTTCTATGGCATATATTTTTTTAGAGTAAGGAACTATTTCCATATCATTACACTGCAAATTATTAACGGCTTATCTTTTTTCAAAACTAGCAAATAAACTTTGTCTCAAATTTTGACTTCCAATCAATTTCAATTGAAATTTTAAGGAACACTATTTGAATTAATAAAGCGCTATCTGATCTTTGATGGTCACATTATTTTTGTGAGGTAGGTACGTGTTTAGTGTTAAGTTCCATCATTAGAGGAGATTAAGGATAAATTCAAGGTCATACAACTTATTAGTGGCAAAAGAAATAGGTAACTTATATGGCTTTTCCCTCCCATTAGCATTGTTGTGATTCAAAATAATTAAGAACATTAGATTTTAATATTTACATTATATTAACCTTTTACCTTTATTTGGTTTAACACAAAGATTTAGATAAGATAAATAATTTTTAATAATTTATAGTAACATTACTTTGATTTCTTAAGATAGAAATCCGGTACTCTCATGTGTTTATAAAAGTAAAATATTGACAATTCCTAATGTCACAAAGGCATATTTTCCTAAAAGAAAGTGGACAAGAATGGAAGTATTATATCTCTCATTAAGAATATATTCCATAACTCCTTGGCAGTCAGAAAAGAGAAAAAATTATTTAAATAACCTGATTTTGATTTCCAAAATTGAAGGAAAGTACACACATGTGCATTTAGAATTACTAAATAAATAACAATAGTTCAAATCACACTCACATAAAACAAATAAGATTATATCTTCCTACTCATTAAAAAATCATAGAAAGAGTTACAAAGTTTGATGTATGCTTACAAATATGTTGATTAAAAAATAACTATACACATAGAAAATATGTGAATATATCATTAATTTAAATGTATAAATCTCTTTGCTTTAGATTAATGCTATTTCTTATTTTTTTATTGTTTAATAACATGAATAAAACATTAAAAACATTAACATTAACATTAAAAACATTTCTTAATGTTTTTAATTGCCAACCTCTGTACAGCATGCTCACCTAAATATCAGACAATAAGCAAAAATTATTTAATCATAAAATATTTTAATGTACCTAAATATTTCACACATTATTATTTTAAAACAGTGTAATGCTAAAAAAAAAACCCTTCTAAACAGTATCTAATGTGTGAACTGTAGAAAAAAATAAGTTATTGATGAAAGCCTGTAACCAAAGTCTTAGCTAGAAATGTAGGAAAATAAACAAAATAAACTTTGAGATTGCTACTTGAAATTTTAAAGCATGGAACATAGCATATATTCAGTAATTCCGGAACACTAAACAAAAATAGTAGTATTTGCCTATGTAATTTAGCTCATCAACCAGGTGGATATATTGGAATTCAATATGTCCAAGCATATGTACCTTTAAATTTAAATCATTGCAAATTAGTTGACATTCAGCTTCATAGCATTCAATGGAATCACCTAATTCCACAGAGCTTACCCATTTTTAATTGTGTAAATGTTCTTGGATCACCAAATCTTTAAGTACCTAGTTGAAAGTACTTTGGCCAGTATAAGGCTCATGGGAGTTTATATTTATAGGCCGGGAAGCAGTGAACCAGGATCTGCGGTAGCATGATTCACATTGGGTGTCTCAAGACATACACAAGCCCAAGGCAATAGAGTGAACAGGAAATTAGGCAGGGGAGCAAAGGTAAAATGTGCAACAAAACCAAAGTTAGTGGGTGAGAAACCAGGAATCCAGATAAGAACCAGAGTCTAAGAAAGGCAATATAAGCAGCCAATGGCCAGGAACTCTAGTTAACAAGCAAAAAGGCACAAGAAGAGATGCATAGCACCAAAAAGACCTTGACCATTGGGCCCATGTTCTGTCCCAAACAGGATGCTTCTTGATTAACACCCTCCCGAGCCAGAATCAATTCCAAGAATAAACGTGCCCTGGGCTGATAGGGGTTGATGAGAAGCAAAGATCGAGACAGCACAGACCTGTCACTTCATTGCTCCCTAAGAATAGAGTATGTGGTAGGAGGGAGAGAGGTCCTTTTCAATATTAATTATGATTTCAGCAAACCCCAAAATATATGCTAGCACCAAATGCAAGGAAATATTTTTAATGATGCCCTAATTTAAGAATATGCTTTTGACCATCGAGTATGTGTGTATTAGCTTTTCAGCACATATGTAGTCACAACTTTCAAAACTTTCACAACTTTCACAACTACAGCTTCACTGAAATAATAGTAGAGAGATAGAGGAAAATACTGATGCTGAAACTCTTACCTGCAGAGTAGCATCAATTAATGAGTATAGAAAGTAAAAGTCAAAATTTGCTTTAACAAAAATGTATCCCCCCAAAGTTCCCCCAAAACACTCATGATAGGACAAAAAAAAATCTAAACCTGATCCAATTATCTTAAAAAACATATAAAACTGGGACACTGTTTAAGATAATTTAGCATCACAGCTACTTCACAAACGAGTCCCATTGGTCTTGCCACTTTGATCTGTGGAGTTCAATTCAACATGGTTGAAGCCAGGGTTATCAGTTCCACCATCTTCTGTTGGATGAGGTTTATAGTCTAACACTTGCTTCTTCTAAAAGAAAATGTTAACATGGTGATTAGAAAAAAGAAACTGTTCGTTCAACTCTAAATAATTGTTACTACTACTTTTGTTTCTCTAAATCAGCTTCGTAGTCTATTGAGGCAGAGATAAACAACAGAAATAAATCATTAAAAAAAGGAAGGCAAATACCTTCCTTGTCCAAAAGAAAGTCTGAGGACTAACTAGTATTCTGTCCTGGTGATAAAAGCACAATCTTACTAATTTAAGGAAAAAGAAAGCCAACTCACTTTCTTAAAAATGTCAAAATTGGATAAAAAGTCCTCTTTGGTTAGTAGGAATCTGCGGTCTATGTTTTGTTTTCTTCCTCCTGAAAAACATACATTATTTACATTGTTAAAAAGATATCTGTAACTACCCAGTGATGGACCATCATACACACATTTAACTTGGGCACATTCACTTCTATGCACTTATAAAACACAAAGAGAAAGAGTCTTTTAAATAGTGCTGGAGACTTAGCCTGCCATTTCTCTTCCCTCAGTCAGTCTCAGATTCTGCAAGCCTCTCACTGGGATACACATATGAGTCTAGTGTTTAAAGATAAATAAGGTGGTTCTTAAATGCAAGCCAACTGTCTCATCTGGTATCAACTAGGGAAGAGTCATCTGGCCCAATACTGGTAGGAAAACTGGTTTAAATGCATCCTTCATGATCTACCAATAAAATATCAAACCTCTGCTTGATGGAGTTGCCCTTCCCCAGTTTAGTGGCTATGAATGTGTGAAGAAATGCAGGAAATTATGAATTGTTGGATAACTTATTTAAATGAAAACCAGTATGATGATAGGTGCTTGATCCAAATTCTCTTCCCTAAAGTTTTGCTCTACAAAAATTATTCTTTGGCTTGGTATTTTATTTGTGAATCAGAGAGGAGGCTTTTAAAACTGTGTATCTCAAAGAGTTGTTCTCCAACTACCTCTATCCAAATCACCTAGGAGATGTACTGAACATGCAGATTCCTGGATTCCAACCTGGACTGACCCAATTAGAACCTCTGTGGGTGGAGCCACTGAGTCCTGATTTTTACCAAAAAAATTTTTACCAAATTTCCAAGGTGATTTTCTGCCCTCTAAAGTTTGAGAAACACCATTTTAGTATAAATACTAGATTTTTAATTAAGGGAACCTCTGTTGTTCAGGAGATGGGTTCAACCTTAAATTAATTCATTCAATATTGTTGAGTGCCTACCATGTTCTAGAGACTCTACCAGGTGCTGGAGAGACACAAACTGAAAACTGAATCAGAGCACTTCAAAACTGAATCAGAGCACTCCTTTGAAAATTACTGGAAAAGTCATTTTAAAAATAACCCATGTAGTAAACCTAAGAGACACAGAGATGGAAAATAGGAGAGAAAAGATAAGAAAATCAGAAGGACTGTCCAAGTTTAAAACATTTGACTAACAGGAGTTTCCAGAAAGAGAAAACAGAAAATGGCAGGAAATTACAAAAGAAATAATATAGGAAAGTGCCCTAGAACTGCAGGACATGGGTCGTCAGATTGAAACCCTCCTGAGGGGCTAGGGCAAGGCAGTCATTGTGAAATGGGTCACATGTGAACGGCCAGCAGGCAGCAGGGCACTGGTATTCTCAACAGTAACAAGGCAAGTAGAAGAGAAGTAACACAGCCTCCAGGAAGAAGAAAGTTACTCTCAACCTAGGATTCTCTACTCAAATTATCAGCAATTATCAAGTATAAGGAGGAATTAAAGACTTTTTTTTTCAGCTATGCAATGTTTCCAAGATCTCTTGTCCACCCTTTCTCAAGAATGTGCTATAGGATGTGCCCCATTCAGTTAAGGGTGTAAACAAGAATTAGGAGTAATGGGATACAGGCAGCAGGGAATCCAACACTGGAGGGAGACCAAGAGAATTCACAGAACGAGGACAAAATGAAGTCCCAGGGTAAGAGTTCTGTAGCAATCCCACAGAGCTGTGTATGCTATGTGTAGTATTGGTTTGATTTCCTTTAAAAATTATTTTTTTAAAGTTTACGAACATCTGAGAAAAGCCTTCACACTATGTTTAGATATAAAGATCATAATTATTATTCCTTACATGTGTATACTTCTTTACAAAGAGTCAGTGCAGGACAATGAGAAGATCATGGCACAGAGCTATTGTAATGGTATGTGTAAAATCCTTAGCATTGTAGTAGCTATACACAATTTCTTCAAGAATTTTATTTTTATCTCACAGAGACCTGTGAGATAGGCAGGTCAATTATTATCCTCATTTTATACATAGGATAGCTAAGGCTCAGAGTAGCTATGTAGTAGCTATATAGACTTATAGCTATAAGTTCTTTCAGCTAATAAATGGCATAACAAAGATTCAAACTGAGGTGGGTCTTCTGTTTTCAAGATCAGGCCGTAAAATTTCCCATGAGTAAAATGGAGCAAATAATTAAACTAGTTGTTAGAACTATAGTAAAATAACATAAATACCTATAAAACAGATATAGTAAAAACTAATGTAGTGGTAATACAGCAATACTAATGTTTAGTTACCTGTTGGTAAACTGATAAGCATTCCCACAAATATCGTTAACAAGGTTCCAACAGTACTGAAGTATAGATACGATAAAGAATACCAGTTATCCATCAGTGGAGTCCTAAGAGAGAGCAAAAGCATAACGGTAAGATTTCATGCATGCCACTAGCAGCTAACAGTATGTGTCAATAAACCTCATGGCAAAGTCAAAATATAATATTTAATCATGTTTTTAATGTCCACATCTGCTGTCCCAATTTTATCTTATTGGATCAGGAATTAAAAGTATGACTTAATCTTAACCACATACTAGAATACTAAATGTCCATGTTTATTCATTCAACTCTGCTTTGTGTCCCAGGTACTGTTCTTGTTATTGGAAAGTCTGCCATAAAAAAGCTGGATAAGGTTGTTCCTGCCCTCAGAAAGTTTACATTCTAATAGAGAAATGTAATGAACAAGTAAACAAATTAATAAACATAATAATTCCCACTGGTGGAAAGTATATAAGGAAAATGAAACAAGGTAATGTGACGCTAACAGGGTAGAAAAAAGGAACTACACTACAAGGAGTGGTCAGGGAAAGTCTTTGTGAAGAAGAGACATTTGAACTGAGATCTGAATAACAAAAGTTCTTGAGAAAGCACTCCAGAGAGAGGTAAACACCAGCAGACGGTAGCATAACGAACAAGATACAGAATGGTACAAGATGAGATAAGAGGTCTTTTTGTAGGACTTGGATGAGTTTGGATCTTACTCTCTGGATAGCGGCACACATTGCAGTATTTTTATTATTTTATTTTATTTTTATTTTTTAAATTTACATTTTATTAGAGTCGATGTGTAATATTATATGTTACAGGTGTACAATATAGTGATTCATAAGTTTTAAAGGTTATACTCCATTTATATTCATTATAAAATATTGGCTATACTCCCCGTGTTGTACAATATATCCTTGTAGCTTATTTTATACCTAATAGTTTGTACCTCTTAATCCCCTACCCCTATATTGCCCCTCTGCCCCTTCCCTCTCCCCACTGGCAACCACCAGTATGTTCTCTATATCTGTGAGTCTGCTTCTTTTTTGTTATAGTCACTAGTATGTTATATTTTTTAGATCCCACATATAAGTGATATCATACAGTATCTGTCTTTGTCTGACTTATTTCACTTCCATTTGCAGCAACATGGATGAACTTGGAGGGCACATTGCAGTATTTTAGGTGGAGGAGTGACATGACCTGATCTGCTTCTAAAACAATTGCTCTAGGATTCCACTTACAGCTTTGATAGAGTAGACCCACCATCCTGCCAAGAACAAAATATGAAAACTGGGAAATGGGAGGAGGCAGGTTTTTGAAGACCTCAGAGAGATCATGGCAGTTAGAACTTGAGGAGTCAACATCCCAGAAAGAAGGGAAAAATAGAGGTTAGCTAGTTAAATTAAGATAATGTGATATATTGGGCCAAAGACAGACAAAATAGAACCGAATAGAAAATTGAAAAACAGACCCACAGAAAAACAGACATTTGTTTAAGTCAAAGTTGCCACTGCATTGCAAAGTGGGACAAAAGGAGGCTCCGTTCAATAAATGGTGCTTGGTTAATAGACTATCCATATGGGTCATTTTTAAGTCTTCTGTCATTTACAGACAGTTCTGGGTGTACTCTGATGCTTTCGCAAAAATGTTCCTATAAAAGGGTTTCATCTTCAAGGAATTCATGGAAAAGACTCTGACAAGTACAGGTTTCTGGTAACTGACTATACTGCTGAACTGAATGAATAAGCATTTTTCAGAACTCTAATGGAAAACTGATGAATTCATAAAAGTACTAACAAAAGATCAAGATGAAAACAAAAATTAATTACATGGGACTGAGTGAACTGATGAGGATGATTATAATTTTTGTGACTTTCTGTTTGAATAAAAAAAAATCCCACAAGGACTCAGAGGCAAAAAATATACAAATCAATTTTCACTGCAAAGTAAAGGAGCTGTTACAGTAGAGGATTACTGGACTGAATGTCAATATTATGACATAGTATGAGTGTGTTTTGTGTTTGGTAGTTGCAATCATTGTTGCTTTTGTTGTGGTCATCCATTTACAATGCCTGGTGTCAGGTGATTTATCTCTTGTAAAAATAAATTACAGTGTTTCTGTGTGAGTTGTGAAAAAAAAATAAAAATAAAATGTTTCTTCTAGTCCAAAAAAAAAGAATATCCATATGGGAAAAAAATGAACCTTGATCACTTGAAATCAATTCCGAAGTGGATTACATTTCCCAAATGGAAATGGTGAACGAGAAAGCTTTTAAATAAAAAAATAGAGGAATAGCTTTATGACCTTAGGGTAGGCAAAGATTTCTTAAACGGAATTCACGAAGGACTACCCATATAGGAAAAGACTGATAAGTTGAACTCAGTTAAAATTAAGAAATTCTGACCACTAAAAAGCATCACTAAAAGAGTAAAAAGGCAAGCCACAGAATGGGAGAAAAATATTTTCAAAACTTATCTTGTATCTAGAATATATCAAGAAATCCTAAATAAATAAGAAAAGGACAGAGAACCCACTTAAAAATGGACCAAAGATTTCAACAGACAAGTCACAAAAGTAGTTATACGAATGGCCAATAAACATGTAAAAAGGTATTGAACTTCATTAATCATAAGGGAAATGCAAGTTAAAAGCACAACAAGCTACCAATATGTACCCATCAAGTACTAGAAACTTAAATAAAAACTGAATCTGGGTAATTGAAACCCAATACCTAACGCAACCAAAAAGTATCTTACTTCGCCTTTAGCTGTGCGTTCATTCCCCTTGGACTCTAGCCATACTGAGCTATGCATGATTTCCTAAGATGCCATGTGGCTTCAGGCCTTCATGCCTCTGCATATGTTGCCTCCATTCTGCAACATATGCTCCATCTTCCTTTTGTCCCCTCTGCCCAGTCCTGTTCACCTGATTAACTCCAGTTCACGGAATACTTCTCTAAGAAGCATCTTCCACCCAGGAAGAGTTAGGCTCTTCCTCCTCCTGGATCCCATGAGAGCCTATGAATACTACTGTTCACAACATTGTTTAATTGTTTATTCTCTTGTTCAACTTCCCTTTTGGTCGTTTTCTGTGACAAGAATAACTTTCCAGACCTTCTCCTCTAGCCAACTTCTGCATTCTTCAAGTATTAGTAGATCCTGAAGTCTGTGCTAATCTACACTCCAACTTTGTTTATAATCATTCTTTTAACAAAGACTTTCAACTATTTATTAGCTAGTTATTATACTTATCATGCGTACTGAGTTCCTTGTTTTGTGCATAGTAGCATGTTCTCTCCAGCTAGATTATAATTGCCTGGAAGGCAGGAACCACGGTGGATGGGAGGGGAAGACTGTCTATGGATATTACATAAATGGTCAGCCCAGTGCTGGGTGCATAGTTCATGCTCAAAAATTCTTGTTTATTAGCTGAGTTATTTTATAAATAAGCTAACATATAAAAGTGATTGTTATGGTACCAGGCACATAGTAAGCCTCAGCTAATTTATTTGTTTCAGAAATCCGAATAACCAATTTGCCTTACTCTTTTAAATTAAAAGAGACATTTACATAATCAGGACAAATGCTAAGCAAAATTGTAAAACAAAAAGCACAACTTCAACGTCCTCCTACTTACACTTAATTAATTAATAATTGCTCCCTTTTTCACTCTCTAATGACTTCCTGACTACCCCCCCACACATTAGTGCATTCATGCTTATCCGGACTACTCACTGTATTTCTGTGCACCCCTCTCACCACAGCTCCCCACCTAGTCAAACCTTCCCCCATATATGCCTCAGGCTCTGGAACTATCTTTTCTCTCTACTCATGCAGAGTTTACCAGCCTTGAACTCCCACTGATAAGTGTTCTCACTGCTGAATTCCCTCTGGGACATAAATCACCAATGATGTTTATATGTATGGTCACATTCTTTCTCCCAGGAGGGTGTCCATTTTAAGAGGGAGATGCCATGTCTTGTCTCAACTGGAATGATTCTCCAATGGTTTCATTCTAGGCAAGCTGCAACTGGGGCAATACTTTAGGGGAAGTGGCCTCATCTTCGTATTCCTTGAATGTATCCTTGGGTTTTGTGCTTTAAGGCTGGAGATGTATTGATATATATCCACTAAGGGTAGTCTTGCCCTCACATCCACTGTGCAGTGAAATAGTGATATTAAAAAAAAGGTCTACATCATTTCATTAAATCAGACAATATCAATATCCAGAAGCTCAAAAATGTACTGCATAACTGAAAATTCTAGCAGGAAGATCACCGCTGTGACTTATTGCCAATGCTCTAAAGATTTGGAATCTTTAAAACTGAACAAATAGCAATTATCCAACATATTTAGATAAACTGTAGTTTTTAGTTGGTAAAGGCTATACTTCAAAAACTATATATGCAATGTGTCTTTTATCATTTTACTTTTCATTTTAAAGGTTTTTCAGTGGACAGAGGCAATTTTTCATTCAACTGGAGCCAGTATTTATCAGCATTTACCCATAAAAGAATTTTTTTTGTTACTATTCAAGTCTTCTCTGCATCTGTAGGTGAGGTAGACGTTTCTATTGAAACTAAGAAAATATGGCATTTTTTGCTATTTCTGAACAAAATATAATAGCCAGAAAGCCACATGGGCTTTCCCCATTTCAGAATTAGGCAAAATCACAGCACTGAAGGCAAGAAAAGCAACTGGGGTTCTCTACCTGTCACACACATTTTAAAAAATACAACATTATAAAGCTCAATTCAATACCTTTCAATGTTGTATACTTGAAAAGCACTGGTAGAAGATGGCATTTCTGTGGTTGTCATCCAATCTGTCCCATTGTATGTGCTGTTACAGCCGTAGGTTTCAAGGCTTAATGGCATAGTTCTCTCAGGAAGTGGAGGATAAAGTTGAGCTCCAATTCCAACCCACAAAGAAATGGCAAATCCAGCCAGCAGACCCACAAGTGCTCCCTGCAAAACAGGAGTGCTTCTTAAAAAAAATAATACAGTTTGCTTTGAAATGGAAATTAACACTAGGAGCTTAAGCTCAACATGGTCCAAGCCAAATTTACCAGTCCCCTCCTAAAATTCTTTTCCCCTGTAAGCTCCTTGCCTCTTGCCAAGAGCAGCATGGGTCCCTGGTCCCTCAGCCCAAAGCCCTGGGGTCTCTGGAACCCCACCTCTGTAATTCATATCTCTATCTCGCCAATCACCAATTCCTGCTCATTTTTCTTTTCCTTTGTCTCATAATTCCATTCCTTCCACTCTGTTTCCATGGCCAGCACTCTGTTTTGGCCTCCTTGTCTCTTTACACCCAATAACTACAACAGTCATGCAGCTGACTTCAGGCCAATTGTTCCCTCTATTTTTATTTAATCTGTGAAAAAATGGCATGCCATCTGAGCAGCAACAGATATGAAGAAGAAAACATCCACAGAATTTATTCCTATACATAGCAACATGCATGACTGTAATTGAACTGCAAGAAAATTAGGGGAAAATAGCAAGCTGTTTTCACAAATGACTGCAATGGTACATACAACCAAACCATCTCTAGAGATAAGTGGAGATTTCCTCTCTGAAGACATTTGGTTTCCCAGTCTTTGGAAGACGTGAGCTCCCCTGCCTGCTTTTCACCAGTAATCCAAGTATTTTTGATCAGTCAGTCAGTCCTTGAATGATTTAAGCCCTAGTTCCAAATGATGGAGATGAAAGCAAATCTTGAGCTGGGAAGCCCCTTCCTCTGTGGTGAAATTTCTCCCCTTTCTTTAAGAATAATGATCAGATATTATGACAGGAATAACAGTTCTTACTTCCCCTGCTAAGGGCGTGTTGGACCTAGTCAGCTATAGCATTTCTGGAGGCAACTCATGGTGGAAATAAATGTCAAAAATCAAAAGTCAGACTTCTTTTAATATTTCAGGCACTCAACAAACCACTATGCATTTCATAATGCAAAGAATCTCATCAAAGCTTCAACATTCTGAGGTGGACACAAACTGCTCTCTTTCATTTTGATTAATTTCTGCCAAACTAGCTTTTCATATGACACTTTGTTGAGAATTACTGTTAACAATAATAACAATGATAATAGCCCTTATTAGTATCTGCCTTACCAATTCCTAATGCCTCATGAGGAAATGGAATTCTAAATGTAAAGTCATAGTTCTGCAGTTATTCTCCATCTGTCTGAAACAACCACACATACATTACCAGCTTTTCCTGAACTTCAGCTTACAGCAGGACTGAACTAGTGGAGTTCCTCCTGGATTTCAGAGAAGTAATTTCAACTTCACTTATTCTAAACAAAACTTGGCCTCAAAGCACAGATATGTCTACGTAGAAGAAATGAGCTATTACCTCTTTCTGAATACAATTCCCAGTTATAATCACCCCTTTGGGTCTAAAACCATGTTGCTGGAGCTACATCTTTAAATAGCAGGAGTATAAATTTTCTGACCAAAGTGGTGAAGATCTTATCCTATTTATTCTCTTTACTGTACTCCAGCTAGTCACAGGCATCCTCAGCTCTACTGCCCTGAAATCTTGCATATCTGAGCCTGTTGATCTCCTTTAAGTCCTAGCGATTAATTTTCAAGAAGGGCAAAAAAGTAGATGCGTACAAAATGTTGTTCCTTAGTTATATAATATTAATAATATATATTGTAATATATATTACATATCATATTGTATATTGTTTCATAATATATATCCTTTAGTTATGTTATATAATACTCTATAATATTATATTTTAGTTATAAATATCATTATGTTATTATATAATTTAATTATATGATATTCATAATATATATTATTCTGGTAGTTTCCATTTAGTTTCACACATGCAGGGTCCCAATGCATAGTACGTTCATTGTGTATCCCAACAAAGTCAATATGAGTAATTTAAGTCATCAAGACAGGTCACTAATGACAAATATCAAAGGAACCATATCTTTACAATTGAGAAAAAATTATAGAGATGCTACTGCAGTTGGAAAAGTAGGCTTTACACATATTCATTTTTAATACTTACTATTGAGTTGGCAAAGGGAACCAAAATCCCCAAAGCAAATAAGCCCAGAAGTGGTCCCCCAACCATGCCAAATATGCTGAGTGCTGCCTACAAAAATAATAAAAAGTCATCAATTAGCAATTTCAAATCCAAAGTTAAAATGCTTTAAAGTAATTTCATCAGGATGAGGATTTAAAGTATTCAGCCTCCTCCTGACAATCATGGCAGCCTTGCCATTGACAAAGAGATAATCAGAACTTGGAAGCTTCTGCTTCTCTGTCACAAGTTCCATCAGTTCATTCAAGTACCCTCAATAAAAAAAGCAAAATGTAAAGAGGTTAGAGAATCATGGGACAAGAGGGACACTACTCCTCCTGGTATTGTTCTTGTAGATATTAATAATCAACCACATCACTCCTTTGTGCTTTGGTAGTCTCAAAATCCCCTGCAAAAGAAGATTGTGGATAAGTACTGCTAAGAGACCAGAGATGGCAATGAAACCCAATGCTATCCTTGATTTCCTAAGGATAGAACTAGAATGAGAAGTATGGTTAAAAAAAAGATTGATCAAATCATGTACAAAGATTTAAACCTAACTGGCTAATTGCAACCTTTGCTTTGATGCAGAGATGCCAAAATCATGATAGTGAAAAAAAACGTACAGTATGAAGAATAGAGAAATGCAAATAGCTGAAACTTTCAAGAGATGTGTGTTCCCAATATTCAAACGGCTAATTTTTGAAAGTGGACAGAACCGTAAAAGAAGAATCAGGGACACACCGGTTTGTCCACAGAGTAAAAGTGACAGATAGAACAGAATGAATAAATCAAAAAAAATATATCAGGTCAAGAAAAATTTTAGAGCATATAGACTGCAGTCCTGGGTTAAAAAAAAAAAAAAAAAGGAGGCTTACCTTGTGGACTAGGGAAAGGAGTGACGATATGATGATAGAGGAGAACTAGTGTTTGAGGAGGATATGGACTCAGGATATGATCCTAAGGAGTCATTTCACAGTGTCTCTTGAACCAGAGTCCAGTAGGAAGGAAGGTAGACTTTATGCAAAATGTGAAAGAAGTCACTTGGCCCATGTAGTGGCCACTGCGACAGTATGACCTAGAGCCAGTTTTGGAGATACAAGGAATATACCCCCCAAAATACCCATCTCAGGAAATAAGACCTTGGCTAGAGATAAAGCAAGGAAGAATTGCCTTGGAGCTATGATGACTCTCCTAGAATATCTTATTATCTATACTCAGGCCAGAGCCGGTATATGAAAAAGGAGAAATCAACCACAATAAGAACTATAAGTAATAATGCAGACTATGGAGGAAAGCACACAAAGAGGAGTTTTGTTGGTTATGGCTTAGTTGTACCAGGTAAGCTTAGAGCTTCTGGACCTAATTTGTTCATTCACTAATTCATATAATCAGAATGAGATCACACTATTTTAACAACTGGTATGCCCTAAGCAACCACCAACCAGGAAGGACCCAAGTTGGGTCTGAAGCATGAGCCTGGAGGACTTGCTGTGCCCAGCATTAACCTTCAAGTTTCTGGGTCCTGGTCCCAGAGTTGGAGCCCAGGTGGCCATGGAAGTTTCATGGACCACTTAGGTGTGATCAGATAAGTAGATATTTATGAACCAATACATAAATAGGTACATTCAACCTGAATTTGTAGAATGTCTACTTTGTCCTGGACACTGCAGTAGGCACCAGGTATTTGATACAGTATCAAAGAACAATGTCATAATCCTCACCTTCATGGAGTTATAACCTATTTAGTAAAACAGACATTAAATAAATAACTGCAATAAAGTATTGTAATGGGGATGATACGAGAAATACAAGGTGCTCTGGGAACATTTGGTAGAGGGGAACTCAAACCTATCCAGGGAACAGAAAGGGCCTTTTTGAAAAATAATGTTTAAGTTGAAACTTGAAGAACAAATAAGACTTAGACAGTTGAAGGGTACTCCATACAGGGGGAAGAGTCCATGCTGAGGCTTGGATGCTAAAAACAGTGAAGTCCACTCAAGGTTCAGAAAGAAGAGGCTAGGGGACTTCCCTGGTGACGCAGTGGATAAGACTCCATGCTCCCAATGCAGGGGGCCCAGGTTTGATCCCTGGTCAGGGAACTAGATCCCACACGCATGCCAGAACTAAGAGTTCGCATGCCACAACTGAGGAGCCCGCACGTCGCAACTAAGGAGCCCACCTGACACAACGAAGGAGCCCACCTGCCTCAACTAAGACCCAGCACAACCAAGTAAGTAAATAAATAAATAAATATTTTTTTAAAAAAGAGGCTATTCCAAAGATTAGTCTGTCCTCTCCATTCCAACACCTCCAAAGAAGCAAGACAGCTTTCCAACACAAAAATGCTCTCTAATAAAAATTTAGCAAATGCCACAAGACATGAAGGACACTTTAGGCAATAAAAAATGTATTTCCACTCATAGGAATATGGAGTAGGTGTACTTTTCCCTATTCCTCCTGCTAATAAAACTAAGACTCCTGGACATTGCGTATAAAACAAACATAAGAAGAATCTAAAAGGTCGAGAGAAGAATCTAAAAGGTCGAGAGAAGAAGGCAGACTAGCTAGGACTTCAGGACTTGAAGAACAATACAATGGTGAGGTCTCTGAGTTTTCTTTTTGGCCCACATATCCCAGTCTTAGAGCTGAAGAATCTGGCAATCCAGAAATGACAACATGTGCAGGCCAAAAAAATCCAGCAAAGACCAGAAAAGGAGCAACTTAGCAAGAAAGAAAACTTTTAGATAATAACTGCTCAATTCCAGCCAGAATAAACTGAATAAACTGTTCCCCCACATACACATGCCAGAAAAGGCCAAGTAGGGAGCCTAGATTCCAGCCCCCACCAGCCTATTACAAGGCACCCCATTCCCTCCCTGCTCGGGCAATGTCATAGGAGACCTAATGGAGAATCAGGACTTTCACCATTGCCCAGCAGGAACAAGACCACCTTCACCATGATGTCAGTGGAGACTGTTCCCACCCAGCAAAATAAGAAACTCCTCCCTTGGGTGTCAACAGAGGCCAAGTTGGGAACCTGGACTTCTACATACACCTGGCAATAATGAGACAGCTCCCTTCCTTACACTGTTGAAGTGGTATCAGAGAAAGAAAACCAAAACAGAAGGTGCATGTAAGATCTAGAGTCTCATCACATAATATAAAAATGTCCAGGTTTCAACTGAAGTTCACTTTTCAGAGCAGGAATTAGGAAGAACTCAAAATGAATGAAAAAAAGACAATCAATAAATGCTGATAGAGAAGTGACAGATATATTAGAATTATTTCACAAATTTTAAAGCAGCCATGATAAAACTGCTTCAGCAATTAGAACATGCTTGAAACAAATGAAAAAGTAGAAGGCCTTAGAAAAATAAAATAAAAAAGAAAGTATCAGCAAAAACATAGATGATATAAAGAAGAACAAAATGTAAATTTTAGAACTGAAAATATAATAACTTAAATAAAAATCTCAGTGGATAGGTTCAATAGCAGAATTGGGGGGACAGAGAAAAGAATCAGTGAACTGGAAGATAGACCAATAAAAACCGCCCAATCTGAAAATAACAGAGAGAAAATAGGCTTAAAAATTAGTCACCAGGACCTGTGTGAATATAACAAAAAATCTAACATTCATGTCACCCGAGTCTTAGGTGAGAAAAGAAAGAGAGTGGAGCTGAAAAGTACTCAAAGAAATAATGTTTGAACTTCCCAAATTTGGCAAGAAACATAAACCTACAGATTCAAAAGCTAAGCAAACTACAAACAGAATAAACCCAAAGAAAAACGTGCCAAGACACGTCGTAATTAAACTTCTGAAAACTAACTTCAAAGAAAAATTTCTGAAAGCAGCCAGAGGAAAAAAAATGACACCTTACCTATAGGGGAAAACAATTAGAATGGCAGCAGATTTCTCCTCAAAAATAATGGAAGCCAGAAGAAAGTGGCACAATATTTTTCAAGTGTTGGAAAAAGAGAACTGTCAACTCAGAATCCTATACCTGGCAAAAATACCACTTGGGAATAAAGGGGAAATCAACACATTCTCAGATGAAGGGAAACTAAGAAAATGTGTTGCCAGCAGACTTATCCTTAAAGGAATGGCTAAAGGAAGTTCTCTAAATAGAAAGGAAATGGTAAAAGAAGGAACCTTGACAAATCAGGAAGAAAGAAAGAACACAATAAGCAAAAATAAATCTAATAGGCCTTCCTCCTCCTCTTGAGTTTTCTAAATCATGTTTGATTGTTGAAGCAAAAATTATAACACTGTCTAATGTAATTCAAAATGTATGCAGAGTAAATATTTAAGACAATTGTGTTATAAACTGGGTAAAGAGACAGAAATGAGGTAAGATTTCTATACTTTACTCGGATTGGTAAAAGGACAAAACAAGTAGACTGTGATAAGTTATGTATATACACATAAAGCAACAAATGAAAATGCTAAACTAAGAGACAAACTCAAAACAATATAGATAAATCAAAATGGGATTCTAAAAAATGTTTAAATATCCCACTTAAAAAATTGAAAACAGGGCTTCCCTGGTGGCGCAGTGGTTGAGAATCTGCCTGCCAATGCAGGGGACACAGGTTCGAGCCCTGGTCTGGGAAGATCCCACATGCCGCAGAGCGGCTGGGCCCGTGAGCCACAACTACTGAGCCTGTGCATCTGGAGCCTGTGCTCCGCAACAAGAGAGGCCGCAATAGTGAGAGGCCTGCGCACCGCGATGAAGAGTGACCCCCGCTTGCCGCAACTGGAGCACAGAAACGAGGACCCAACACAGCCAAAAATAAATTAATAAAAAAAAAAAAAAGAAAACAGAAAGAACAAACATAACAAAAAACAGCAGACTTAAGCCCTAATATTCCAATAATTATACTAAATTTTAAAAGTCTAAATACCCCAATAAAAAGACAGAGATTGGCAGGATGAATTTAAAAACATAACCCAACTATATGCTGTCTACAAAAAACTCACTTAAGATATGATATAGGCAAGTTCAAAGTAAAAGGTTATCATGCAAACATAATCAAAGGAAAGCAGGAGTAACTATTTAATATCAGATAAAGTAGTCTTCAGACAAAGAAAATTATCAGAGAGGAACATTATATAATGATAAGAGGACTAATTCACCAAGAAGCCATAGAAATCCTAAATGTATATGCACCAAACAAGAGAACTGCAAAATACAAGCAAAAACTAATAGAACTAAAAGGAAAAGAGACAACTACACACTATAGGTTAAGGATTCACCACTTCTGTCAACAATTGATAAAAACAAATAAGCGTAAAATCAGAAGGATACAGAAGAACTCAGCACCATCAATGAGCAGGATCTAATTGATATCTCTAGAACACTATGCTTAACAACAGCAGAGCACACATTCTTTTCAGGTGCCCATGTAACAGATACCAAAATACTATATCCTGGGCCATAAAACAGACCTCAACAAATTTAAAAGAATTAAAATCATACAGAATGTGTTCTCTGACCACATTGGAATGAAATTAGAAATCAATAGCAGAAAGATAACAGGAAAATCTCCAAACAATTGGAAACTAAGTAACATACTCTTAAATAATCCACGGGTCAAAAGGACATATCAAAGGAAATTTTAAAACTCCAATACAAAATATGAAAAGTTATGGGACATAGCTAAAAGTGCTGAGAGGGAGATTTTTAGCAATTAGTGCACACATTACAAAAAAGTCTCAAATCAATAATCTAGTGTCACACCTCAAGAAGAGCAAAATAAACCCAAAGCAAGCAGAAGGAAGAAAATAATGAAGATAATAAAAAAAAGCAATGATTTAAAACAGAAAAATGATATAGAAAATCAATGAAACAAGAAGCTAGTTCTTTCAAAATATCAATAAAAATTGACAAACCTCTAGCAAGACTAAAAAAAGAGATAAAAGATAAAATTACCAATATTATGAATAAAACAGGAGATATCAGTAAAAACCCTGCAGACATCAAAAGTATAAGGGGATACTATGAATAATTCCACACACCTAAATTTGACAACTTAGATGAAATGGAGCAATTCCTCGAAAACACAAACTACCATAATTCATCCACTATGAAGCAGATAATTTGAACAGCTATAACTATTAAGGAAACTGAATTCATAATTTTTAAACTCCCAAAAAAGAAATCCCCAAGCCCAGATGGTTTCACTAGAGTATTCTACCAAGCACTTAAAGAAGAATTAACACCAATTTTACACAATCTCTTCCAGAAAATAGGAGAGAATTCTTCCTAATTTATTTTATGAAGCTGGTATGACCCTAACACCAAAACCAAACAAAGGCATTACAAAAAAATATTACAACAGATCAGCATCTCTCATGAATATAGATGCAAAAATTCTTAGCACAATATCAGCAAATAGAGTTCAGCAATATATAAAAGTAACTATACACCATAACCAAGAGAAGATTATTCCAGGAATGCAAGGCTAGCTTAAAATTTGAAAATCAATCAGCATAATACACCATGTTAAAGGGCTAAAGAAGAAAATCATATTGTCGTATCGAATGCTTCAGAAAAACCATTTGACAAAATTCAACACTCATCCATGATAAAAACTCTCAGAAAAATAGGAATAGAAGGGGATTTCCTTAATTTGGTAAAGGGCATGTACAAAAATCCTACAGCTAATGTACTCAAGAATGAACCAGTGAATGCTTTTCTCATTCAGATTGGAGAACAAGGCAATGATGTCCACTTTCACCACTCTTATTCAACATGATGTGGAAGTTGAAGCCAGGGCAATAAGGAAATTAAAGGTACATATACAGATTGGAAAAGAAGATATAAAACTATCCCAATTTGAAGATGACATAATTTTATGTGTAGAAAATCCCAGGAACTAATAAGTTCAGCAAGGTCACAGGATACAAACAAATATACAAAAATCAATTGTATCTTTATATATTAACAAACACATGGACACCAACATTAAGAATACAATACCATGTACAATCACTCAAAAAAAATGAAATACGTAGGTGTAAATCTAACTAAATATAAACATGATTTGTATATGAAAATTACACAGTAATGGTGGAAAAAAAAATCAGAGAAAATCTAAATAAATGAAGAAATACACTATGTTCATGGATTAAAAGATTCGACACAGTAAAAATGTCAGTTCTTCCCAAATTGTTTTATAGGTTTAAGGCAATCCTATCAAAAACTAAGCAAGAATTTTTTTTTTTAGATATAGAGAAGATTATTCTAAACTTTATATGGGAAGGCAAAGGAACTAGAACAGTTAAAACAATTTTGAAAAATAAGAATAAAGTGGGAGGAATCAGTACTTTTGAATTCAAGACTTATTACAAAGTTATAGTAATCAAGACTGTATGATCTTGGCAGATGGATAGACACATAGATCAATGGAATAGAACAAAGAAACCACAAATAGACCCACACAAATATGCCCCCCTGATTTTTCACATAGGTGCAAAGGCAATTCAATGGAAGAAAGATAGCTTTCACAACGCGTGGTGTTAGAGCAACAGGACATCCACGGGGAAAAGGGAAAAAAAGAACATCAACCTAGGTCTCATACCATTGAGGGAACTGGGTAAAGGGTATATGGGGTTTCTCCGTATTATTTCTTAGTATTGCATGTATATCTATAATGATCTCAAAATGGAAAGATTAATTTAAAAAAAATTTTTTTAAGAATTTAGTCATCTATGTTCCTTGGTATGTCTATGTGTAGACATATAGAGAGAAAAGTCTGTAAGGATGGTCACATCAACACTAAAAAAAAAAAAAAAAAAAAACGGAAAAGAGAAGAATTTAGTGATTATGACTCAAACCTTCCAGGATTAGCTCTTACCTGCAACAAAGCTCCCATTAGTGATGCCAGTGCAGCCATTCCAATACACAAAGCTCCAAACAGCACACCTAGATGGATGATGTAAAAGCCATTGTAAAATCCAGACTCAGAGGATTAGAATTCTCAATAGATTAAGCTACCACACCTTGATTCAAAGTACATAATATGACTATTACAAAGAATGGCCACCTACCTCAGAGCCAGCTAAAAAAGGAAAGGGTTGTTGTTCTACAGGATCAGCAGTGTGCAAAGAGGAAAGAAAATACTGATATTGTGTCCCAGGATTAATTACATTAGGTTATATAGGTAAAGAGTCCCTAAAATTAACTACAGGGATTTAAAACCTAGTAACTATTGTGTTATTAATATAATCCTCCATAAACATTTGTTGGTAAAGGAAGGCTCAGGGAGATTCTGGGTTGGCGAACACGTGGTAGCTCAGAGAGGGCATGGATGCTCCGTGCCCTTTTCCGTATCTTTCCTTATTCATCTATTCCATCTGGCTGTTTTTGAGTTATATCCTTTTACAACAAACCAGCAATCTAAAAAAGTCTTCCAACCTCTGGCCTGGCTTAGAACATCACTGGTTCTACTGATGCCCTACATCCTTCCCCGATCACATGCCAGCCTGCCACTGCTTCTCAGAGCCGTGTGTCTGACGGGGTTTTGGTGCTCTGGTCGGCTGTCAGGCCTGAGCCTCTGAGGTGGGAGGGCTGAGTTCAGGACATTGGTCCACCAGACACCTCCTGGCCCCACTTAATATCAATCGGCTGGAGCTCTCCCAGAGATATCCGGCTCAATGCTAAGATCCAGCACCACTCAACGACCAGCAAGCTCCACAGCTGGACAACCCATGCCAAACAACTAGCAAGAAAGGAACACAACCCCACCCATTAGCAGAGAGGCTGCCTAAAATCATAATAAGTTCACAGACACACCAAAACACACCACCGGACGCGGTCCTGCCCACCAGAAAGACAAGATCCAGACTCATCCACCAGAACACAGGCACCAGTCCCCTCCACCAGGAAGCCTACACAACCCACTGAATCAACCTTACCCACTGGGGGCAGACACCAAAAAAAACAGGAACTAAAAACCTGCAGCCTGCAAAAAGGAGACCCCAAACACAGTAAGTTAAGCAAAATGAGGAGACAGAGAACTACGCAGCAGATAAAGGAGCAAGGTAAAAACCCACCAGTCAAACAAATGAACAGGAAATAGGCAGTGTACCTGAAAAAGAATTCAGAGTAGTGATAGTAAAGATGGTCCAAAATCTTGGAAATAGAATGAAGAAAATACAAGGAACGTTTAACAAGGACCTAGGAGAACTAAAGAGCAAACAAAAATGAACAACACAATAAATGAAATTAAAAATTCTCTAGAAGGAATCAATAGCAGAATAACTGAGGCAGAAGAATGGAAAAGTGACCTGGAAGATAAAATAGTAGAAATAACTACCACAGAGCAGAATAAAGAAAAAAGAATGAAAAGAATTGAGGACAATCTGAGAGACCTCTGGGACAACATTAAGCACACCAACATTCGAATTATAGGGGTCCCAGAAGAAGAAGAGAAAAAAAAAAGGGACTGAGAAAATATTTGAAGAGATTATAGCTGAAAACTTCCCTAATATGGGAAAGGAAATAGTCAATCAAGCCCAGGAAGTGCAGAGAATCCCATATAGGATAAATCCAAGCAGAAACATGCCAAGACTCATTAATCAAACTATCAAAAATTAAATACAAAGAAAAAATATTAAAAGCAGCAAGGGAAAAGCAACAAATAACATAAAAGGGAATCCCCATAAGGTTAACAGCTGATCTTTCAGCAGAAACTCTGCAAGCCAGAAGGGAGTGGCAGGACATATTTAAAGTGATGAAAGGAAAAACCTACAACCAAGATTACCCTACACAGCAAGGATCTCATTCAGATTTGATGGAGAAATTAAAACCTTTATAGCCAAGCAAAAGCTACGAGAACTCAGCACCACCAAACCAACTTTACAACAAATGCTAAAGGAACTTCTCTAGGCAGGAAACACAAGAGAAGGAAAAGACCTACAATAACAAACCCAAAACAATTAAGAAAATGGTAATAGGAACATACATATCGATAATTACCTTAAATGTTAGTGGATTAAATGCTCCAGCCAAAAGACATAGACTGGCTGAATTGATACAAAAACAAGACCCGTATATATGCTGTCTACAAGAGACCCACTTCAGACCTAGGGACACATACACACTGAAAGTGAGGGGATGGAAAAAGATATTCCATGCAAATGGAAATCAAAAGAAAGCTGGAGTAGCAATTCCCATATCAGACAAAATAGACTTTAAAATAAAGACTATTTCAAGAGACAAAGAAGGACACTACATAATGATCAAGGGATCAATCCAAGAAGAAGATATAACAATTATAAATATTTATGCACCAAACACAGGAGCACCTCAATACATAAGGCAAATGCTAACAGCCATAAAAGGGGAAATCGACAGTAACACAATAATAGTAGGGGACTTTAACACCACACTTTCACCAATGGACAGATCATCCAAAATGAAAATAAATAAGGAAACACAAGCTTTAAATGATACATTAAACAAGATGGACTTAATTGATATTTATAGGACATTCCATCCAAAAACAACAGAATACACTTTCTTCTCAAGTGCTCGTCGAACATTCTCCAGGATGGATCATATCTTGGGTCACAAATCAAGCCTTGGTAAATTTAAGAAAATTGAAATCGTATCAAGTATCTGTTCCGACCACAACGCTATGAGATTAGATGTCAATTACAAGAAAAAATCTGTAAAAAATACAAACACATGGAGGCTAAACAATACACTACTCAATAACCAAGAGATCACTGAATAAATCAAAGAGGAAATCAAAAAATACCTAGAAACAAATGACAATGAAAACACGATGACCCAAAACCTATGGGATGCAGCAAAAGCAGTTTTAAGAGGGAAGTTCACAGCAATACAATCCTACCTCAAGAAACAAGAAAAATTTCAAATAAACAATCTAACCTTACATCTAAAGGAACTAGAGAAAGAAGAACAAACAAAACCCAAAGTTAGTAGAAGGAAAGAAATCATAAAGATCAGAGCAGAAATAAATGATACAGAAACAAAGAAAACAATAGCAAAGATCAATAATACTAAAAGCTGGCTCTTTGAGAAGATAAACAAAATTGATAAACCATTAGCCAGACTCATCAAGAAAAAAATGGAGAAGACTCAAATCAACAGAATTAGAAATGAAAAAGGGGAAGTAACAACTAACACTGCAGAAATACAAAGGATCATGAGAGATTACTACAAGCAACTATATGCCAATAAAATGGACTACCTGGAAGAAAGGGACAAATTCCTAGAAAAGCACAACCTTCCGAGACTGAACCAGGAAGAAATAGAAAATATAAACAGACCAATCACAAGCACTGAAATTGAAACTGTGATGAAAAATCTTTCAACAAACAAAAGCCCAGGACCAAATGGCTTCACAGGTGAATTCTATCAAACGTTTAGAGAAGAGCTAACACCTATCCTTCTCAAACTCTTCCAAAATACAGCAGAGGGAGGAACACTCCCAAACTCATTCTACGAGGCTACCATCACCCTGATACCAAAACCAGACAAAGATGTCACAAAGAAAGAAAACTACAGGCCAATATCACTGATGCAAAACATAGATGCAAAAATCCTCAACAAAATACTAGGAAACGGAATCCAACAGCACATTAAAAGGATCATACACCATGATCAAGTGGGGTTTATCCTAGGAATGCAAGGATTCTTCAGTATACACAAATCAATCAATGTGATACACCATACTAACAAAGTGAAGGATAAAAACCATATGATCATCTCAATAGATACAGAAAAAGTTTTCGACCAAATTCAACACCCATTTATGATAAAAACCCTCCAGAAAGTAGGCATAGAGGGAACTTTCCTCAACATAATAAAGGCCATATATGACAAACCCACAGCCAACATTGTCCTCAATGGTGAAAAACTGAAACTATTTCCACTAAGATCAGGAACAAAACAAGGTTGCCCACTCTCACCCCTATTATTCAACATAGTTTTGGAAGTTTTAGCCACAACAATCATAGAAGAAAAAGAAATAAAAGGAATCCAAATCGGAAAAGAAGAAGTAAAACTGTCACTGTTTGCAGATGACATGATACCATACATAGAGAATCCTAAAGATGCTACCAGAAAACTCCTAGAGCTAATCAATGAATTTGGTAAAGTAGCAGGATACAAAATTAATGCACAGAATTCTCTTGCATTCCTATACACTAATGATGAAAAATCTGAAAGAGAAATTAAGGAAACACTCCCATTTACCAGTGCAACAAAAAGAATAAAATACCTAGGTATAAACCTACCTAAGGAGATAAAAGACCTATATGCAGAAAACTATAAGATGAAAGAAATTAAAGATGATACAAACAGATGGAGAGATATACCATGTTCTTGGTTTGGAAGAATCAACATTGTGAAAATGACTATACTACCCAAAGCAATCTACAGATTCAGTGCAATCCCTATCAAACTACCACTGGCATTTTTCACAGAAATAGAACAAAAAATTTCACAATTTGAATGGAAATACAAAAGACCCCAAATAGGCAAAACAATCTTGAGAAAGAAAAACGGAGCTGGAGGAATCAGGCTCCCTGACTTCAGACTATACTGCAAAGCTACAGTAATCAAGACAGTATGGTACTGGCACAAAAACAGAAATACAGATCAATGGAACAGGATAGAAAGCCCAGAGATAAACCCACACACGTAATGGTCACCTTATCCTTGATAAAGGAGGCAAGAATATACAACGGAGAAAAGACAGCCTCTCTTCAATAAGTGGTGCTGGGAAAACTGGACAGCAACATGTAAAAGAGTGAAATTAGAATACTTCCTAACACCATACACAAAAATAAACTCAAAATGGATTAAAGACCTAAATGTAAGGCCAGACACTATAAAACTCTTAGAGGAAAACATAGGCAGAACACTCTATGACATAAATCACAGCAAGATCCTTTTTGACCCACCTCCTAGAGAAATGGAAAGAAAAACAAAAATAAACAAATGGGACCTAATGAAACTTAAAATCTTTTGCATAGCAAAGGAAACCATAAACAAGACAAAAAGACAACCCTCAGAATGGGAGAAAATATTTGCAAATGAAGCAACTGACAAAGGATTAATCTCCAAAATTTACAAGCAGCTCATGCAGCTCAATAGCAAAAACACAAACAACCCAATCCAAAAATGGGCCAAAGACCTAAACAGACATTTCTCTAAAGAAGATATACAGATTGCCAACAAACCCATGAAAGGATGCTCAACATCATTAATCACTAGAGAAATGCAAATCAAAACTACAATGAGGTATTACCTCACACCAGTCAGAAGGGCCATCATCAAAAAATCTACAAACAATACATGCTGGAGAGGGTGTGGAGAAAAGGGAACCCTCTTGCACTGTTGGTGGGAATGTACATTGATACAGCCATTATGGAGAACAGTATGGAGGTTCCTTAAAAAACTACAAATAGAACTACCATATGACCCAGCAATCTCCCTACTGGGCATATATCCTGAGAAAACCATAACTCAAAAAGATTCATGTACCATAATGTTCATTGCAGCTCTATTTACAATAGCCAGGACATGGAAGCAACCTAAGTGTCCATCGACAGATGAATGGATAAAGAAGATGTGGCACATATATACAATGGAATATTACTCAGCCATAAAAAGAAACAAAATTGAGTTATTTGTAGTGAGGTGGATGGACCTAGAGACTGTCATACAGAGTGAAGTAAGTCAGAAAGAGAAAAACAAATACCATATATATTACCCAGCTAACACATATATATGGAATCTAAAAAAAAAAAAAAAGGTTCTGAAGAACCTAGGGGCAGGATAGGAATAAAGACGCAGACGTAGAGAATGGACTTGAGGACGCAGGGATGGGAAAGGGTTAGCTGGGACGAAGTGAGAGAGTGGCTTGGACATATATACACTACCAAATGTAAAATAGGTAGCTAGTGGGAAGCAGCCGCATAGCACAGGGAGATCAGCTAGGTGCTCTGTGTCCACCTTGAGGAGTGGGATAGGGAGGGTGGGAGGGAGACAAGTGGGAGGGGATATGGGGATATATGTATATGTATAGCTGATTCACTTTGTTATAAAACAGAAACTAACACACCATTGTAAAGCAATTATACTCCAATAAAGATGTTAAAAAAAAAAAAAAAAAAAAAAGGAAGGCTCAGGTGTCTGTTTTCAGCTCGCCAGAAACAGGACACAATTCAGCTCTGCTCTGTATAACATGTTGGGGGAAGGGAGTAATAAACTTCACAAAGTCTTCTGAATTTAAGTGTTCATTTCTCCTGGGAAGTGGCAATCCACACCAAAGAGTGTTTTAGGACCTTTAGCCTTCTCATAACCTCCATCAACATCCACAAACCTTTCCTGTTAAACTAGCAAAGAAAGGCAGTTTCAAGACAAGTATTATATTCCCCCTTCTACCAAACTATTTTCCTGAAACTTTATACAAATTCTCAAGCCACCATCAGTGGTCAGCTTACGGGATTTTTTTTCTCTTTTGGCTTTCAGTATTTTCCAGATTTTCTCCAAGTATACATTTTGCTTTTAAAATTACTATAGGAAAAATTTTTTTTTTATTAAACCCACCCCCTATTCTTATTTTTAAAGACTTCCATTCAGCAAAAATCACCTGAAATCTGTTAATATAATTTCCCACATATAAACTTCAAAATACAAAAAATAAAATGAATGAGAAATGTGTTCATCAAAAAATTAGTGCATTCCTTATGTTATTTCTATCTTACTTAACACAAGCACTCACACCTTTGTTAAGCGTAGTAAGTAAATAATCTTATTGCACCTGAATGGAAAAACTTACATTAATTTTTTCAAAGTGCTTTTGTCGCAATGATTTTTCATGCCTCCAAACTCTATTATAAACAGTATTTCCAACATATTTAGCTAAATTCTTCTCTATTTGTCAGCTCATGAATGGTCACCATTGTGGTTTTTTGTACTCAGGGTTATCGGAAACATTCAAGTCATTTGCAGTGTTCTTCTCTATGATGTCCTTACTGTATATACCTCAAGATAATGACTATATACAACCTTTCAAAATGAATGAAAGCCTCATCTACACTAGCGGAGTTGATTTGTTATTAATCATCATCAACATCATTCCTGAGTACCAGTTAGTGGCTCTTGTTTTACATGGATTATCTCTAAACCTCATAGTACCTGCAAAGTGAATATTTTTTGTTCTCATTTTCCATATAAAGAAACAGAGGCTCAGATGGGTTTGCTCAAGGCTAACAGCTAGTTAACTGGTGAAACAAGACTGAGTCTGTCTAGCTTCAAAAGCTTCTATTTGTTCTACTAAACCACACAGTTTCAACAATCCCATAATGAACCCATCTAAATACCCTTTAGGAAACATTGTATCATCCTGAAATTATGCTGCAGGATTAAAATCAGGTACATAATAAAATGATGCAATGTTAGTTAAATTTAGGGGACACTGAAGAATATAAATTAAGTACTTATTCCAGGCTACAGTCATGGGAATTATATATAGAACTATGGTTTAAAACAGAGCTATTGAGGTTAAAGATTCTTTTTAAAAAAATAAGTTTGTTAGTCATTCATCCCAAACCATGTATACTCAAGATTTGAAAATGAAGAAGGAAGTACACTAACCAGATTTTTTTGAGTCAGCTATTACAGTTGGGACATCTGGGAACTGAGGTTAAAGACCTTTCCATTCAATATGATATTTAACCCCTAATAAGGTCCTATAATCTATGAATTTAAGCATTCATATTGAATGAAGGAGTTGAGCATACCTTGGACAATTTTATTGATTATCTTCTGGACAGTCTACATGTGCAGAGAGAACAGACAATCAAGACCGGTAAAAAATCATAATGCTCTGTTCCTTTATCTTCAATCCATACACACAGACTATATCTTAAACTGGCAGTGCCCTCTTAGGTAATACAGAAAAAGCATGGCTCTTGGTTCCAAACTAAGAATATTTCTTAAAACTGTGGTCTAAGTTTTAGATGGTAAAGGGTTAAATTTTTAACTATGGCTAAGAATTTTAACATAGATTTGGGATAGGAAGAAGGCAGGAAAGAAGGCTAGCCAAATAGCACCCCTGGCAATTGTTTTTTGTGGTGGCCTGACAATTGTTTGAAGTATGTCTCAAATCTTGATTGCAAATATGGCCATGACTGCATTAAGTCACACGCATGTGAGTGTATATACACTCACACTCACTTACTCTATATTTTCCATGGAAAAGAATTTCTGGTATTTCTAAAAATCATCTCCCAGAGCTAAAATGGAATTGTGAAACAAAAACTTACTCATTCCTTGGGAAATCCAAAAGAGAGACCTTTCTGAGAGAGATGGGAAGCAAGGTTTGACTAGGTCTTCCACAGTTACTGCTGCTAAGGCATTAATACTGGAGGACACTGTGCTGTAAGGGAAAATCACAATTTTGATTAATAATGTTTAAACTTTAATCATACTTTAACAAGGTAAAAGAAAAGGGAAAACATACTGTCACTTCTGAAATATAACCAGATTTCTACTACATTATTTAAAAAAAATTTTTTTTATTGAAGTGTAGTTGATTTAGGCCCGAGTGCCTAGAACCCGTGCTCCGCAACGGGAGAAGCCACCACAATGAGAAGCCCGCGCACTGCAACGAAGACCCAACGCAGCCAAAAATTAATTAATTAATTAAAAAAACAAAAGAGACTGATGACAATATCCAGCCCCTAGAGAGAAGAGTTGGACCAACAGAGAGAAGACATGGAGTACCTTACCTATATGGGGGCCATTTGTGCTCATGTCCAGGATTCAGCTTTATCCCCCCCAAATATCCAATAACAAAAGAAAGATCCCAAAAGGGAAATCTTATATTATTAGAGTCATAATTCATACCTTAATGTTCCACTGTAAGCACAGGCCACGAAAAGTCCAGGAAGTCCCGGATAATCTTGCAGAATGTCCAGTACCAAATAAGGCATGAGCTGAAAAATACCAAAATTTACTCTTGAGTACTCTTTGCTATGAAATGAAATTAATTAACACCTCATTTATCTTGTGTTCTTCAAGAACTGAAGGAAGCTATTCCACATAACTGAAATGTCCAAATATATAAAATTAAACTCTTTACCTGCTAACACTTAAAGAAAAGAATAGCACAGTAGTTAAGGGTACAGGCTCTGGCTTCAGACAGATTTGGCTTTTGTTATTTAATCTCTCTGAGCCTCAGTTTCCCCATCTGTAAAATAGGAATAATAATCCTAACCTCATAGAGTTGCTATAAAAGTTAAATTAGATAATCTGTGTAAGTTCTTAGTATAGTACACAGAATAGGCTCAGTAATAGGTAGCTGTTCTCATTCTTTGGAATAATAAATCAATTTAAAGGAAATATTTTACATACCTCTGCACTTAAGTAAGAAGAATTCACTTAATTTAACTTTACTTGATGACTCAAGATTATATTTGTGAACTTCAACCACTGTTCAGGATTAAAAATGTAATTTTAGTTGCATATACAGTTGACCCTTGAACAACAAGTTTGAACTGTGTGGGTCCACTTAAATGTTGATTTTTTTCAATAAGTACAGAAAAATGTACGTGTAGAACATCGTATGCATGATTTGTATTACATAGTATGTATGCAAGGATAGCCTACCCTTACATAGGCATGAGGTGAGTGACAGTTAATATAAAAATAATGTGTTAGGTTTTTTTTTTTTACTGTTTTATAACTTTGCTTTCGAAGAATTATATTTATATAATTATATTTATATAAATATATTAAACTACACAGTATGCCTCTCTCATAATTGGAGAAACTGTGCATCAACCGATGATCACGGGTGATTTTTTTTTAAAAAAAACAATCTTTCCAATGCTGTATTATCAATATGACTGTAATACTGTATGCCATCCAAACTTTATAATGATTCATTTATTACCATATAGGCAAGGCTACCACAAAGCAATCGTATCGATCACACTAGGCTATAATAAAGCAATCGTATTGCTGCTTCTTTATCAATGCATGACTTGTTATACCTGTAAATGAATATGAATTTCTTTTGCACATTATCTTTCATTTTTGACATCCTGTGTTAGTAATAAGTATAACATCTGCAGTGTTTTGTATCACATAAGACAACATTGATGTAGGTACTGACAGACGATTCATCTTGTAAACAGACAAGGTAAACTTATGGTATCAATCAGTACAGTACTGTAAACGTATCTTCTTGTCTTCATAATTTTCTTAATAACACTTCCTTTTCTCTGGCTTACTTTATTGTAAGAATACAGTATATAATCCCTATAACATACAAAATACATGTTAATCAACTGTTTTTGTTATCGGTAAGGCTTCTGGTCAACAGTAGGCTATTAGTAGTTAAGTTTCAGGGGAGTCAAAAATTATACGTAGGTTTCTGTTGTGCAGACGGTTGCTACCCCTAACCCCCATGTTTTTCAAGGGTCAACTGTTGTATGAGACATAGTGATGAGTGGAGAGTAACCTCACAAAATTCCTCAACTTGCTTCTTTAAAAAAAAAAAAAAACTCCTAATACTTACTTTTTGATAAGTTACCTTTTAAAAAATAAATATTAAATAAGGATGGGAAGGTGTATGCCTTCAGCATTGTGTTACGTGGCAGTCTTTCGGCAAAACTGGTTTTTCAATCAAAAGAGTCCTAAGAGGATAATTTTCTAGAAAAATGCCCTCTCGTTTCATTGAAACATCACTGATTCCTTCTCCCAATAGTACACAGTGGATGCTATGCCCATTCTCATCAGCCTCTTTGATCTCATTTAACAACTAAAGCTTATTAATTCTTTATTCTCAGAAAAAGAGAATAACATTTCTCTCTATGTGAGTTCAACACCCATTTTCCCAAGACATCTTACAAGTTTAATTTCAAGAAGTATTCTATACATAAGCCAAAGTTGTTTCCATCGTTAGTATTAAAACGAGATCTAAAATCCTCTACCCTATCGTCAACTTTCTCAAAAATCTTCGGCCTTATATTTTAGATTCTGAATGACCCCTCAGGTATAGGTAGAATCCACCAGGTAAGATTGATAGAAAAATAGTAAAACTATAACTAGGCACTAATCTGGCTTCCTCAGGGTGAGCTACAGCAGAGTGTAGCAGAAACATATCTTTGCTCTCTTGGGTTAAGCTTTTGACCTGATTTTCTACTGACTGCCTTATTTCCATTGTAACCCCAGGAAAATGTCAATTGACATTTTCACATGTCAACACACTAGTGGAATCATTCAGAGAAAATCTCAACACACTAGTGGTTAATAATCAACACACTAGTGGAATCATTCAGAGAAAATCTCTTTCTTTTTCAAAAATTTATCACATGCTCTCTAAATGATAAATGCATGCATGCAAGATACCCCCTGTGTACAATCTATGACAAGTGGTCTCAAGGTTAGGAAGTTGTAGGTTTAAAAAATTTTTTTTGTTGTTTTTTGGGGTTTTTTGGATTTTTTTGGCCCAGGGTAAGGGGAAGGTATATTAGAAAAAAAATTTAGTCCCTATGGTCTTCACAGACAATAACGATTGACAAAAATCACAAAATATTCTTGACTAGAGAAAATATAATGGAATAGTGCCTCCATCTTCAGAGTAAATACGATTCTTGGATTCTCTGAACAAATAGAAAGATCCGTTTATCAACAGGAGGGCAAAGATTAAGATAGGGTTGAGATACACAGATCAAGGATGCTCTCATTTCCTAACCCCACAAAGTTGTATTTTTCTGGGAGTATGTTATGCATTTACACCAACATAAAGTTCAACCTGTCATCATTCGAATAAGTCCCCTGGGCACTTGATTTACAATCGACTCTGGCAGTCCTGGGTTTGGATTCTAGCTACACTTTCTGAAAGATGGTCTATGGCATAGAGGTTCAAAGTTAGGACACTGGTGGTAGCCTGCCTGGGTTTGAATCCTGGCTCTAGGTTTACAAGCTGGTTATTTAAGTTCTCTGTGCCTCAGTTTCCTTATTTTTGAAAGGGAGATCATCACGGCACTGTTTCTGTGAGGATTAAAAGTTAAAATCTATATAAAGCATTTATAATCATGCCTGGCCCATGGTATTTGATGAGTGCTTGCAGCTATTCTTATTCATTAACTATGTGACCTTGGGAAAATTATATAACCTCTCTGAGATTCATTTCCTTGTCTATAAAATTAGAATTATAGGGTTGTGAGAATTGAAAGAAATAAAGCGTGCAAAGCTCTTGGCACACAACCTCGTCACATAGCTGGTGCTCAATAAATGTTCACTTTTAGATCCATTTCCCTATCATTTAAAAACTGCAAGGTGGGACTTTCCTGGTGGTCCAGTGGTTAAGACTCCGCGGTCCCAATGCAGGGGGCCCTGGTTTGATCCCTGATCAGGGAACTGGATCCCGCATGCTGCAACTAAAAAAGATCCCGCACGCGGCAACGAAGATCCCGTGTGCCGCAACTAAAACCTGGTGCAGCCAAATAAATTAAAAAAAAAAAAACAACTGGAAGGTAAACTGCTTATCAATGAACAATCTAACACCCACAAAATGTTCTACGGTACCACAGTTTGTATATAGTTTTGGGCTTTTTTTAAACTGTGTTTATATTTCTACTCCCAGCCTTGAGCTATTTCTATTTAACACCTACCTTGAAACTTTGCCAGGTATTTCAATATTTTTATTGGATGTAGCATTCTTCATTTTTGCTATAGCTGCTAAAATAAATTTTTTCCAAATGCTTTATAGAAACTAAAGATGATTATATTGTGCCTATTTGCTCTTACTTTACGAGAACATGAACACTCTTTCCTCCCAGCTAATAAGCTTTCTGAATGTCATTCTTGCATGTGTAAGAAAGACATGGTACTGGACCTGGTCTGGTGCAGACACTTTCTTGGCTGTCCAAGGATCACAGTCATGGTATCTGGAATACAGGCTGAGCCCACATAGCACCGTGCAGGCCAGGATCAACCAGAGTGCCAAAAGATTGATGTAGAGAGACCTGAAGAAGTGAAAACAAACCAGCAAATGACAATTTTAATTTCCATCTCAAAGATGAGGAAAATTGTTACATAAATAGAAGAGACTTTCATGATTATATTCAATAGATGTGCATTCTCTTTTGGTTCTCGAAAATGCTACGGGTTTTATTCTGGCCTAACCTTCTGTTTATGATGTCAATCAACACTGTATTTGGAAATACTTGGAATAGATGGGATTTTGCCATTGAATGAATGTATCCTCCTGGTCAGAGTTCCATGAGCATTATTAGCTTTACAATCGTGTCTAGTTAAGTCCTTCAGGACGTCTTGTCACGAAATAGAGATTTTAATAGTCAACAGGGCAGTGACTATTACTCATTTTACCTTTAAAAGTGATGCAATTATAAATTGCTAAACACTGTTAGCCTTTACATAGCAACTCGTCAAGCTTGTTTAAATGTGGTTTGTGATGCCATCCATTAAATAGGAAAGGCAAACCTGTATTCCTTGGACAGGTATCTTCCAAAACAATGTTCAGCATTTTAATAAATGATGTGTGCTCCAGTAGAGTGTAAAGGTTTACATAATAGCACTGGAGTCAGTCCTGAGCATAAATCTTAGCTCTCCCTACCATATGTGACCTTGGGCAAGTAATCTAACCTCTCTGATCCTCAGTTTCTTCATTTACAGCTAGAAATAACAATGCCTACCTCACCGAGTGATAATGTGAAACTAAATAAAATAGTATATATCATATAGTACAATGGCATGTAATAAACACTTGTTAAATGGTAGTTATTGATATTATTAGTGTTAATATCATTGAATGCTATGTCTTAATAATCAGTTGATAGTAAATATTTCTCCCACTAGGTGGCTACATTTTCCCCCCAGGGGTGTTGTAGTGGACACTGATAAGCTGCCCTAGGCTGAAGAGAGGTCTCCCCACACCCACCAACTCATACCTCCTTCCCCAGAGAAGCCTGCATAAAATGACAACTGGATTCAGAGGTTTAAAGGCTAAGTCCCCTCAGGCCAACTTGGGACAGTCTGAAGGGTCATCCCAGCTCTAGGGCTCCCCTTGAGGCCTCTGTTGAGACTGCATTACAGTCCAACTTCTCCCTCTGGCCAACCCTTCTTCCTTCCCCTCCTTCTCTGTTCCAGTGGTGATGCCCTAGTAGACTCTGGCATGCTAACCTCCATCTCACAGTCTGCTTCCGGGAGAAGCTACCTTGCAGCAGGTCCCACAACAGATTGCTAGCCTTTTTCCTTGACTGACTACATTCATCGCATGTTTTGTTATTGTCTTAAAGTACTGTAACTATATCTCATCTCCAAATCATCAGAAAATACACCCAGACACTCTCTCAGTCACCACACCTCACTTATATATGAGTTAACACTTTATTATATTGTTTTATTTTACTTTAATGTCATTCATGTAGATCTGACATTGTACCCAGTCAATCAATGTCAGTAGGTCTTGACTTTTTTGGCTGGGACTCATTCTTCCCATGGAGCCAATGTTAAAAAGTGGGAGAAAATGGTCCCCCTGAGCTCTTGTTTAAGAGACACATTGGACTATTCTGAAGGAAATTGTTTCTTACTAAGAAAGCTCTAATGCTGTTCTTTCAGTTATAAAATTGGCTTTTTGAGTTCCATGTTCTCAAAGAAACGTGTTCCCAAAGAAGAGCATGTGCACAATTCCTTTGGGAGAGGCGTCATTGCTAATGTAGATGGATTAATGGATATATAAATTATATTCCTTTAAAGTGTCTTAAAGTAGCAGAACTCCTAAGCTCACTTTTGGGGGATTCCATATCCAGTTATTATACTCATATTCATACAGATTTTTCATTGTGGAATTTACCAAAGACAGATAATGTCTAAACCAATTCACTCTCATATACTGACATGTGACCTCATATATTTCTCACATTCCCCTTTGAATAGCAACAGAACTGCCACTCCTCCTACTCCAACCACCTTGTTACTCTTAATCAATCTACTTAGAGTTTTATAGCACCTAAATGCATAGCCTGATTTATCAGCATGAAGAGCACTAGTCACCAAGCTTATCTGAGGCCTCCTGACAAAGAACCAGCCACTGTTCATAGTCTTCGCTGAAGCCAAGATGGGCTGGAAAGTCCCCTGACCATGCTGTCCTTCCCACCTCTGAGCTTTGCCCAAATCACTCTGCCTACTCAGAATGCTCTCCCATACTTCTTCACCTGCCCACATATGGTCATTCTTCAGGACCTGCCTGCTTGACAGGAATCTCTCACTTATCCCCTGCCTTCACATCCCATGATTTGAGGTGGAAAAAGGAATTCACATTTACTGGATCCCTACCACATGCATGCCAAACACAGTATTTTATAATACCTCCACGAGATGTGTGATATCTTATGCTTATTTTACAAGTTTAGAAACTGAAGCTCGGAGAGTCTAAGTAACTCACGCCAAATCACTCAAGTAGCAAGTATTAGAACAAGGTTATAAACCCACGACTGTGTCTGAAAATAAAATGCACCAGCACACCTGGCAATATAATGCTCTAGAACATTTCCTCTATTTGTTATACTGTTTCACAGAACTGTTATACCTCTAGTGTTAGTTTACTTTTCACATACTTGCATATATTTTCCTAATTTGATGCTAAGTTCCTTCATGACAAGAGCCATATATTTATCATTTTTTATTCTCTACAGTTCCTCATACAAACAGATGCACAATAAATGCCTATTTATTTGATAAGATTTGTTTTACTTAATAATTGATATAAATATTTTTAAATATCGGATTTAAAACATACAATGCCACTTTGTTCTATGTGATCCTTTTGTAGTATATCATTTATCTCTTAGAATTTCATGACACAAAAGACTTAAAACTTGAGCAGAGCTTGACTTTTGAAAGAGTTTCCATAAAGACAACTGATGGTTATTGCTGATTCATATACCGTAGTTTGTCTTACATTTTTGCCTGGAATCTGCTTTTACAGGAAATATATCTCTGCACTTGGGACTGGTTGACTCCATAGACGCTGGTCCATGTGAAGGTCCCTCCTATGACGATCGTCCAGAATGTGTGTCTTTGCAAAGGGTTAGGATCAAAACTAAATGAAAACAAACAGAAAACAAATTTGAAGTCTCAGCCAAACACTACAGAAATCTTCCTAGAGTAATTTTGGAAGCAAGCAATGTATACCTACATAAATATAAATAAATATTTATAAATATAAATACATACATAAATATGTACCGATTAAGTAACATAAAAGGTAGAAATATTCTTAAGTTCAATGAAATAAAAATTGATACTTTCAGAGATTTGGAAACTCTGGATGGGACTGGGGGAAAAAAATGAATGTTCCAATCATTCTGAGCATTTATAGAAATTGTTCTCCCATGGCCATAGGAAATTATTTAAGCAAGTCTGCCATGCTGTAATCAGAGAGGAGCACGAAGCTGAAAAAAGAGAGAGAGAGATTCCTAGGTACACTGCAGCAATAGAAATAGTACTGAAATGAACACAATATTGACATATTTTGTGTGTGTAATTCCTCTCCTAGCACATGTATAGTCATAGTTCTACTTTATATTCAAGCTTAAGAATTCAATTAATGCAGTTTAATGGTTTTCATGTCATTATAATCTGTTCTTAAAATGCTGTGTGCACAAACTAAGTACTCATAGTTCAAAGTCATTATGACATTTACAAAACATTGCTACAAAGAAAGCTCAACTTCCACATTCGATACACCTTTTAACCCTTCTTAACGTATCACCTTGGAAAGAATGAGTCTGTTCATCTCTCATACACAATGTAAGCTTGAAAATTTTCTGCAGAATTAGTTTCAATGGAAACTTTCTGAAAATTATGAAATTCTGCAATTCCACTTCAAAGCTTATATTTGAGATCAGCTGAGTAAAGTGCTACATTTTTATGCATTTTCCAGCATTCTTATGGAAAGATAAGAGCCTCTATTCCATTGTCTAACACTTAATATCAAAGTCTGAGTTTTAAGGGTGTTGGCCCTTTCTCCCAAAGAGAAAGCAGCTACTATACTAGCTAATAACAGTCAAGAACCAAAGGGTTCAGCGAGTTACTTGAAGGAAGTAAGACAAGATTTAAAACATCCAATTCAGTGGTTTTGGCAATACAGAATACATGTCAACTATAGACCATACAGAAAATACCAACACAAAATCCTTCCCTTCATTTACCTCAACAAGAGCAGATCTATTGCCCACCATATTCTCAAAACATATTTGAAAAACAAGGGATATACAATAAGGCTTTTCATTATTCCTTAATTGTTGGCAACCTTGTAACGGTCATAAAAATGTCTAATCTTTTACTTTTTAGAATCTCTTACTGATGTATAAGTTATCGTTTCAATGCAGCAATGTATGTACTCTTTGTATAAAGTGACAGTTATTTTACAGAAAAATGATTGACTCCACACCCTTTCCCCTCAACCTAGCTGACTAGGAAGAGATTTGGGAGTAATCCAAGTCTCCCAAGTGGCCACTGGTTGTTTCTGCCTCTTGGTACCCACTCCCCCTTCTTCTGGTAACAGCAACCTAGGTTTGCCTTGGGGAAACTATACCATTTCTCCATTAAATAGTCTAAATGGTGGTCAATCAAAATGTTCTGCTCTGCACTAGCTACAGGATGGAATCATGCCCACGCTAGGCCAACTGGGGGCTCTCTTCCTTGGAATCTGAATCTTGCGGTAAAAGAAAAAAAAACTATTGAGAACAGCTGAAGTTGATTCACTGTAATTCATTCTTGCAAATTAACACATTGACCCTGTTCAATTTCTGACGTTCTTCTCATACATTAGCACCTATTTTCAGAAAACTGGAAGAGAGCCACCAAGTGCAAAATGATTTTCTTTCCTTTTGCCAATGATTTCTGCTTGCTTATCTCAGAACAGGGCTGCTGAAAGAGAAAATAAGTTGGTCTATGTCAAAATGACCCCCCCCTGCACGTTGAATGTGATGTACAAGGAAGACACTATTGATCCCAAAGAGAAGGTGTTTAAAATATTTTTTTAAATTGTGTGATATATTTGTGATGAAATATCTATTTTCTCCATTAGCCTTCTTTAAGAAAACTAAATAGTTGTTGAAGACGTTGTATCTTATGCTATACTGAGACTTGAGGCATCAGCTGTAACTTTTCTAGTCAATTTTCAAGAAATAATATTTAATATTATATAATGTACATTATTTAACATTTATACACATATAATACACACATATATATGTAGCATAATAATAATATACTATACATTATCAGGGTAATATTAAAAGAGAAATTCTCTAGGCTGCTTGAAACAAAGAACTGTCAAAATGGAATCACTGTCTTTTAGTGTTTTTTTCTTAAGAGGTTTCCTTTTCTTCTCTCTCTAGTATATCTTCCCTTATTTCCCTACCCACACCTTTCAACCTATGCCAGACTTTAATATCTGGAAGAAAATACTCTTTTGCTATCAATCCCTTCTCAGGAGGAAGCACCATCCTCAGCTCCATGTAGCTAACTACCAACTGACTAACCCCTTAAAGACCTGGTGGAAACTCCTTACGCATTAACTTCCCAGATTCAAATTTTTGTACCACACCCTTAACGGTTGGTTTGTTTTCTAATGTAAACTTACTATTTCAGCCAAGAGATTTTTTTTAACAGAAAAAAACCAAAGGAATGTTCTATTAACCAAGAAGTAAATAGCAACTTACTTCCAGAAGTTTAATCTTCCTCCATTATAGGCATCATTTAGAATAGTGTTGATTCCACCTTGAGTCAATGAAGCCTGTATAATCACAGATGCAAATCCAGCCACCATGATCCCAACTTGAAAAACATCCGTCCAGATAACCGCTTTAAGACCACCCTTTGAGGGGAAAGTACATTAGGATTAATGCTTCTACCAGATATTATTAAGCATCTACATGCTTATACACCATGCTGGACAAAGATAACGAAAACATGGATCTTGGCCAAGAAGTGCACCCAAGGGAGATAGTCAGGAAGGTAATGCTTAGACCAAACTTTCAAATATAAGCAGAGTCCAAGATGTAAGGTCCTCCCAATAGAGAAAATAGCATGGGCAAAAGCTTAGAGAGGTTAAAATATGTGGCATGTTGAGGGCAGCCAGATATATATTTTGGAGTGCCGTGGAGTGGTGTGGGAATATCGTTGGGGAAAAAATTCAGAGTCAAATTGCAAATGGCAATATCATAGATTTTATCCTATAGGTAGGGCTGAAATTCAACCAGTATGCACAAAGAAGGACATACCAGTTGTTGAAAAAACTAAAATTGTTTTGTATTAGCCACCACCACAAACTTCCCAAGTGTCCCCCTCCAGTCCCTGAACCAGCCCCTCCTTGAGGACCTTGTCTTCCAAAACACTGAGCAACTAAAAGATTAAGACCTAGAATATCAGGGGTTGCATAAGACTTGCACCACTGCTAAGGATCAGCATCCATGATAATATCAGTGCCCATGCCATACTGGTTCTTACATATTTTGACTGTTGCTCCTGCCTAAAGGCAATGGGAAGTTATCTCAGGTTTCTAAGCTGAGGAATATTATGATCACAGCTATAGTAACACAGCAACAGTGAGAGTGAATTAGGAGACAAGGTTGGGGACCACGGCATGGTTCAAATGAAAGAAAAAAATATCAGTTATGATCAATGTCCTACAAAGGATCAAATTTTACCCTGGACTGAATATTCCTTACAAAAAATGTTATACTGTGGGAGGCAGGTATGAAGAACCCAGATGGCAGCATGCAACGATTGAAATTTTCAATTTTGCAAAGCAAGTGTGTAGAGTGAAAGGAGAAATAATGTTCTTGACATACCATGGTGCAGTAGAATGTGCAGACCACACCAGTAGCCACTACAGCACCCCAAAGATCGAATCCTGTGACTGTAGAAGAAAAGAAAATGCACGTGTAACTATGAAACATATATAAGCACTTCTCAAAAAATCATCAGGGGGAAGCTATACCATTTATTGGGCACCTACCTCTACACCCACTTGCCATAAACTAGGTCCAAATATCAAAAAATGTACCAAAACAAATGGAGTTTAAAACTTTATTTGATGAGTTAAATAGATCTGGCTTCTACCCTCAGGCACCATACAGTATCCAACATTGGCTAAATCAAATACATGAAAAAGCATTTATATTGTAATTAAGCTAAGACACCGCTTGATATTGGGAGGTAGTTACCCAGACTGAATGGGGTCATAGGATACTTGTTGTCATGGTTCAAATAAACACATTATTCTACCAGTCCATGAAAGGCAAGTTGTGCGTGTTAAAATGGGGCCAAGATAGAGAAAAGTCTACATAATTTGTTACCATTTATTTAAGAAGTAAAGGGGCATATTATATTTTTTTAATGAAAGGATAACAACTCTATGCCCACAGATTTGAAAATCCAGATGAAATGACCCAATATCTTGAAAGACACAATTTGCCAAAACTCACACAGGAAAAAAAGAGATGATCTGAATAGACCTATATTTACTTTAAAAATTGAATCAATAATTAATAACCTTCCAAAACAGAAAGCCCCAGGCCCAGAGGGTGATGAATTCTACTGAATATTTAAGGATGGAATCATACCAATCTTTTTCAGAGGATAGAAGCAGAGGGAATACTTTATAACTCATTCTATGAGGCCAGCAACACCCTAATACTAACCAGACAAAGACATTACAAGAAAAGAAAACTACAGACCAATATCTCTCATGAATGTAGATGCAAGAATCCTCAACAAAATATTAGCAAATCAAATTTTAAGAGCATAAAAAGAATTAAACACCATATGCAAGGCTGCCTCAACATTTGAAAATCAATTAATGGAATCCACCACATCAACAGACTAAAGAAGAAAAATCATATTATCAAATTAATAGATGCAGAAAAAGCATTTGACAAAATCCAACATGCATTCATGATAAAATCTCTCAATAAACTAGAAATAGAGGGGAACATTCTCAATCTGATAAAGATTATCTACAAAAAACTTACAGCTGACATTATACTTAATGGTGAGCCACTCAAAGATTTCCCACTAAGATCAGGTACAAAGGAAGGAAGGAAGACATAAAACCCTCTTTGTTCACAAATGACATGATCATCTTTGTAGAAAATCTGAAATAATTGGCAAAAAATCTCCCAGGTCTAATAAATGATTATAGTAAGTTTGCAGGATACAGGTTAATAAACAAAAGTCAATCACCTTCCTATATACCAACAAAAAACAGGTGGAATTTGAAATTTAAAGCACATTTCCATTTACATTAGTACCCCCCAAAATGAAATACTTAGCTATAAATCTAACAAAATATAATATATACAAGATGTATATGAGGAAAACTACAAAACTCTGATGAATGAAATGAAAGAACTGAATAAGTGGAGAGATATTCCATGCTTATGAATAGGACAACTCAATACTGTCAAGATGTCAGTTCTTCCCAATTTAATCTACAGATTCAGTGCAATCCCAATGGAAATCCCAGAAAGCTATTTTGTGGATAATGACAAACTGTGGAGAACTGAAAAACTGATTCTAAAGTTTATATGGAGAGGCAAAAGACTCTGAATCGCCAACACAACACTGAAGGAGAAGAACAAAGCTGGAGAACTGACTGTACCTGACTTCAAGACTTAATATGAGGACTTCCCTGGTGGTGTAGTGGTTAAGAATCCGCCTGCCAATGCAGGGGACACAGGTTCAATCCCTGGTCCGGGAAGAGCCCACATGCTGCAGAGCAACTAAGCCCATGTGCCACAACTACTGAGCCTGTGTTCTAGAGCCTGCGAGCCACAACTACTGAAGTCCATGCACCTAGAGCCCGTGCTCCACAACAAGAGAAGCCACCACAATGAGAAGCCCGTGCACCGCAATGAAGAATAGCCCCTGCTCACTGCAACCAGAGAAAGCCTGCACGCAGCAACGAAGACCCAATGCAGCCAAAAATAAAAAAATAAAAATGAAAAGTAGAAAAGACTTAATACGAAACTAGAATAATCAAGAGAGTGTGATATTGGTGAAAGAATAGACAAATAGATCAATGAAAAAGAACAGAGAGCCCAGAAATAGACCCCCATAATTAAAGTCAACTGATCTTTGGCCAAAGAGTAAAGTCAATTCAATGGGGCAAAGATAGTTTCTTCAACAAACGGTGCTGGAACAACAGGACATCCACATGCAAAAAAAATGAATCTAGACACAGACCTTACACCCTTCACCAAAATTAAATCAAGATGGCTCATAGACCTATATATGATGTTGCCTTTTTAGATACAACATCAAAGACACAGTCTATGAAAGAAATAATTGATAAGCTGGACTTCATTAAAATTAAAGAACATATGCTCTGTGAAAGATAATATCAGATGAATTAGAAGATAAGCCACAGACTGAAAGAAAATTTTGCAAAAGACACATCTGATAAAGGACTGTTCTCCAAATTATATTAGAACTCAACAGTAAAAAAATAAGCCTGATTTTAAAATGTACCAAAGACCTTACTAGACACCTCACAGAAGATATATACATGGCAAATAAGCATATGAAAAGATGCTCCACATCATATGTCATCAGGGAAATGCAAATGAAAAGAAGAAACTTATTAGAATGGCCAAAATCTGGAACACTGACAACATCACATACTGGCAAGGATGTGGAGCAACATAACTCCTTCATACATTACTGATAAGAATGCAAAATGAGGGCTTACCTGGTGGCGCAGCAGTTGAGAATCTGCCTGCCAATGCAGGGGACACGGGTTCGAGCCCTGGTCTGGGAAGATCCCACATGCCGCGGAGCAGCTGGGCCCGTGAGCCGCAATTACTGAGCCTGCGCATCTGGAGCCTGTGCTCCGCGACAAGAGGCCGCGACAGTGAGAGGCCCGCGCACTGCGATGAAGAGTGGCCCCCGCTTGCCACAACTAGAGAAGGCCCTCGCACAGAAACGAAGGCCCAACACAGCCATAAATAAAATAAATAAATAAATAAAAATTAAAAAAAAAAAAAGAATGCAAAATGGTAACAGCCATTTTGGAAGATAGTTTGGTGGTTTCTTACAAAACGAAACATATTCTTATCATATAATCCCACAGTTGCGCTCTTTGGTATTAACTCGAAAGAGTTGAAAACTGCATATGGAATAGTCTCTCCAAAAAGTTGAAATGAAGTCTGAGAAAGCTTCTAGATCTAGTTCACAAGAAATACAGTTCATCAAAATGACTCAACAAGAACAAGAAAATATGAATAACTCTATATTTATTAAAGAAACTGAATCCATATACCAAAACCTTTCTACGAAAACAAACAAATATCAGGCCCAGATGCCCACACTGTGAATTCTTTCAAGCATTTAAGAAAGAAATACACAGTTTTATACAAACTCTTTCAGAAAATAGAGGAGGGAACACTTCCCAAATCATATAAAGCCAGTATAATTGATACCAAAATCCTGACAAAGACATTAAAGGAAAAGTAAATTTCAGGCCAATATTCCTCATAACCTGTAAAAATCCTTAACAAAATATTGGCAAATCAAATCCAGCAATATGTAAAAAGGTTAATACATTATGACCAAGTGAGATTTATCCCAAGGATGAAAATTGGTTTAACATTTGAAAATCAATATAATTTTCTACATTAACAGTGCATTATGACAAAGAAAAGAAATAAGAGGCATGCAGACAGGAAAAGAAGTAGTAAAACTGTCTCTATTCATAAACAACAAGAAAATCATAAGGGATATGCCAAAAGCCTACTTGAATTAATAAATATATTTAGCAAGCTCTCAGGATAGAAGATCAACATATAGAAGGCAATTGTATTTTTCCATACTTGCAAATGAATAATTAGAAAATGATATTATAAAACAATACCATTTGCAATAGCATAAAAAACATCAATTATCTAGAAATAAATCTAAGAAATATGTACAAGACTTCAATATCAAAAACTAAGAAACATTACTGAGAGAAATTTTAAAACGCCTGGGTAAACGGATAAATAGGCTATGTAATGGACTGGAAGAATATTTGCTTTTGTAAAGTGACGGGTCAAGTCTTTTGCCGACTTTTTGCTAGGTTATTTGTTTGTTTTGTATTCATTTTATTATTCTATGAGCCAGTAAACTCAACATCAACAGTCATCAGAAAAATACAAATTAAAACCACAATAAGATAATAGATCATACAACTAGAATGGCTACAATCGAAAAGACAAATACGAAATCTGGCAAGGACACAGAATAACTGCAACTCTCACACATTGTGGGGCGGGCGTGCAAAATGATATAACCACTTAGAAAAGCTATTTGGCAGTTTCTCTTAAATTTTTTACATGCACCTACCCTGTGCTGGGTCAGAATCGTGTGTATTTAACTGTATATTGCTTCCAGGTACTCATCCACTAAAAATGAAAACGTGTGTCAAAAAGCAAAGCAAGACAAAACAAAACCTGTATAAGAATGTACTTAGCAGTCTTAATTCAAAATAGCCTAAAACTGGAAACAACCCAACATCCATCAACAACAGAATGGATAAACAGATTTTCGTAGATGTATATGATAAAATACTAGCAATAAAAAGGAATGAACTACTGATACATGTAGCAACATGAATGAATGCCACAAAAACATTTTGTTGAGCAAAAGAAACCAGATGCAAAAAGGCACTATATAAAATCTAAGAACAGGGAAAACTAATTTATGGTGATAAAAACTGGCTGCTTGGAATGGAAGGGGGGATTCATTAGAAAGAATCAAAAAAATTTTTCTGGGATTTGATGATAGAAATATTGTATATCTTGAGTTGGGTTGTCACACAAGTACACAAAATTGTTAAAACTCATCCAACTGTGCACTTAGGTTCTGGGCATTTTAATGTACATAAGCTACAATATATCTCAATAAAATATGGTTTTCGATTTTAAAAAGCAAGGAAGAAATGTAAGAGACAAATGAACTAATTACAATTACATAAAATTATCTGGATCCTGATTCTAACAAACACTGAAAAAAAAATCAGGGAAATCTGAACACTGACCTTATATTGATGACAGTAAGGTATTAATGTTAATGTTTCAGAAATGATAAAGGTACAATTGTGTTTAAAAAACACATCCTGGACTTCCCTGGTGGCGCAGTGGTTAAGAATCCGCCTGCCAATGCAGGGGACACGGGTTCGAGCCCTGGTCCGGGAAGATCCCACATGATGCGGAGCAACTAAGCCCGTGCACCACAACTACTGAGCCTGCGCTCTAGAGCCTGCGAGCCACAACTACTGAGCCCGCGTGCCACAACTACTGAAGCCCACGTGCTCCGCAACAAGAGAAGAGCCCGTGCTCCGCAACAAGAGAAGCCACCGCAATGAGAAGCCTGCGCACCACAACGAAGAGTAGCCCCCACTCAACACAACTAGAGAAAGCCCGCGCGCAGGAACAAAGACCCAATGCAGTCAAAAATAAATAAATAAATTTATTTAAAAAAAAACAAAAAACACACATCCTGGTACAAACGTCCAGTCATGGAATCCATAAGTCATGGGAATGTAATGTACAGCATGGTTAATAATACTGTATCGCATATTGAAAGTTGTTAAGAGAACAAATCTTAAAAGCTCTCATCACAAGAAAAAGAATTTTGTAACTATGTATGATGATGGATGTTAACTAGACTTACTGTGGTGATCACTGTAATATATACAAATATTGAATCATTATGGTAAACCTGAAACTAATATAATGTTATATGTTGATTATACCTCAATGAAAAGAAAAGTATGTAAAAGACATATGGAATTCAGATGAAATGATAAAATATCTCAGATATACAGCAAAATAATCTAGTGAGGGAAATAGGAAGTGAATTAAACCAAGAGTTGATAATTATTAGTGTAGAGTTAAGGGTCCATTAGGGCTCAATACACTATTCTATTTTAGTGTATGTTTGAAGTTTTCCGTAATCAAAAAAAAAAAAAGTTAAAAAAAATTGTATCTAGAGAATGTTAAGTTCCAATTCAGCTAAACAAGTTTCTATGGACATCTGTTGCACACCAAGTACCCTGTCTACGCTTGTGTCTACTCCCTTGGTACAGTACAATACACAACTGATACTCAAATGGTCAAAATGCAGTCCTTGGATCCTAATTTACTCCTAAGGAGTGGCTCAATAAACTGATAAGAACAGAGTTCTTGAAGCATTGAAGGCAGTGCTTTCTTATCCCCAGAACTGCACTTTAAAACTCTAAAGCCAACATCTTTAGTTACACTTAAAGCCAATAGGTAACTTATGAAGTTTATAGTTCAGCTCTGTACATATGAAGTGATCCAACCATGATGTTGGTAATATCGACATGGAACATGCCTGACATTCAGAATTCAATAGCACATTATATAGTGGAGTTCTTCTTTGTAACAATACTGTTGCACTTTATTATCTATGTATTATGAAATCAAGAAATTAGAATGTGGAGTTAGCTGGGGTTTTTCATTTTCTTTTTTTTTTTTTCTTGTTTTCTTTGGGGTTGTCTGTCCATTTTATATTAACTTGAGGAACTGTACCACATTCTTCCCATCACAGAGTCCACTTGTCCATTTTACAAGGAAGTTTCAGAGATAAATTCACTTCTGATTGATAAGAATTCAGAGAATGTAGAGTTCCCCTGAAGCCTTCTGAAGGTATGACTAACACACACATTTGCCACAATAAACAATCTCAGTTTCACAGCTATTTTCTGCCCAAATCTAGAGCATATAGTAATTTGTTGATCACTACAATCATCACACATTTGTTTATAGGGATACTATAGCCATCTGTCCTTCGGTCACTAGGAGCAATCTGATATTTCAAATCACACAGATCTCTTTTTCTTGTATTTTGGACCACACTAGAAATGGGGAGAAGAAAAGTTTCTCTCCCTGCCAGATTTTACAACGGGACCAAGTCTGAGCTGAATAACACAGAAGCCTCTTGGAGATGGGCTCCAAGTTATAGCCACAAAGGAAGTGCAGTCTTTCATGATTTTGACTACAGGGGGCGTTCATTCTGAAGGGATGGAGAATGGCTGGTTGGCACATACCAGAGAAACACCGCCCAGTGAAGTCTACAGACCTTTTGAAGCTATGATCCAGGAACCCAAAGAAGCTGCTAGCATAGACACTGAACCCACCTGGCCCGCCTCAAGCTGATGCAGGTTACTGGAAGCATTCCTCCACCTCCCCATCTCCCCAAAGATAGAATAAGGTCTGTTAAAAGTGAACCCCCAGGGCTTCCCTGGTGGCGCAGTGGTTGAGAGTCTGCCTGCCAATGCAGGGGACATGGGTTCGAGCCCTGGCCTGGGAAGATCCCACATGCCGCGGAGCAACTGGGCCCGTGAGCCACAACTACTGAGCCTGCGCGTCCTGAGCCTGCGCGTCTGGAGCCTGTGCTCCGCAACAAGAGAGGCCGCGACAGTGAGAGGCCTGCGCACTGCGATGAAGAGTGGCCCCCGCTCGCCGCAACTAGAGAAAGCCCTCGCACAGCAACGAAGACCCAACACAGCCAAAAATAAATAAATAAATAAATAATTAAAAAAAAAAAAAAAGTGAACCCCCAAATGTGAGTGACATATTGGTAACTCTAAAACGTACCTTGATTCAAAGCCAGGGCAGGGGCATAAATAACAATTCCAGTATACAAAATCTAGGGGAAAAAAGAAAACCAAATAAATGGTATGAATTACAAAATGAAATATTGATATTTTTCTATAAATTTAATTATGAATTAAAACTGCAGTTTCAATATACTTAATAAAATTTGCTTTTAACTTGGAAAATGTTATTTAAGTGAAGTTGACTCTCCTTTTCCATTTGTGGTGTGGTCATAGGTCACAAAAATCTTTTATGACCAATTTTGTGTAAAAATAGACTTTTCATGTTGTGCTTAGTGCGGATAGTCACTGATACATCAAGTTTCAAATCAATTTTCCTAGATCTAGAACGATTAGAAAGAGAGAAAGAATACAAATTTAAAAGGGGATGCTTCCTCATTCATATGCTTTCAAGCTGTTGTTAATCACTGCATAATTAATTGGGAAAACAGTGAAAATTGTGGAAACTTGTTTGTAAAAGTTTGCATGACCACTAATTAAACAAAAGTGTAAATTTGCCCTAAAATTTCCTGAAAGCCAACAAAAATTCTATTCTACCTTTTTAATATTATTTATTATTTTTCATTCATACATTTAACAAATATTTATTAATCTGGGGTACAATAGTGAGTAAGATAAATACGTTCTTTTTTCTCAGAATACCATTTTCATTGCATTTGATCTTCCAAATACATAGAAGCTAATTCTATGATTACTGTATAAAACATATGAAAAAAACATGTTATATAGTAGTTGAATGATTAAATTGCATGAGTGATCTATGGAAGTAAGTCTTTCAAATAGCAGATTCTAAAGCTCCCCTCTTTTTGCAAGAATGAACTAGCTTTTCACAGTCATTATTTTGTCCAAGTTAAAGATTTGAAAATGTGACCACAGGCCACCTTCCTAACATTTGTCCCCACTTTTTCATTTCTGTTGGCACTTCTAACGATGATCCAAAGAGTGTCTGAACTCCGCACTCCGCTGTCGAATGCGAGCCACCAGCCTCAGCTCTGTGTCAGAATCTCTACCAGACCCCAGAGGGCTCTTTCCTTTTATACTGCAAGTGTTAAGGACAGATACAATTTAAGTTATGTAATTTACAAAGATGTAAAATGGAGTCGAGTTAAATAATTGCAAAGGCACTCTGTCCTGCTGTAGCAAATGCCTGGGTAGCTTTTGAATGGAGAAATGGAACTATAAAAACGGTTGAGAATGAAAACTCCTTCCTGGACCTCCATTATCAAACTCATTCTTAAAGCACTTAGCTGCCAAGAGGAAGATAGGTCTAAATGACGTGACAATGATCGTGATAAGCCTCCAGCAGCCTGGATGAAGGGTGGGAAGCATTCTCTGTCACTGATTGCTTGGCAAATCTTTGCTTTCCATTTGTGTCAAGCAGTAAATCTATACTTGCGTATTCTTGAAGTACTGGCTTGTGTACTTGGCTTTAAAAACTCCTCCAGAGCGCATGATTTTGTTGTTTTATATCAGTGAGTACATCAATTGGGTTTTATAGTTCGATTTTTAAAAGAGAGCACTGATTCATTTTTTAAAGTATGCTTTCAAACAAAGAAAATTATTTCCTAATGTCTTCCTATGTCAGTTAATTTTTCCTATTAAATATATTGCTTAACATGTTGCAAAATACTATGAAACATACAACTTGTTTTCCCTTTATTACAATTACTACTATCAGCTACTACAGTTCCTTCAAATACTTTTGTCATCTCAGTAATGCCCTTACTGTCACTTTGGTGGGGACAGAGGGAGGTGTGAGAGGGAAAAGCATACTTTCCTAAAGTAACATAACTGTTGCTTGATCAATATAATATTCCATGTTTACTTAAATCATTCTGTTTTCCCAGGAAGTAATGCATTTGCTGCAACACTGTTCAATGATCTTAAGGATTAATGCTATGTAGTGACAAGTGTTTTTCCTTTTTTGTTTCCTCCTATTTTCAACATCTCTTTTTTATCTTTCATGTATTTACCAAATAAGCTTGACGCAGATGCCTTGTTTAAAAACATTGTACATGAAAAAAAGAGAAAATAAACGAACTAAGGGCTACTTACTGTTTGAACAATGAAGAGGATTGTTCCACAGAGACGAACATATTTGTTAAATCGAAGTCCTAAATACTGTTTCCAAAAAAGGAAAAATGGTTAATATGTAAAACTTCTGGACACTTTTTAAAAACCAGCAGCTTAAGAAGTAAAGGAGTTAGAAATTTAAAGCAACTTCATAACTAATTCGTATTCTGCATTCCTATTTCACTGTTATTTTAAATTACATAGAGAAAAATTGACCCTTGTTTTAGAGTACTGTTCAATGGCTTTCAACACAGAACAGCTCCAACACCCACAGGAAACTCCGTCAAAAGTTTCTCCTTTCTTGCTCCTTTGTAGTCAAACCCTCCTCTCACCCCTAAACCTTGGCAATCACTGACCTGTTCTCCATCCCTACGAGTTTTGCCTTTTGCCGAATGTCATACCAATGGAATTATATTCTGCATTTTTAGAATGAGCAAAGTGTGTCCTCCCCTTTCTCTTGGTATCTACCCAATACATTTCCTTTGATACACTTAGGGAATCAACCCTTTCCCACTTTAGGCAACTGTGGTGGAATTGTCAATCAAGGTGCCCAGCCTCGGCCAAAAAATAGTCACATGACCCAAGTTCAGCCAATCAGCTTCTCTTCTCAATGGGTATTTGAATCTTAGAGGCAAGATATAAAGACAGAAAATGATTGGAGCAGAAGCAGACTGATCCTGACAGGGTGGCCTGAAGAGGCTGCCCTCGCTTCTGTCCTTTTCAAAGTCTGTTTGCTCAGCTTTTCCCCCTATTCTATGAGCTACTCCCATATCCTCACAATAAAAAATTTTAACTTACATCAGCCTAAGTAAGTTTCTGTTCAGAGCCAAGCGTGACATCTGCGATATCTTATAATATACAAGCATACCTCATTTTATTACACTTTGCTTTTTTGTACCTCATTTTATTACACTTTGCTTTTTTGTTCTTCACAGGTACTGCGTTTTTTACAAATTGAAGGTTTCTGGCAACCTTGCATGAAGCAAGTCTATCGGTTCCATTTTCCCAACAGCATTTGCTCACTTCATGTTTCTGTGTCACATTTTGGTAATTCTTGCAATATTTCAAACTTTTCATTATCGTTATATTTGTTATGGTGATCTCTGATCAGTGATTTTTGATGTTACTATTGCAAAAAGATTACGACTTGCTGAAGGCTCAGATGATGGTTAGCACTTTTTAGCAATAAGGTATTTTTAAATTACGGTATGTACATTGTTTTTTCAACATAGAGCTATTGTACACTTAATAGACTACAGCATAGTGTAAACATAACTTTTATATGCACTGGGAAAGCAAAAAATTCATGCAACTCACTTTATTGCAATATTCACTTTATTGTGGTGGTCTGGAACTGAACCTGTAATATCTCCGAGGTATGTCAGTAGTGTGCTTATCTCCAATATTATATATCATAATGTATTACAGAGTTAGAATCCTAGGATTTTAGAGCTGGAAGGAAGCTGGGGTCCAACACATTCTTTAACTTGAATATTATTACTACATATAGAGAGAATTCTAAGGCTGACAGTAGTCTTTTCATATAGCAGAAAAAATGAGGAAGGAAAAACTGACATCAGAGGAAAAGACACCAGATATTTTTGCTTCATAATCACAGCTAACATTTATAGAGTATTTGCTGCATGCCCTGTCCTCCCAACAACTCCATGAGGCAGTTACTATGCATAAGTGCATGTTGGAAACCAGAACACTGGGGCACAGAGAGAATACCAAGGCTGCAACCTAATACTCGTTGGAAACACAATGCAAATCTAGGACCATTTGATGCCAAACTCTGTGCACCTAACCACTCTGTTATTCAAAATAACAAGAAAACTGCCCACGTGTCTAAGATTCATTCAGAGTGAGTGAGTGGCACTGACACATAATAGGGCCTCCTAAAATAACTGATGAGTAAAGAATATACAATGCAGTGTAGTGAGTGCTTTGGGGCAAGAGTTCCAGCCCTTGTTCCAGCCTTACTCTTGACTCCACGAGTTTGGGACACTCTAAATCTCAATTTCCTCCTTTTGAAAATGTGGATCATAGTAATCATTCTTTCCCCGCTTACTTTGCAGGATTTTGGAGACTATCAAATGATGTAAATGGATGGACAAATGTTGTAAACTGTTCACTTAAGAGTTAAGACGTTAAGAAGCTGGTAACCAAATCCATAGGCCTTGAGAATTTGAATCTCAGTGAATTACACGAGTCGAAATCATCCAAGTATATTTTGGAAGACTTTTTAGAAAACCCAAGAAGTGTCTTGAAGCATGGGAACAGAGCTGTGTTATTTCTTCTGAGTTGTTTTAGTAAAACTCTATTAAAAATAAATGTACATGAATTGACAGAGAAGTCTTTGCCTTTTCTAGGTATGTGTATCCATACTGCTGGAGACTAAAGAAAACTGAAGAGGAAAATGTGATGGAGGTAAGAATGTAGCAAGTTGAACAACAACAACAACAACAACAACAAAAATATATATATATATATACATATATATTTTCCCCTCTCACAATACTAACTCAAGACAGAACCAAGAATTCTATCACTAACTCAGTGGCAAATGAAAAAAGTGCACAACCTAAAAGTTGAGAATTATGTTCTATTCTGAGGCCTCACTGAGGACTATAGCCCAGGGAGGCAGCCTCTCAGACAGCTCTGAGGGACTGTTCCAAAGAGGTAAGGGAGGAGCCAGGATATATAGGAGTATTTGCTGGGAAACAAAACAAAACAGAACATGTAGTTGAACATCAAAAGATTACTGCTAATCACAAAGAACTGACATCTCAAGTTAATGATTTTAGTGCTTTTCTGTGTATGGGAAAATGCAAGAGTCTGAGCTTACTGAAATCCTTCCTTTCATATACATCTTATCTACCTAGGGCCAGTATCCTATTTTTCTCCATCCTGGATTCCCCTCAGGGTGAACCATGGGGGGCAGCTGCAGTGGCTGATGGCTTGGTGGCCACAACATCTTTTGTTTACCGAATGGCAGGGGCAGTCTTTGTCCATCTCAGATACTGGGCTGCTAAAGAAATACCTAAAGATCAAGCCACTGATCAGTAGGCTCAGAGAATAGCTCTAGGATTTCTAGACAAAACTACAGAATAACAGTAGGTGTCTATGTTACCAAGCAGGACCCTATGGTACCTTCCCGGGACAGACCCCTGTCCCCACGTCCTCTGCCTGCCTCTTGTTTATAGAAAAGCTGTAGTCTTCCAGGCCTCCTCTGAGTCACAAAAGCCTGGCTCAAGAATTAATGATTGAAAGGGTGTGAGTATGTAGTGACAAAGGAGCAGATGGGCCAGGAGAACTAGTAACAATTCAAACAGTAAATCAGCAATATGGCAGTCACAGAATCTTTAGTTCCTCCCCGAAGTACCAAGATAACAGTATCTGATGCACATTTCCTGAGTTGTTTTACAGATGCTAAAACCTCCGTCAAATGGAAGAAGTTAATTACTTGATGACCATGAGCATGTAGCCCCAGACCTACTGGAGCCTGAGGATTGATAATGTTAACCCCTGTGACACTGCCCTATTACCTCACCACCAATCTATCAGAGAATTTTGCACAAGGTGGTCACATACTCTGCTGCGACTCCCCTCCCTCACCTTGCCTTTAAAAATGCTTCCCTAAAACCCACTGGGGAGTTCAGAATTTTTTTTATCATTAGCTGCCCCAGACTAATAATAAAAGCTGCACTTTCCTCCACCGCAACCTGGTGTCAGTAGATTGGCTTTACTGCGCATGGACGAGCGGACCCAAGTTTGGTTCAGTAACACCTATAGTCAGTTGAGATCTCTCATAGTCCTCAGTACTTCGAATAACTTAGCGACACTAAGATTTCTATTGAATTTTTTTAAAAAAGAGAGAGAGAGAGTCTGGGCAACGTAGTTCAAACACATTGATTTTGCTGAATCCAGAAACATCCTGAAGAAACGGTGAATGCAGTTGGGCTCCTGCATATTTCTTCTCTGTGAATCTGGAAGTTGCTATACACCTATCAGGACTACACCTTGAAGGCAGTGATAAATAGATATCACAAATGCTTCTGCACAGCCAATTGTAGCTAACAATCTGGAACTAGGGAAAGATTTCATACTTGCACAAGAATGCCAGGGTATCTCAATGCTGGACTTCTTATTCTGTATAGTTGATTCCATCTCTCAGCATAAAACAAACAAAATATGCCACAAGAAAGTGTTTTCCATGACCAACTGCCAGGGACATAGCATGTTACCTAACTTCCCTGTCCCCAGTGGCCTGGCATCCGCTAGGCGTGGACACCGTCAGTGTGTCCACAACCCCTTGAGTCCTGCACCACGTCCCTTTTGCCTGCACCATTCTAAGCTCTGCTCAGGGTTATAACACTCACCGGAGCCTTCAGAAGCAGCCAGTATGCACCACTACACAGCCTCTAGGCATGTGTCCATTTTGCTTCAGGCTCTCTTGTGTAGCTTAACTTACTCGGAATCTCTGTCTGCAAAATGGGGCTCTCACAGTATAAGAATTATTTTGAGTATTGAGTCAGATAATGTACGTCAAACAGGCAACCCAGCGCCCAGCCTGTATTAAGCATTCAGTAAACGTTCGCTTTTTGCCATTTTTAGCTGGAACCCTGCTAACTTAGCCTCCACCCCTGCAAACGTGTGGGAAATCTGTTTCTGGTTGAGCTAATGTTGCTGACCCGAAGAGGCACAGGTCAGTGATTATGAGAGGAGCATTCACCTATGGGGACTGAAGTCCTCTTGCCAGGTTCTTCAAACCCTTTCTGGGTTTTGGAGTTGGTTAACTACAGATCAGAGCTCACGGACTCAAAATGCCTACAGATCTCGTCAGGTAAAATACACCAACTGGATCAGCCAGGCGTTCATATATTACCAGGTTGAGATATTTCTTATATCCATTAAGAAATATGTCCTCTGACATCTCCCTCAAAGCAAGAACTCCCTTCAGTCCTTTCCATTTTCCCTTTTGCATTTTTGATAAAGACCTAAATGTAGATAGATTTCTCTACCATAAGAAAGTAACCATGCAGATACAATGAAGAGACCTCAATATAGAAATTAATAGGGAATGAGAGCAACGGCTGTAAACTGGGGTTCCTGTTGCCACAGGGAATGTGAGCCCAGTGTCACTAGTCTTTTAAGTTTCAAAAGAAGTCAGAATCTGGAATTTTATTTGACTTCTCATCATCATTAAATGCTAAATTAAATTTTTTTCAAAACATTATAAGGGTCAACAACAACAAAATAGACCTAAGACTGAGTTTGTCTGGGCTAATCAGTTTGTCACTTTTGAGCAAAACAAAGAAACTCTACCCTGCTCACTTCTGGGGCGATGACTAAACGCTCTCAAACACAAGGACCAGAGTGCAAAGAAGGCCATGCTGCACCAAGGGCACCTCACCCTGCAATGACATCACTAGAGCCCAGGCAGTTTGTCACCAACACTTGTTGTGCCATTGGGGCTCGTCCCCAGCACCAGTTGAACCAGTCTCACTAAGAAACCACCATCCAGTGGCTCTGGGTTGGGGCAAACACTACATGAACTCAAGGACAAGGTGGCTGCTGAGAATGAGGCTCGGGGTCCTTGGATAATGGTCTATTAGAGAGAACACTTCTGCAGGTTTGTCCACGGAGCTCATGGAACTGGGCCCGACCACTCCCCTAAACTTTTATCCTCCCCTGACACTCCCACTCAACAGCTCTTTAAACTCAGCCAAACATTCACACTATCTTTGCAAAGCCCTTTCCGGCAGACAATTTGAGAAAATTTATAACCAGGGGACCTGTGCAACTGGAAAGATGGTTTCCCTTAATCATCTCTCCACAGAGAGAGAAGGCAGAGAAGCTTAAGAACTCTGCAGCCAAATTTCCCTAGTGATCCCAAGGGAACAACCTCTACCACCATCAGCCCAATACTTATGGTCAACATTTATTCAGCACTTACCCTGTGCCAGACACTATTCTAAACGCTGCCCTTGCATCATCTCATTTAATCCCCCCAACAACCAGATGAGGTAGGTGGTATAATTATTCCCATTTTGAGATTAAGAAAGAGGCACAAAAGGTTAAATAAGTCAGCCAAGGTTACCCAGCTAGTAAGCATAGAATCTGGTCTCAAACACGAGATTCAGAACCTTAACCATGTGGGTGCCTGACTCTCTGTGGGAGGCATGTTTGTGGAGACGGAAGGAGGGGAGAGTACCCATAGTTCCTGGAAGAGTGAGTGGACCGAGGACCTGGAATGAGGGGATTCCTTTCAAGGAGGAGGAGCTGAGACTTATCCTTCCCCAAGATAATAAGTTGAAAAATCTTTCCCCTTGACTTGGAATCAAAGATGTTAAAGCAGAAATGGCCTTACCGAGCACTAGTCCAAATAACTCCATTTACTCTGGAGCCTCTCTTTTCCCCTGAGCTCATGAAAGTTAAGTCCCAAGATTTTTTTTCGCCTTTACAGGACACCTCTCCCCAAAAGGGGAGGGCAGAAGAGGTGATGGATATGAACGGGGAGACACTTGGAGGTGGTGGTGAGTCTGCCCCCAGGAAAATCCCTCCAGGAGCCTGAAAAGTACTCCCCTCACCCCATCACCTCTCCCCGGGCCCTCCCTCACCCTGTACCTCGTAGGTGCTGGTAATTTCCAGTTTGTAGAATACCGGGAGGAAGATCTCCGCGCTGAGGACCACCACAAAGAAGTAGGTGATGGCAAAGATGCTGAATATGGCCCCAAAACGGTAGACCTCGGAGGGGGTGCCCAGGACGGTGACAGCCGACATGAAGCTGGCGGTGAGGGACATCGCCACGGGCACGGCGGTCATCCTGCGGCCGCCCATCAAGAAGTCCTTGGAGGTCTTCTGGCCGCGCCCCGCGAAGGCGTAGTAGATGCCGATGACGGCCGAGATGAGTAGCATCCCGGCGAACACTACATAGTCCCACACCACGAAGGTGCCGATGTCCCGCGTTGAGGCCATGGCCGCGCGGTTGCCGGGGCCCTGCGCGCAAACTGGCGGCTCCGCGGCTCGCAGCCGGAGCCGGAGCTTCACCTGCGCGCCCTGCGCTCACTTATTCCCAAACCCCGCGCGGCGGGCGTGGCGCCCTAAGGGGATTAGAGGCGTCTGGCAGGTGTCGGCCCCCGCCGGCACCCAGCGTCTCGCGAAAGGGAAAGAAGGGTACGCTCTGGCAGCAGCCTCTGCGCCCACCGCAATGGGACTTCGGGGACCCCACCCCCAGGTGCCAGGCCAGGGTGGCTCCCCGAGGGCCGCGGACACCTGGGCAGGTGAGAACTTGGAGCTTCCAGCCGCCTCTGGCGAATCCTCAAGGAGCGCTCAGAGAAAATTTTATCAAGTGGCACCCGAGGGAACGCACTATTTAAAGGAGCAGGCGACCTATGGGAGACGTGGGTCAAAGGGCAATTGTCACGCCTTTATTTATTTATTTTTTTGACATCTTTAGTGGAGTATAATTGCTTTACAATGGTGTGTTACTTTCTGCTTTATAACAAAGTGAATCAGCTATACTTACATATATATCCCCATATCTCCTCCCTCTTGCATCTCCCTCCCATCCTCCCTATCCCACCCCTACAAATACCGTATGCTAACACGCCTTTACTTTTAGCTTTCCAGTTCAACAGGCTGGATCCTTACGGGAAGATACACCTGGAATTTTTCAATTGCCTTATGTGATAAATTGATGGGCGATTCAGGTGACAGTGTTCAGTGAGCTGAGGACCCAGTCCTTAGGCACGTAAGCAGTTATAAAGGAGAGGAACAAGTCTGTGCTACTGGTTGCCTGCGCTTTCATTCAACAAACAATTTTGATTCCTAACAGTCTCTCCTACAAATGATAGTTGCTATAATATCAGAAATACCTACTATTTAATGAGCCTTACCATGTGACATATAACACGCTTGGCACCTTGTACATTAACTAGTGTAATACTTACTATTACCCTTGATATAGAAATCATCTCCATTTTTCAAATAAGGAAGCTGGCCGAAACACTTTCCCAAGGAAATGGTAGAGATTAAGATTTTTAATCCAGGTCTGTTACAGAATTTGTTCTCTTAATCACAATGCTATACCTTTGTAGAGTACAAATGTAGACACATGTTAAATGTAGGCACAAATATGTACACCTAAATGAAGATACCTGAAAGCATATGGAAGACAAGATCATTTCCAGTAGTAGCACTCAGTATTTTAAGTGGCTTGCCTTGAAATATTACTAACAACACGAGTCCTGCCTGTAAAGCAATGTGATTCTCAGGTTTTTCTTCTAAAATAGGCCCTCTGGCCAAATATGCCCTGGCATAGGTGTATTTCAAGCCATCCTTGTTCATCTTCATACATCTTTATAATTTACCAGTTGACCCTTGGTAAACAATCCACAGAATGCATTTAGCCCAGCCTAGTATGTGAAGAAAGCTATATCAGACTTTATTTTTTTGTAAACTGACGTTACGTGTATAACACTTTTGAAAGGAAATAAAGAAGGAAATATAAGCTAAATCCAAGTAATTTAATTATTTAAACAATTACATGGTTTGGAATTATGTCCCAACTGTGTGAAATTTACTATGTTTGCACTTATTATGACTCTCTTGGACAGAGACAGTATTTTCTCCTACTGTCCCTGCCTGGAGCTCAAACTCTCACCATGAAACAGCACCATAAAAGTTATAGCATCCACTACATCTGGGGTTCTTCCATCTCCACACAAACTGTAGTGCTTAGCTTTACGACCCCTCCCAAGATTCACTGTGCACTGCCAGTGTACTCTACCCCCATTAGCGTCCTGCCAGAGGATTAAGTGAGATGATATGTTCTCTGGAGATGATGGCCTCTGATTGTATGGAGAGAGAGGCATTTTGGTGGAAAACACCCAGACAACAGAGGGTTGGCTGTCCAGTTCTCTGATAATGGGAGATGTTATGACTTTGAACCCAGCATAGTAGTAGTAGTTGTGGGGAGGACAAGAGGTCTTCCCACCTACTTTTAGGGAGACATTTCCTTTTCAAAATGGACCACGATGCCTGTTTTTAGTCCAGTTAAATGTGACTTCCTAGCAATTCATCCTACATTTTCTGGCCCTTGACCAGCTCTCAGACATCTTTTCCTACCACTTCTTTTCTCCATTTACTCTACTCCAGCCACATTATCTTCTCACTGTTCCTGGAACATGCCAAGCCTGTTTCTGTCTCAGGGCCTTTGCATGTGTTGCATCCTCTGCCTTGAATGCTCTTCTTCAGGATATCACCATGATTCCTACCTTCACTTCATTCAGGTCAAATGTCATCTCCAAAAACCTTCCCTGCCCATTCCATCTATCGCTTTCTACTCCCTTACTTTGTTTTTTTTGTTTGTTTGTTTGTTTTAATATACAAATACAATCTGACATAGTTCTTTGTTTATCTTGTTTGTAGTCTGTCTTCTCCCACTGGAATAGAAGCCCCATGAAGGCAGGGACTTTCTCTCTCTTTTGCTCATCACTATACTCCCTGGGTCTTAAACCTGGTACATGGTAGTTATTTTAAAAAATATTTGTTGAATATGTGAATAGACAAAGGAAGGGATTATTAGGAAATTCTCTCAAATAAATTGACTCAGTCTTGGTTTTTAATGTTGACAATTTCATCTTTTTTCTGTGTTTCATAGACATTTTGGAGGAAAAATGAGAGAAGCTACATCAGGAACTACTTTTTATTTTAAAGCTACATTTAGACCTACAGCAGTTGTCTTTAATTTATCGTTATGTGTTCTTTACCCATTTTATCAATTAATATTGCATTTGGCTGAGAACGACAGGAACCAAAATAACGATGGTGTAAGCAAGATAAATGTTTACTTCTCTTTCACACTTAAAGATGTCCAAAGATAAGTAGCTGAGGATTGAGGTGGGGAGAGGGGTGAGGCCACATGAAATGATTTGGGATCCAAACTCCTCTCTTACAGTTCTACCATCCTCAGATTTGATTTCCATCTCAGCAAGAGGAAGGAAAGGGCTGCTTAGGGTATGTCCACATCCTTCAAGGACATTTCCCATCACTTTTATGTGACAGTTCCACTTATATCTCATTGAATAGAACTCAGTCACATGGTCACATCTAGTTGCCAGAGAGACTGGGAAATGAAGTCTTTGTGCTAAGGGGCCACGGGCCAAACTAAATTTGGGGGCCCTACTTCTAAAGAAGAAGAGGAGAATAGACACTGGGGGATGACCAGCAGTCTCTGCCACATCTAACTTAACCACAACCTTCACCAAACAAACTTCTTTCTCAGAGTTTCCCAGGAATTTTTACCATTTCCCCATGGGTCATCCTTAGCTGACAAAGTTAGAAGTCCTCAGGTTTAAAAACACAAATCAACTGTGCCAATGACTAGCTCCTACCTTACCCTTCTCTACTTAAAGTTGATAGTCTCTGGTTTTTCCTCTTCTTTTCAAAAACAGCTATTCTCTCCTCAAGAAACCACTCAGAAGACCCCTAACACTAGGGCCACACAGAAGCAGACAGGAGCGCGAGTGAAGTGGCTGACTCAGAATGGGGGACACAGAGGGACACTGCGGTGCCCGGTCACAGCAGGCTACCCCTTACTCAGTTGCTCACAGCCCTTGAAGAAAGCATTTCTCAAGTGCATTTTGACGTGTGATCTGCTGGTTTTATAATCAACGTGCATTGATTTTAGGAACACATTTAGTACACAGGATGTTGTAAAGTCAACGCTCATTAAGATTAGGTACAGGCACTATCCCCAACTGTCTTGTTATACAGACTACATTCTTTTAAGGAAGAGTCATGGCTGCAGTAGGAAACACTTCCCGTGATACACAGAATGTTGCGATGACATCTGTTGTAATGGAATTATATTTGTGTCAGACACTTGGTGAAGGAAGGACAGGATTTCAAGCTCACAGAAGTTCTAAATACAAGGCTATGATAAAGATTGGTTTGGGGGACTTCCCTGGTGGTACAGTGGTTAAGAATCTGCCTGCCAATGCAGGGGACACGGGTTCGAGCCCTGGTCCGGGAAGATCCCACATGCCGCGGAGCAACTAAGCCCATGCACCACAACTATTGAGCCTGCGCTCTAGAGCCCACGAGCCGCAACTACTGAGCCTGCGTGCTGCAACTGCTGAAGCCCGCATGCCTAGAGCCCGGGCTCCACAACAAAGAGAAGCCACTGCAATGAGAAGCCCATACACCGCAACGAAGAGTAGCCCCTGCTCGCTGCAACTAGAGAAAGCCTGCGCGTAGCAACGAAGACCCAATGCAGCCAAAAAATAAATTAATTAATTAAAAAATAAAAGATTGGTTTGGTAACAAATAATATTTAAAATTATTAACAAATCAGCAGTTAAGAAAGTTACATGAGTTGCCTTCAAGTTTAAAACATCATTGGCTTGTTGCCTAAAAGTTACTTTAGTTTATAAACCAGATCCCTCCCTAAATAAGGTAAATAATATTAGCTATAGGGTAGAAGGTCTCACTTTTTTTGTTTCTCTCCAGAGCTTTCCTACTGAGTTCACTTTTATCCCTCTCACTAATCAGTGTACTTATAAACATATAAAAATATGTAATAAGCTTATTCATGCAATGCCTTCTAACTGCACAGTTCATTCAGGTTTTAGAAGTATATTCACATTTAATATTTTGTGAAAAATAGCAATTTAAACCACAATAGGTTTATATTACACCTTTTTCCCAGTCCCATTTATGGTATGTTTTTAAAATTTGGCAAAATAAACTTTTCCCCCAGAAAAGTAATCGGTGGCCCTGCAAATTGGTGGCCTGTTACATCTGAAGGCCCTAGATATAGATGGCCAACAGAGCCAAACAGGTTTCCTTGGAGTGAAATAATGTTTGGTATTCCTATTACTCACCTCACACTGCTGGGAACATGTTTATTTACCATTTATCCTGAAACAAGGAAATAAGAAATTTATATTGAAAATTACAGCATTGCATTATTAGTTGCTTCACACATCTTTTTGTCTTCTGCAGAAATATAGGAGTTTTTCTGAATGGCCTCTTTAATTTTTTTTTTAAAGCAGAGTAGCTAGGGAGGTCAATGGGAACAGACTGACACTTGCTGGTAATTATGCTCAAGTGGAAAAAGGACCTAGAATGCGCTGACATGGGTCATAGCTCATGCGAGGAACTCAAACCTTCACAAGAAGACAACCATCCCCACTCACCTTGGCACATGCCTCCCCCCTAGTTTTCTCTCCCATCTATGGTTCTTTATAAATGCTCTCACCCCCACCTCCTCCTGGGTGAGATGGGTGATAGAGTCTCACCCATCATTAAAGGTGGACTCAATTTTCGACATTCTTCATGAAATATTTCACTATTCCTAACCCTACCAGCCCACAACCAGATGTACTCTCTCCCTGCCTTGAGCGCTTTTACCATGTTTGTACTGCATTTTTGGCCTTCATACTGGTATGGTCTTGTAGTCGTTTTAATCAAGGCTGTTAAAGCAGGATAATCTCAAAGATTCCATGAGTCCAAAAGCAGGAACTAGAAAGCCACTCTACATACCTGCTTCATTTTCCCCTCTCTCTCCAGATGGGTTTTCTCTGCACTGCCACAGTTATAGGGCCAGAAATGTCCAAGCCAGTGCTTATATGCCCTTAATTCAGTAAACAACAGAGGTCGATTAGCACCTTTGAATTTTAATTGTCAATCCCTTGGAGAGGAAATCTGATTGGTACAGCTTGGGTCCCATGTCTCTGGACCCCAATCCCATCAGCAGTGGCTGCACAGATTCACCCTGAGAGTGGGGAAGGGGGACTAGTTTCCCATGTGGGAGGTGGTGAGCTGGTGAGATGCTCTGAAAGGTGCCTCCTCTATCAGACATCTATGCCATTTTGTTATCTCCTGTGAGAGTAAAATAAGCTCCTTGGGAAAAGGGACTGGGCTTGCTCATCGTCATAAATCCCCAGAACCCAGCACTGTTTGTTGCCTAAAAAAATGCTAAACATGCTGTTGTATGGACCCTACTTTACCGTGCTTGTTGGCATTAAGATTTTTGCCTGCTTTCAAGATGGAGGAAGAAGCCAGGAGCCAAGGAATACAGGCTGCCCCTAGGAGCTGGAAAGGGCAAGAAAACAGGTTCTCTGGATAAAGAGGAGCAGCTGTAACAACACCCTGATTTTAACCCAGTAAGACCCATGTCAGACTTCTGACCTGTAGACCTGTAAGATAATAAATGTTTGTTCTTCTAAGCCACTCAAAAAAAAAAAAAAAAAAAAAGAATTTCCCAAGAATTTCTAAAAATGAAGTTTGGAAACCTGAGAGTGATCTAATTGGATCTTGGATCTTGAAATCATCATACCAAGTTATTTTTCTTGCTGACAGATTTGCAACAGATATAACAAGATTTCATTTAACTTCTATTAAACCTAGGTGCAGTAAACGTATTATACTTAATGTTGATGACTCTAAAGACAGATCTATATCAATTAGATCAACAAACTTAAACTAACCTTAATATCAGGTATTAACTTAATAGAGCATTTACCTGGTCATGTGAACTTGAAACTCATTTTGTCTAGCTTCTTTTATATTTACTTTGTAAGCACTTAAAGTCAATTAAATAGAGCCCTTTATAAATTCAATTTTGATAATACTTTCCAAAGGCAGAGATATCTCATATGTATAATGTGTACACAGACATATAAACAAACAATACTAGAGATCTCATAGCGTCACTTAAAAAAACTCAGTTATGAATGGGGTATTACAATACAAACTTACTAGCTTACAAAGAACAGTTGGAATACATTAAAGTTGCTTGCACAGATGACTAAGGCTTTACCATTTGTTCTTGATGATCCCTTATGAAGCTTATGAATTAAAGTTTGGCTGAGGGAGCATTCCTAGCAGTTTTGAGGGTTGTTTTTTTTTTTTTAATGTTATTCCTGCATCCCTTTTTTTCTTCAGTTCCAAGCAATATAGTTTGATTAGATAAGCTCCAGAGATCCCAGGTAGATCATTTACATCTCAAAGGCACAGGAAGAGAAATGCAAATTCCTCCTTTAACTACTTATACAAAACCTAGCCATCTTGGGCTATTTTCAGGGAACTTTCTTTTTTTTTCCAGTTCCCAAATATCCACTTCAGTTTAAACAAACAAATAACAGTAATAGACAATAATACATATCATCTGCTCACATTCGTATGCCCCACTTTCAGCAAAACCAGGAAGAGAAAAAGGGATTTGAACTCAGGTACCGAGACACTCATTCACATACACACACACCCTCCCAAGATAAAAGAAATTGCAAAAGACCAACTTTGATGTAATAGCCGAGCCGTTAGGGGCCTTTGCTCTCCAGATCTCAGAGAGTATTGAGGCATTTTTTTTCATTTAGGGAGCATAGCTAAAGATCTCCTAGTTTTGCAAATATACCCCAGGGGGCTGTAAGATGGAACAGAGCTCTGATCATCCATACTTAATTATTCACGGCCGGTGTTATCAAATATCAAGCAAACAGCAATTCAAATCGGTCTCTCAGGGTCACAGTTCCCTAGCCCCAAAAGGAAGATTCCCAACCTATGCCCCATCAGTCCAAGAGGGGAGAACCCCAACCAATGCCCCATCGGAGATGCAGCTGAATGAATGACCAAGGCTAGTTCAAAAGGGAAAATCCCAACCAATGCTCTGCCTCAGGTGAAACTAATGCAACAGGGAAGGATACCCTGGTGTCATCACACACGAACCCCATTATTCTCCAGGGACGTCTCAACTGGTCAATGCAAGTACTAACACACAAACATATGGTCCCACAAACAAAGGATCAGACGAGGCGTGGTCCAGAAATTACACTTCCATTCCCAGACGGAGGCTCCAGAGCAGCCTGCCTCCTGAAAGAGAATGGACCAGGAGTGGCTCACCCCAAAATGATACACACAAAAACAAAAACAACTAAGCTACGGTCACAACGACAGAAAATCTGAGGAGGTAGAGTCTAAAATTCCGCTTCCACTCCCAGACGGAGGCCTCCAAACAGATTGGCCCCAACTCTCAAAAGAAAGTGGACCCAGTGGCTCACTTCCCGCAAGGGAAGCAGCCCAGATGCAGTGAAGAGAACTCCCAGCCTGCACAAGCTGGAGTGACTCACCCAACGACACCGAATGTGGACCGCGGCTCCAGACGTTTCTCGGGTCCAAACAGCCTCGTGCCATGGGCGGCCGGCGCCTGTTGGGGACAGTGCCTCCAAGATTTCCTGAGCGAAATGGGCTCTGGCAGCTGCTGGAGGCTCAGGGAAGGGGCTGCCCCCTGCTGGGGTCGACCTGCCATGGGCACAGACTCCTCGGCTGGCTTCGCCAAAATTGTTAGCGCAAGTTTATGTGCCCGACGCACAGTGAGGTCAAACAAACCGAAACGTTGGAGTTTGGAGCAAAGAAAGGTTTATTGCAGGGCCAAGCAAGGAGACGGGTAGCTCATGCCCTAAAAAGCCCCGAGCTCCCTGAAGGGTTTCAGCAAAGCATTTTTAAAAGCCAGGTGGGAGGGAGGGGCGTCACAGGGTATGTGATCAGCTCATGCACAATTCTCTGATTAGCTGATGGTGAGGGAGCAGGGTGGTATCACAGGGGTTCACATTATCAGTCCTCAGGCTCCAGGAGGCCTGGGCCTATGTGCTTACGGTCATCAAGTAGTTAACATCTTCCATTTGGTGAGGGGGGTTTCACATCTGTAAAACAACTTAGGAAATGTGCATCAAATATCGTTATCTAGGTACTTTGGAGAGGAGCTAAAGCAGAGGATATGGGGGAAAGGCCTGTCCTGGGAAGGCCCCACAGTGTCCTGCTCGGTTACACTTCCACCTAGGAACACTGAGTAAAGTTCGGAATTTAAAGCAGTACAAGAGTCAGTGTTGTCGACTGAAAAAAAATGCACAACCTGAAAGTTGAGAATTATGTTTTATTCAGTGGACATACTGAGGACTTAAGCCTGGGAGATAGTCTCTCAGATAGCTCTGAGGAACTGCTCTGAAGAGGTAAGGGAGGAACCAGGATATATAGGAGTCTTTGCAACAAAAACCAAGTAGTCAGAACATCAAAAGATTACTGTTAATTAAAGAAAACCAGACATCCCAAGTTAATGCATTTAGCGCTTTTCTATATATGGGAAGATGCAAGAGTCTGGGCTTACTGAAATCACTCCTTTGGTATGCACCTTAACTATCTAGGGCCAGTATCATGTTTTACTCCATCCTGAATCCCCTCAGGGTGCACAGTTGGGGGTGGCTTCAGTGACAGATGACTTACAACATCCTTTGTTTACTGATGTGGCAGGTGACATTGATCATCCACAGGGTCACCACAGGGCTTGAGTTGGGAGAGGTGTAAATGACTCAGAACTACTCCCAAAGGTCTTCTTTTATTTTGTTTCTTATCTGAGTCTCACTCTAACCAACTCAGTGTAATCAATCCTGAGTTGCAGTATTAGGTACTTTATTAAGTAATGGGATCAACCAGCTCAATAAATTTAGTAGGAGGAGCTTCATCTGTTGCCCTAGTGTACTTCCTGTTAGGGAATGAGGGCTATGAAACTCCTTATGTTTCTGTTTTTAGCAGAACTGCTACGGTGGCTCAGTAAGGCCAACTTTTGTGCTATCACAGCCCACATCCTTAGCCTGGTTTTCTGGCACAGATATTTCCTTTCTTTTGCTGCTTGACTTCTGTTGTTTTCCCCAGATTTCAATCTTTTTTGCCTATGTATCTTTTATTGCAAGCAATCTCAACTCCTCTTTTGGATATAGAAGGTTAAACACAAAGAAGGAACAATGTCTAATAAAATATGCTGATTGCACATACTCCACTACTTCCTGAAACAGCACTAAGATGACTAAAATGGCATCAAAGGAATTTTAAAAAAAAACAAAGAGAAGGTGAGAAGATATGACTGCCAATGAAAGATTCAGGACAATTTTGGAAGAATGAATGCAGATAAACAAGTGGAAATTGACTTGGGTTTTAGCTTTCTTCACCTATTAAATACCTTAAGGGAAGGAGGCCAACAAGAACAAAACAGATTGTAGCACAGTACCCCCCAGGAAGAGTCAGAAACAGAGGTGCCGTATACCTTTAAAGGTAAGGATGGGAGGTAGAATGAAAAACTAGAAGGCTTTCCTGGGCAGCCAGGGAACTCCCTCTCCATTTTCTTGTCAGAAAACTAAAAATACCCTTCCTGGAAAGGTTAAACTAAAGAACCTCTGGCTGAGGAACCAGTCACAGCTAAGGCCTGGAGTGAGGTGTTTTCCTAGAAAACAGGGATTAGAGAATGTTTGCCTAAAGAATGATGAGACACCCTCCCCATCCTTTCCACTATTTGGATCCCAGCATGCTGACTGCCAGATGTTTATACTCTCTCAGGCAGGACTGGAGAGGATTCCTTTCTGGAGAAAACAAACAGCTCAAGAGAACACTGGCATTTAGGGGTTCTATAAAAAGACAGGACCCTCACATGATCGTCCTAAAGTGAGACCCTTTCATCCACAAGCCCAGCCTCCACACAGTTTCTGATTAGCTTGTGGTGCCTCTCTCCTTCATTGAATGAACAGCCGGGGATCACTATCCGTTTGGGAAAACCTTTCACGTAAAAGACAGAGACCAAAACAAACTGGGAATGAAACATTAAGAAAACAGTGTCACTGCAGAAAGTAGAGAAAAACCTTTAAAAAAAAAAAAAAAAAAAGCTAGAGTTATCATTTCCTGAGAAAACAAGGAAAATTCCATATTTATGAAATGTGAAGAGTTTGCTGTTAAAATGTCGCATTTAGGGAATAAGAAGGAGCTCCTGGAAATTAAAAAATAAGGAACAGAAATGAACAATTAGTGGAAGAGTTAAAAGGTAAAGCTGAGAAAACCGTTTATAAAGCAGAACAAAAAATACAGAGAGATGAAAAAAAGAAGCTAAAAGAAAAGAAATTTAGAGGTTCAATCCTGGAAGTCTAAAACACAATTATAGGAATTCTAGAGAGAGAATGGAGAGAACGAAACTTTCAAAGGAAAATACAAGAAAATTTCTAAAAATCTTAAGAACGTGATTCTTCAGGTCGAAAGTTCTCACTGTGCGTAGACAGTGAATTTAAAAAGACCCACTTTGAGACCCAACATTGTGAAACACCAGAACCACATAGAGAGACAATCCTAAATGCTTCCAGAGAGAAAAAAAAAGTCACATAAAAAGATCAGATATCAGGATGGCATGAGGTTTCTCAACAGCAACATTGAAAGCTAGAGGACAATAAAATAATACCCTCACAGTTCTTTTAGGAAAACTATTTCCAACCTAAAATTCTAGAGCAAATCAAACTGTCAAATCAAGAGTGAGAGGAGAAAGATGTTTTCAAATAGGCAAGGCCTCAAAAGTGTTATTCCCTACACACATTCTCCAGAAGTTTCTCATGAAGCTTCTGGAGAATGCGCTCCACAAAAAGAGGGAGAAAATGCAGAAAGGATGACGGGAAACAGCAGTTGGAGGATGAGTAAGCAGCTAGTCCCGATGGGAGCAGGAGGTCAGAAGGCTCCACGTGGAACAACTACAAGAAATAAAAACGGAGCGAACAGATTGCCTTACAGATTTGGCCTACAGATTTGGCCTTCACGAGAGAAGAGTTTCAGAAATCCTTTCAAAAAGCATGGTGATAAAGTGATGGCAAGTACATGCAAAACAAAGCAAAATAGTTCCCACTATACATGTTAGGTTTGCACAGCCACCACATTGACAAAAACTAAAGTCAAATGATATGAAGCGTTGGCGAGAATGTGAAGCACTGGGAACTTGCATATAACGTTGGTAGAAGCACTTTGGAAAATGATGGGTGATAGAAAGATGAAGATATCCATGTACTGTGACCCAGAATGGTCACTCCCTGCTGTGTACCAAATGAAACTTGTGTACACGTGCACTGAGTATGTACAAGAATGTCCACAGCCATGAGATGCACTCCAAACTGGAAACAACCCAAAAGCACAGTCACAGAAATACGGATAAATAGTCTGGGACATACTCATCCAGTCAAAATGGATGTGAACAATGACATGAGTGAATTTTACAGAGTTGAGTAAAAGAAGCCAAACACAAAAGAATATTCACTTTTCACTCCATTTATATAAAATTCCAAAACAGATCAAACTAAACTGAGTTGTTTCACAATGGAGACTTGGGTGGTAAAACCATAAAGAAAAAGAAGGAAGCTATAATAGTCAGAGGCAGACTAGTGTTACCTCTGGGGAGACGTAGCTAGTTGCCATCAGGGAGGGACACCTGGAGGGCTTTTAGGGTGCTAGCAAGGCTTTATTTCTTGACTTGGGTATCGGTTAATGACTGTTCACTTTATAATTATTCATTAAGCTCTATGCAAATATTTTACAATTTAAAAGAAAACTACTTTTTAAGCAGCATGGCAGACTGAACACATATATTTATCTTTTGTTTCCTCCCAAACCTCACTAAAATTGACTGTAGTGGGATAAAAATAGCATAAACCATAAAAGATAGAGTGAAAGACAAAAGAACTAGGATAAAATTTTGGAAGCTGGAAAGCAGATGAATAACTAGAAACCTACTTAAAGAACCAGAGGAAGCTAAAATTCAAGCCAGCAGTATAGAGGGCCCAGAAGTAGGCTTATTTATGCCTCAGAGGCCACCAAAGGATTAGGATTTGGAGGTAACAATAACTCTTAAAGAGGGAGAAGTTGATGGTGAGGAGTCTGAAAACAACTGGTGGAAATGTGTACATAAGGAAATTTTAATCCCAATTCCTTGCCTTCCCTCCCGCCCCCACAGGGGGCAACTGCCCCTTCCCCACCCCAGCAGAAAACTGAAGTTTCACTCGCGGAAGAGGTTAACCCAGAGAGACTGTGGACAGAGGTCACTGGGGACAACTGTGGCTGGGCTTCTATACTGAAGACTGGGAGATTGAGGGAGTATCTACATACTCACAAAAAGAGATCCCCTGCTTCCTTCCCCGAGTCATCTCATTCCCAAACTCTTCCCCAAGAGTGTAAATCTCCATCAATATGTCTCAATACATCGTGTAATCACTGTGGACTTACTGATCTCCAGACCTGCTGCACACTTGTTGCCCAGGAATCTCAGTTTAATCAGACTCCAGGGACTTCCCCAGTCTTTATCCTGTTGGTCTCTTATTACCTGAATCTCAGGTTTCTTTTTTGGTATACTCCCTTTTCTGGGTTGCGCACACTACCCAGAAGCCTCCTGAGAAAGAGTCCACGGGGGGTAATTCTTTTGAGAGCCAGCATGCCTGAAAAACCCTTTAGTCTCCCCTCATACTTGATGAATCGTTGGGCGGAGGCTTGTCAATTATCCGGCTTTTTTATGGGGTGTTCCGGCTGGGTTAATTAGGCAAACCCCACATACCAGTATCATTAATGGCTCCTCCTTCTCCTTCCTGCTCTTCCTCCTTTTCCCCTCCTCCCTTTCCTCCTCCTCTTTCTCCTCCTTCTTGCCTGATGCATTCTCAAGAGCAAGAACTCTGTGATTCACTTACCTCTGTATGTCTGGTGCCTAGTACCATACCTGATACCCAACAGACATTTAATTTGAATTCAAATTAACAAATTAACATTGAAGTCAAATGAACTTTATTCCTCTACCTGGTCCCTTAGCCTTAAATGCCATATGTATGCTGATCATTCAGCCCTGGCTTCTCCCCTGAACTTCAGATTCTTTACATCCAATGACCACACATCTCCAGTTGGAGGTCTAATAGGTCCCAGATATTCCTGTCTCAGTTGATCACAACACCACCTACCCAGTTGCTCAGGTCAAAACCTTGTCGTCACAAGAGGTCTTGTGTGCAGCATTTAGGAATCTTGACCCTGAATCCAGAATGCCAGGGGTCAAAGCTCAGCTCCACCATTTCCTACTGGGTCACTCTTACACAAACCACTGAACCCCTCTCTGCCTCAATTTTTCTCATCTGAAAATGAAGACAATAATAGTGCCTACTTATGGGACTGTTGTAAGGATGATGTGAGTGATGTATGTTAAAGCATTTAGAATCTGGCATAGAGAAGGCACTAGAAAGACATTAAGTATTATTGCAGTTGTGATTAATATATGTAAAGCATAGAAACAAGGCCTGGCACAGAGCATGCATTAGGTAACTGTTAGCTGTTGCTATTCTTAATAGTACTGATTCCTCTTTTTCTCTGATAGGTCACATTCAACTCAAAGCAAATCCTGTTGGCTGTATATTCAAAATACAACTAAAATATTCAATATAACTACTTCTCTCTGTCTGAATCACTGTAACCCTGATCCAACCTACCTCCTTCTCTCAGTTGAATCCCACGATATTCTCCTAATTTATCTCTCTGACCTATAGTCTATTTTTCACATATGAATCTGTTTGTGTCACTCCTTGCTCAAAATCTTCCACTGACTTAACAAAGTACTCAGGTCTTGAGCACAGCCAGCAAGGCCCTCCCTAACCTAGCACCTGGACACCATTAGCTCCTACCACCTTGCCTCCCTTACTGGGCTCCCTCACACCAGCCTCCTTGCCATTCTTTGAGCACATCCAGCAAGCTCTGCCACATGGCCTTTGCACTTACTTTTTCCTTCCCAGCATGGTCTTTTCCTAGATAGTCCCATGGCTCACTCTCTCATGTCATTCACAGCTGTGCTGAAATGTCACCTCTGACCAGTCAGACCTCCTTTCTCTGATTATTCTATATAAGATGTGACCCTCCTCACCCCATCCCTACACCTCATCATCCCCTATCCTCTTTTATCTGGAGATGATATGTATATACATATATGTACACTTTTCCCCCATCACATCACTACCTGCCATTATACTGGTTAGGCCCTGGAGAGAACTGTGTTGTAGGGGTAGGTGGTGTTACAAGAACTAGACTTAATCAGTTTGGGTTTTTTTTTAACATCTTTATTGGAGTATAATTGCTTTACGATGTTGTGTTACTTTCTGCTGTATAACAAAGTGAATCAGCTATACATATACATATATCCCCAGATCTCCTCCCTCTTGCGTCTCCCTCCCACCCTCCCTATCCCACCCTTCTAGGTGGTCACAATGCACCGAGCTGATCTCCCTGTGCTATGCAGCTGCTTCCCACTAACTATTTATTTTACATTTGGTAGTGTATATATGTCCATGCCACTCTCTCACCTCGTCCCAGCTTATCCTTCCCCCTCCTGGTGTCCTCAGGTCCATTCTCTATGTCTGCGTCTTTATTCCTGCCCTGCCCCTAGGGTCTTCATAACCATTTTTTTTTTCTTAGATTCCATATTTATGTGTAAGCATACGGTATTCGTTTTTCTCTTTCTGACTTAACTTCACTCTGTATGACAGACTCTAGGTCCATCCACCTCATAACAAATAACTCAATTTCGGTTTTTTTTATGGCTGACTAATATTCCATTGTATGTATGTGCCACATCTTCTTTATCCATTCATCCGTCGATGGACACTTAGGTTGCTTCCATTCCTGGCTATTGTAAATAGAGCTGCAATGAACATTGTGGTACATGACTCTTTTTGAATTATGGTTTTCTCAGGTTATATGCCCAGTAGTGGGATTGCTGGGTCAAATGGTAGTTCTATTTTTAGTTTTTTAAGGAACCTCCATACTGTTCTCCATAGTGGCTGTATCAATTTACATTCCCACCAACAGTGCAAGAGGATTCCCTTTTCTCCACACCCTCTCCAGCATTTATTGTCTGTAGATTTTTTGATGATGGCCATTCTGACTGGTGTGAGGTGATACTTCATTGTAGTTTTGATTTGCATTTCTCTAATGATTAGTGATGTTGAGCATTCTTTCATGTGTTTGTTGGCAATCTGTGTATCTTCTATGGAGAACTGTCTATTTAGGACTTCTGCCCATTTTTGGATTGTGTTGTTTGTGTTTTTGATATTGAGCTGCATCAGCTTCTTGTACTTTTTGGAGATTAATCCTTTCTCTGTTGCTTCGTTTGCAAATATTTTCTCCCATTCTGAGGGTTGTCTTTTTGTCTTCTTTATGGTTTCCCTTGCTATGCAAAAGATTTTAAGTTTCATTAGGTCCCATTAGTTTAGTTTAGTTTTTTATTTCCATTTCTCTAGAAGGTGGGTCAAAAAGGATCTTGCTGTGATTTATGTCATAGAGTGTTCTGCCTATGTTTTCCTCTAAGAGTTTTATAGTGTCTGGCCTTACCTTTAGGTCTTTAATCCATTTTGAGTTTATTTTTGTGTATGGTGTTAGGGAGTGTTCTAATTTCATTCTTTTACATATAGCTGCCCAGTTTTCCCAGCACCACTTATTGAAGAGAGGCTGTCTTTTCTCCATTGTATATTCTTGCCTCCTTTATCAAGGATAAGGTGACCATAGTTGTATGGGTTTATCTCCGGGCTTCCTATCCTGTTCCATTGATCTATATTTCTGTTTTTATGCCAGTACCATACTGTCTTGATTACTGTAGCTTTGTAGTATAGTTTGAAGTCAGGGAGCCTGACTCCTGCAGCTCTGTTTTTCTTTCTCAAGATTGCTTTGGCTATTTGGGGTCTTTTGTGTTTCCATACAAATTGTGAGATTTTTTGCTCTAGTTCAGTGAAAAATGCCATTGGTAGTTTGATAGGGATTTCACTGAATCTGTACATTGCTTTGGGTAGTAAAGTCATTTTCACAATGTTGATTCTTCCAATCCAAGAACATGGTATATCTCTCCTTCTGTTTGGATCATCTTTAATGTCTTTCATCAGGGTCTTATAGTTTTCTGCATACAGGTCTTTTGTCTCCTTAGGTAGGTTTATGCCTAGGTATTTTATTCTTTTTGTTGCAATGGTAAATGGGAATGTTTCCTTAATTTCTCTTTCAGATTTTCATTATTAGTGTATAGGAATGCAAGAGATTTCTGTGCATTAATTTTGTATCCTGCTACTTAACCAAATTCATTGATTAGCTCTAGTAGTTTTCTGGTAGCATCTTTAGCATTCTCTATGTATAGTGTCAGGTCATCTGCAAACAGTTACAGTTTTACTTATTTTCTGATTTGGATTCCTGTTATTTCTTTTTCTTCTCTGATTGCTGTGGCTAAAACTTCCAAAAGTATGTTGAATAATAGTGGTGAGAGTGGGCAACCTTGTCTTGTTCCTGATCTTAGTGGAAATGGTTTCAGTGTTTCACCATTGAGAACGATGCTGGCTGTGGGTTTGTCATATAAGGCCTTTATTATGTTGAATTAAGTTCCCTCTATGCCTACTTTCTGGAGGGTTTTTATCATAAATGGGTATTAAGTTTTGTCGAAAGCTTTATCTGTATCAATTGAGATGATCATATGGTTTTTATTCTTCAATTTGTTAACATGGTGTATCACATTGATTGATTTGCATATATTGAAGAATCTTTGCATTCCTGGGATAAACCCCACTTGATCATGGTGTATGATCCTTTTAATGTGCTGTTGGATTCTGTTTGCTAGTATTTTACTGAGGATTTTTGCATCTATGTTTATCAGTGATATTGGCCTGTAGTTTTTTTTTGTGACATCTTTGTCTGGTTTTGGTATCAGGGTGATGGTGGCCTCGTAGAATGAGTTTCGGAGTGTTCCTCCCTCTGCTATATTTTGGAAGAGTTTGAGAAGGATAGGTGTTAGCTCTTCTGTAAATTTTTGATAGAATTCACTTGTGAAGCCATCTGGTCCTGGGCTTTTGTTTGTTGGAAGATTTTTCATCACAGTTTCCATTTCAGTGCTTGTGATTGGTCTGTTTATATTTTCTGTTTCTTCCTGGTTCAGTCTTGGAAGGTTGTGCTTTTCTAAGAATTTGTCCATTTCTTCCACGTTGTCCATTTTATTGGCATATAATTGCCTGTAGTAATCTCTCATGATCCTTTTTATTTCTGCAGTGTCAGTTGTTACTTCCCGTTTTTCATTTCTAATTCTGTTGATTTGAGTCTTCTCCATTTTTTTCTTGATGAGTCTGGCTAATGGTTTATCAATTTTGTTTATCTTCTCAAAGAACCAGCTTTTAGTTTTACTTATCTTTGCTATCATTTCCTTCATCTCTTTTTCATTTATTTCTGATCTCATCTTTATGATTTCCTTCCTTCTGCTAACTTTGGGGTTTTTTTGTTCTTCTTTCTTTAATTGCTTTAGGTGTTAGGTTAGGTTGTTTATTTGAGATGTTTCTTCTTTCTTAAGGTAGGATTGTATTGCTATGAACTTCCCTCTTCCCTGTGCATCCCACAGGTTCTGGGTCGTCGTGTTTTCATTGTCATTTGTTTCTAGGCATTTTTTGATTTCCTCAGTGATCTCTTGGTTATTTAGTAACATATTGTTTAGCCTCCATGTGTTTGTATTTTTTAAAGATTTTTTCCTGTAATTGATATCTAGTCTCATAGCATTGTCATCGGAAAAGATACTTAATACGATTTCTTAAATTTACCAAGGCTTGATTTGTGACCCAAGATACGATCTATCCTGGAGAATGTTCCATGAGCACTTGAGAAGAAAGTGTAGTTTTTGGATGGAATGTCCTATAAATATCAATTAAGTCCATCTTGTTTAATGTATCATTTAAAGCTTGTGTTTCCTTATTTATTTTCATTTTGGACGAAATGTCCATTGGTGAAAGTGGGGGGTTACAGTCCCCTACTATGATTGTGTTACTGTCGATTTCTCCTTTTATGGCTGTTAGCATTTGCCTTAAGTATTGACATGCTCCTATGTTGGGTGCATAAATATTTACAACTGTTAAATCTTCTTCTTGGATTGATCCCTTGATCATTATGTAGGGTCCTTCTTTGTCTCTTGTAATAGTCTTTATTTTAAAGTCTATTTTGTCTGATATGAGAATTGCTACTCCAGCTTTCTTTTGATTTCCATTTGCATGGAATATGTTTTTCCATCTCCTCACTTTCAGTCTGTATGTGTCCCTAGGTCTGAAGTGGGTCTCTTGTAGACAGCATATATATGGGTCTTATTTTCGTATCCATTCAGTGAGTCTGTGTCTTTTGGTTGGAGCATTTAATCCATTGACGTTTAAGATAATTATCGATATGTATGTTCCTATTACCATTTTCTTAATTGTTATGGGTTTGTTTTTGTAGGTCATTTTCTTCTCTTGTGTTTCCTGCCTAGAGAAGTTCCTTTAGCATTTGTTGTAAAGCTGGCTTGGTGGTTTTGAATTCTCATAGCTTTTGCTTGTCTGGAAAGGTTTTAATTTCTCCATCAAATCTGAATGAGACCCTTACTGGGTAGAGAAATCATGGTTGTAGGTTTTTCCTTTTCATCACTTTAAATATGTCCTGCTACTCCCTTCTGGCTTGCAGAGTTTCTGCTGAAAGATCTGCTGCTAACCTTATGGGGATTCTCTTGTATGTTATTTGTTGCTTTTCCCTTGCTGCTTTTAATATTTTTCTTTGTACTTAATTTTTTATAGTTTGATTAATATGTGTCTTGCGTGTTTCTCCTTGGATTTATCCTGTATGGGACTCTCTGCACTTCCTGGACTTGATTGACTATTTCCTTTCCCATATTAGGGACGTCTTCAACTATCTCTTCAAGTATTTTCTCAGTCCTTTTTTTTTCTCTTCTTCTTATGGGACCCCTATAATTTGAATGTTGGTGCATTTAATGTTGTCCCAGAGGTCTGAGACTGTCCTCAATTCTTCTCATTCTTTTTCTTTATTCTGCTCTGCGGTAGTTATTTCCACCATTTTATCTTCCTGGTCACCTATCCGTTCTTCTGCCTCAGTTATTCTGCTATTGATTCCTTCTAGAGAATTTTTTATTTCATTTATTGTGTTGTTCATCATTGTTTGTTTGCTCTTTAGTTCTTCTAGGTCCTTGTTAAATGTTTCTTGTACTTTCCCCATTCTATTTCCAAGATTTTGGATCATCTTTACTATCATTACTCTGAATTCATTTTCAGGTAGACTACCTATTTCCTCTTCATTTGTTTGGTCTGGTGGGATTTTACCTTGCTCCTTCATATGCTGTGTACTTCTGTGTCTTCCCATTTTGCTTAACTTACTGTGTTTGGGGCCTCCTTTTCACAGGCTGCAGGTTCGTAGTTCCCATTGTTTTTGGTGTCTGCCCCCAGTGGATAAGGTTGGGTCAGTGGGTTGTGTAGGCTTCCTGGTAGAGGGGACTGGTGCCTGTGTTCTGGTGAATGAGGCTGGATCTTGTCTTTCTGCTGGGCAGGACCACGTCTGGTGGTGTGTTTTGGGGTGTCTGTGAACTTATTATGATTTTAGGAAGCCTCTCTGCTAATGGGTGGGGTTGTGTTCCTGTCTTGCTAGTTGTTTGGCATGAGGTGTCCAGCACTGGAGCTTGCTGGTCATTGAATGGAGAGGGGTCTTAGCATTGAGACGGAGATCTGTGGGAGAGGTCTCGCTGATTGTTATTAAATGGGGCCGGGATGTCTCTGGTGGACCAATGTCCTGAACTTGGCTTTCCCAGCTCAGAGGCTCAGGCCTGACACATGGCCGGAGCACCAAGACCCTATCAGCTACACGGACGGCTCTATAACTCTGTCCAGTGCATTTTTTGCTTTGATAATTCCTATCCACATGGAAAATGAATTATGTCCCATAGGATTCCACTGGAGGTGCCACTCGTGCCAGTCAGAGGTAGAGAGACTTAATCAGTTTTATTTAATACTGCCACTTTAGCTTATGAGTCATTCTTCACATTTAGGAGGATGGATTTGGATTTCTGGGGTTTAGGAAGCTTCTGAGCACATTTAGCAGAAGCACCCATGTATCATCCTTGCAGTCTTGAAAATGATGAGGGGTGCCATAAGTTTCTCCTTTTAAAGGACTCATGGAGGTATTCATCTTGTGCATCATTTCATCTATATTTTTAGTCTTTATTACTCATCTTTTCTTTTTTTGCATTAAACATGTAATTACATAAACTCTGGGTATCACATGGATGCTTTGTGAACACAGACATAAGTCCTATGATAATTATTTATTTATGAGATCCTTGTGTCTATTTTGATGGGTTTGGTGTTGTTTGTAACATAAAAGGGAGGCTCAAGAAAAAAATGTTTTTCTTGTTGAAATTAATGTTAATTACATTTTCAGCCTATGAGAATTCACCCCGCAATTCACCCTTTTTCAGGCACAAATTATCATCATTGGTTGGGGAATGTCATACATTACTTGTCTATATGTTCTATGTCCACCTTACTAAAATGTTAGTTCTGTGGCACAGGGACATTGTTTTATTTAGAATAGTACCTGGTGCATGTAGACATTCAATAAAGAAATAGGAATGAACATAAAAATTACTGAATTTGTAAGAAAATGTTTTTTCTTTTGTTTTTAAAAACGGAAATATGTATGGTTAATGATTATGGTAATGTTAAACATACAAAAATAAAGACATATGGGAAGAAAATATACATAAATGATAATAGTTATTGGAAAGTTGTGATTATGGATGATTTTTTTGTTGTTGCTAAAATTTCCAAGTTTTTTGAAATGTTTCATTGTTTTATTAAAAAAAGAAAAATAAATAAATAAAAAAGGAATATCCCTGGTGAAAGCACACTGAACTAGAAGTCCAGTGTGCTTTGCACTTCTAGATTCCAATAGTACTGACTATGCTGTGTGATCTTAGGTAAGTCCCTGAGTCTCTCTGTGCCTCTGTTTCCTCTTCAGGAAATGGAAGATCTTAGGACTTCTCAGCTCCAAAATTCCGATTCTCCTTTCTGTCAACATTAGTCACTCCCACTCCTTCCCTCTTTAGTGTCTGTTCGTCACCCTGGGCCTGACGGCAGAAATGTCCTAGAACGTCAGGAGGCTGATCTACAGTAAATAAGTGAAATGGTTTTCAGTACTAGTGCTCTTTATCATCATTATTTTCTTTAACATAATAAATTCTGTTGTACTGCAGTGACTGCTCCAGTTTATGGCAGTGATGGTCTGACCTGTTCTCCCAATTCCATCCTCCCTGAGTTCCAGGAACATATCAGGAAGTCTTGCATCCAGCTGGTGGCTGGTGAGAGGGGGAAGCACAGCACATTCCATGGCATTAGGCTCCTGATTTTCTGGTTTGGGTGGGGTGATGGGTTGGCCCTGGATCTGCATGGACTTCTCTTTGCTTTCATTATGCATGGTTTTTGCTTCCCTGGAAACACTAGAGAACCATGGGTAGGGTAAACTAGCTTCCACTGCCCATCTGATGGGGGAATTCTCAGGGCTAGAAGACCAACCTCGAAAACTCTGTATACTACAGGCTGTACTTTACTTTAAGTAGAATCATTTTAAATGCATGTGTGATCACTCCATGCCTTATAAGATGAATTAGTCAGGGTGGTACTTAGAGAATTCTCATCTAGTGAGCCAGTCCTCTTTATGCCACAAGGCAGTGATGTGAGACCCAGTAGACTCTCAGTTTCAAAATCTCTACTCATAAAAAACAATTTCAGGACTTCCCAGGTGGCGCAGTGGTTAAGAATCTGCCTGCCAATGCAGGGGACATGGGTTCGATCCCTGGTCTGGGAAGATTCTACATGCCACGGAGCAAATAAGCCCGTGCACCACAACTACTGAGCCTGCGCTCTAGAGCCCACGAGTCACAACTACTGAGCCCATGCACCACAACTACTGAAGCCCATGCACCTAGAGCCCGTGCTCCATAGCGAGAGAAGCCACCACAATGAGAAGCCCGTGCACAGCAACAAAGAGTAGCGTTCGCTCGCCACAACTAGAGAAAGCCGGCGCACAGCAACAAAGACCCAACACAGCCAAAAATAACCATAAAAAAAAACCAAAAAAACAATTTCTTAGTTCGTTTGCACCTCTACTTATAACACATAATGTGGTGATGAATAGGACCGTACAGTAAGTATGTTACTCTGCTTGCATAAAATCAGGAAATAACCCAGTTTTTGAGCACAGGATGTTTCTTAAGATGATGTTGAGATGGCTGTGATTAGCTGAATCATTTTTAGGGTTAAATGAGCTAACACATTTAAAGAGCTTAAAGCAGTTCCTGACATATAGCAAGTGCTCAATAATTAGCTTTGATTATTTTTATTTATGTTTTATTATTACATTCAAATATATTTGTGGCCCATTTGCCCTCTTAGGGGAAAGAATGTTGTCAAGGGCAGAGATTCTCACCCACCCCCAGGCACTGTAGAAAAATTAGAATATGCACAAAAGAAAAAAAAGACCTAATATACTCTTAATCTAAGTCATATTTTTTGATGGCTATTCCTCAATATTTCGTATAAATAAAAGAACATATTTGTAAATGTCATTATCAACACACAGAATATATTGAGAATCTAGTATGTGTAAGATCTAGGTCAGGAATTGAGATAAAAAGAAATGGGTCATATAGTCCTTGACTTTAAGGATCTTATATTCTAGTTGTGGAGATAGGATTTATGAGGAAAGTTAACACAGCATTATTTCTATAATAGCAGAAAATCATCCATAAAAATAGTTGAGGGCATTTTTTAATTTAGCATTTATACCCAGCCCTAGCACTACTGTGCTATACATGTCTGAAAAAGATGTATTTTAAGTAGAATTTTAATCAGTCTAATAGCCCAAGTTCCATGGTGAAGCTTTTTATAAAGACACCTATCTCAAAATAGATACCCATTCTCTAACTTACTAGGTAATTCAACTTTTGCATTTCAGGCTTAAGTGAAGATGTGCTTCTACTGTTCCTGAGACCTGGAAATGTCTAAGGGAAATGTCTTATGAATGTGGCACCAGAGAAACAAGGGTGTCCTTGACTCTCAAGCTCTACGTGGCATGGGCTGCTGTCACTGGAGATTCAGGCAAAGGTCCCAGTGCAGTCCTCTCTGTGACGGAACTAGCAGAGAACGATCCTTCTACTGCAGTGAATGGGCCCAGAGCTTCTAAGATGAGGAGAAGGGCCCATAGCAGAGAACAAACACACCAGAATTTCCCTTCTTGTAAAGGTAGAAGGGAAGGAGTGTCCCCCTACATTGCAAGAGCCCTGCTCACTGGCTCTGTGAGTGTCCCCTCTGCTCCTTTCTTCTCCTCAGGGCAGCCACCTGGATCAGGTGATATGTTGGAACTTTCTCTGACCAATGGGTGTTTGATGCCAAAGGATAACTGGCTCCTGGGGGAAGCCTGGCCCAGCACAAACATGAGAAATGCTCCCAGCTCAGCCCTGGCTGCTTTGCAAATTCTAGCAGTTGGAGGAATTTTGCTAGCCAAGTGGAAAGCACCTGCAACCTAATCTAAACCCAAGTATAAACCTAGTAGACTAAGAACTTTCTCTTTTCCCCAGAGATTTGAAGTCTGATTGAACAATTCTGGAAGTTTGCAAAGTCCCACTAAGCTGAATGTATTGTTGACTTTTTGTTTTCCACGGCACCCCGTTTGCTTAATCTGGAAAAAGTCCTCCCCCTTAAGCGTCATCACAAGTCCCTTTACCTCTTTGAAAAGAGCAAAAAAAGGAAGGAGGTTTGAGTTTCCCAGCTCATTCTCAGATCCAAAAAGGGACGTTGGGCCTCAAAAGTTCAGTCCCATGTTCACTTCTAGGAGAACTGAGTTTGATGGACCTAGAAACATTAGCTTTGTTAAGGCTGGTGATTTGCAATCCTCCAAGAGGTAATACAGTTCACTCCCAACATGAAACAGGAAAGAACTGAACAAGGGGACAAGGTGGGGGAAGCCAGGCTGTATCTAGAACCTCCCAAGGCATATCTCATACCATTGTTGGTTTGAAATGTAGAAAGGCCCATCCTTATAAACAGGTTATGTTCCTGAAGTCTTATTTATTTGTGGAACTTATTTGAAACTAAGAATATATTCCATATCCTGCCCCCAAACAGTCATCTCCTCCTTTTGTTTTATTATTATTAAAAATGTTGATATTAGTTTAGTTTTAGGAGAGGTCCTTGATTTTATGAAAGTTTTAATTTTGTTAAGCTAATATGTGTATATGGGTAAAAAAGTCAAACGGTATCACAAGGCTTATCACCAAACCAGCAATACCCGCTCCCACAAGTGTCCTCACCCTTGATTCTCACTCTCCAGAAAAACTGCTTTATGTTTTTTTAGCTGTTTCTTCTAGTACTGACCTCCAGATTTCTAAGTAGCTATGTACTATAACTATTTCCTGATGTTTTATAGTTTAAGTATGTTCTATTACCTTCCTGCCAGGGAAACTGAAGACTTAGCACCCTTATCAAGTCCCTCCTTTCCCCACCTTCACACACATATACACACACATCTTGTCCCCAGTTTTCCTGGTAGAACTATATCATGATTTCTGTTAGAGAAAATTCAGCATGTATTTTGTATAAATATCATTCACAGCCAAGGCACATAGTGTACTAAGAAGAAATTGACTTTCTTATGTAACCTGTTGCTTTTCTTAGAGTTAGTAATTGTTTCCTTCTCTTTTCTTTTTCATTTGGTTGTTTTCTTTGAACCTCTTAGCAATTCTTTCATCTTTAACATCTCAGTTACTTTCTACCCTTAGGCCAAGACTCAGATTTGCCAAAGCAGTAACAATTCTCAACTTTCTTCCAACTTTAGGCATCTCACTTTGTAATTAGTAAGATACGATTGTTGAAAAACAATAATTGGCTAAAAGAAAGTCTAAGTTTTTAAAAGACATTTCCTTTTGATAGAATGAGAAAAGATGCCTTATTGCCCTTCCTGCTTTCTGGCCAAATTCTTCTACTGATTGCCTTCTATAGAAAAGTAACTTTTCGGGACTTCCCTGGCAGCACAGTGGTTAAGACTCTGTGCTCCCAATGCAGGGTTCAATCCCTGGTCAGAGAACTGGATCCCACATGCATGCCACAACTGAGAGTTTGCAGGTCACAACTAAGGAGCCCGTGAGCTGCAACTAAGGAGCCTGCCTGCCACAACTGAGGAGCCCACGTGCCTCAACTAAGAAGCTGGCAAGCCACAACTAGGGAGCCTCTGCAACTAAAACCCGGGGCAACCAAATAAATATTCAAAAAAAGAAAAGTAACTTTTTGCTTTTAAAAACAAAACTGGAAACTACTGGAAGCACAAAGAAAATGATTCAAAGCAAATTCATGTTGAGTATAGAAGGCATACTATGTCTGGAAGCACTGACTATATTTTAATAAGCGTTATTAAAATACTTGAAAGTATATAAAACACCTGGCCATATGCCTCATACCTCACAGCCTCAGACCTCTCATTTCTATAAGCTGGTGGTGTTTTACTGCTTGGGTTCTTAATGACAAGTTGCCATCACTAGATGATGGGTAAACAAAGGTATGAGTCACTGGGGTGCTCCCTTAGACATTCTCATGCTTCTTCACCGCTGAAGTTAGAGGAAACAGAGTAAAGACCAGGAACTGGTCAAACTTAAGGCCAATCTCTAATGCGGAATTCCCCTTTTCATTTGTTGTTATGGTAGTACAACTTTTCTGTTTGTTTTATTCATTGTTCCCTAAGATACTTGAATAAAACTAGTTGATCTGACCAAACTCACTGAGTTGTGTGCATTAAATACGTACAGCTTTTTACATGCCAATCTTACCTCAATAGAATGGTTTCTTAAAAAAAAAAAAAACAGTTGATCTGACTCATTAAATAAGCATAGGTTGATTTTAGAGAGGTTGTCAGGAAGTAGTTTGTTTTACAATTTAAGAAATTGGTCAAGGTGTAATAAACAACGTATACTAATGAAATCCACATGCTTTTTGTAGCTTGTTACCTCCTAATGTGTGCTTTCTTGGCTATAATGTTATGAAGTCTGACCATAAGGTGAACCTTAAAAAAAATCTCATAATCTAGATGTGTAAATGAGGATTATCCGCTTTAAGGTAGTTGCCTTGAGAGACTGTATTTTAGTCCCGTAATGCCACCACTACACAAAGCAGTTACAGAAACTCCTCTTCTGGAATTATCTTCAATACCTGGGTAGGGATGCCAACTAAAGTACAGGTGCCCAGTTAAATCTGAATTTAGTATAAGCATGGTACATACTTATACTAAAAAAGTGTTCGTTATTTATTTGAAATCCAAATTTAACTGGGGATCCTGTATTCTTATTTGCTAACTCTGATAGCCCTACCCTGGGTATGTCTACGAAAACAACTAGTTGATGACAGTCTTCTGTGGAAGGTGGTTGTGACTTTGGACACGGTCTAAAGTCTTTCAAAGTGAAGTCTGATGCCAAGAAGGGTAATGCCACTTTTAGTTAAAATAATGTCAATAAACAGACAGGTTTTCTGATAGGCCTTGTAAACTGGCTTTCACGGAAGTGCTTAGAGTTTTCCAAAATGTTTTTTTTTTGTGGTCGCGCCACACAGCATGTGGGATCTTAGTTCCCTGACTAGGGATCAAACCTGTGCCCCCTGCATTGGAAGCACAGAACCTTAACCACTGGATCACCAGGGAAGTCCCCAAAAATGGTTTTAATCAATGGCAGGCTTTGAAAGAGTATTTTGCCTTTCAAAATAAAGAAATAGCTGAGCAGGAACTAACAAAACAGAGCCACAGATATGTACATAGTATCAAGCGTTAGTGTCAGATTAAAGATTTGCATTCAACTACTGAAAGTTTTATGTATTTGGCTTTATAAGTCCTGTATTAGTTTTCTCATTTGCATTTAACTCTATAAAGTCTTTTGCTGTTGGGAAGAGCTGTACAAAAAAAGAACATTTCTCCAGAGAAAATCAAATGAGTTTACTCCCTGGTGCATTCACTTTCTCCATTAAAAATTTCAATCCTTTGTGATACTTTTCTGTCACTCCTGGTAGACAGTAAACCTGAGATTCTATGTCATACTCACTGTTATTTGCCAAAGTTCTTGGCAGTGTGTCCTCCAAATATGGTAGCTACTCCACAAAGTATTGGTGCATTGTAGGTGCTGTATCATCTTATTGTTACTGTTGTTGTTATTATTTTCATAGGAGGACCATGACATGGTAGAAATTACTCCTGACTTGGCAGGAATTATTCCACAGCTTTTGCAGAAGAGAGTACTGTGGCTCAAAGAGAGTGGATGATTTGCTACTAAAAAGCATCAGACAAAAGGCCATTGCACTAAATGGATGCTTTTTTCTTTAGGCCAAGCTGTCTCTGGAAAAAACAAAGTCGAGTAAACAACATTTTGAATTTTCTTCTCAATTTGATGGCTAAAAAAATAACCCTCCAAAAAAAAGTAAGATGAAAACAATATTTTACTGAAATGTAACATCCCAAGGCATATATGTTGGCTACTGGACTCTACACAGAAACAAAAACCCAGGGATCTTTCCAAAGTTACCGAAATATCAACCCAAATTGATGCCTGTTATTGATAAGGCACCTGAAGTTGTGACCCCTAAAATAGCACTGTGATATGATAAAACATCACTGAATTAAGTTTGCAAAGGTTTCTTAAATAGGATATTAAAACCACTAAGCTCAAAAGTTTAAAAAATTGATAAATTAGGTTATATTAAAACTGATAACTTTGTTCATCAAGAAACATAATTAAGAATGAAAAAGTAACCATAAAGCTGGAGAAGATATTTGCAATAATTATACAGCACAAATGAACGGATCCAGAATATATAAAGAACTTCTACAAATCAACAAGAAAAAGACACTTAATAGAACAGTGGCTAGAAGACTTACTAAAAAAGAGATATACAAATAGCTAAGAAGCATATTTAAAAGTACTCATCTTGACAGTGCCCTTGCCCGCCATCCAGTACACATGCTGGGGTGTTGCCTCAAAAACCTTCCTTCAGACATATTTCCAGCCCTCCTCCAGCTATCTAATTCATTCACTCTGAAGTGAGGCAAAGGAATCAGGTGATTCTTAATGGAGTCAATTTTGAGGAAAGACTAATTTAGCTCGCCTACATCACCTTCTCGTTTTATAGGCAACACTGCGGGATTTAGAACAGAGGCACCCCCAGTTGGAAGAACTCATTACTTCTGCCCAGAACTGGAAAAACAAGACAAGTAATCAAGAGGCTAGGACTATCAATACTGATCAAACCGTGTGGTTGACAGGGTCTTGGTACTCCTGTGGGGTGTCAGGCTTGAGCCTCTGAGGTGGGAGAGCTGAGTTCAGGACACTGGACCACCAGAGTCTTCCCAGCCCCACATAATATCAATTGGCCAGAGTTCTCCCAGAGATCTCTGTCTCAATGCTAAGACCCAGCTCCACTCAAAGACCAGGAAGCTCCAGTGCTGGGCACCCCATGCTAAACAACTAGGAAGACAGGAACACAACTCCACCCATTAGCAGAGAGGCTGCCTAAAATCATAATAAGGTCACAGACACCCCAAAACACACCACCAGATGTGGTCCTACCCACTAGAAAGACAAGATCCAGCTTCACCCACCAGAACACAGGCACCAGTCCCCTCTACCAGGAAGCCTACACAACCCATTGAACCAACCTTACCCACTGGGGGCAGACACCAAAAACAATGGGAACTATGAACCTGCAGCCTGCAAAAAGGAGACACCAAATATAGTAAGTTAAGTAAAATGAGAAGACAGAGAAATACACAGTAGAAGAAGGGGCACAGTAAAAACCCAACAGACCAAACAAATGAAGAGGAAATAGGTAGTCTACCTGAAAAAGAATTCAGAGTAATGATAGTAAAGATGACACAAATTTTTGGAAATAGAACGGAGAAAATACAAGAAACATTTAACAAGGGCCTAGAACTAACTAAAGAGAAAACAAACAATGATGAACAGCATAATAAATGAAATTTAAATTTCTCCAGAAGGAATCAATAGCAGAATAACTGAGGCAGAAGACGGATAAGTGACCAGGAAGATAAAATACTGGAAATAACTACCGCAGAGCAGAGTAAAGAAAAAAGAATGAAAAGAATTGAGGATAGTCTCAGAGACCACTGAGACAACATTAAATGCACCAACATTCGAATTATAGGGGTCCTAGAAGAAGAAGAGAAGAAAAAGGGACTGAGAAAATATTTGAAGAGATTATAGTTGAAAACTTCCCTAATATGGGAAAGGAAACAGTCAATCAAGTCCAGGAAGTGCAGAGAGTCCCATACAGGATAAACCCAAGGAGAAACATGCCAAGACACATATTAATCAAACTATCAAAAATTAAATACAAAGAACAAATATTAAAAGCAGCAAGGGAAAAGCAACAAATAACATACACGGGAATCCCCATAAGGTTAGCAGCAGATCTTTCAGCAGAAACTCTGCAAGCCAGAAGGGAGTAGCAGGACATATTTAAAGTGATGAAAAGGAAAAACCTACAACCATGATTTCTCTACCCAGCAAGGGTCTCATTCAGATTCGATGGAGAAATTAAAACCTTTCCAGACAAGCAAAAGCTATGAGAATTCAGCACCACCAAACCAGCTTTACAACAAATGCTAAAGGAACTTCTCTAGGCAGGAAACACAAGAGAAGAAAATGACCTACAAAAACAAATCCAAAACAATTAAGAAAATGGTAATAGGAACATACATATCGATAATTACTTTAAGTGTAAATGGATTAAATGCTCCAACCAAAAGACATAGACTGGCTGAACAGATACAAAAACAAACCCATATATATGCTGTCTACAAGAGACTCACTTAAGATCTAGGGACAAATACAGACTGAAAGTGAGGGGATGGAAAAAGATATTCCATGCAAATGGAAATCAAAAGAAAGCTGGAGTAGCAATTCTCATAACAGACAAAATAGACTTTAAAATAAAGACTACTGCAAGAGACAAAAAAGGACACTACATAATGATCACGGGATCAGTCCAAGAAGAAGATTTAACAGTTGTAAATATTTATGCACCCAACATAGGAGCACGTCAATACTTAAGGCAAATGCTAACAGCCATAAAAGGAGAAATCGACAGTAACACAATCATAGTAGGGGGCTGTAACCCCCCACTTTCACCAATGGACAGATCATACAAAATGAAAATAAATAAGGAAACACAGACTTTAAATGACACATTAAACAAGATGGACTCAATTGATATTTATAGGACATTCCATCCAAAAACAACACAATACACTTTCTTCTCAAGTGCTCATGGAACATTCTCCAGGATAGATCATATCTTGGGTCACAAATCAAGCCTTGATAAATTTAAGAAATTGTATCAAGTATCTTTTCCAACAACAATGCTATGAGACTAGATATCAATTACAGGAAAAAATCTGTAAAAAATACAAACACATGGAGGCTAAACAATATGTTACTAAATAACCAAGAGATCACTGAAGAAATCAAAGAGGAAATCAAAAAATACCTAGAGACAATTTACAATGAAAACATGATGATCCAAAACCTATGGGATGCAGTTCTAAGAGGGAAGTTTATAGCCATAGAAGCCTACCACAAGAAAGAAGAAAAATCTCAAATAAACAATCTAACCTTACACCAAAAGGAACTAGAGAAAGAAGAACAAACAAAACCCAAAGTTAGCAGAAGGAAAGAAATCATAAAGATCAGAGCAGTAATAAATGAAATAGAAACAAAGAAAACAATAGCAAAGATCAATAAAACTAAAAGCTGGTTCTTTGAGAAGATAAACAAAATTGGTAAACCATTAGCCAGACTCATCAAGAAAAAAAAGGGAGAAGACTCAAATCAACAGAATTAGAAATGAAAAACGGGAAGTAACAACTGACACTGCAGAAATAAAAAGGATCATGAGAGATTACTACAGGCAATTATATGCCAATAAAATGGACTACCTGAAAGAAAGGAACAAATTCTTAGAAAAGCACAACCTTCCAAGACTGAACCAGGAGGAAACAGAAAATATAAACAGACCAATCACAAGCACTGAAATGGAAACTGTGATGAAAAATCTTCCAACAAACAAAAGCCCAGGACCAGATGGCTTCACAAGCGAATTCTATCAAATATTTACAGAAGAGCTAACACCTATCCTTCTCAAACTCTTCCAAAATATAGCAGAGGGAGGAACACTCCGAAACTCATTCTACGAGGCCACCATCACCCTGATACCAAAACCAGACAAAGATGTCACAAAAACAGAAAACTACAGGCCAATATCACTGATGAACATAGATGCAAAAATCCTCAATAAAATACTAGCAAACAGAATCCAACAGCACATTAAAAGGATCATACAACATGATCAACTGGGGTTTATCCCAGGAATGCAAAGATTCTTCAATATACGCAAATCAATCAATGTGATACACCATGTTAACAAACTGAAGGATAAAAACCATATGATCATCTCAATTGATGCAGAAAAAGCTTTGACCAAATTCAACACCCATTTATGATAAAATCCCTCCAGAAAGTAGGCACAGAGGGAACTTACCTCAACAAAATAAAGGCCATATATGACAAACCCACAGCCAACACCGTTCTCGATGGTGAAAAACTGAAACCATTTCCACTAATATCAGGAACAAGACACAGTTGCCCACTCTCACCACTACTATTCAACATAGTTTTGGAAGTTGTAGCCACAGCAATCAGAGAAGAAAAAGAAATAACAGGAATCCAAATCGGAAAAAAAGTAAAACTGTCACTGTTTGCAGATGACATGATACTATACATAGAGAATCCTGAAGATGCCACCAGAAAACTACTAGAGCTAATCAATGAATTTGGTTGAGTAGCAGGATACAAAATTAATGCACAGAAATCTCTGGCATTTCTATACACTAATAATGAAAAATCTGAAAGAGAAATTAAGGAAACACTCCCATTTACCATTGCAACAAAAAGAATAAAATACCTAGGAATAAACCTACCTAAGGAGATATAAGACCTGTATGTAGAAAACTATAAGACACTGACAAAAGAAATTAAAGATGAGAGGGCAGACATAAGAAGCAAGAAGAACTACAATCCTGCAGCCTCTGGGAAAAAAACCACATTCACAGAAAGACAGACAAGATGAAAAGGCAGAGGGCTATGAACCAGATGAAGGAACAAGATAAAACTCCAGAAAAACAACTAAATGAAGTGGAGATAGGCAATCTTCCAGAAAAAGAATTCAGAATAATGGTAGTGAAGATAATCCAGGACCTCGGAAAAAGAATGGAGGCAAAGATCGAGAACATGCAAAAAATGTTTAACAAAGATCTAGAAGAATTAAAGAACAAACACCTAGAATAATTAAAGAACAAACAAACAGAGATGACCAATACAATAACTGAAATGAAAAATACACTAGAAGGAATCAATAGCAGAATAACTGAGGCAGAAGAACAGAAAAGTGACCTGGAAGACAGAATGCTGGAATTCACTGCTGCAGAACAGAATAAAGAAAAAAGAATGAAAATAAATGAAGACAGCCTAAGAGACCTCTGGGACAACATTAAACACAACAACATTCGCATTTTAGGGGTCCCAGAAGGAGAAGAGACAGAGAAAGGACCCGAGAAAATATTTGAAGAGATTATAGTCGAAAACTTCCCTAACATCGGACAGGAAATAGCCACCCAAGTCCAGGAAACACAGAGAGTCCCAGGCAGGGTAAACCCAAGGAGAAACACGTCAAGACCCATAGTAATCAAATTGACAAAAATTAAAGACAAAGAAAAATTATTGAAAGCAACAAGGGAAAAACGACAAATAATATACAAGGGAACTCCCATAAAGGTAACAGCTGATTTCTCAGCAGAAACTCTACAAGTCAGAAGGGAGTGGCATGACATATTTAAAGTGATGAAAGGGAAGAACCTACAACCAAGATTACTCTACCTGGCAAGGATCTCATTCAGATTTGACGGAGAAATAAAAGCTTTACAGACACGAAAAAGCTAAGAGAATTCAGCACCACCAAATCAGCTCTACAACAAATGCTAAAGGAACTTTTCTAAGTGGGAAACACAAGAGAAGAAAAGGACCTACAAAAACAAACCCACAACAATTAAGAAAATGGTAATAGGAACATACATATCAATAATTACCTTAAATGTCAATGGATTAAATGCTCCAACCAAAAGACACAGGCTCACTGAATGGATACAAAAACAAGACCCATATATATGCTGTCTACAAGAGACCCACTTCAGACCTAGGGAAACATACAGACCGAAAGTGAAGGGATGGAAAAAGATATTCCATGCAAAGGGAAATCAAAAGAAAGCTGGAGTAGCAATACTCATACCAGATAAAATAGACTTTAAAATAAAGAGTGTTACAAGAGACAAGGAAGGACACTACATGATGATCAAGGGATCAATCCAAGAAGAAGATATAACAATTATAAATATATACGCACCGAACATAGGAGCACCTCAATACACAAGGCAACTGCTAACAGCTATAAAAGAGGAAATCGACAGTAACAATAATATTAGGGGACTTTAACCCCTCACTTACACCCATGGACAGATCATCCAAAATGAAAATAAATAAGGAAACACAAGCTTTAAATGACACAATAGACCAGATAGATTTAATTGATATTTATAGAACATTCCATCCAAAAACAGCAGATTACACTTTCTTCTCAAGGGCACATGGAACATTCTCCAGGATAGATCACATCTTGGGTCACACATCAAGCCTCAGTAAATTTAAGAAAATTGAAATCATATCAAGCATCTTTTCTGACCACAACGCTATCAGATTAGAAATCAATTACAGGGAAAAAAATTTAAAACACACAAACACATGGAGGCTAAACAATACATTACCAAATAACGAAGAGATCACTGAAGAATTCAAAGAGGAAATGAAAAAATACCTAGAGACAAATGACAGCAAAAACATGACGATCAAAAACGTATGGGATGCAGCAAAAGCAGTTCTAAGAGGGAAGTTTATAGCAATACAAGCCTACCTCAGGAAACAAGAAAAATCTCAAATAAGCAATCTAACGTTACACCTAAAGGAACTAAAGAAGGAAGAACAAACAAAACCCAAAGTTAGCAGAAGGAAAGAAATCATAAAGATCAGAGCAGGAATAAATGAAATAGAAACAAAGAAAACAATAGCAAAGATCAATAAAACTAAAAGCTGGTTCTTTGAGAAGATAAACAAAATTGATAAACCATTAGCCAGACTCATCAAGAAAAAGAGGGAGAGGACTCAAATCAATATAATTAGAAATGTAAAAGGAGAAGTTACAACAGACACCACAGAAATACAAAGCATCCTAAGAGACTACTACAAGCAATTCTATGCCAATAAAATGGACAACCTGGAAGAAATGGACAAATTCTTAGAAAGGTGTAAATTTCCAAGATTGAACCAGGAAGAAATAGAAAATATAAACAGACCCATCATAAAAAATGAAATTGAAACTGTGATTAAAAATCTTCCAACAAAGAAAAGTCCAGAACCAGATGGCTTCACAGGTGAATTCTATCAAACATTTAGAGAAGAGCTAACAGCCATCCTTCTCAAACTCTTCCAAAAAACTGCAGACGAAGGAACACTCCCAAACTCACTCTATGAGGCCATCATCACCCTGATAGAAAAACCAGACAAAGATACTACAAAAAAAAAAAATTACAGACCAATATCACTGATGAATATAGATGTAAAGATCCTCAACAAAATACTAGCAAACAGAATCCAACAACACATTAAAAGGATCATACACCATCATCAAGTGGGATTTATCACAGGGATGCAAGGATTCTTCAATATATGCAAATCAATCAATGTGATATACCATATTAACAAACTGAAGAATAAAAACCATATGATCATCTCAATAGGTGCAGAAAAAGCTTCTGACAAAATTCAACACCCATTTATGATAAAAACTCTCCAGAAAGTGGGCATAGAGGGAACCTACCTCAACATAATAAAGGCCATATACGACAAACCAACAGCAAACATCATTCTCAATGGTGAAAAACTGAAACCATTTCCTCTAAGATCAGGAACAAGACAAGGATGTCTTGGGTGGTCTCACCACTATTATTTAACATAGTTTTGGAAGTCCTAGCCATGGCAATCAGAGAAGAAAAAGAAATAAAAGGAATACAAATTGGAAAAGAAGGAGTAAAACTGTCAGTGTTTGCAGATGATATGATAGTATACGTAGAGAAACCTAAAGATGCCACCAGAAAACTACTAGAGCTAATCAATGAATTTGGTAAAGTTGCAGGATACAAAATTAATGCACAGAAATCTCTTGCATTCCTATACACTAATGATGAAAAATCTGAAAGTGAAATTGAGGAAACACTCCCATTTACCATTGTAACAAAAAGAATAAAATACCTAGGAATAAACCTACCTAGGGAGACATAAGACCTGTATGCAGAAAACTGTAAGACACTGATGAAAGAAATTAAAGACGATACCAACAGATGGAGAGATATACCATGTTCTTGGATTGGAAGAATCAATATTGTGAAAATGACTATACTACCCAAAGCAATCTACAGATTCAATGCAATCCCTATCAAATTACCAATGGCATATTTTACAGAACTAGAACAAAAAATCTTAAAATCTGTATGGAGACACAAAAGACCCCAAAGAGCCACAGCAGTCTTGAGGGGAAAAAACGGAGCTGGAGGAATCAGACTTCCTGACTTCAGACTACACTACAAAGCTACAGCAATCAAGACAGTATGGTAGTGGCACAAAAACAGAAATATAGATCAATGGAACAGGATAGAAAGCCCAGAGGTAAACCCACGTACCTATGGTCAACTAATCTATGACAAAGGAGGCAAGGTTATACAATGGAGAAAAGACAGTCTCTTCAATAAGTGGTGTTGGGAAAACTGGACAGCTACATGTTAAAGAATGAAATTAGAAAACTCCCTCACACCATACACAAAAATAAACTCAAAATGGATTAAAAATGTAAATGTAAGGCCAGACACTATAAAGCTCTTAGGGGAAAACATAGGCAGAACACTCTATGACATTTCTCCTAGAGAAATGGAAATAAAAACAAAAATAAACAAATAGGACCTAATGAAACTTCAAAGCTTTTGCGCAGCAAATGAAACCATAAACAAGACGAAAAGACAACCCTCAGAATGGGAGAAAATATCTGCAAACGAAGCAACAGACAAAGGATTAATCTCCAAAATGTACAAGCAGCAGATGCAGCTCAATATCAAACAAACAAACAACCCAATCCAAAAATGGGCCAAAGACCTAAATAGACATTTCTCCAAAGAAGATATACAGATTGCCAGCAAACACATGAAAGGTTGCTCAACATCACGAATCATTAGAGAAATGCAAATCAAAACTACAATGAGGTATCACCTCACACCAGTCAGAATGGTCATCATCAAAAAGTCTACAAACAGTAAATGCTGGAGAGGGTGTGGAGAAAAGGGAACCCTCTTGCACTGTTGGTGGGAATGTACATTGATACAGCCACTATGGAGAACAGTATGGAGGTTCCTCAAAAAACTAAAAATAGAGTTATAATACGGCCCAGCAATCCCACTAGTGGGCATATACCCTGAGAAAACCATAATTAAAAAGGAGTCATGTACCACTATATTCACTGCAGCTCTATTTACAGTAGCCAGGACATGGAAGCAACCTAAGTGTCCATCAACAGATGAATGGATATAGAAGATGTGACACATATATATAATGGAATTTTACTTAGCCGTAAAAAGAAATGAAATTGAGTTATTTGTAGTGAGGTGGATGGACCTAGAGTCTGTCATACAGAGTGAAGTAAGTCAGAAAGAGAAAAACCAGATACCATATGCTAACACACATATATGGATTCTAAAAAAAAAAAATGGTTCTGAAGAACCTAGGGGCAGGACAGGAATAAAGATGCAGACATAGAGAATGCACTTGAGGACATGGGGAGGGGGAAGGGTATGTCGGGACGAAGTGAGAGAGTAGCACTGACATATATACACTACCAAACGTAAAACAGATAGCTAGTGGGTAGCAGCCGCATAGCACAGGGAGATCAGCTTGGTGCTTTGTGACCACCTAGAAGGGTGGGATAGGGAGGGTGGGAGGGAGACGGAAGAGGGAGGGGATATGGGGATATATGTATATGTATAGCTGATTCACTTTGTTATACAGCAGAAACTAACACAACATTGTAGAGCAATTATACTCCAATAAAGATGTTAAAAAAAACAAAGATAAAATTAAAAAAATTAAAATGTCAAGAAAAAGAAAAAGAGGGAAATGTGAAAGAGTTTAAAAAAAATAAAAGTATTCATCTTTATAAGTCAGCAGGGAATTACAAATTAAAGCCCTAATTTAACACGAGTACTCTCCCACCAGAATGGCTAAAATGAAAAAGATGGAAAATACCAAGGCTTGGAAAGGACGTGCAGCAACCTGAATCCACATACAACACTGGTGGGAGTGTAAATTGGTACAACCTCTTGCAGAACTGTTGTACCAAACAAAAGCTGAACGTACGCAGTCCCTAAGATGCAGCAATTCTGTTCCTAGGTATATACCCAAGGGAAACGGATCCATGTGTTCACCAAAAGACATGCACTAGCGTGTTTGTAGCAGCACTGCAAATAGTAGCCCCCAAATGGAAATTTCCCAAATACCCATCAATAGCAGAATGGATAAATACATTGTGATATTTCACACGGTGAAATTCTATGCAGAAATGTGAATGAATAATTTACGACTACAACAATAAAATTTATGAATCTTAGAAACATAATGTTGGGCAAAGAACCAAACAGAAAAGACAGTGTATAGTATTGTTCCCTTCATATAAAATATTCAAATAGACAAAACTAATCAATGTTGTTAGAAGTCAGGACAGTGGTTGTCTTTGACGGGGGAGGGGAGTAGGGGCAATGACTGAAAGGGAGCGTGCAGCAGGGCTTCTGTGGTGTTGGTAACGTTTCATGATCTGGGTGCTGGGTATAAGGGTGCATTTAGTTTATGAAACGTCATCTATCTGTACTCTTATGATATGTGCATGTTATATATTATAGTATGATAAAAATTCTCGCTGGAATTATAAAGAGATCCGATATTCCATATTTACCAGAATTTTCTTGGAAACCAAACCAAAAAGGGTCACTCAGAATCCTTTTTAGTAGCTCTGAGGTTGAGGGTGCTTGGTACACCCTTAGATTTTCAGGTATGTCAGCCAATAAATTCCATTTTTACATAAGCTAGTTAGAGTGGGTTTCTGTTGCTTGCAGCCCAAATTTCCTTTTGGAGGAAATTTTATATATATATATATATATATATATAAATAATTTCTATAATTATTATATTTATAATTTTTATATTTTATATAATATATATAGTACATTATATATGATAGATAGATAGATAGGACACATTGTTTTCCTGTTAGTTTATAAATTCATTCTTTATCTCTACCTTACCTCCAGTTCAAATTTCACCCTTTTGAGATTATGGGAAGAAATGGAAGAAAAAGATTGCTGTATCTACAGCTGAGTGGTTTAGCGCAAGGGAATTTGTGTCAGTCAAACACAGGGATAAAAAAATGAAACCCTGTTGGCTCATGTCCAATATAGCATGTCTAGTCAGCTCAATGCTGGCACACATTCCCAAATTCACAGGCAATTTCCAACTTATAAATAGGCAATGTTTCAAAAGCTCATTTGTAAGCATTCATTAGATGGTGCCTACTGTTATGATCAGAGGTACACATGACCTGTGATAAATATGGAACAATTCTGAAGATATAGTTATAGCAGTTTTCTGTCACAGAGAAAGCCTGTGTATGTTCTGGAAGGTCTGAATCAATAGCATGGAGACCTTGGCACTAGGTTCTAAGTGCTGGGACTCATCAATAGTGTGACTTATGTGAAGTCCCAGTATCTCTGTGCAAACCTGTGCTTTGAGTCCTATGTCCATTCCATCTATTGAGACCCTAATAAGACCAGCATATAAAGGAACAGTGGTAGCAAGGAGAAAGGGGGAAAATAAAGAACTGCAAGAATCCAGGGTCTCCATTCCCATCAAAGTATAAGTGAATGTTACCTTTGGGGCAGGCCCTAAGTTCCCCACAGTTAGAAATATATGAAAAGTAACAGAATGAGGTCACTTTTCGGGGAGACCTGTAATGAACACCTGTTGTTTTGCTTGCTCAGCGTCACCTCCTCACTCTTTCTTTTTTTTTTTTTTAATAGATCTTTATTGGAGTACAATTGCTTCACAATACTGTGTTAGTTTCTGTTGTACAACAAAGTGCATCAGCCATATGCATGCATATGTCCCCATATCCCCTCCCTCTTGAGCCTCCCTCCCATCCTCCCTATCTCACCCCTCTAGGTCATCGCAAAGCACCGAGCTGATCTCCCTGTGCTATGCTGCTGCTTCCCACTAGCTATTTATTTTACATTGCGTAGTGTATATATGTTGATGCTACTCTCACTTCATCCCAGCTTCCCCCTCCCACCTGTGTCCTCAAGTCCTTTCTCTATGTCTACATCTTTATTCCTGCCCTGCAACTAGGTTCATCAGTACCAATTTTTTGTTGTTGTTGTTTCCTGGGTATATATTCTCCCACACTCTCAGTCCATGCAGTTCAGGCGACTGACTACAACACGCCAGGGTGTACAGATGAGTGACTCAGACCTAACAAGTCAGAGTCACAGTGACTGGTTCATGGCTTGGAATGTGGGCACGTGACCCAATTTAGATCAATGAGTCAGCCCTGAGACTTTTGCCAAAACAATTCCAAAAGAGGCATTCACTTTCGGGGTTGTAAAACGGTAGGATGTAGAACCAGCCTGAGAATTAAACTCTCCTGGGACAGGGTTGAAGCAATATTTGAGGAGCAAACCCCAGTGTTGTACCAAAATTATTGCCAGTAATGAATGAATGAATGGCCTCGGCACTTCAACATTCTCCTCACTTAGGGTAGTGTCTTTTGGATTCCCCCAAAGGCGGAGAATGACCTTCATCTCACCTTTGCTAAGGAGCTGGACCTTACGTTCCTGGATTTAATTTCTACTTTCCAAAGTCCTTTTTAATATTTTTTCCAGATGGCCAGTTGTGTCTTTGTGCTCTAGAATTCCTGATAACCTACCTTGATATTGCCATTGTTCAGAGAAACAAACAGCATAGTGAAATCCACTATCTAAGAAACAATTTTCCAACAGAGCTCCCCAAAATGCAATGGGATGTCTCATAAAGTTCACATCACTAGAGGTGTTCTGATGTTCTGTTTCACTAAGACTCAAAAAGGCTAAGTAAGTTGCCCAAGATGCACAAGTGGTAAGTGGTAAAGCTAAATAATAAGCCATCACCTCTGGTTCTAAAGGCCATGCGCCCTCCACTATGCCAAGTTACACTGCTTTTCTAGTCTCTCTAGTATAGACAGGTTGCGATGGTGTTTGGCTTTACTCTGTCTCTCACTTCTCTAAATGATTAGGGGTGTGCATTTTCAAGATGGGTACCTAGTATGTGACCACAGAACAATGTGGACTAAATAACACATGATCTAAAGTTATGCCTAATTCAAAGCCTAAGATCAGAGATTCTCAATTTCTTCATTAGTAAAATGGGTATAATAAAGAGTCTGACTCCATTTTCTGATGTTTGACTACTGACAGCTTTTAAACCTCACCTCTTCCTCTTCCCCTTCTGCCCTGCATCTGGGGAAATGGATCAGAAAGCCCAGGTGCCCCTCGTTGGTGTTGGTGGGAGGTTCAAACCATGTGTGGGAACCCTCACCCTGATCCCAACCCCTAACCACCAAAAACTCCCAAGCCAGTCTCACTCCCTTGCCCTCTCTCAAGCCAGTTTCTGCTCTGTTCGGGAGCCACTCTGCTCTCCCCAGAAAGCCTCATTATGTGAGTAATAAACCTTTTCACACCCTCTTGGTGTGTGTGCGACATCATCAGTCTTGACATCCAGACCAAATTTTGGCCATTTCTCAGGAGTGGTCACAGCAATGGGAACAATACTAACTACCTTCAAGGATTATTGTGAGAATTAGAGGTAATGTAATCAAGTACAGGGGCTTCCCTGGTGGCGCAGTGGTTGGGAATCTGCCTGCCAATGCAGGGGACACGGGTTCGAGCCCTGGTCTGGGAGGATCCCACATGCCGCGGAGCAACTAAGCCCGTGAGCCACAACTACTGAGCCTGCGCATCTGGAGCCTGTGCTCCGCAACGGGAGAGGCCGCGACAGTGAGAGGCCCGCGCACCGTGATGAAGAGTGGCCCCCGCTCGCCGCAACTGGAGAAAGCCCTTGCACAGAAACGAAGACCCAACACAGCCAAAAATAATAAATAAAAAAAAAACCCCAGTGTGTGTGTATCTATTAAAAAAAAAAAAAAGCTTTAAAAAAAAATAAAGTACAGTGCTTTACAATCACATAGTGGGTGCTCATAAGGTTATGATAAAGTCAAAATGAGTTAATAATTATAAAGCAACTTAGGACATAGTAAGTGCTTTCTAAGTGATAAAATAAAGAGCGCTTATTATTATTTCTGCTAGCGTGTAATCAATGTTTTAATTTTTGCACATGAAAGAAAATCCATAGTTGATATCTAAAATTGCATCTAGAAGCATTTACTTAGAATATGATACATACCCAATCCACTTATAAGCCCATTTAAGAAAAACAATACTGATTCCTAGATGTCACATTTATGAGCTCAGGTATAGATATATATTGAATATACATTTATGCTCCCTCGTGGTAATGAACTGGAGAATATGTGGGGGGGGGGGGGGCGGGGCTGGCATCATCAGCACAGATAGAAATGCTGTCTGTTCAGGAATGGAGACCTCCCACCAGGATTCTAATGACAGTAAAACAATGGAGTTGGAATAGGGTTCAAGTCACCCCATCTGGGGGAGAAGGCAGTGACAGAGATTCACACACACACACAAACACACACACACACACACACAACACCCTAACTGTCCACAGGATGGAACTTACGAGGAGGAGGTGAGGGTAGCCTTGGAAGAAGCCTTGATAAAGACCAACCATGGCAATTTGGGTAAGTTTCCAATTTGTACTCTCTCATGCAAAAGTTAAATACGCATTTAATGCAGCTCCACTATAAGTATGTGGTTGCAGCTAATCTGTAATCCTTTATCAAGTGAATGTCTGCAGCCCTTGACTTTAAGTATCCGTGAACTGCAGGGAGAGATGAGAGACCTGAGCTGCACCAATGAGAACTACAGGACCTATCTGGAGAAGGCACTAACAGATACAGACCACAACTGGCAAAACCTTTAGGAAGAAGAACCCTCAAGGGCAGAAACATCATCAGAATTGTGAGCCGATGTATAGAGGAGATCAATCTAACCATTCCCGCTCTTTCCCCTCAAGAGGTGGGAGATGCCTCTGTGAAAGACGACTTCCTCCTAAACCAGTAGCGATGTTAGGTCTACAATGGGCCATTGGTCCCTTATTCCCATTGACTAGTATTGCCTTTCTTCCCTTCTAAGAGATAGAAGGAGGATGAGACATTGTGGCCAACGTACTTTTAACTGGAAAATTTCTACCAGACACATTAAATTGAAACATCTAAACCTCTACATGGAAGACTACTTCTTCCATTTTTCATGACTGGTGTTTCTAACAAAAAAACTTGTGTATATGCAGCAAACGTCAAAATCATAAGAAGTTTCTTCTGTGATAACACGTTTTGCAATGTGTGGGATGATGTATATTACTGGAGATAATTTTAGGTGTGGCTCAGATAGGTGTTAAAATTTTTAATTAAGTTAAAATTTAATTTAACTTAATTAAATTAAGTTATTCCTTTCAAAATTCTCCTCATGCCTTCTGATTACTTCCAGGGTAAACTCTCAGCTTGCTGCTGGCCTTTTAGCAGCTCTCTAAATAAGGGGCAAGCCTCGGGCTTAGAGAACAGGAAAGACAGGTTTAGTTAGAATTTTTTCTAACGTTTTGTTTTCATTAGATTTAATTTTATAGTTACATTCAATTTTTAGCAAGTGATGCCTGTCTCCAATTTTGTGGTAACAATATGAAGTCCCCTTTCCAAAAAAAATTGAATTTTAAGTGAGTTGATTTAAAAATCAAATCAATACACGTACAGGTAATAGAAAGGTATAGCAAATGTGAATTTAGTCATCCTGCAGTGCAGAATGACTAAACTTTGGGAATCAATCACTGACCTAATATATTTAAAGTATTATAAGACATAAAGAATTCCCAGAATGATGTCTCCAATTAGCTCATCTTAATTCTACATCGTGACCGAAATATCTAAGAAGTGTCGGGAGGGGTGAAAGCCGAGCCTATTTGCTCCCTCCTGTGACTCCACTTTCTCTCTCCCTCCCCGTTCAACTTTCCAATATGCATGCTTCATCTTCAACTGCTCTTAATGCCAAAATTTCACCATAAGAAGACTGGAGAGTCCTGTTTTATGGGTAATGAAAATAAGGTCAATGTAACCATTTTTAATTAAAAAGTAATATTTTCATCAAACCCACAGATGTATTCAATTTACACTTCTGAAAACATCTTCAGGTTCAAAAGACTATAATAATAAGTTAATTAGCTCTGCAGTTATATGAAATTAAGTATAAAATCAACTATTGCATAAAGAAATAATGGGATTGGTCTTCAACTCAGACCGAAGTGCAAACTAAAGAATGTCGCTCGCCATCTGGTTCTAAAAGAATGAAGCCACTAGCCACTGCAGTTGCTGACCTTTAACGCACCCTGAAAGGAGTTCAGGGCAGAGATCAGGAATGAGGCCCTCTGTGCTTTGGGAGAGATGGGCAGAACAGGTCTTCAGAGAGTTAGATATATTCAGGAGAAAATTTCATGAATCCAATGTCTTGCATCTTCTCATTCCTAGAAAGGCACTAAAATCATTAATGGAGACGTCTGCTCCTTGCGACTAGCAGCAACCTTCTACCAAGATGTATGCTTGATTGCATAGACCCGCTTCACCAAAGTCATCTATACATACTGACCTCCCCCTCTCCACACCTCTTTGTGCGGCAGTTCTCAGAGCTATCTGAGAGGCTGTCTCTCCGGCTATAGTCCTCAGTAAGCCCCAAATAAAACTGAACTCACAGCTCTCGTTGTGCACTTTTTTTTCAGTTGACAAAGGTCAATGTAATTTTAAATGACCTGAGCTTTGGCAAAGATTAGATGGACAGATAGATAGATAGGCAGATAGACAGACAGACAGACATGGGCACATAACATATACATATATATATTCATTTCATTCAATAACATGAGACACCTGCTACAGATAAGGCACTGTGCTAGCAGATAAGTAAGGCATGGCCCCTGGCCTCGCAGACCTCAGTCGAGTCTAGGTTCCCCAAAAGACAACATATATAAACTTCCTGGCATAGAGCAAGTGCTAAATAAATGCTAGTTCTCTTACCCACTTTCCCCTTTCCACATTCTCATCCTTAATGCAAAGTGAAAGGGCCCCATGAATTCCTCTTAAGTAAAATTAAAAGAAATGCACTGCTGAGAGAGTGGCATGGACTTATATATACTACCAAATGTAAGATAGATAGCTAGTGGGAAGCAGCCACATAGCACAGGAAGATCAGCTCTGTGCTTTGTGACCACCTAGAGGAGTGGGATAGGGAGGGTGGGAGGGAGACACAAGAGTGAGGGGATATGGGGAGGTATGTATATGTATAGCTGATACACTTTGTTATAAAGCAGAAACTAACACACAACTGTAAAGCAATTATACTCCAATAAAGCTGTTAAAAATAAAATAAAATAAAACTGTTCTAAAAAAAAAAAAAAGAAATGCACTGCTAGAGTCCCTTGGCTCTCCTAATAACGCAAATCATTTAACATGTACTAAAGATTTAACTGGAAGAGAGACAGAATTTTCAGAGTAAATAATTTGTAGCCTCATTATCCCAGCTTTAGACTAGCTGGAGGAAAGTTTTGGGAAAGTAGGACAGGGGCCACCTCATGCGAGGCCAACAGGGCAAATTCCAGGAACTGTGTGTCCTGTCCCCACACACCAAGCCCCAACATGATGTCACCACATACTGCCAGTGTGGGCAGCTCTGGCTGCGGCAGGGCTGATACAGATGCAGATTTAGGAAGAGCTGGCATTGGGCAATCCCAATACAATCCCCACATGACCGATTCTTGCTAAATGACAGATTTCTTTGCAGGTGAGCCACAGAGCTTGGTCACATTCCCAGGATTCCCACTCTAGTTACAGGGAATTCCTAGTCACAAAGGTTCTTGAGAAAACAGGAAGGGTCAGCTTTTCTTTTTTAAGGAAATGGAAAATGGGCATTTTCTAGTTGCCCAGGGCCTATCATAGTACCTGACATATCTAGCAGAAGCAAAGTTTCCGCTTATACTGTACCCTTCTTACAAAGAGACACTTGAACATATATATATGGCCACGTGTGTTTCAGTAAACATACACCCACATCCTGTGAAGGTGGCACAGTCTGAAATCCTGAACTCTCTTCAATCCAGTGAGGGTTGCAGAACTTACAAATATATAGTCTCTTTCAACTGGACTAGGAAGAAAAACCTCACAGTCCAAACTACGTAATAGTTTGCAAACACACACCTTTACATACTAACCACACATAGAAATTCACGAACCAGACTTTGTTTGAGATCCTACTGTGAAGAATAATCATATATTTAACTTACGGAAGACCCCAGACTGCCTTCCTGAGTGCAGTCGTTAACTCCAAACAGGTCAGGGCGGATACAGAGCCACATAGAAAGAAGTCCAGGTTACTACAATACATCGTGAAGCTCCTGACAGTATAAAAAAGTAAAGAAATGCAAACACATGGTTACTTGATGCGTAGGTTTTCTTAAATATTTATAAGTTAATACGTTAACAAGTTAATTTTTAAACAGAACATAATATGGAGTACAAATTGTGCTATTTAAAAGGTAGTTAGGCGACTTCCCTGGTGGTCCAGTGGTTAAGAATATGCCTTCCAATGCAGGGGACTCGGGTTCGATCCCTGGTCGGAGAACTAGGATCCCACATGCCGCAGGGCAACTAAGCCCATGTGCTACAACTACTGAGCCCACGTGCTCTGGAGCCCGAGCACCACAGCTAGAGAAAGCCGGCACGCCACACCTAGAGAAGCCCGCACGCCGCAACAAAGAAGAAAACGAAGACCCAGTACAGCCCAAAAAAAAAAAAAAAGGTAGTTGCAGTTTATAAAAACATTAATTCAAAATATACTACAGAAGATGTGACTTGGTAATGAGGCACAGTTTAAAGTTGCTGGTAAATGCAGTCTTTGTAAATGGGCATAAAATCTCATTTGGAGGTAGAATTTTGAGACCCTTTTTGAATGTAATGCCCTGAGCCAAATGGCTTTCCTAGTACCGTGTAGTAGACCCTGCTGGAATCTACGCATGGCTCTTTCTTCCTGCCTTCTATTCATTTAACATTTCAAAGAGATTATATGTCATTATGTGTTCACCTGAACAAAAAGTCTAAAACCCTAAAAATAATTACAGTCAAAATTCTCTCTCCCACCTCTGCCCCCCTCATCCAGCCAGCTCCCACCTTCCCCCAATAAATACCATTCTCACTAGTTCCTTGAATAACATTCCAGAGATTGTTTTTCTATATATACAAGTGAATACCAATATATATCTCCCCTCCTCTATACCTAAATTCACAACATACTATAGACATCCCTCTATACCTTGCTTTCTTCACTTAATATGTCTTTGAGTTTCCTCCATATCAGTACATAAAAAGCTTCCTCATTGTACAGCTGGAAAGTATTCCCTTGTATGCTTGTTGGAAAATATATTTGGCCAGCGCCCTATTGATGAATATTTGTCTATCCCATAATTTTCTTATTTCCTACAATGTTACAACGTACAATCATGCCATTCATCATTTTACTTGTGTAAGGAAACCTTACGGAAGAATATTAGTGGCTAATAAACAAAGACCTCCATTCAAAAAAAGAATTATATTTGATAATGTATAGGAAACATACTGAAAGAACTTTGTGATCAAGTACCCATCTAGAATGGCCTTATCTTTCTCTACCTTCCTTTCTGTTCAACTCCCCCCAAGGCTGAGGGTCTACTACCATCTGTTTCTTAAAATGTGCTCTGTGGCTTATCTGTATCAGAATCCCATGGGGGTAAGGATAAGAAAATGTGGCTTGCTGGAGCCCATTCCAGGCCTGATGAATCAAAATATGCAGGAATGGGGCCTTGGATCCTGCATTCTAGACAAGTGCCTCCCACTCAAGTCATAATTCATATGCACACAAAGTGCCCACTGTGGCTAGTCCCGCCTGTATCCCTGAAGCCCCTTTGAGGGCATGAGCTCCCTCCTCTGAATCCCTGAATGGTATTTATCTTCCATAGATTCACTTAGAGCACTGCCTTACCTCTCACTGTTTTGCTGTGACTTAGAAGTGCATACATATCTGAACTCTGAGCCGTATTCCGTAAGTCTTAGGACGTGGCATTTACTTAAGGTTTTAATTTCACATTAACTGATTTACAATTTGGCCAGTTTGCAAGTTCCAAGTTAATGTATGAGGACTAGCTCACAAGTGATCCCTGGATAAATAAATGACCAACTTACCTTCAAAATGTTACTGGTTTTGTTTTCCTCAATTTAGCATTGGTTTCAATTTATGTTCTATATTTTTATCCACCTCTTGTGGTTCTGAGAGCAACATTTGTTGCTCTATGCCTTTGGCTAAATAAAGTTCATAACGATTAACACTGGTTCATAAAAAACATCAATATCAATCAATGACAATCACCACTGATAGGGATGCATAATATTTTGCCACAAGCATTTCTATTAATAATGGTTTCTGAGGCCCTTTATGCTGTTAAAAAAAGCAGAGCCAATTTTTGTTGAGTGTCTATTATTGCAAGGTGTTTATTATGAGAGGTGGTGTAACATAGTTAAGGGTATAGACCAGAGATAGACTACCTGAGTTCGAATCCTGGATCTGCCACTTTGGAGCCCTGTGAGCATAGCAAGTTATTTAAATTCTCTCTGCTTCAGTTCTCCCTTCTATAAAATGGAGGTAATAAAACTATCTTGTAGATTGTAAAGATGGCCACGAATTCTTCCCCTCCCTCCATCTATGCCTTTACACAGATGTGGAATCAGTTTCTCCACCCCTCGAGTCTGGGTTGGCTATGTGACTTACTTTGGCCAACGCAACAAAGGCAAATGTGACACAACATCAAACGTGACAGATGCTTGTAAAGCACTTGCAGAATCAGAGCAGCTGACTGCAGCTGACTGCAGATGCAATAAGCCCAGGTGAGGCCAGCAAAAGAACCACCCCACAGAACCCAGTCCAAATTGCTGACTCTGATTCATTTACTTCCTAACCATGTCTGTTTCCTTGCTGGATTCCTTCCACTCTTCACTTTACATATTGGTCTTCCACAGGGTTTTATTTTCTTTTACTACTATTGTTTCTCTTTAGGAAGTCCCAACTACTTTCATATCTCAACTACTGCCCACATGATTATAGCTCTGAATTTACATCTTCAGCTCCTACCTCTTTACTGAGCATCCCATATCCAACCATCTAAACAACATCCCAAACCCAGCATGTCTAAGTACAAAGCTACTACTTTCCCCGTTCCTCCTGTATTCCTATTTCAGTTACTGGTTTCATTTGATAGCCCAGGTTGTAAAACTAGAGTCATTCAAACAGATACCAAATACTTTATTCTGCATCCTATCAGCTCTCAAATCCATCCCTCTCCTCTTCACTTCTATGTTTTTGCCTTACTTCAGTCTCTGGTCATCTTTCACCTGACTTTCGACCTTCTAACTGGCCTCCAACTCCAGAATAGGTGTTACAAACTGAAATGCCTACAGGTGCTAGGCACATAGCTAAATGAAATAGGTCAGGTATAGATGTTTCAGTGTGGCGGCAAACTGGGGAGCACACGCCTCATCTAAAGAACTTCCAGATCTGTAAGACGCAGGAGCTTGGGTTGCCAGATTTAGCAAATAAAAATTCGGGACATCATGCAATATTTAGGAAATACACTACAAATTTATTGTTTGTCTGAAATTCAAATTTAAACACGTGTCCTATATTTTATCTGACAATCCTATCCAGACATTTCTTCCAAGATAAGAAGGAGGAAGGTAGAGATGACTGACAGTACATAACAGACCGTGGAGTTATGAAAAGTTAGGCTGCTGACTCACGAAGGTCTCTGGTGAATCTCAGGAGGTAGAAAAGTCAAAGCAGGAAGAGAACTAGTAAAATTGTTAGAAGTTTGTGTAGTGGATACTGATTGGTTGTGGGTTGAATTGTGTCCTACCCACCCCCCACCACCCCGCCGCCCGCAAACGATATGTTCAAGTCCTAAGCCTCAGAACCTGTGAATGTGACCTTATTGGGAAATAGGGGTTTTGCAGATGTAACCAAGTTAAGATTAAGTGATACTGGATTAGGGTGAGCCCTAATCCAATGACTGGTATTCTTATAAGGAGAAGGAAATTTGAACACAGAGACACAGAGAAGAATGCCATGTAAAGATGTAGGCAAACATTAGAGTGCTGCAGCTACAAGGCAAAGAACGCCAGGATTGCTGGCCACCAGCAGAAGCTAGGAACAGGTAATGAAGGATTCTTCTCTAGAACATTCAGAGGGAGCACGGCCCTGCTGACACCTTGATCTTGGACTTCTAGCCTCCAGAACTGTGATAGAATAAATTTCTGTTTGTGATCATTTGTTACAGCAGCCCTAGGAAATTACACCATAGTAAATTAATTGGCCTAACTCTTTCCCTCCACGATCTATACATGGTTACAGAGAATGCTTTCTGGAGAGATGCTGGTATATGATTGCTCTGAGGCAGGGACACCAGGAGTAAAACCAGCGATGGCAGCTGAGCCAGTGTCCCTTTCCCCAGTTTGTTTTGGTCATTCGCAAGTAACTGGACCTCAACTATGTAAACTTGGGAACCTATCTGTCTGTCCTACTATAAGGTCTGGAGACCCAAAGCCAGTCCATATGCAGAGATATGACCAGCTCTGATAATAAATGAGCCCCTGGTTCCAGTTAGTCCCTGGTTGAGGCCCAGCCCACACCTTTGCCCTTGGGTTTCTCAGATGACCATCTGCCATTACAACAGACTCCCACTTTTCACTTAAGTTCTATTACCTGCTACCAGAAGACCGCTCCCATACAGTCTATAATTGCCTCTGTGGGGAATGGGAAAGAGTCCGTCTAGGTAGGTATACTAGTTTGTTAGGGCTGCTGTAACAAAGTACCACAAACCGGCTGCGGCTAGCAGTCCAAAATCAAAATGTTGGCAGGGACGGTCCTTCTGAGGGCTGTGAGGGAAGATCTGTTCCAGGTCTCTCTCCTTGGCTTGTAGATGGCCATTTTCATGTGCATTTGGTGTTCTCTCTGTACACATGTCTGTCTCCAAATCGCCAAACTTTATACAAGGACATCAGTCATATTGGATTAGGGTCCCACCCTAATGACCTCACTTTGACATGATCCCCTCTGTAAAGACCCTATCTCCATATGAGGTCACATTCTGAGACACTGAGGATTAGAACTTCAACATATTCAACATATACGTTTTTAGGGGGACACAATTCAACCTATAACAGTAGGAGGCCCATCTGAGGCTAGAAGTCCTGTGACTTCTAAAACGTATTAAGTTACCTTATATGCAACGGTCAAACAAAGGGCAGGTTATTTTTGGCAATGTCCCCCACCTTGTTTTCAGAATATAGCTGGGATTCAGGGCCAAAGAAAACTGTGCCAACTCTAATTTCACTAAAGAGCTAAGCACAGAAACTTGGTTTAAACCTCCCTGCTTCTCTCAGCACCCACTGAAACATCAGCGTTCTTCAAATACCCCCTCAGACTTCCGAAGCTCCATTTCTAAATTCACAAAGTTTCACTTTGTTTAGGTCACCATCTTCGATTTTACAACTATTTTAGATATCAATTATTTTAAAACTATTGAATATTATCAATGAAGGAGAGGTTGCTTGTTGTTCAGGCAGGACTTTGGAAGTTACTTTAGGGCCAGGGGTAGAAGGGGGTCCTTAGTCTAGGATCTACTTTGCAGGGGTTGAAAAAACAGAACTTGCAACCTCAGATTTTTGCATATTCATTTAAAATTTTCTCTGCAGATAACTAAGAAATTTCTATTGCTCAGGAAATGCCAGATTTATAGAGAGATAGTTGAATGGAGAGCCTTTCCAAGGGCTTCTAAATACCTTGGCAGCCTCTCTAAGAGTCCAGTCTTGTCCTTCATTAATTTTAGGTTCAGAAATCTACCTAGACAAAACTCATGCTCACCAAGCTAATGAAAACTGATGTATAAACCAGAATGTCGAGCTCTTTACCCATGTTGGGGTACAGACCTTTTAGGAGAGACTGTACTCACATTTGCTACTCAGGAGAACCCCTTTATACGAAGCAGGTGAATCCAAATACAAAGCAGCCAGGTGTGGACGATGATAGACACGGCATGCCCCATTCAATCTCAGGACAGAAGCACGCATTCCCTCAGCTGTGGAGGCCAAGATGCCCAACAGCTCACACTGTCCTCAGCTGAAGAGAGCCTCTTCATCAAAGATCATGCCCCCTTCTTGGGGGCAGCCTGCATGTTTTGACTGATTGATACTGTGGTGAAAAGGCTTGGTCCTTTGTTCCAGTTCAAGACAACTCAGAACCACTCTGCAGGGCCATCCTTGTTCCAAAGGGATTAGCTTAGGCCTTCGTTGTGGCAGCCTTGTAGTCCAACTTCTTCCTCTGCCACATCTTGCTTCATTCATTACTCTAGAGGTGTTGATCCTGACAGCCCTCCCCAGTAAATTTCTTACACACAAAACTCCATCTCAGAGCCTGCTTCCCAGGGAACTCAATCTGCAAATATGCGTGGTCGGAGGTGCTTCTACTATCATTTTTGACCAAAGATAAGAGGGGCAATAAAAACCAAAATCATAACAGCTACTATATGTTAGGCAGGGCCTGGACTAGATCCTGGGGATAAAAGATGAATAAGACCATTCCTCCCCTTCAAAGAGCCTAACATACTCACACAGTCATAGGGCAGAGATGTCTTATGGAAGCTCAAGGTAGGGTCAAGGAAGGTTTCCTGGAGATGATGTCCCATCTGACTTTAGAGGGATTAGTAAGAGCTCACCAAGAAAAGAAGGATAAGAAAACATTCCAGGTAAAGGAAAGCATGTTCAGGGCAGTCATAATTATTACTAAATGTACCAGAACATGGCACTGGCTAGAAGTTTTATGCCACTAAATTCAGCTCATTCAGTAAACCAGTCACAGTTACAGAAGTGGTAGGCAGGTGGGTGGTACGGCACCCTAGCATTCTCAGTGCTTAGGTCTTAAACCTTTAAGAAGGGAGATGAGAGTGGAGAGGGAGGCGGTTAGTGTTACCATCCACCTCTTCACCGGGTTCTTCACTTAGGGTACTCTCCACCAAGCAGGCACAGAGGTTTTCCCCATCTATTAGTCCACACCACATCCTCCTGAACTGGGATCAGGGAATCCCTTCCTCCTGGATGCCTTCTCTCCTCCTTCTCCCAAAGTCTCATCAATCTTTTTGTCCCTCTGTTCTACTTCAAGGCCTCACTTTCTAGACTATGACTGAGGCGAATAGTAAATTGGAGCCATCCAGTTTCCCTCTGGCAGAGCCAGGGGCAGTCTTTGGGTGAGGAAGAAAAGGGGCTTCAAGACCTCTGCTTAGGTGATGGGGATGAAGGAAACATCCCCAGCCTCAGAGAGAAACATTCAAAAACAAATCAATTGCCTGCTCATATTGGCCTGCTCAGATGCTCTGGTATGCAAATGGTCTTAATTTTTTCTCCTCTTCTTAACAAAAACTTGCTCGCTTGCTCTCTCTGTCCCTCCTCCCTCTTCTAAATCCTAGAGGTAGGAGCCAGAACCCTAAAAGCAGTGTGGATAGGCACCCTCTCCCAGGAAAGGACATCCTCATACATAAAATGAGGCCTGGAGATGCTCCAACAAATAAGTGATAAGCCAGTGTTCAAACCCTTGTCTGTCTGACTCCAAAGCCTGTGGATGTTTCTTATCACTGTCGTGAGGAACGAGGGCAGTGACTCCAACACGCGTGGAGCATTTTCTAAGTGCTAAGTGTTAGGCATCTCACATGGGTCACCTCATCTAATTCTCTCAACAACTCGATGAAGGAGATATACACTGAAGAGCAATTCTTCTCAAGCAATTCCACCAAAATGCCCTTAACATGCAGAGGAGAGCCAGCTCTCAACCCTGTGTGATCGGGGCTGTAGGTGTGAGCAGATGCTGCAAACAAGAAATATTCGTGCGGCCTCATGTTTCCTCTATAATTTCGTTAAAAATGTAGGCTTCAACTTCACAAAATGTTTAAGGTTTGTTTTCATTTTAAAAAGTGATGTTCTGGGCTTCCCTGGTGGCGCAGTGGTTGAGAATCTGCCTGCCAATGCAGGGGACACGGGTTCGAGCCCTGGTCTGGGAAGATCCCACATGCCGCGGAGCAACTAAGCCTGTGAGCCACAACTACTGAGCCTGCGCATCTGGAGCCTGTGCCCCGCAACAAGAGAGGCCCCCACAGTGAAAGGCCCGCGCACCGTGATGAAGAGTGGCCCCCGCTTGCCTCAACTAGAGAAAGCCCTCGCACAGAAACGAAGACCCAACACAACCATAAATAAATAAATAAATAAATTAAAAAAAAAAAAAAAGTGATGTTCTTTCCCCTTTAAATTCTCAAGTGAAATTGACATTCTGATGTGTCACCAAGTGGAAGTCTTAGAGTCATCAGCAATAAGTTTATAAATGTATTTTATGGTGGTTTACCTCAGCAAACAGCAGGATGTAAGTTGCATGGGAAGACAAACACTGCCTGTCTTGTTTTTTTTTTATTCTTTTGGCCACGTGGCGTGGCATGTGGGATCTTAGCTCCCCGACCAGAGATCAAACCCATGCCCCCTGCAGTGGAAGCGCTGAGTCTTAACCACGGGACCGCCAGGGAAGTCCTGTCTTGTTTACCATAGTACCCCTAGCACAGAAAACAGTGCCTTGAACACAGTAGGAGCTCAAACAATACTTGTTGAATGATAGTAAGAGGTAATACCTGGAGTAGGCCTTTTATAAATAGTTGGATCTGTCTCTTAATCCCCATCTCCATCTGAGAAATTGGGAAACAATGTATACAACTGCATACTATGCAAATATTATATTGTATCTATTGTTATAAAAAGATGGTCTGGATTAGTCTAAAGCTTGCCCAAATTAGGGATATAGCCCCTCTCTTGGCAAGATTTTATTCTGATTCTTGTTTTCTTTAATAAGAAAGATACTGAGGATACAAGAGATAGTAGGTGGACCACTGGGCACCATTCTACCTTGGTTCCCTACAAAATGCTTCACTAATATACAGATGTAACCTGTACTGCTTCTATCTCTCAGCCAGGGGTGAGATTCCTCAACCATCTAAATAGTAGCCTGGTTGCCTGTTCAATTCAATTATTTTTTCCAACAAGACGGATCATGGAAGGTAGCGGTATTTCCCCCCCTTTTATTATCTTTTCTAGGGCAGATGTTATGGGCCTGTAACAATATTTGTTATGGTCTGAATGTTTCTACCCTCCCTCCATTATTCACACGTTGAAGGTGGGCCTTGGGAGGTAATTAAGTTTAGATGAGGTCATGAGGGTAGAGCCTCATGATAAGATTAATGTCCTTATAAGTAGAATAGACCAGAGCTCACTCTCTCTCCACCATGTAGGGACACAGCTGTAAGATAGCCAGCCATCTGCAAGCCAGGAATGGCGTTCTCACCAGGAACCAAATCTGCTGGTACCCTGAACTCAGACCTCCATCCTCCAGAACTGTGAGAAAATAAGTGTCTGTTGTTTAAGTCTCCCAGTCCATGGTATTTTCTTACAGCAGCTCAATCTTAGACAACATCCAATCACAAATCTCTTTTTGCCTTATTTTGAATACAAAGGGATAAGTTTCTTTCTAGTTTTTATAAAACTGTTAAAAGAAAACAAACATGATTTCTAAACAAAGGAGCTTCAAAAATGGGATCTGTAAAAGTCATTTGCTTTTCTTTCGTTATAGCAGCTATCTGGCCTTTCTCTGGGAAAAAGTCACTGAAGTTTTGGTACAACTTATTTGATAACAATAGACAATTGTAATAGTGTGTTAATCTCAACTGCTTCCCATTACAAGGAAGAGTTGTTGCCTGGCTTGTCAGGAAAGAGATTTTTCCCAAGGGTTCCTATAAATAAGATCTATTGTCTTTTTAAAAAGCAGGTTATAAAATAATATGTATCATATAATTATATTTTAATAATAAAAATATTTATTAAAAATGTTCTGGAAGGATACCTCTAAGGGTTTTAACAGAAGCTATAACGACATACTGGAATTATGTGTAATCTTTTTAATTTTTTCTTTTTGCTTATCTAAATATTCTAATCCTTGTGCTACAAAAACACATTGCTTTTGTGGGACTTCCCTGGTGGCACAGCGGTTAAGAATCCTCCTGCCAATGCAGGGGACACGGGTTCGAGCCCTGATCTGGGAAGATCCCACATGCCAGGCAGCATCTAAGCCCGTGCGCCACAACTACTGAGCCTGTGCTCTAGAGTCCACGAGCCACAACTACTGAGACCGTGTTCCACAACTACTGAAGCCCGCGTGCCTAGAGCCCATGCTCTGCAACAAGAGAAGCCACCTCAATAAGAAGCCCGCGCACTGCAACAAAGAGTAGCCCCTACTCGCCACAACTACAGAAAGCCCACACATAGCAAGGAAGACCCAGTGCAGCCAAAAATAAATAAATAAATAAATAAATTTTAAAAAATATTGCTTTTGTAATAAGACAAAATGTTTCAACTACTAAAATAATGCAAGATTCAGAAAAGCTACATAAACAGTTTCTAAGAATACCAGAATTGCACTTGGATTTTACGCTTTCAGAATAGGGTAAGAAAATGAACACATATTATGTACTTGCTACGTTTCAGCAATCCTGCAGGCGAGTGGTATTATTCCCATTTTATAGATGAGGACACTTGAGGATCAGAGGTTGCATAAATAGTCTAAGTCATATACCAGTACAAAGCAGAGCCACGATTAAATCAGATTCATCTGATCCCAATGGCCTCACTCCTTCCACCTGACTGGACAGCTTCCAGCACTGCATAATAGAAAGCACCAGAGATGCTTTGTGACTGCCTAGAGGGGTGGGGCAGGGAGGGTGGGAGGGAGACGCAAGAGGGAGGGGATATGGGGATATATGTATATGTATAGCTGATTCACTTTGTTATACAGCAGAAAGTAACACAACATTGTAAAGCAATTATACTCCAACAAAGATGTTTAAAAAAATAAAAAATAAATAAAAAGAAAGCACCAGAGAAATGGTTTAACTCATCACCACTCAGGGTGCCTTGTATACAACATTCTGTCAGTAAGGGCTGCACCTAAGCTGCATCTGAGTCAAGGTCTTTTCTTACAGCTCAGGGAAGGAGTACACGTCAGGCTCCCAGGCACGCCATTCACTCCCTTAACTCACCCTGAGTAAAGACGAATGGCTCTGAAATTCTTGTTACAGCTGCAGTGCCAAGTGCACTAAATCTGGCTTACATTCCCTCTGCCTGTGGTAAAAACCCATTATTAGGGTGACTTAGAGCGTTTTGATCTGAGATACATGTGCTCTTAAGGGAAGTATCTCTACATCATGGTTGACGGACAATTGGCCTTTTATTTTAACAACTGGCGAAGCATCACAGCGTTGCCTCAACTGCCCTTTGTTTTCCTGTCCTGTTGGATGTTTTGTTAAGTGTTAATAGGACTTTGATTCCCCGTCACACCAAGGAGCTTCGGGCAATTTATTTACAGTCTCTCCTTGCTGTCACATCACAAGGAGATGAAGAACATAATTGCTAAGCACTGTTTTCCCATCATTAAAATCAAGGCAGTGAGGCTCTGCATGCTGCACCTCTTGGAATAAATCTGGCCAAGTGGCAAGTGATTGGCAAGAAGCCAGTGTGGTAGGTGGAGGAGAAGCAAACTATGAACAGAACATGGACAAGTGCTGACACTTAGGGAGTGGAGGAAAATGATGTGGGACCTGTGGTGAGGGAGGGAAGTTACCTGCATTACAACAGGGACTATTTATGAAGCTCTTACAATGGGCCAGACCCTGGGCTAAGCGTTTTGCACGTGTTATATGATTCATTCCCGCAAGCAGAGCTGATCCAAGTTGTCTGAGTCTCTGAAGATTATATACTTTGTGGTGGGGGTGAGGGGTGACGTTTAGATTATAAAATTAGAAATGAAACCTGCCTAAGGCCCCCCCCCATGAGGGGCTCATACAAGTGAGGTGCCTTAACGCTTAAATTTCCTTAGCTTCTGGTTAAACCCAGAAGTTAAACTCAAGTAGGTATTATTCAGTCTACATATAAGGAAGCTCAGTGAGGTTAGGTAACTTGCCCAGTGACAGAGCTACCAAGTGACACAGCAAGGATTCCAACCAGGCTTCCAAAATCCTTCCAGAATTGCCCAAAGTCCCCAGAGAGGCAATTCATGAGGATAAACTCCCTTGAAACAGCAGCATGACACCTTGATGTGGTTCTGAGAGCTTCTGGGCAGGGCCCAGCCCCTGTCAGGACCTGCAGGGCTTGGGGGTGTGTAATCCTGCCAAAGATCTCTACAGGAATTTGCATCTTTCAGATTCATAGAATCTGTAAAGAAAACCTCTGTGGAGGGAGAGAGGAAGACAGGTTTTTTTTTTTTTAATTAATTAATTTATTTATTTATGGCTGTGTTAGGTCTTCATTTCTGTGCGAGGGCTTTCTCTAGTTGTGGCAAGCGGGGGCCACTCTTCATCGCGGTGCGCAGGCCTCTCACTATCGCGGCCTCTCATGTTGCGGAGCACAGGCTCCAGACACGCAGGCTCAGCAATTACGGCTCACGGGCCCAGCTGCTCCGTGGCATGTGGGATCTTCCCAGACCAGGGCTCGAACCCGTGTCCCCTGCATTGGCAGGCAGACTCTCAACCACTGCGCCACCAGGGAAGCCCCAAGACAGGTTTTAATGACTGATTGTTGTGTCCACAATCCAAAAAGCAGGGGAGAAAAAAAAAATTCTTTTAAGACACACATACTTAATTTAGCCACAGTCCTGGATAAGAAGCTACCAGTGATCAAAGCTGGATGTAGTGATGGGCTGGTAAACCAGCTCCAGCGGTAGAGGGAGCCCCAATTTCAGCGTTTTCCAATTTCTATGGTGTCAGTACTCTTCCCAAGGCTGGCTTCAAGCTACCAATGGTTGTTTGGCTTGCAAAATTCCTGAATATTTAGCAATCAGCTCTCACAAGCAGGTACAAGGCGCTCTTGCACACCACTGGCTGTCATGTCATGGCTTCAAGTTCTTCAGTTTTTATGAAGATCTTTCTTGAAAGTTAAAGGCAAATCTTCTTGGCCCTGAAATCTTGTCTAGTTGGTACTGTGGATATATTTCCTGATAATACCTTTAAATGATACCATTTAAAGGTATTATCAGGAAATGAAGATACCATCTTCCAAATTAATTTTGTAGCAACATCAGGAAAGTGATAATTTGGCTATTTGGGGCCCTGACTCATTTCCTCTGCCTCTGCATTTTTTAGTTTTCTAGAGCTGGAAACACTCATCACTGCACAGGGAAGCTCAGAGCTTCCCAATTCAAAGACAAACAGAAAGCAGAGCCTGAGACAGGGCCTCGCGTGGAAGTAGGTAGGGAAAGGCAATCCTGGTGTGTTATTAAGCTCTGGGCAGCTGGGACTTGACCCCCACTGAAACCTCATGAGAAGTCTTGTAGAATGCCTTTCAGAATTTAGGGGGTTCCTGCAATGTGGGACTCTCGGCGTAAAACCAGGAAAGTCCCAGGAAAACCAGGATGGGTTGGTCACCCTACCAGAATCATCTACCCAAGAGCTGGAAAAAAGGAACATTTATCCACTAACTCCTGTCCTTCACTGGTTCAGTTGCCCCATGAGATGCCAACTCCTTGCACTCTCGTGTTTGCATATGTGAAAGTCAAAACACATTTCTGCAGGTGTCCAAAGAAGTGGAGTGACAGCAGCCCCATGGCAGAATGAGACGCGGGCACCTGAGGTGAGGGACCGTAGGCTCACGCAGCAATGGCTGGAGTAAAGCTAGGCTGAGAGGATGTGAGGCGGTGCACAAGGGCAGCCAATGCAGGGTGTGAAGGGCATGCAAACAGCCTTGGCCCCTGAGCTGGGAGGAGCTCAGACCCTCTGGGAGCTGGGGTATGGCGATGACTGAAGCCACTATGCAGTTTACCAGGCGGCCCTTTCATGAATCTACCCATGACAAGATGTTGACCCTTACATGGTTTTCCTTCCTCCCTCCCTCCCTCCTTTCTTCCCTTCCTTCTTTCCGCCATAGACTTTTTTTTTTTTTTAATGACATGCAGAACTTCCCTGACCAGGGATCGAACCCATGCCCCCTGCATTGGAAGCGTGGAGTCTTAACCACTGGACCACCAGGGAAGTCCCCTTCTTTCCTCCATAACTTCCCTTTTTCCTCCTTCAATAAATATTTAGTGAACATCTATCATATCCCAGGGACTATGCTAGGTACTTGAGATACAAAAATAATTAAACCCACTCCTTGCCCTCAAGTAGCACGTAGAGGAGGGACCAATCATACAACAGTTATAATACAATATAACTCTGGGAGAGAAATGGGCAGGAGGGGAAAGGGAGAACCGAGGCTTTACATAGGAAGTAATACTTAAGCTGAGTCTCTAAGGATGATGATGATGTAATGATAATAACAACAACAGCTAACTTTGACGGTTATGGATGGATGCTGATTATGTGCCAGGCCATGTTCTAAGGTTGGTTTATAGTACAGTACATTTAATCTTTATAACAGCCCTAAGGAGATGCTATTATTATCCTTAATTTAGAAGTGACAAAGCTAAACTGTTGAATAATTAAGTTTTCCAAGGTTTAAGGCACAATGGCACAGACTGATGTTCACCAAAACCCATTTTTTTCCTTCCTCCTGGACACATAGCTAGACTACATTTCCCAACCTCCTTTGCAGTTAGATGCAGCCATGTGACTGAATTCTAGCTAATGGAATGGGAGCAGAAAAGACATTTCTAGGCCTGACCCATAAAAACCCTCTATGTATATCCCCCATATGCTTTTCCCCTCCTGGATGTCTGGAAAGGTGACCTTGGAAAGCACATGTTGAAAACGGTTGGGTCTCCATCAATCTGGGTCCCTAAAAAGAGGAGGGCTTGCCCCATTGATTATTCACCTGTCCAGCACTGTTCTTTGAGCAAGAAATAAACTTTGATTGTGTTTGAGCCACTATAGATTTTTGGGTTTTTTGTTACAGCAACATTTCCACCTTTTTTATTTATCAAGGCAGTTAGTTTACTGTAATTAGTACAGGAACATATGAGGAAGTGGCAGAAAATTAGGTTGAAAAGGTAAATAAAAGGTGTCATGTACCACATAAGTCTTATCTTCTTTTTTTTTCCAGAAGTACAGAAGAATTCTTTTAAGATGGAGCAGAAGGAAACAAAAACAGTAGCTATAGCTCCAGTTGGGTAGAGAGGATAGCTGAGGGAGGTCATACCCAACGTATTCTTTTTTCTGAGCAATATGAAACAGAGTCGTCTTCCTAGGGGCATGCTGGGTGTGTGGACATGTGCGTGGGCTGTGGGGGAGCAGGCCAGGAGCATGAGAAAAGTGGTGAAGGTTAATAATGTGAGAGACAGCAGTTAAGAGAGCAGACTTTGAAGAGTGTATCAGTCAGATTCCTATAGGGAAAACAGATATCACTCTAGGTATTTCAAGTAGAAGGGTATTTAATACAGGAAATTAGGTGCTCATGGAACCGGTAGAAAGACCTGAGAAGCAAAATTCAGGGGGATCCCCACTAGATTTCAGCTTCATTGCCTCTGAGCCAGAGATCTGCTGCCGTCTGACTCAGAAGTGTGCAGGAAACCATTGCCAACTTCAGAGGCCTCCACAGTCCAAGGCAGGTGAAACGCGGTGGCTACCAAAAAAAACTCATGTTTGGGAAGTCCAGTCCATTTTTAAGAATGTAACTACAAATTCTTTGAAATTCTTTCCACCAAGGCATGTGATCCCTTCCCTTGAGTCTAGGTAAGCTTCTGACTGCTTCAACCAAAGGAGCATGGCGAAATGAAGCTATGTGACTTCTAAGGTTAGTTCATAAATGGCCTTGAAGATTCTGTCTTGCTTGCTGAGAACACTCATCTAGGAGCTCGGAGCCGCCATGTAAGAACTCTGTCTACTCCAGGCTACCATGCTGTATGGAAGCACAAGCCACATGGAGAGGTCTGAAGGGGAGGCAGGAGGTTCAGAGAAGGCAATGAGACAATGGAAGCAGAGGGACAGAAGGAGATGTGATGATAGAAGCAGAGGGTGGAGTGGTGCGGACCACAAGCCAAGGAGTGCTGGGAGCCTCAAGAAACTGGAAAAGGCAAGGAAACAGATTGTCCCTAGAGCCTCCAGAAAGAATGCAGGACTGAATTGCTTTACCATACTGCTTTAAAGCACTACGTTTGTGGTAATATGTTGCAGCCATAGCAAACGAATACAATGCCTGACTCTGAGTACACCCTCAGGAAATGTTTGTTAGTAAATAAGCAGATGAACTAGGCTACAAGCATCTCTTTTTATAAGAAAATGTGGAATTGTAATCTAGTATAATTTTAAAAGATTAATTTACTCCCTGATATCTAAATATTAGGAGTTTGATAAGTTCAGTTCCCCTAAACTCCTAAACCCAGACTAAACGTAGACAGGAATAAGCCAAATAGAAAAATGCTGTGTTTTAAGAAACAATGACAGGCAAAAGTCATTGAACACTTACTATGTGCTTTATTTACCTTCTCTCATTGAACCCTCACAACAACCCTATGTGATAAGCGCTACTGTCATCATCCAGAGAGGGGTTAAATAATTTGTCCAAAGTCTCATAGCTCATAAGTGATAAGGCCTGGACTATAACCCAGGCTGACTGACTCCAAAGTTCAAGCATGCACTGCCTTGGCGTGATGGAAAGCCTGCTGTCACCAGGTAAGGGTCCAGATCCACCTCTGCATGGCCCTGGGAAAGTTCCCTAACTTTGGGGTCTGGTCTCTTCTTCTGAAAAAATGTGGCAGTTGGGCCAGATGACCTTCAAAGTCTCTTTTTGGAACAGAGTTTCTATAACTCTTTCCAACTTAAAGAAAAATCACACATGTCAAATGGGTGAAATAAGGACAGGTAAGCATCATATCCTGCACTGAAGGAACGTGCTACCTTTGGTAAGCAACTGGTAATTTCCAGTATCCATTTGCTTATTTCATCTCTTTACCACCACTGTTTTATAAATGTAACAAGGAGGAGTGTGGTGGACTGATTACAAAAATGGTTCTAATTCTCCACTCTTCCCTGTAGCTATGCCCTTTGCAATGAGAACTTGCAGCTCTTCCCATCAAGAGATGGAGACCATTTCCCCACTCACTGAATATGGGCTATTCTTGTAACTTGCTTTGCCAAATAGAATAAGGTCAAAGTGGTGTGTGACAGTCCTGAGCCTAGGTCTTGCACTCTTCCAGGCTGTCTCAGGCCTCTACCTGTCCGTGAGAAAAGCTCAGGCTAGCTTGCTGGATGATGAGAGACCACACAAAGCAGAGCTATGTAGCCAAGTAATCCAAGCCAAGGCCATGCTAGATTAGCCAGCCCCCAACCACTTGGTCAGCAAACCACAGATGCCAGCAAGCCCAGCCAAGATCAACCAAGACAAACCCAGAACATCAGAACCACCCAGCCATAGACTTGTTGCATGTCACTGTGGTTGTTTTTTATGCAGCTTTATTGTGGCGATAACTGACACAGTTCACTTTCAGGCAAAGCAGAAAGTCTGGCATATGAATTATGCCTGTATTAATCAGAACAATTAATTAATCAATCAGGAAAATTAATCTAGGTTGCAAGCAACAGAAATCTGACTCAGATTTGCTTCAACACACACGGGAATTTATTGGTTCATATTATTGAAAAGTCCAAGGGTAGACACAGCTAGATTTAGATGCTCCAAATTTGTCATTAGGAACCTGATTCTATCTCTTCATTCTATTTTTATCTGTCTTAGCTTCATTCTAATGCAAATATTCCCTCACAGGTCAAGACAGCCACCAGTAGCCTCCAGTTTACGTTCTATCGTATTTAGCCATTACGTAGAAAGAGGGTTTCTGTTTCCCAACAGTTCAAGTAAAAGTCCTAGGGACAACATTCATTGGACTGACTAGGATCACAGACCTATCCCCAAACCAATCACTTTGTTTTTTCAGGGAGATACACTGGGCCTGGGTCTAGATCATGTATCCAACCCTGGAGATAGGAGATGGGTTGGTATTAAACCACGTGCACTGAGAATAAATAAAGAGGGGATTCCCTAAAAGAAAATAAAGTAGTGCTACCAAAAGAATATATGGAAACTATGCATGTCTTCTATACTCCTCCATATTACTAATGAATTAAAGAAAAAGAGAGTGAAGCAGTGACTTCTCAGCATTGATTCTTCTGTAGAACAGGAGGCTGTTCACTGTTACCTGTAAAAACTTTTCAACATTCATGCCAAAGTAACTATTGTTATGCACAATTTTCTTCCATCCCACCCAGATGAATGTCTAAAAATCAAATCTTGATCACATCCCTCTATCATATAAGTAGATAATATCAAGTGGCCATACACATTAAGGAAGGTCTTAGGATAGTCATTAGAACTATGAGGCATCTGAACTTGATCTCAAAGACTCTTGATGTGTGCCCATGAATCATAAAATTGCTTGCAAGTCCTAACTGGAGAGGTAGCATAGTGCAGTGGCCAAAAGCACAGGTTCTGGATACAGTCTATGTATATTTGGGTTCCAGCTCTGACTGCTTTATGAAACTATGTGACTTTGGATAACTCAGTCTCAGTTTTCCCATCAGTAAATGGGGATAATAACAGAATTTACCTTGTAGAAAAAGTAAATGAGTCATAATATGCAAAGCACTTAGAACAGTATCTGCTACATAGTAAGAGCTATAAAGTGTCAGCTATTAATTATCTAGGCAGACACATGTGGCAACAAGTCTTTTGAACCTGGAGTAAGAAAGTCTGGCACCATCAATCAAAGATGCGTGACCTCAGCGGAGTCACTTCTTGCCTCTGGGATTACTTTATTTCATGTATAATGTGACGGAAATTATATCTACCCTGCTTACCTCGCAGGGATGCCATAGGGATCAGAGGAGTTGATGGGTGTTAAATTCTTTAGAAACCTCCAAGTCCTTTATAAATAAAAGGCCTTATTAACACTAATTACCTCCATCTAGATTATCTGACTGTGTGCAATCAAGGCAGTTATTCATCCTACACTGCTTTGCGCAAAGAATCATTAGGGGAAAAATCTGCTGCTGACAAATAATGGATACCCCTACCAAAACCAGTGCAAATGTCCTTAGGGATTGTTTTGTGACTTAATATTCACCATCACCTTTTATACCTAGCCTGAAGTAAAGTTAATTGTAATGGAAAGGGTATTAAATTGGTGGTCAGGACACCTGGATTCTAGTTCACAATTCTGCTGTTAATTTACTGTGCCATCTCAAGTGAGTCATTTGATTTCTCTGGGTTTCCCTAGTCTGTAAAATGGGGAACACTTATAACGTTGTGACTGCATAGCTCTTGTGACAGAGATGTTCCTGGGCATTGGGATGTGGTCATTCTTGGTGGAGGATTACTCGTAACTTAGGTTAAATCCCCACTGAAATTCTGGAAAACACATCTGCCCAGACAGTATTTGATTACAAATACAGTATTTGCTTAAGAGAATACATCCAAGAGTATATGTTGAAATCACAATGTCTTTGTCTCTAGAATTTCCCATGAATATAAGCAAAAATCATCTTACAGGTGACCAAGAAGAGGATAGCAATCTTCCTTTCTCTGGTCCCACAAGGCATCTGGTGATGTCCTCTTCCATGGACCTTCTTCCACTGTCCTTGCCTTGGGACCACAGCAGCTCTTTCTAAGAGGCTGTTTCAGCAGTTTCCTAGTATGGTCTATTAAGCCCTATGTGATCTGCTCCCCAACCCTCTGACTTCCCCTCCTACTTGCTGTGTTCCTGACATGCTGGGCTCCTGGCTATTCCTAGACCAGACTGAAGCTCAATCCTGCCTCAGGGCCTTTGCACTTGCTGTTCTTCTGCCTGGAATTATCTTCATCTCCAGAGGTCCCTCCCTCCCTTCCTTCACGTTTCTGCTTCCCTGATTACCTTATATAACATAGCAAACCCTTCTCACTTTGCTCTGGTGCTCCTTGAATTAAGTACCAGCTAAGCTGCAATAATAAAGAAATCCAAACCCAAAGTGGCTTATATTAGATAGACGTTTATTTCCCTCTTGTGTAACTGTCAAGAATTGAGCAGTCCAAAGCTGGGGGCTCTGCCATCTTCCACACTTGGCTTCCAAGGATGCTCCAGTCAATGCCATCTCTTAGCCAGTTGGAAGGAGAAAGAAAGGGTACAAGGCAAGTGGCTTTATCCTTCAGCTAATGACCTGACTGAAAGTTACACAAAACATTTCCACTCATATCCCCTTGGCCTGAGCTTGGTCACAACACTATATCCAGGTGCAAAATGGAGGGTGGGGGGGAAATGTAGTCTCTAATGCATGGTCATGTTACCAGCTAAAAGTTGAGATAGGGGTTCTTTTTTAAAAAATTTTTTACACAATTTTTAAAGGTTACACTCCATTTACAGTTATTACAAAATATTGGCTATTTTCCCTGTGTTGTATAATACATCCTTGTAACCTATATTACACCCAATTGTTTGTACCTACCACTCCCCCTCCTATATTACCTCTCCCTGCCTCTCTTCACTGGTAACCACTAGTCTGTTCTCTATATTTGTGATTCTGCTTCTTTTTTGTTATATTTGCTAGTTTGTTGTGTTTTTTATTAAGTGATATGATACATTATTTGTCTTTCTGTGTCTGACTTATTTCACTTAGCATAATGCCCTCCAAGTCCATCCATATTGCTGCAAATGGCAAAATTTCATTCTTTTTTATGGCTGAGCAGTATTCCACTGTGTGTGTGTGTGTGTGTGTATGTGTGTGTGTGTATGTGTGTGTGTGTACACACACACACACACAGTGGAATACTACTACACTACATATGTGCGTGTATGTATATATACATATACACACGTATATATATCACATCTTCTTTATCCAGTAGTCTGTTGATGGATACTTAGGTTGCTTCTATATATTTTAGCAACTGTAAATAATGCTGCTATGAACACTGGGGTGCATGTATCTTTTCGAATTAGTGCTTTTGGTTTTTATTGGTTATATACCCAGGAGTGGGATTGCTGGGTCATATGGTAGTTCTATTTTTAGTTTTTTGAGAAACCTCCATACTGTTTTCCATAGTGACTGCACCAATTTACATACCCACCAACAGTATACGAGGGTTCCCTTTTCTCCATATCCTCACAAATGTGTTATTTGTGTTCTTTTTGTTGATCGCTATTCTGACAGGAGTTGGGTGATACCTCATTGAGGTCTTGATTTGTGTTTCCCTGATGTTGAGCATCTTTTCATGTGCCTGTGGGCCATCTGCATTTCCTCTTTGGAAAAATGTCTTTTCAGTTCTTCTGCCAAGTTTTTGATTGGGTTATTTTTTTGATGTTGACCTGTATAAGTGGTTGAGATAGGGGTTCTTTTTCTAAAAAATGAAAAGGGGAATGAATTCTGTGGAATAATTAAAAGTTTCTATCACACTCTCTATCTACCTGCTGTATTTATCTCCATAGCACTTATTGCCATCTGATGGTCTACTAGAGACTTACATATTTATTTTTTGTTTCTCCACACTGGAATATGAGCCCCATGAAGGCAGGGAATTCATTTGTTTACTGTTGTCTCTTAAGCCTTTAGATCAGTGCCTGACACATAGTAGGCACTCAATAAAGATTCATTGAGTATGTAAATAAATCTTTTTTTTTCCTAGCTGGTGTTCTGAGTCACTCAGTTCTCTTTCTGATTCACTCTGAATCACACAGATCCCAATTTTCTTGGCTTCTAGTGTTAATGAGATTCTGGTCCTACTTCCTCTTGGAGCTCCCAGGATTCAAAAGCAGGGTGTTGTCTTTCTAGATCTCATCTCAAGTAGCCATGATGTTCTCCAAAGAACTTTTTGGTTTAAAAGGAGAAGGAGTTAGGAGGAGATGTAATTTTTAAAAATTAATAGGCTTTATTTTTGGAGCAGTTTTAAGTTTACAGAAGAATTGAACAGAAAGTGTAGTGAATTCCTGTATACCCCCTTCCCCTTCCCATACAATTTCCCCCATTATTAATATCTTGCATTACTGTGGTATACTTGTTACAGTGGATGGACCAATGTTGATACATTATTACTAACTGAAGTCTGTGTTTAAATTAGGGTTTACTCTTTGTGTTGTACTGTTTTATAAGTACTGACAAATGCATAAAATCATGTATCCACCATTACACAAACTATCACACAGAATAGTTTCACTGCCCTAAAAACCCCCTGTGCTTCACCTATTTGTCCCCTCCTCCCAGCCCCTGGCAACCACTGATCTTTTTGTTGTCTCTATAGTTTTGCCTTTTCCAAAATGTCATAAAGTTGGAGTCTATAGTATGTAGCTTTTTCAGATGGGCTTCTTTCACTTAGTGATATGCATTTAAGCTTCTTCTATGTTTTTCTGAAACTTGATAGCTCATTTCATTTTTTTTAATTTAATTTTTATTTTATATTGGGGTATAGTTGATTTACAACATTGTGTTAGTTTCAGGTATACAGCAAAGTGGTTCAGTTATACATATACATACATCCATTCTTTTCCAGATTCATTTCATTTTATCAATGAATAATATTCTATTGTATGGATATACCATAGTTTATCCATTCACCTACTGAAGGACATCCTGGTTGCTTCCAAGTTTTGGCAATTATGAGTAAAGCTGTTATAAACATCCATGTGCAAGTTTTTGTGTGGACATAAGTTTTCAATTCATTTAAATAAATACCTAGGAGAGTGACGGGTGGCTCATATGATAAGCCAATGTTTCGCTTTATGAGAAATAGGTAACTGTCTTCCAAAGTGGCTGTATCATTTTGCATTCCCACCAGCAATGAATGAGAGTTCCTGTTGTTCCACATCCTCTCCAGCATTTAGCGTTGTCAGTATTTTAAATTATTTATTTATTTTATTTATGGCTGTGTTGTATCTTCATTTCTGTGCGAGGGCTTTCTCTAGTTGCGGCAAGTGGGGGCCACTCTTCATTGCGGTGCGCGGGCCTCTCACTATCGCGGCCTCTCTTGTTGCGGAGCACAGGCTCCAGACGCGCAGGCTCAGTAATTGCGGCTCACGGGCCCAGTTGCTCCGTGGCATGTGGGATCTTCCCAGACCAGGGCTCGAACCCGTGTCCCCTGCATTGGCAGGCAGATTCTCAACCACTGTGCCACCAGGGAAGCCCGCGTTGTCAGTATTTTAGAGCTTAGTCATTCTCACATGTATGTAGTGGTATCTTAATGTTTTTCAATTTGCAACTCTCTAATGACATACAATGTTGAGCATCTTTCATATGCTCATTTGCCATCTGTATATCCTCTTTGGTGAGGTGTCTGTTCAGATCTTTTGCCCATTTTTAAATTGAGTTCTTTTTATTGTTGAATTTTAAGAGTTCTTTGCACATTTTGGATACACATCTTTTATCAGATATGTGTTTTGCAAGCATCTTTCCCAGTCTGTAGCTTTTTTCCATTCTCTTAAGATGTATTTTTTTTAATAAATTTATTTATTTTGTTTTATTTTTATTTTTGGCTGCGTCGGGTCTTCATTGCTGCGTGTGGGTTTTCTCTAGTTGTGGCGAGCAAGGGCTACTCTTCGTTGCAGTGCGCGGGCTTCTCATTACGGTGGCTTCTCTTGTTGCAGAGCATGAGCCGTAGGCGCATGGACTTCAGTAGTTGTGGCACACGGGCTCAGCAGTTGTGGCTCACAGGCTCTAGAGCGCAGGCTCAGTAGTTGTGGTGCACGGGCTTAGTTGCTCCGCGGCATGTGGGATCTTTCCGGACCAGGGCTCGAACCCGTGTCCCATGCATTGGCAGGTGGATTCTTAACCACTGCACCACAAGGGAAGCCCTTAAGATGTATTTTTAAGTGTATCTTTAAAGGTATTCTATCACCGAGATCAAAGAGTGATATATAAGAAACTGAGAAGCGTCCCCTTCTCGGCCTCCCCAGCTGATACTGAAAACATACCATTGTATATACATATGAAGTTTTGGGAGCAACTCATAACTACTTGACTTCACATAATGCAATATTCAAAGCATATATGTGTACATTACTTCTTTTGGTGCAGGGTTAATTTTACAAAGTCACACAGCTGAGTGAACCTCCTAGGATTAGAACCCAGGTTTTATAACTCCTGGTCTGATATTCTTTCCAATCCATCACATTGACTCCTATTATCAAGATTTTGTCTTTGATTCTTTTGACTCTTATTCACCATATAAATGTTTATGTCAAGAGGAAGGCTTAAGTTTCCAGTCTTGTTTATCAGCAACACAAAAATTTTATTTTATTTTTTTATAAATTTATTTATTTTTAATTTTATTTATTTTTGGCTGTGTGGGGTCTTCATTGCTGTGCGCGGGCTTTCTCTAGTTGTGGCGAGCGGGGGCTATTCTTCGTTGCAGTGCGCGGACTTCTCATTGAGGTAGCTTCTCTTGTTGCAGAGCACGGGCTCTAGGCACGCAGGCTTCAGTAGTTGTGGCACACGGGCTTCAGTAGTTGTGGCTCGCGGGCTCTAGAGCGCAGGCTCAGTAGTTGTGGTGCACGGGCCCAGTTGCTCCGTGGCATGTGGATCTTCCTGGACCAGAGCTCAAACCCATATCCCCTGCACTGGCAGGCAGATTCTTAACCACTGCGCCACTAGGAAAGCCCCAACACAAAAATTTTAAGTCAGCTGTATAAGTATTATTTTGGATGAAAGTGACAGAACCCAATTAAAATTGGCTTAAGCATACAAAAGTGGAATTAGTGAACTAAGGTGACTGAAAAGTCCAAGGACTGGGTGGATGGATCCACTGGCTCACATAAGCTCATCTCAATCAATCTCTCTCCCTCCCTGTCTCTCACCTACTTTGCACAGAGTTCATTCTCAGGCAGACCTCTCCATGAAGTGACACAATGGCCACCAACAGCTTCAGGCTCCTATCATCTTGCAAAAATCCAAGAAAAAGAAGCACCTCTTACCCAATAGCTCTCACAAAACTTCCAGATAGGGTCCCTGGCCCAGCTTGGGACACATGCTTACCTCTGAACCAGTTAGTTGGCCAAAGAAATACAGCTTAGGACACAAGCCCTCCTAGGTGTCTAGTCTGAACTTCAGACACTAAGAATGAGGGAAGAGTGATTCCTCGAAGGAAAATAAGGATGCTGCTTCCAGAGGAAGAGAGAACAAAGACGTCAAGAAATCAACAAATGTCTACCATAACATCCAAGCATTTATTTCTCTAAACCTGTCCCTTCTAGTTCACACTCTTAAGCTGTGGGGTGGCAAAAAGGCAAACTGAAATTAGAAGACCTGAATTCAAGTCCTTCCACCACTTAGAAGTTCTCCGAACTTCAGATCCCTCATCTTTAAAGTGAGGATAATACAACCTACCTTGCAGATGTGGATAGGAGAACAAAATAGTGATAATAGCAAATACTTATAAAAGACTAAACAGTAATAATAGTAAACACATTCTATAGCACATGGGATGTGCCAGACAATGTTCTAAGTGCTTTAACATACAGGAGGTCAGTGATTCCCAAACTTGGGGCTGCAGCAGAATCCCCTGGAAGGCCTGTGAAAGTACAGATTACTGGGCCCCATCCCCCGAGTTTCTGATTCAACAGGCTTGGGGTGAAGCCTGAGAATTCACATGTCTAACAAGTTCCCATCGGGTGCTGCTGCTGCTTGGGGACCACACTTTGATAACCAAAGTATTAGGTTAGTGACTCTTCGGAACAGCTCCATGAGGGGCACCAGTATTACCCCTAATTTGGGGGTGAGTAAACTGAGGTTCGCATAGCAGTGACAAGGGTGTGAGCCTGGGAGACCTGGCAGCAGAGTCCAAGCTCTCCTCTCCTTCAAAGAAGCAACTAAGATGTAATAGGACAAAAGCCAATTCGGATGCAAAGATATAACCAAGGGGAGGGTGGGAAAATGGAGAAGGGGAGATAAATCCAAACTGTGAGACCCTTATCCTTCCTACAGAAGATGTCAAGTTAAGGATAAAAATAAAGAGTAGAAATCATGAAAGTGGGTATGTAAAAATATGTAGGTGTTTAAATTGTTCAAAAAGCAGGTTAATCTAGGTTATCCTCTGACATCTCTTAAAAGAAAATAAGGAATTTAAAGTTCACGACAGAAATGCTAATGGTGAGTGAAAGTGGGGAAGGAAAACAAGCTGAACATAGAAGGCAATAGCGTGTGTGCATGTCTGTATGTGTGTTTCAGGAGGTGGGGAAGGGTGTTCCAAATATTTTAACACCGACGGAAAAACCGCACCAACTACCCTGTAAAATGCTGAGTCACTCACTGTAGTAAATAATAAAAATGGCAGCAGCGTCAGTGATCTGCTCTCTGGAAGAGACATATTTAAAACCGAAGACAACAACAGCCTTCTTCTTGAGCAGATGCTGCAAAATGAAATGCCTAAGAGGGCCAGGTGGGTGCCTCAGACATAAACCAGCAAGGGGGTTAGGGCTTGGACTACAGGGAGTGATTGCTGCTCTTCCAAATGTGGGCCCAGTGTTGTGGATTTTTAAAAATTTTCAAGAGAAGCTAGAAATCTGGATTTTCACTTGAAATCTCCAGATTTTTTACAAATTAAAATATTTCAAGAACATTTTTGGTAAGCAAAATATATCTGTGTGCTACACTGGGCTGGTGAGGCCTACCACTTTGCAATTTCTGGTCTAATGTCTCTGATGCCTGAGGCATAAACCAGGAAAGGAGAATAGCAGCTCAATGGTCTCAGTGCTAAAAAGCAATCACATGGTTGAAAAAGAAACAATAAAAATGAGAAAGAGTGTTCATATAGGCATGTATAAGTTACAAGAGACTTTGACCTGCTTTATTTCAAAGGATCTCCTTTCTAACCAGCAAGTAAAAAGGCAGACTTGGTTATTACTTAAAGGTGAGGAAACTGAGGCTCAGAGATTAAGTCACTGGTCCAATTATCAGCTAATACATGGAAAATCCTAGAATTGGGATCCAAACGTTCTTCTGAATCCAAACGCCATGCTCTTGCTGCCTCCCGATTTATACACAACAGTGAACATGGTTCTCACAAGAAGGGAACGATCTTTGGGTCAGCTTCTCTTAACTACCGTAATTAAGAGTTACTAAAATATCTTCCTTGGCCACGCTTTCTTCTTTTCCCTTCACTCCCCTCTATTGGTTTGAGATCTCACTTCCTTGGTCCCTTGTTCTGAGTCAGAATCACTTCCCGTTTGATATATTGCATCTTTTGAGCCCCACCATGCAGACCTGCCCCCTTCCTGACATCACATACAACATCTTACTAATCTTTCAAGAGCCTTGGATTACTGTTGTCCCCACTTTACAGTTAAGGAAACTGAGGCTCTCCCTACCTCTGAGTTTCACCCTGTTCTTTGTTGTACTTTTTATTAGCCCAAAGATACTAAGGATGATACCAATGCCCAGTGCTAACTTGAGAGGATATGGCTTTGGATTAAGAGCTAAAAATAACCAAATTTCTATTTGACTACTTTGAACCCTTGCATATACTGCTCCCTCCCTTGTTCCCTCTACCTAGATAACACCATTTGTGTCCATGCTTCTCCCTTGCCTGGTTTTCTTCTATCCATCTTCCAGATCTCAGCTTTGATGTCACCTCCAGCTAGAAGCCTTCCATGTCTAGGCTAGGCAAACTTCTCATGTGTTCTTGTAGTCCCTTGGGCTTTAAATTAGAGTGTGCACTAAGGAAACAAAGATTAAAAAGCGAAACTTCCCAATCAAGCTTAAGAAGGAAGGAACGAAAGAATTATGTGTCTAAGTGAACTAGCTGGAATGGATGGGGCAGGCAGAACCATCGCAGTAAAAAGAAACAGAGGATTGCAAGGGGTATTTAAGGCCTTGGCATGGAGGGCAAAAGCTGGGGGGCAAGAAGATTCATAAGTAAACAGTGGTGTTTTTCATGGCTGCTTTGGATATTCCACAGAACCTCAGAAACAGCTTTGGGAGAACCTTAAAAATCCTGTGGCACAACCCGCATCCACTGCAGGAGTTACATTAGTCTTGAGTTTGTTAGGGTTAAACAAAGTACTGTACGCTTTGTTAATTCAACAAACATTCATTAAACTCTTAAGTTCACGGGATACACTGGTGATACAAAGTTGAAAAAGTACATGGTTTCTACCCTTAAGGAACTTGTCAGGTAGCCCGACAGTAGACCACTTATCCATTCAGCAAACATTTATACCATTCTCTGTGTGCCAATACAATTCCTTGAAAAACTGGTATTATTATCACTTCCTTTTAATAGATCAGGAAGTTGGGTCTCAGAAAGGTTCAGTAACTTGTCAAAGGTTGTGCAGTTATGGTACCTGGCACCTTTCATCCATTAGCTTCTTTACTCTGCACAACAACACCCTATAAGGTAGGTGCTTTCATTAGCTCCATTTTACATAAAAGGAATTGAGGCTCAGAGAGGGTAAGTAACTTCCCTAAGACTACACCAGTAATAAATGGCAGAGGTAGGATTCAAACCCAGGCAATCTGGTTCTAGCATCCATGCTCTTAACCACCATGCTGTATTGATAAATTGTTCAACCAGAGCTGTCAATATTATAAGGATCATATAATGAGTAACAATGCAATATATAACTTGTGTCAGTTTTTTGATTTTCATGTTTCTCTCTACTCCTTATTGTCCCATTAACTCTATTACCAAAAATAAATAATAGAGAAGTAAAAGGACACAATTATCTGGGGGTAATTTTAGCAATAGGTTGGGAACATTGCTTAGAGTAGGGGCTCTTACCCTCAGGTAACTGCAGACTTCTCTTTGAAATCACCTATACATTTTAGTGTGAATGAGCTTATTAGTATTTTTCTGAAGAGAAGGTCTACAGCTTTCTTAGACTCCTTGAAGGCTCTGTGACCCAACAAGGTGAAGAACCACCTAAAGAAAAAAAAAAAAAAAAGCCAATTAGCTTACTGGAAGCCAGTCAAACATTGGGCACTTCTATATTTTATTATTAAAAAATAAAATCCATAAATGCTATGAATCCATTAAAAATATTTACAGCAACCCTGTGACAACATAAAAACATTGATGTTGTAATGCCAATAACAATATGAAAGTGTTTTATCTACTTTACTTCTTCACCTGATTCCCTCCTCAATCCATACATATTTCGCTTCCTTTCCTCTACACCGGACCATACTTGTCAAGGTCATCAGTGACCATCACCTTGTCAGGTTCAGCAGCTACTTCTCTCTCCTCAGTTTTCACTATAGTTGGCCACTGGCTCTGCTTCCAGGCCAGGACTAATCTGTTTCTACCTCACTGGCTCTCTTTCCCAGTCACCTTTCTGGTCACTGCTAAATGTTGGAGCATTCCAACGTTCAACTTGGGTCCTCTTCTCTTCTTTGTCCTCCTTTTCATCACTCTCTCCCTAAAACATCTCATCCAGTTCCATGGCTTTAAATAACTTCACACTTTCTGTAAAGTGTATTTAAGTCACACCTCCAGCCCTGACCTCTATACTGAGCTCTAGGCAGGAATATATTCAATTTGTCTACTGAATATCTCTTCTTGGCTATCTAAGATGTAAGCACCTCAGACTAAACATTTCCAAACAAAATTATTATTAATATTATTAGTCTCTCAGCTCACAGAACAGAGCATGGCCCATAGCAGACTGTCAAGAAATATTTGTTGAATAAGTGAAAAAACATACACACACACACACACACACACACACACACCTGTTTGTATAATTACGTTTAACAACAGGACATAAGAATGGTAGGAAAATACCAAAACGTTAACTGGTTGTGCATGAAACCATGAGTTTTCTTTAAAACTCCTTTCCAATTTTAAATGGAAAAATAGTGGTTAAGAATATCAGACATTGGAACTCAGTGACCTCTGCCAGACTGCCACTTACCGGCTGCACATCCTTGCTTTCTCCGTATGCCAAAGGGACTTAGAAATATGTACCTCATCGGTAGTCATGCAACGTTCACAATCCGCTTTACTGTGAAATTATGAATGTAAAGAGCTTTGCCTGGTGCAGTATACATAGTGAGAGGTAGTAGTTGCTGGCTGTTAATGATGACAGGCATGTTTTCTTTTATGATAAAAATACACATTTTTCGTATAAACCTTTACTGAGGAGAGCTCAAAAAACTCCGCACGCACACACCCACTGAGCCAGAGCCTCCCAGTCTCCAGCCGGCTGCAGGGGGCGGGCGCGCCTGCTCCGTCCGCTTCTTCCGCCCACGTGACCCGCTCAGCCTGCTCCCCGTCTCCAACATGGCGGCGCCCAGGGACTCAAGCCGCACGTGAGAAAGAGTCTGAGTACGTGGGAGTGCAAGCGTGGGAGTGCAAGTGTGGGAGCCAGTTTCCCTTGTCTACAGTCCGTAGCATCCCTTCAACCCTTCCCGAGATCCTCGCGGGCCGCCGCCCCTCTGCAGCCATGAAGCCAAAGCCAGTTTCCCACAAGATCGAGAACACTTACCGGGTGAGTGAAGAAACTTGGCCGTGGGACTAGTTCTGAGCGGGACTCCCGGGGCTACAGAGCTCTGGGCCGAGCGGAAGTCATTTGTCCGGAGGCTCTAGCAAAAGAGCCTCTCTCTCTCTCCGGGTGTAGTAAATATGGGATGGGGAAGGAAGCTTCAACTGCAGATTTCGCCCATGTTTTGTGGCGTCTGGCCTGGCTGAGACTTCTCTTCAGGCCAGAGTTAAATTCAGTGTCACAAACTAACTGCTTAGGAATTCTTTCCTGCTCTCTTATCCTTGAAGACCGAATGGGGGACGGGCCGGTGGGAGGAGGTGAGTGATTTCCAGCTACTGGCTACTACACCACTTTCCCGGTTTGCTCCTTGAGAGTTTCTTTGTTACTCTACAGCCGTAGGTCTGTATATGTTTAAAAACACTGTTGTTGCCATGACTTTAGCCAGATCCTGTACTTGCAGCAGGGTATGAAACCTAGCAGTAGATCTGGCGAGGCCACGTTGCTAGCTTTTACCTAGGTCAATCCACCAGTCTAGCCTGGAAATTTTATTTGAAATGACATTTTGCAAATATATCCATAGAAATATTTCATTATCTTCGTACAGTAGTGCAGTGCATTTGTCTTTCAGTTTGTTTTTAAAGTTATCTTTTGTGATTTATCAGCGATGTCTACTTCTAGTTGTAAAACTCAGTTATACATTTTATGATTGATTGAAAATACAACTCTGAAATTGAAAGCGAAGCATAACATTATTTCTAATGATAGAACGTAAGGAGGCACATTGAACCTATAAACTTTGTACTTCCAGAAGGAAATTGTCCACATATGATTGTTATACAGCACTCAAACAGATATTCAAGATATGATAAGTATAAAATGTGGATGTATTGTAAATATACTTCTCCCCCGCAGTTTCTTACGTTTGCTGAACGATTGGGAAATGTGAATATCGATATTATTCACCGGATTGATAGAACTGCAAGCTATGATGAGGTAAGAGAATGTTAAATGAGCTGATCTTCAAGTATTCATAGTTGGTTTTTTAGATTCTCTTTGAAGTGAATTGTTTCTCAAGCCATTTTTTTATGAACATGAAATGCATTAGACCTGTGCTGTCTCAAACAGTAGCCACACATAACAAATCAGATTTAAACTAAAGTAAATTAAAAATTCTAATGCTCAGTAGCCATATGTGGCTAGTTGCTACCATACTGACCAAGTGCAGATATGGAACATTTTCCATCATTGCTGAAAGTTCTATTGGGTGATGTGGTGTTAGAAAATTTACTTGATTCTCAGGTGACTTCTGATTCCAGCCACTCCCTTCCCATGCGCATTCCGAGCACCGCTACAGATCCATATTCCTGAAACTACAATTTTAAAGAGGTTTTGAGCAAGTCACTTTCCTGGGGCTCAGTTTCCTCCTTTATTAAAAAACATGGGGGAGCTAAACCACATAATTTTTTCCAGTTCTAACCGTGCTGTAACTCGGTCACACCTCTACTCAAAAATCTTGTTTTCGCTGCATCAGGTCATTATTTCTCTGCCAGCCTTTTAAGGTCCTGTATAACGTGCCTTTAAATTAGGGATTCAACGTCAGTTTTTACTATTTTTCACTTGACTCTAGTCAGACTCCGCTCACTATCTCTTTGAATGCCTTGTCTCCAGTATGTGAATTCAGTGTGTTAATGATGTTATCTAGGTAGGCACATAATGCTTTGGGAACTCACCGTGAAGGGATCCTAACCTAGATTCTGTGAGGGTGTAAGGCGAGGTGTCAAAAAAGGTGAAGTAGACAAGGTGATACCTGAGTTGAATCTTGTTTGTATAGGTTTTAGCATGGCAAAGAGAACAGGAAAGGCTGTTTCAGGCTGAGGAAGAAGCCTTTATAAAGGAACAGAGGCTAAAGAGGGCATGTCACATTCAAGAAACTCCAAAGCATTTCAGTATGCTTATAATTGCATGTGGGATGTTTGTTTATGTTGATGGTGACTGCAGATGGGCGAAGGGGGTAGCTGGTGAGAGATAAAGCTGAAGAGATAATCAAGGACCATGAAGGGCTTCATATGTTAAGCTAAGTTTGGATTTATCCTGAAGCTATGGGAAGTCATTCTAGGATTATAAGGCAGGGGAATGTGTGACATGATTAGTTGTAAATTTTAGATCTCTCTGGCTTTAATGTGGAGGAAAGAACAACCAGTTGTTCTGGAGTCAGGGTAACCAGTTGTGATGATTTGGTAGTCATCTAAGTAAGAACTTTTCTCTCGTATAAATGTGTGCAAACACTTATAGAGGTCTTTTTTTTTTTTTAAAGAAAAATTGGTTCCTACCATATACTTCACTATGAAACTTGCTTTTCTCACTTTGAAAGTATACTATCAACATCCTTCTAATTTAATAATAGATATAATTCTTTTTAATAGCCACATAATATACCTTATTATATACAGACCATAATATGTATACCAACCATTTTCCTTTTGTTGGATATTTAGGCTTTTTTATGTTTCCCCCCCGCCACTACAGTAAAGCTGAATGAATGTCTTTATACTTGTATATTTACAAATTTTATAAGAAATATCTCCAAAAAGGGAATTGCTGGATCAAAGGACATACGTGTTTTTAATTTTAATAGAAATGCCAGATTACTTCTCTATAAGGTTGTAGCAATTCATATTTCCAAAAGCAGAATGAAAGAACTTAAGAGTCAACATTTTTCTTGGCCTAAAATTGTGAAAAACAGAAAAAAAATTTTTTTTAGTGTGACTATTACATAGTTTTAAATCTTCTGCCCATATTTTACACCTGATTGCTTTTTTAGGTGTGTTAGTTAATGCCCTGTTTAAAAAAAAACTAAGAGGAGTTTTTCAACTCTTGACTATCATCACTGTCTTAAGGTATTAATATATCATTATTCTTATTTACTTTGATTATAGTTTTTCTTTGAGTTGTCTGATTAATGGACTGCTTTAATCTTGGCAGGAAGTTGAAACCTACTTTTTCGAGGGTCTACTGAAGTGGAGAGAACTGAACCTTACGGAGCACTTTGGTATTTTCTATTTTGTTTCTATTTTATTCACCCATCATTTGTACTATATATGGTCAAAACAGCTAAATATTGGTGTGATGGAAAAGCAGAACTTATTCTTTTTTTTTTTTTTTTCCCCCACCCAGGGAAATTTTACAAAGAAGTTATTAACAAATGCCAGTCTTTCAATCAGCTAGTCTATCATCAAAATGAGATAGTTCAGAGTTTGAAGACTCACCTGCAAGTCAAGAACAGTTATGCCTATCAACCCCTTTTGGAGTAAGTAGCATGTTGAAAGAAAGGCAACAACATTTATCTGAATTTTAATAAAGGTTGTTTTATAGCTACATATGCTTTAGATCTGGTGTTTGTAATTTAGAAACAAGAATTTACCTTTTTTCGTTAGATGAAAATATTAGTACATTACTGTAAAGCAGAATCTTAGAGGTATACTTTTTTGCTTTTTATACTTTTACAAGAACCTGATTTTTCTTTGACACTATAGGAATGATTGACTATAACTTGTGATGTAAGGTACAAACTCTAGCCTGATTTCTTTGCTCAACTCTTAAAACGTGAAAAATTTTATACCTCTCTTGAGACTTGGTTTAGTAGCTTTAATTAATCCTTTCATCATAGGCGATAGGTTATCATTTGTGAAACAGATTTGTAGTATTTGGTTTTTGATCTACATGTATCAGAATCAGTTATCTCTCCTTATTTTTTTCATCCAGTTTAGTTGTACAGTTGGCACGAGATCTGCAGACGGACTTCTATCCCCATTTTCAGGATTTTTTCCTGACTATCACTTCAATCCTGGAGACTCAGGACACAGAGTTGTTAGAATGGGCTTTCACCTCGCTGTCCTATCTGTACAAATACCTGTGGAGACTAATGGTGAAGGACATGTCCAATATATACAGGTGACCTTTTCTCTCTCTCACATGGGTTTTTCTTTTCTTCTTCTTCTTTTTTTTTTTTTTTGCTTTAAAATTTTATTTTATTTTATATATGATTCAGTGCTGTTTAGTATATTTATAAAGTTATGCAACCATCACCACAATGCAGTTTAAGAACATTTCCATCATCTCGAAGAGATTTCTCATGCCCATTTGCAGTCAGTTCTGCTCCCCATCTGCATCAGTTTTGAAAGCAAAAGCGATACATATATGTCAAATAGTCAAGATTGCCTCTGTGGAAACAACTGTGTGCTTGAATCCCCTAAGTAGAATGATCCTCTTCTACAATGATATTTTTTAGCATTTAAGTTTTTAATTTTTAATTTTTTGGTCAAGGGCAGTTTTTATTGATACTGACAACCAGCAGAGACTTTCTGACTCCTATCTGTATTTAATGAAAACATGCATAATACCTGTCACTGGCACCTGCTGACATGGCTACCTAACTTTAATTAATATGTTCTTTAATTGCCTTTTCCCTGTCTTCAGTCTGACGCCAAACTTCCTTTCCAGCTCAGTCTCTAATTATTTTCTTATAAAAAGTTGGTTCTCCAGCCAAAGTGGTCCATAGTCTGTTCCATCAGTCTGCATTGACCTGACCTTCTCTTATCTCCAGCTATTGAAATCAAACCCCCCACCATCAAAGCCTGACTTGAATCCATAGCTTCCACATACATGCCCAGGCACCTTGTCCAGAAGTCAGAGGTTTGTACTCTGAACACGTCTGGCATTCTATACCACTTATGTCACACAACTTCTGTTATAATCGTTTGTTCTAATGTAATGGTGTCCTCTATAAACCTATAAACTCTTCAAGAACCCCATCTTAAATATTTGCATTTTCCTAGCCCCTAAAATACTGATTAAGCCAAAAGAGACACTCAGTATTTGTAAGTAAGTGTGGACAGGGAAAGAGAATGAATTCTGTACCAGCTTTTTGTTTAAAGTAAGGCAAAGATTGTTTGTAATCTATTTCAATCTGGGACTTAATGGAATTTTCTACTTGGTGTCCTGATTACTTCTACATACTTCAATTGGCACAGGAACACGTAAGATTAACCTTTTACCCCAACCCAGTATAAGTATGGATATGGGATAGGACTGTCGATTTTGTTTTTGTACCACCTCCCTTCACTCTACCCTCCTTTAAACACGGAATGAGAAAGAAATATTTTTCTGACCTTTACTAGTTCTCTATGAAGATTTTGGTAAAACGTATTAGAAACCGAGATTACTTCATTAAAGACCAGCAAGATCTTGGGGGATATATAGTTTATTTGGTTTCATGACTTCTGCTGTTACTTTTATATCTCCTGAGTCAGGCTCTCCAGTTATAAATTTATTTGCTTTCAGTATGACATCTTCAACAGCCTGGATATTTTCACTTGACTATTGTTGAAATCAAAGTCTGCACATTCCTGTTCAAGCCAGCTCTTCTCATTCATTTGTATGTTCAGTAAATATGTACTCAATGCCAGGCTTTGTTTGGTCGCCCAGTTTCTAATGGTGATACCATCATTCTTCCCATCACTGAGATTTGGCCACTTAGCGGCATCTTTGACCCAGTTGTCTTCAAGGACTTCACATCTTCTTGATTCTGCTATTCACGTACTCAATTCAGTGACTATTGTACACTGTGTATCAGGCTTGAGATGCACTCACAAATAAACCAGATAAAAATCCCTCTTCTCATGAAGTTTATCAGGGGGAGAACATCTTGGGCATGGGGCTGGCATGAGCGAGGAACAGTGAGGAAGCCTGGGTGGTGCAGCAGCGTGTACAGGGGGAGAGTAATCAGGCGATGTCAGAGATGTGGTAGTAGGGGCCCTGACCATAAAGGGCCTTGTGGATACTGTAAGGTCTTTGGTTTCATTGCAGGGACTCTTGAAATGTCTCTTGGGTTCCTCCATTGTCATTTCCCTCTGCCACTGGCCCTCTTTCATGCCCTTGTTTGCCCAGGCTTTTATGACTTGAATAACTTCCTAGTTGGACTGCCAGCCTCTTCTTTCTTCCTTTATATCACCCTATACTGGCGCCCAATTTCTCTTTCTGAAACTATTCATTTCTTATTCAGCCAACACTTATTAGTACCTGCCATGACCAAGGAACAATTAGGTGCTGGGAATATGGCAGAAATACGAGAGATATATTCCATGCTCTTCTTCCATTTGGGAGACCAGTTGAAACAATGTGATTATATGAGTCATTATTTAGTTAGAGCTGCATGGCTGTATGACCTTGAATATATTGCGTAGCCTTTCTGCCCCTATTTCGTTATCTATAGGATGGGGATAATAGTTCCTACCGCACAGAGTCTTTGTGCTGATTAGATGAAGTAACATAGTAAGTGCTTACTTAAATGTAAGCTAGAGTCCCCACTCCTTTGCTTAGTGTTCAAAGCCACCTGTTGACTTGAGCAGCTTTATCTGGAGCTGCCTTCCCCACCCATATCATCCTTCTTCCTTTAGACAGACCAGCCTCTCTGATATCTCTCTTTTTAAAAAAAATTTATTTATTTATTTATTTATTTTTGCCTGCGTTGGGTCTTCGTTGCAGCGCACAAGCTTTCTCTAGTTGCGGCGAGCGGGGGCTGCTCTTCATTGTGGTGCCTGGGCTTCTCCTTGCGGTGCTTCTCTTGTTGCAGAGCACGGGCTCTAGGCGCAGGTCTGAATAGTTGTGGCATGCAGGCTCAGTAGTTGTGGCTTGTGGCCTCTAGAGTGCAGGCTCAGTAGTTGTGGCACACGGGCTTAGTTGCTCCGCGGCATGTGGGATCTTCCCGGACCAGGGCTCGAACCCGTGTCCCCTGCATTGGCAGGTGGATTCTTAACCACTGCGCCACCAGGGAAGTCCCTCTCTGTTATCCCTTGACTGTGATCACTTCTGCCCACCCCGTGTTTGCTCTTGCTTTGATCTCTGGTAATATGCACTCCAGTCCCCACCTGGATTCTTCCTGTCGTTCAGGGATCACTACAAGTTTCAACTTTTCATAGTCTTTCCTATAAGACCAGTGCCACCAATCCTAGGATTCTTAATGTCTATGACCTTCAGTCTTCTGTTTGACATGTGGGTGTCGTGGTAATCGAATGAGATTTTAAACTGCTTATGTTATTAAACCTGCTGCATCTTTCTTGCATACCTTGCACAGTGTTGGGCATATAGTTAACATGTAGTACATCTTTATTAAAATGATGATTAATTAAACATGTCTTATTTTCTCATTTATAGCATGTATAGTACACTCCTGGCTCATAGAAAACTACATATAAGAAATTTTGCTGCTGAAAGCTTTACTTTTTTGATGAGAAAGGTTAGTTTGATCATTTATGTGTTTATTGCTCATTAATCCTCAAGAATCTGATGAACAGAAGCAGACATCTTTTATAATATAGTTATTATGGACTAATATTTTTTATATAAAGAGAAACCTGTTACTGTTTTGAGTTTATCTCACCATAAGGTGGTTTTTGCTCACTAATGTGAAATAATTGGGGTGGGTCACTCTTTTATTCTTACTTAGTGTATATATATATATTCTCTAATTCAAGTCAGTCTGTGCATGAACAGTGAGATTAACAGAAATTTTTATAAAAATTTCCTGGAAGGAACTGATTGTATAGTTTCATTTGTGTTTGTTTTTAATAGAGTTTTTGTAATAAAACAAAAACATTGCTATTAAATTCTTTTATACTCATAAAATATAAGCATACTATTTACTTTAAAAGATAGAATGTTGCCTTATGTAGTTTTTCTTGGTACATACCTTCATATTATACCAATGAATTAATCACTCTTTTGTGTGACGTTACAAGTGATAATATACTCTTGCAGCAGTTTGAAATCATTGCAAGTGTCACTATTCCTTTTAGAATTTTTATCCTAATTACGTTTAAATATGAATCTTTAGAATAGCAAATAATAATTATTCATTAGGGTATGTTTATGTTGTAAATACAGTTTTCCATTTGCATTTTGTGTTTTAGGTTTCTGATAAAAATGCACTTTTCAATTTAATGTTTCTTGATCTTGATGAACATCCGGCAAAAGTAGAAGGAGTTGGACAGTTGCTCTTTGAAATGTGCAAAGGAGTTAGAAATATGTTTCACTCCTGTACAGAGACGGTAAATAACTGGGAGGAGTTCCTTGAATCTATGTGAAAGGGATTAAAAGAAAATAGATAAGATTTACACAGACGAGCTGGAGAGAGGATTGCCTAGAATAAATAGAAAACATTCAATGGGGCGCGTTAGGGCTTTAAAAACAATGCTTACCTACTGTAGGCCCTGGGTCATTAGGTATTTTTCATTTAAAAAGAAATCACTGCTTGGGACTTCCCTGGTGGTCCAGTGGTTAAGACACTGCGCTTCACTGCAGGGGCCACGGGTTTAATCCCTGGTTGGGGAACTAAAAAATCAATCAGTCAATCAAAAAATTTAAAAAATCACTGCTCTCTTCTCCATCCTGGATGCTAGAAGGTGACATAAATTGATCGATGGGGGGCGGGGGGGTATTGTGTGATAAAATTCCCCATCCTAGTTTGGAAATTCTTTTGGGACACATAGTTAACCACCAGAGCTGCCATATCCTTGATTATCCTGGATCAGATTTTAAGGTAGCTTGAGCAGAGTGGGGAGTAATCAGAGAGGGAAATACCAATGTAATACTTGAGAATAAGAGTGTGCATGTTCATTTTCATGATTCTTGGATTCCCACAGGCAGTGAAGCTAATTTTGCAAAAGCTAGGACCAGTTACTGAAACAGAAACTCAACTTCCATGGATTTTAGTTGGAGAAACCCTCAAAAACATGGTCAAATCCACAGTGTTCTACATCTACAAGGAACATTTTGGTATATTTTTTGAATGTTTGCAAGTGAGTTCTGATTTTTAAGTATTTGTGTGTAATTAGGAGTCTAAGAGTTGATTGTTGTTCTTAATTTAGCAGATCACTCCTGGAGATTGTATTTTATAATTGTTGTCATCATATTTTTTTTTTTTTTTTTTAATTTTATAGCTACTTTATTTATTTATTTATTTATTTTTGGCTGTGTTGGGTCTTCGGTTCGTGCGAGGGCTTTCTCTAGTTACGGCAAGTGGGGGCCACTCTTCATCGCGGTGCGGGGACCGCTCTTCATCGCGGTGCGCGGGCCTTTCACTATCGCGGCCCCTCCCGTTGCGGGGCACAGGCTCCAGACGCGCAGGCTCAGTAGTTGTGGCTCACGGGCCCAGCCGCTCCGTGGCATGTGGGATCTTCCCAGACCAGGGCTCGAACCCATGTCCCCTGCATTAGCAGGCAGATTCTCAACCACTGCGCCACCAGGGAAGCCCTGTCATCATATTTTTATACACTTACTAGGATTTTCCTTCCCTCTCTCCCCTGTACTATTTTTACTTGCTTTGATATCTTGAGATGCAGTAGAGCATAGTGGTTAAGAGCACAGGCTTTGGAGCCAGAGGCCTCTGTTTGAATCCTGGCTTTGTCACTTACTGCTAGTGTGACTTGGGAAAATTTAAGTCTCTGGTCCTCAGTTTTTTCATCTGGGAAATGGGGATAATAGTATTCCCTGCCAGTGAGGATTATGAGGAAATACTTGTAAAGAACTTACAACAGTGCATTCAGAAATGCTAGCAGTTATCATTAGTGACTCCCAGTAAATGTGTCTTTTTCTTTCACAGAAAAATAATGTGAAAATTTGAACTGCTTCACACAACATTTTCATTATTAAGTTAACAGATGAGTTTGATCTTTGGTGGTTATTCTTTCTTATAAATTCTTCGTTTGCAGGAATCACTCCTGGATCTACATACAAAAGTAACCAAGACTAACTGTGGGGAAAGCTCTGAACAGTTTAAAAGGTTGTTAGAAACATATCTGATACTTGTAAAACATGGAAATGGATCAAAGATAACCAAACCTGTTGACGTTTGTAAAGTGAGTTCCCAACTTAATTTGCTTAGAGCCTATTCATTAGAAGCTGATTGCTAAGTGTGCATTGTTTTTCCTTTTATTTTACAGGTATTGTCTCAAACATTACAAATAGCCCATCTCTCCACATCTTGCCGGGAGACCCTCTTGGATGTAATTTCTGCTTTGATCCTAGGTGAAAATGTTTCCTTGCCAGGGACCCTCATCAAAGAAACCATAGAAAAAGTAATTTACTTTTGCAAATATTAACTGAGTAGTTAATACTATGTTTAGCGTTGAGTAAGCCTTCTGGGGAATACAAATGAAGCTTGGCAAAGGCTCTGTCTTCAGGGAATTTATAATCTGGTTAAGGAGATGTGAATCTCGTGCTGTAATGGAAATAAGCAAAACAAAATGTGATAAAAGCTAAATCTGTTCAGCAAATATTCACCAAACAAATATTTACTTAACCAAGTTCAGGCTATGGACTAGATATTGTAGAGTGGACACCTTTATTTTATTTATTTATTTATTTTTGCCTGTGTTTTTTTAAAAAATTAATTAATTAATTAATTTTTATTTTTGGCTGCGCTGGGTCTTTGTTACGGCGTGCAGGCTTTCTCTAGTTATGGCGAGCGGGGGCTACTCTTTGTTGCGGTGCGCGGGCTTCTCATTGCGGTGGCTTCTCTTGTTGCGGAGCATGGGCTCTAGGCACACGAGCTTCAGTAGTTGTGGCACACAGGCTCAGTAGTTGTGGCTCACGGGCTCTAGAGCTCAGGCTCAGTAGTTGTGGCGCACGGGCTTAGTTGCTCTGCGGCACTTGGGATCTTCCCAGACCAGGGCTCGAACCCATGTCCCCTGCATTGGCAGGCGGATTCTTAACCACTACACCACCAGGGAAGTCCTGCCTGTGATTTTTTATTGTTAGGGAAGTGGGGCCCTGGGAGTATGTAGTTAAAACCTGTTGAATCAATCTATTTATGTCACGTCGAAACATAAAGGTTAATTCTGTCTGGGGTTGAGGGACAGAGAAAGCTTTTCAAAGGACTAATATTTTGGATAGTCCTTGAAGGTTAAATAGCAGTCTGCCAGTCAGAGAAGGTGTTAAAAACTCTAGGAGAGAGAATGGCAAAAATGTGTTCAAAAATCTATGTTGCTGGACACATGGACACATGAAGTGTGATGTATATCAGCAAGGCTTTGCTTGGCTTTGAAAAGTTAGGTTGGATTTTATCCTCCAAGTAGTGGAGGGCCCTGGAAAAATGTTAAGCAGGGAAATGATTTAATGAGATTGGCATTTTAGTGAGTTTAGAAGATAAATTGGAGGGAAGTGGAATTGAAAATAGATCAGTTAGGTTCTTCCTAGCTTCATGTAGTGCAACAGTATAAAGTTTAGAGGAAGGTGTAAAGTCGTGCTACTTGCCCTTTTGTAATTCTCTGTAGCTGGGAAAGAATGGAGCAGCTCTTAGGCAAAGCCCTGGGTAATCACTAGAAACACAGTACCCTTCGCATTTGTAAGTAAGTCCCTTTGGAGAAGGCCGAGCACTTAGAATACTGGTTAAAGTGTGCCCACCATACCTTTACTCTAGTAGCTTCTTTCCCGAGGAGGAAGGCCCAGTGCCTGTGTCTCACACCTGGTGTGTCCATCTGCACAGTGGCAAATTCAACAATCCAGTGCTTTTTGCCTTCCGTGACTATTTTAACTTGTATCAAGCATCCCACATTTCCTGCTTGCAAGTTAGAGGACCTTGAAGGTTTCAGATGTTTTTATTTTCAGGAATGGGAAAGTACTCTCTTTGTATTTACATTACTATTCTTTGCCTGTGGTCCACAGATTTTTGAGAGCAGATTTGAAATATGCTTAATTTTGGGTTTTTCGGAAGTCATGTTTGCTATGAAGCAGTTTGAGCAGGTGAGTGAGATATTAAGTCTTGGATTTGTTTTGTTTTAAATCTGTCACGATAAAATAATCAATTTAAAACTCCTGTGATTTTGTTTGTTTTTTGAAAGGAACAGAATAAGTATTTGATGTTTTAGTTCATGTATTTTTTTTTTAAGTAATTATATTCCAGTTCTAGGTCATATGTGAAACTTTATTCCACATGCTAAGCATTTTAAATGATACTAGGTAACCAATTTGTTTTTTTAATAATCTTTTAGGAAGTTATAGAACCATGTGATAAATTTGAAAAAAAAATGGCTTAAGGAACTTAAACTGTGAATTTGAAGCACAGAAAATAGTTTCTGAAACAGTTTGCATAGGAGGAGAGTTATGAATTCATTTCATTGCTACAGAATGAATTGCTACCTGATAGAATGAGGTAGAAATCTTTCTCATCAAATCCTGAGTTTATTTTATCCTTGCCCCTCACCCTCATCAAACATTTGCCACTCCTTCTAACTGGTGATTCTACAATATACTTCATGGAAATCTCTGTATCTCTTCTCTCATTTTTCCCTTTAGTCTTTAATAATATATATTTTCATTTGTCTCAGAAAAACACTTCTTTATACATGTCCTAGCCCTGTTGCTTCCTGCCCAGTGAGGGCTCTTTATTTCTCTCTGGTTTTCTTAGCAGCTGCATCTTTTCCATCTCCCCTGTTCCCTGTGGTCTTTTTTTAAAAACTTATTTTTATCAGAGTACTCTATGTATGTTGTTTAAAAGGTTGCACGGGGCTAAAAGGCACTCACTTGATTCCCACTCCCATCTTCCTCACCAGGAACAAGCACATCTAATGATTTTTTAGCTATTTTTTTCTAGTATTTACTTTATATTTTTAAATCATCTGAACGTACTGCTTTTCCTTGACTCATTAGTTTTAGTCCTCATCTGTAGGCTTCCTCCTTGGTAGGTGGATTTCTAGTTCTTTTACGCTTCTCATCTTCTCAACAGAGTTACATCATAAATTTTGGTTGAATTCATATTCATCAAATACTTAATCCCTTTAATCAAGGAGTATTTTATAATTACATTTCCTTTTTTGTATACCCTTTCGTTTTTCCTGAAGTTGCCAATTGCCTCATTCTTTAAAAACTTGAAATTGCTGGTGAGTCTGCCAACAGCATCATAGAATGCCTTTCACGTGGCACACTGGCAGATCATTTGGCAGCTCTTTGTTTTTCTTTTTTCTTTATTGGAGACATTCCTCCTAGAGCCATTCAAGTCTGAACAGGTTGCTTTCTCTGCCCATTGCACAGATGTCATACTAGGACTTACCTCTCTCTTGTTTCCTGGGTCCCGTGTCTTTCTCTTATTGTAGTTTCCTCTCTTATTTTGATGAAACACATTCTCCAGAGGTTCCTGAGAAAGGGTGAATGGAAGTAAAATTTTGAGATTTAGTGCATCTGTAAGTGTCTTTATTCTCTCCTCAAACTACATCACCAGTACGCTGGGTACAGCATTCTAGATTCTGTCGTTTTTCCCTCAGTTTTTCAGGCATTGCTCCATTGTCTTCTGGCCTCCACTGTTCCTTTGCAGAGGTCTGATGTCATTACGATTCCTGAGCCTTTATTTATGATCGCTTTTTTTTCTCTGTGGAAGTGTTAGAATCTTCTCTTCATTAGGTGTTCTGAAATTTATATCTGTTGTTAATAAGTGTGATTTTCTTTCTTATTTTTAGCTTTTTCTACCCAGCTTTCTCTTGTATATTGAGAATTGCTTCCTGACTGATGACGCTGCAGTCAAAGATGAAGCTCTGGCCATTTTGGCCAAACTCATTCTGAACAAAGCAGCACCTCCCACCACTGGCTCCATGGCGATTGAGAAGTACCCTCTGCTTTTCTCAGAACAGACAGTGGGGTAAGTTCTAAGTCTTTATTCCCTGTATTCTTGGTAGGATTACCCATTTAAAAATAATGCATTCAGAATACTGTAAAAACTGAAGATCTACATGTATCAACTGGAAAGATGTCCGTGATACATTGTTATGTGAAAAAAGCAAGTTGTAGGACTTCCCTGGTGGCGCAGTGGTTAAGAATCCGCTTGCCAATGCAGGGGACACGGGTTCGAGCCCTGGTCCGGGAAGATCCCACGTGCCGCAGAACAACTAAGCCCGTGCACCACAACTACTGAGCCTGCTCTCTAGAGCCCGCAAGCTACAACTACTGAGCCTGCGAGCCACAACTACTGAAGCCCGCATGCCTAGAGCCCATGCTCTGCAACAAGAGAAGCCTGCGCACCGCAACAAAGAGTAGCCCCCACTTGCTGCAGCTAGAGAAAGCCCACGCACGGCAACAAAGACCCAATGCAGCCAAAAATAGATAGATAAATTTAAAAAAATAAATAAACCAAGTTGTAGAAGAGCACATGATCCCCTTTTGCAAAGTTAAAACCAAAAGTATATGTAAGCATAGGAACACATGTGAAAGGATACAGAAACAGGTTATTTAACTTCAAGAGGATGGTAAGTGAAAGAAAGAGGTCACTATTAATTTTCTTAACCTTTTATTTTAAAACAATTGTATATTCACGTGTGGTTATAAGAAATAGGACAGAGAGTTTCCATATACCTTTCACTTAATTTCCCCCAGTGGCAACATCTTATTTGGTTTGGCCAAAAAGTTCGTTTGGGTTTTTCTGCACGATGTTATGGAAAAACCCAAATGAACTTTTTGGCTAACCCAATACAAAAGCTTACTGCAGTATCACAACCAGAAAATTGACATTGGTACAATCCACCAACCTTATTCAGATTTACCAGTTTTACATCACTCATCTCTGTGTTTGTATGTATATGGATATATAGTTCTGTGCAATTTTATCTCATGTCTATTCACAACCACCACCAAAGTCAAGATACAGAGCTATACCATCACTGCAAGGATCTCTCGTGCTACTTTTTAATAGCCACACTCACCCTGCCACTCCCCACTCCATCCCTAACTCCTGGCAACCACTAATCTTATTCTCCATTTATACAATTTTGTCATTTCAAGAATATTATATAAATTATGCAGTACAGCTTTTGAGATTGGCTTTTTCACTCAACACAATTCCCTTGAGACCCATGTAAGTTGTTGTGTGCGTCAGTAATCCATTCCTTTTTATGTTGAGCATCTTGGTGTGCTATTCCTGAGTAGTATTCCATGGTAATGGATGTAGCAGTCTGTTTAAACATTCATTTGTTAGAAGGAATAACTAGTTCATTCCTAGTTTTTGGCTATTATGAATAAAGCTGTTATAAACATTCATGTACACAGCTTTCCATTTCTCTGAGATAAATGCCCCAAAGTGGACTTACTGGGTTATAGGATAAGGGCATGTTCAGTTTTAGGGTTTTTGTTTTTGTTTCTCAGTTTTTTGTTGTTGTTGTTGTAGTTTTGTTTGTTGCTTCGTTTTATTTTTCATGTTCAGTTTTATAAGAAACTGCCAAATGGTTTTCCAGAGTGACTGTGCCATTTTACGTTCCCAGCAGCAGTATGAGTGATCCAGTTTCTCTGCATTCTCACCAGCATTTGTTATTTTCACTGTTTTTTGTTTTTGCCGGTCTGATAGGATATAGTGATATCTATCTCACTGTGGTTTTAATTTGCATTTCCCTAAGGGCTAAGGATGTTGAACATCTTTTCATGTGCTTATTTGCCATCTGCATATCGTCTTTAGTGAAATATCTGTTCATTTCCTTGGCCCATTTTCTAATTTGATTGTTTCTTTGCTGTTGAGTTTTGAGAGTGCTTTATATATTCTTATACAAGTCCTTTTGTCTGCTTCGTGATGGTGCAAATATTTTCTCCCAGTCTGTAGCTTGTCTTCCTTTGCTTAACAAGATTTTTCACTGATAAGAGTTTTTTTGTTTGTTTGTTTGTTTTAATATTTATTTATTTGGTTGCTCCAGGTCTTAGTTGCAGCAGATGGGCTCCTTAGTTGAGGCTCTCCAGCTCCTTAGTTGCAGCACTTGGGCTCCTTAGTTGTGGCATGCGAACTCTTAGTTGCCACATGCTTGTGGGATCTAGTTCCCTGACTAGGGATTGAACCCGGGCCCCCTGAATTGGGAGCTCAGAGTCTTATCTGCTGAGCCACCAGGGAAGTCCCACTGATCAGAGTTTTAAATTTTGATGAGGTCCAATGTATCAACTTTTCCTTTTATGGATAATGCTTTTGATGTCAAGTCTAAGAACTATTTGCCTAACTATAGGTCCCAAGTATTTTCTCCTATTTTTTGAAGTTTTATCATTTTATGTTTTACATTTAAGTCCATGATCCATTTTGAGTTAATTTTTATATAAGGTGTGAAGTTTAGGTCAAGTTTCCTTTTTTGCCTCTGAATGTCCACTGCTCTGGCAACATTTGTTGAAAAGGCTGTTCTTCCTCACTGAACTGCTTTTGCTTTTGTGTCAAAAATCAGCTGGGCATAAATGTGTGGGACTGTTTCTGGCTCTCTATTCTGTTTCATTGATCTATGTGTCTGTCCTCCTCTAACGCCACAATCTTGTTACTATAGCATAAAACAAATCTGGAAATCTTAAAAAAAAATCCTTTCACTGTATTCTTCTTTTTCAAGATTGTTTCATTTATTCCTGGTCCTCTGCCCTTTTGTATAAATTTTAGAAGAAACTTGTCTATGTCTACAAAAAAAAAAAAACCTTGCTGGGATTTTGTTTTGAATTGCATTAAATCTGTAGGTCAATTTGGGGAGAATTGACAACTCCCAAAGAGACACAACACTGTTACCTTTGCTTATGACAAGAGGATGGTAAAGAGAAGAAAGAAGTGACTATTAGCTTTTAGATTATAAACCTTTGCATTGTTTGAATTGTTAAAAGGTCTATGGATTACTTTCTCAATTTCATTAAAAACAGTACATACTCTTTGGAAGTCGAAACAAAGTTTATATAAATATTTGAGAGGATTCTGCTTACTGTTTTTCAAATAGTTGGGTGGGTGTGCCTCTAGAAATTATAGATCAGGAAACCAGTTCCCTTATCATTCCTAATAAATGGAAGCATATTAACTTAAGGCGAGTGCCACAGGTTCTGTGTTTCTTTCTCTAAGAAAACTTCCATCACCCCGTAGAATAAGACGTGAATGGTCACCTGTGTCTGAAGATTCCTGATCACACTCCATCCACTCATCTCACAGATATATTGTGAGAATAAAAAGATATAATAGGGGCTTCCCTGGTGGCACAGTGGTTGAGAGTCTGCCTGCCAGTGCAGGGGACGCGGGTTCGAGTCCTGGTCTGGGAGGATCCCACGTGCCGCGGAGCAACTGGGCCCGTGAGCCACAACTAGTGCCTGCGCATCTGGAGCCTGTGCTCCGAAACAAGAGAGGCCGTGATAATGAGAGGCCCGCGCACCGCGATAATGAGAGGCCCACGCACCACGATGAAGAGTGGCCCCCGCTTGCCGCCACCGGGGAGGGCCCTCGCACAGAAACGAAGACCAAACACAGCCAAAAATAAATAAATAAATTAAAAAAAAAAAAAGGGATAATAGATGTGAAAAGACTCTTGAGAAGATAAATTTATTCTGTCATTTGACAGATATTTATTGTATCAGACACTGTTCTAGGCACTGGGATATAATAATGAAAAAGAAAAAGGTTTCTTCTTTGGGGGAGATGACAGTCTTGGGGGGACAGGCATGTGAGGCAGATAAACAAACAAGTTAATTTTAGATAGTGATAAAAAGAAAAATAAAACAGGGCTTTGAGACAGAGTAGATAGAGAGGCAGCACTACTCCTGTCTAGAAAGGGGACCTTTGGTCCGATTGTATGGTAGAAGGATCCAACCTGGCAAAGAAAGGCTGGGTGAAAGGCTTTCCAGGCAGAGGGAAGCGTTCCTGCAAAGGCTCTGGGATGGGAATAAGCCCAGTATGTTTGAGGAACAAAAGGAAAACCTGTGTGGATAAAGAGCATTGAGTAAGGAGGAGAGTGGAATGAGAGGAAGTGAGTGAAGGAGGAGAGGGTCAGATCACCCAAGGCCTTACAGGATGAGGTGAGTATGGATTTTATTGGAGGAGCTCATTGGCAGGTGTGACGAAGCAGGGGAATGACATGGCAACTAATGACTCATCTCTATAAAGTATCTCAATATTTTATTTGTAAGATTTTTGCCAATTATTGAGTCGTGGTTAATACTAGAAAGACAGTATATCAAGGTATAGTGACTTTTAGAAATTACCAGTAAAATTAACTTAGTTATCTCTCATAATTTCCAAGCATTCAGTATCCTGATAAGTATGAAACAAAAGAGAATGCAACTTTTTTGGTTAACTTTAATGATAAAAAGTTATAGGAATAAAAACCTGATATTCTACTTCTATTCCATAATAAGTTAACCAAACTGGACATGGAGAATTAATTATAAAAACAGATCAATTTACTTATTGTTTCTATGACTTTTCTTGCCACTGGATTTCTGTCTTTTAAATAGGACTGAGGTACACTTCATTGGCAAAAATAGAGGCAAACAAGAATACTGCCAAAGTTAACAGATACCTAAAACTGAATGTCATATTAGAAAATAGTGTTGAGTAACCACTTATCAGATTAAAGCCTCAGAGAAAGTTACTTCTTGCTTGCTTTTTTTTTGGCCGCATGGCATGCGGGATCTTAGTTCCCCAATCAGGGATCGAACCCGTGCTCCCTACAATGGAAGAGTGGAGTCTTAACCACTGGACCGCCAGGGAAGTCCAAAAGTTACTTCTAAGTCATAATCATTTTAGCAACATTTGTCAAATTCACTGTGTTTCCTTTGCAACATCATTCTACACATTTGTGAAGCAGTAAAATTCATGTCAGAAAGGAAAGGGGGGATGGAGGAAGTCAGTTCATGCCAATAAATTACCTCTCCAGTTCTTAAACACATGTCCATCAGCACAAAATTCAGAAATAATACCTAAAACTGGAAGAGAGTTGCTTAAGTTATGAAGCAAATTAAAATAGAAAATAGAAGAAAGTAGAACCAATGGGGTTGAAAAAGTCTGTCACTGAAAAATCAGTAATGAGTCACTTTAGTTATTTGTATTCAACTGTCACCACCAGTTTCTTCCTTCCCGCTAATGCTCCATGCATGGAAAGGAACCAATTTTATTTCAAACTTCAGAGGGCAAGAGCGATTATATCCTCTCTTATTTTAAATATTTGTTTATGTTTTCTTCCTTTAGATCCAATATAAGGCAGAAGAAGACCAGATCCAAGGGAGGAAAGGAACAGATCTCAGTATTAGATCATCTTTTATCTATAATTCAGTTACCCCCAAATAAAGAGACTACTTACCTTTCATGGTCTTGGGCGGCCCTTGTCGTGTTACCTCATATTAGGTGAGAAAATCAACTGTGTTTGATTGTGAAAGGTGTTTTAGCAAGCTGATGAAAACATTTATTAGCCATTTTTTGTCATTTCATGAAAAAGCCATTGAATGCTAGTTTGAGCATTTCCCTTTTTCTCCCCACTTCTTGGACAGACCCCTGGAGAAAGAGAAGGTGATACCCCTAGTCACCTGCTTCATAGAGTCACTCTTCATGACTGTTGACAGAGGGAGCTTTGGAAAAGGTCAGTTACAATCACCATTTGTTCTCTTGTCTGTCTTTTCTGGCACACCCAGAGTAACTGTAAACACATGGATACCAGAGAATAGTACTGCCGTTGTGTTCTGGCAGAACCCCCGTATGTAAATAGGGAAAAAAGAGGCTGAGATGGAGGCGTTACCCTTGTACCTCATAATGTGGTGACAAAGTCAGGACAGCTTGAACATTTGCTGAGTCCAAAGGTGAAGTAGTAGAAGGCTGCCATGGTCAAAGAAATCAGACTCAACTTTGAGTCCCAGCTTGTGTCTTGTTCCTGTCTTCCACGCCCAGTCTAGCCCTGGTATACACTTGTGCTCCAGGCATTTGCTTACCTAGAGCAAGACACTTTCTTGTATGTCCCTCTGGCTACCATTGCACATGTGTCCCTTCTGCCTGGAGTCCTTTCTAGGTTTTTCATCATTTGTTGAACTCGTACTTAGCTTTCAAAACTCAGCTCAGGGCTTCCCTGGTGGTGCAGTGGTTAAGAATCTGCCTGCCAATGCAGGGGACACGGGTTTGAGCCCTGGTCCAGGAAGATCCCACGTGCCGCGGAGCAACTAAGCCCGTGCATCACAACTACTGAGCCTGTGCTCTAGAGCCCACGTGCCACAACTACTGAAGCCCGCATACCTAGAGCCCGTGCTCTGCAACAAGAGAAGCCATCGCAATGAGAAGCCCGCGCACGACAACAGAGAGTAGCCCCCTCTCGCTGCAACTAGAGAAAGCCCGCGCGCAGCAACAAAGACCCAACACAGCCAAAAATAAATAAATAAAATTAAAAAAAAAAACTCAGCTCAGACACAGTACCTCTAGAAAGGTCTTCATGACTCATCCAGGCAGAATTAGACTGCCCTGCCCCAAACACCATTTCCTATTGTATACTTGTCCATCTCCCCCAACTAGCTGAGAACAGCAATTTAAAGGTAGGTATTTTGATCAAAATAAGATTAATAAAAAAAATTTTGCTACAAAAATAAACAAATAATAGTAGGTATTTTGTTTTATTCTAGCATGGTATTTTTTTTCCTAACACGTTTATAGTAGTCATTCATTTAAATATTAATTGCTAGGTTCTGTGTTAGATACTAAGCAGACATGTTAGAGAATAAAGTAGACCTGCTCCATTTCCAGTGCTCAGTAGCCACATGTGGCTAGTGGCTACCTAATTGGATTGTGAGTACATTTGGCAGAAGTATAGAGCCTTTCTACCACTGCAGAAAGGAAGTTCTGTTGGATAGCCCTTTTCTAACTAGAGCAGGTGCTGGCAAAATATTTGTGTAAAGGACAATACAGTAAATATTTTAGCTTTTGTGGGCCACATTCAGTCTTCAGTCTTTGTGGCATATTCTGTTTGTTTGTTTGTTGTTTTAAACAACCCTTTAAAAATGTGAAAAGCATTCTTAGTTTGCCGACCATATAAAAACAGACTACCCGCAAGATCTGACTTGTGGGCCATAGTTTGCCAACCTCTGGTCTAGGATTAAATGATTATCTAGTTAATATAAATCGAGTCAATTATAGGTAGTAGCCATTGGATATGTGATTTCTTATAAATTGGAATCATAAAATCAACAAGAGTTTTACACAAAGATAATTTCTTAGCTTCTGAAAAGTCTAAGTCTATTCTCAAAAGTTCTAATTTTGATAATACCAGTTGGTAGAACCATTGAATTTTCTCCTCATCTCAGTTGAAGGGAACATACATTTTTATTCTCTATTTCTGAATATATTTTTCTCTTAAGAAAGTTAAAATATAAGACTTGGAACCTCTTTTCAGTTCCTTTCTGTTATATTCTGACATTTGACAGATAATCCTTTAGAAGGCACAGATTCACTTTAAGAACTCTGTATAAATACCAAGTGGTAGATAAAATGAGATGTCTATAGTTATTGTGTCAAAGAAATAATGTGGTTTCTCCTGTTTTTCTGCCTTAAGGAAACTTATTTGTTCTTTGTCAAGCTGTAAATACTCTGCTAAGTTTGGAAGAATCTTCTGAACTTCTTCATCTGGTTTCTGTGGAACGTGTGAAGAATTTAGTATTGTGAGTAAACATATCTTACATTCAGCTTAATAATGAATGAAATATAAAGGCTTCTGTGTTGGCAAAATCTTGGATCTATTTTTTACCTGAGTTGTATTCCCGTAGGAAATTTATTATTGATTTAAATCCTCCAGTTAAAATAAGAACATTTTTGGATACAGTCTTTAAATACAGATTCATCTTTGTGAAAGGGTATTTTACTGTGTATGTAAATTAGTGCTGCAGAGTGAAGTGGGTGTATAATGCTGGTCACATGACATTGCACCGTGGCTCCAACATACACATTTCTGCTTCTTTCACAGTGTTTCTCAGCTTGACACACTTAGCTCTTCAGAAAACTTTCCTGTGGTCCTTTTACTACATACCAAAACAATCCAGTTTTTGGTTTTTTTAAGTTTATTTTGGTTTGGGTCATAGCACAGGGCCGTTACTGGGAGCCATTCATTGCTCGGCATAGCACCCTTTCTAAAGGTCAGGCGTTTTAAAAATCTTGTAAAGTAGTTTGCTTCTGTTTCTGGAGTCTAGTCCGTTTTATTTACATGCTTTTAACAACAGATTTGCTCATTTACTTCATTCAATAAGTATTCATTGCTTTTCTCATGTACCAGGCCCTATTCTTGGCACTGGGAGACACAGTAAATGAAACACACAATTCCCTGCCTTCATGGAGCTAACACACTAGCAAGAAGATATACTAAACAAAATAAACAAGTAAAACATATGGCATGTTAGACAGTAGTAAAGTCGGGACAGGGAGAGTCTGGAGGCTGGGGACAAATAGCAGTTTAACTAGGGAAGGCCTCACCAAGGAGACATTTGAGCAGAAACCCAGAAGCAGCAAGGGAGTAAGCCCTGAGGATGGGATATCTGGGACCTGGGGCACTCTGTCCCAAACCCAGGGAAGATGTGAGTGCCGAGGCTCTGTGTGGGTGCCTTGCTTGAGCAGCAAGGAACTATTGTAGCTGAGTGGAGTGAGGAGAGGGTAGTAGGAGAGGAGGATATGGGGGGCGTGGTGGCAGGCAGTGTTTGACCTTTGGCCATTGTAGGGCCTTGGCTTTTACTGCGAGTGAAAGGGGAAGCCACAGGAGGTGTTTTTGGCAGGAGAGTGACGTAGGCCAAAGTAGGATCACTCAAGCTGCTATATCCAGAAGAGACTGAAGGAGGATAAAGGAGACCAGTTAGGAGACTTAGCGCAGTAATTCAGAATCTCTGTACATTCCCCAGTCTGGGCAAGGCTACTGTCTCTCTATTGTTAATTGAATTGCTTTAAATTTTTTTAAGGAGGAGTTTTTCTTTGTTGTCATCCTACTTACCATATTCCGTATGTGTTCCCTTTTTTTTTTTTAAATCATTCTGTTTAAACTTCTCACACTGTATTCTTTGGTGGGAACAATTTAAGGCATCTTTGGAGGTTTTGAAACAGAAAAGTACGCATAACAGAGTGGGATTTGTCTGTCCCCTGTGGAAGGCCAGCTGGCCTCCCGGGCAGGTGCTTTTAACCTAGGAGGCCCAGAAACCTCTAATAGGAGCGAATCGGCTTGGAGGGTGGCCGTGCAAGTTTTCATTTGTGAAAGTTGTAGATGGAGGCCTCTGTGCTGGGTGCTGCGCTAGCTACTGGTTACGCCAGAGGTTTCACAGCCAAGACAACCTGGATTTGAACCTTGTCTTCATCACTTACTAGCTAGATAGCCTTGAGTAAGTTAGTTAATCTCAACTCTATTCTCTCTCAAAAGGGAGTAGCAGTACTTCCCTCGTGGAGGTTGAATTAGACTGTGCGTGCAGTAATAACAATACACAAATTGCATTTATTGTATTATTACGTGCCGGTCACTCTTGTGAGTACTTTCGGTACATTATTATTGTAATCCTCACAACGACTCCCTGAGGTATAGGTGCTGTTAACGTTGTAGAAGGGGGAACGCGAGTTCTTAAATAAATCCAGGACCCCAGCTGCCCAGCACCCGCTGCCACCCTGGTCTCGACCTCCATCTCTCATCTGGATGACTGCAGTAGCCTCCTAACGAGTTTCCTTGCCTCCATCCTCGCCCTGCTGCTGTCTGTTTTGTACCCAACAACAAGGATGATTCTTTTCCGTGAAAGAGAACATGTCACTCTTTTGCCAACAACCCTCCGAAATAGTGATTTTCAACCAGGGGCCATTCTGGAGACGTTTTTGGTCATCACAGCTGGGGGCTGCTACTGGAGTGTGGTGGGTAAGGAGCGCCCTGCTGTGCACTGGACAGCCTCCCCACAAAGAGTCCCCTGGCCCGCGTGAGCAGAGCCACTGCTGAGAAACCCTGCTCTCGTGGTACCCAGCCTACTCGGGGTAAAACCCGCAGTCCTCATCATGTTCCTCAGGGCTCCGTGTAATCTAGGCCCTGGCCTCTGACCTCATCCCCAGCCACTCCTCCTTGTTCACTCAGTTCCAGCTGGACCGGTCTCCTTGATTCTCTTCACATAGGCAAGCACACCTGTCTGGGACTTGGCATCGCCGCTCCCTCTGCCAGGAATGCTCTTCTTCCAGGTGCCTTTTGGCTCACTTCTTGACTTCCTTCAGTCTCTGCCTTCCGTGACCACCCCCATGTCAAACAGCACTCCTCTTCACCCCCTCGCCCTCTCCCCCTCTCCCCCCCTCACCAGTCTCTCAGTCCAGCCTCCTTTTCCTGATTCACTTTTCTCCATTGACCTCGTCACTGTCATACTTATTATTTATTGTTTATTTGTGGGTGACCTTCCCCTATTAGAATATAAGCTCCAGGAGGATAGGGACTTTTTCCTTGGTTTCCTGCTCTAGCCAGTATCTAGAAAAGTCACTGGCACATGGTAGATACTCAGTAAATATTTGCTGGAGGACAGCACGTAGTGGTTAAGTGGCTTGTCCAGGGTTACATGGATGATGACGATGATGGGCTGGCTTCAAGCCTGGGCTTCCCTACCCCGGAGCTGACGTGCCGGCCCCCTGCTCCGTACTGCTTCCCTCATAGCTCACTACCCGGCACATGGAAAACACTCAGTGAATATTATATATCCCCCCTATGTCACTGTCACTTGTGAGTATGTGGATTGAAAAGACAGCATTTGACTTCAGTCAAGATACCATATTATAATCCTGCCTCTGCCTCTGGCTGTGTGTCTGTCCTTGAGTGTGTGTCTCACTGTTGCTGGACCTCAGATTCTTCATGTCTCAAGTGATGCTAAATGTCCACGTAAAACTTTCACCTGTTCCCTCTTACGTTTCCTTCATCAGTGATAATTTTCTGTGGTTTCTAGTATAGCCTAAGTTCTCTATGGTGTATGGTACAGTTGGGGTCTAATAAATATCTCGTTGCAGAGCGTTTCCTTTGGAGCCGTCTGTGTTGCTGTTGGCTGATCTCTATTATCAGAGATTATCCTTATGTGGCTGCAGGGGGCCACTTTCAGAGGAAGCTTTAATGGAATTATTTCCCAAGTTACGAGCAAACATTTCAACTGGCATATCCAAGGTACTACGGTTTTGTGGTGTGCTCTCTGCCTCTCATCTTTTGTTTTCTATACGTGTATTGCCAGTGGTTGTCAGAGCTCCTTAATCAGAAAATGCTGCTTTGGGGTGGTTTCTATTTAAAGCAGTGATTCCTAAACACTGACCTACAAACTGCTGGCAGCAGGATTAATTGGGGCGCTTACTAAAAATATAAATTCTGGGTCCCCACACCCCCAAATTCTGATTCTGCAGGCATAGGGTGGAAGTGACGTATCTGCATGATTTTTCAAAGCTCTGTAGGTGATTCTACTGCTCATTCAGGTGTATAGAAATACCTGAACATGTTATTTAGAAATAAAAATCATTAATTTCAGTGGAATTGTAAGCTTAATCAGATTCTTTGCGCTTATTTACAGAGATGCTTATAGTGTCAGAGTTCAAAGAAGCAACACGGTTTTATGAGCAACCTTATCTTCTCAGTCTAGTCTGGTCATTAATTGTTCCAAGTACCATTTGAATAAGGTGTTGGTTGGTGTTGAACATGAAATAAGGAATAGAATAAACATGTATTACTCTGACAAGTGGTATATCTTTCATAATTCCATGAAACTTAGGTCTCACTGACTCTTAGTCAGTTTCTTATGTTTAAATGTTGGAGTTTGAAACATGCCTTTTAATTTCTCTAGATTCGGCTTTTGACAATAAGGATCCTAAGCCACTTTGAGGTTCGGCTTCCGGAATTAATGGAGGTATTTTAACTGTTCATTTTGGGTAACTTTTAAAAAATGTAACTTGACATATTGTTTTCCAAAATGATAATTTTGCAGAAAATTCAAATACCGTGTAATTAACTATCACAAAGTTTGAAAACAGTTTTTTGCAATTCTTATTCCCATCCCCGCATAAAGGCCACCACTGAAAATCCACAGTTAGTTGGTGACTATTCTTTCAGACTTTTTGTATATATACACATAATTTAAACAAATGGTGTCATGCAAGTTTTTCCATATCCGTACCTCTAGCCCTACCTCATTTCTTTTGAAGTTTGAATAGTGCCCCACAGTTTAAAATATTGTATTTAACCAGTTCCCTCTTGATGGATGCTTAGGTGGGTTGTTGGTAGTTTTTCAGCATTTCTAATAATACTGCCGTGAACATCCTTACACAGACATCTTTGTTCAGGGAAACATTTCAATAACGCAAATGACTACTTCCAGAAGTAGAAATTACTTCTACTTAGAAGTAGAATTGTACAGTGAAAGTATATATACATTTTCTTTATTTCAACAAATATTGCCAATCAACTTGAGTGATTTTGAGAATTACTTTCCTGTTTTTTACTTGTCATGTCTATGCTAGACACTAAACCTAAATTATCTACCAAAAAGTAAATGATGTGAGGAAGAATGAATCATTTACTCAAAAAATGTGTTACTTATTTAATTTAAAACATTAATATATGCCAGTTTTTCTTTTTTAGATTTCTGTTCACATTTAATGTTCTTTTTGGAAAATCAAAATACTGACCTGCCTCCTGGTTTCCTCTGGTTGTTCAGGATGATGGGCTCTCAGAGCGTCAGTCTGTCTTCGCTATATTACGCCAGGCAGAACTTGTGCCAGCAACTGTGAATGATTACAGAGAGAAGCTTCTTCATTTGAGAAAACTAAGACATGATGTGGTACAGACTGCAGTCCCTGATGGGCCATTACAGGAGGTAAAAACAGTGTTCTTTGGGGTTTTTTTTAACTCAGTTTATACTTTAAGATCTGTTTAGCTGGCATTTGAAAAAAAAGAAGCATACTAAATAGTCACCAAAAAAGAAAAATGAGAGAGAGAGAATTTTTAAAAGCAAGAATTATAAAAAAAGAATTTAAAACTAAGTAAATACCCAGTTCTGTTCAATGCTTTGAGTTAAATGACTCTGCAGCCTTTTCAACAGTAGAAATAATTTACTATCCTCCCTTCTCCTGAGTATGTGTGTAGTATGTGAGGGTAGGTAGTAGGTGGCAGCAGGAGGAACAAGGTCAAGTTGACAGCCTGATACTCTTCTCCAGATTTGTTCACTGCTGCAGGACGTCAGCCCTCTACCTTTTGTATCAGGGATTTTCCGTCCATGACCCTTGAGGATACATCACTATCCCTTTGGGAAGAAGGCCCAGTGGAGGCATTCCCCTCTTAAGCAGAGCAGTTCTGTTCTTAACCTCTTCTGTATATTAGCGTCCTGTGTTATGTTTCATTTGGAAAAGGGCTCTGCTGCTAAAGTAGACACAAGCACCCCACCCCCAAATAATAATAGAACTACCGCTTTACATGATGTTTCCTGAGCGCACGGGGATGCGAGTAACAGTGACTGTCATTCCAAAAGGCGACTGTGAAAACTTCAGACCCTCTGAATTGAACTCTTTTAATGCCTAGTTTTGAGAACTCACACATCTGCTTATAAAGCCTCAGCTGCCATTCACATAGTGCTTTGCTGGGTTCTTTAGCACCTGTGCTTTACTGATTACCGTTCAAGTTTTGTCTTGTCAGGTGATGGCAGTATTTGTTAGGAGTGAATTTAATCATGAGTCAAATCTGTTTATTCAAATATATCCTTTATTCGTGAACATCTGGAGTGAGTTTGACTACTATGTTTGCTTAAGTGATTCTTCTCTATTAAATAGCGAGTGACATTTTGGGGAGAGGAGGAAAATTACTGTACCTGAATTTTGGATTGGCACCTGCAAGTTTTTTCTTAAAGCAGAAGCTTCTTTCCAAACCTCAGGTTGTCCGAGTCAGGATCGTTGCATTTTGGTGCTGATCTAAACTAATTTCCTATGCTTGCAGATGCCACTTCGTTATCTGTTAGGCATGTTATATGTTAACTTCAGTGCTCTCTGGGATCCTGTTATTGAACTCATAAGGTAAGCCTGGGTGAAATGGATGAAGCTGTTGTGCGTTCACTACTGCAGAATGATGATGGAGCCAGTATTATACTCTGGGGTGTGATTTAAGTGAATGGGTGTGTATGGTATTTATAGCTACCTTAAAGCCTTTGTGGGACAAGGTGAAGAAAAAGTAAACATTAATTATTCTATCTGATGCCAAGTTTTTGACAATTCAAGTGTTTTATATATGTTTCTCTGTACTTTGAAATAACTTTGGAGAACTTTCTCTTTTTAATTTATATTATACACCTGTATTATTGAATTTTTTTACAGTAATAAGTACTGTATAATAATTGTATAATTTTATTTATATATATTGAGTCACTGAGCCGAACTTTAACTTAAAAATTAAAAATTTAATTAAAAAATTTAAAACCCTTGCTGTCTAGTATCCAAAACCCTTTAGCTCTAAAAAGGACCTTCATAATCACATAAAAAATACATATGTTGTGCCTCATTTATAGAAATCTGTTCTTCTGCAGGCATTTGTCTTCAGAGGGGCTACTCTGGCTTTTTGTCAGATTGGAAATATATTATGTGTGGCCTCTCAAAACCCTAAATATTAGACCTTAGCAGAACAGGCATTTTGAAAAATAAAGTACAGAAGTTGTTTATGACCCCACATTCAGGGATAACTTAATTAGTATTTTAGTTATACCCTTTCACTTTTTTTTTGTATGAGATATCTCAAAATAAGGTCCATACCACATGTTTTGTTTTATGATCTTTACTATTAGTTCTCATGCACACGAAATGGAAAATAAGCAATTTTGGAAAGTCTACTATGAACATCTAGAAAAAGCAGCTACACATGCTGGTATGTAAAGGGATATGAAAGAGGGGGCTGCGGGGGGAAATGGTTGTTTTAACTATTTAATTTCTATTGCTTAATTACACATGAAATTGGGAAACAGAAATGAGAAATGTATTATCTTTTATAACCTTTGGATACTGTTATCGTTTGCTTGTATTACTAGAGAAAGCAATGCCGTTACTGGCAGAAACACATAGGGTAGATGTTAACATTTCTCTAGTGGTTATGATGACCTTTTTTCTTTCAGAGAAAGAACTGCAAAATGACACAAGAGATGAGGAGAGGTCCACTGGAGATGCAAGTTGGGAGCAGACTCAGGAAGGAAACGTTGGAACTCTTTATCATGAGCAGTTCGCATTGAAAACCGACCTTCAGGAAAGACTGGACCATACCAATTTTCGGTTTTTGCTCTGGCGAGCTCTGGCAAAATTCCCAGAAAGGGTAGAGCCACGGTCCAGGGAGCTTTCCCCGCTTTTCTTGAGATTTATCAAGTAAGTGTTCTTGCCTAGGAATATGTCTCTCGTAGGGTGTGAGGAAGAGAAGGTGCAAAGTATTAAATTCCCAGATCGGCTGAGTTCTTTTCTTATATCTATCATCTTTTCAAATCATTGGTACCTCTCTAAAGCACTGGCTCCATCAGATAACAACTGAACTACTTTTGTTTACCGCTTAATCTTACATGAATCAAAATTTAACCAGCCCACAAATGATGTTAATAAAAAATTGCAGGTTGCAAAGTAAGAAAGGCCGTACTGAGTTAGATCAGTGTACAGTGGCCTTGTTATTTCTTGCCCTATTGTTGGTTGTTTTCTTGCCTGCCTGGGGCTTAAAAGTACTTTCCAGTAACTCAACCTCAGCCACTCTGTTTTGAACCTCTTGACTGTTTCCCATGATGCCAAGGAATGTGCTGTCAAAGAATAACAAGAACTTTCTGGAGCACTGTTTTATTTTGACTAGGTATGGTGTGTGAGAGTCAGATTGCTTTAAAACTCTAAAGATAAGGGATGCGGTATATAGAACAGTACTAGTCAATCAATAAAAGTTATGTTCTCTGGAATCATTTCATTACATGGGAAAATGCTGTAGGGTTAGGTTAGGCAGGCTACAGACCACAGCCTGCCAGGCTTGTTCAAGGAACAGCTAGGGAGTCTCGTGGCTACAGCAGGGTGATCCAGGAAGAAAGTAGTTGGAGGTGAGGGCAAAAAATTAACAGGAGACTGAATATGTGTAGGGCCTTTAAGTGATAGTAAGGACTTTGGTTTTTACTGTCAGTGAAATGGAAAACCATTGGGAGGTTTAAGCAGAAGGATGACACGACTTCAGTTTTCTTGAGGATTTTTCTGGCTGCCGTGTTGAGGATGGACTGTGGGACGGCAGTGGTGAGAGCAGAGGGACTGCAGAGTAGAGTTGGGAGGAGATTGCAAAAATCCGGGCAAGGAGTGATGGTGGCCAAGGCGGCAATAGTGTAGATGATGAGAGGCATAGTTGAATCCTGGACACCTTCTGAAGGATTTCAATTCAAAAAGATATATTTTTGAAGAATTGCAACTAGATTAGCCTGTGGGACTTGCCAACAGATCACTTGTGGGATGGGGGTTTGGGGGGGTGCACGAAGGAGGAAGGGGAGGAATCAAAGATGTCTGTAAGGTTTTGGCCTGAGGAACTGGAAGAAGAGAGTTACCATTTACTGAGATTGGCAGAAATGCAGAAGTTTGCTGACTTGTGAGGAAGATCAAGAGTTCATTTTTTAAAGACATGTTAAGTTTGGGATACTGAATAGACATCTAAGCAGAGACCTCAAGTAGGCAGTTGAATGTACAGTTTAAAGTTCAGGGGAAAGGTTGGGTTTAAAGATAGTAAATTTGAGACTCATCAGTATATGGATGGTTTTTAAAATTATGAGACAGGGAATGAAATCACACCTGGGGGTGTAAATGTGGAGAGGGAAAATTTCCAAGGACTGACAGCAATATTCAGAGGTTGGAAGATAAGGAATCAGCCAAGGAGGCCAGGAAAGAGTGATAGAAGAACCAAGACCACTTAATATCCCTTGAAGGAAGTATTTCAAGGAGGGAGTAATCAGTGGAATCAAATGTGTCTGAGACATCAGTCAAATGAAGAATAAGAATTGACTGACACAGAAAGATAGACAAGATGAAAAGGCAGAGGGCTATGGACCAGATGAAGGAACAAGATAAAACCCCAGAAAAACAACTAAATGAAGTGGAGATAGGCAACCTTCCAGAAAAACATTTCAGAATAATGATAGTGAAGATGATCCAGGACCTCGGAAAAAGAATGGAGGTAAAGATCGAGAAGATGCAAGAAATGTTTAACAAAGACCTAGAAGAATTAAAGAACAAACAAACAGAGATGAGCAATACTGAATAACTGAAATAACTGAAATGAAAACTACATTAGAAGGAATCAATAGCAGAATAACTGAGGCAGAAGAACAGATAAGTGACCTGGAAGACAGAAGGGTGGAATTCACTGCTGCAGAACAGAATAAAGAAAAAAGAATGAAAAGAAATGAACACAGCCTAAGAGACCTCTGAGACAACATTAAACGCAACAACATTCGCATTATAGGGGTCCCAGAAGGAGAAGAGAGAGAGAAAGGACCCAAGAAAATATCTGAAGAGATTATAGTCAAAAACTTCCCTAACATGGGAAAGGAAATAGCCACCCAAGTCCAGGAAGCTCAGTGAGTCCCATACAGGATAGACACAAGGAGAAACACACCGAGACGCATAGTAATCAAATTGGCAAAAATTAGAGACAAAGAAAAATTATTGAAAGCATCAAGGGGAAAACAACAAATAACATACAAGGGAACTCCCATAAGGTTAACAACTGATTTCTCAGCAGAAACTCTACAGGCCAGAAGGGAGTGGCATGATATACTTAAAGTGATGAAAGGGAAGAACCTACAGCCAAGATTACTCTACCCGGCAAAGATCTCATTCAGATTTGATGGAGAAATCAAAAGCTTTACAGACAAGCAAAAGCTAAGAGAATTCAGCACCACCAAACCAGCTCTACAACAAATGCTAAAGGAACTTCTTTAGGTGGGAAACACAAGAGAAGAAAAGGACCTACAAAAAGAAACCCAAAACAATTAAGAAAATGGTCATAGGAACATACATATCGATAATTACCTTAAACATGAATGGATTAAATGCTCCAACCAAAAGACACAGGCTTGCTGAATGGATACAAAAACAAGACCCATATATATGCTGTCTACAACAGACCCACTTCTGACCTAGGGATACATACAGACTGAAAGTGAGGGGATGGAAAAAGATATTCCATGCAAATGGAAATCAAAAGAAAGCTGGAGTAGCAATACTCATATCAGATAAAATAGACCTTAAAATAAAGAATGTTACAAGAGACAAGGAAGGACACTACATAATGATCAAGGGATCAATCCAAGAAGAAGATATAACAATTATATATGCACCCAACATAGGAGCACCGCAATACATAAGGCAACTGCTAACAGCTGTAAAAGAGGAAATCGACAGTAACAAAATAATAGTGGGGGACTTTAACACCTCACTTACACCAGTGGACAGATCATCCAAAATGAAAATAAATAAGGAAACAGAAGGTTTAAATGACACAATACACCAGATAGATTTAATTGATATTTATAGGACATTCCATCCAAAAACAGCAGATTACACTTTCTTCTGAAGTGCGCATGGAACATTCTCCAGGATAGATCACATCTGGGGTCACACATCAAGCCTCAGTAAATTTAAGAAAATTGAAACCACATCAAGCATCTTTTCTGACCACAACGCTATGACATTAGAAATGAATTACAGGGGAAAAAACGTAAAAAACACAAACGCATGGAGGCTAAACACTACGTTACTGAATAACCAAGAGATCACTGAAGAAATCAAAGAGGAAATCAAAAAATACCTAAAGACAAATGACAATGAAAACACAACAATCCAAAACCTATGGGTTGCAGCAAAAGCAGTTCTAAGAGGGAAGTTTATAGCTATACAAGCCTACCTCAAGGAACAAGAAAACTCTCAAATAAACAATCTAACCTTACACCTAAAGGAACTAGAGAAAGAAGAACAAACAAAACCCAAAGTTAGCAGAAGGAAAGAAATCATAAAGATCAGAGCAGAAATAAATGAAATAGAAACAAAGAAAACAATAGCAAAGATCAATAAAACTAAAAGCTGGTTCTTTGAGAAGATAAACAAAATTGATAAACCATTAGCCAGACTCATCAAGAAAAAGAGGGAGAGGACTCAATAAAATTAGACATGAAAAAGGAGAAGTTACAACAGACACCACAGAAATACAAAGCATCCTAAGAGACTACTACAAGCAACTCTATGCCAGTAAAATGGACAACCTGGAAGAAATGGACAAATTCTTAGAAAGGTATAACCTTCCAAGACTGAACCAGGAAGAAATAGAAAATATGAACAGACCAATCACAAGTAATGAAATTGAAACTGTGATTAAAAATCTTCCAACAAAGAAAAGTCCAGGACCAGATGGCTTCACAGGTGAATTCTATCAAACATTTAGAGAAGAGCTAACACCCATCCTTCTCAAACTCTTCCAAAAAATTGCAGAGGAAGGAACACTCCCAAACTCATTCTATGAGGCCACCATCACCCTGATACCAAAACCAGACAAAGATACTACAAAAAAAGGAAATTACAGACCAATATCACTGATGAACATAGATGCAAAAATCCTCAACAAGATACTAGCAAACAGAATCCAACAACATATTAAAAGGATCATACACCATGATCAAGTGGGATTTATCCCAGGGATGCAAGGATTCTTTAGTATACGCAAATCAATCAATGTGATACACCATATTAACAAATTGAAGAATAAAAACCATATGATCATCTCAATAGATGCAGAAAAAGCTTTTGACAAAATTCAACACCCATTTATGATAAAAACTCTCCAGAAAGTGGGCATAGAGGGAACCTACCTCAACATAATAAAGGCCATATATGACAAACCCACAGCAAACATTCTCAATGGTGAAAAACTGAAAGCATTTCCTCTAAGATCAGGAACAAGACAAGGATGTCCACTCTCACCGCTATTATTCAACATAGTTTTGGAAGTCCTAGCCTCGGCAATCAGAGAAGAAAAAGAAATAAAAGGAATACAAATTGGAAAAGAAGAAGTAAAGCTGTCACTGTTTGCAGATGGCATGATACTATACATAGAGAAACCTAAAGATGCCACCAGAAAACTACTGGAGCTAATCAATGAATTTGGTAAAGTTTCAGGATACAAAATTAATGCACAGAAATCTCTTTCGTTCCTATACACTAATGATGAAAAATCTGAAAGAGAAATTAAGGAAACACTCCCATTTACCATTGCAACAAAAAGAATAAAATACCTAGGAATAAACCTACCTAGGGAGACAAAGGACCTGTATGCAGAAAAGTATAAGACACTGATGAAAGAAATTAAAGATGATACCAACAGATGGAGAGAGATACCATGTTCTTGGATTGGAAGAATCAATATTGTGAAAATGACTATACTACCCAAAGCAATCTGCAGATTCAATGCAATCTCTATCAAATTACCAATGGCATTTTTTATGGAACTAGAAGAAAAAAATCTTAAAATTTGTATGGAGACACAAAAGACCCTGAATAGCCAAAGCAGTCCTGAGGGAAAAAAACGGAGCTGGAGGAATCAGACTCCCTGACTTAAGACTATACTACAAAGCTACAGTAATCAAGACAATATGATAATGGCACAAAAACAGAAACATAGATCAGTGGAACAAGATAGAAAGCCCAGAGGTAAACCCACACACCTATGGTCAACTAACCTATGACAAAGGAGGCAAGGATATACAATGGAGAAAAGACAGTGTCTTCATCTTCAATGAGCGGTCCCGGGAAAACTGGACAGCTACATGTAAAAGAATGAAATTAGAACACTCCCTAACACCATACACAAAAATAAACTCAAAATGGATTAGAGACCTAAATGTAAGACCAGACACTATAAAACTCTTAGAAGAAAACATAGGAAGAACACTCTATGACATAAATCACAGCAAGATCTTTTTTGATCCACCTCCTAGAGTAATGGAAATAAAGCAAAAATAAACAAATGGGACCTAATGAAACTTCAAAGCTTTTACACAGCAAAGGAAACCATAAACAATACGAAAAGACAACCCTTAGAATGGGAGAAAATATTTGCAAACGAATCAACGGACAAAGGATTAATCTCCAAAATATATAAATATCTCCTTAACCTACTGTAAAGACCTTCCTCTACTAGCACAAGGTGCTGTGAGGTGGGGATGGAGAGAGGAGCCTGTAACAGGAAGTGAGTCTCTGAGTTTAAGAAAACTTAAAGACTGAAAAGATACAATTTTTTAAAAATATTGAAGATTAATTGGCACTGATTACTTAGAACTAATACTTTTGTAAATGATCCAAACTAATGAAAAACCCAAAGGTCACCTTTAATTCTGACTTTGAAATATATTATGGGCTTTTAATTTGGGGGGTTATAAATTTATACTTCTAAATATGTTTCAAATAATTTGATATTAGGACTAATTGTGAATCCCTTGTAAACATTCTCTGAGAAGAACCAAACCAGAAGCAGAAATGAATGACTAACAATAGCAATAGTATCTCAATGATAGGTGGCATTTAATGAGTACTTGCTGTGTGTTAGACACTCTTATAAGTGCTTTGTATGAATTATGTAATAAGTGAATGAGTGAACATGCTGTGCATGGAGGTAAAGGTTAATATGTCATGTGGTTAATTGAGGGCTGAGAGTATAGTACACACGTTTTTAAATGGATAATGGTGCAGTTTGTAAAGGATAACTTTGCTCATTTCATTCATTCATTTATTTTTTATTTATTAAGGGTAAGATCCTGCTAGCTAAGAGTACAGCATTGAGTATGGTAGTGTCTCAGCCCTCTAGGTATAGTGTTGTGTATTAACCTATAGTGTATTTCTTCCAGGTGTGCTGGTAGGATGCTATCCTCAAATATGTATTGTATCAGTGTATTTTTTAATTAATTAATTTATTTATTTTTGGCTGCGTTGGGTCTTCGTTGCTGCACACGGGCTTTAGTTGTGGTGAGCAGGGGCTCTTTGTTGTGGTGCACAGGCTTCTCATTGCGGTGGCTTCTCGTTGTGGAGCATGGGCTCTAGGCATGCGGGCTTCAGTAGTTGTAGCACGACCGCTCAGTAGTTGTGGCTCACGAGCTCTAGAGTGCAGGCTCAGTAGTTGTGGCGCACGGGCTTAGTTGCTCCGCGGCATGTGGGATCTTCCCGGACCAGGGTTCGAACCCGTGTCCCCTGCATTGGCAGGCGGATTCTTAACCACTGTGCCACCAGGAAAGTCCCTATCAGTATATTTTTGAGTGAGGACTTTAAAGTCTATCTGATCAGTTTCCTTATACCTATAGCCCAGTGTCATGCACAAAACAGACAACAAAGTAATAATTGTTGGATGAATGAACCAAAGTGACACAAAACTAAAGCACTGAATGATAGCCTTTAAGATAACATTAGTTACCTACAACAATGGACCAAAATTAAAAGGATGGAATTCAGTAAGAACAAATGTGAATACCATCTGCACAAGCTTAGTTTAGAGGAGCCAAAACATAAAGCCTTACTGATTTTCATTACCTGGACATTTAGTCTGAGTCTGTGTCATGTTGTGACTTCTCTCAAAAGCAATGAATTGATAGTCCCACCTGTCTTACCAGGTCATACCTGGAGGACTGAATACTATACTTTAATATAATCTACCCCTATGCCCTCCTCCCCAAGTTGTGGTTCCAGAGACAGGGAGGCTGATATCAGCTTAGTCCAAAGTAGACATTTCAGATATTTTCAACACTGTAACAATGAAGTGGCTGTCTTGTGCAGTTAGTGATTGACTTGTCAAATTAGGTACTTAAGAGGGTCTGAGTTTAAATGGTGAAGAAGATGCTTGACTAAGGTGCCTCTGATGTCTCTTCTGTGTGTGAGTCTGTGAACTGGGGACATACATCTGTCATAAACATTTAGGATATTTAGCTTCATCTGTTTCATATCACTCTCTTTCCACTGTAGCAATGAGTATTACCCAGCAGATCTGCAAGTTGCACCAACCCAGGATCTGCGAAGAAAAGGCAGAGGGCTGGGGGCAGAGGAAATAGAAGAGGAACCTGTTGCCGGAGAGGATGAAGAGTTGGGGGAAGAGCTGGCACCCCAAGATGAACCCTCACAAAAGAAAAAGACAAGAAGAGCTGCGGCCAAGTAAGTTCAGCGTTGCTGAAAGATTACAGATCCACGGATCCAGGAGGAGTGGGAAGAGACCTCTTGTGACCTCCTGTGAAATAGTCTGGGACAAGATGAATTACTCAGATAATTATTTTCCAAAGTGCTGAATCTTCCTGAGATTTTCTTTTACAACCTGAAGAAAACTGCCAGTGTTCTGAGTTTTTTCTTCGCTTGCTTATTATTTATTTTTTCTTGTTTAGCCACAGAATGTTAGAGTTTGGGGACTTTGGAGTCATCTGATTGTAGCGCCTTTTTATAGATGAGAGCACTGGGGCCTGGAGCAGTTAAATGCCCTTGACCTTTGTTGTTCACTTTCATAGCATCGTGACATTATGTTTGTGTGCTGGGGCAACACAGAATGGAACATCTTCTCCCTTATAAATAAGCACATCAGCACTCTTAACTTTGCCTTTTGACTTCTTTTCCTGATTACTTTTGGCTTTCTTTTTTTCCATGCTGTTACATTCTCTTTCTAACTCTCTGGATTATTCATTTACCTAAATTGTTAGAAACGTTAGAAAAAAGAAGTGACTCTGCTTTCAGAAGGTACTCCAGCTTACTTGAATATTGTCTGAATTGGGGTGTCAGAGATCCACCAGATTGGCGCTGCTGTGTTATTTTAACACTTTACATCTCAATCTGATACGTACATTTGTTGAGTCTTTCCCATGAGCCATTTGTTAGCTCATCATTCAAGAACTGTATCGAGGTCCTTTTGCCAAGTGCTGGGCAACAGAGATGAATGGTACCTAGCTTCTGCAGAGCTAGAAGCTCAGTCTAATGCCTGGTGAAATATTTTAACGGAAGTATTTTTAAAGGAGTTACAGGAGCACAGTAAAAAAAAAATGACTTAATTCTATCACAAATGACTTAATTCTATCACAAAGGTGACTTAATTCTATCACCTTTGAAGCTGAAAGACAAAAGTTTGCCAAGCACAGAAGGGCTTGCCAGCTAATGGAAATAGTGTATAAAGCACAGGAGTTTATATACTAAGATCATGGCTAAGCTTCATGGAACCATAGTTCCTTCTCTGCTCCTACCTTCTCACAACTCTGAGCATTCTATCCCCTACTACTTCCTCTAAGACAGAGATTGCTGTTTTCGTCTTTGTATCCTTCAGCATAACAGCTATCCAAAGGTTTGTCCTTGTGTTTATTTGTTGAATAAACGAGTAAGCTCTTCATGCATTCATACCTCTTCCATTCCCACCCCTGGACCTTTGCTATGTCCTTCTTTCTGCAGTCCCCTTGCCTCATCGCTGCCAAGTGAAATTCTAGTCATACTTCAAGGCACAGTTCTCATTCTACTTCTTCACTGAAGCGCTTCCTGGCTTTTAAACTAGAAGTTATCTTACCCACCTTCAGACTTTGATAACAGCTCTTCATACCTGTAATCAGGTGCTGCTCCTTGCCTTGGGTACTAATTCTCTCATAAATCATCCATGTAAATTAAAAACTCTTTAAAGATAAGTTCCATGTCTCAATTAATTTTCCTGGCCCCTGTAGCCAAACCTAGAATGTTGCTAGCATTCCCTGTCATTGAAAATGTAAGTAAATGGATAATCACACTCTTGGGGCCATCTCAGTATATTCATAGCCCAATTTTATAATCCATGGGGCACCTTCCTCACTGGCAAGTATTTAATGAGAACGTGAAAATTAGCTCCTGTTCTCTTTGTCTCCTGAAGGCTACATGGCACATAAAAAATAATAAATGTTGAGGGAAGGAGTGTATGTTTCAACAGAAGATTTTAACAATTTATTTGTAAAACTGCAAAGGCTCAGTGATAAGTAATTACAGAGACATTGTATCAGTCAGAGCTTTCCAGAGAAACAGAACCAGTAGAATGGAGATACATATGGGGAGGGGGTATGTGTGGAGAGATTTGTTTTAAGGAATTGGCTCACGTGATTATAGGAGCCAGCAAGTCCAGAATTTGTTGGGCAGATAGCAGGTTGGAAACTCAGGCAGGATTTGATGCTTGTAGTCTTGAATGTGAAGTTCGTAGGGCAGGATTTCTGTGTGACATTCTTACGGCAGAATTCCTTTTCTAAGAAACATCAGTTTTTGCTCTTACAGCTTTCAATTGATTGGAGGAGGCCCATCCACATTATTGAGGGTAATCTCCTTTCTTTAAAGTCCACTCGTTGTAGATGTTAACAACATGTACAAAATATTTTCATTGCAACACCTGGATTAGTGTTTTGTCACATAACTGGGTACTGTAACTTAGGTTGACACATAAGACTAATCATCACAGGCATTTAAGCTAAATATAAATAATAGTGCTTCCCTTACCCCTATTTCTCTACAATATCTTAAAGAGGTCATAATTTCCAGCCATTTTTCTCTATATTAACTAGTAGGGCTTTCACAGTTTTGCTTTCTTTTGCCTAAAACAGAGAAATGCATTGTTTGCTAAACCCTTGGGAGCTGAAGCACCACAACTTGTGGTCTTTCATTCAGTCCTCGCAGAAAATCTGGGAGGTCTTGTCTTTGTCAAGATGAGGAACCTGAGACTCTGAGACATTCAGTGACTTTCCCCGAAGTCAACAGCTCAGAATGGCAGAACCACACATGCAGCTTGGTTTCCACCTCTCTTCGCTTCTCCCTGCTTATGTTTTTGAGATAGGCAAATGAAATCTCTCCAAATCTTAATAATTTATTCATTCAGGTTTTTTTTTTAAGTTCTAATACCTCTTATAAATTATACACAGAGAGAAAACAGTTTTTTCTCAAGTATTTTTAAAGCCTTGTAGAGTCTATGGATTAGAAAGTTGAGCATGTAAATGCAGGAGAAGCGCTCTTCTCATTCTGTCCTGGTAGATGATGTGGTTTGTTTGAGGCAACCCCATCTTCAGATTTAACTTTTACCACAGAACATTGCTCTTTCTTCCTCCTTCTTGGTAAGCAAGAGCCACAGTTACCCAAACTTGGACCTCTGTTGCCTGACATCAGTTTTTATGTTATATAAAAGTGAGGAAGTGTATATTTTTCCACTTTGCTGTCTACTGCATAGGAACTAGATAAGGAATCATTCCAAGAATTATCTGTGTTCAATTTTGGAATGTATTACCATTTTGATTACTTTCTTTCTACATTTGGTTTAATTTAAACCATTCTGAGGACATCCTGAATGATTTTCTGGGGTGGGGAGCCTAGATTTCAGGGGAGGACCTGCCTGAGATTTGGAATTCCTGGAGAATGATTTCCTAAATGCAAATAATTAAAACTTGTCTGTGTAATTCACAGTGAAACTATAGTCAAGGTGTTCAGAGTACCTGTCAGAGACTAAAATTAGTGGGTACTATCATCTCAAGAAAATAATGTCTGTTTTTTCTGTTTTTCTCGGGGTTTTTTTGTTTGTTTTTTAGGCAGTTAATTGCTCATTTGCAAGTTTTCTCTAAGTTTTCGAATCCACGAGCCTTATATCTGGAATCCAAATTATATGAGCTGTATCTTCAGGTAAGTAAAATAAATTCTTGCCACTACAGTTACTTGTGAACTTTTCTCTCCCTTTTTCTTTGCCAAAATAACTTGTAGGTTTTCAATAATTGTTGAAATAGGGCCCATATCTACACTTTAAGTCTAATTTTTTTTTTAATTAACCGATATTTTCTGTATCTTGAGAAACAGTTTTAGACAGTACTAATTTAGCGGATTTTTAAAGAAATTTGGGGTGACTAAACATTGATCGGCTGTATTAACAGTGAGTATAACAAAGCGTTAGTTGTCTCGTGAGAATTCGTTTTTAGAAGGGAGCGAGGGTTTGTGCCGAGAGAGCTGCTACTTTTCACTGCTAGGCAAGTTAGCCTTATGGAGCGCCAGGGTTTCAGGATCTTTTCGACTGAGTGAAAAAAGATAGAATAATAGTCCATGGAAATCACAATATATGACCTTGAATTCCAAAAAACGTTGCAGAAAAAAATTAACGTCAGAAGCAGAGTAAGCATTGGATGTCATTCTAAACCATCTGGGGAAACGAGATTTTCTCTTTTCATTTGGATGTTTTTTAAATGAAACATATTATTTCATCAGAATTTGTCCTTGTTTTGCCCGTAATTCAGATATAACTTGTTTATAGAGCCAGAGCTCAAAACTCTCAGTTGTCCACAGGAAACAAAATTCTGAACTGACTGATCAGAGAGGCTTCAGAGCCAGGTCTTCTTTCCTGGCATCTTCCTGACTGCTGTTACCTTCACGGTATTAGAAGAGCTCTGTCTCATCACAGGACCAGCCCAGTTGGTGTAAACCTAGATTCATGTAGGGAATTGGCCTTGGCCAAAAGACAGATAGACCTGAGAATCTTGCATGTGGGAGGCAGGTGTCAGAGTTGTGTTTCTGTTTTTTTCTTTGCATATATTCTGTTCATCTTCCTTTACCTCCAGGAAAATGTAAAGCTATTATCAGGAATCATCCTTAACCCACGTCTAAGAATTTAGATTCTAAGAATTTTAGTTGAGCAAATTAGTACAAGTAAATTATGATCCCATGGTATGTGTATATCTGACTTCATTAATTTATTCTATAAAATATCATTCCTAGTTGTTGCTACACCAAGATCAAATGGTGCAAAAAATAACACTGGATTGCATAATGACATATAAACATCCACATATCCTCCCTTACAGGTAAGTTATTTGAAGCTAAAGAGATATTTGGGGGGCTGATTTTTAATCTTTCTACCAGACATCTTCTTATAAAGTAATTTTATAAAGGCCTAGGAAATTTCCCTCTTTTCTAAGGTGATCATAATGCTATTTTCAGGTAAGAAATGAAAACTGGAAGTATATTTGTTAAGAGTGCTTCTCCATAGATAATAAGGTAGGAGAGAGTATATTAATTGAAAAGTATGTGTTGAGGGGGTTATATCATTTCTTCTTGCTTATACAATGTCATAAAATCTTGGTGGTTACTTAGGGAGTCATCATAATCACACTGTAAGAGCTGAAGAAAGCTTTCATATTATGCTTTTTTAAACAGCTGAATTATTGACTAACTCCTTATAATCCCTTTTACCTTTTAAAATTTGAAAACTTGCCATTTTGGAAGGTATTTGTGTAAAGACTTTCCTTTATGGATGTCAACTACAGCATAAACTATTCTTAATGCCTATTTCATTTATATATGTATAGTACTCTATTAATTATATTTTTTAAAAAAGGATTATTGATTAAGTGATGATTTGTGCTGAATTCTATTTTTAAAGGGAAAACTTACAAAGATTGCTTGAAGACAGAAGCTTTAAGGAAGAGATAGTGCATTTTAGCATTTCTGAAGATAATACAGTAGTGAAAGCAGCCCACCGAGCAGATCTGTTTCCCATTCTGATGAGGTATTTATACACTTTCAAAATTGATTTTTTAAAAGTTCATCACAAAAACAATTGTGAGTATCGTATTATGATTCTTTCAGCAATTGTAATGGAATATTTCATTTTGAATTTTATTTAATTATTTACTTTTAAAATTGGTCTTTTGGGGAAGTCAAATTGTTATAGAGACTTATTTTAAATATTTTGTCCCTAACATGAGGAAGGATCTTGCCATGGTGTTATTTTAATAATACTGTTAAAATTAAATCCAATATTTCTCTAAGGTTTGCTACTGAGAAATAGTATAAATAATTCATTCGTTTGGTATGTAACTAATTATGAGATATAAAAATTATTGATTTGTGTTATTTAACCATCCACGTTACAAAACTTTATTACTAGTTTTCATAGTTTTCATTGGATCTTCTGGGTCAAAAAATAATAGTGAATAACAGTCATCGGTCAGGTTGTTAGTCCCCTGTTTCAAAACCCTTTGAGATCCCATTTTACTGAGAGTAGCAAAGGGAATCCTTACTACGCCTTTAAGGGCCTGGTATGACATAGGCCAGACCCACCTCTCTCACGACATCTCTTCCATTTACCACCCCACTCAGAGCCCATTCCACAACCTTTCTTCACAATACTTAGTCATCCAGCATAGCCTCTTTTCTTATTGTGTATCTCCCCTGCTAGAAGGCAAACTCCATGGCTCTTACTAAATAGCGGTCAAATGAATTTTGTGTTCTCTTTTATGATATAAATCCCTCTTTTTCTGTTTTTTAATTTACGAATTCCTTACAGAGCCAGAAGAATTAACTGTGGTAGTAGTGGTTGTGGTTATCCTTGTCTTGCTACTGGCTTTAACAGTGATGTTTCTAGAGCAGTCGTTCCTAAAGTGTGGTCTGCTCCTTCTTGGTGGGGGCTGTCCCAGAGATGTTCTCAGGAGGTCCAGGAGGTTAAAACTTTTTTCATAATACTACTAAGACATTACCTTTTCCATTGTGCTAACATTTGTGCTCACTAGGCAAAAGCAATGACGCGTAAAACTCTGGGTGCCTTAGCAGGAATCAGGACAGTGGCTCCCAGCTGTGCTAGCCATTCTTCATTGCCACAGACCTGGAGTTTTAAAAAAATAAAATAAAAAGCTGGTTTCATTCAATGCCCTTAGATAAATCTTGAGCCTTGAGTACTTGTCTTTTTATTATTCTATATGCAAAAGTGGGAGGTATGCATAAGACACTTCTGCTGCTCACTTGTTCCCATGGAATTTTTTTCATGTTTTCCAAGTAACTGATGCATGTTACAGGATCATTCATGGGTAAAGATCTGTTCAAAGTACAAGATAGACAGATGGATTTTAATGTAACAGAGTTCACAAAGTTCACTGATACGGTTTCAGATTCCACCTTGCAACCAGCCTTTAAGAAACTGCTCCCTGTTGAGGTTTGGTGTAGTATCAAAGTGGAATATCCACAGTTATCGGAAAAGAATTATCTGAAAGTTTATAAAACATTTTTCCCTTCTCCAACTACATATCTGTGTAAGGCTGGATTTTCTTCAACCACAATATATTGCAACAGATTGAATGCGGAAGCAGATATGAGAATTCATTTATCTTCTAATAAGCCAGGCAATAAAGAAATTTGAAGGAAAAAAAAAAAGTAAAACAATGCCTCTAGTCTCACTAATTTTGGAGGGACGGGTTTGGAATATGTAACTAATTTTTATTAGAAATGTCACTTTTGCTAACTTGTTTTAACCTGTGCTATGATAAATATCAATAGATAAAACTCACATATACAAAAGCTCTTCAATAATTTTTAAGATTGAAAAGGGATCCTAATATTGAAGAGTTTGAAAACCATTGTCTTTAAAATTTGAATGTTAAGTCAGTAGTTTTATCATGCTAAGAAAGTAGCTTTTATTACTATGTTATTTAGTATTTCTGCTAAATGGATGTTGAATTTTATTAGAATGACTATTAACCATGTATTAAAATGATCATATTAACTTTTTTCTATGAGCTATTAATCTGTATTAATCTAATAGATTTTTACTAATGATTCTTTCTTGCATTCCTGGGATAATCCTTATTCAGCTTTAATATCGTTTTAATGCAGCACTGCGTACTGTTTTCAGAAATGTCATGGGGTTTTTTCCCCCAGTTATTTATTTATTTATTATTACTGAAGTATTTATAATATTGTGTTAGTTTCAGATGGACAGCAAAGTGATTCAGTTATATAGTTTCCTGTGCTATACAGTAAATCCTTGTTGCTTATCTATTTTATGTATAGTAGTTTGTATCTGTTAATACCACACTCCTAATTTATCCCCCTCCCCTTCCCTTTCCCCTTTGGTAATCATAAGTTTGTTTTCTATGCCTGTGAGTCTGTTTGTTTTGTATGTAGATTCATTTGTATTATTTTTTAGATTCCACATACAAGTGATATCATATAATATTTGTCTTTTTCTGACTTAACTTCACTTGGTATGATAATCTCTAGGTCCATCCATGTTGCTGCCCGTGGCATTATTTCATTCTTTTTTATGGCTGAGTAATATATATATATATATGTGTGTGTGTGTGTGTGTGTGTGTGTGTATATATATATACACACACACACACACACACACATATATATATATATATATGTGTGTGTGTATATATACACACACACACACACTATATATATATATATATATATATGTTTATATATACACACACACACACACACCACATCTTCTTAAACCAGTCATCTGTCTCTGGACACTTAGGTTGCTTCCATGCCTTGGCTACTGTAAATAGTGCTGCTATCAACATTGGGGTGCATGTGTCTTTTCAGAAAAATTAGAGTTTTCTCCGGATATATGCCCAGGAGTAGGATTGCTGGATCATAAGTTAGCTCTATTTTTAGTTTTTAAGGAACCTCCATACTGTTCTCCATAGTGGCTGCACCAATCTACATTCCTACCAACAGTGTAGGAAGGTTCCCTTTTCTCTACACCCTCTCCAGATTTCATTATTTGTAGACTCTTTGATGATAGCCATTCTGACAGGTGTGAGGTGATACCTCATTGTGGTTTTGATTTGCTAGAAATGTTGTGTTTTTTGTTTTTAGGCAATATTGGTATGTAGTTTATTTCTCTTCCTTAATCCATCTTGATATCACAACTATACCACCTTCATAAATGAAAAAGGACTGTTTCCTTCTTTCTCTCTGCTGTGAAACTATATCACGGGGATTGTTTTTCCTTGAAAGTTTTAAAAATTCATCTGTAAAACTATGTGAGCTCCAAGTTTACTCATTTATTCAGGGTTTCTTAAGTTCCTTTTGCTTATTTATATGTGTGTTTTTTCCAGAAAATTACCCATTTAATTGAAATCTTTCCAGTTTTCTTATTTTACTTATAGTTATGCTCTTATTTTACTTCCTTTTAATCTATATATTCTTGTTTTCATTTTTCCTTGATTAGACTTACCTCTGGCTTGCCTATTTTATTGCTTTTTTTCTCTTCCAAAGAACCACCTTCTGGCCATTGTCTTTGTTATTTCCTTCTTCCTGCTTCCCTTAGCCTTGTGTTTGTTGTTGTTGTTTTAAAATTTCCATATTAAATATCTAATTTTTATTTTCATCCTTCCTTGTTTTAGAATGTATCCATTTAAATCTGTTGAGTTACTAGTCTAGCCTTTTAGGAAAATGAAACAACTGTGTTTTAGGGTTAATGTGCAGATAAATAATGTTTTAGGATGAATGTGCAAACAAATAACATTCTTTGGACTTTTTAGAATTTTGTATGGCCGAATGAAGAATAAGACTGGGAGTAAAACTCAGGGGAAATCTGCTTCTGGCACCCGCATGTCCATCATTCTGAGGTTCCTCGCTGGGACCCAGCCTGAAGAGATCCAGATATTCTTAGACCTGCTATTTGAGCCCGTGAAGCACTTCAAGAATGGTAGCTATCAACTAGCTGCCGCTCTGCATGCACGTTGTCTGCTCAGACCTCTGCTGTCTCAGGCTGTTTCCCACGCTCTTGGGCATCTTTCTAAGGGGGTCACTCTTCCTAATCTCGAAGGTGGTCTCTTTGCTGACATGCAGTTTATTTTAAACTTTGATTGAATTAGGTGGAGCTAACAGATGATCCTGGGGATTATCGTCACCCCTGTGCTAATAAGCCCCTGATTAGAAAATGTGTATTTTTTGTTGTTATTGTACATTTAGGCCATTTGAAAAATGATACTTATCCGTATATGATGAATAAGTTTCTCCTTAGAAACTTAAAGCATGCTGCAAAATTAATCTTAATTGTCTTGGCACGTATTCATTCACTGAATCATTCATCTATTACGTAATGATTTGTTGAATACCTCCTGCACCCCAGACACTCCGTTGAATATAGAAAAATTAGTGTTTATAATCTCTGCTCTCAACCTCATGGTCTAAACAAAGTGGATTAGTAAGTGTATACAGTGAGCTGTGTTGCTCTGTGGTATGTTCTCCAGTATGCAATGTTAGTAATTAATAGTAATAATAATGGCTAACATTTACTGAGTTCCTACTTCATGCCAGACATTATGACAGGCCCTTTACGTACAACTCAGTTGACTGTTAAAACAGCCACATTAGGTTTCAGTACTTGATAGTCCCCATTTTATACATAAGGAAACTGAGGCTTAGAGAGGTAAGTGTTTTGCCCATGGTGAACCTGGTAATTGTACACAGATCTTCCCGACTACAGTACCTCTGCTCCAGTCTTAAAATTGCTTTGTTTTGGGCAAACATAGATATTTATTTATAGGGTAATGTGTTGCTTTTTTTTTTTCCCCCTTGGGGGGTGGGGGAGGGAAGAGGATAATAGATATAGCTGTTAAAAGGTTTTCATTCAGTATAATATAGTCCTGTGAAGGAAGTTGGCTGTAATGAATAGAAGAGTTTTTGTTCAGTGTAATAACCTCTATTGTTAAGAGGGTAGCTATTAATGATACCCTTATGGATAGACTGTTTTGGTGTATGAATCAGTAAGCTCATGATCTCATACCAGTTGGTTTGAAGTAAAGCTCAAGCAATAACAATTCAAGTCTTTTAAGTAAATTATGCAATCAGTATGGTACCTGTTTATAAAGGACCATTGTTTTATTTATTTATCAGGGGCTGCAAGAGAAATAAAACACTTGATTCTCAGCCTTAAAGGAGCTTATAATGTAACAAGACATTTTCCTTGAAACTGCTGAAGATAGCAGAGTCCATGAAAGTTGAGAGGGAGAAAATGTGTGGAAAGTTGATAGATGGAATAAAATGGAATTCCTTAGGTTTTGAGGAATAGTATAAATAGGGTGAGAATTGGGCTTAGAGGCTTAGTTCTGTCACAAGTTTCTTACTTTCCTTTACTACCCAGTTTCCTTATCTATAAAATGATAGTAGTAAAAGCTACCACATCTAGCTCATTGAATGTTGGGTAAGAATCAAAAGGAGAAAAAATACAAGTGAAGTACATTATCATCTGTAAATCATTATAACAGTAGAAAATGCTGTATTATTGAGGGAAAGTGAAAGGAAGCTATAATTATAAATAGTAACAAACTAATATTTCCCTTCACATGCTATCTCTGCTTCTCTCTGTTTCACTAGGAGAATGCCATTCTGCTGTCATTCAAGCAGTAGACGATTTGGATTTGTCTAAAGTTCTCCCTTTGGGTCGTCAGCACGGTATCTTAAATAGCCTTGAGATAGTATTAAAGAACATTAGTCATCTGATCAGTGCATACTTACCAAAGATTTTGCAGATACTGCTCTGCATGACCGCAACTGTATCCCACATCCTTGATCAACGAGAAAAGGTGAGAGAGATTCACTTTACACGCTTTCTTCTCGGGTAAAAGTCTGTGTCTTACTTGGGAAATTGGTTGGGGCCTGAATATCTAACATCCTTCTAGGTTAATTCTTTCTTATGTAAAGTATCTCTTTATTTATTTATTTTTTAAGTATTTTTCTTTCTTTCTTTTTTTAAATTTTATTTATTTATTTATTTATTTTTGGCTGCATTGGGTCCTCATTGCTGCACGCAGGCTTTCTCCAGTTGCGGCGAGAGGGGGCTACTCTTCATTGCAGTGCGTGGGCTTCTCATTGCAGTGGTTTCTCTTGTTGCGGAGCACGGGCTCTAGATGCGCAGGCTTCAGTAGTTGCGGCGTGTGGGCTCAGTAGTTGTGACTCGTGGGCTCTAGAGTACAGGCTCAGTAGTTGTGGCTCACGAGCTCTAGAGTGCAGGCTCAGTAGTTGTGGTGCACAGGCTTAGTTCTGCGACATGTGGGATCTTCCCAGACCAGGGCCCGAACCCATGTCCCCTGCATTGGCAGGCGGATCCTTAACCACTGCACCATCAGGGAAGCCCAAGCATCTCTTTAAAATGGCCTTCCCTATAATGGGAATCTTCACTGTTGTAAATATTTATGAATAGCTAGAAAATGCAGATTATAGCAAACGTCTATTTAAAAAGGAGGTGAAATGGTAGGGAGGGAGTTAGTTCTGTATACGTCTCAGAACAAAGTCCGAGGTAGTTGAGCTGATATTTCTTAGATCTTAATTTCAGGAACCTAAAAGTGTAGGACATCTTCTAACTCTCATTTAATTCAAAGTGGTTGGAGAATGAATAGAATACTGTTAGCACTGTCCTTGTTATTTTGAGACAGAGTTTCCCAGACCTCTTTTAAAGGTAAATGCTTGCCTATTGTAAGTGCAATGTTTTAAATAAAGGTAAGTAGCAAGATCGGGCAAGACAAGTCAGCTAGCTAACTGCCAGGAGGCTTCGTGAGTTGGTGCTTAGGAAATGTTTTCTGAATTATATTCAAGACAATATATTTATGTTTTGTTGAAACACGTATGTGGATATAAGTATACTCATTGGAGTTTAGGAAAACTTAATGTTTTTATGAACTGACTGAAGGCTTCTTGGAGAAAATGGGACTTGAAGTGAAAACCCAGACTCAGATGTCTGCCGTCGATTCTCAATTCATGACAAATAGGCACAGTTTTAATTTGGCTAAAATTCATTTCATTTGTTTTAGGGATATGCCTGATGAACTGCCTCTCAAATACAGTCATAACTAAAAATTGACAGCCAAAGTTTTACACTGCTTTTTCAGGCTATGCATGGATATAAATCTGCTTTAGTAATGAAATAATATTCTCTGGTTAACAAGATCTACAGATTTAGAATATACCTTCCATTTTGGTAGGCACTATTTTATTTTCATCATTCTTTCATTCATTCCTTCAACAAATGTTAATTGAACCCCTACTGTTTGTCAGGCACTGTACTAAGCATTGGGGTGAAGCAGCAAACAAAAGTTCCTGTCCACTTAATTATATAGTAAATACTTATTTCACACCTACTATCTGCCAGGCATTGTTGTAGGTGGAGAACGAGATGGTAAGGACTCCGTATCTTGGGGAGAAGATTATAGATAAATACAAAAATAATCAGAATAATGCCAGATGGTAAGTTCTAAGAGGAAAATAAACTCAGGAGGCTCCTCTGCAGATCTCTTAAAATCCTTCTCTGTGTCGCTGTCTCTTCTCCAGTACTCTGCCCTGTGACTTCTAGCCACCTTGGCCTCCCCAAGTCGCACAACTGTCTCCTCATTTTAAGAAGATTGTTGGATTCTCCCTGGGCTCTTCCTTCCCACACCAAGGCCTGAAACTCCACAGGCAGGAAGCCGGGGAATGTGTAGGACTCGTCTCATCTGTTTCCCCTCTCTCAGGGATTACTGTCCTCTGTTGCCTGCTGTCCCGTGTCCAGAAATCGTTGTTTCATATATTCTGTTCAGCTTTTTAGTGTCTTGAGAGGCGAGGATAAAATCTGGTCCCTGTCACTCCATCTTGACTAGAAGCAGTAAAACCACGCAAAAGGAGAAGGCAGAACAGTCCTCTGACTAACACAGGGCTGGGAACAGCTTGTGTTCCCAACAGCCAGAGCAGAAACCTCATGAGACCTGGGGCATCAGGGAGAGTCCTTGGAAGGGGATTGCCTCAGTAGTGGAGCCAGATTAGCCCAAGCATAAAGGCTGCTATGACACCACCTAACAAAGCTTAAGAAGATCAAACCTTTTCCTAATAAATTAACTGCATCCCTGTTCAGAAACTTTTAGATGATTTAAATGAAACTAGAATTCACAGTGACATCCAGTCAGATATTACCAGGCATGCAAAGAAAGAGGAAGATTTTGCCCATAATGAAGAGAAAAACCAATGGATAGAAGCAGACCCAGAAATGACACAGGTGATAGAATCAGACAAGGACATTAAAACAGCTGTTAGAAATACACTCCGTACATTCACAAAAGTAGAGGAAAGCATGAGCATGTTAGGGAAAGACATGAAGATGTAAAGAATTTAAAATAAAATGAGGGAATGTGGTAGGAAGTGACCCATCTGGAGGTGGATGGGTGCTGCTTTTACTAGGGTGTTCAGGGCCATCTCTAAAGAGGTGATATTTGAGCTTACACCTCCCCAGCCACTGGAAGAACATTTCAGGCAGAGAAAATGACTAGTGGTACAGAGTCCTGAGGTGGAACATTCTTGACACATCCTGAGAAGAGACAGAAGGCTGAGGTGGCTAGAGCACAAGGAGCAGGATATGTAAGATGAGGTCAAGAGGTGGGTAGAGCCTCGTAAGCTATGACGAGGAGCTGGATTTACTCTGAAGTGTACTCGGAAACCTCTGAGAGGTTTGAAAGCAAGGGAATGATAAGGTCAGTTTGATGTTTCAAAAATATCACTTTGCTTGGTGGAAAGAGGCTGTGTAGGGCCAGGAGTGGAAGCTGAAAAGGGGTCTTAGAAGTTTTTTTGTCTGTTACAAGAGAGCTTCAGGGCCATAGGGAGAATTGTGTGAGAATTTTAGTTTTTACCTTATAGTGAGGGATAGTGACTATCTATACGTGGCTGTGTGAAGTCATGAAACGTTACAGGTTGTATAAACCCTCTGTAAGTCCTCTGACTTTCTGGTTAACTTAGAAGATGTTACTCAGGAATGCAGCCTTTCTCCTGAGTCAACAATCAGTAACTCAAAGGATCATTTATGCAATTTCACAGTTCATTAGACAGTGAGGTGCTAGCCTTCCAGACACGTAGGAGCTTTCTTTTCTGTTCTGTTCTTTTTTTTTATTTTATTTTTAATTCTTGGACAAGTCCAAGGAATCCTTTGAGGTTCTGTAATGAATTATTGCACGGTAATATGCTCAAGTGAGTTAAAGTTCTACATTTGTGTGTTTGAGCTAAGTTACACATTTACTTTTTTGTATCTTTCAGATCCTCCAGGGCATTGACTGACACTGAAATAGGTGTCTTGAGGGTTCTTGAGGGTCCTTTTGGTTTGGGTTTGGTTTTTTGTGTTTGTTTTTGTTTTGTTTTTGTACATTTAAGCAATGAAGTAATCATAAATGTCCATAAACTCAGTCATATGGACTGTTCCTCTAGGAATTAAAGTCTGCAGTTGCTCATTTTCAGGATTTTCCTCCAGTTTACTCAACAATTAGAAGTCTGGGCAGCTGATTACAAAAGAGAAGAGTACATGCAGATCCTACTTGATTGGATGGGAATAGGGGAAAGGGAGGGGTCTGATTTGGTGTCATGTTTGCCAAGGTTAGTTTCTTACTCCTCTGGGGGATCATGATACCATGCTTTTTCAAATATCAGTAATAGTTTTTATTTTTCACCAAACATAATCTAGCAGATAATGAAAATATTGCCAATAGAATTGAAGCAGAACAGAATGACTTGTAATTGTGTCACCTTCTTATGCTTGCCAGTCATCTCTCTTTGTAACTCGTATAATGAGATAATTAGCTAAAAGTGAATGGTAGAAACTTGATGGGTATGTGAACTATCATGATTCCTCAGACTTTTGCATAGCAAAGTAATGGCATCCTTGTTCATATTCTCTTGAATTTAAAATGTACAGTTTCAGAAAAGTAAAACAACATAGAATACAAAACAGCTGTTCCCACTGAGATTTTGTTTTTGCCTGAGGACACTTAGTGTGATTTTACTGGGCCTGATAATAGAACACATCTCACCACTTGGGTTTTTTAAGTATGCTTTCCCCTCTTGTTCAATAAGAAAAGCAATATGACTTACTCAGTTGGCGCGTCCATGTGGATCAGAGCTTCATAACAGGATCCCAGCTTGATTCTTCACCACCTGAGCAGGAGTGCCTCCCTGAGGAGTCAAGAATAAAAGCGGTATCTTTTTAATAGAAGATCTTTATTTTACAGATACAGCTGAGGTTTATTAACCCACTGAAAAATTTAAGACGTCTTGGAATCAAAATGGTAACTGATATCTTTTTGGATTGGGAGTCCTATCAGTTCAGAACAGAAGAAATTGATGCTGTATTTCATGGTGCAGTTTGGCCCCAGGTAAAGCTTGATTTCTGTGTTCTGCCTGGATACCTTCTGCTTTTTCCTTTAATACTGCTTCACCAGCACAGTCTGCACCCAGCCACGAATGCTAATCCGAGTCTTCTCTTTCACATCAAGCCTTTCTTTGCTTCTGCAAGTTTTAGAACACTTTTCTTTGCCTCCACTACCAACTAAAGCTCCAGAGCTAGTTTCTCCAATACCATAGCGTTTATACTTAAGGCTAATTTGAATATGACTGTTGTCTCTTAAGCAAATGTAACCTAACTTCTGTAGCACCTCACATAGTATGCCTCTGGGTTTTGACAAGCATGCGGGAAAATACACAGGGGTTTTTGTTACTTAGTTCCTTGTTTGATATCTCTGGTTGTCCCCACTTGGTGTTGATAACTGGTGTAGTTATAGCTAAGACTGTAGGAGAGACTTGATTTTAGGAAAGATTTCTCACTACTCAGTTTGTCCTTTAAATGTTTATCTCTTGGCTCTTTTATCCTCTGGTGTGATTTCTGTTCTTGTTCTGCTTTTTAGTTGTTTGGTTTTTTTCTACAATTCTGTGTATGTTCTTATTTTGTATTCTGTTTTTATTTTGTGTCCTAGATCAGCAGGCTTGGATCTGAGAGTCAGTATTCTCCTACTCCTCTGCTGAAACTAATTAGTATCTGGTGCAGAAATGCAAGGTATAATCTTTTTTTTTTTTTTTTTGCCTTTAAAAAGGGCAGTGTTTTAGACTAACTGGTCAAGGGAACTAATAATGTAATTTATGCTCTTTCCACACAGTGACCTACTTTCAGTGCAGTTAAAAGGAATAAGGCAGTTGAATCTCAAAATACATAGTTAGAAGAAAAATACAAGTTGCTGAATAATAGGTGTAGTGTGTTCCAGGAAAAATGCTTTTATATGTGTATGTATGTGTGTATAAATACAAAATGAAATAGAAAATGGATCAAGGCTACATGAGAAACAATATCACCATAGCATGTGGAGGTTTGGTGAGCTGGAATGGGGAAGGGAGACTTTTCATGATATATCTTCGGAGTGTTTGAATTACTTACAACAATAAAAAAAGGAAAAAATAGGTAAAACAACATTTTGCAATTTAATATAAATTAAAATTGTAGAGTGTATATTATATCAAGACTTACACATTTTTTGCTGTTTTTACAATTTCATTAAAACTTGAAAATTAGGGATTTCCCTGGTGGTCCAGTGGTTAGGACTCTGTGCTTCCACTACAGCAGGCCCGGGTTCCATCCCTGGTTGGGGAACTAAGATCCCTCAAGCTGCGTGGCATGGCCAAAAAAAAAAAAATTGAAAATTGAAAATCAGTAGTATTGGGGGGCTTCCCTGGTGGTGCAGTGGTTAAGAATCCACCTGCGAAAGCAGGGGACACGGGTTCGATCTCTGGTCCGGGAAGATCCCATATGCCGCAGAGCAACTGGGCCCATGCGCCACAACTACTGAGCCTGCACTCTAGGGCCCGCGAGCCACAACTGCTGAAGCCCGCGCACCTAGAGCCCGTGCTCCTCAACAAGAGAAGCCACCGCAGTGAGAAGCCCACGCACCACAACGAAGAGTGGCCCCCACTCCGCAACTAATGAAAGCCCGCGCACAGCGACAAAGACCCAGCGTAGCCAAAACTAAATAAATTTTTTTAAAAAGAAGAAAATTAGTAGTATTGGGATTGATATGGCTGTTCTTCCAATGTGTAGTGATTGTATCAACAGTTTGATTTGACCTGGCAAAGGGAAAAACAGATGTGAAACACACTAGGTAGTTATATCATCACCCAAATATTACAATTTTGCATGTTTGCTTAAAAATAAAAGCTGATTTGTAATTTGCATTCTGTCTTTTTCCCGGTTCCCACTTAAAAATTTCACAAGCTTTCTGGATTTTCTAGGTCATTGTCTTCTATTCTTTGTAAAATTCCATCTAAATATGCATACAGCGCTCATGGTCACAAGTCAATATCCTTTTGTGGACATTATGAGCCATTTACAGAACCTTCATCGACTGATGGTTCAGAGATGCTGTGTTCCAGACCAAATGCATATTTACTGAAGAATGTGGGAACTTTCAGTAAAGTGGGAATGTGGGAAACCTATTTTGTTTATCTCAGTGATGGAAACAGACTTAAGTTTGCCCTGATCTATTTTGAAGAATGAAAGATAGAATAAAAGAAAATGTGTTTATTATTGATTCAATGATGTTAAAATCTTGGCATCAGTTTTTACAGAATTGGGAGCATACCATATAGCTAGCTTTTGATTTTGTTTTTTTCATGTAAATTATGTCATGAACATTTCCCCGTGTCATTAGTCTTCAAAAACAATACCTTGCCATTGTCTTCCTCAGGAAAGCCTGTTTTATTTTTACTGTCATAAGGGCTCTTTTCATTTATTTCCCAATTTGAGAAAGCAATTTCATATCTTGTTTTTTCATTGGACATTTATAAACAGCACTTCATAGGCATACTTGAGAAATGTTTTATAGTTGTGTCATTGTTATACAAATAAGCCATGAAGGACTTTCATCCAAGAAGACTTTACAGTAGTGACTTGGTTTATATATTAGTTGGGTCCTTAAGTATAGGTCCACATCATTGGATGCCACCTCATTCTCTTCTACAATTTCTCTCTCGTTGACAATGGAGATATAATATGTGAAGTATCTTGCTTGGTGCCTGCGCATACTATCCCCAGTATCTGTTGGACAAAGATGTATGAGTATAACCCCTTAGAACTTTTCTTTCAGTCTGTCAGGACTAAGTATGTTAAAGTGCTTGAGCTCTTTTCCCAGTGATGTTGAATTGGTAAAGCCAAACTATTTGAATTTTTTCAGTTTGGCCTTCCTACTGATTGTTAGGATTGCATCTCTGGCTGCAAAACAATTGCTAGTTTGCCCGTGGCTGGAAAGCTTTTGTGTTCTCTACCTTTTTGGGTATCGTTCGTGTGAGTCTTTCATTACTGGGGATGGATTCATCTCCCTCCCTTGACAAATGATCCTAATCTGAATGTTGCATATCCTAATTCAGCAAATGTTTGTTTGGTCTGTGGTCTGTACTCCTAATTTTCATGTTGTAGTACATGGTTTTTATGTGACCATATAAACATTCATATTCTAGAAGGCTTATAATTGAAAAATAGCCTGTCTTTAATACATTCCTTTTAGAACTAGGGCTTAGACTGCGGTTCACAGCTCAGCCGTACGACTTATTAGCTCATTGGCTTTAGACAATTCTCAATTTCTTCATCTGTAATGTGGAGATAAGGATACCACCTTAACATAGAGATATTGTGAGGATTAAATGAGAAATATACATAAAGTGCGTAGATAATATGTTTGTATGGTGCCTAGAATTATTATCCATCAAATTTTAGATTTTAAAGTAATTTCCCTTCTGAGTAATCTTATTAACATTCATATGCACACATACACATATATATTCATTAAACTCTATGAAAATTCATATGGAACATGTTTTTAGAAATAAACGTATTGAAAAGGAAGATGACTATTTTAGTGTTTTTTCTTGCAGGTATTTCCCTTTCCTGGCTAAACAGAAACCTGGGCACCCGGAATGTGATATCCTGACCAATGTTTTTGCGATTCTCTCAGCAAAGAACCTCTCTGAAGCCACAGCTTGTATTGTGATGGAAATAGCTGATGACCTTCTTAGCCTTCCAGATTTTGAACCCACAGAAACAGTTTTGAGCTTACCGGTGACAGGATGTGTATATACAGAAAGTGCAGATGGTATGTAAGCTGTACAGAGCAAACGATTCTTATACTTCTGAGGTATCATTTGTGCCCTCAGAATGGAAAAGTTGATAGAATCTGACTCTTTTTATAACTTATGCTATTAAAAGAGTTTCTTTTCTCTAGGAATTAATACCAATTTTTATAAGCTGAATTTTCTTTGCATTAGGTAGAAATTCGGATTATTTACGCTCCAGAAAGCTCAACTATCCTTCAGGACATTATCAGATGATTTCCACTGTCATGTCTCTGAATTCTTACCATATTATCCTAACAATTCTCTTACTACTACCAAAAATGGTTTAAATCCTCAAGGGTCTCATATAAAATTTTAATTTAGCTAATGATATAGATGTTTTGACTAAGAAGAAAGTTATTTAATATTTAGAGTTGAAATGTATTAAATTTTCATGGTAATTGAGTGCTTTCCTTTTCTGTCATTAGGAAGATATTGCACAGTTATCTTTTAAGAGCGTAGTTAATTAAAATCAGTACATTTATCACTATTTCAGAGTCTATCACAATAGGAGGACAATTAATTCTACCTCATGTACCTGCAATTCTCCAATATCTCAGCAAAACCACAATAAGTGCAGAAAAGGTGAAAAAGAAGAAGAATAGAGCACAAGTCAGTAAGGAACTGGGCATTCTTTCAAAGTAAGTGATACATTGGTCCTTAAAAGATAACATTACCACCTGTAGTTATAATTTTTTTTAGTTATGCTTGGTTTTTCATTTAACAAGGTAATAAGCTAAAAAAGTTTTCAGTATTTTAAATGCCCTCCATTTTTAAGTTAATGCAGAATTCTCTTTCTCTGCTGAAATAAACCTTTTATGACATCTGCCTTTATTTAATTATAAAAGATTACAGACTTTTCAAAATTCTAAGGTAGACTAATAGATTTGCTTGTTTATTAGCCTTTACATATTTTGTTCAATTAAAATTTTGAGTTATGTGAGATCACATAGTTGTGATTTTTTTTTAAGTGTGATTGATAAAAATAATTTAAAAGAGCAGGTTGCTGTTTGTTCTTTTAAGAGTCAAGAAGATCTTGCAAGCGTTTTTAAAGATTCTCTTTAAAGATTCTCTACATACTACTAGACCTGGTAATATATGATTGTGATTTCTATAAAGTGCCTGGTTAGTAAATCTGAGTGCACAAAATGATTCTATCTTAAAATCTAAATTGTTACAGGACTTAGTTGTTGAAAGTTTATTTTTTCTGTTACTTTCAGCAACAATAAAAAATGATATATTAGAATCTTCCAGGAACTTCTTTTTAAATGTTTTATTTATACTAGTGTATTTCTAAGTTTTGCAGAACGGGAAACCATAGGAAATATACTTACTAAATTTTATCATAGGCTACGTGATAGTGAGAAGATGATGAGTGATTAGGCACCAGAAAGACTACATTTGAAAGACCTGCTCTACCACTTCCTTGCTGTGTGACATCAACTTCTCTGAGCCACAGTTTTCTCTGGGCAAAGTGGGGTTAATAATTCCTACATTATAGGGCTGTTTTGGGAGTTACATGGAAATGTTGTATATAAAGCCTAAAACAAGTCTCAGCACTTAAAATATTGTTTCCTTGTGAAATAAGTAATTACCAATTACTAATTATAGGATTGGAGTTTACTATAACCCACCTACACAATCAGATGTTACAAAAGCAATAGAATAGTAGCCACCAACCTGAAGTTGGAGGGAAATAAAAGTGGGCACTGCTAAATAACTGAGTTAAGCTTTTTACACATACACACATACTTAAAAGCCACCTGGGTCTTTCATCACAGATGTTTTTTTACGAAAAGTTTAACTTCTTGGAGAAATACTCTTAACTTATATATCTTCCTTACATATCCCATTTTTTTTCCTTCTCCAGGATCAGCAAGTTTATGAAAGAAAAAGAACAAAGTTCTCTGCTCATTACACTGCTCCTGCCTTTCCTCCACCGTGGCAGTATTGCTCAGGCATGAATTGACAGCACATTTATTTGTCTTTGAAGTGGCACTTTATTATTAGGTTTATTTGTAAACAATAATTTTATTGGCTAGATTCTGTGATGTATTTATCCCAGAGTATTTGTGAAAAGACTTCATACAGAAACATAAAATTGAAAACAGAGGAGAAAAATTGGGACAGAAAGAGGCATGGGGTCAGGCGAGAAGGTGGAAACCTCATCATCTACCATTACAGTAAAAGTCTTAAACCCTTTATTTTCCTTTGTTTAGCTTCTAATCCATTTCAGGATTTTTTCCCCTCTCTGACTTTGATCAATAACAAATCTGCAACCTGAGACATGCATTGTTCTTAAATATGGTGACAGTGGCAAACTGAATGAAAAGTCAGACTGTTTTAATATTCAGGCATAGTTTAGAGTTTCTGATATGATTTTCAAACCGTAGTTCAGTCTTGATTAAAAGAGTCTTCCCATTTTGCACACTCATTTATAAGGCCTTAGGAGTTATACTGAATGACTCCTACTCAATAGTAATTCAGTTTAGAAGACCACAGATTTGTGAACAACCAGAAGTGTGTATTTTTCCTCAGCAAGTTCATTTTTCTTGGCTCTTTAACTAGAAAATAGAAGAAATTATTTTTCAAAACCATGCATATTTCCTATTAGAATTAAAGGAAGAAACTGTTAATGGACACTATTACAGGTTTTTGGTTAAGTTAAAAAGCTAAGAACTTTTAAAAGACTATGAAATAACTTTTGTAAGTACTACTACTTTTACTTCTTATTTATACTTATTTGTTTTCTGTGCTATAATATATTAAAGCCAATTTGACCAGCTTTATAAATTACTGAAATACGATGTCTCTCAATATTTTTTCTTAAGGATACGGAGGTTGATATTCTGGTGACAGTACAAAACCTGTTGAAACATTGTCTGGAGCCTACGAGCTTCCTCAAGCCTCTAGCAAAACTCTTCTCAGTTATTAAGAACAAGTTGTCAAGACAGTTGCTTTGTACAGTTTTCCAGGTCTGTAATATTCATTTTTACCCCAAAATCACCCCTTTTTCAAAAGATAACTGTGATGTGGAATGCATATTAGCAGCTTGCTTGGTGCTGATATGATGTTTCCATGTATATTTGAGTGCGGCAGGGAGTCAAAGGGAGGTGGGCAGACAAGTTAAGGTTTATTCACTAATAATATACTGCTTTCATTCCTTTTAGACTCTTTCTGATTTTGATAGTGGATTAAAATATATTACTGATGTTGTCAAGGTAAGAAAGAAAATCTTATGTCTCTTTTGCTTCCAAAGTATTATTATTCCTTATTTAAGATTTATATACCTTCATTTATATTGTTTCAATGGCATTTCTCGTAGCTTAACGCCTTTGATCAAAGACATCTTGATGATATCAACTTTGATGTTCGCTTCTCAGCGTTCCAGACCATCACCTCTTATATTAAAGAGATGCAAACCATGGACGTTAACTACCTAATTCCTGTTATGCATAATTGTTTCTATAACATGGAGGTAGGTTTTTATAGCAAAAATTTATGAATTTTTTTTATTGTTTTGATAATATGACTAAATGACCTAATTTCTTAATTTGGTTTGGAGGGGGATGGGATTTTTAATATAAAATTTCTTTTAGTTGTAGAATATTTTGTTTGGCAAAGACCATACTGTTATGCTCATGATTTGAAAGGCAGATATTTTGAATAAAATAATATATGTGGAAGCACTTTGAAAAGTTAAAAAGCTGTGTATTAGAATAGGAAAATCCACAGAGACAGAAAGTAAATTAGTGGTTACCAGGAGCTGTGAGGGACAGGAGGAACGGGGAGAGTGACTTCTAATGGGTTTCCTTTGGGGGTGATGAAAATGTTCTGAAATTAGATAGTGGTGACGGTTGTAAAGCCTTCTGAATATACTGAAAACCATTGAATTGTACAATAAAAGGGTGAATTTCATAGTGTGTCAGTTAAATATCAATTTTTTCAGTTATGTAACTATATTATTTAAGTTTGCCCTCTTTTATTGATATAGTAGAAATAAAAGGGGTTTACAACTATATTAAGTGCCATGTTGCGAAAATGAATTAAAACTCAAAAATGTGGAAAATGAAACCCTTGGTTAATAGTTAACTATGTAGTTGTATCAGTTATCTTTTTGTGGCATTTTATAGTTGTTCATCTGATACTAAAGATTAAGTAATATAGGAAAACGTAATCTCCCCATTTGGGCTCATTCTTCATATATCTTATCAAATTTCAACATGAGGGATCCTGAATCACTGCCTGGTTGGCTGAGTTAGGAATACTTTTTCTACACTCACAACCTACATTCCTTAAACCAGGAACTCTGAAGCAGCTAACCAGAATTATACCAGCCAACTCTGTCATTGTAAGTGATCACCTGATTTTGAATATTGAAAACTGGCTTTAGTGAACCTTTTGTTCTGTTTGCTTTGAGAAATAAAGCTAGTTAAAAAGTACATCTCTACATCAACTATACTTAAATAAAAAATGAAAAAAAGAAGAAAAAAAAATCCATGACGGATAAAATACCAAATTTCTAAATAAAGGCAAAATCAGTAACAAAAAAAATAGTACATCTCACAGTATTTTCTGAAATAACTGACACTTCTCAGTAAGCATGACTTTTCAAAGTCACTTACTGTATTCCTCACAACCCTATGTTTGGCTCTTCCTTAAGTATGAAGTACCTGTGGGACATTTCTTAGTAGAGAGTTTTATACAGAACAGTGGCTAAATATTATAAACTCTTCCATTGGGAAATACTATTCAATATTATAGTTATTGTACAGAATAATTTGGGTTTTTTCCTGTGTCCAGTTAGGAGACATGTCTTTAAGTGATAATGCAAGCATGTGCTTGATGAATATCATCAAAAAGCTTGCTGCTATGAATGTCACAGAGAAAGAATATAGAGAAATCATTCATCGTTCACTCCTGGAGAAACTGAGGAAAGGATTGAAGAGCCAGACAGAGGTATTGGGGTTTGCAATTAAGTACTACTATCTGTGGGTTTTGTTTGTTTTTCCCTACTTCTGCTATAGTTGTGTAGAAAAGCAGTCAGGCTTAGTACACTTAATTAAAATACTTGATTGTATAAATATTCAGCAAACTTTTAACAGGGGAGTAGGAATGGAAAAGAGGGCAGTCACTTCTGATTTTATATAGTTTGTTGTTTCAGTGGGAATGTGTTACTTTTTAAAAAATTGTAATGACTTTTTTGGTGTTTCTTTGTATTACCTAAGAAGCAAATTCTTTTTAAAATTAAAAAAAATTTTTTTTTCTCAACTCGATGTTTGCAGAGTATTCAACAAGATTATACCACGCTGCTTTCCTGTTTAATTCAAACCTTTCCAAATCAACCAGAATTTAAAGACTTGGTACAGCTAACTGATTGCCATGATCCAGAAATGGACTTCTTTGAGAATATGAAGCACATTCAGGTAGAAGACAATTCTGCTTTTTTTTTCTTGTCTATAGACAAGTGTTTCAAACCGTTCTGTCTCATTTAAAAAGATATATTTTAGGGAATTCCCCGGCTGTCCGGTGGTTAGGACTCCACGCTTTCACTGCCAAGGGCCAGGGTTCAATCCCTGGTCGGGGATCTAAGACTCCACAAGCCGCACGGCACGGCCAAATAAAAAAAGTAAAAGAAAAAAAAAGAAAAAGATATATTTTAATTTTCCCAAAAGTTCTGAGCTTCTCATTCCTTGGTCTTTGTGATCATCAAATTTGCATAGGAGATGATTGTTTCCTGGGGTCGGATTTCCTTGATGGTGTCACAAACCACAATAATAGTGTCACCTTTCCCTGCCATTTCCTAAGAAGTTTAAATGCTCTAGGATCCATTGGTAAAGAAATACTGTGGATTGTGTCTCTGAAAGCAAATCAAGGCACAAGTGTTTGCTGATGTAACACATGGACTGTATTTCACTCTTTTAATCTTTTCATGGAAGAGGAACATGATACCGAAATGGAGCTGGTTGTAGTTGAGATTATTCAGTAACTAATTCATATTTTATCTGACTCATAGATCCACAGAAGAGCAAGAGCCTTGAAGAAATTGGCAAAACAACTAATGGAAGGCAAAATTGTGCTGTCTTCTAAATCTCTTCAGAATTACATCATGCCTTATGCCATGACTCCAATTTTTGATGAGAAAATGATCAAGGTAGGGCATTAGATCTAGAAACCAGTAAGCTTCTCCCCATACCATGACACACTTTTCCAAAATGTAGATGGGGTTGGTGGCATCCATACTGATGTCACCGTAATTACAGGCCTAGAATAGTTCTAAAGCCCTTAAAATTGTGCCTGGCACTTGCTCTAAATATGGTGGCTATTATTTTATTTTTGCTATTATTAGCTCACAAAGGCCAACCACAAAATATTTCCTCGCTTAGAAATGATCACATTACTAAGATGGCATACTATTATTTTTGTATCATAGGCCTTAATTCTCATTGTTTTCCCAAATGGCTCATAAGAAATGAAATAAAACAACAGCTGCCTTTTCTTTAGCTCTATACCAGGTACAGACACAATACTAAGTAGTTTAATATGTAATCTGATTTCATCCTCACAACAACTCAACCCTATGGGGTAGAGACTGTTATCATTGTTTTATAGGGGAGTAAACTGAGAATATGTGAGGTTATAGAACTTTCTCAAAAACATATAGAGTCAGAACTGGTATTTGAACTCAGAATGTCTTCACTTTTATACCTCATAGTGCCTAAGAACAGTGCCTGGCACATGGTAAAGACTTGATAAATATTTAAGTCTAATTGAGATAATATCAGGATTTGTGACTTGAATTTATACTGTTGATTATGTGATCTTGTTCAAGGATAGGTTTCCTCTATTATTTCAGGATATTCAAAAAATTTTTAAGAATTTCTTAAGTGGATAAAAGAATGCATCCCTAAATTCCAGTTTGAAGAGCCAGTAAGCCGCTCAGAGTTAGATGGCAGTAAAATAGTAAAGAGATATAGATGAAAAAATAAATTATATTTAGCTTTAATTGGTATTGTTATGGTATACCTTTCTACAGTCTTTTATTTTTAACCTATTTGTGATTTTACTTTTAAAGTTGGTTTCTTGTAGGTAGCATATAGCTGAATCTTGCTTTTTTTAATCCAATCTGACAGTTTCTGCCTTTTAATTGGTTTTAGACCATTTGCATTTAATATGATTATTAATATGGTTGAGTTTAAATCTATCATCTTGTTATTTATTTTGCATTTGTTCTGTTTTTTTCCTCTTTCCTCCTTTTCTTCTGTTGGATTAATTAGATATCCTTTAATGATTTTATTTTATCTCTGTTGGCTTATTAGTTATCTTTGTACTATTTTTTTCATAAGTTTTACCTGTGTGTTAGTTTTAAACCACACAATACACTGTTGTTGTTTTTGCTTCAAACCATCAATTATCTTTTAAAGAGATCCTTAAAACTAAAGAAAAGATCTTTTGTATTTGCTTCCATATTTATATCAGTAATTTCCAGTGCTCTTCATTCCTTTGTGTAGATGCAGATACTCATCCTGTATCATTTTACTTTTGACAGGAAGACTTTCTTTAAATTTTTTGTAGTGCAGGTCTACTGGTATTGGATTCCTTCAGCTTTTGTTTGTCCTTTCTCATCTTTGTTTTTGAAAGATAATGTTTCTAGGTATGGAATTCTAATTTCACAGGTTTTGAGTTTTTTCCCAGTACTTTAAAGATACTACTCTACTGACTTCCAGTTTATATTGTTTCTAAAGGAAGTCATTCTTTGTTCCTCTGAGTGGAATATATCTTTTTTTTTTCCTGGCTGGCTTTAAAATTTTCTCTTTATCACTGACTTTAAGCCATTAAATTATGATGTGCCTTGGTGTCTTGTGCTTGGGGTTTGTTGAGCTTCTTGGATCTATAGATTTATAGTGTTTGTCAAACTTTGAAATTTTTGGCCATTACTTCTTCAAAGATATTTTTGGTTCCTATTCTTGCCTTTGGAGATTCCATTGTATTCCATTCCAAGTTGTCCCATAACTCACTGACACTCTTTTTTTTTTTAAATAGTCTTTTTTTTTTTCCTTCTGGGTTTCATTTTGTTTCATTTTTCTATTACCATGTCTTCAACTTCACTAATCTTTTCTTCTGCTCTGTCTAATCTACTGTTAATCCCATCCAGTGTATCTTCCCTCAGAATTGTCTTTTCCATCTCTAAAAGTTCAATTTGGGCCTTTTTCTTACATGTCTCTCCTTAACATGCCCATGCTTTCCTGTCCCTTCTTGATCGGATGGAATATATCAATAATTAGGTCAATTGTTTTAATATCTATGTCTACTATTAAGTCTGTATCATCTGTGTCATTTCTGTGCCCATTTCGGTGGGTTGATTTTTCTTCTCATTAGAGTTATTTTCTGCTTCTTTGTATGCCTGGTAGCTATCTTTCAGATACCAGACATTGTGAATGTGACTTTGCTGGGTGCTGGATGTTTTTGTATTTAAGTGTTCCTGAGAATTGTTTTCAGATGCAGTTGGGCTACTTGTGAGTAGTCTGGTCCTTTTTCTTTTTTAAATTTATTTATTTATTTATTTTTGGCTGTGTTGGGTCTTCATTGCTGCATGCGGGCTTTCTCTAGTTGTGGTGAGCGGGGGCTACTCTTCGTTGCGGTGAGCTGGCTTCTGATTACGGTGGCTTCTCTTGTTGCAGAGCATGGGCTCTAGGCAAGCGGGCTTCAGTAGTTGTGGCATGTGGGCTCAGTAGTTGTGGCTCACGGGTTCTAGAGCGCAGGCTCAGTAGTTGTGGTGCACAGGCTTAGTTGCTCCACGGCATGTGGGATCTTCCTGGACCAGGACTCGAACCCATGTCCCCTGCATTGGCAGGCGGATTCTTAACCACTGTGTCCCGAGGGAAGTCCAGTCTGGTCCTTTTGAGGCTCGCTTTTAAGCTCTGTTAGGCAGGAGCAGCCTTTAGTCTGGTGCTTATTTGAACCCACCGCCGAGGCACTAACTTTCTGAGTACCTGAATACCTAATGCTTCATGTATCATGAGGTTTTTTTACTCTGGCTGATAGGAACATGATCTATTCTCATCCCTGTGTGGTCTTAGATGAGTGTTTCATCTTTTCCTTTTTGGTGGTTCTTTCCCTGTCTCTTCCTTACTCGTGTGTACTGATCAGTTCTCAGCTGAAGCTTAAGGAGCTCTTTCTCTGGGCAGCTTTTCTCTGTGTAGCTTTCTTCTGTCTGGTTCTCTGCCCTGAGGACACTAGCTCCGCAGCCTCAACTCTGCCCCCTTAACTCAGGGAGACATGGGGCCCTTTTTGGGTTTCTTCTCATGTGCTATGACCTGACAGTTATCCCCACACAATGAATTGGGGTAACTCTACAGCTCATTTCATTTGTTTCCTTTCTCTCAGGAGTCACTGTCCTGCACTATTTGATGTCCAAAGTCTGAAAACTGTTTCATATATTTTTGTCTACTTTTCTGGTTTAAGGTGTGAGGGTAAATCCAGCTCCTGTTCTCCGAAAAGCTATCTCCGTTGTGTCGTACTTACGAATGCTCAGCGGTGCAATCTGTAGTTGATTCTGACATTTGTCAACTTTTACACATTGAATTTACTTCATTCAGTCTGTAGGCTTGAACCAATCGGAGGTCTGAGTGGAATAGAAAGCAAAGTGTGTTAATATCTTTTAATGAGAGGAAGATGTCATTCCTTTCATTGACAGCATCTTTTCCTAGAGCTAGGGGAAAACAATGGAGTATAGTTTAGGCGTTCTTTCCTTTCTATAATTGCTGATCACCTACTGTCTAAGCTTTTTAATGCACCAAGTTAGCTGTGTACTTTATTTGCAAATACTTATTCTTATTGATGCTCTTGATTTGTTTTACAGCATGAAAATATAACCATTGCTGCCACAGAGGTTATTGGAGCTATTTGCAAACATCTCTCTTGGTCGGCATATATATATTACTTGAAACATTTCATTCATGTCTTACAGGCGGGACAGATCAATCAAAAGTTGGGTGTCAGGTATGGTCAAACTGCTTATTTTTGTTTTGTTTTTAAAATGTAAATTTTGGATTATTTTCTGAAACAACCTTTGTACAATCTCAGTTTACTTTTACCTTGTATCAGTGAGGTGATACTAAGACTGAAAAAATATCTAAAACTGGTAAAAATAATTTTAATGTTTATCTTTAACTTTCCTCTCTTTTTAAGAGTCAAGTGATATTATTAATCAAATGAACATTTCTGTGAAAATTTTTTTAACAGTTTGCTAGTGATAGTGTTAGAAGCATTCCACTTTGACCACAAAACTCTGGAAGAACAAATGAGAAAACTTCAGAGTAAAGAGAGTAAGTTTTTTAAACTTTCTTAAACTAGATTTCATTCCTATCCTTGGATACTTTATGATCATGAATTAAAGATAGAAAAATTCAATTTACTCCCTTTTTCTGCTCTTATAGCAGTGACCAGTGAATGAGTCAGGAGGAAGTTAAAATGAATGGTTTGAGTATTTTTGTAAAAAACTTATTTAACAGTAGAGAAGTCCAGACTAAATTGTATGGGTGAAAAAAATCTGACCTGTAGATTATTTACACAGAAATTCAATTATATCACCTTAATGTATGGAAAGAACATTAAGCAGTGAATGCAAAGAAAGTCTAAGAATTAAAAATTAGAACAACAGTTAATGAAATATAAAGTAGATACAACAGAAAGGATCATCAAAAATAAAAATCAGTCTTTGAAAAGATCATAAATTGGCAAACCTCTGACAAGATTGACCAATGACAATAGAAGGCATAATAAATATTAGGAATTTTAAAAGATCACAATTAAATGAAAAAGGTAAAATAACATTGTGATCTTTGCACTTATAAATTTGAATACTTGGGTGAAATGTTCAAATTCTTAGAAAAATAAAATACAAAAACTGACTTTAGAAGAAATAGAAAATCTGAATAGATCTCTAATGATTAAAGAAATTGAATCTGTACTTAAAAATTTTCTTCTGGGGTTTCCCTGGTGGCGCAGTGGTTGGGGGTCTGCCTGCCGGTGCAGGGGACACGGGTTCGAGCCCTGGTCTGGGAGGATCCCACATGCCGCGGAGCGGCTGGGCCCGTGAGCCACAATTACTGAGCCTGCGCGTCTGGAGCCTGTGCTCTGCAACAAGAGAGGCCACGATAGTGAGAGGCCCGCGCACCGCGATGAGGAGTGGCCCCCGCTTGCCGCAACTAGAGAAAGCTCTCGCACAGAAACCAAGTCCCAACACAGCCATAAATAAATAAATAAATAAAATATTAAAAAAAAAAAAATTTTCTTCTGATGAAAATGCCAGGTCTAGACTGTTTTATAGGCAAGTTTTACAAACACTCAAGGAATAGATCAATTCAACCTTATATCAGCTATTTCAGGTGACTGAAAAAGAGGAAGCCCCCACTAACTCATGAAGTTGGTGATTGGTTAATGGAACTTAACACATTAGCAAACAAAAAAATGTGATCATCTATATAGACACAGGGGGAACATTTGCTTAAATTCAATATCCATTCATAATAAAAGCCATTATCAAACAAGGAATAGATAGAAATTTCCTTAACCTGTTAAAAGATGTGTTTTAAAAACCTAATGATGGGGGACTTCCCCGGTGGTCCAGTGGTAGAGCATCCACCTTCCAATGCAGGTTGCGCAGGTTTGATCCCTGGTCGGGGAACTAGGATCTCACATGCCACGGGGCAACTAAGCCCACATGCCACACCTACTGAGCTTGTGTGCCTCAACAAGAGAGCCCGTGTGCCACAAACTGCAGAGCCCATGCGCTCTGGAGCCCATGCCACAACTAGAGAGAGAAAAAACCCGCGCACCACACTAGAGAGAAGCCCACACCACAACTAGAGAAAGGGAAAAACCTGTACACCACAACTAGAGAGAGGAAAAAACCCGCACACCACAACTAGAGAGAAGCCCGCACACCACAACTAAAGATCCCGTGTGCCACAACTAAGACCTGATGCAGCCCTAAATAGATAGATAGATACATAGATAGATAACCAACCAACCAAATAAATGATGGGACTTCCCTGGTAGTCCAGTGGTTAAGACTCCACGCTTCCACTGCAGGGGGCGCCAGTTCCATCCCTGGTCAGGGAACTAAGGTCTTGCATGCCGTGTCGCGTGGCCAAAAAAAAAAAAAACAACCTAATGAAACATCATACTCAATGGTAAAACATTAAAAGCCTTTGCTTTAAAACCAGAATGAGCTAAGGATACCTACTACTACTGCTTATATTGAACATCAGACTCTAAAGGTTTTAGCCATCACAGAAAAATAAGGAAAAGAATAAACACTTAAGTAGGCCAAGGTATTTATTCTAATTGTTTTGGCTAAAGACATTGAAATATCTTGGCCCTTAGTTTGCATTACTGCAGTGTTCCTACTCAAAATTATCTAATTCTTTGATTTATTATCAAATCACTCCAGAGCCACACTGATGAAGAGAAAAACTGTTTTGAATTTGTAGAAACCAATTGTGTTTTAAATAATTAATGTACCAAAGCCCCTTAGTTTATCTTCAATTGAATCTGCATTTTGAAATTTTGCATAAACAGAAACATTAAAAAATTAAAATATTAATTCACTTCACTGTTTTCTTCTTAGGTATGAATGAAGTTTGAAACAGTTAGTGAGCATCTACTGTGAAATGTGCTTTTATAGACATTATCTCATTTGTCCTCATAAGAACCTTACAAGAACCTTAGGTGTTAGTTACTGCATATTTTTGATACGAGAAATTGAGATTCAGAAGTAAAGTAACTTTCCCAAAGCTACACGGCCAGTAAAAAAAATGAAGACTAATAGCTATCATTTTTTTGAAAGTCAATGAAGTGTCAGAAATATATTTTAGGCACAGTATAGACTTTGTCACATTTAATCCTAACAATAGCCTTGCAAGTAGGTGCCATCTACAGTTTACTGGTGAAGAATCCAAAGCCCACGAGGGTTAAGGTAATTGACTGTAGTCACATGGCTTGTTAGCAGAGCCAAGTCTGGACTTTCTCTACAATACTGCCCAGTTTTCTTTAATAAACTGAATCCTATAATAAGGTACGTTTCTGCATGAGACTTGTTGGCTGCCATTATGATTTTCATGTTCATGAATGTAGGTTTTTGCTTTTGGAAACTTCCAACCACAGTACTTTGGAAGCTTTCTTTTGGTTAAGAGCCCTCCTCCCCCCAGCCTCTCCATGTGTTCCCAAAGTACCCTGTACTTGCTTGCTATTCACACTTTTTTTTAATAATTATCAGTTTACTTGTCTCTATTCCTCATTAGGCTAACTGTAAGGAAATGAAGGACCATAACACTCTCATTTACTGCTGTTTCCTCAGCCCTTACCTTGCCCTTATAGTCGTTGATATTTTTTATTAGATGTTAATAGAAAAGACTACTTAACACAACTGTGTTGTTTCCTTATTTAATTTAAGGTGATTTTTGTTGTTTACTAAACATAGACACCATAGAAGAGATTGAGTTGCCAGAGCATGAAGCCATGGAATTAGAGCATATGGATGAGGATGAGAAGGAAGATGGATGTAAGACTTTGTCAGACAAGAATGAAGAGCTAGAAAACCCTGACCCAGATGATTGTGAAGGGACAGCAGCTAAGGAATCCGAGTGTATCACGAAGTCCATCTCTTTCCTTCCTTGGAATAAGGAAGAATTGGAGAAAACAATTAAAAATATCCAAGGAACCATAACTGGGGACATCCTACCCAGGCTCCATAAATGTCTGGCATCTACGGTAATCATTCTGTTTGGGGCCCAGCAGGTCTGTGTGACCCTGTGGGGTGTCCGTGGGGCCCTGTCAGACCGAGGCTCCTGACTATGTGGATTGACATCAGCTTTTGGATTTTCTTTTATCTCTGCATTTCACAGTTCACCTCCCTTCTCTTATCATCTTCAGGTTCATCTCGTACAGCTAAGGTAGTAATGTTTCTTCTTCATTATGATTTTGATACTGGTAGATATATGATTTTCTATCTCCAAAGTAGATATTAAGATGACTCCCATTTCCAAAAAAGGTTATTAAAAATTAGAGTATGTTTCCCTTTTCTACTTCTTGGCCACTTCTCTGCTATTCAAAAATACATCTTTTTCAGGACTTCCCTGGCGGTCCAGTGGTTAAGACTCCATGCTTCCAGTGCAGAGGGCCTGGGTTCGATCCCTGGTCGGGGAACTAAGATTCCCGCATGCCACACAGCGTGACCAAAAAATTAAAAAAAAAAAAAAAAGGAAGAAAACAAAAATACATCTTTTTCTTGGTTAATAGGGGTAACATTTTAGGAGTGCATTCTCATGAAACCAGAGCCTTTCCTTCTCAGTGTAAAACTTGAGCTGGCAAACTGTGGCCCATGGGCTGAATCTAGCTTGCAGCCTGTTTTTGTAAATAAAGTTTTATTGGAACACAGTTACACCCCATTCATTTACATATTGTCTGATTCTCCTTTTGCCTTACAATAGCAAAATTGAGTAGCTTCAATAGCGGCCATAAAGTCAAAATTACTTACTATCTGACCCTTTACAGAAAGTTTTCCAACCCCTGATGTAAAATACCGACTTCATCATTTTGTATATTTGTAAATAAAGTTTATTTGGGGCACCATATTTTTTTATGTACCAACGATGTCACTTAAACACCTGAAAGTCCCAATTAACACAAATTTTTTGTCACTTTTTAAATATTCCACAGCAGTCTTAACCCCACATCAGTGAATACTTGGTTTTATTTATTTATTGATTGGTTGATTGCTCCTTTGAAAAGAATATTCTTATTCATATTATTTTTATAATTTTTGTAGGATTATCAAATTGCATAATTGAGTTTGTTTTTTAAGACATTAAACTTAGAAATGGATATAAGATATATCAAAAGAGCTTATCTTTCAACTGCAAGGTTGTAGTGTTGGTAGGTCCCTAATCCATTTATTTTTGTTTTAGTTTAACCTAAATTTTTCTTACAGACTAAAAGAGAAGAAGAACACAAACTCATAAAATCAAAGGTTGTGAATGATGAGGAAGTGGTTCGAGTTCCTTTAGCTTTTGCCATGGTTAAACTAATGCAGTCCCTTCCACAGGAAGTTATGGAAGCTAATCTGCCAAGGTATGTTGTGTGACAAATCAGAAAAGTTCAGTGAAACTCAAAAATTGGTTCTATCTTCTCTTTTGTCAGGAAGAGAAGTACTGTCACAATTTGCTGTAATTTAGAATCCTAATTGGCATAATTTGGGTTATGAGTAATTCAGAAACAAAAGGATATTTATATTTGTATTTGTTTCTGTTAATTTAATTAGTCAATTAATTTCTCATGTTCTAGTATTTTGCTGAAAGTGTGTGCCCTCCTCAAGAACAGAGCACAGGAAATCAGAGACATTGCTCGCAGCACTCTCGCAAAAATAATAGAGGATCTGGGTGTGCATTACCTACAATATATTTTAAAAGAATTACAGACTACCCTTGTGCGTGGCTATCAGGTAAATTGCACCATGTACTTTATATTCAAATTGGGTTGGGGTTCAAATAGTTGCACTTTAAACACTAAGTCATGATACTTTGGGTCTATCTTTTGTAAAGTTGATCTACTGAGAGAACAAGCAAGAATATTTTAAAAATTTTAATCAGTATTTTAAAAAATCTGTTTTTTAAAAAGCCCTTATATTTAATTTTTTTAAAGATCCTTATAGAACTGCATTTCATAACCTGTGTTTTTCTCTCAAATCACTTGATATCAAGTTTTGTATTCTCTGAGTTCTTAATAAAATTCTTGTATATTGAATGTATAGCCACACGTGTGAACAGTAAAGAACATAGACATTTGTTTAAGAGTTGAAATGCATGACATGTCATAAAATTAATAAGAGCACCAGGTGGAATACAACGCTCTTTGAGTAGTTACCTGGCTGTCTTGCTACTCCGAGTGTGGGCCCCAGACAAGTGGCATCGGCAGCACCTGGGAGATGTTAGAAGTATGATTAGGACCCTACACCTGACCTACAGAGTCTGCATCTTAATAAGATCCCTGAGCGATCTAAAGTTTGAGAAACACTGCAGCTTGTGTTTCTCAAGTACCCAGCCAAGACTCCGGGTAGTTAGCTTGACCTTCCAAGTCCTCGTTTGTTCAGAGGTAGGTTCCTATTCTATAGGCTATAAGTAGCACACTAAAAATATCAGTATACATTGTCACTGTCTCTCTTTGTATAGTGTTTTAGTGGTTGCTCCAGGTTACCATATCCATACTTAATTTTTAATAATCTATTTAGAATCCGTATTTTACCACTTCAAGTGGAATGTAAAAACCTTTTTACCCTATAGATCCCTTCACCCTTCCTTTGTTTAAAAGTTGTTTATGTATTACTTTGCTGGAAACTTATATGTTGAAAACTTATCAAGCAGCGTTAGAGTTTTTGCTTTTAATCCTCAAATATGCCCAGATATTTATCACTTCTACTGCTCTTCCTTCACTTCTGAATTTCCACATTTCTTCCTGGTATCATTTCCCTTTGGTCTAGGCAAGCTCACAGAGCAAGTGTGGTGGCAATGGATGCTCTTCATTTTCCTTCCCCTGTGAATGTCTTTGTTTCACCTTCATTCCTGAAGGATGTTGTCACTGGATATATACTTTTGCATTGACAGTTATTTCTTTTCTTTCAGCACTGTAAAATTGTCATGCGACTTCCTCTGGCCTTTCTGATGAATAATTAAATTGTTCTTCCCCTCTAAGTAATGCATTATTTTTCTCTGGCAGCTTTAAAGACTTTGTCTTTATTTTTCAGCAGTTAGATTATGAAGGTGGATTTCTTTGGGTTTACCCTGTTTGAGGTTTGTTGAGCTTCTCAACCACATTGGGGAGTTTTCAGCCATTATTTCTTCAAATACTTTTTCTGCACTGCACTCTTTCTCCTCTCCTGGGACTCCTGTTCGACTTTTTTGGGGGGTCCCATCCATCCCTGAGGCTCCATTTTTATTTTCTTTTTCAGTCTCCTTCCTTTCTGTGTAGCATAATTTCTATTGATTCATCTTCAAGTTCACTGACTCTTTCCTCTTTAATCTCCATCCTGCTATTGGACCCATCTAGTAAATTTTATTATTTCAATTATCGGTCTGTTGTTTTTTTTCAGTTGTAAAGTTTCCATTTAGTCCCTTATATCTTCTGATTCTTTGCTAACACATTATTTTTCCACTTATTTCACACCCCCAGCTGGAAAGCTGGGGCTTTATTTCTCCCACTTTGCCATGCACTTCCCACAGCTGTACCCACACGGAGGCTAAGTGGTGGCAAGACAGAGGAGAAAAGCAGCTAGTTGGCCCATCCTCTCAGAACTGCAGTCCCAATGGGAAAGAAAGGTCTCCCAGCAGAGTTGTGGCTGCTGCAGTCCCCACGTCTATAACTGTATAGAAAACGGGTAAATGCACCGGGAGCTTGGTGGTACTTGCACTCTGGTGTTCTTTCCCAGTTGCAGCTCCATGCATCCTGTCTGGGGCTTATAGCTGCACTCAGTGGGAGAGACAGGATAGAGTGTGCTTCTTCCATCTTACCTGGAACCGGAGCCCCTGTCAGTATCCATGTTTATTCTTTCAACCAGCCTGTATTTCATGGCTACTTTGTGTGAGGTGCTCTTGGGCACTGAGCATACCAGGATGAATACAGTACAGCTGTCTTTGAGGATTCATTCACACATTTAATTGAGCACCTGAGGTATTTAAACAAGTAGCCCTTTTTTCTTTAACCACCTGTTCTTCCAGTCTATCTCATTATTCGTTAAAGTAAGTAAAATAAGGATGAGAGAACAGCAGTTTGGGTATTAGTATTAATCATGTAGACAGAATCAAAACTGTACTCTTCAAGTTTCATTCTTCACCCCACCAAAAGGATTTTTAAAAATTATATAAAGTCCTCAGCACATATTTTATATATGTAAAAGTATTTAAAGATCATAAGTAGATACATATGAAATTACGCCTTTAAAATCCAATCTGTATATTGACAGCCAGGTGTATTTTCTTAGTGTATGATCATTATCTGATGTTTACCTTGATAAACAGCACCGGAAGCAGTATACAGAATATACCCTTTTGTGTACTCTGTATACTCTGGCATCATCTGGTTTCAAATCCTGACTCCACCATTTCCTATTCATGTAACCTTGGGCAAGTTTGATTGACCTTTTTGTGCCTCAGCTTTTTCATCTGAAAATGCTGATAATGTAGCACCTACGCCATAGATAGAGTGGGTGAGGATTAAATGATTGAGTACATGTGAGGTATTAATACAGTGCCTAGCCCATAGTAAGCTCTAAGGAATGTTAGCTGTGATCACTGTGAAGGGCAAAAACTTGTTTCCTTCATAACACTTTTTGTACCAGGTTTGACTGCATTCAACGTTGGCAGGCTCCTTAATTCACAGCTTGGTTTTTAAAAGTTCAAGACTTGTGCTCTTCTTTATAAATCATTGGCCTGATTTAGTCACAATAATAGAACCTAAGCATGGTGATGTGTTTCTGAGCATCTTTTCTACAAAGGGACCATCTGGTTAAAGGATTTTAGGCAGTGATATAAGTATGTGTCATTTGTCAAAGCTTCTCCCTGCAATAATTACAGATATATAATCTGAGTGCACCCCTGCCATACTTCTAAATCTTGTTTTTTCTACTGTGGTGTTCTTAGCCATCCATATTCTTATTATACATTTCGTTTTAGGTCCATGTGCTAACTTTCACTGTTTACATGTTGCTGCAAGGCCTCACTAACAAGCTGCAAGTTGGGAATTTGGACTCTTGTTTGGATATAATGATTGAGGTAAGATTTAGAGAAAGGAATTCTAATTTTTTTTTAAGAGGTCAAAGAACACAAATCAGTTCACAGAATAAGAAATAATAGCCTATAAATATGAAAATAATGTACTATCTCATCTCTTAGTCTAGCAGAGGTTTAAAAAGCTGAGACTCAAGTGATGTGAGATGGGTACTCTGCTGTTGCCAGTAGGTCTTGAGTTGGTATAATCAGAGGTGTGGTCTGGGGTTTGTACAAAAGTATATTCATTAGAGCTTTATTTAGAATAGTGAAAAATTAATAACAATTTAAAATCAGATAATATGATAATTTGGGGGGTAGGATTAGAAAGACACTAAATGTGGCACACAATCTTTTGTTTATTCATTAAAAATGCATTAATTTTGATAATTAAGTTACAAATATGAGAATTTCTTAAAGAGAAATTCAGCTACTCTTTGATAATATCAAAGAAGAAGTGCCTGTTTATATATTATACAACTATATATGTAAATCTACCTGGTATTTTTCTTTTGTTTTCCATTGGTGTAAACCTTGAAGTGTTTCTGTATTTGTTTTTTAGTAATTGGTCCCTAAACTACATTGAAAAAAGTGAAATCTAATAGAAATTCCTATTGTCTAATTTTAATCCTTGACTTGGACATACCACGCATTTTCAAAGACTGCTTATGTTGGCATAAGTTGCTGAGTGCACATAATTGCCATTTGGCTTTTTTTCTTTTAAAGATTTTTAACCATGAGTTGTTTGGTGCCATTGCTGAAGAGAAGGAAGTAAAGCAGATCCTCTCCAAGGTCATGGAGGCACGAAGAAGCAAGAGTTACGATTCTTATGAAATCTTGGGCAAGTTTGTAGGAAAAGATCAGGTTACAAAACTTATCCTTCCACTAAAAGAGGTAAGGACTTGAATGTAATAAAGGGGATCCCCACCTTACAGTATCATGAGCTCTTGAAAAGAGCCTTGAGCATCATGATTTGCTTTGGCGCTAAGGGCACCAGTACCACGTGGCTGGCAGCTCAGTGGATTCTGATTCCGCTGATTCTGATCCAAGAATCAGAGTCCCTGATATAAACCATGAAATGCAAAAGGAAAGGCAACAAGAATTGAACTACAGGTGAATTATACAGCTGGGTCCCGTCAGCAGCTAAGAACATAGCCTTTGGAGTCAGACTGCTGCTCCCAGATTGCCAGGAGGAAGAGAACTGGCATTTATTGAACAGATACCCATGTTCTTAGCACTGTGCTTCATTATCTCTTCTAATCTGCACAACCATCCCCTGAGATTGACAGTAATCCCGTCTTACAGATGAGAAAATTCAGGTTTAGAAAGATAGAAAGGAACATGGCTAAGGAGAAAAGTCAGGATCTAATTCCAGATCTTTCTGATCCAAATCTCACATTCTTTCCACCATTTTCATTCTGCCTTTCCTATTGGGCAGGGACTGTCATTTACCTACCTTCATAGTGTTCTCTGTGCTAATTCCACATGTTTGGTGCTAGATTAACTCCCTAATTGTTCCTAGAATGCAGTTAGCTTATCTGAGCCTGATCTAAGAATGTTAGATATGTTTTGAGGATGAAAAAGAGTTGACAAAGCACATGTATTTTCTATGTAAATTATCAAGTCCCTCCAAGGTAATCAAAGTTACTAATCCATGTCCTGTGCAGGGGAGTAGCTATGACATGCTGAGGGTTGTACTGGGGTTGATGGTGCTGGGGTCCCATTAAGTTCCTCTGATTTGGCCCAATAACTAATACCCAACCCTGAGGCCTGGCCATCACACCACTTCCTTAGCATGGTTTCCTGCGAGTAGTGACTGCATTTTGTTGATGTTGTGTTATGTGTATGTGCTTGCCTATAAACCACCCCATTTAATGCACTTGGAAGGCTGACATCTTCCAAGTGTCACATCCTATCTCCAGCCCTGTGCCCAGACCTCATCAACAAAGAGAGTGCCAAGGAGGCACAAGAAATCCAGCGGCATACACAGCTGGCAGTGGTTATCTCTGGGGCTGAGGTCATGGGTATATTTGACTTTATATGTTATATCTATGTTTGAACTTTTATTAAGAATGTGTTTCTTTTTTAATTAGCAAAAAGCATATTTTAAAAAGTAAATATATAAAAGAGAACTACTATTATAACAAATCAAAATGCAGTTCTGTGTTACCTCAGCATGCATTTATGTCTGCCTTTAGATCCTGCAAAATACCACGAGTTTAAAACTGGCCCGGAAAGTTCATGAAACCTTACGTCGAATCATAGCAGGATTACTTGTAAACCAGGAAATGACGGCAGAATCCATTCTGTTGTTTAGTTACGGTTTGGTCAGCGAAAATCTACCCCTGTTAACAGAGAAGGAAAAGTAAGTTTGAAAAAAAAAACAGCTATCCTTTAGGTTCATACTTCTAATAAGCCATTCAGTACTCAATTACTCTTAAGTGGGTTCATTTAATAATTTGCTTTAGTAGGGAAAAAAAGGCATATTTATCTGAGTTGTAAGATGGTACTACATTGTGGTGTTTGGGCTGAGGTCCTTCCAAGTAATACATGTCAACACAAGATTGTTTCTGCTGAATGCGGTAGCTGTGAAGGCAACCAATTATTTTGACATTTACTTAATACCACTTTTGTTTTAGATATTTATTGAATCAAAGTTGGGATAGACTTAAAATATATACTTCTTGTTCTGATCAGAGGTTTAGACCTCCAAAGATTTTAAATACCTTATTTGTAAACTTCCTTTGAATTTTGCTTCTGTATTCTGAAAGAGACTCCTTGGCATTTGTTTTCAGAAATCAAAGGAAGGGAGTGTCCCCTTGCTGTTCCTCTTCATTTAAATGTGTTCATACCTCTGACCTCTGTTTTTGGGGTTCTAGAAACTTTGATCAACAACCTAATCATCTCTTCGGTGTCTTGAGGTTAAGGGGGGAAAAAACCCACAGCAAAGAGCACGTTATTTGGTACTGGACTCACCGCACCGGAAGGGGCCGTAGTAGCTTCCGGGGATGCAGCATATAGTGTGCTTTCTACTAGTTTTCATTCCACTTGATTGACAGAAATCCAGCAGCCCCTGCACCAGATCCACGTCTACCACCCCAGAGTTGTCTTCTGCTCCCCCCAACTCCAGTTCGAGGCGGGCAGAAAGCTGTCGTGAGCAAGAAAACCAACATGCACATATTTATTGAGTCTGGACTTCGGGTAAGAATTAACCTTAAAGTGAGACTTGCTGCACACAGTGAGTCTGTGCCTTTTAATCCTCTACTGAATCTCCAGTACTGCTCATTTCCGCTGGAAACGCTGGTACTTACTTTGATGATATAACATTCTCAGAATTAATGATTCTGACCTAATATTCACAGTGCTTTCACTGTTGCTTTGCCCATGAGTGTGCACCTCTGAACTACTCTAAATTTTTTGAAAACACAAATTTGATCGTTTTATTGTATATATTTTTTTAATCCTTCATTGGCTCCCTTTTTTCCCAGGAGACAGCCCTGTCCTTCACTTGGGCCACAAGGGCATAGCCTCATCCTGTACACGTGGCTTCCTTTCAGCTCTCTAAAGTCACCCCACTTTTCCCACCCCAGGACCTCACCATCTACTCCTCCCTCTGCCCAGGTCCCCACAGAACTCTCAAAGCACCCTGCATTTATAGTGAATTATTCCCTAGAGTCTGTCATCCTGGCTAAGATCCATGAGGGCAGTGACCCTGCTGATCTTGGTTACTGCCGTGTCCTTCACGCCAAGCCAGTACCTGGAATCAAAGCAGATGCTGAGTAATAACCATTTGGTAAATGAACTTGGAATCTCAGCTGCACAGTGAGCTCCCACCTTCTTCACTTACTGAGACTCTCCCAGGTGGCTCCCCTTTCTTCACACTTTTTATAATTTCAAATAGAAGCATCTTAACATTTCACATTGGTCTCTTAAAATCATTTCACCTTTACCTCACTCATTTGGTCTTAGGGGCAACTGATGTGAAGTATCTTTTTAAATCTTCTAGCTGTTGCATCTTAGTCTGAAGACTTCCAAGATCAAGTCTTCAAGTGAACATGTTCTGAAAATGTTGGATCCTTTTATGCCTCTCCTCATAGACTGCCTGGGTTCCATGGACGTGAAGGTGAGCATCTGTTCCTTCACGGGAGCTGTGTTGTGCGGTATACCTAGAATTTGTTTCTAGGCTCGTGCTTCACAAGATGATTGAGTTTTTAAAGAGATTTACAACATCATGAACCACCTCTGTTCTCTGCATTAAATTGCTCCCTTCACAGCAATTTAATAATAATAGATAGCGCTTAACAGTTGTAAAAGCCCTTCATTTGATCCTCACCACAACTTCATGAGGGTGAGTGGTGCTGTCCCCATGGCAGTAATCATCATCTCATCACCATCATCCTTGTTGCGACTGCTCGCTGCTGTGAATCCTCGTAACAACCCATGAAGCATATATTAGTAATGTGTCTCTTTCACAGATGAGAAATCGAGACCTTAGGCTCAGTGACTTGCCCCATATCACAGATCTAGGATGTAAGCCTCAGTCTGTCAGACTCCGAAGCCCACACCTTTCCCACTTTCTCAGATTGCCTATTTTACAGCAAAGGTGCCAAGAGGTTAAATATTTAACATCTCTGTGGTCAAACAGGTAATAAGCTGCAGAGCTGGGTTTTAAGCCCTGGTCTTTTTGACTCCTGAGCTCTTTGCTTTATCTTCGTCTAATCCAGCCCAATAAGGCCATCCCAGCAACCACAGTGTAGGGGTCTGTTAGGTAGAGGTGAACCAGCTGATCTAGGTAATCTAGAAGGTTTGGCCTGGAGGCTCAGGGATTCTTTTGTAGTCACTTGGTCCCAACACATTTTTTCATACCTTTGGCACTGCGCTTAACTATATTAAATTATTGGTCATAGTTCCCGTGCTTAATTTCAGCTATCTGCTCCTTAAATGTGGAAGGGCATCCTTTTTATCATCGTATTTCTAACACTCTGTAGAGTGCCTTGTGTACATAATACAAACTTAATAAGAATGGATTAAATTGAAGTACCATTCTAGAAAATTGGAAAGGCATTTATAATGTGTTTTTCGGAAAAAAAAATGCTAAAATTAGCCAGCCCATCTAATTATTTACCCATAATAGGTTAAGAATATGAGCACCTTTTCTCACTTGCTTGGGATATACCTTCACTTGCTATGGAGAAGCAGTAAGTTCTACAACAGGGAAGAGGAAGCTTCCCTATTTTCTTACACTTTGAGCACAGTTCTTCCTGAGTGGATGGGCAGAGCGCTTCATTCCTTCAGCTCGGTTGCTCAGAGTCTGCACAGCCTTAGGTGCTGGATTGTTGAGTTCGGTCACTTCATCAGTTGATTGGCTTTGTCTGTCTTTGTTTTTCAGGTGATTACAGGTGCTTTACAATGCCTGATCTGGATCTTGAGGTTCCCCCTGCCTTCCACAGAAACAAAAGCGGAACAGCTAATGAAGCACCTTTTCCTTCTGCTGAAGGACTATGCAAAACTCGGGGCTGCCAGGGGCCAGAATTTCCACCTGGTGGTAAATTGTTTCAAGGTGAGGTGTTTTCACTTGCACTTAGAAAAAGCCAGGACCGGGATTAACATCAGAGTTACTTTTCCTCATCATCCTTTGTGGTCGTGGTCAAATTTCTTCCAGATTAATTTGCTAAGGCCAGAGTGTTGGTGTCCTGTGTGAAAAAGCATTGCTGTTGTATCTAGTCCTTATCATTCCACTGTATGCTGATTTGTGGGATGTCCTGGCTGTTAACCTCACTGTTGTAACTTGCAGTGTGTGACCATACTTGTGAAGAAAGTGAAGTCTTACCAGATAACTGAGAAGCAGCTTCAAGTTCTACTGGCATATGCTGAGGAGGACATTTATGATATTACAAGACAAGCCACTGCATTTGGTCTTCTGAAGGTATGGTGTCCCCAGAATGTTGGATTGTGCAGTGAATGAGCCTCACGTCAGATATTTAGAATAACATGGAACATAGCGTTCTGACTAGCTGTAGATAGTTCTGAAATTAATTTATAAAGATGATTATGATTTGGTTGATTAATTATAAGCTAACTGCTTATTAAAATGTTTGAACATGAGCTCTATATTAAACTTCCAGGGAATTCTGTACAAATGCATGTAGTCTGCTTGTATGTATCATAAAATTGACCATTTTAACCATTTTTTAAGTTTATGTTCTTTTTCTTGTGGAGATACTTTCATTATGTTTGAAAACTGCCTGTGACTGCTTTTAACATCAGGCAAGCTTAGTAAACAACAGGCCATCTGCAGTAAAACATGAAATAAGTATGTCTTTTCCTTTTGTATTTTAGGCCATTTTATCAAGAAAGTTGTTGGTTCCAGAAATCGATGATGTCATGCGCAAAGTGTCCAAGCTGGCAATTTCTGCACAAAACGAACCTGTCAGAGTCCAGTGCAGACAGGTTTGTAGAGAGAGCTTATTCCCATGGCAAGGGTTGGGCCCTGCCTTCTCTGTTTGGTTTTTGGGTGGAGAGATGTCAACACTGAATTCTGAAGACTTTGTGTCATACTGTTGCTTTATTCTAAGACTCAGGAGCCCATTCACATACCAAGTGTAAGGCCATTTTTCAGTATAAAGAGCATTTTGAATATAGCCCATATGTGGCATGTTTCAGATGGATGAAGAAATACATTTTCCTTCTGCAGCATGATAACCTGCAGCAAAGATTTCCATCCAGTGGTCCAGACACTGACCACTTAATGTGTATCACTGTGTACCTGGTATTGCTGGAAGGGTGGTTAACAAAATTTGTATAGTCCCTGTCTATCCTATAGCAGACATGCGCAAAGCAGAAATCCCACAAGCAGTTATTTAATTACAGACATCCTAAGTGCCAGGAGGAAGAAAGTACTGTCGTATTTCATCACTTACAAGACACACCATTACTTACATACCTCAAAGGAAGGAAAAAAAACTATGACAGTAGTAAGATGGCATCAATTTTAAGACATCCCAATTTCAGATATGTTAAAATGTGGAAAACTGTGCTTCTTAAAATTGACAAAGTATGGAAGAGCATATGATAAGAGCATATGACATGGTGGAGGACCACCCTAGTGTGATAGTGGGGGAAAGCTTTCCTGAGGATTGGCATATAAGCAAAGTCTGGAGGAAGAATAAGCCTGAACCTTGCAGGCTAAGGAAGATAAGCCTTGAAGTGGGTAAGAGCTTAGCTTGTTGAAGGTGAATGACAGGGCAGGGGGCCAGATCAGGCAAGACCTTGTGGTCTTGTTAAAGATTTAGGGCTTTGTTCTAAGAATAACAAAGAGCCAGCGAAATCAGTAGACAGAGGAGTGACACTAGCAGATTTGTGTTCGTAAATTTGTCCTGATCTTATGAGTGCATATCAACCCGGGAAATGGAAGGGTCTGAATTGGAAATATGAACTCGGAGTTAAAGGAGGGCTTGGGCTGCGGAGGCCATCTTTAGAAAAAGTTAACTCATTTAGGAAGAAGGAGGGTCAGCTGCTATTTATTAAGCACTAGCTGCATGCCCAGCATTTTACATACGTGACTTCTATTTGTAACTATCCTTCAAAAGAAACAGTACCACCGTGTTATGGTTGGGGGAAAAACAGGCCTTGGTAAGTTAAATGATGTGCTTAGTTCTCACAGTTTACTAACAAAGGAAGCTGAATAATACAGTAGTTTGCAAGCAGAGCCTTTGGATGCAGATAGGCTAGGCATGGGATTCTGGCAGTGTCACCTGAGCAAGTTGCTTACCTTCTGTGCCAACTCCATTCTCTTCATCTGTAAAATGGGATCATATTACCTGCTTCCTAAGGAAGTAATGAAAACCAACCAAGAAACACTTAACCCAGTGCTTAACACAAAGAAGTTATTTAGTAAATGCAAAAGTTAGTAGTATTATCACTATTATTGTTATTCTTATTTCAGGGGAAATACAGGGTTGAACCACAGTCCATACTCAGTTCAGCACAGCCTCCTACCGCAGAGATGTGCTGCCAGTGTGTGAGCTGAGATTTGGAGCCCTTAACAACCATGCTAATGGTGGGCCGGGACCTGACGCTTAATCAGGCAAGACCTGAGGAAGTGCAGTGGGAGGAGAGAGGAGGGGCACAGTTATTGACTCAAGAGGTGGACTTCACCTAACTGATCACCCTTCTGAAAGGTCTTTGTAGCCTACCAGTGTGTCCCAGAAAGCAGCTTAGGAAAGAGGAATCCTGGAGGGACAGGATCCAAATAATCTCTTGTGCGACTTCTGTTCCTAGGTTTTTCTGAAATACATTCTTGACTATCCCCTGGGTGACAAATTGCGACCAAACTTGGAATTCATGCTCGCTCAACTGAAGTAAGTTGAAGCCATAAACTACACAAGGCAGTGGGGTAGGTTCTTCTCTCCTTTTAATGTGTGGACTGTCTTGCAAAGAACAAAGCTGAAATGTAATGGCACATTCTTTGAGGATGCTATCCTGTGAATCACTGACTTGAGTGTCAAGCGTTGGGCATGGCTTCATCGAGCAGTTCTGCAAGCTGCTTTTCAGTTCACTCTGACCATTGATTGCCATTAGAGTCCACTTAGGAGAACAGTAAAAATCTAAAAAAATTACATTTACAACTGCATAGTAGCATGGTAAGTACATGTATTAAAATTGGGAAAATGGAGTTTTTTTCCACTTTTTAAGAAATAGACTGGCACCTTGAGACAACATTTTAAATTCTTAGAAATAATTATTGGTAAATTTTAAAGTTACTAACAAGTCCTTCTAATGTTCTTACCCTAGTTATGAACATGAGACCGGGAGAGAGTCCGCCTTGGAAATGATCGCTTATCTCTTTGACACATTCCCTCAGGTACCGTGAACCACAAAGACAAACTCTGTGTTTGTTAACAAGCTGTGGCTCCCGGGAGCCCAGGGTCCTCTGTTTGTAGGACATCTGTGAGAATTCCAGTCTGAGTGTGCTCATAAGTGTCTGTTTTCTTTCAGGGACTGCTCCACGAGAACTGTGGAATGTTCTTTATTCCTCTTTGTCTAATGATGGTGAACGATGACTCTGCCATGTGTAAAAAGATGGCATCCATGGCAATCAAATCCTTACTCAGTAAAATCAGCCTTGAGAAAAAAGATTGGCTCTTCGATATGGTTACCACCTGGTTTGGGGCAAAGAAGGTTAGGGTTGCTTTTAGTCATATTGCAAAGAAAAGTCTGAGCTTTTGGTGTTCATACTTTAAATAGGAATACATATTATACATTGTTGAATTAATTTTTCCCAAATAGCTTTATTGTTTTTACTTGATTATGGTAATAATATATTCTTACAGTAAAATTTCAGAAAATATAAGAAGTTACAGAGAGAAACAAATATCACCTGTATTCCCACTACAAGGTCAATGTCACCCAGTTACTCTACATGAATGTATTATAATTTACTTAACCAATCCCCATTGATGAATATCTTTGTTTCCAATTTTGCTTATACAATTTATAGGATGTAACTTTTGCCAATAATTATAACTACTTGCTGACTCTACCCTCATGATCACTGGCCCATCTTTGTGGAATATAAACAACACATGTCATAACTTAATATTGGCTTTAAGTATTAAAATCAGAATGGGGTCGGGGGGCTGAAACTTCTTCCTTTTTTTTTTTTTTAATTTAAAAATGAGAAAAAATGTATTATTCAATGGATACCACTTTTTTTAATGTTGTTCTGGGTGATGAAGATTTCTCTATATTTTTCATGTTAGCCACCAAAAATCCACATTCTATTGATTTCTGGTATCATAAAGAACTACTGAGGGCAGAGTCATGCCCACCTTCATTTTACAATTTTGGAAACAGCTTCCCAAGTTGTGCTGATATTGTCTTGTGATGGTTTTATTTTCGGTAGAGCTTAAATAGACAGCTAGCTGCCCTGATCTGTGGCTTGTTTGTGGAAAGTGAAGGAGTCGCTTTTGAGAGAAGACTTGGAACTGTTCTCCGTGTGATTGAAAAGGAAATTGATCCTGAAAACTTTACAAATGTAAGTTATTTGCTAGGGAGTAAAACTCTTGCTTATTTTAATAGTTTTACTTGAGGTGGTATAGCTAATAGATTAAATATTATTTGTGTTCAAAAAATTTTTTATTAATAAAAGTAAGAACTCAGTGTAGTTCTATCTTCTTTTTAAAGTGAAGATTAAAGTAAGTTATCTTCCATAGTATATGACGATCAAAGTTTCTTAAGCCCCCCAGGAGACAGCAATGTCTGGAGACATTTTTGGTTGTCACTACTGGAGGGTAGAGGGATGCGACTGTCATCCAGTGGGTAGAGGCCAGGAGTGTTGCTAACATCCTCTAGTGCACAGGGTAGCCTGCCAAAGCAAATAATTATTTGACCCAAAATGTCAGCAGTGTTTAGGTTGAGAAACCCTGGTATAGATGTACATCCTGGAGTAAAAATGTCCATCAAATACTTTGAAATTATTGTCTTAATTGATTTAACATCCCTCCTAATTTTAGATCATGGAAGAGACTGAAGAAAAAGCTGCAGATCGCCTTCTGTTTAGTTTTCTTACACTGATAAGTAAACTCATCAAGGGATGTAATATTATTCAGTTTATCAAGCCCTCTGAGACTCTGAGTAAAATCTGGAGTAAGTATTTCCTTTTTATTTAAATCTAAAAATAAACTCTTTAGAAATATATAATGTCAGGGGAAAAGTCCATGAGAAAAAGATTTAAAAGGCCCTTGCAGATTGATTACAGTGAAAATATTTCTTTCTGGGGGAAGAAACAAACAAATAATATATGTATGTATATATGTATCCTCATAAATAATATATTTCATTTATAAATAAGAAAGAATATTAATTATGGAGGAGTAAAAGAAAGGAAAAAATTTCCCAAAGTCCTCCTTGCCACTTGATGATTATTTGTTATACATTTCCATCCAGTCTTCCTTTTGTCAAATAACCATAGGTTTTTTGTTTTGTTTTTTTTTGAGGTTGCATAATTCCATATAAACTTTTATATCCTGTTTATACCTAAGTAGGCATATTATAGTACTATAACATACTTAGTAGATATCCTTTTAAATGGCTATGCATAATCCATCGTGTAAATGTGCCATAATTTACTAAACCGTTTCACTTCTGTGGGAATATTTAAGTTATATATTATTTAAATGAAATAAAATAAAATGAAATAAAATTCATTTCTTTAAATGAAAAATAAGATCCTGGAATTTTTAATTTAATGTTTTAGTTTTGATTAATCAGTAGGAAATAGACATTGCAATGAATGTTTTAAATACCCACTTGTTTTAAGAGAACTCATATGATTTTATGAGAAATAATCCAGTTACTAAGTTACTCTGTGGCCTACTCTGGTATGGCTCCACTGAGATAATTACAAAGGTTCATATAGAAAAAAAAGTAAAACCATCTTCATGAAATAAAGCAGCAGAGACTAAAACTCAGATATGAGATGGCTCATTTAGCATTTTAGTCTATAACCACAAGGCTTTTCTATTGTACTTTCCAAGTGTGGTATATGGAGAATGGCCCTGTAGCATAAGAGTGTGATCTTTTTTTTTTTTTTTTTTTAATTTATTTATTTAATTTATTTTTGGCTGTGTTGGGTCTTCGTTTCTGTGCGAGGGCTTTCTCTAGTTGTGGCAAGCGGGGGCCTCTCACTATCACAGCCTCTCTTGTTGTGGAGCACAGGCTCCAGACGTGCAGGCTCAGTAGTTGTGGCTCACGGGCTTAGTTGCTCTGCGACATGTGGGATCTTCCCAGACCAGGGCTCGAACCCATGTCCCCTGCATTGGCAGGCAGATTCTCAACCACTGCGCCACCAGGGAAGCCAAGCGTGTGATCTTTAACGGCTCATCCTTAAGATAGTTTAAGGGGTCGTGTTTAAGAATATGAGCTTTGGGGCCAGATTAAGCTGTGGCCCAGGCTTGGTTCTGCCTGTTACAGCTTGGCACGTTACTTAGCTCCCTCTGGAACTATAAAATGGGAATGACAGTTCCAACCTCACAGAACTGTTGTGAGGTCTAAATCAGGTAATATGTGTAACACATTTAGCCTATGCCTGGCACCTAGAACATCTCAATAAATGATACCTTTCCAGTCAGCTACTTGGAGCCACTGATTTCAGTAGTTATGAGAAAAGAGTATGTACCCATGTACATATTTACCTTAATTTTAGTTTAGAAATTGTAGTTGTTAATGCTACCTTATCTCCTTGAGTCTTTAGCTAGTTCTTATGAAACCGGTCTGTTTTCAGGCTAACTCGAACCTCTCTCGTATCATTTACCATGGTAGAGTTGGTTCTCTAGTTGTTTCCAGTCTCTCCACGTCACTTCTGGGAAGCAGGGACTGTTTTGTTCATCTTTGATTCCTAAATCCAAGCACATAATAGATACTCAAGGAACGCCTGAATTAGTCACACTCACCACCACAGAATCAGGAAAACCTTGACGTCTGAGGATGCACTTTGGCTTCCTTAGGTCACGTGCACTCTCATCTGAGACATCCGCACAACTGGGTGTGGCTCACCGCAGCCCAGATTTTTGGATTGCTCTTTGCCTCTTGCCGACCAGAGGAACTTATCAGAAAACGGAATGTCAAAAAAACTAAAAAGAAACTCTCAGAACCTGTAGCAATCAGCTTCCTAACAAGTGACCTTGACCAAAAGGTAAGTTTTCTCTAAGACTTTTTCCTTCTCTCATCTACATGAGATGTTCATTCTGGTTCCTGTAACTGTCTTGGGGTTGGCCTTGGGATAAACTCTTCCAGTCAACAACTTGATGCACATGTGGATCCACAGGAGTGTTAGTAACTAGAGAGGGGTCACCCTCACGGCCAAGATTTTTCAAAGATAATTTTTAGACCATTGATCTAGTCAGACTTTTGATTTGCTTATTTAGCATATTTATCTTCCATCATATATTTAAGTTCTTTATCAGTACTGGCGAATAAGATACTGTCTGTCCTGCCTCCTTCTGTCCTGCCTCCATGCCCTTGTTGATGACTTAATGAGATCAGGTTCCTGAAAATGTTGGGTAGGGACCATGTTTTATCTGTCTCTGATTTCGTAGGGCCTAGCACAACGCCTGGCTTATAGTGGGATCTCCATAAACATTGAATGAGCAGAGAGTGGAAGGGAAGAAAACGGGGGGAAAGTATTTGAATGTTGTAAAGTTGTCTGCCAGTAATCTAAAGGATTATGATCTATCTCTCCCCATGTCCTTGAGCTAAAATTCTTATGGCAAATAGAAGGGAACATTTACACAGTTTCTGGTCGTGAACCCTCCCTCTCCAGATCTACACAGGTGGTCATTCAGAGCAAAATCTCCTACCTTAGTTGTATCATTATAGTTACTTCGAGTTTTTAAAAACAGTCAGAAATACCCTGCACTGTGTCTGCCAATGTCCATTTTCTTTTCACAGATGAAAAGTATCTCCCTAGCCTCTTGCCATCAGTTGCACTCCAAATTCTTGGATCAGTCTCTAGGAGAGCAGGTAAGTATTGTAAGCCTCCCAGTTAAATAGAAGGGACCTATTCTACCAACATTATAGGAATAAGCTCACATTTGGTTTTTGGTTTCGTTTGGTTTGGTTTTCCCTAGTTAAAGATTGGGGAATTAAATGAAATATAAACAAACACTTAAATACCTGTTCAATTAGGCACATGTATCTAACTGACTCTGGTGTCCATAGCGGGATTACTCCTGGCTCCGTTTAAAATTCCCAGTAAAGATGATGCAGTGGGAGGCTGGCTGTTTATCTTTTTCATCTTCAGTTTTAACATATCTACTCCACATTGCAACTGAAGCTTTGAAGGACAGTGATTTTGGGGGGGGGAGGTTTAATTTATTTATTTATTTTTATTTATTTATTTTATTTTTGGCTGCGTTGGGTCTTAGTTGCTGCGCGTGGGCTTTCTCTAGTTGCGGTGAGCGGGGGCTACTCTTCGTTGCGGTGTGCGGGCTTCTCATTGCGGTGTCTTGTCTTTGTTGCAGAGCATGGGCTCTAGGCGCGCGGGCTTCAGTAGTTGTGGCTCACGGGCTCTAAAGCGCAGGCTCAGTAATTGTGGCTCACGGGCCTAGTTGCTCCGTGGCATGTGGGATCTTCCCGGACCAGGGCTCGAACCCGTGCCCCCTGCATTGGCAGGCAGATTCTCAACCACTGCGCCACCAGGGAAGCCCGGCATTAACTCTTGATGGCCAGGCTAGCCTTGAACAGTGTGTGGTATTCTGAGTACCACATTTGGGGGAACTTTGGGTACACAGCTCCTCCAGCAGAGTTGCCAGGATGGTGAAGGAAATCAAATTCAAATTGGTTTCCTCCTTCACATAACGGGTGTGAAATACCCACGTCAGAGATTTCATGTATGTTGTAGAGTTAGGACTCAATAAATGGGTCCATTATTATAAGACTGAAAAATCACCCCTGGGCAATTGGACCAGATGGTATATGCGGGAAAGAGGAGCTCAGTGTTTAGGAACTTGGCCTGGAATTCTAAAGACCTTTGAATCCTGACTGACCACTCACTTTGTCTTTGGCTGAGATTTAACAGCTCTGAGCCTTGGTTTTCTCTCCTGATAATAGTACCTAATAGGGATATTTTAAAGTTGAATTGGAACGCTGTATACAAGGCAACTAGTCAGTGCTCAGTAAATGGATCAATAAAGGGAAACTGTTATTTTGGTGAAGAATGGATGAAGGAATTTAATGGAATGAGGATCAAAGCTCTCTTGAAAAATGTAAATGGATGGTCCAGAATGAAATTATTTACTCAGTGGAACCTTAAAGAATAGAAGTAGGCCAAATGGATAAAAGTTACATGGAAATAGGTTTGGACACACTGTAAGGTAAACTGAAGAATAATCCAAAAAAAGGCTCGATCATCAGTTTAACAGTGCAATACCCAGTTTTCTGTTTTCTAATTGTAGGATACCTATTTTAGCTTCTGCTTAACTGAGCCATATTTATTTCAAAATCAGAGTCCAATTCTTACCCTTCCCCTCTCCCCCTTTTTTTAAGGTTGTTAAGAATTTGTTGTTTGTAGCCAAAGTCTTATATTTACTGGAACCTGATTCTGGGGATAAGCAAGGTAACATAAAAGAAGACATGGAAGAACAGGAAGTTTTAGGTGATGGCATGACCAGAGAGGATGTAGAAGAACACAAGGCATGTGCAGATGAGAAGGAAAAGCAGAGCAAGCCAGCCACACTGCTCTGGTTGATCCAGAAGTTGTCCCGGATCGCAAAACTGGAAGCTGCTTATTCACCTAGAAACCCCTTAAAGGTGCGATGCATGTGCAAAATGACTGAAAGTAGTCTTTTTTTTTTTTTAAGTATTTTAATGGTTTTAGTTATCCTCCTAAGTCCCTAGGAACTTTTGAACCCAGAACTGCAGCAATAACATCTGCCCCCAAATAGATGTTGTTTTCTAAATTAACCCTGTGTAGCTGCAAGTATAAAAGAAAAATGATCTGTACTTTCAGAGAACATGCATCTTTAAGTTTCTCGGAGCTGTAGCAATGGATCTTGGAATAGACAAGGTGAAGCCGTACCTCCCAGTGATCATAGCTCCTTTGTTCCGAGAACTGAACAGCACCTATTCAGACCAGGGTAATTCTGTGGCCTCTCTTCTGAATACTTGCATGTTAGGATTCCTGTCTTCTCTCCTGAATGCTTCCTTCATCCTTTCTGTCCTCCCTCTCTGCCAGAGTTTAAGAAAGAAAACTTGCTTAATTATTAAGCAATTAATAGCAAGCAAATAAGGCATATTTGTGTTATTTTTGACTGTCTTCTCCTATATGCTTTCTTGTGTCTAAGAGTGAATGTTTCTCTCCTAAAAGATGATGTTTTACTCCTAAGCATAGATTAAATATTCAAAGAAAAATAATTTGGGGTGGTTCTAAACCTTATAGTGCTGTGAAAAATAATGAACAAATGTCATTATATTCTCAAAAATTACAAGGCAAAAATATGAGATAGTTTTTAGTTCAAATATTTTAAATTTTCCAATTTTTTTTTCTTGCCTGGTACATTTGGTACATTTCCCTCACTGATCCTAAGTTATCTCTTTTGATATTAGGAGAAGTGGGAATTAGGGGTTGGAAAGAGAGGAGGTAAAGTGGATGTTAAGAATTTTAAATAAAACAAAAATGAAGTGAATGTCAAAACAGAAGCTGTTTTAGTCCTGGAGAGAGAGTTTCCTTCTTAGACATCAGGTTGACTTTGGTTCTCAGCCAACATTTATTGAGCACCTAATAAGGGTTCAGCGGTGGGAAAGGCCCAGTCCTCATCTTCAAGAAACTTGCAATCTACAGTAGGTGTCATGAGCTTTCCTGAAATTGAATGCAGAAATCTTGGACTATTTGCATTTGGGAGAGAGGAGGCAGGGAAGGGTTGGAGAATATGGCTTTTTGTCAGCTTCTCAAAGGAGTCTGATCCAAAAAAAAGAGGATACAGCCAGAGCCAAGCCTCTATGACCTGGGAATTAGAGAAACACAATTACCTTTCTTTGCCCCCATCTGCACAGAGCTGAGAAGTTAATAAAGGTAACCCAAAACATTTGTCAAGTTCTCAAATTACTTTAATGTCTTCTGAGCCGGGATTCCCTTGGGAAGTTGCTTCATGGTCTCTGATCTCTTGCTGCATCCTGGATGAGGTGTGGCCCAGAGTGCTGTGTCCAGCACTTCTGCTTCTTCTCCCATCTCAGAAACAGAGAGGCTAGTTTTAGATCAGTGTCTAATGTTGAAGTGATAAAAGTGATAAAGCCTCAGGAGTTTAAATTTTGCGTGTTGTTAATTTTGTACATATTCAAATGTGTCCTTTCCTACGTGTCTCTGATTATTATTGTGTGTGTGATTAGATCCTTCGCTGAAGAATCTATCCCAGGAAATCATAGAATTACTGAAGAAGCTGGTTGGGCTCGAGAGCTTCTCCTTAGCCTTTGCCTCTGTACAGAAACAGGCTACTGAGAAAAGGGCACTCCGGAAAAAGAGGAAGGCTTTGGAGGTAGGCCTGCTCTTTGAAAAAATTGGCATGTTCACTAGGCTTAACTATTTTTAACCAGGGGTGTGTGCATGCATGTGTGTCAGACTTACCCAGGGAGGAAAGAGGAATTGGATGTATTTGAGAAGTGGGACTTTATAACTGGGGCTCCAGATTTTCTTTAATGGGCATGTATTGCATTTGTGATGTTTAAGGTGAACAAAATGGTCCATTTCTGCATTTGATTTTTATTGGTTTAACATTTACTTTAAAAGTAGTATAACATTTCTATTCTTTTTTCAAGTTTGTAACTAATCCTGATATCGCTGCCAAGAAAAAGCTGAAGAAACACAAAAATAAAAGTGAAGCAAAGAAGAGAAAGATCGAGTTCCTGCGTCCAGGCTATAAGGCCAAGAGACAAAAGAGCCACAGCTTGAAAGATTTAGCAATGGTGGAGTAAAGTGCTCCCTGTGCTAATACAGTGTCCCAACTTACCCCGAAACATGAACTTTCTAGTGTATCTGCTGGTCCAAAATCATAGGTTTTATTATTTAATTTAAACTTTGGCATAGGTTGTATATTATACAGTTTAATATAATTCGTGCTTATTTTTAATTAAAATATTTCATACTACTACTGTATCTTCACTGTCTAAAAAGCATTTGACACTAGTGATAAAGAGCTTAAAATGTATTTTTCTTTTTAAAAATACACATTAAAATAGCAAGACAACATGTAGAAGTTAGGAATAAATCAAACAAATGATTTGCAATACCTTTATGGAGGAAATTATAAAACTTTATCAAAAGGCATTAAGAAAGATCTGCACAAATGGAGAAGTATAACCATGTTCATGAGTAGGAAGATTCAGTATCATAAGTTGCTAGTTCATCCCCAGTTGGATCCAACTGGGTAAATGCATAGCTGAGCAAAATCCCAAAGGAGTTCTTCATATTATCCCAACAAGCTGATTCTAAAATTTATATGGAAGATAGTAAATCGAGATTAGCCATGATGCTTTTAAAAAAGGAGAATAGGGTGAGGGGCTTGCCCTCTCAGATATGAAAAATAAGACCAAAAGTGCTGTCTGTGGAGGGACGATGTGATAAATTCTACTTCATTAAAATTAAGACCGTCTACTTACAAAAAGACACAACTGGGACATAGTATGTACCATATACTGATAAAGGATTAGTAGCACCCAGGCTATTTAATGAATACCTATGAATTAACAAAGATAATACAGTAGGAAAAGTGGCAAAAGAGAGAAATAGGCATTGCAGAGGAAATATAAATGGCCCTTAAACCTCAACATTTAGCAAACATGGCTATACCAATATTAGATATTAAAGTACTTATGTACTGGTTAGTAAGTAGTCACTATCTTGAGACCCCCCAAGTGCCACCCTGGCTATATGAGTCCCTAGACTCCATGTCTCCCCACACCAGAAATTAAAGGACTAATACCTGGACTGGTAGGGGTCCTCCTGCATCAGCTATGTCTAGTTGTTAAATATTTTTTTGAGTCACTCCTCCTGTATTTAGCCTCATTAATAATTAGGAAAATGCAGATTAACATCAGAATGAAATTCCATTTTGAACCCTTCAGATTTATAAGGCTGACAATACCAAATGTTGGCAAGCATGGTGGAGGAAAGGGCACTCTTGTAAACCACTTTGGAAAACAATTTGGCATTATCTTGTTCAACCATATCTTTTGCCTCTCTCTACACTTGATGTAGAAGCAATATTCTTTAGTGCCCAATATATTTGGAAGGGAGGGGGGTGAAAGAATCTATCCTATGCTTTACATTTTATTTAACTCTCATAGTCTTCCTGAGAGCTTCCTAAAACTCATTATTTTACAGATGAGGAATCTCATCTCGGATTAAATAATCTACCTGAGGGTGACACAGGTTGTAGGTGGCAGAGTTAAGATTCAAACCCAGGATTGAAAGCCCATGCTCTTTGTAATTTGTAATTATGGGATTAGAAATGTTATAGCATAAGGCATAGGAATCAAATGTTCAAACATTCATGAACTTCAGAATTTGTGTTTTGATGTAGTTTATGTCTCAAACAAGAGTTCTCACACTTCTAAGGTGTTTGTAATGTGCCAAAAGGATAAACATAGGGCATCTTGGAAGGCAGACTCAATTCTAAGTGATTTAAAGTGCATGTATTGCTTTTACAAAAATTTTTAAATCAGAAAACGCAAGTTAATACTAAAGCAAAAATCAGGAAGAATAAGTATCTCAAGTATATTGAGCACAGCTTTGTTTTAACCATCAGTAAATATTTATTGAGTGCCTAGTATGTGCCAAGTGCACCATACTAGATGCAAGGGATTCTAACAGTAAATGATGTATGGTCCCTGCCCTCAAGGAGCTTACATTTCCACAATTTAAAGTGCATCTCAGGTATTCTGGTAATAGAATTCCACCTCAATTTCTCATTTTAAAAAATTTAATCACATGACACAGCACAACTACCAACCAGAATTATAAAATAGAATGTTAGAGCTAAAAGAAACCTTTGACGTTATTTGTTCAAAAAGAAAAACCAAACAAACAAAAACTGATGGAGTGTGGCCCTTTGTGCCTAGAACTCATGTGTTCTGATTTCAAGTTTGGTGGTTTTTTCATTTTCAGGCTTCTCACAAAACAATACTCGGTAGATTTTTATAAATAAGAACTTTCAAACTCCTGTAACATACCTGTACAGTTGTTTCCCGCTAGAGGAGAACCTTATAATTCATACCATATTAAAATAAGTGTATGCTCTATTTATCCCATCCTATTCTTTGTGACAAACCAGAGGGACCAGGATCATCCAAGTGCTGGCCTTTGCTACCAGGGCTATGCGTCCGGCAGCATTTGCCTGCCAGGGCCGCACCTCCACATACTCCTACTTTCACAGTGTTCCTGGACCACTGGGGAGTATTTAGCCATTTGGGTACAAGCCCAGCACTAGATATGTGCCACTGACCAGACCCAAGTATAAATTGCAGATGTACTATTTCCTAGCTGACAAATACAAAAGCTTACTATTTGAACCACGAACATATTCTGAGGTGCCATAATGTGCCAAGCACCATACTGGATGCTAGGGATACAAACATGAAAAAGACAGTCTGCCCATCAGGAGTGCCTTGGAAACTATGAAACAATGTTTGTTAGTTTTATGCTCAGTTAGTAATATTAGGTGCGCTGGGAACACCTGTCCCGGGAAGAAGGTCTCCAAAAGATTTCCAAGATATCAAATTAGGAACGGGTGCTAGAGAATAAGAAAAGTCCCACTGATTAGAAAAGAAAGTCACATTCATGTGAGCTGAATGACCACTAGCTTTCCTGAGACCTGAGGGGCACAATGGTATTAAGTTCTCTTTACTGGCATCTAATTTTTTAAATGCTGCTTGTCCAACTTAAAAAATGAAAAAATTGCTCCCAGTTTTAGTAATTACTAAGGACTCTTATTTACTTCTGTCATACTGTAGACTGGGTTGTTTGAAAAGTTCCTTTAAAAAGTCCCTTAGAATATAATTGTTTTTGATAGCCTAGCAGCAGTAAGCCTAATTTTTAAAGGAATACTTAATTTCTCCCTGTAGAGTCAATAAGATTTTGACTTTTCACCAATCAAATTTACATGTTCAATTACAGGTAGATAAAAGGAATCAAAGGCAGCAAAAACGTCTTTTACAATGCTTCTTAAAATATATCTTTTTAAAAATTTTCCTTTAATGTGAAATTTTCTTTAATGTGTTGTGAATTCCAACAAATATAACCATTTAGGATTGTTTTTACTATCTCTACTAGTAAGGACAAATAAATTTATAGACATTATTTTGATTGTACTGTGTCTACTTCAATTAGCTTTATTTTATATAAGGAGTTAAGCTGTGTTGTCAATGTTGGCATTTTCAGGAATTTATGGTATAGTTTATGGGACAAACTTCTGACCCTGTGAAGTCTCACTTTAAGCCCTCTTCCCACCTCCCTAGCAGTTGACATTGGTCAAGCCAGTCTATCAGAATTTTGGGTCCATGTCCATAAAAATGAAGATGTAAAAATGATGTTCTAGCTACCTCACAGGGTTCCTGTACAAACTGACTAGGAAGGTCCAAATCTGTAAAAATTCCCCAACAACCGTAAATACTATAAAATGATAATTACAGATAAGTCAGTGAAGATAGCCACCAAAATAATTACTTCAACTTCATGCCTATAACCAAAAGCTTTTAAATGAAACAGCTTAAAGTGGTCGTTAAGCAAATGAAGACTATAATTACCCACGCTAGGTTCCTAGCCTACTCTATTGAGCCTAATCTTTGGAAAAACTTAATTCATTTTAGGGGGAAAAAAATCTGAGTTAAGATATTTTTTTAGTGTTAATACAAACAAGCTGCAACCACTAATTTAAAATCGCAAGGCTCTGTCCTCAATAAGAGTACATTCTTTAATAGGACTGTATCTGAATAAGAATTCCACACAAATAGAATATATACCTTAACACAAGATAACAAGGAAGGAATATTTTACATTATACAGAACAGACATTCAGTTGATTCAATCACGATGAGTTACCCTTCCAACCAAATACTTATTTTTAATATTTATTACAAATGTTGCAGTCAGTTTGGTATATGCTGATAATCATACGGTTTTAACATTTAGTAGTGTGAAGCACACTTTAACTGTTTCCAAAGGGGTATGTGATGTGGTCTTCGTTTCAAAGGAGCAGAAGTGACTGAATTACTGTCTGCTCTTTAATGTTTCAACTAACCTGTGAAGAGAAAATGAACAGTTTCATAAGATTAACTTCAAACTTTCAGGTATAGATCATTTATTATATAAATTTTATACTGGAGGTGGATTCCAAAGCACTTTAAATGATGAAGGCTAAGATAGTTATATTAAAAGAATGAGGTTATGGACTCAATTTCCATGAGGGTCTTTTAGCTTTCACTTTGTCTATGCTTTGAATGAATAATCAAAAAAGACCAGGGACTTCCCTGGTGGCACAGTGGTTAAGAATCTGCCTGCCAGTGCAGGGGACACGGGTTCAATCCCTGGTCTGGGAAGATCCCACATGCCACAGAGCAACTAAGCCCGTCAGCCACAACTACTGAACCTGTGCTCTAGAGCCCACACGCCGCAACTACTGAGTCCACACGCCGCAACTACTGAGCCCGCGTCCTGCAACTACTGAAGCCCATGCGCCTAGAGCCTGTGCTCCACGGGAAGCCACTGCAAATGAGAAGCCCATGCACTACAACAAAGAGTAGCCCTCGCTCGCCACAACTAGAGAAAGCCCGCGTGCAGCAACGAAGACACAATGCAGCCAAAAATAAATAAATAATTTTTAAAATAATAAATAAATAACTGATCAAAACCCACCAGATATCCACTTTCCACTTTCCAGGCTGCTACTACTACAGCCAGGCCCGATGTGGATAATTCAGAGATGAAAACTAGTCTCAGTCCTCAAGGAGATGACAATTTAATGAGCAGATGCACAAACCAATTACAAGACAGTGTAACAAGTACTATTATATCACTGACCTGTGACAAGGACCTCTATGTGTGTGGTAAGGCAGTGGGCATGAAGTTATGTCAGGGAAGGCTCCTGAGAAACACAGAGCCTTAACCTAAGTCCTGAAGGATAAGGAATTGGAGGGTGCAGTGAGATAGGGGAAAAAGCTAGAAATACAGCAGAGAGCTGGCTTATCTAACTATAATTAGTAGGTGTGGTTGAAATAAAAGCAGATGTACATGAAGACCAGTGGAAGAAAAGGGTGGAGGAACGATATGATAAACTGATAAATAATCTGAATTTCTTCCTTAAGACCAAAGGGAAATTACACATGTATGTACACAGCTGCATGTACACAAAAATGCACAAATGGCTTCTGGAAACACTTACCATTCCATTGCCTCATCAAGGCCAGTGCCTTTGGTTGCTGAAGTTTTGAATATTTGCCATTTTCGGTCCTTCAAGGCAGGTAACCCAAGTGAATTTGCCATCTCCGAGGGAGTCATGGCCTGTTCCATGTCCTGCTTATTTGCAAACACCACTAAAATGGCTTTTCTCAGCTCTTCTTCCTAAATAACATAGAAAAGACTTCATTTCTTCTAATCAATTTGCTCCCTTGAGTTTAGGAAGAAATGCCAAAAAAATCCATTAGTTTAAAAGCATATTTCCTAATTATTAATATATAATGTTCATTATAAATTATTTGAAATTATAGAGAAGTATGAAGAAAAGAAACTTCACCCATAATCCTATCTCCTAAACATGATCACTGTTTAACATTTTGGGTATTTTCTACTGCTTTGTAACTCAGATACTTACAGTTTACTTAGTATATATATACATTTAAGATCACATTTAAATACAGTCCCATACCCTGCTTTAAAAAGTAAACTAAACGGGGGCTTCCCTGGTGGCGCAGTGGTTGAGAATCTGCCTGCCAATGCAGGGGACGTGGGTTCGAGCCCTGGTCTGGGAGGATCCCGCGTGCCGCGGAGCAACTCGGCCCGTGAGCCACGGTTGCTGAGCCTGCGAGTCTGGAGCCTGTGCTCGGCAACGAGAGGCCGCGATGGTGAGGGGCCCACGCACCGCGATGAAGAGTGGCCCCCACACCGCTATGAAGAGTGGCCCCCACTTGCCACAACTGGAGAAAGCCCTCGCACAGAAACGAAGACCCAACACAGCCATACATACATAAATAAAAAGAATGTAAGCAGACAAGAATAGCATTAAAAAAAAAATTAAAAAAAAAAAAAAAGTATAAACTAAACGTTAAATTGTGGATGTTTTTCCAAACTATCAAAAAAAATTTTTTTTTATTAATTTATTTCATTTATTTATTTTTGGCTGCGTTGGGGCTTCATTGCTGTGCGCGGCCTTTCTCTAGTTGTAGTGAGCAGGGGCTACTCTTCGTTGTGGTACATGGGCTTCTCATTGCAGTGGCTTCTCTTGTTGTGGAGCATGGGCCCTAGGCACACAGGCTTCAGTAGTTGTGGCACGCGGGCTCAGTAGTTGTGGCTCACAGGCTGTAGAGTGCAGGCTCGGTATTTGTAGTGCACGGGCTTAGTTGCTCCGCGGCATGTGGGATCTGCCCAGACCAGGGCTTGAACCCATGTCCCCTACACTGGCAGGCAGATTCTTAACCACTGCGCCACCAGGAAAGTCCCTCAAAAAAATTTTTAAAACATTAATGGTTATACTCTACACTAAGAACTCATGCACCATAAACTATATAACTGTTTTCCGGTATTAGATTCTTCCTAGATTCTTTTCACTCGACTATTAGAGAAACCAAAGTGACAGAACCATAATATAGAAATCTTTGTGTGAATCTCTATTTCCTTAACACAATTCTCTAAAAATGGAATCAAAGTATGAAATTTTTTTCAGGCTCTTGTTACATGTATTAATAAACTGCTGTCCAGAGAGAGGCTGTAACAATTTCAACTCCACGAACAGTGTATGACAGTGCCCATCTCCAATGCAGCTTTGGTAGAATTGAAACTATATATTTTTCCAAACATAGCATTTCATTATATGCTTATTTATTATTAGGGTATTAAAAATACAAATGTTATTAGCAATAAATTCTTCTCCTATAAATTGTAGGTTCATGCCTTTTGCTCACTTTTCTATTGATTTGCAAAAGGTATTGATACGATTAAGATCACTAATCCTTAGTCACTGGCTGTAAAACTGTGTCTTGGTTCCCCATTTTACCCTAACTTGTATTGTTTGGCATCTGAGCTTTGTGGATTTTTTGCCTGTTTGTATAATATTAATATAATTAAATCTATCTTTTCTTTTGTAATTCCTTCCAATTCTTGGATTTAGAAGGACCTTCTCAATCCAGAAATTTTAAACATATTCCCTTATAATGACTTCCATTTTACATAATTCTTTACTCCATTTAGAATTTTTGTGTACAAAAGTAAAACAAATTGATTTTGTGTCTGTAAGTTTTAATATAATAGTCCTGACTCATATTCCACGTGTACTTTATATCACTAATACATAAATATTAATTGACTGCATCAATTAAAAGTTACTTACTAAAGAATGAATACAATTTTTAGTTCTTTCTCCATAAGATTATACAAGTCAAATCCTAATACCACAAATAACCTAACAACAATCCAGTACAATTTGAGAATTGTGAACTTAAGTTAATAATCCATTTCTTTTATGCCATACTTTATATGATAAAAATCTATTATAACATGTGAATTACATCTAAATCAAGCTTTTATTTTAAAAATCTGTTATACCCAAGGCAATTAACCAGTCCCTTAAAATTCCTTACACTGTGAATTTGGTCTAAGAAGCTCTTATGATAAATATGATGCTATGTTGTAAAAGAAAAAAAAAAAATTAGGCAAAACTTTAAAACTTCAGGTCTGCAATTTATAACTCAGAAGCTACTAAAAAGTTAGTTGTCCAAGAACTCTATTCTAAGAATGCTTCTAACTAGGTAATCAAGTGGCCTAGAACTTATATTTAAACATTCAATGATCAGATAATTCAGAATCATAGTTTTGGTGCGAAAAGGAAACCTATGCATCTAATTTTCTCAAGCAAAGGCAATTTCACTATTAATTAATCATTAGTACATTTGAGCTTATTTAACAAATGGAGATATTAAAAACTTTTAGTTGATTACTTAATGCATCCTCTGAATTCACTCAGTTAGCCAATAAATTATCTTACAAACCTCAGTGAATATAATGTATTGAGTTCTTAATTAACAGCTATACACTGTTCCACACATCAGGGGTGCAAGGTAAACTCAAAGAACTTTACACTTTTGGGTGGGAGGCATATATAAGTAAACAAACATGTTTAAAATAATGGAAAGAAACAGTAAGTGGTTACAAAGAATAAAGTAGGATAAAGGGTTAGAAGATAGCTGAGACCCCCTCTCTGAGGAAGAAACATGTGAGATAAAACATGTCAAGAAGGTAGCCACACAAAGATTTGCGGAAAGAGCATTCCAAGCAGGAGGAGTAAGTGCAAAACCCTAAGCCAGGTGTCAGCTACGCAAGCTCGGTGTGAAAAGAACAGAAAAATCAGTGTGACTGAGGCACTGTAAACACGGGGAAAAGTAAAGAATGTGAAAGCTGGGAGAGGCAAACGGGCCAGAAATCCAGAAAGATATATTTCTCTGAACTTTACATTTCTAAAACAAACAAATATACTTTCTTACTATTCTTACTATTTATATATTTATACTATTTATATAAATAAGTATAGCTTCCATAAGCTAATTTATACAGCTGGAATAAAGACATTTTTTAAAAATCACTTCATAGGGGTGACTTAGAATAGTAACTTCAGTTTAGAAAGAGTTTAGGTCAGAACTTCCTGGAAATCAAGGAATCTAGTTTAAAGGAAGTTACAAGACTGGAGTATTCTTGTCTCCAACTCTCCCCAACAGTATTTTTGGAATAGAAAGTAATTTGCATAAAAGAAAATGATACTGAAGGCATAGGGGGAAAAGACCCCTGTTTTCCTTTTAATTATTCCTGCAAATGACAATAAACAATAAAAACAGCAAGCAAATATAAATGATTTACCCACATTTTAATAAAGTTTTCTTACCTCCAACATGGCAACTAACTCTGATTTGGAAATGCCAATTCGGTCTCGGTCACAACTGTCTACTACATAAATGACTGCATCTGTGTTTGAATAATAACATCTCCAGTATGGCCTGAAGAAAATTCAGAAAGGGAGAATATATTATTATTTGAAAGAAGAAGAAACTGGTATGTTACTTCATATGCTAGGACTTGGCAATGATGGGGTGGGGGGTATTACTTGCCAATCCTTCTCCATCCATGCCAGAATCAATGCCATAATGATTCATTGTTTCTGATGGACATATATCATATCCCTCAGATGGGATGGGGTGGAAAGAATATTGATAAACATAAATCACAGGACCAAGGAGCTTCAGAATGAGTTCAGACTTTAGGCTGAGAGAATATATTTATAATCTATAAAATCACTAAATATACCGATAAAAAAAGTTCCACACAGACCTGATCGTTACATCTTAACTAGAAACTCCTTAAGAGGAATGAGTTCTTTAAAAAAATTTTTAATATGATTTTATGTAACAGACATTAAACTGATCACTGAAGACAAGAAGTAGAAATGGCTAAAATAAGAAATTGACTCAAAAGTGGTTCAAGAAATAAAATGAGTTACAGGGCAGCAGGATGTCTGGGGAATTCACTACTGATCTTTTAAGATGGTAAGTACCCTAGTGAGTGAGCACTGACAGTCACTAAACATTCACAGTTGCCATGTCAAGCACAGAATGCTGGGCAGGAGACTTGAATTCCAGAGGGCATTTATGTTCACATTAGTCCTAAATGGTGGGCCCATAAGGTATTTTTATGAAATCCAAAACAGTCTGTCTCACAGAAGAAGGGACTGACAAGAACTAACTAGAGGACCCTTTTTATTTAAAAACTACTGAAGTAATTTGGTCTTGAGATTTTCATGAAAAGATTTTTCATTGAAGTGATATCTGAAAAACTGGCTTCCTTAGATTTTAATTCTTTAGTTAAAATCTTTAATTCTCAGATTTTAATTGAGAGAATAAGCCCGTTTTACCTCATTTTAAACTAGGTGTCTCCCATTAAATTACAAAAGAAGACATATTTTGGTTTACTCCTGTTAACCCTAAAAGAGCCAATAAAGAAAGATTCAATACCACAAAATGATCTGGCCTTTGCACCATACCTGATACTTGTCTGTCCTCCTAAATCCCAGACTTGGAATTTTAGGTTCTTGTATGTTACCGTCTCAACATTAAATCCAATGGCTGGAAAAGAAATCAAATTAGCGGTATATGTAGACTAATACATTCTGTCTTCAAAGTATCCAATCTGAGTTTCAGCAATTAATGGTAATTGCTGAATCACACTGTTGGTTCAAATATCATCCCATTTAAGATAAGACAGTATGCTGTGCTACACACGCACACATACGCACACCAATTAGCAAGATCAACACCACTTTCAGGGTATATAAGAACCCCCAGCTACCTCTGCAATTATATAATTCTTAGCTCAATGGAAACCCTATTATGTTAAACTCCCTTCAAAATACAGTACTGGCATACAAAAGTGTTCAGAAAGTTGTATTTAGAAAGGATAGTTGTAGATGTATTACAAAAAATGGAATTTTGGTAGGTTGCAAATAAACAGGGAACAAAACCAAGAAAGCCTACATAGACTCTAAACTTCAATAGGTAAGAGCACAGCAATGGCTGTATACCTCTTTATGGAAGCTGACTTCTCTAAGGCTGGCAATCTCACAGACCCTCCGAAGACTTCCTCAAGAGCTCATTTGTAATAAGGTCATAGCTAGATGGTCAAAGGGGAGGAGTCCCATCCCTTTTCCCTGCCATCCTTCTTAGCTGGAGCTCTCGCATCACATGCCCAAGGCAAGATATTACTATTTTCCATTGAAAGGAATCTGAAGGAGATGGAGAGGCTACTGAAAAAAACTCAGGAGCTACATATACAAATATTACTAAGATTTCACAAACTTAAAAAAAAAAATCAAAGTAAAAAATGACTTACAGCTATAACTGGACAATTAATTTTTTAGATTTAACTTTATACTAGTAAATGATGATTATGAGTATATGGCAAGTATAAAAAAAAAAACTATACTATAGCAAACCTGAGTGAAAAACTAAAAAGCAAGTTCATGATGTCTCCCTTAGAATTAAGTAGCAGGGTAATCACTGTCTTCAACCTCAGTTAGGAATGTTGTTTATTTGCAAAGGACAAGGGCGTGGTACGAACCACATGTGCTTGCTGAAATGCAATCCACTGGGCTATGTGTATTGCAGGGGCCACCATGACTCAACTGTAGCAGATTGAGTTGGGTGATTTTGAGAACCAAAAACCAAGGAAGCTGAAATTTACTGAAGGTGGCATAAAGAAGTAACAGATGACACAGGGTTTGAAAAGTTCTTCTTTCATAAAAGCTACACTTTCTTTTTAAATCTGGAAATTTAAATAGTACTAAATATAGAAATACCTTGAGAGACAGAGTAACTTTAAAGGCATAATTTAAATATTCTTGAGCAAACTCTACAAACTATTAGTTTAAATGTACTAATCTTACTAATCTAAGTAAATTCAGGGCAACAAATGAAAATAGCATAAGTAACAGAACAGTCTTCTTATGTAGTAAATTAAGACTGTTGGAGAATATTCTTCTAAGATATCAATTGATTTAAAGTCATGGTGTTTCTTTTCTTGATATTCTTAAGTACCAGATTCAACACACAGTCTCAACTCAGATCTTTAAAAAAATCAATAGAATTACTAAAGAGAAACTAATCTTAATCAAATAGTAACAAATACAAAAGAAAAACCACTTCACATGTAATAATATCACTTCATATCTATATAATTCTTTACACAGGTTTATAAAGTATTTTATATACTCCATTTATTTCCCCCTCAAAGCCAATGTATATTTATTATCTTCATTTTATCAACAAAGATACTGGCTCTCAATGAGATTAGGTGGCTTAACTCTACCCAACTTTTAAAACAGCCCTAAACAGCAGAACCCAGCCATGCACAGGGGTTCATAAATTACACCAAATTGTCTGTAAATTTATGAAAAAAAGTGTTATAAATATTATGCTCATAGTAGAAGTTTACAAACCATATCAATTACATTATATATTTGTTCAGAAATAAAGTTATGTTTGATGGAAAGAGAAAGGCCCTATAATTAGTTTATCATACCAACACTTACTAGGAATAGTAGTAACGACTTCTCCAACCTGTAATCTGTACAAAATTGTAGTTTTTCCTGCTCCATCTAATCCCAAAATTAAAATCCTCATTTCCCGGGTTCCAAACAGACTGGAAAAAATGCTTGAGAAAAAGCCACCTAAAAAAATAACAAAGATGTATTTCAATATCATTTCATGAACTAGGTCCACAAAACATTTAATCTTACCCTTTGAAAGCTACAGCAAATTAAATAATATTGTAATATTTTCTCCGATTCATAGGTGCATATTTTTGCTTCCAATGAAATACATTATTCAACATCAGACTAGTAACTACTGATTGTTACCATGTCCTGGATACTGTGTCAGGCAGGCACAGAAGATACACTCAAAAATAAGAGAAACAGGACCACTGCCCTCATGGAGCTCTCTTTCTAATAGAGAGAATATGGATATCTTAGCATGATCTCCTCACTACCCCCAGAAACCAAAGGGCAAATCAGAATGACAGTGGGACAATGAGGTCCTTGAACATGAAAAACAATTATTGTTGTACAGCAGCAGTACCATTGTAAGTACCTTCAATCACTGATGCCACACACAATACCTGGTTATTTTACCAAGAAATGGCAAAATTAAGAGCTGCAAGTCTGGAAAAATGAATCCACCATGGGTTAGAGAACCTTGAACATTTGTAACACAAGGGGTGTGACTTGACAAAAATCCTTTCTACCTTTTACAGGTTAAAAAGAAGCAGAAGAAAAAAACTGAAGGGGTTATGCAAAAAGACAAGAAAGCGCTTCTGACGTTCCAGACCAAGAAGTAAACTCCCCAGAAAAATCGCTGAGCTATTTAAATAACGCAAAGAATTTGCATCATTTGGAGGGTTGTAAACAAGTTAGGAACTCTGCACCTTCATCTGGGCTCTAGCGGGGAGGGAAGCTCTACCTGATGCTTGTGATGACAATGTAGTTCCCTCAATTAGCACTCCAAAAATTGAGATTAAAATGTCATCGCTGACCAATAATACACTCCCTGCCCATTTCCTCCTCCACCTTATCTACAGGAAAAGCTACAGGTAAGCAGACAAATGCCAAGTTGGCCATAAAACATTACGAGCACCACCTTCTTTTGGAGTTTAAACTGACGCAGTCCCAGCGACCAGGGACAGAGAATCCAGAAGCTTATCCTTCACCCAAGAAACCTGAGCGAACCTGCGACTGACACGCTGCCAAGCTTCGCAAGACCAGCTCCATCCAGTAAGTGGCGCTGGGTCCGAGGGGATGAGGGAAAAGTTCACCGACCCGCGCTGCCCTCACCTCTGACCCCGCCGGGAGAAAAGAGAACGGGATAAGACGGGGGCGAAAGTTCGAGGCAGGGTCCACGCACACAGGTGAAGAGCTAAGGTGAGTTACGTCCTCAGCAGTCCGCGCCCTGAGACGCTGGCTACTCTGGGCTTTCCAGGCCGGCCCCTCTCCTCCTCCTCCCGACCCCAGCCCTCGGCCTCGGCCTCTCAGCGCGCCCAGGCTCCCTTCTCAGATCCCTCACCCATGATGAACTGCCTGTCCTCCCTCGTCGACCGGCGGAGACTGGGCCCGGCCTCGGCAGCGACTCCTAATCGAGCCTCGGCGCCGCCACCTCCCCTCGCCTCGGCCTGCGCTCCGGCTCCGGCTCGGCCTCGGGCTCTGGTTCCCCGGGGGTTTCCTTGGAAGCCTGGTCAGCCAGCAACTTCCACGTCGGACCTCCCGGCGGGGGCGGGAGCGAGGCCGCCGCGACTGCGCGCCGGGAACGGCGGCCTGAGCTTCCGCGCCGTCACTTTCGACGCACGTCCCCGGCGCGCAGGGTGTAGATACTGCGGAAGCCTCAAGGAAAAGAAAAAAAAAAAATTCAAGGACGCCAAGTCTCCCCTGCTTCTGTTTTCTTGGACAGGAAAGGCTTCCGAAATAGGGAAATTAGAATTTTCATTTTAAATTCTGACACCAAGAAGTGGTGAATCCGCCAACCGGGAATGCGCGTCGGGCCTCGATGCGGCAGCCTGACTGGAAGCGGGCGCGGCGTGCGGCGTCGCAGGAATTGCTGGTGCTGAAGCGCCCTGCGGGCGTTGACCCGGTTTTCCCCTGGCTCCCCTTATAATAATAGGAAGAGCCCCGCGCCACCAATGTGGAGCCGCCCCACACTGAGGCCGCCTAGGAGATTTTTGGCGTCGCAATGGCCTGCAGGGTCAGCGTTAGCGTCCCTCCCTCCTTTCTTCTACCTGTACCTTCTCCGATGCTAGCTAAAGGCAGTCATTACTCTATAGGAAAGGTATGTATCTCGAGGGCAACGTCATTTTTCAAAATGCAGTCATTCCTGTTACTATTGACCTGGTTTTACAGTTCCTCCTTACTAAAAAGAAACGTTTGCGGAAACAGAAGTATAGCAGCGCGCTAGAATTAAAGATAAACATTTAGTTTATAAGTCTGTGGAATTTTATTCTTCAGACAAGCATTTGGAATTGACCTCACCTCTTTCAAGTCTTTGCTTAAATGTTATTAATACTTAAAATTGCAACCTACTCTACATCCCCCTTATCCTGATTTTTTAGTAGAAGTTACCACTAAACATAATTTACTTACTTATTATGCTTATTGATTGTTTACTACCTGTCATAGAATGTAACATCTATGAATGCAAGTATTTTTGTTTATTTTGTTCACTGTTTTGTTCTTGTACTTGGGCACTAAACAAATCTTTGAGAGAATGTGTTGAATTATACAATACGTTTTTAAGACCAATAACATAAGCATTAGTTAACTTAAACATATATTATGCAATATTATTAAACTTGTTTCCTAAACTAGGCATATCTGAACCATCTGTCCTTATTTGATAGGAGAGGCCAAGCTCTCTTCTTCAAGAAAGTTGTTATATTTGAAGAGAAACCACCAGATGGTGGTATTGCTTCAGGCTAATTCTCAGCAGAATGAGATCAGTTCTAATTGATTAAAAGTGGAGTAGACAATTTAATCCTTTTCAAATCTTACAGTCCAGTAGTAATTTATTAAATTTTAAAACGTGAATGTTTAAATGCAGTCCAAGCAAGTAAAACAATTTCAAAATTCTTTTGACTATAAAGCCACAATACGATCAAATAAGTTTAAAATTTTAAAGCTGGAAGGAACCTCAATTCCAAACATCTCAAGTGCACATGAAGAAGTAGAAACAAGCTAAGTGATAGAGCCAGGACAGCAACTCTGACCATCTGACTTCCAGGCCTGGAGTAACTGCATTATGATGCCTTCTGTAACTGAGCCGTGATCTATACATTTGGTAAATTGATTTGCAAACACATGACCATACTGTAGTTTCCTAAGTTAGAAACTTAAACATTTCTGTGCGTTACATTACCAAGTGGAAGTTACTTTCTTTTGCTCAGATTTTATTCCATGAAGCAGAAACCTATGAAATATAATAAGTATAAATATGTAAGTATAATAAATATAAGCTTCAGAAGGACTTAATGCTGTGTATTTATAATTGTCTTTTAAACTAAGGAATGTTTTGAAATCATAACTAGGTGTGTGATTTTTTTTTTATACATCTTTATTGGAGTATAATTGCTTTACAATGTTGTTTTAGTTTCTGCTGTACGACAAAGTGAATCAGCCGTATGCATACATATATCCCCATATCCCCTCCCTCTTGTGTCTCCCTCCCACCCTCCCTATCCCACCCCTCTAGGTGGACACAGAGCACCAAGCTGATCTCCCTGTGCTATGTGGCTGCTTCCCACTAGCTATCGATTTTACAGTTGGTAGTGTATATATGTCACTGCCACTCTCTCACTACGAGGTGTGTGATTTTCACAAATTATGTATTGTATTTCAAATGTTTCCTTTCAATAACATGTACTTTGTTGTCAAAGAATTTCTCCTTAGACTAAGGGGTCTTTTTTTAATTGAGAAATAATTCACATACAGTAATATCATTTTTAAGTGTACAATTCAGTGGTTTTTAGTATATCCACAAGGTTTGCAACAGTCACCACTGTCTAATTCCAGAATGCTTTCATCACCCCAAACAGAAACTCTATACCCATTAAACAATAACTCCCTACTGCTCCCCTCCTAGCTGCTGATAACCTTTCTGTAGCTATGAATTTGCCTATTTTAGATATTTCATGTAAGTGAAATCATACACTATTTGTCCTTTTGTGTCTAGCTTATTTCACTTACCATAATGTTTTCAAGGTTAATCCATGTTGTGGCATGTATGAAATATTTCATCCTTTTTACTGCTAAGTAATATTCTGTTGTATGGATATACCATGTTTTGTTTATCCATTCATCAGTTGATGGATATTTGAGTTCCCATTTTTTGGCTATTTGAATAATGATGTTACAAACATTTGTGTACACGTTTTTGTGGAAATACATGTCTTCAGTTCTCTTAGTTATGTACCTAGGAGTGGAATCGCTGGGTCATATGGTATCTCCACAACTAGAGAAAGCCCACATGCAGCAACGGAGACTCAACGCAGCCAAAATTAAAATAAATAAATAAATAGATAAATTTATTTAAAAAAAAAAAGATTGTCTTGGCTATTCCGGATCCCTTGCATTTCCATATTGAATTTTAGGATCAGCTTGTTTGTTTATGCAAAGAAAGGCAGTTGGAATTTTGATAAGGATTGCACTGACTCCACAGATTAATTTGAGGAGTATTGCCATTGTAATAGTGAGTCTTCCCCATTCATGAATGTGGGATGTTTTTCCATTTCTTACGGTCATCTTTACTTGTTTTCAACAACATTTTGTAGTTTTCAGTGTACAGGTCTTGTACCTTTGGTTAAACTAATTCCTAAATATTTTGAGCTTTTTTGAGACTAAGGGTTCTTAACCCTTAGTCAGCACTTCCATCATATTCTCGTTTGATAATACAATTTCAGAGTTTCAAAATATTCTTTTGAGAGAATAGTTAACAATGAACACCCACGTACCTAACACCCATCTGTAATAATCATCAGTTTATGGCCATACTTCATAGCCACTCTTGTTTCATAATTATCCCTACCATTTGCACCCACTCACTAAATTCTTTGTAATCAGGTGCCCACACTTGGACCAGTCACCTGTGGCTAGGGGAACAGTGCCCACTGGAGGATCATATTTGCTTTCATATGCACCATATGCATGAATAAGGGTGCAGGAAGGGGGAAGTTATAGTAGCTGGACACACTAGGTATTCACAGTTATTTTCTAATACTAGTATTTGTCCCCTTGGGGTGGATGTGGCTGGCATTAAGTACGGTATTAATGGCTCTTCCTAAACTGTGTCTTGCTGTGATTGTCTTCTGCCCCAGAGAGCTGAGGAAGCAGGACCTCATTCACTAGGGAGGACATAACACACGCCACAGTAGCCTAATGTCTATTGTCTCAGATCTTTTGTAGACCACCCTCGTGACCAACCCAACCCCTTCCTCCCACCTTCCTCTTTTTCCTGAGGGCAAGACTGGCTTGTCTCTCTATCGAAGTTATTATACCAGAAGTGAGAGTTTCTCTCTCATTGCTTTATTTCCTCTCAAATCTCATTATAGAAAGGTGGGGGCATTTCTTACTTTGAAATTCTTGCCAGCTGGAGAAACCTGGGATAAGGAACCGTTTTATTTTCTAATCCAGGAAGCCTGGGCTCTCTGTATCTCCTCCAAATTCTTCTTACAAACTGAACAGTTCTCTAGTGTCTTCCTCTCTTCCCATAGCTTATACTCAGCTCTAAGAAGCCAAATGACGCTCTCAATATTCTGCCTGGAAATATCTCAGCTAGCTAGGCAAGTTCATTCAGTATGTTATCTATATTTCAAGTTACTACAGGCAACATTTTTATCCACTGTTCCACAACTGTTTACCCTAAAAGATTTTTGCCAGTCCTTCAGCTCTCACTAACAGCCTCTTCATTTTCCCAGCCTCCGCCCACAGTATGGTTCCAAAGTCAGTGCCATGTATTTTAAATTTCTATGTACCCCATCTCTAGTACCAATTTCTATATGTCAGTTGTTTATTGCCGTGTAACAAACTGCTTCAAAATGTAGGGACTTAAACCAGCAGTAATTATTATTGATCACAATCATATGGATTGGCCAGGCAGTTCTTTTTCTGATCTTGCTGGAGGTTATTCACACAGCTATATTCAGCTGGTACATTGGCTGACTTGGTTGGCCTCTCTCTCCATGTGGTCTTTCATCCTCACAAAAACTAGACTGATCTTGACATGGCTATGGCAGTGCCATACTCCTAGGTATAGATGTAACAGAAATGCATGCACGTGTGCACCAAGAGACATGTATAAAAATATTTACATAGCATTATTCATAAAAATAAAAAACTGTAAACAACCCAAATATCTGTCAGTAGTAGAATGGATTCATAAATTGCAATGTATTTACGTGATGGACATTTATATAACAAGGCAAATGAAAGAACTACAGTTGTATACCGGAGAAATATCATAAACACATAATTGAACAAAAGAAGCAGACACCAAAGAAAGCGTACTATGTATTATTCCGTGCATATAAGTTCAAAATCAGGCAAAACTGAACTATAATGTTAATTTTTGGAAAGGAGAAAGTGGGCAGGAGGAAGCATGAGGAAAGTTTCTGGAATGTTCTGATATTCTCTTTCTTGTTTGCTTCTTTGATAATTCATTGAATAGTACATTTATATTTTGTGTGTTTTTCTGTCTATGTGTTATATTTTTAAAAACATTTGAAGAAACCACATTAGGATGACATTTCCACCTATCTAACTGGTAAATTTTTTTAAGAAGTGGCACGTGGGAAAATTGTCACTCATCCACTGTGCAGTCTTTTGGATGACCATTAGGCAGCATCTACATACAAAATTTTTTTTTTTAATTTTATTTATTTATTTATTTATTTATTTATTTATGGCTGTGTTGGGTCTTCGTTTCTGTGCGAGGGCTTTCTCTAGTTGCGGCAAGTGGGGGCCACTCTTCATCGCGGTGCGCGGGCCTCTCACTGTCGCGGCCTCTCTTGTTGCGGAGCACAGGCTCCAGACGCGCAGGCTCAGTAGTTGTGACTCACGGGCCCAGGTGCTCCGCGGCATGTGGGATCTTCCCAGACCAGGGCTCGAACCCGTGTCCCCTGCATTGGCAGGCAGATTCTCAACCACTGCGCCACCAGGGAAGCCCTACATACAAAATTTTAAATGCACATACCCCTGACAAAAATTTCACTTACAGGAATTGATATAGATATACTTGCACATTTACACAGCCGCATTTGTATTATGCTATGCATATGCATGAAATTCTGAACGTTTGTACAAGAAACCCTTAGGAATGGTTACTCTGCAGAGTAGACTGCAGATCTGAAGTGCAGGGAGACACTTTTTCTTGTATACCCTTTGTACTGTTTGAATTTTATACCATGTGTATGGATTACTCTTTTAATAAAAGTAAACTAGTTGGCTTTTTTTGCTTATTTGTTTCTACTTACCCAAGGTCATCTGGTTAAAAGTGACAGAGCCTGGATTTGAGCCCTAGTCTAACACCAAAGCCCATACCATCAACCATAACTCTGAATTTTCTCTTGTGGAGTCTCTGTTTTTTCTCCTAGAAAGTGAATGTATTTGTCTAGATTGCAAGGGTCTCTTTGGAGACCAACATGGAAGCTCTGTTATATAAACTGAGCCAACACCGCAGATATGTAGGAGAAATCTACCACTGAGTAATGGCATCCGTGCCCAGGTATCACCCCTGGACACTCCATCCACCAAGTCTACCACAGCAAGATTCATCCAGTCCCTACCAGATGAGAGATAATGCCACACGTGGATATGCCAGGTAGAGGAGCTTACAGAAGCTGGTAGTTTGAATAGTCAGTAAATCTTGCCAGGAGCTGGGGGAGAGCAAGAGCATAATAGGTAAATATAGCACAAAATCTACATGTTAAAACTAAATTACACAATTAACTTCTGAGGAATTTAAACCACTCAGCTATGCATTGACTATAATAACCATTTATACAGTTGTTCAAATTTTGTATGATACAAGATAGCTGTGGTTTTTGAAGTTAACCAATACATTTATTTATTTATTTATTTATTTATTTATGTATGTATGTATGTATGTATGTATGTCTGCGTTGGGTCTTCGTTGTTGTGCACAGGCTTTCTCTGGCTGCGGAAAGCGGGGGCTACTCTTCGTTGTGGTGCGTGGGCTTCTCGTTGTGGTGGCTTCTCTTGTTGCGGAGCACGGGCCCTAGGCGCACGGGCTTCAGTAGTTGTGGCTCGCAGGCTCTAGAGCGCAGGCTCAGTAGTTGTGGCTCACGGGCTTAGTTGCTCCGCGGCATGTGGGACCTTCCTGGACCAGGGCTCGAACCCGTGTCCCCTGCATTGGCAGGTGGATTTTTAACCACTGCGCCACCAGGGAGGTCCCAGCCAATACATTTAAAAAATGAACACACAGACAAAATGTACTAGAGTAGGACTTTGAAAATGGAATTAAAAAAAAAAAAAAAACTTGGTTATTATCATTTTTTGCTGTTACTGTTGCACTAACAGGAAAAGGAAATAAAGTCATATTAGTGAACATAATAGTCATGATTGAGATCACTAAACTTGCTTGTGTTGTTCGCAGCTAAGAAAGCAAAGGTTTGGAGCTTTATTTAAAAATAAACAAAATATAATTAACCATCAACTTCAAGCTGCATAATCAATCCTGTTTACTTTCCAGTGATTCAGATGGGTTGTTAGGAGGAAAAAGCATCTGATCAATCATTGCTTCAGCTCTGCTTTTCTCTTAAGCTCCAGTCCTGAACCTCCTCCTCCTTACTGGAGGATTCTCTATGAACATGCATTCAAGATCCACATATCTAAAATTGAACATATCTCTCCCCCAACTAAAAAGTAAAACAAACAAAACCTCCCAAATATGGTTCACTCTCTCACCTTCCCTATTTCTCTGCTCAGTGATCCAAATTCTACCTTACCTTACCGCTTATGGGTTAATGCAGACTTGCTTCTTTCTCTGGCCTTCCATTGAATTCACAGTGACCAAACCCTATTTATTCTTCCTTTACTTCCTACTCTTAGATGGTAGCCACTTAACTGATCCATCTCTGCTTCTCCCCAACCCCAAATACCCTTGAACACCACCATTTTGCATGTACTAAATATTCAGTAAATGTTAACAGAATAAATCATGTTTATTTCTCAGTTATAATGCTTTAAAACTCATTTGCACAAAGATATTTATAATTGTTGGTTACTTACTTTTCTATAAGATTGTGAGCTCCTTAAGGGCAGGGCTTAAGGAGGGCTTATATTTCTCTGTATCCCCAGTGCTACCACAATGGAGTTCAATAAATGTTTGTTGAATTCATGAGTGGATGAGGCCTGAGCTACTTAACTCAGCAGTCAAATACTTCCACAATCATATCCACCTAACTACCTCTCTCCAGATTAGGCAAACATTGTGGAATTGGGGGAGAAACTCACTGTTTCCAGGAATGTCTAGATTTTGGTTCTAGAGTGAAGTTTGCATTTTCATCAGGGAAGACATCCAATCTTCAAAGCACCCAAAGACCTTGAATATGTGGAATTAGTTTCTGGTTCTGCATATCTGCAAGTTCCCAGGGGATGCTCATGCTACTTGTCCGTAGACCCCTTCAGTAATTAAAGAGTTCTCTGCTCTGTGACCTATTTCTTCAATATTATCTTCAGGACATGCCTTCTGCCTGACTAATACTATAACGTTTTATATATGGCTTCTCCTCCCTGGGATGTTTTCTCCATTTATGTCCCCCTATTCGAATCCAACCCATCTTTTCAGGCTCTTCCTCCCGGGCAAAGCCTTCCCTGGCTATTCTAGTGCTCCTACTGCAGAATTTTTTTTTTTACTCTATTAAAGTATCCACTGTTGGTGCTTAGAGTTTGACCCATCTACAATTATTGGTTATCATTGTGTATATGCAAGTACCCAGTTATATACTTCTTTTTCTTTCCTGTGAGGCTTAGCACAATAGTAAATACTCAATAAATTGTTGTTGAATAAATGAATGACTCACTTCAGCATTATTATTCCAAAGAGAAATCAAATGCTTTACTGTTCTATACTGTCGTTTTGCAGAACATGGAGGAAAGAGGCAATATGGAATTTCTCCAGTCTACTCAAATGAGGCAGTCCAATCTAAACAATCTATTCAAAAATTAATGATATTAAAATACCTAAAATTAGTTTATATTAAAATTCAAAATTTTCTTTTCAGTATCTGAAACAATGAAATTTGCTAGTGCTGTTTCTGTCCCAACTTCCAAAACCAAAAACAAATAATATAGTTTGCATGAGAACTGTGGCATTATAGAGAATAAAAGGTTGGTCCTATAGCATATGAATTGGTATTATAGTGAGATTTCAATAGCCTGGTTAAACAACACGCTTTATACCAAATACCATGTTGCATATCAAATATTGAAGTGACCTCCCTGCCTGGTGAAAAACAAAGAATCTTTATTATTGATATAGAGAAGTTGTTTTAAATTTTAAAGTTAAGATAAGGAAGTTCTTTGAATATTGCCTAACTCACTATTGTGGGAAAAAAGTTAGAAGTATTCCAGAACATACCACCCTATTTTGCATTTCTATTGAACAGTTTTTTATTTTTTTTACCAACTTGCAATATTTGCTTTATAAAATAAACTCTAACTCAAATATCAATTTATCATTTTGACAAGAGAAAAGAGCTATATTGTATATTATCAAATTCCTGACCAGGTAGATGTTTCGGTTGTAAATTATTAAACTATAAAATCTCTTGGTAAACTATGAAACACCAGCTCCACAAATGTAAAGCATTTTAATCGTTATTATACATAAGGTATAACATTTCTGCAAAATGCTGGAAAATATGAGCTAAATGAGTACACCTATTAAAAGTACCGTATCAATTGAATGGGAGACAAAGTAAAATGAATCTTATTCTTAGTAAATTTTAGTAATTTAAATGTTTCTTTTATTTACACTCCGAAGGATTTTCATTCTTAATTTAGTTTAGCCACCTCTGATGGAAACTTCTGTTCACAAAATGAATTAACAAAGTGAAATTCTCAGAATACAGACATTAATACTGATTTTTAATTATCTTTTATTTTATTTAGCTCTCTAGCTTCTGATAAAATATTTATGGAGGAGGTTATTTTTAGTTCAGGCTTTGCAAAGCTCTCTTGTCACCTCGCAATCTGAGTTCATCAGAATGGAGCAACGCAGGATATAGACTCAGTAGAGACCAGAAGGGCTAAGCAAGCATGGCATTTTTGTAGAATTGTTAGATCTGGAAGAAACTCGGTGATCATCTGGGCCAGTCTCCCTGTTTTGCAAGTAGGGGCAATATGGCCCTGAGGTCACCCAGCTCATTAGTTATAGAGTCAGGCTTAAATTATTCTCTTTCTCTTCAGTCCATGGTTCTTTCCACCTCGTTAAGTGACACATGGGGAAACTAAGAACAGTAAGAGCAGAAAGACAAGTAGATAACATAGGTAACACAGTCTCTTCTAAACTGACTGGGAAACTCTGCCATGTTATCCACACCCCATTCAACTCTCAAAGGTCTGCCATCATTGAGAGACCTAAACTTCAACCAGTGATTGGAAATTACTAGATTGTTAATTACACAAACGGAACGTCTCTACATGTGTTTTATTATCCATATTTGTCACTGGCTGTCCACATTTTTCAAAAAGGAAAACAAATATTGGCTTCCCACAAATCCTCACTGTTGTGTGCCCTTTATTTTCATCATATGCATTTTCTAATAATATTTATCAAGTGCTTACCATGGGCCAGCCAGTATGGTAATCGCTTCAACTGCGCTACTTCATTCACTCTTCATAAATAACCCTAAAAAGTAGATACTATTATTCTCCCACATTTTAAAGGCAATGAAATTGAAGCTTAGACAGGTTAAGTTACCCAAGACATTTAGCTAGTAAGTGGCAGAGCTAAGATTGGATCCCAAGCTGTTTGACATCAGAACCAGACCTCTTAAGCACTATTGCTGTGTTCTGCTTCTGGGAAAGAAAACAGCCTACCCAAAATAAGGAACTTCCGTATTAATATATATATATATATATTTCATATATATATGAAAATATTTCTCATATATATGATATATATATATTTCATATATATATCATATATATGAAAATATTTCTCATATATATATGAAAACTGAAAATATTTACATATTTTCTGAATGGTATGTCCTTTTCCTTTCCTTTTATTTGGGATAGATAGTAATAGTCAATATGAGAAAGTTTAGACTAAGTCATTTTCAATTTAAATTTTATTTTTTGCAATACATAGTTTTTAAAAGTTACATATCTGTGATATGTAATAACATATATATGTAGATATGTCCAAAAAAAGAAATTCAAATAATACAAAAGAGTAAATAATGAGAAGTCTCTCTTGCCCCAGATTTCCACACCCAGAGTCACCTTCTCAGAATCACTATAAATGGTCTTTTGTATCCTTCCAATGTCTTCCATGCATATATATGTATAATTCCTTTATTATCAATGGAAGCATAATATTTACATTGTTCTGTATCTTTTTACAATTAACAATAATATATCTTAGCGAATATTCTATATCAATACACATAGATTTACCTCATTCTTTTTAACATTGGCAAAATGTTCTGCTGGGGAGGCATGGGGGAAGAAAGTGAAATGAAAAGGTGGAAATTTATTAACACTAATAAAGAGCGTTTCTTAGGTTCTGTCTTCTAGATGTGACTAGAAGATCCTTAGCCCCCCTACAAAGCCCACAGATATGTCATCTCAGCCTCCAAGTAATGGGGACAGATACAGGTGGACGTTTTGGTGCCATCACACAGGGAGGTTCACACTGTGCTAGTGTAAGCAGCTTTTGGCAGGAAGAGATGCAGGAGGCCGTTTCGTGTTGTCACTAACCTTAAACCAGGCACCCTATGCTCTACTCATCTCCAGCCCTAGCACTCCTTTCAGATCTTTCAACCACACAATACCTTGCTTAATCTGTTGATTCTTTCTGTAGATCAAAGAAGTAGAAATGAAGAACAAGTGATTAACAGATGACCAGATCTCTTCCCTAGCTCCCCCTTCAGTAACCTCATAAACAAACTGTGTGAACAAGACAGCATCTAAAGAAAAATCACAAGTCGACAAGCCTGCACACAGTGGGGGATGGCGACAACTCTGACCCCCTATCTCAATGATTAACTGAGATTACTTCCCTTTTTCCCTTTAAAAACTTTCATGGCTGAGCAGAATCTTTGGAAATGGCTTTTGGGGAACACTGAGTCCACCATCTCTCCAGATTGCCAGCATTCTGATTAAAAGCAACTTTCCTTTCTACCTACATTTGTCTCTCTCTCTCTCTATTGATTTTTGAGCAGCGAGCAGCCGGACCTGATTCAGTAACACTATCACTGCACTACAGAGAACAACAGGACATTCCTTCCCCTACCGTGTCCTACTAAAACTTTTGTGTCAAAACAGCTTGTCCAGTTATTGGTTTTGACGCGATGCACAGTTCTTCAAATCTGAGTGATAAACAACACACAGCACTCGAAATTGGCTCTCTCCTCCAGTAACTAATTCCCTTGGAATAAGAGCCTTTTTAGGAAGCTCCTGAGTCTTTCATGCAAACTGGTAGACCCTCTCCAGCTAAAGTCCAAATATTCCCAGTTGGGTCTCCTCCATTTAATGACACTCTATTCATTGGCTCAAGATGAGTCATCCCACCCCCTCCCTACCTCCCATCCCCTAAGCACACATGATGAGGCACTGCTATAGAGTCCCCTTAACCTCATGTGAACCCTATTGGTATGCATGGAAAAAAGGGGGTTTTATTAGTGGACATCAAAATTGATGTTATTGTTCTCCTTTGCAGCTGAGGAAAGTGAGGTTAAGTACCACAGATGGAAAGAAGCGGGTCTGGGGTATTCAAACAGGGCACTGATATTAATTGATATTAAAGTCTTCTGTCCCTCCAACTCAAAATATACTTCTCAAATGAAAATGAATTCACTTTGCCAAGTACTAAAATGTATCTTAAGGCTGTTACCTGGCCAATTACTATTATTAAAAATAATACACTAAATAGTTTCCATTATTACACTATTTATTTTTAATTTATGTTTTTTCTTTTAGTGACGTATACTTGCTGTACAATATTATATGTTACAGGTGTACAATATAATGATTCACAATTTTTAAAGGTTATACTCCATTTATAATTATAAAATATTGGCTATATTTCCCGTGTTGTACAATATATCCTTGTAGCTTATTTTATACCTAATAGTTTGTATCTCTTAAGCCCCTACCCCTGTGTTGCCCCTCCCCTCTTCCCTCTCCCCACTGGAAACCACTACTTTGTTCTCTATATCTGTGAGTCTGCTTCTTTTTTGTTATATTCACTAGTTTATTGTATTTTTTAGATTCCACATATAAGTGATATAAGTGATACAGTATTTGTCTTTCTCTGTCTGACTTATTTCACTTAGCATAATGCCCTCCAATCCAACCATGTTGCTGCAAGTGACAAAATTCCATCTTTTTTTATGGCTGAGTAGTATTCCATTGTATTTATGTATACCACAGCTTTTTTTTTTTTAACATCTTTATTGGAGTATAATTGCTTTACAATGGTGTGTTAGTTTCTGCTTTATAACAAAGTGAATCAGTTATACATACACATATGTTCCCGTATCTCTTCCCTCTTGCATCTCCCTCCCTCCCACCCTCCCTATCCCACCCCTCTAGGTGGTCACAAACCACCGAGCTGATCTCCCTGTGCTATGCAGCTGCTTCCCACTAGCTATCTATTTTACGTTTGGTAGTGTATATATGTCTATGCCACTTTCTCACTTACCACAGCTTTTTTATCCATTTACCTGTTGATGGATACTTAGGTTTTATTTATTTTTATAAATGTTCTAATATGTATTATAAGTGGTGATCTCTATTTGATATTGACTGAGGCAGCATAATATATTTCTTCAACAAATCTTTCTGCCAGATACTTTGATGGACTCTGGTGATAAAGTAGTGAAGCAAAGTTTATTTGAAATGAATACTGGATTGAGTTTGGGTTGGGGTCCTCAATCCCCTCTCCCACCAGGGCGAATTTCATGTGTTTTATATATGGACATTCCTCGTGAGAGTCTTAACATAGAAACTAGTTCCACTGATTAAAAAAGAAAAAGCTGTGAAAATCACTGGGTCCCCAAAGTCCCCTCAGAATCCTAGATATGTGTATTATCATGGAGAAATGTGGGTTTTTTTTTTCTTTTTTCCTTGGAAGAGTTACTTACAAGCTATATGAGGACATAATGTTTGAGACAACTCAACAATAATGTGAAGTAAAGTAAACTACTTTGCTTGAATGAATGAAAAAAACATATTTACTTTTAACAAAATATAGTATTTTCCCTCAAGGGTACAGAACATTAAAATTGCTTGCCTTCTAAAAAAAAAACCCCTCATATTTTATTGTTTCTGGTATCTTAAATTTGCCTTGTCCTATCAGCATTTTTAAAGAACAGTCTAAATGCATTTTAATTGACTTCTCTCCTTTCAAAATGTCTGACAATCTTTTAAGCAATAAAGGAAGGAAATACCAAACTGGCAAGATGTGGGATGTGAAAATGGTTCTATGGACATGAGAAAACTGCTCCTATTATGTTAGCAAGTTTCGAGTCCTTTACAAAAAGAAGAACTGGCCTTTTAATACCAGCTTTGCTTAGTCATGTAATTTTTCTTAAAGTTATTTTGCAGTTATGTATTGGCTTTTTCGCTGGCATCAACGTGGGAATCAAAGTCACATGAATTGAAGCTTGTGCTAATTTTTTTGTCATTTGCCTCTTTGACACCTATCTAGGGTATACAAGTGTTATGAAACTCGTAGCAAAGACCTCCAGTCATTACAGGGGGGAAAAATCATATCCCTTACTTTTCTGACTTAAAGTACTTTGTTTCTTTCTTTAGATTATATAAGACCACTATTTCACATTATTATGGTGCTTGGTGCAAGGTAGTGAACTTCTTTGGTAATAAACATGCCAAGTACTCATTTTTGGCCCTTGGCAACATTGTGAGATAGAGTTGTTATCCCTGGATCCTTCATTGTGGGTGGTCTCTTCAGCCTGGCAGCCAGGGCCTTCCTAGAGCAGAAGACCTCTGCACACAGACTCATATCTGCATTTTCTGGCCAAGCCCCTCAAGCTCCAGATCTTTCTGACTTCTTTCCCTTCCTTATCCCTCAGTAACTTCCAGCTACCATAAGGCATACACACTGAAGCATTAGAAAAAAAGAACAGTGTTGTTCCCAAGTAAAAACTTTCATTGTTGTTCTAGGATTTTCTGAAGTTACAAATAATATGGGAATTCAGGTAGCTAGAGGGGGAAATATTTCCCCCAGCCTCAGATTTCTTCAGGGGCTTTTCAAATTCTACCCCCGGAGAGGGTCATCTTTGCTAAATGGATGTAAGCCTCCTGCCTTTGTCACTCAATGAAACTTGCTTACTCATAGCTCACAAAGTTCCCCTGAAGATGATTAGTAAGCATTATTCCAAAGTTTCAGCAAAAACATTGAGGGAGGCTGCCTAACACTACTGGATTTAAATTAGCAGTAAGGAAAGAAGTCACATTGCCTCATGTGCTAGCCAATGTTTCTGCTAAATTAGTTTTTTTTTCAATTAAAAAAATGCTCACACAAACAAGGAGAAAAGAGGAATCCACACAAAAATATAGACTATGAGAGCTGGAAGGGACCTTCAGGATCAGCTAGGCCAATGTACCCATTTTACAGGGAAACTACTAGGCTATTAAGCCGTTTCCCAAGAGCCCATTGCTAGTGGTGGATCTGTTTCTCACTTTCAGCCTCTCATAGCACTGTGGTCCTCTCCCTTCTTCATAGCCTAAGACTGGTTACACTTCTGCATTTGCTTATGCCATTATTTGATTAAGGCCTGTCTCCCTGACTAGACTTTTACCTTCATGATTACAGGAACTCTGCCTGGTTTTGCTTGCCACTTGCCAGGACAATCAGGCATGCAGTTAGTGCTCAAGAAATATTTGTTGAATGAGTATCAGTAAAAACACAGAGTTAACTGTCAGTAAAGATAGAATCAACAGTATATTTTAGTCTTTTGCATAATTATCAAATCGTTGTTTACACATTATGTGGACATGCTACTTAAATTAATCAAAGAAATGTTAGATTCTACTATAGTAAAATATAATATCCATGGCTTAAGACAAAAAGGTTTACTTCTTATTTATTTAAATTCAGTTTTCCACCTGTGTGTTTCTTCCCTGTGAGTCTCCTTTACTATTCACACAGAACACTTAGGACACTTCTGGTCACCCAGAGATTTTTTTCCCACACCAATTTAAATAGGCAGCCTATCTCCACCTTGTAGCTACTCCATCTGGAACATGCAGCCTTCAAGGTCACTGTGGCAGGGGAAGAGCACCAGCTTGTAAGGTCCTCAGCCCAGAAGTGGCGCATGGCACTTTCACCTACAGTCCTGCGGCCAGAATTGATCACATGGCCCCTTCCCAATGGCAAAAGAAGTCAAGAAGTTTTTAGGGAGAACTAGCTGGCTCTGCTTGCCATTGTATGGGTTAATTATAATAATAACAATCACTAATTTTTTTGAGCACTTATTTTGTGCCAAGCCAAGAGCTAAGTGCTTTATTACATTTACTGCTTCCTTGAATCCTCATTACAGATGAACAAACTGCAGACACTCTCATTATGATCAGTTTCCAAATGAGGAAACTAAGGGGTCAATTTGTTCAAGGTCACAGTTGCTAAGTGGAATCAGGGATTTGAACCAATGTGTCAAGTACTGAAGCCTGTGCTCTCCGCCACTCTGACTAAATCCCACCTATGGGATTCATCGGAGTAAGATTTTGAAGAACAGATTGGTTTTTAATAATACAAATAGAGGATAAGAAAGAATTATAAAATCCATGTATATGATTATGTGTCCTCAATTTACCTACTCAGTTCAAGAAGCATGTATTGTTAATATTGCCAACAGTGGAGAAAACTGAGGTCATTTGCATCCTGATAGGACACACTGAGAACACAATATGTGTAGCATTTCTGCCCAAAGTGCATGATCTGAATGTAATTGTGAGCAAACCAAATTAAGGGACAGTCTATGAAACAACTGGCCTTCAAAATGTCAATGCTATGAAGGACAAAGAAAAGCTGAGGAATTTCTGCAGATTTAAAAGCTATGAAAGGAGACTTCCCTGGTGGCACAGTGGTTAAGAATCCGCCTGCCAATGCAGGGGACACGGGTTCGAGCCCTGCTCCAGGAAGATCCCACATGCCATGGAGCAACTAAGCCCGTGCGCCACAACTACTGAGCCTGTGCTCTAGAGCCAGCAAGCCACAACTACTGAGCCTGCGTGCCACAACTACTGAAGCCCGCGCGCCTAGAGCCCGTGCTCCGCAACAAGAGAAGCCACCGCAATGAGAAACGTGTGCACTGCAACGAAGAGTAGCCCCCACTCGCCACAACTAGAGAAAGCCCGCACACAGCAACGAAGACCCAATGCAGCCAAATAAATAAATAAAATAAATTTAAATAAATAAATAAAAGCTATGAAAACTAAAGAGAAATCTCACTAAAATGGAGTCAGGCGACCAGAAGGGGGACGTCTCTTGCACGTACCACTCCACACCAATACAGATTCCAACAGGAAGAGACACAACTTACATCTCTGTCAGGAAGTGACTACTTTACTACCACCAGCAGAAGGAAGAAAGATTTTCTCTTTGCCTGGCAAGAGCTCAGCCAATGAGAGACTATCATAACTCAGCCAATGAAAAGCCACTATACTACTAACTCCCAGTTTCTTCCAGTGAACATTTTGTTTATAAAAGCCCCTCCCAACTTCCCCTTCTCCTCTACAAAATAGTTTCCCCTTCTTTGCTTTACCTGACTTGCATGTGGGTTCACCACAGATGCATGTCGAGAATTGCAATTCTTTGTTGCTCCTGAATAAACTCATTTTGCTGGTAAAATAACTGGCCGTTTTATTGTTTTAAGTTAACAGGGAACTGAAGAGAACAACCACAAAGTGCAATGTGTGATCTTGAATTGGATCCTGGAAGAGGGGGTCAAGATTGCTATAAAGACTATTCTGGGGGCAATTGATGAAATTCAAATATAAACAATATGTTAGGTGAGTATTACAACTATAATACATTTCCCAAACCTTATAATTACACCATGGTTATTAAAAAGGAAAAAACTCAGTTTTCCACCTGTGTGTTTCTTCCCTGTGAGTCTCCTTTACTACTCACACAAAGCACTTCACTTCTGATGCTTCTGGTCACCAAGAGATTTTCTTCCCCACACCAAGCAATTCTCTGTGACACCAGCCAGGTGTCCTGCAATTTAACTCAATTCTGAAACTGTTTATCTGGAGATAGCATCAGATTCCACAGGTTAAGGGCTCAGTTCCACAAGACTGCCCCCCCCACGCCCTGACCTGACATACTCACTTCGGACACCAGTTGCAAGCCCAGCTTATCACCTGTGCTTCTGACCAACTGGCTGTAGATGGGAGGTTCCAATGACCCCTCCTTGGGTTCAATTAATTTGCAAGAGTGGCTCATAGAACTCAGGGAAACACTTACTTGTGTTTATTAGTTTATTAAAGGATATGATAATGGATACAGATGAAATGAAGAACATAGAGCAAGGTCCGGGAGGATCCTGAGTGCGGGAGCTACTGGCCCCATGGAGTTGGGCTGCGTCACCCTCCCGGTGTGGATGAGTTCACCTACGTGGAAGCTCTCCAAACCCCACACTATTGGGATTTTTTTTTTTAACTTTTAAAAAAAATATTTATTATTTATTTATTTATTTATTTTTGTCTGTGTTGGGTCTTAGCTGCAGCACACGGGATCTTTCATTGTGGTGTGCAGGCTTCTCTCTAGCTGTGGCACGGCTCAGTAGTTGCAGCACATGGACTTGGTTGCCCTGCGGCATGTGGGATCTTAGGTCCCCCAGGGATCGAACCTGCATACCCTGCATTGGAAGGCGGATTCTTACCCACTGGACCACCAGGGAAGTCCTGCTATTGGGATTTTATGGAGGCTTCCTCCCATAGGCATGATCAATTATTAACTTCGTTTCTAATCCCTCTCCTCTTTCTGCAGGATGGAGAGTGCGGCTGAAAATTCCAAGCTTCTAATCGCGGCTTGGTCTTTCTCGTGACCAGCCTGCCTCTAGGAGCCATCCAGGGAGCCCACCCAGAGTCACCTCAATAGAACAAAAGATGTGCCTAGTGCGCTGTCTTATCACTTAGGAATTTACAAAGGTTTCAGTAGCTCTGTATCAGGAACTGGGGGCAGAGACCAATGTATGTTTTCTGTTATTTCACAGCTATATCAGAGAATGTCCTTGTTTAAAGGACATAGATACTGAACTATTTAGACATAAAGGAGCATGATGTCTGTTGATTCATTAAAAATTTATGTATAGATAAAAAATAGTGAGATAAGCAAATGTAGCAAATCATTAACAATTGCTGAAGCTGTACTATTCTTGAAGCTCTTTAAAGTTTAAAATTATTTTAAAATACAAAGTTTTAAAAAAGAAGCATTTATTGGTTGGTGCCAGGCACTGCTCTGGACACAGGACAGTACATTTTCGGCAAGGATGTGTACAGAATGCTATAAATATAATTTACTGTTGATGAGACTGACTGGCAGAATCCAAGCTGTGATTGCCTTCCCTTACCATAAAGGTTTTTGATTCACTGGGCTTGATTTTCAAAGGAAAGTTATGGTTTCTCCCTCCTTAGAAGTTTTGAAGGAGGGAAAAAATGAAGTTTCTGAGTGGGGTGGTTGGCAGGGGACATGAATTTTTATGACTGTTTGTCCTATGGCAACATAAAAATTGAGGAGAAATGGAAATCCCATTTGAAAGTAAGGGCATTCTGACAACAGAAATCCAAGGATCTGGTGGATGGTTGAGAATTAGGAAAAAATGCCCTTTCCATTCAAATCCATTCTCCCTCAAAGCATTAGTGCTCTAAGTCAATCTTTCAACAAAGACCACAGATGCTGGTGGTTTCTCATTCTCCCCTAAAGCATGGGGGGCATATAAACTGCCTGATAAAAACTTTAAGAACAAGCAAACAATCAACAACATTTCCAAAGCTCCTTTACACCAAGATCACGAGTTTCTAAATCACCAAGAACACTTCCATAGAAGACCTTTGACTGGGAGAATGAAATTGTGTTTAAAAGGGACACAAATAGGTTATAAATCAGAATATTGCAAAAGCAGAGATTAGTTGTGAGAAAACAAAATCACTTATGTACTAGGAGAAATACTAATTGATGCATCAATATATGTTCCATTCCCCATGGACTTATTTTATCCAACTAGTCATCACCAATTTTGAAAGAGGATGAAAAGCTAACTTTCAAATTTCTCTTCTTCTGCAAGCATGTATATGACTAATACAAGAAATAAGTATTAAATGATTTAATATACGCAAGGTGTTCAGAACAATGCCAGGTGCATAGTACATTCTCAACTAATGATAATTATTTCTTAAAAGAAGTAAAAATATTAGCTAAGCAGTGTTGAGATTGAGTCCCATTTAAACCATAGTTGCCTGGGAACAAGTAAGAACCCATTGCAAACTGTCCTAAGGACCTAGAACTTCATCCAATGCAGGAGGAATTTTGCCCTAGAGAGTCATGGATTTGGGAGTCTAGAAATGCTGGGATCAAACTAAAAGACATTTTTAATGCTTTGGTTCTCAGGTCTGACCCTTCCCATTTTCCTGGGGGATCCAAGATCCTCAGCAGCCGACTATTTTGATGTTTGCCCAGGATAGAACAATGGTGAAAAAGGTCAACCCTAGCAGGACAATGTCTGGGTTTGGTCCCAACACTTCCCGGAAGCATGACCTTGAGAATTTGTGTGCCTTGATTTCCTTCATTGCATAATGGAGCTAATGATAGTATTCAAATGGGGGTGAGATTATTGGGAGAATTAAACGAGCAAACGTGGAAAATTCCATGTGCATCTAACGCATTACATGTAATCAACAGATGTTAGCAAGCATTGTTATAGTTTACTTCTGCAGCAGCGACTAAGTCTTCCAGTTTGCCCAGGGTTGCTTTGACTCTTCAGTTCCAAAACTGAAAGTCCCACATTCTGGGAGACCCTTCAGTCCCAGGCAAACAGGGACAGCTGGTCACCCTATGTACACCAGACTAGCTTTGCCAATCCACTTTGGAAGGGCTACTACAAAAATTGTGTTAGCAGACGTTGGCAGAGTCCGTTGGTTCAAGGTGATTCTGAAGAGTGTGTTTTAAGGCTGCCTTTCCAATGTTCCTCCTCTTTGTGGCTTTTCCTGATTCATTCCAGGCCCTCCCCCCACATCCATGCTTAAAACTAAGCTCCCTGAACTTTTTTCCCATGTCTATTTCTCATGCATAACTAGTTGGATTGTTTCCTCATTCACCTCCTCTTGAGACTATCAAGGTCCAAAGGGCAGAAGTCTTGTCCTGTTTCTACACATGCAATCAACACTGGTGGGTTGAATGTAATTTTGCTTTCCCGGATTTGAATGGGAGGGTCTGGATTAATTTGCCTCTGCATAGTATTTCCATAAAGGTGAGGCTTTTTCCAGGTAGATAGTGCTATGTGACCTTGGCCAAGTTACTTAACCCCTCTGGGCCATATAATAAATAATGTCAGTGATGTTGTCATTGTTATTGTTATTCATATTAGGCATAGGAAAAATTGAATTTGGAAAATGGCAGAGCGAGGATTTCAATCCAAGGAGTCTGTCCCCAACCTTAAGAGTCTGAGCTCTGGACTTCCCTGGTGGCGCAGAGGATGAGAATCCGCCTGCCAGTGCAGGGGACACGGGTTCAAGCCCTGGTCTGCAAAGATCCCACATGCCGCGGGGCAACTAAGCCCATGTGCCACAACTACTGAAGCCCGCACGCCTAGAGCCCCTGCTCTGCAACAAGAGAAGCCACCGCAGCGAGAGGCCCACGCACACCTCAACAAAGAGTAGCCCCCGCTCACCACAACTAGAGAAACTTGCACAGCAACGAAGACCCAATGCAGCCAAAAATAAATAAAATTAAAAAAAAAAAAAGAGTCTGAGCTCTTAACGATTTTTCTTGATTTCTTAAGTTGAGAAAAAAGAGCAAAAATAGATGAGAAGACATACAGGAGGAAATACAGTATGTTAATGAGTCTGATTGAGTGCAGATACACAGAAGCAAGGTCAATAATTCACAGATTCAATTTTAGCTTTATCTTTTTTTAAACGTAAGAAAAATAGGGGAGGTATAATTTCTTTAATAGTTTTCTGTTTAAAGGAAGCAACAATTCAGTCCAGAGACCTGCCTTTCTCTCCTACCCACTAGCAGATGTTCATAAAGACATATTAAGTAAGATTTGATTTTCTACCGAAGCCAAACTGGGAATTGCAAAGACAGGATGAAAGAAAAAAAATTCTTTGAGACTGTTCTTTCTATCATAATTTTTTAATATCTTGGGTATATACTTATTTTCACACTGAGTTATATATGTCCTTAATATATTTAATCATTTGTTTTTCTTTTGTGCTTTTATAATTAATTTTTTTTGGCTTTTATAATTAACTTGAACAATACATGTCTCCAGGTTTCTGGTAAACAAACATAGAAATATAGCTGAATTTTTTCTGAAAGCGATATAGTATTCATTGATAAAGTTCCTAAGAAAATGGAGGGATAGGGAGTTCCCTAGTGGTCTAGTGGTTAGGATACGGCACTTTCACTGCCATGGCCTGGGTTCAATCCCTGGTCAGGGAACTGAGATCCCACAAGCTATGCGGTGTGGCCAAAAAAACAAAAACGAAAAAAAATGGAGGGATAAATATGGTTTCAACATATTAGCTCAAAACAAAACAAACAAAACAACAAAAAAAAGTCCTAATTGTACCCTCTTCACACTTCTGACAGGTATGACGCTGGTTTGTTTGCCAGTATTAGCTTCTTTTTCACAAATGTACTTAGTTTAGAAAAACCCTCCTATTGATGTCACCTCAGTAAGTTGTGTTTTTCAAAGAATTTGCCCATTTCATATAAATTTTAAATTATGGACATAAAGTTGTTCATTACATCTTCTGATTACTATTGGTTCAGATGTATACAGTTATGTAACCATCACCACAATCACAATAAAGGACATTTCCATACCCCCTCCCCTCAAATTTTCCTTGTGCTCCTTTGCAGCCAGTCCCTTCTCCCGGTCTCCCCAACCCTAGACAGTTGTTGATCTGGACTCTGACACTATCGTTCTGCCTGTTCTGGAATTTCATATAAATTGAATCTTAAAGTTTGTAGTCTTTTGTGTCTGGATTCTTTCACTTAGCATAAAGCTTTTGAGATTTATCCATGCTGAACGTGTGTGTATCAATAATTTGTTCCTTTTTCTCCTGAGTAAAATTCCATTGGATGGCTCTACAGCAATTTGTTTATTCATTCATGAGTGATAGAAATTTGGGTTATTTCCGATTTGGGGCTATTATGAATAAAGCTGCAATGATCATTTTCATTACAAGTGTTTGTGTGAACATGTTTTCATTTCTCTCAGGCAAATATCTAGGAGTGGAATGGTTGGGTCATAACAGGAGGTGCATGTTCAACTTTATAAGAAACTAACAAATTACTTTCCAAATGGCTATACCATTTTACATTCCCACCAGCAATGTATGAGAGTTCCGATTGCTGCATAGCCTTGCTAACATTTGGTAATTTTCAATCTTTTTAATTATAGCCATTCTAGTATATGTGTAGATGTAGCTCATTGTGGTTTTTAATTTGCATTTTTCCAATGACGATGCTGATGAGCATCATTTCATGTTTATCGTTCATATCTTTTCTTTAGTGAAACGTGTGTTCAAAAATTTTGTCCCCTTTTTTTTTTTTTTTAAATGGTACCTCCTTATTACTTTAAATTTTATTTATTTATTTATTTATTTATGGCTGTGTTGGGTCTTCGTTTCTGTGCGAGGGCTTTCTCTAGTTGTGGCAAGTGGGGGCCACTCTTCATCACGGTGCGCGGGTCTCTCATTATCGCGGCCTCTCTTGTTGCGGAGCACAGGCTCCAGACGCGCAGGCTCAGTAGTTGTGGCTCACGGGCCTAGTTGCTCCGCAGCATGTGGGATCATCCCAGACCAGGGCTCGAACCCGCGTCCCCTTCATTGGCAGGCAGATTCTCAACCACTGCGCCACCAGGGAAGCCCTGTCCCCTTTTTAAACTTGGATTTTAGTCTTATTATTGAGTTTTAGAATTTTTTAATGTTCTAGCTACAAGACTTCTTTCAGAAATAAGTTTTGCATATGTATTCTCCCAGTTTGTGGCTTGGCTTTTAATTTTCTTCATGGGACTGTTTGAAGAGCCAAGGTTTAAATTTTGATGAAGTTCAATTTATCAATTCTTATTCTTTTAGGTGTTGTGTGTTTTGTGTCCTATTTTAGAAATTTTTGGACTTCCCTGGTGGTTCAGTGGTTAAGACTCCGTGCTTCCACTGCAGGGGGTGTGATTCGATTCCTGGTTAGGGAAGATCCCGCATGCCACACGGCGCAGCCAAAAAAAAAAAAAATTTTTGTTTTGCCTAACACAAGGGCATTAAAATTTTCTCTTATGCTTTCTTATTGCAGTTTTATAGTTTTACCTCTTCAAATCTTTGAATCAACTAATTTCTGTATATGTTATGAGGCAAAGATCAGGGTTCATTTTTTTCCCATCTGGATATCAAATTATTCCAGCTTCATTTTAAAAAAAATAATCAACCATACAAGTGTAAGTCTGTTTTTGGACTCTCTATTCTGTTCCATTGATCTATGCCTATTCTTATGCCAATATCACACTATGATATTGATTACTGTAGTTTTATGATGTCTCTAACAAAAGTTCTTCTTTTGAAAAATTGTTTTCTTTTAGATTTTTTGGACTTCCATATAAATTTTATAATCAGCTTGTCAATTTCTACAAGTCATGTGCTGAAATTTTGATTAGCGTTGTCTAGACTCTATAATTAAATTTGAGAGATTTGATACCTTAACAATATTGTCTTCTAAACCATGAACCTTGTATAACTCTCCACTTACTTAGGTCCTCTTTAATTTCTCTCAAGAATGTCTTCAGGGGCTTCCCTGGTGGCGCAGTGGTTGAGAATCTGCCTGCCAACGCAGGGGACACGGGTTCGAGCCCTGGTCTGGGAGGATCCCACATGCCGCGGAGCGACTAAGCCCGTGAGCCACAATTGCTGAGCCTGCGCGTCTGGAGCCTGTGCTCCGCAACGGGAGAGGCCACGATAGTGAGAGGCCCGCGCACCGCGATGAAGAGTGGCCCCCACTTGCCGCAACTGGAGAAAGCCCTCGCACAGAAACGAAGACCCAACACAGCCATAAATAAAATAAATAAATAAATAAAATTTTAAAAAAAAGTGTTAAAAAAAAAAAAAATGTCTTCAATATTCAGGTCTTACACATATTTACCCTTAAGTATTTTATGTTTTTTAAATGCTATTATAAATGATATTTTTTTTATTATAAATCTATTTATTTATTTATTTTGGCTGTGTTGGGTCTTTGTTGCCACGCACGAGCTTTCTCTAGTTGAGGCAAGTGGGGACTACTCCTTGTTGCGGTGTGCGGGCTTCTCATTGCAGTAGCTTCTCTTGTTGTGGAGCACAGGCTCTAGAGCACAGGCTCAGTAGTTGTGGTGCACGGGCTTAGTTGCTCCATGGCATGTGGGATCTTCGTGAACCAGGGCTCGAACCCGTGTCCCCTGCACTGGCAGCCGGACTCTTAACCACTGCGCCACCAGAGAAGTCCCTATAAATGATATTTTAAAAATTTTAATGTCCAATAGTTTCTTGTCAATATATAGAAATACAATTGATTTTTGTATATTAATCTCATATTCTGCAGCCTTGCTAAATTCATTTCCAAGTACCAGCAGTTTTTTAGTGGATTTCTTAGAATCGTATAAATAGCTGATCATATCATCTTCATTTTTTTTTGGCCGAGATGCACAGCTTGTGGGATCTTAGTTCCCTGACCAGGGATTGAACCCAGGCGCTAGGCAGTAAAAGCTAACCTAGTAGTCCTAACCACTGGACTGCCAGGGAATTCCCTGATCATATCATCTTCAAATAAAGACAATTTTACTTCTTCCTTTTCAGTCTATACATTTTTTTTATTCCTCTTTCTTGCCTTATTACAATTGTTAGGACCTCTAGTACAATATTAAGTAGAGCTATATATTGAAATGGGTAAATTTTATTGACCGTAAGTTATATCTGTTAAAGTAGCTAAACAAAAAGACTATTATGCTGAGGTGGCTCTAATGCCTTGGTAGCCTCCATAAGCAAACCAAAACTTAAGCCAGAATCAGTTGGAAATGCTCTCATATCCAAGAAGACAAGATTTAAGAACAACCGATCACAAACAGGCAACTAGACTTTCCCAAAAAAAACAAATGCTTAAGCTATAGCCAATCAAATAATTTCTTGCTTTGCTTCCTTGTCTGCTCCACAAGAACCTTTCTCTTAGCTCCTGTTGGTAGAGTGCTCCTAACAATTTTCTAACCACTTTCATGTTGGAAATTGATGTTTGCTCAAATAAACTCTTGTAAATTTTAATGTACCTCAGTTTATCTTTTAGTGTACCTCAATAACACTGATTTTTTTAAAAACCTGAACTGAATATAACACAGAAGTGAACAGTTAAAGAGGCCTTTTATGGTATGATGGGCATTGAATCATAGATGCAAAAGAATTACAGATCTTGATCTGAAAAAAAATAATAAAAGAAATGGAAACAATGATGACTGAAATTAGGAAAGAAGTTATTGGGATGTGTGAAAATGATTGAAAAAAGTGAGAGAAAAATATTGAAGCTTTTCAAAAGTATTATAATGGTGGAACAGGAAGACTAATATTAAAAATGTCAAGGTAATATTTAACTTGTAATAAACTTTAGGAAATGTTTGAAGATGCTGTCTATAACAGGGATAGAACAATAAATAAGGAGAAATTATTAAGAATGGTTAAAAAACATTTTTTTTATCAGTACAGGGCAATTTTTATCTTTTTAGAAAATTGTCAATATTGTGTGTGTGTGTGTGTGTGTGTGTTTTTTAATGTTTTCACAATTTAATTTCTGAGTGTATACCTCCCCAATATTCAGCTTAATGTAGAGATTAAATTCTGACTTTTGGTTTCTAAACCACGTTGGCACACAAATTTTTTTTTTTCTTTCTGGTAATATATTTCTAGTCTACAGCATGTAGGAGCAAAAATAAATAAAGCTGGCTACCTTGAACTACGAACTAAGAACAATAGCAATCCTAGTTGCTATGTTAAAAGTCCAACTTCTAAAGACTTAGAATACCTTTTTCTTTTTTATGTTTAATAAACAGGGTTTTGCTGTAAAGAGATAGAAATGAAAGGGCAACTAATCCCTTTCTTATTTTATTACTTTTTCCTTTCACAACTCTAAAAACACCTGATAATCATTTGCTTTTTATCAGTCATTCTGTTGTTTATAAGATAAAATTGCTTGGCAAGTGTATTATTTTATCATTTTCTTCTAATTATAAAAAAAAATTTGAAGCAGCATTTATATCATCATATTTCCTTCTGTGTGACATCATACCAAGGGAAGAGGGGGAAAACCAACACTTGTTCAATACTCCATCTCTGGGATGTGTGTTCTCAGTTGATCCAGAACAGCCAAGGAGACAGGTAGTTGATAAACTTTACAGATGAGAAAACAAACCGATAGGTAAACCATTATTCAAATTCCCGTAGCTATTATATGGTAAAGGACTTCCAAAGTTTATGCTCTTGCCCTACCCTCTGCTGCTTCTTTCATAATGCTTTTGAAGTTTAACTTGTCTAACTCATATTAAGTTCTATGACTCTTCGACTTTTTCTGCTAGATTTTAACTTTTGTCAACTTAACTGTTTAAAAGAGCTAAACTCTTCTGGAATATGAACAATATACTTGGGACAAGAGTAGTTCTATTAAAAATATAACTTTTAAAGGCAACTAACAGCCAGTTTTTAAAGGCAGACTTAAGGGTTTTTTTGTTTTTCTTTTGTTTTGTCAACATCTAAGAGGGTTTCTTTATTCTGTTGAGACTAGGTGTTAATGAAATAGTCTTACCTGTTTTCACAGTAACTTTTATTCCTAATTGTGGAAATTTTCTTCTGGACAAGGGAAGAAAGTATATATTAAAAAGTGTTATATGATAAAATGCCAGCCTATAATTTTTAAAAGGTTTTATACTTTTTTAACTAGGTAATACAAATTGTAAAAAAGAAATTCAGAATACCAAAAAGTATATAGTGAAAAAGTAAGTCTCCCATCTTTGGTACCCAAACCCTAGTTTTCCCCAGAGTCACTCATTTTTTTTTTTTTTTTAAGTATTTGTTTATTTATTTATTTATGGCTGTGCTGGGTCTTCGTTTCTGTGCGAGGGCCCTCTCCAGTTGCAGCAAGCGGGGGCCACTCCTCATCGCGGTGCGCGGGCCTCTCACTATCGCGGCCTCTCTTGCTGCGGAGCACAGGCTCCAGACGCGCAGGCTCAGTAGTTGTGGCTCACGGGCCCAGCTGCTCCGCGGCACGTGGGATCTTCCCAGACCAGGGCTCGAACCCGTGTCCCCTGCATTGGCAGGCAGACTCCCAACCACTGTGCCACCAGGGAAGCCCGAGTCACTCATTTTTAACAATTTCCTACATATCCTTCCAGTATATTCCATGCATATGTAAGTACATATAATATTTAATATATCCTTTAAAATATAAATTGAATTATCATATATACACTAGCATCTTGTATTTCTTATTTTATAATGTATCTTAGAGTTCCATATTGATATTTTAAAAATGCCTCATTGTAATGGGTACATAACATTCCATTAAAGAATATACCACAGAAGGGAATTCCCTGGCAATCCAGTGGTTAGGACTCGGTGCTTTCACTACCGTGGGCCCGGGGTTAGATCCTTGGTCGGGGAACTAAGATTCCCACAAGCCGCTCGGTGTGGCCAAAAAAAAAGGATATGCCACAGAAACTGTACATTGTTTTGCAAAGCCTAAAATATTTACTACCTGGCCTTTTACAGAGAAAGTTTGTTGGGTTCTGTTTTTGTTACTAATTTTTAACTCAATAGTGAGTGATTAGAGAACATGGTCTCAGGGTTAAAAATTAATAACAAAAAACATTAAAAGGACTTCCCTGGTGGCTCAGTGGTTAACAATCCACCTGCCAATGCAGGGGATGTGGGTTTGATCCCCGGTCTGGGAAGATCCCACATGCCGTGGAGCAACTAAGCCCGCGTGCTGCAACTACTGAGCCCATGTGCCACAACTACTGAAGCCCATGTGCCTAAAGTCTGTGCTCTGCAACAAGAAAAGCCACCACAATGAGAAGCCAGCGGACCACAACAAAGAATAGCCCCCACTCGCTGCAACTAGAGAAAGGCCACTTGCAGCAATGAAGACCCAACACAGCCAAAAATAAATAAATAAATAAATTCATTTAAAAAAAAATTAAAAGCCCTTGAGATTTTTTTTAAATTTTTTATTTATTTGTTTATATTTGGCTGTGTTGGGTCTTCATTGCCGTGCACAGGCTTTCTCTAGTTGCGGCGAGCAGGGGCTACTCTTCATTGCGGTGCGCAGGCTTCCCGTTGCAGTAGCTTCTCTTGTTGCAGAGCATGGGCTCTAGGCACACAGGCTCAGTCGTTGTGGTTCGTGGGCTCAGTAGTTGTGGCTCATGGGCTCTAGAACGCAGGCTCAGTAGTTGTGGCGCACGGGCTTAGCTGCTCCGTGGCATGGGGGATCTTCCCAGACCAGGGCTCGAACCCGTGTACCCTGCATTGGCAGGCAGATTCTTAACCACTGCACCACCAGGGAAGCCCCCAGCCCTTGAAATATTGTATTTAGAAATTAAAAACATTAACTCCAGGGTAAAAAAGAAATAATAATGAAAAGTTAATAAATAATTGGAACAGAATGATAGTAAAAGCCCTCTGCATCAAAACTTGTAGAATAGAAAAAAAATGAAACAAAAACAAAAAAAAAAAGAAAAAATACTTGTGGGATAGAGCAAAAGTGCTACTTTTAGCCTTATATGCTCATATTAGTTAAAAAAGCAAACCCAAACAATCAAAAATTGAAGACATGTATCTCAAATAAGAGATTAGAAAAGGAACACGGAATAAATCCAAAGAGAATGAAAGGAAGGAGATAATTAAGGATGGATAGAAGAAAAGAAGCATACAATAGAATCAACAAAGTCAAAATTTTTTGAAAAGGTCAACAAAATTATTTTGGTTTGTTGTATTTTATAGAATATAGAAGACATGAATGGATGTATTGAGTTCTTATTTTAAGTTATTGCATTGTTCAGTTCTAGAATTTCTATTTGGTTTTCCTTCACATCTGCCATGCCCCTAACCTCTGCTATTAACAAAAATCATAATTTCCAGTTCTCTGCTGAGATTTTCAATCTTGTGTTTTATCTCCTTAAACACTATCAAACATAATTATTTTAAAGCCTGTGGCTGACAACCCCAATATCAGAAGCCCTGGGGCGAGGCTACCTCTATTTTCTGTTGTTACTACTTACTTCCCTTCAAATTGCCTAATCTCCTTATGGGCTTAATGATTTTTTAATACCTGTGGGCATGATATTTGAAACACTGTAGAAGTAACCATGCAGAAGCCATTGTGTTATCTTCTATCTAAAAGTGCCACAGGGCATTTGCAACTTGGATTCCCTAAATCCAATTTCGGGGATTAAAATGATAGCTACAAACTGGGCTAAAATTCCAAGCAGGGTAATTTCACTTCCAATTTTGACTTAATTGCAGTGTAGAGGCTTACAAGCTCTCAATCCAAAGCTAGAGGGAAAATTTATGCCTCCGCCACCACAGCAAGCCACTCTGAATGTTTTAATGGCATCAGAAGAGAGAGAAACAAGTGGGCAGCCTGAGTAGGCATATCAATTTTGTGCACACTCAAATCGATATCCCTGAAATAGTAATGTGACATTTAAGGCATTTAGAAGTGAGTTCTGAGTGCAAGAAAGGTGGAATAAAAATGACTTTCTTCAGTGTCCCCAAGCAACCAATATAATCACAGTAATTAACTGTGACTCTCCCTCCTTCAAGAAGCTCTTGGTCCTAACCTGTCTTTCAGCCCTTGACCTGCTGTCTCACTGGCTGCTGAGCGGTTCACTTCCTCACCTCCTTCCAGTCTTTACACAAATGCTACCATCTTAATATGGCATGGCTGATGAGCCTGTTTAAAAGGGGAACCTCTCCCCTTCCTGCTTCTCCTCACTCTATTCAGCTTTCTTTTTTTCATAAACTACTTCTTGTCTACTATGCTATGTAATTTACTTAGTCGTCATGCCCATGTTTATTTCTGTCTCCCCCTGCAGAAATGCTACAAAGACAGGAATCTTTGCTTTGTCCACTGATATATCCTGGCATCTAGAACAGCATCTATTTGAAGGAATAAATGAAGGCAGCTCTGAGACCGCCATGGATACAAGAGGGAGTGTCTCAGAGGTCTCAGTTCTCACCTCTAACCCACAGTTTATCAAACCGTTTTCCCCAACTACTTACAATCCTGTCCTCAAGAAGACCAGAAGCTTCTGGGAAGAACAACTGTCAGAAGTAAACACGATCTGAAACACACTAGGTAGTTACTATCAAGTGTGCAAAGAAAAAGTGTCTAGGGAGTTCCCTGGTGGTCCAGTGGTTAGGACTCTGTGCTTTCACTGCTGCGGCCCCGGGTTCAATCTCTGGTTGGGGAACTGAGATCCTGCAAGCTGCGCAGCACAGCCACAAAAAACCCAAAACACGTGTCTACATTTGAGTAAAATTTGGACACAGATAATATTCAGTGATTGGAATGCAGTAAAGGGCAGACATTTCAAACACACCTGAAGTCTTTTTACGCATTAAGTTTCTTGTTAAAGAATCACTGAGGTGCATGATTTCTATTCATACTGACTGCTCTACGTTTACAAAAGTACCTGGCTACCTGTGTTCATGTGACGTAGTTGGGGAACAGGAGGTAAATAAAAGATCTTGCTGAAAACCAGAAAAACAAACAAAACCAAAAACATTTCCCTTACCTCTGTATATTTGTGGTCTTATTTTAGATTTAGATATTGTAGGTTGTCGTTCTTGGATCCTGCCTGCCTGGCCCACCCTTAATCTGGCTCTGCACTCACAATAAAGATGGTCTTAGAGATTCCTGCAGTACTCTAATACTCATGTGCTACCACGCCCTGCATCTATCACCACAATATCGATTCTTTTGCCCAGAAGCGGATTACCTCTCCTTCTGGATACGTCTTGGATTGTTCTAGAATAAGCTGTTCCTTCAGTAGCAGCCCTCCCGTCTGAATGACTCATTCTCCCTTTGGATATTCCTCCTTGCCCTTCTCTTTCAGGAGACTTTGAGGTTGGTTTTATTCTTCGTGCTGTTTCACCTAATGGGAGCAAGATTTTCCCTTTTCCAAGTTCCTGGAGACTCTCACCTGGACCTCAACTGATAATGATCCTCTCAAATTCATGAACATTCTGGCACAGTAGCATCTAGTACTGCAGATCTGACAACTGAATCTTAACTTCCTCTTTTCCACTGAAACCTTGGGAATTCACACCATGAATGTAAAAGAAAAATAACCGAGCTCTTTGGTTTCTCATTAAACAAAATAAGATGCCTTACCAAATGTATTTAAAACCAGGTGGGTCTGCTTTTATATTTTTCCAAAGTAGCATGCCAAGAAACATGAACCTGGGGTTCATATGTGAGGTATTGTGTTATCTGATGGCAAAATTATTCCCATTTGAGTTTAGGGCTTCAAGTAAGAAATAACGCTAGGAATTGATTGGAGGCTGAGGTGAGGGGGACAGAACTGGTTTTCTAAATTTTATACATCTTTATTACTGTCATACGTCTTTATTTCTGTCATAAATTTATAGATTATATTTAAATCATGCAGGAGTTTTAATAGAATTAAAAATGTAATTTGGGGAAATTCCCTGGTGGTCCAGAGGTTAAGACTCCATGCTTCCAATGCAGTGGGCACAGATTCGATCCCTGGTCAGGGAACTAAGATTCCACAAGCTGCGCAGCACGGCCAAAAAACTTTAAAAATTACAAAACATTTTTTTAATTAAAAAAATTAAAATGTAATTTTGTAACACTGACTGATGAGTGTTTTCATTGCCCGAAGCAAAATTGTTTCCTTAGAATTTTCTTTTTTGGAATTTCATTTGCTTTGTTAGATAACATTTCTGTAATCCCTTGTTCCCTTTGTCTATTGTTTACTATTTTAGTATGTTACTTGAAACACATAAAAGCATATGTATGCTTTTACTTTAATGAAATGAACACCTATAAACCCATCCCCTGGTCCAAAAACTAAAACATTTTAAATAAATGGTGTGTTACTCCCTAGACCATCTCCCTGCTTGTCCCGTCCCGGGAGTATTCACTGTCTTCAAGTTTGTGTTTATTACTCACTTGGTTTACACACACACCATATAAAGATAGACAGATAGATACATAGATAGATAGATACATAGATACATAGGTGATAAATAGAAACAAAGAAAAGAAAAGCTGATTAAAAATATATTGTTTAGTTGTTTATTTTTGAAACTTGTAAAAATCCTGTCATATTTTAAGTGCTTTTCTGGGTTTTACTTTTTTCATTGAACTTTATGTGTTCAAGATTCTTCCGTGTTATTGCATTTTCACTGATGTATATTATTCCATTATGTGAACACACCTCAGTTTATTCATTCTCTTGTCAGTATGTATATATGTATATGTATATATCTATGTATTATTTATCTATCCTGTGTGTGTGTGTGTCTGTGTGTATATATATATGTATATAGATTGAAAGAGAAAGAGAGAGAGATGAGTTGTCTGCGGAGCTTTTCCATTATTAACACGGCTGCTAACATCTTTCTACATATATCCTGGCATTCATGTACAAAATTATCTCTTGTGTATACTCCTAATAACTAGTTATTTTCCTAAATGATTGTCCCAGTTTAGACTCCTACCAGTAATGTAAAGAATTCCCACTGATTCACATCTTCTTCATTTAGTTGGTATTGTCAGACTTCTTAATTTTTGTTAATCTCAACCACAGCATTAAAAACAGAACAAAACCTTCTGTCAAAGTTGATGGATTTGTGGGGCTTCCCTGGTGGCGCAGTGGTTAAGAATCCACCCGCCAATGCAGGGGACACAGGTTCGAGCCCTGGTCTGGGAAGATCCCACATGCCAGGGAAAAACTAAGCCCGCGTGCCACAACTACTGAAGTCTGCGCGCCTAGAGCCTGTGCTCCGCAACAAGAGAAGCCACCACAGTGAGAAGCCCGCGCACCGCATCGAAGAGTAGCCCCCTCTTGCCGCAACTAGAGAAAGCCCGCGTGTAGCAACGAAGACCCGATGCAGCCAAAAAAAAAAAAAAAAAAAAAAAAGTTGATGGATTTGTTTCCAAACTGAAAGTCTTATAACATTTGGCCATGAGAAACTGATTGTCCATATGGCAGCTCCCAATTACCCCCATGTCACCAGGTAGGAAGCAGCTGTCGCAGCCCCTGCTACTCTTACTGGCAGCATCTTATTTGGTATACAGCATAATGTATACCAGTTAATACTTCAAAGTGACCTCAGCTATATCCAATCTGGGCATTAGAGTCTCATGATATTTTGATAACACGTGCACTTTTTTTCTTCCTTTATTTTCAAATAGATTTTTAAAAAACCCCAACAACAAAAATTTGACATGGAAAAGCAGTTGTGTAATGCTTTTTTTGTGTTTTTTAAAAACATTTTTTTCTTATTAAAAATAAACCTAGTTTTACATATTAAAACTATTTAAATTTGTATTTGTCCTCCCCTTGGCATATTAGCTTCCTAAGAAAATACAAACTTAAAAGTCAGTTTGTGGGGACTTCCCTGGCGGTCCAGTGATAACAGGACTCCTCGCTTCCAATGCAGGGGGCGTGGGTTCAATCCTTGGTTGGGGAACTAAGATCCCACATGCCACCCGGCGTGGCCAAAAAATTTTTAAAAAGTGTGAATTAAAAGTTAGTTGGTATCTGTGAATGTTCCCCAGAGACGATATCTGAAAAGCTGAATTGAGAACAAGGAGATCCCAATTCTAAACCTAACACTCACTCACTACTCACTCACTGAGTGACCTCTGATCTCCCTGGGCATCAGTTTCCTCACCGGCAAAACGGGGATAACACCTGCCCTGCCAGCCTTATGGGCTGTTGTGAGAGTTCAGTGATACAATGCACTCATTCACCCATCCAACCTCCACTGAAGCCCTATGTTGTGTTATAGTGTTTTACCACCTGCTTTGGGAAAGCAAAAGACATGTAAGAATTGCTCCCTCCACCTGCCCCCCAAAGTTGGCAAAGTACTATAGCAGAGATAATGCTGGAAATGACAGAATCTTATGAAAGTATAAGGTTATATGATTGTGGTGGTTATAATGAAGATTATAGGAAAGTTGTAAAAAACTGGAGCAAAACAGTACTGAGAACCACTTGAAGAAAGTCTTTGAAAGGTTTCTCTCTTTTCTAACCATACCAAAGGCACTCTACAGATTTCTCTTTTAATGAGTATTTTCATTGCTAATTGTAGTTATCTGATATAAGTTAAATACAGAGAAACTGTAAATATCATGATGATTAGTAACTGGAACCAGAAACGTCTAGGCTGTTATAGGCACACAGCTGTAACTTGGGATCCCATTAATGTGTCAGTTTCCCAAACTATTCTGAGCTCAGAGAATCCCCTCCCCACCTCGTCCCTATCAGTTCCCTACCCAGTTAACTTCTGTAGGAATGGGATGCCGCTTCTCCCTAATGAAAGATAGCTGCCCTGCTAACCGATTTTGTTAAAACATAGGGAATTGCCACTCACAAATCGCTAGGAAAAAAAAAATCCTAGCCAAAAGGGCCTGGAGATGAAGCAGAATCACTTGCAAGCCTGTCTTCTTAGTGAACTAGAAAGTGAAAATAGGCATGATGACCCCAGTAAGAGGGAGGAGACATTCCTCTTCCCTTTCCCAGGCCAGTGAATGGTTTAGGTTCAGAAGCTTCTGAGGCTGGAAGGGCTGAAGTGGAGAGGCATACTTGCTCTTGGGGTTCCAGATAAAGATGTATAAAAATTTCACAATGGGTTAGCTCACCTCTGCCTGCCTAGAATGCAGTCAGGTACACCAGTAGGTGGTCAGAACTTAGCTGTTTTAGGACTAGAGACAGCCCTTGCGCAGGCTCTGTCATGGCTCTGAACACAGGACTAACAAACCAGCACTCCTTCTGCGCCTCCACGGAAACCAGGAGAGTAAATCTGCTGGCTCCCCGCCTCTCTGTGGAGCTGGGTGGCTTTTTTTTAACCAGTCCTGTGTCAGAGGAGTTTCCGCCATTGGTGTGAGAACAGGTGGGAGCTATTACAGTAATTACAGTAAATACTAGAGCCTATGGAGGATTTGTTTTCTTGCCTTTGCCTTTTTTTTTAATTTTTAAAAAAATTTTATTGAAAAAAATTTTTATTGGAGTATAGTTGATTACCATGTTGTTATGGAGAATTTTTACACAACCTCGTTGTTGGGAAGAGGCACCAGACATGGCAGGAAAGACCTGGGTTTGAGTCCTGGCTCTGCCACTTGCCAGGTGGCTGCAGGTCCCAGGTGTGGTGAAGGTCCCAGGTGTGGTAGATAGGAGCAGTTTTGTGATTAATAGCTAGCATTGGGTGTGTTTACTACTCTGTTCCTGTGCTATCTCAGTAAAACCTCTCAAGAGCCCTTTGACATAAGGCCATTAGCAAATTCTTGTTCTCATGCTTGTTCTCAGTCTTACTCCATAGATAAGGAAGCAAATTCTGGTTGAATGGTTAAAAGGCTTTGGTTGGAGTCAGGTAGAACTGGTTTGAAAGCCTTCATTTCTATCACTCACTGTGTGATCTTAAGTCATTTAACTTCCCTTGAGGCTTTGTTACTTCATCTGTAATACGGGGATAATTATAAAGCAGGACCTAACATTCGTTCAACATTTATTAAATGCTTGGACTGTCCAAAGTACATGACATGAATTCACTCAGATTTTCACAAAAACTCTATGTGGTAAGTAAAATCATTATCTACACTTTATAGAGGAAACTGGGAGGTTAAATAACTTGTCCAAGTTTACACAGATGGGTGATACGGAGCCACAGTTGGAACCCAGGGCATTATTGTGAGGGTTAAATAATCTATTATGCTGGCCTATGTAGAAGTAAATATGTGACAGGAGGACCACAAAGGATGGGAGGGGATGTAAATGGAATTATACTGTGGTAAGTTTCTTATATTATGAAGTGGTATAACAGTTTCTTATACATGAAGTGGTATAATAGTGGTAGACTTGATAAATTAAGAATGCATATTGTAACCACTAAAGATAAATTACAGAAGTATGTCATACCGTTATTTTACCATGACATTATAAAGAGCTAATGAAGGAAATATAATGAAATAATAAAATACTTATTTAATCCAAAAGAAAGCAGGAAAGGAAGAACAAAGGAACAAAAAATAAACAGAACAAATAGAAAACAAATAGCAAGGTGGTAGATTTAATCCTAACTATATCAGTAATTACTAAATTGGACTAAATACTAAAAAGGCAGAGATCATCAAACTAGGTAAAAAAGCAACACCCAACTATATGCTGCTTTAAAGAGACATACTTTAAATATAAAGACACAGATAAATTGAACATGTTGAAAGTGAAAAGGATAAGAAAGCTAGTGTGGTTAATATCAAAGGAGACTTCAAGGATTACCAGAAAGGATTACAAAAAAGAAAGAGAGAAATTTTATAATGATAAAAGGCTCAATTCATCAGGAACACATAACAGTTCTAAATGAGTCTGCATTTAATAATAGAGCTTCAAAATACATGAAATCAAAAATTGACAGAATTAAAGGGAGAAATAGACAAATCCACAATTATAGTTTGACATTCCTCTTTGTAATCTCTGTAATCTTTGTAACTGATAGAAAATGCAGAGAAAAAAATCAGTAAGGATATGGAAGATTTGAATAACATTATCAACCAACTTGATCTAATTGACATTTATCCAGCACTACATATAATAACTATAAAACACACATTCTCTCAAGTGCAAATGGAACAAGATAGGCCGTATATTGGGCCACAAAACAAGTCTCAATAAATTTCAAAGAATAATCTAGTGCAAGTTATTATTAAAATGAGGGTGAGGATTAGCTATTTGTCTCATAACCTATGGTTCTATGAATTCTACTGAGACATAACAAATTTTCTAGCACCTTCTTCCCGGTCTAGCAAAATTATTTGTTTATTAGGTTTTCAGAGGTCTTACTAAGATTAAGACCCACTTCTTAAGTCCCCTAAAGAATCGAATTATTTAAATAGAAACTGCAAAGAAAGATAAGAGCTTGAATTTCGTCTCCCTTCTCTTGGGTTCTGAAGTTCTCTATTCTCAGAAAAAGCAATTTTCCACCTGAAACTTGTCACCATAGGATTTGGACTCCACCATATCTGTTGCTTACAATTTTCTAAAATAATATCAGTTGCCACTGAGGACAATGAAATTCTGCAAAAGAGAATCTGTTGATCAGGGATCCTCTCTGTAGAGCTCTTGTTACTCAGCTCATTTCTAGAGTGAACAGAAACACTGATGACCACCCCTAAAAAGATGCTTTGTGTGTGTATTGGGTACAAATGTCTCAAGAAGCAGTCCTTAGATAAGAAGGCTTTGAAAATATTTACAATATAGTAGGAGTTCCTAAACTGGGTTCTATTGGCCTGACTGGGAGAGTTTGCCTGAAAATGTGCTGATGGCATTTTCCTGGAGAAAGAGCTCATCATAGCTTTCATCAGGTTCTCAAGGAATAGGAGCCTTACCCTCTAGAATGCTAAAAGAACAGTGTATCATTTCTTTTTTAAGTTGCTGAAAGCATTTTCATACCTTATCTTTACAAAGGACTCAACACTGCATTTCTATTTTTCATCTGTAATATACAATTGTGCCCCCAAAACATCATGTGATCATTGGTTTTGCTCAACTCTTTTTCAGGATCCATTTATTTATACCTTGCAGAATAAAACTTTGGAGACACCTGCTGGGGAAAATGTTGGCTTAGAAAATTGACTTGTTTTTTCCATTCATTTCAAACACATAACAAGCCTGTACTACTCTGAGAATCTGCTGGGTGCTATGAAGACTGCCATTGGGACTAAGAACCCTAGTCCAATGGAACCTAATCTGCGAACATAGGGCTCCAACATGGCGGTTGAGAGCGTGTGCATGAAGTCATTTGGGCCTAAATCTGGACCCAGCCCAGCCCATTTCTCACTAGCAATTGGACCTTAGAAAAAAAATCATGAAATGTCTTTGATCCTCGGTTTAGATTCTTCATCTGTGAAATGGAGCTAAGCAGGTAACTACTATCATATGTGATTTTTAGATTCATTTGAAAAATTTTTATATTATTTTTTGGCCTTATGTGTGGATCGATCTGGACCCTCCCTCCTTCCTCTCTAACTTTGCCTCTTGGCCCCCAGACTCATTTTGCTCCAGCCCCACTGGCTTTCTTGTTTGTGCCTTGAATAAACCAAACTCATTTCCACCTAAGGCTCTTGGCATCTGTTGTTTCTTCTGACTAGAGGTGCTTCGCTGCATTTCTCCTTTTCTTTTGCTCACTCTTTCTTATCCTTGGATTTCAGCTCACACACATTCCCTTAGAATTTTTGTGACCATTCACCATGGCTGTATACACTTACTATGACCTTTCTCTTATTGTTTTCTCAGTACTTATTGTTAATAACACTTGTCTAGTTTGCTTTTTTAAAAAAATCATTTTTCCTCACTAGAACTTGTTCAGGGCTGTGGTCCCTAGACTCAGGACAGTGTCCAGCAAAGAGCTCATTTATATATATTTGTTGACTAAATGAACCAAACAAAATAAAGTGGCAAGACAAGGGCGTAGACTGGTGATGGTACAGATTAAAAACTCATCAGCATTAGCGATTTGGTTTTATACACTTGTTACTTAAACATCTACATTTCAGAAGAGGGGATGTGTGTTTACATTTGCATAATAAAACTCAGTCAAAAAAGTAATTGGTGTAGAACAATAGTCCCATATCAAAGGTGAGCTCAGATTCCAACTATGCAAAACAGAAAATCTCTCTCCCCACCCAAAACGTTTACAAAAAATTCTTAGGTGGTTTTCCCCCTGGCTAAATGTGACATCTATTAAAATGACAGAAGGTTACAGTTACTTAAGGGTGTTGCCGACCTGCGCTTCAGAGGGGAAAGTTATTTCCACCTGGACTATACCTAAATGTTAGATTGGCCTCTGATGGACAGGTAAGATAAAATGGGCAAATGGGCAGATGGATGGGCTGGGAAGGAAGCATTATAGGTGGAGGAAGTCCCCTATAATTTCCATCAGAGCCACCAAAAACCATCCCAGATAAACCTTCAAGCTAAATAAGAGAACTGGACCTGGTCTATAAATGCAGCAGCTTCAAGCATGTACAATCAGATCACTACCCAGAAGCTTCTCCTGTTTTGGAGTTGTTACTGGATCCAGGTAAGGAGGGAAGACCATAGCATGGATTCATTTCCTCCTCTTAAATGCATGGTGGTAAATAAGGTTAAGGCTGGAATGAGGAGCGTCGAATGCCAGGGCAAGGGTCTGCGCCTTTAAGATCTCTAAATAGGGCGATCAGTGAATGACATTTTAAGTAAAGTGGTTTGAGAGGAAAGAGACCAGAGTGAAGGCTGTTAATAGTTCAGGCGAGAAAAGCAACGTAGGCTCCAGAATCAGGGGAGAAACAATAGGAGTAATAAAAAAAGAAAGATGGACAAGGGTTGTACAGGTCAGAGGTGCCCAGTGGGGCTGTGTAGGCCGGAGGAGCCACAAATTATGCTGGGTGGCAGGCGGGTTTCATGGTATTTGTTCTAATGCTTTTGGCCCATAGGATACAACTATTCTGTGCCTCTTCAAAATAATAGCCTCTGGTGTCCACTGGCCATATCATGAAATAGAAATAATGAAGGCACTGTATCTTTTAAAAAAATCCCCTTTTGTAGCACTTCCTTAAAAACAGCTACTTAATGAAACTCTGCCAGTGAGCTCTTGACAGTTCTGTCTTATTTCTGATATTAATGAAACAACTTGGTAAAGGGCTGAAGTGTCTTCCTGGTAAGTGTTTAGTTTATGCTTTTCAAAATTCTTTGTAATAAGTGTTAATTTTCTTCTTTGGCCTAATGAGTGTTTCTCATTGACTGCCTGTTCCAATACTAGAAATATTAAGCAATTGAAGTGATCAATAATGTTTTCAAGCTTTTTTCTTCCCTTTGGGTTTGCTACTTTTAAGAGTCATGATAGTTTTGTGGGATATTTTAGTCAAAGAGAGTAGTCTCATTTAAGTATTTAATTCAAAGTACAACAGTCACCGGAGTATGTATTTGCTTCGGTGCTTATGAGCTGAGGCATAATTAATTGAAAGTTATTGACATGGCCTTTAAAAAACATATGTACTGATAATATTCATTAGGGACTATAGCCCAAAATGTGATTTATGGATTTTCTTCTTCTTTTTTTAAAAGTTTTTGCTAAATTCTTCAATACCTCCCACATTGAGAAGCTGTATTTTTTTCAGCTTTATTGAGATATAATTGACATATAACATTGTGTAAGTTTAAGGTGCACAACATGATGATTTGACATACATATACACTGGGAAAGGATTACCACAGTAAAATTAGTTAACACATTCAGCACCTCCCATAGTTACCTTTTTTTATGGTTTTTCTTCTCATATTCTCTTAAATGACAGTGATTTCAAAGAGCAGAATGGAATTTTGATGTTTGACATATTGTATTGCTGCGTTATGGATATGTATAATAATAGCATTAGATTATATCATATTATGCAGTGTTAAATATTATAGAGTAAACTCATTGTGTTTGCAGGATAAATGCTAAAAACTTGTATGAACGGCTTTGCTTCGTGTGCTAAATGAAATGATAAGCAATGTGGACCCACCACCCGCTCTTTCTTGTTATGTGGATTTGTTTGTTTTGTGTAGTTCTATAGAACATAAAGTTTGAAAACATTTAATGTGGGTCAGTATGATAATTTTTTATTTAAAACAAAATCTACATTACTTACAGAGGTAAGAATGTAGATAATGTAAAATTATAGACCAGGGTTCTTAACCTAGGATTTTAGGAAGTCCACGGACGGTTTTCATAGAGTCCATTTTATTTGTAATGTAAATTCACATTTCATGAGAGAAAAAGCATGTCTTTCACCAGATTCTCAGAAGTCCATATGACACCAGAAACTTAAAAAAAAAAAAAAAATCACTGTTATAAATGGAGAGCCATGCTAAGGTAAAAAAGATTTTGATTTCCAGAACTTTTTAATACTTTAATATTTAAAAGAATTTTAAAATACTTAAACATACTCGAATTATTTCTATATTTTCATATCAATATAAATAGTTTGCATAATTAGCTCTAGCTATTTTATTTTTTTAATCTCTTTTTATTGAAGTATAGTTAATTTACAATGTTGTGTTAGTTTCAAGTGTATAGCAAAGTTATTCAGTTATACATATGTAGCTATTTAACATTTAAGAAGTTTTGTAGGACTTCCCTGGTGGCACAGTGGTTAAGAATCCGCCTGCCAATGCAGGGGACACGGGTTTGAGCCCTGGTCTGGGAAGATCCCACATGCCGTAGAGCAACTAAGCCCGTGTACCACAACTACTGAGCCTGCGCTCTAGAGCCCGCGAGCCACAACTACGGAAGCCTGTGCTCCTAGAGCCCGTGCTCTGCAACAAGAGAAGCCACTGCAATGAGAAGCCCGTGCACCACAACGAAGAGTAACCCCTGTTCGCTGCAGCTAGAGAAAGCCCACGCACAGCAACAAAGACCCAAAGCAACCAAAATAAATAAATAAATTAATTAATTAATTAAAAAAAAATTTTGTAATGACAGAAAAGCAAAAATAAAATTTTGTAGGAAATTTTTGTAGAAAGAAAATTTGTACTCATCAAAGAGAATTCAGACGGTAATTTTGGTTTATATAAGGTATATTCAGAAAATATTTTAAGTAAAGTCTTTTAATTCAGAGCAAATTAAATAGAAACACTATTTAATTTTGTTTTTTAAATATTAATCTTTTTCAGAATTGTCAATTTATTAATGAAGCATGGTAAGTTGGCATTTAAAAATCTTTACTCTTCCTCAATTTTGAAAATAAAATATATGGGCTAGATTAATAAGGGTATGAAATGGTTTGCAAAACAGTTCAATTTTAGTTCTTGGAGGCATGCTTTTGAAATTAAGAGCATTTCATTTTTAAATAATGATTCAGATTCTGTTTGATTAAAGATATTTCCTTGATCCCTTTTTCCAAATCAGTCTCCTGCTATATAACTCCTTGCTAAAAATTTATAAAACGTTGAATACTATACTATAGAATGAGGTTGCTCTCTAAATACTATGTTACAGAGCAATGGATCTCAGCCAGGGTTGATGTTGTTCCCCAGGGTATATTTGGCTATGTCTGAGACATTTTTTGTTTGTCACAACTGTGGGAGTGCTACTGGCATCTAGTGGGTAGAGACCAGGGATGCCGTTTAGCACCCTGCAATGCACAGGGCAACCCCCCTGCAACAGAGTCTTCTGTCAATCTAAAATGTCAGTAGTGCTGTGGTTGAGAAGCCCTCCTTTATATCAGGAAAATTAAGTTCTACTGGTAATTTCCTAACTCCAGAGTTCTGCAATTGTTCTAACAGGCTTGTGTTGAACAAGACAAGCTGGGTCAAGCATTTGAAGATGCTTTTGAAGTACTGAGGCAACATTCAACTGGTGATCTTCAGTACTCCTCAGGTAAAGATGTCAGTCCCCTTCCGCTGGTAGTTTGTATTTGTTTATCCCATACTGCTAAATTGTCCCTCTCTGCTTTCCTCTCCCCTTCTGTAGCCCCAAGTTTGTTTTTGTTTTGTTTTGTTTCAATTTATTTATTTTATTTATTTATATTTTTTGGCTGCGTTGGGTCTTCGTTGCTGCGCGCGGGCTTTCTCTAGTTGCGGCGAGCAGGGGCTACTCTTGGTTGCGGTGCACAAGCTTCTCATTGCGGTGGCTTCTCTTCTTGTGGAGCACGGGCTCTAGGCGCACAGGCTTCAGTAGTTGTGGCACACAGGCTCGTTAGTTGTGGCTCACAGGCTCTAGAGCACAGGCTCAGTAGTTGTGGCACACGGGCTTAGTTGCTCTGAGGCATGTGGGATCTTCCCAGACCAGGGCTCGAACCCATGTCCCCTGCATTGGCAGGCAGATTCTTAACCACTGTGCCACCAGGGAAGTGCCCCCAAGTTTGTTATCTATATCTGAGAGTCTGTTTCTGTTTGTATTATTTTTTAGATTCCACATATAAGTGATACCATACAGCACTTGTCTTTGTCTGACTTATTTCGCTAAGCATAACATTCTCTCAGTACATCCATGTTGCCACAAATTGCAGACTTTCATTCTTTTTTTTATATATAGCTGAGTAATATTCCATTGTATATATATATATATATATATATATACCACATCCTCTTTATCCATTTGTCTGTTGATTGGGCACTTGGGTTGCTTCCATGTCTTGGCTACTGTAAATAGTGCTACTATGAACATTGGGATGCATGTATCTTTTTGAATTAGTTTTCATTTTCTTCAGGTATATTGAATATACCTGAATTCCTGAGTGGAATTGCTGGATCATATGGTAGTTGTTTCTTTGAGGACCCTTCATACTGTTTTCCATAGTGGCTGCACCGATTTACATTCCCAATAATAGCGTACAAGGGTTCCCTTTTCTCCACATCCTCTCCAGAATTTATTATTTGTAGACTTTTTGATGATAGCCATTTTGACCTGTGTGAGGTGATATCTCATTGTTGTTTTGATTTGCATTTCTCTAATAATTAGTAATGTTGAGAATCTTTTCATGTGCTTATTAGCCATCTGTATGTCTTCTTTGAAGAAATGTCTATTCAGGTCTTCTGCCCATTTTTTGATCGGGTTGTTTATTTTTTTTGATATTGAGTTGTATGAGCTCTTTATGTATTTTGGATATTAACCCCTGTGAGTCACATCATTTGCAAATATTTTCTCCCATTGTGTAGGTTGTCTTTGTTTTGTCAATGGTTTCCTTTGCTGTGCAAAAGCTTTTAAGTTTAATTAGGTCCCATTTGTTTATTTTTGCTTTTATTTCTTTTGCATTAGGAGACAGATCTGCCTATGTTCTTTATCCTAAATAAATTTAACATCTCAATATAAAAATGCCAAGAGCAATCACATATATAAGCATATAAACATGCATAAGCATCACACACACACACAAATGTAAACTTTGACTTTGTCAGTTTCTTCCTCTGTTTTTAAATTAGATTACAAAAATTACCTGGCTTTCATCAACCACTGTTCTCATGTCAGAGGAAATTCCAACAGCTATGGTGTGCTGCCCACAGAGGAACCGGTCTACAATTGGAGAACAGTAATAGTAAGTACTTTTACCAGGGGACCAGCATCCCTCAGTAACAGGCAAATTTCCTATTTGTCCCAGCTTTCCCCTTGGTGAATTTGACGGTCAGTGTGGGGGACCATCAGTGCTGTCAAGAAGGAAACTGTGCTTTATCATTGTTCTTCATCTGACTTCAGATGGGTTTGAATGATTTCTATAGAGGAGGTATTTTAGGGTTCTCACATCAATGCTTCTCCTCAGTCCATCCGGAAAACTGCAGGAAAGTTACAGATCCCCTGAAACGTTCCCTGCACTGGCTTTACCCACAATCTTGTATTAACCTGCTCTATTTCCCCTCCCAAGCTCAGAGCTAGCTATGTGTATTGGACCAATTCATTTCTATTTTAGTAGCCTTCTGCAAATGGGAGTGTCCCCACCATCTACCTCTCCTTCCATGTGTTCTTTCACATTGTTTACTTTCTTTCTTTCTTCTTCCTCTTATTTTTATTTATTTATTTATCTATTTATTTATTTTGGCCATGTTGCGGCATGTGGGATCTTAGTTCCCCGACCAGGGATGGAACCCATGCCCCCCCTGCAGTGGACGCGCTGAGTTCTAACCACTTGACTGCCAGGGAATTCCCTGCATTGTTTCCTTGATGTGTCCCTTTTATCAAGCAGTCTTAATGTGGTAGAGTATAAATATAAAAAAAAAAAGGTTTTTTTTTCAGTTATTACCTTCAACCATACTATGTCAAATGTCCTTTTTCTGTCCCTGTAAATTATACTGTCAGGGCCTCTCCAACAAGACATTTCTTTAAAGAGGGAGTTTTGGTTCTACCTTAACCTCTCTCGCCTCCCCTTAGGGTTGCCAGGTAAAATATAGGATGCCGAATATTTTTATCTGCTGGATCTGGGTACCCTATTTCCACTTCAGCTTCCGTCCCCAACATACACTGCACAGCCTCTTGTGGTGGGGGCTCCTTGTCTGCTGGGCAAGTCCACCCGCTTCCACCACCGTGTCTAGTTAACCCATGGAGGCCCGCGTCTCCTTGCCATATGTAATGGTAGGAACTCAGGCTGCTTCTTCCTGCCTCTCTTGGCTCTGCCCTCCCTCAGCTGCCATCTTTCTCCTCTTATCTTCTCTTGCCAGATGGGCATCCAGTTCAGGAATGGAAGCCCATCTTCCCTTTTTGCTGGCGCCTCCATTTCTACTAATGATTCTTTTGGATCTTTCTTGCTGGGCATTTTTAGGGGAAAGGAGGGAAGCAACCCACTCTCCTTCCTCATAGGGAGGGGAAGATACAGAACTCCTCACAAAGCCTCAGATTACCCCCTGTCCCTTGGCCCTCTCCATTTATGGGTTTGATGCTAGCTCTGCCCTGGGAGACAGCAGTTGAAGGTAGTGATTTTCAGAATTTGAGAGATGCTGAACACTCTTTTTGCCCTCAGCTTTTGACTTTGGCCACCAGTTGGGGGGCCACACGGGAAGTCCCACTTAACATCCTGATACATTATTTATATAGAACAGTGCTGCGGACCTCTATTTTGAAGGAAATATTCATCAGTCTCTGCAGAACATCCCTGAAAACCAGCTGGTGCAACCTACTCTTCTCCAGCAAAAGGGAGGAAAAGGTATGTGGATCCATTACCCCTTGCATAGGTAAAAGAGTCAGATCTTCATCAAAGCAGCTTTAAGGGAATTTCATATCTGAGTTTGGAATTGATTTGCAAAATATTCGCTTCTCACAATTGAGAGTAATTTAACTCTGACAGACAAACTACTCCAAGCTGTTTATCTTGGGTGAGCTTTCCTATAGCTTCATAGAGATGTTGTAAAGGTGCAAAGTGTCACTTCACTCAAATAAATCTGTATTCAAGAATAAGGTGTAAGATATGGAGAACAAACTAGTGGTTACCATTGCGGGGAGGGGCAGTATAGGAGTAGGGGATTAAGAGGTATTATGTATAAAATAAGCTACAAGGATATATTCTACAACACAGAGAATATAGTCATTATTTTAGAATAGCTTTAAATGGCATATAACCTTTAAAAATTGTGAATCATTATATTGTAAACCTGTAACTTATATAATATTGTACATCAACTATACTTCAATAAAAAAGGAATAAGATGTATAAATTTTAGGTATAGAAGGGGGAACTTTTCCGTAAATTATTTTAGCAATCTTATTTCAACTGTGAAGCCCTCAGGATAGAAATCATCTCTATTAAGTTTTCCACAAAAAACAAGTTCCATAATAACTTTATTTCATAAATTTGAAATCCTGATTTCATAAATGAAGATGATATCATCTAACAGGTAGGCAAAAGTGTTAAAGCAGGATAATAGCCTCTGTTGGCTAAGATGTGGGCCACACACATTCACGTGCATTATTAAAGAGAGTATAAATTTTTACAAAGTTTTGTAAGGCAATTTAGCAATACCTACCAAAATTTTAAATGTTCATATCTTTTGACTCTTAGTGACTATATAACTCACTTAGTGGTTGAGTGTGAACTCTGGGTTGATTATGTGAGCCTGGCCAAATCACTTACTTAACCTTCTGTACCACAGTCTCCTTATTCAAAAACAAACAAACAAATAATAATAATTGTACAGACATTGTAAGATTGCTATAAAAATTAAGTGAGAAAATCCACGTAAAGCATTATGCTCATAGTCTGGCACTATGGATATTTCCCAAAATACCTTAGATGCATGTGTGTGCACATATTATGTATTAGGATGTTCCTTGCAATGTTGTTTGTGATAGTAAATTACCTACGATATACAAAGATGTATAAGATGCATCCCAATTTTATAGTGTAATTTAAAAAACGATACCTTATCATAGCTACTTAAAATTTTTTTTTTTTTTAATTTTTATTTTATTTTTTATTTTTTAATTGAGGTATAGTTGATTTATAATATTAGTTCCAGGTTTACAACATAGTGAGTCAAAATTTTTATAGCTTGTACTGCATTTTTATTATAAAATGTTGGCTATATTTCCTGTGCTGCATAGTATATCCTTGTAACTTATTTCTTTTATACATAGTAGTTTGTACCCCAATGTTGCTCCTTAATTTTCTACCCCAATTTTGCTCCTCCCTCCTTCCCTCTCCCCACTGGTAACCACTAGTTTGTTCTCTATATCTGTGAGTCTGTTTCTATTCTGTTACATTCATTTGTTAATTTAAAATTTTTTTTTCGTTTATTTTTTAGATTCCACATATAAGTGATAACACAGTATTTGTCTTTCTCTGTCTGACATATTTCACTTAGCATAATACCTTCTAGGCCCATCCACTTTGTTGTAAGTGGCAAGATTTTATTCTTTTTTTTAATGGATAATATTCCATTGTATCTATATATACATCTTCTTTATCCATTCATCTGTTTATGGACACTTAGGTTACATCCATATCTTGGCTATTATAAATAATGCTGCTATGAACATTGGAAAGCATGTAACTTTTCAAATTAGTGTTTTCATTTTCTTTGGATATATACCCAAGAGTGGAATTGCTGGGTCATATGGTAGTTCATTTTAGGTTTTTTTGGCCGTGCCATGCGGCACATGGGATCTTAGCTCCCCAACAAGGGATTGAACCCAAGCCCCCTGCATTGGGAGCGCGGAGTCTTAACCACTGGACCGCCAGGGAAGTCCCTGGTAGCTCTATTTTTAGTTTTTTGAGGAATCTCCCCACTGTTTTCCACAGTGGCTCTACCACTTTATATTCCTACCAACAGTGTATAAGGGCTCCTTTTTCTCCACATCCTTGCCAACATTTGTTATTTGTGATTTTTTTTTTTTTAATTATAGCCATTCTGACAGGTGTGAGGTGATATCTCATTGTGGTTTTGATTTGCATTTCTGAATCTTTAGCGATGTTGAGCATAAACATCGCACAGATTTGCACGTGCCTGTTGGCCATCTGTACGTCTTTGGGAAAATGTCTATTCAGGTCTTCTGCCAATTTTTTAACTGGGTTGTTTGTTTTTTGATATTGAGTTGCATGAGCTATTTACATATTTTTTGATATTAACCATTTATTGGTCATATCATTTGCAAATATTTTCTCCCATTCAGTAGGTTGCCCTTTTGTTTTGTTGATGGTTTCCTTTGCTGTGCAAAAGCTTTTAAGTTTAATTAGGTCCCGTTTGTTTATTTATTTATTTTTTTTCATAAATTTATTTATTTTATTTATATATCTTTGGCTGTATTGGGTCTCCGTTGCTGCGCGCGGGCTTTTTCTAGTTGTGGCGAGAGGGGGCTTCTCTTCGTTGCGGTGCGCGGGCTTCTCATTGCGGTGGCTTCTCTCGTTGTGGAGCACGGGCTCTAGGCACACGAGCTTCAGTAGTTGTGGCACGCGGGCTCAGTAGTTGTGGCTCGTGGGCTCTAGAGCGCAGTCTCAGGAGTTGTGGCGCACGGGCTTAGTTGCTCCGCGGCATGTGGGATCTTCCCGGACCAGGGCTTGAACCCGTGTCCCCTGCATTGGCAGGCGGATTCTTAACCACTGCGCCACCAGGGAAGCCCCCGTTTGTTTATTTTTGCTCTTGTTTCCTTTGCCTTAGGAGACAGATCAAAAAATATATTGCTACAATTTTTGTCAAAGAGTTCTGCCTAGTGCTTTGTTTCCTTCTAGGAGTTTTACGGTTTCTGGTCTTACATTTAGGTCTTTAGTCCATTTTGAGTTTATTTTTGTGTGGAAAAATCTCCTAATTTCATTCTTTTACATGTAGCTGTCCATACTTAAAATTATTTTAAATGAATATTTTTTGAGATAACTAGTTTTGTTCTTATAAAACAGTATACTGTATCCTAGAATTATAAAAGTCTAACTATGCAGTAATATTCTAATCCAGCAAGGAATAATGTATAAAATCACATAAGTAAAGTAAATCTACTGAATATTACTATTGAATATTAAATAATGGTAGTAATTTAATATGAGGACAATAACACTTCTACCTCTGTCACCTATTTTTTTTTTTTAAACAAACCAACCAACTAGCTACTAAATCCAGGGTGTGCGGCCTGTATCTTTTCACTGATGTTTCCGGCTGTGGATCTTTGCCATTAGGGAATGTATCATTTACCATTTTCTGTTTTTAGAGCTTAGTCTTCCACCTGAAATAGTGATACATTTAAAACAATGAAATTTCAAAATACTTCGGGAATTCATTATTGAGAGAAAAATAGTACATGCATTAAAATAGAACATATATAGTTATTAAAGAGCAAAAGGCATACTTTAAGTATTGAAACAGAAAGCACTCTAAATACATTTTGGTTTTTGTTTTAATCCTTTTTAATCCCATAATTCAAAAGTAATAATGCTCATTATTAAAAATTCAACTGATTCAGAAGTATGTAAAGAATAAGTGAAAAAATGTTCTTCCTTCCCATGCTATGCCCCACAAGTAAGCTTTGTCAACAGTTTAGTATTTCCTCTATCTATAGGTAATCTCTATATTGTTCTATGACTTATTTAAGATATATTATTCACTGGAAAAAGTACAAAATACTGTGATACCATTTTTAATTTTTAAAGGATATGCATATGTTTATATATGCAAAACATAAATTATTTTCTAGAAGTATGTAGGATAGATTGGCGTTTTTACTTACCATTTGTGCTTCTGTTTGAATTTTTTATCATATAATACTTTTAGTTTCAAAAAGTAAAAATTTAAACATTTTTTTTCAAAATTGAAAAACAAACTTTTAAAGATGAGGATCCATTATAATTGATTTGACCACTGGGTGAGAGCCAGAGAACTTCTTTAAGGCTGTGACTTTAATTCATGTTGTGTTTTTTGGTAAGTCCCTTTCATTTCTCAATTCATAAACTCAAGATAATATAACGCAAAAGATAATCTTTGTAAAAACCTTTGAGGTTTTTGGATGAATGATGACAGATGCATGAGTAATACACCCCAGAGACTGTTTAAAGCAGTTTGAGAATCCACTATTCTACTTTCTCAAGGGGAAAATGGAATTTGGCTGTGGAGCTTTTAGCTACTGACAGATCTGGTGGGACATGGTATTTACAGGCCAATTCAGAAGTCACAAAACCGGTTGTCACCTTTGTTCTCCAATCCACCAAACAAGCAAAAACCATAGCAACAAATCTTCCCAAAGCTTACTTTCTAGTTATTCTGAAATATAAAGGGCTGTGCTCCTAAAAGAGATGAAAAACTCTGGCAGTACCATTTTATTTCACAGCAATGAAAAAAATACCACAATGCTCATTGTCATTGATCACTAATAATGTCAAAATGTCATGAAGATATTTTGGCATTTCGACTCTGCTTTTTTCTATTCTTTATTTTTTCAAGTAGTTATGCAGAACCAGAGTTAGCATTTTTACATGTCTGTTACTGATTTCATTTATGTTTGCACACTGTTTTACATTTTGCAAAATACATTCATCTTCCTTACCTCATTTGACTTAACTTATTTGAATAAAGCCCCTTCAAATGAGTTGCCTTTTGGAAATGGCTTTTGAGACTTCTCTTTAAAACCACTAAACTTTGCAGTCCGTTTTGCTCAGTCTTGTTGTTCTGTAGACAGTTTAACATACAACATAAAATTAGACGTCAAGATTTAACTGTGGCAAAAGACCACATGACAAATGGGAGACTCGAGTAGAGAGGCGCCATGCTTCCCTTCTCCAGTGAAGGACGGTACAAAATTTTGGACAACTTCCCTAACAAAGAAAGGTTCAGTTGAAACTGCAGTAGGCCAAATAGACCCTTGATTTTCAAGTCCCATAAAATGATACCATAAATGCATTCTAAGGGGTGAGTAGGAAGAAAACCAGTCCCAATGCAACTTTGAATTCTGTAGTCACTCAACAAACCCTTCCTGAGGATATTCCTTGTGTAGAGCCATGGTGAAGTATGACATTGTTTTCCTCTATTTTAGGCAGGAAGAAGCTCCGACTGTTTGAATACCTTCATGAATCCCTGTGTAATCCCGAGATGGCATCTTGTATTCAATGGATAGATCAAACCAAAGGCATCTTTCAGTTTGTATCAAAAAACAAAGAAAAACTTGCCCAACTTTGGGGGAAAAGAAAAGGCAATCGGAAGACCATGACTTACCAGAAAATGGCCAGAGCACTGAGGAATTATGGAAGAACTGGGGAAGTCATCAAAATCCGGAGAAAGTTAACTTACCAATTCAGTGAGGCCATTCTCCAAAGACTGTCTCCATCTTATTTCTTGGAAGAAGAGATCTTCTACTCACAGTATGTTCAACCTGATCAAGGATATCTCAGTTTAAATAACTGGAATGCAAATTATAATTATACATACGCCACTTACCATGATCTAAGTCACCCTGATTGCTAAATATACTCATACATCAAAATTTTCTGGCATCAGAAATCCCTACAAGATTTAGGATTTTTCTCTGAAAGCAAATACTGAAAAACAAAACAAAAAACCCAAACTTCATTATTGCTATCTTTTATGAAGTAGCGTATAATCTATACTAACTTGGTGAAAAATTTTGCCAGTGAACAACTTTAAAATGATCAAGTCCCATTTGAAAATATAGACTAAATGTCCTTCCTTTTACTATTGTCTATGTAATACTTCCTTCTAGATTAATAATGCTAGTGGAGATGCTTTGATTTACATATTGATTTAAACATTATTTTCCTGTCATACACTCAGAGGAAAAAAAAAATCATTCTAACATGTATCCAACAGCTTTAGCAACAAAACAAAAAATGATTGCCTGTGTTAGTGTTCCTGCTAAATTACATTCATGGCTTTAAAAATTTCAGTGACTAAAACTAGAACTACCATATGATCCAGCAATTCCACTCCTGGGTATACATCCAAAGAAAATGAAAACACTAATTTGAAAAGCTATATGCACCCCAATGTTCACAGCTGCATTTTTTTTGGCCACACTGCACAGCTTGCAGGATCTCAGTTCCCTGATCAGGGATTGAACCCAGGCCTCTGCAGTGAAAGCGCAGAATCCTAACCACTAGACTACCAGGGAACTCCCATAGCAGCATTATTTATAATAGCCAAGATATGGAAGCAACCTAAGTGTCCACCAACAGATGAATGGATAAAGAAGATGTGGTATATATACACAATTGAGTACTACGCAGCCATAAAATAAGAGTGAAATTTTGTCATTTGCAACAACGTGGATGGACCTGGAGGGTATTATGCTTAGTGAAATAAGTCAGGGAGAGAAAGACAAATACTGTATGTTATCATTTATATGTGGAATCTAAAAATTGAAACAAATGAATATAACAAAATAGAAACAGACTTAAAGATATAGAGAACAAATTAGTTATCAGTGGCGGGAAGGAAGGAGGGAGGGGGCAAGATAGGGGTGGAGTTTTAAAAGGTACAGACTACTATGTATAAAATAAATAAGATACAAGGATGTAATGTATAGCACAGGGAATATAGCCAATATTTTATAATAGCTTTGAATAGAGTATAATCTAGAAAAATATTGAATCACTATGTAGTACACCTAAAACTAATATAATATTGTACATCTGAAACTGATATTGTAAATCAACTATATTTCTATAAAATAAATAAATAAAAATTAAAAAGTAAAAACTTTAGTGGCTATTCTGAACCTATCTTTTTTCTGCACTTCAGACCTCATGGTCTGTAACGCTGCAGCGCTAAAGACACGATGGTCTAGGGAAAATGCCACTTATAAACTCCAAAGTTACGCTTCCCACAAATCATTTCCTTGCATTTCTCTCTAGCTTTGGGTAGATCCAGGAGCTAAAGTTTCTTGCTCTCCTGCCACTCAGCCACGGGGAGGTGCTCTTGCACCGTTACTTCTCTGGCCCAGACTTGGGCCATGATCTCTTCCTTCTTTCCTTGAACTAGCCCAGCTAAACCAGATTGGAACAGTTGGAGGAAAAAAAAAAAAAAGAAAAGAAAGACTTTGATAAAAGATGGAGGCTAGCAAATAATAAACCCTAGAGAGGAGCCAGGATTTAGGCAGTCTTTCTTGGAAGCTATGGTTTATCCTCAACATTCCATAAGAAACCCTGGGAAGAAACCCTTTGTTTCTTACTTGCTGCTTGGCAGGTTTATGCATATGCCATCTGTATTACCATGAAACAAGAGAGCTTCCTTGACTATATGGGCCATCTTCAGTCCAGACCAAGAGGGCCTGGCCAGCAGGTCAAGAGCTCCTTGGAGTTTGTCCTATTAGATTTTCAGCACTGGGACTTCCCTTGTGGTGTAGTGGTTAAGAATCCACCTGCCAATGCAGGGGACATGGGTTCAAGACCTGGTCCAGGAAGATCCCACATGCCGCGGAGCAGCTAAGCCCGTGCGCTGCAACTACTGAGCCCGCGAGCCACAGCTACTGAGCTTGCGAGCCAAAACTACTGAAGCCCGTGTGCCTAGAGCCTGTGTGCCTAGAGCCCGTGCTCCGCAACAAGAGAAGCCACCGCAAGGAGGAGCCCATGCACCTCAACGAAGTATAGCCCCTGTTCGCCACAACTAGGGAAAGCCTGAGCGCAACAACGAAGACCCAACACAGCCAAAAAGAAAATTAATTTAAAAAATATTTGCAGCACTGCCATGATCGTATAGTGGTTAGTACTCTGCATTGTGTCCAGCCTTCCCAGTCTCCCCTTTTCTATTGTGCCCTCCTCCAGGGACTCTTAAGAAAGAACATGGTAGACCCGGAGTGACTAAATGGAGGCTAACTCAATATTGGCCGCATGTAGTCTGAGTTTGCTATAGGCAATCTTTGTGTCCTCCCAAAATTCATGTTGAAACCTAGTCTCCAGTGTGATGTTATTCGTTGGTGGGGTTTTGGAGAGGTGATTAGGTCATGAAGGTAGATCCCTAATGAATGGGTTTAGTGTCCTCATAAAAGAGATCACAGAGAGCTCCCTTTCCCCTTCCACCATGTAAGGGTACGAGAAGACGGTTGTATGAACCAGGAAGTGGGCCCTCAGCAGACACTGAACCTGCCAGCACCTTGATCTTGGACTTCCCAGCTTCCCGAACTGTGAGAAATAAATTTCTGTTGTTTATAAGCCACTTGGTCCATGGTATTCTGTTAGACCAACCCGGACAGACAAAGAAAGTTTCAATTAGTGCTAAAATCAATGTAAGACTCAGCTTTTACACTCATTCTCCCACAAAGAAAATAGGCTTGATACAATATTAATCAAGCACATAAATTTTACCAAAGATTTGAAAGAGGAAATGGTGAAGAGGGTTTACAACAGAAATCATTCAGCCAACAAATTAATAAAATTCTATCAACATTTTACCTCATGCCACAGTCCCTCCTATACCCCATGCAAGCCTGAGGGGTTCATCTTGACAATTTTCCCAAAAGCCCCCAGTCAGCATCAACTCTCTTTTCTACAGAGAGTTATACAGAGTTGCTTCCTCTTGGGCAAAAATCTGGGCTCTGCCTTTTACCTTAAATACATTGATCAAAGCCCATTTTCACAAGCAAGTTCTTGTAAAGATGCTCATACTATCTGCTCAAAGACTAACCCTCTCCATATATTACGGGAAATGTTACTCCCTGCCACCTCCCAAGGACAAGGAAGAGAGACTTCTTAGCCTTTAATCATGGTCCCTCATTTTCTGGTATATGAAATCCCATCCTCCGTCTTGTCACTTTCATCCAGTTGAACAGATGAGTTAAACTCTTCTCTAGTGAGCAGGAGTTCCAAGAAGCAAACTCTATCCGGTTACAGTACATCCCATGGGCAGCTTCCCATTATTTGGTCTTTTGGCCCAGGTATTAAGCATGAAATCTTTCCTTCTTTTAAATCACAGGATCCTCCTCTGGGCTTTGGTCCTGGAGCTTAATGGTTCTTCTGGCTAGTTTATCCTCTTTTCTCTCTTCAGTTATTCCTATTCATAAGGCATAAGTAAGGGCTGAGAATATTTTCTTTTTCCTCATCCCAGCCGTTCTGTGGAAACATTCTATGGGACAGCCTTGCTCAAAGCCATCTCCTTTACTCAATTAAGGAAAAAACCAAAGGCACAAAGTGGATGGCAGCATTAATCACAATACATAAACTGAAAAATAGCTAAAGTAAAGTCCTTTCTTTCTTTCTGCCTCTGTTCCCTCCTTTCTGTCACCCTGTGCCTGGTAGAATATGTTGTACTCTGGGTATCCAGTGCTAAGTGAAACAGATATTGTTCCTCTGTTATGAAGCTTCAGTTCTATCAATATTTAATCAAAGATTTATAAATTCTATCATTATCTAACCAAAATGTACTTAATGGCTTACTGATGAGCAATTTCTTGATGAATTGGGTACACATATGTAGTAAAGTATGTAAAGTGTATTAATATGACAGCATTAATTATATCTAAACTTAACTGTACAGATTAATGTATATACCCATATAACCATCATCCAGATTAAGGTACAGAAACATTTCTAGCACCCCATAAGTGTCTCTCACTTCTCTTCCCAATCTATGCTTACCTTCTTGAACATCATATAAATAGAATTATACAATATATACTCTTTTGCATCTGGTTTTATTTTCCTCAATATAATGTTTATGGAGTTTATCAATGTTGCAGGGTATACCAGAAGTTTATTCTTTTTCATTGCTTTTCGACTGCTGACTTTTAAAGGACAGTACCAATTTTTTTTTTACAGCCCTGATACTTCTTTTAATTTTCAGACTTTATAAATATAAAACAGACCCTGATTATTCCCACACTCACATGGATAGTGTCGCTTTACTATCAAACATCATCCATACCTGTTCTTCAAAGATCTGGAATGACTTTTATACATTCATATAGCCACCACTTTAGTTTATATTTAGATACTTTGGTTCATATATTTTTTCCAACTCATATAATCTGGGTGGAATTTGATTTTGTATTTTGATGGTGTGGATTCTGATAGCAAAGATTTTAATGTAAAATAGGCTTTAAAATTTTACTCCTTTTTCATACGTTGATGAATGTTAATGAAAACATTTTTAAAAATTTATTTATTTTAGGCTGCGTTGGGTCTTCATTGCTGCACGTGGGCTTTCTCTAGTTGCGGCAAGCAGGGGCTACTCTTCATTGCGGTGTGTGGGCTTCTCATTGCCGTGGCTTCTCTTGTTGCAGAGCACGGGCTCTAGGTGCGCGGGCTACAGTAGTCGTGGCTCACGGGCTCAGTAGTTGCGGCTCGCGGGCTCTAGAGCACAGGCTCAGTAGTTGTGGCACATGGGCTTAGTCGCTCCATGGCATGTGGGATCTTCCCAGAGCAAGGCTCGAACCCGTGACCCCTGCATTGGCAGGCGGATTCTCAACCACTGTGCCACCAGGGAAGCCCCAGGAATTTCTTATTGGCTGAGGCTTGGTCATGTGCTTATGCTTGGCTGCAAACAAGGCTAGAAAAGTGACTATCTAGAACTTTCCATTCTTATACTGGGAGACTGTTTCTGCATCCTATCAAGACTCATAAGTTCAAGAATTCCCCAAACATAGAAAAGGGGTTCAGATGCTGGGCAGCCAAAAGAATGACAAAAGTTCATTAGAATTTTAAACTACAATAACAAGGATCAGAGCATGTATAGTTTAATTTTAAAGACCTTTGCCCTACCTGGCTAATCTCCAAAAATACTCTTTGTTCTTAGTACTTCTGTGGTCACAGGAATTTAAACAGTTTCTAAACAACTTTTCCTTATCTTTCTGAGAAGGCAATTTCAGCACGGTATTTAAGTTCTCTAGATATCAAGCAATCTTGTAACATATTTCTATAACCGAAGCTAATCTAAGAAATTAAATCCCATAATTTGTAACTTCCACAGTATGGAGTCTTTACTCAAATCTGTTTTCCTTTGTTCAGGGAATTCTTATAATGTTCCAGTTTCATGATTTAGTTTCATTGAGATTGTCCGAAGAGCTAAAACTAATATAATTAACCAGTTACAAGTATAAAGGTTAACTGATATTCTTTTCCCAAGAGCATTTTTCTGATTGCCAGAGCTGGCCTTGAGGATGTGAGGAGTACACTGGAAGTGCTCAGAGCTCAGTGGTGTCTTAGGACCAGCTCTCAACCAATGAAGGTTGGGGGCTGGTAGATACTTACCTCTGCTTCTTCACCTCTTAGTTAGAATAATGCTGAGATGCGTTCTTACACTTTCCTATTCCCCTAATGCTGTTTCCTGGAACCACCTCTCAAACTACTAACATTCACCTTCTTGTCTCAGTTTTGGCTTCTGGAGGAAGGGGAGGACCCAACACAAGCCATTAAGTGAATCAAATTACTTAGGACACTCAGTTTTATCAATTATGGCTGAGAACAGTGGACCAGCAGTTAGAACTTACTAGAATACTAGTATGTTTGCTGTCTCCTCTCTCTCTCTTCCAAGCAGGCTATGCCATGAGTCACGCTGGGTGTTAACGGCCCCATTTGATAGATGGAAAAACTGATGCTGGAAGAATTTAAGTATCTTTTCTAAAGCCACCCTGCTAATGAGTGTCCCACTGTGAATTTGAACTCAGGTCCATCTAATTCTTTCTACTATGCCATACCATCTGCTGATGTCAAGACCATCTTAAGTATGCATGAATATAGGTTCTCTCCTGTGCCAGTGCTAGATCTTCGTAACACTATCATTTTGCAGAAAAGCCTTTGCTAAATTTATTAAATGACATTAACAAAAATCATATATAAAATCACCACCTTCTCTCCATCACTGTTGATGGGGGTGTATATTAGTACAATCTTTGGAGGACAATGTGACTATATTAATCAAAGCTTTAAAACACATAGCTAAAAATTACCGTATTTTTAATTTATATCCAGGTTCTGATGTACAGAATTTAAACTTCAAATAGTTCTGAAAGGCTTATAATGGGAAACAACAGAACCCTCCTCCAACCCTTTCCTCTTCCAGGCAAACACGTCACATTCTTTTGGCTGTTTCTTCTGTATTTACGACACATGTCTAAATAAATGTCATTTCTGCTTTTTTTTTTTTTTTGGTTTCCCAACTTTACATATTATCAATTGACATTATCAACCTGCCCCCACTTATAGGATATCAGGCTTCCTCTCATTTTGCTAAGGCACATCTTCAAAGAGCTTCTTTTTTCTTTCTTTTTTTTGAAGTTTATTTATTTTATTTATTTATTTTTGGCTGCCTTGGGTCTTCGTTGCTGCACGCGGGCTTTCTCTGGTTGTGGCGAGCGGGGGCTACTCTTCGTTGCGGTGCACAGGCTTCTCATTGCGGTGGCTTCTCTTGTTGCGGAGCACGGGCTCTAGGCACGCGGGCTTCAGGAGTTGTGGCTCGCGGGCTCTAGAGCGCAGGCTCAGTAGTTGTGGCACATGGGCTTAGCTGCTCTGCGGCATGTGGGATCTTCCCAGACCAGGGCTCCAACCTGTGTCCCCTGCATTGGCAGGCGGATTCTTAACCACTGCACCACCAGGGAGGTCCCAAAGAGCTTCTTAATATAACTTCATAACAGGTTAATGTTTTTAGCACCTGTAGGTGTAAAAATACCTTCATTTTATTCTCATATTGATTTTTAGTTTGACTGGGTAACAGGTGTCCTGAATTTGGGAGGCATTTTTCCATCACCTTCTCACATTCACTGTTTTTCGAGACATCAGATGCCCTTCAGATAGTGGCTCCTTTTCTTTCCTTTTCTGAAAGCTTTTGGATCTCCTTTTTAACCTGGGTGCTCTAAAATTTCTTGATTTTGCCCTGGCATGGGTATTTTTTTAACATATTATGCTGAACATTTAGTGCAGCTTTCAAACCTGAAAACTCATGCTTTTCAGTTGTAGGCTATTTTTATTGTTATTTCTTTGATAATTTCCTCCCCACTATTTTCTCTGTTTCACACTTCGCAAATCCTATTAGACCTCATGAATTGGTCCTGTAAATCTTATCATTTCTCTTCTCTCTGTCTCTCTCTTTCTCTCTTTGATGCATGTACATATGCATTGCAATTATTCATTTGTTTATTTTTAAATTAATTTTTATTGGAGTATAGTTGCTTTACAATGTTGTTTTGCAATTATTTATTGATGACCAGTCTGTGGGCTAACACAAGCACTATATCTTTTGTTATTAATAAGCCTGGTAGAAACTGAACACAACAGGTTTAGCCAGGACTTACTGTAAATGCCACCACGACATTCATGAGAAAATTTTCAGTAGCTTGGAGAAGTCAGGAGAGAGAGATTTTTAATCTTTTGAGCATAAATGGCAATTAAAGTACTGGACATAAAATTTATTTTAGAAAGAATACAGAGTGAGAACCAAACTGTGTAGTTAATAAACAGAAGATGACTTTAAAAGAGAGAAAATTGAATTATAACCCCAAGTGTAAAATAAATATCTATGGGTCCATATTGGTATAAATAAATGATTTAATAAATTAATTAAGGACAGTAGACAAATGTTGGATGCAGAAGAATTCTGAATAATTTATATAGATACTCTACCCTCAGGAAGATGGAGGAGAGGGCTTCCCTGGTGGCGCAGCGGCTAAGAATCCGCCTGCCAATGCAGGGGACTCAGGTTCGAGCCCTGGTCTGGGACGATCCCACATGCTGCGGAGCAACTAAGCCCGGGAACCACAACTACTGAGCCTGCGTGCTGCAACTACTGAAGCCCGCGTGCTTAGAGCCCATGCCCCGCAACAAGAGAAGCCACCAGAATGAGAAGCCCGCACACCTCAATGAAGAGTAGCCCCCACTCACCACAACTAGAGAAAGCCCGTGAGCAGCAATGAAGACCCAATGCAGCCAAAAATAAATAAATAAATAAATTTATTTAAAAAGAAGAAGAAGGTGGAGGAGAGCTGTCCACCTTCCTTACAGTAGAGAAAACTAACACTACCTCAGCCAGGTAACTAAGGTTAGCAACATCAATGGTGAGTCATATTGACAGTCTATACCCTTGATTGGATGTCATGACAATATCACTTCACCTCTGGGGTCTTCCTCCCCCAGAACCCACAACCCTAGTCTAATCATGAGAAAACATCAGACAAATACCACTTTGGGGACATTCTACCAAAATACCTAACCAGTAATCCTCAAAAATGTCAATATCATCAAAAACAATGGAAGAAACTAAAGTAACCTCATGTTATCTCTTAGAGTCACCTCATAGTTTTTTGCTTTGTTTGTTTTTTAGTACATCCTTTCCTATTACCCACCACCCTTTCTCAACGTTTCCTTAACTTAATTAAATTAAATCCTAAAAAATGCTGCTGACTTGTAGCTTCCAAGTCTGCATAACGTTGTAGCTCCTGAAACCACAAATAGCTGGTACCTTCTGCCTTTATCTCTAAATTCAAATCCCCAAACATATAATTGACTTGAGCAACCTGTATTTGGTACTAGTTTTCAGATGTCATTAATTATTGGCTCATCTGTAAAAGGGTTCCTTCTTCAGTTGGGTGCTCACCCTAGCTCCATTTAACTGTGACTGGTGAAGATGGGCAAACATTATCTGAGAAAGGGTATGCTTAGGGTGGGCACCTCCAAAATATTTCTACTGCAGCTACTGTGGTTAAGAGAACACAACACCTTAGAGTGGTGATATAGGTAGTATAATAACTGCCAGAGATGGCCATGTCCTAATCTCCAGAACCTGTGAATATTATGTTACATGGCAAAGGAGTACTTATGGTGCAGATGCAATTAAGGTTGTTGATTAGCTGACCTTAAAATAGGGAGATTATCCTGATTACCCAGGTGGGTCCAATGGAATCATTCACAAGCATCCTTAAAGGTAGAAGAGGGAGGCAGAAGAGTCAATGTTAGAGTGATGAGATGTGAGAAAGACTCAACCAGAGGTTGCTCGCTTTGAAGATGGAAGGGGCCCAAGAGCAAATGAATGTAGGCAGCCTCTAGAAGCTGGAAAATGCAAGAAAAAATATTCTCCTCTAGATCCTCCAGAAGGGAGTGCAGTCCTGCCGACATCTTGATTTCAGCCCACGGAGACCCACTTTTTGGACATCTGTCCTATAGATTGTAAGAATATAATTTTTTCTTTGTTGTTTTAATTGAAGCAGAGTTGATTTACAATATTGCAAGAGTTCCCTTTCAGGTGTATGGAATAGTGATTCAGTTTTTTTTTTTTTTTTTGCAGATTATATTCCATTATAGGTTGCTATAAGATATTGGATATAATTCCCTGAGCTGTACAGTAAACCCTTGTTGCTCATTTATTTTATGTATAGTAGTTTGTATTTGTTAATCCCATCCTCCTAATTAGTCCCTCCCCCTGCTCTGGTAACCATAAATTTTTTTTCTATGTCTATGAGTCTGTTTTATATATAGATTCACTTGAATTATTTTTTAGATTCCACGTATAAGTGATATCATGCAGTATTTTTCTCTCTTTTTCTGACTTATTTCACTAAGCATAATATTCTCTAGATCCATCCATGTTGCTGCAAATGGCAATATTTCATTCTTTTTACAGCTGAATAATATTCCAGTGTCTTAAGCCAATTGTCTGTTGATGGGCACTTGGATTGTTTCCATGTCTTTACTATCGTAAATATGCTGCTGTGTACATCAGGGTGCATGTATCTTTTCAAATTAGAGTTTTCTTCTTTCCTGGATGTATATCCAGGAGTAGGATTGCTGGATCATATGGTAGCTCTATTTGTAGTTTTTTTTTAAGGAACCTCGATACCATTTTCCACAGTGGCTACACCAATTTACATTCCCACCAACAGTGTACAAGGGTTCCCTTTTCTCCACACCCTTTCCAGCATTTATTTGTAGACTTTTTGATGATATCCATCCTGACCAGTGTGAGGTGATACCTCATGGTGGTTTTGATTTGCATTTCTCTAATAATTAGCTATACTGAGCATCTTTTCATGTGTCTGTTGGTCATCTGTATATCTTCTTTGGAAAAATGTCTATTTAGTTTTTCTGCCCACTTTTTGATTGAGCTGTTTTTTGATACTGAGTTTTATGAGCTGTTTATATATTAACCCCTTGTCAGTTACATCATTTGCAAATATTTTCTCCCATTCTGTAAGCTGTCTTTTCATTTTGTTGATGGTTTTCTTTGCTGTCCAAAAGCTTTTAACTTTGATTAGGTCCCATTTATTTCTCTTCTATTTTTCTTTTTTCTCTCTCTCTCTCTCTCTTCTATTTTTCATTTCTTTTCCAGTTTCTGGGTAATTTCCTTAATTTCATATTCCAACTCCTCAACTAAATTTCATTTTAGATGTTACATTTTAAATATCCAAATGTTTTATCTTGTTTTCTGACTTTTCATTTTCATTATGTCTTGTTTTTATTCTATGGGCACATTATCCTCTCTCTCTAAAGTTATTAAATATATGTATGAAGCTTTAAGTTTTTCTCCATTTCCAGTATAATCTCCTTTCTTTCCAAGCACCCCCCTCTACTTTATTTTTCCTATTTGCTTTTTCTTCTTTGCTTCCCTTTGCGTTTTTTGTTTGCGACTTTCTTCAAATGTATGGTGATTCTTATCTCTCCACTAATGTGTAAGGCACTAAAAAACATTTTTGGATAGAACTTGCTGACTATGGGCTTCACTTCAAGATGTTATTGTTGGGAGCTGGCTATTTCTTTGGGGGTCCCAAATATCAGCACCAGCAAAAGAATCTTCCTGAGAAGAATGTTACTAGGGAGACTGAAAAGACATAAAACCAGTTCCTGGGGTTCTCAGAGCAGGTTGAATAAGGGTCTAGAGATCCCACCATTCAGTAAGCAGATGTTCACTTAATATTAGTGTTTTCAACTTCACACTTAACTCTACTTTCCAACCTAAGTTGGAGCCATTCTGATCCAATTTCTCTACATAATAAATCTGTGACCTCCTATTAGATAGAAGAATTATTTTCTGGATACAGGACCTGGGGATGCAACTTCCCCATTTAAAAACTTTCAACTAATCACTCTATTTTCAACTCAGTGTTGCTCACTGCTTTCCATGATACCTGGCGCTTCCAAGTTTTGAACTTCTCAGGCAGAGACAAACCAGCTTGGTTCTTAAGTTTCTTCTTCTGTGTACATGTGGATTGAAGCTTTCTCTTCTTGACCAAGGCAGTTAATACCCCTCCATTGGATCATTTATGGGTCTGTCTCTACTGTCTGTTTTTGCTGTTGGTTCTATTTCTCGGTATGTCTGGTAATTTTAAGTTGAATGCCAGACATTGAATATGAAAAATTATAAAATCTAGATGATATTATTTCCCACCAGAAAGGATTTATCTTAGCTTTGATTGGAAGATAGATTAGGCGTAGATCACCTTAATTCAGTCAGGGACTGAGCTAATACAAGACTGGGTTTCAGTCTTTATAAGGTATAACTTATTTTCTATACAATCTCATAAATTATATCCCTGCATATATGTTATACCTAAATCTTAAAATTTCACTTTAAGGGCCCTGAACCAAGATGGCAGAGTAGAAGGACATGCTCTCACTCCCTCTTGTGAGAACACCAGCATCACAACTAGCTGCTGGACAATCATCGACAGGAAGACACCGGAACTCACCAAAATAGATACCCCACATCCAAAGGCAAAGGAGAAGCCACAGTGAGACGGTAGGAGGGGTGCAATCACAGTAAAATCAAATCCCATAACTGCTGGGTGGGTGACTCACAGACTGGAGAACACTTATATCACAGAAGTCCACCCACTGGAGTGAAGGTTCTGAGCCCCACGTCAGGCTTCCCAACCTGGGGGTCTGGCAACGGGAGGAGGAATTCCTAGAGAATCAGACTTTGAAGCCTAGTGGGAATTGATTGCAGGACTTCAACAGGACTAGGGGAAACAGAGACTCCACTCTTGGAGGGCATACACAAAGTAGTGTGTGCATTGGGACCCAGGGAAGGGGCAGTGACCCCACAGGAGACTGAACCAGACCTACCTGCTACTGTTGGAGGGTCTCCTGCAGAGGCAGGGTGTGGCTGTGGCTCACCATGGGGACAAGGCCACTGGCAGCAGAAGTTCTAGGAAGTACTCCTTGGCGTGAGCCCTCCAAGAGTCTGCCATTAGCCCCACCAAAGAGCCCAGATAGGCTCCAGTGTTGGGTTGCCTCAGGCCAAACAACCAACAGGGAGGGCACCCAGCCCCACCCATCAACACTGAAGTGGATTAAAGTTTTACTGAGCTCTGCCCACCAGAGCAACAGTCAGCTCTACCTACCACCAGTCCCTCCCATCAAGCCTCTTAGATAGCCTCATACACCAGAGGGCAGACAGCAGAAGCAAGAAGAACTACAATTCTGCAGCCTGTGGAACAAAAACCACATTCACAGAAAGATAGACAAGATGAAAAGGCAGAGGGCTATGTACCAGATGAAGGAACAAGATAAAACCCCAGAAAAACAACTAAATGAAGTGGAGATAGGCAACCTTCCAGAAAAAGAATTCAGAATAATGATAGTGAAGATGATCCAGGACCTCGGAAAAACAATGGAGGCAAAGATCGAGAAGATGCAAGAAATGTTTAACAAAGACCTAGAAGAATTAAAGAACAAACAAACAGAGACGAACAATACAATAACTGAAATAAAAACTACACTAGAAGGAATCAATAGGAGAATAACTGAGGCAGAAGAACAGATAAGTGACCTGGAAGACAGAATGGTGGAATTCACTGCTGTGGAACAGAATAAAGAAAAAAGAATGAAAAGAAATGAAGACAGCCTAAGAGACTTCTGGGACAAGATTAAATGCAACAACATTCGCATTATAGGGGTCCCAGAAGGAGAAGAGAGAGAGACAAGACCCGAGAAAATATTTGAAGGATTATAGTCGAAAACTTCCCTAACATGGGAAAGGAAATAGCCACCCAAGTCCAGGAAGCGCAGAGAGTCCCATACAGGATAAACCCAAGGAGAAACACGCCGAGACACACAGTAATCAAATTGGCAAAAATTAAAGACAAAGAATAATTATTGAAAGCAGCAAGGGAAAAACGCCAAATAACATACAAGGGAACTCCCATAACATTAACAGCTGATTTCTCAGCAGAAACTCTACAAGCCAGAAGGGAGTGGCATGATATACTTAAAGTGATGAAAGGGAAGAACCTACAACCAAGATTACTCTACCCAGCAAGGATCTCATTCAGATTCGATGGAGAAATCAAAAGCTTTACAGACAAACAAAAGCTAAGAGAATTCAACACCACCAAACCAGCTTTACAACAAATGCTAACCTACAACCAAGATTACCCGGCAAGGATCTCATTCAGATTCGATGGAGAAATCAAAAGCTTTACAGACAAGCAAAAGCTAAGAGAATTCAGCACCACCAAACCAGCTTTACAACAAATGCTAAAGGAAATTCTCTAAGTGGGAAACACAAGAGAAGAAAAGGACCTACAAAAACAAACCCAAAACAATTAAGAAAATGGCCATAGGAACATACATAATACCTTAAATGTGAATGGATTAAATGCTCCAACCAAAAGACACGGGCTTGCTGAATGGATACGAAAACAAGACCCATCTATATGCTGTCTACAAGAGACCCACTTCAGACCTAGGGACACATACAAACTGAAAGTGAGGGGATGGAAAAAGATATTCCAGGCAAATGGAAATCAAAAGAAAGCTGGAGTAGCAAGACTCATATAAGATAAAATAGACTTTAAAATAAAGAAAGTTACAAGAGACAAGGAAGGACACTACATAATGATCAAGGGATCAATCCAAGAAGAAGATAGAACAATTATAAATATATATGCTCCTAACATAGGAACACCTCAATACATAAGGCAACTGCTAACAGCTCTAAAAGAGGAAATCGACAGTAACACAATAATAGTGGGGGACTTTAACACCTCACTTACACCAATGGACAGAACATCCAAAATGAAAATAAATAAGGAAACAGAAGCTTTAAATGACACAATAGACCAGATAGATTTAATTGATATTTATAAGACACTCCATGCAAAAACAGCAGATTACACTTTCTTCTCAAGTGCGCATGGAACATTCTCCAGGGTAGATCACATCTGGGGTCACAAATCAAGCCTCAGTAAATTTAAGAAAATTGAAATCATATCAAGCATCTTTTCTGACCACAATGCTATGAGATTAGAAATGAATTACAGGGAAAAAACATAAAAAACACAAACACATGGAGGTTAAACAATACGTTACTAAATAACCAAGAGATCACTGAAGAAATCAAAGAGGAAATCAAAAAATACCTAAAGACAAATGACAATGAAAACACGATGATCCGAAACCTATGGGATGCAGCAAAAGGAGTTCTAAGAGGGAAGTTTATAGCTATATAAGCCTACCTCAAGAAACAAGAAAACTCTCAAATAAACCATCTAACCTTACACCTAAAGGAACTAGAGAAAGAACAAACAAAACCCTAAGTTAGCAGAAGGAAAGAAGTCATAAAGATCAGAGCAGAAATAAATGAAAAAGAAATGAAGGAAACAAGAGCAAAGATCAATAAAACTAAAAGCTGGTTCTTTGAGAAGATAAACAAAATTGATAAACCATTAGCCAGACTCATCAAGAAAAAGAGGGAGAAGACTCAAATCAATAAAATTAGAAATGAAAAAGGAGAAGTTACAACAGACACCACAGAAATACAAAACATCCTAAGAGACTACTACAAGCACCTCTATGCCAAAAAAATGGACAACCTGGAAGAAATGGACAAATTTTTAGAAAGGTATAACCTTCCAAGACTGAACCAGGAAGAAACAGAAAACATGAACAGACCAATCACAAGTAATGAAATTGAAACTGTGATTAAAAATCTTCCAACAAACAAAAGTCCAGGACCAGATGGCTTCACAGGTGAATTCTATCAAACATTTAGAGAAGAGCTAACACCCATCCTTCTAAAACTCTTCCAAAAAGTTGCGGAGGAAGGAACACTCCCAAACTCATTCTATAAGGCCACCATCACCCTGATACCAAAACCAGACAAAGATACTACAAAAAGAGAAGATTACAGACCAATATCACTGATGAATATAGATGCAAAAATCCTCAACAAAATACTAGCAAACAGAATCCAACAGCACATTAAAAGGATCATACACCATGATCAAGTGGTGTTTATCCCAGGAATTCCAGGATTCTTCAATATGTGCAAATCAATCAATGTGATACACCATATTAACAAATTGAAGAACAAAAACCATATGATCATCTCAATAGGTGCAGAAAAAGCTTTTGACAAAATTCAACACCCATTTATGATAAAAACTCTCCAGAAAGTGGGCATAGAGGGAACCTACCTCAACATAATAAAGGCCATATACGACAAACCCACAGCAAACATCATTCTCAATGGTGAAAACCTGAAAGCATTTCCTCTAAGATCAGGAACAAGACAAGGATGTCCACTCTCACCACTAGTATTCAACATAATTTTGGAAGTCCTAGCCACAGCTATCTGAGAAGAAAAAGAAATAAAAAGAATACAAATTGGAAAAGAAGAAGTAAAACTGTCACTTTTTACAGACATGACATGATACTATACATAGAGAATCCTAAAAATGCCACCAGAAAACTACTAGAGCTAATCAATGAATTTGGTAAAGTTGCAGGATACAAAATTAATGCACAGAAATCTTTTGCATTCCTATAAACCAATGATGAAAAATCTGAAAGAGAAATTAAGGAAACACTCCCATTTACCATTGCAAGAAAAAGCATAAAATACTTAGGTATAAACCTACCTAGGGAGACAAAAGACCTGTATGCAGAAAACTATAAGACACTGATGAAAGAAATTAAAGATGATACCAACAGATGGAGAGATATACCAAGTTCTTGGATTGGAAGAATCAATATTGTGAAAATGACTATACTACCCAAAGCAATCTACAGATTCAATGCAATCTCTATCAAATTACCAATGGCATTTTTTACAGAACTAGAACAAAAAATCTTAAAATTTGTATGGAGACACAAAAGACCCCAAATAGCCAAAGCAGTCTTGAGGGAAAAAAACGGAGCTGGAGGAACCAGACTCCCTGACTTAAGACTATACTACAAAGCTACAGTAATCAAGACAATATGGTACTGGCACAAAAACAGAACATAGATCAATGGAACAAGATAGAAAGCTCAGAGATAAGCCCACTCACCTATGGTCAACTAATCTATGACAAAGGAGGCAAGGATATACAATGGAGAAAAGACAGTCTCTTCAATAAGTGGTGCTAGAAAAACTGGACAGCTACATGTAAAAGAATGAAATTAGAACACCCCCTAACACCATACACAAAAATAAATTCAAAATGGATTAGAGACCTAAATATAAGACCGGACACTATAAAACTCTTAGAGGAAAACATAGGAAGAACACTCTTTGACATAAATCACAGCAAGATCTTTTTTGATCCACCTCCTAGGGTAATGGAAATAAAACAAAAATAAACAAATGGGACCTAATAAAACTTCAAAGCTTTTGCGCAGCAAAGGAAACCATAAGGCGAAAAGACAACCCTCAGAATGGGAGAGAATATTCGCAAATGAATCAACCGACAAAGGATTAATCTCCAAAATATATAAACAGCTCATGCAGCTCAATATTAAAACAACAAACAACCCACTCCAAAAATGGGCAGAAGACCTAAATAGATATTTCTCCAAAGAAGATATACAGATTGCAACAAACACATGAAAGGATGCTCAACGTCACTAATCATTAGAGAAATGCAAATCAAAACTACAATGAGGTATCACCTCACACCAGTTAGAATGGGCATCATCAGAAAATCTACAAACAACAAATGCTGGAGAGGGTGTGGAGAAAAGGGAACCCTCTTGCACTGTTGGTGGGAATGTAAACTGATATAGCCACTATGGAGAACAGTATGGAGGTTCCTTAAAAAACTAAAAATAGAATTACCATATGACCCAGCAATCCCACTACTGAGCATATACCCAGAGAAAACCATAATTCAAAAAGACACAGGCATCCCAATATTCATTGCAGCACTATTTACAATAGCCAGGTCATGGAAGCAACATAAATGCCCATCGACAGATGAATGGATAAAGAAGAGGTGGCACATAAATACAATGAAATATTACTCAGCCATAAAAGGGAACGAAATTGGGTCATTTGCTGAGACGTGGATGGATCTAGAGACTGTCATACAGAGTGAAGTGAGTCAGAAAGAGAAAAACAAACATCGTATATTAACGCATATATGTGGAACCTAGGAAAACGGTACAGATGAACCGGTTTGCAGGGCAGAAATTGAGACACAGATGTAGAGAACAAACGTATAGACACCAAGGGGGGAAAGCAGTGGGGGTGGGGGTCGTGGTGTGCTGAATTGGGCGATTGGGATTGACATGTATACACTGATGTGTATAAAATTGATGACCAATAAGAACCTGCTGTATAAAAAATTAAATAAAATAAAATTCAAACATTTAAAAAAAATTTCACTTTAAAAAGTCTGTTGTGTGGGGCTTCCCTGGTGGTACAGTGGTTAAGAATCCGCCTGCCAATGCAGGGGACACGGGTTCGAGCCCTGGTCCGGGAAGATCCCACATGCCGCAGAGCAACTAAGCCCGTGAGCCACAACTACTGAGCTCCTGTGCCACAACTACTGAAGCCCACGTGCCTAGAGCCCGTGCTCCGCAACAAGAGAAGCCACCTCAATGAGAAGCCCGCACACCACAACAAAGAGTAGCCCCCACTTGTTGCAACTACAGAAAGCCCGTGTCAGCAATGAAGACCCAACACAGCCAAAAATAATAAAATAAAAAAATTTAGAGTCTGTTGTGTGATTTTAAAAAATAAATAAGATAATGAGAGTTTTGTAAACATATACTTTTCAAACTATATATATATATTTCCTAGGAATAATAGGAAATGTACCATGTTGTTGGAAATTGGTGTTAAGCTATAGGATTAACATGCTACTTTATTTTGGAGAATAAATTTTACTCACAGATAGAAATGATAAAAATCATTATTTTTTCATTAAAACAAATTTCATTGTATTAATGATAGAATACAGTATTTCCATGAATTCTTATGCTAAATCATAAAATGATTTTTCACTTCTGGTGGATTGTTTTAGTTTACGTACCCCAGGAGTCATTCTCCTTGAAATTTAGGGGGGGAAGTTTGAGAAGCACTGATTACAGCTCATCTTCTTCTTCCTCCTTCTTTATTGCTCTAATGGGTAGGAAATTCAGAACATCATATCCCAGACATTCAGTAATAAGCAATCCCATTAATTTTCGTTATCCATTTATTTAAACACTCATTCATGACTTCTGATTTAATTATCACTCTTGTTTGTATTTGCTTTCTGTTTTTTGTTCCTTATCTTTATTTATCAAATACATCTTTATGTGTATTCATTATCTGCTGCTTTATAAACTTTTTGGGAAGTAGATGGGGGCATAAACTATTTCTATTTTTATCTACCTATCACATTATTTTACTCATTGTCTTTTTGGGTAAGTTTATTTTGAGTTTTTCTTCAAAGACAGTGACATGACATTAATTTTGTATGGCACTTTTATTAAAATCACTAGGAAATTAACCTAATCTAATACAAGGAGGTTAGATAATCAGTGTAAGAGACATTAGTATTCCTTAGGCTATCTAAAAGGAATAATTATATTGCTGTACTTTAAAATACATAAGGCACTTTAAAATACAAGGAAAACCATCAGTTCTATGCATTTGGGCACAAGAAACCTGTATTTCTCCTAGGTTTTCCTAAGCAAATTTTTTCAGAGGCAAAAACAACCCAACATTTTAAATGGGTATTTTTAGAAGCATTTATATGTAGGGGCCACATGATATCATGATGATGTAAAAACATTTTTGTAGAGCAGGAATATCCTATCATGTCCCCTGAGTGGCAGAAGGAATACGTCATTCCAACCCATAAAAATATTTTTGCTATCTTATTACCTCCATACTGAATAACTTAATCAGATCATTTGACTTTGTGGAGTACAAAGCGACTCATTTTGGCTGCAGTAAATGAGAGAACTTTTAAAATTATTTCTTAGATTGGCATATGACTTTTGATAAGGGAATTGTGACTACCTGGGGGGGAATTTGTAGGAGAAAGGAAATGACAAATAAATTAAATAGGTGAAAGAGCATTACAATGAGGCTTATGGCACAGAAAATATCATCCACATAACAAGGTATAGGGGTGTTATGCTTTTTAAAAATGAGTGTGAGTGTATACCAGACTTAGTGTAGAAAAGACTGTGTTTGAATCTTCAGGATTGGACAGTGATTTAAAATTTTTGACACAATTTATTCATTGTTATAATGTAGATATTACTCTCTCTCAAGGCTGTCCTGAGGGCTAAATGACATACCGATATTCACTCCATTTAAAAGTGGCCCCAATATAACTTAATTTCTCATTTTCTCGATGCGATGTTCAAAAAATGTTATAAGTCACTTGAAAACATCAACTTCTAGAGTGTACATTAGTTAAATGACTATGTTAAGTATAGTAATTTTGTTATGACTTCTGGCTTGACTGACTTTGGGCAAACTCTTTACCTATGACCTTTGGTGACATCCCCCATAACAGAGGAAATTATGCTGACCCAACTCAAATGTCTATTGGTAGAATTCAACACACACATATCCTTAGGATATATTGCACATTGTATTAGTTTGCTAAAGCTGCTGTAACAAAGTATAACAAATTGGGTGGCTTAAGCAACAGAAAATCATCGTCCTACAGTTCTGGAGACTAAAAGTTGGAAATCAAGATGTTGTCAGGGTTCACAGATGTAGAGAACAAACATATGGACACCAAGGGGGGGAAAGTGGTGGGGAGGTGGTGGTGGTGTGATGAATTGGGAGATTGGGATTGACATATATACACTAATATGTATAAAATGGATAACTAATAAGAACCTGCTGTATAAAAAAATAAATAAAATTAAAAGAAAAAGTTTATCTGCACAACATTGTAAATCAACTACACTCCAATAACAATTAAAAAGATAATAATAATAAAAAAAGAAAAGATGTTGTCAAGGTTAGTTCCTCTGAGGGCTGTGAGGGAAGGATGTGTTTTGGCTTCTCTTTTTTGACTTGTAGATGGCCATCTTCTCCCCATATCTCTTCACATTATCTTCCCTGTATGCATCTCTCTGTGTCCAAATTTCCCCTTTTTATAAGGACACTAGTCATATTGGATTAAGGGCCCACCCTACTCCGGTATGACCTCATCCTAATGAATTACATCTGCATAGATTCTATTTCCAAAAGGTCACATTCTGAGATACTGGGGATTAGAACGTCAACATATGAATTTTGGAGAGACATGATTCAACCCATAGCATGCCCACATAGAACTCTGTGCTACATATCACAATTGTGTATTGTTGAATATGTTCTTATACCTTCCAAAGTATTAATGAAAAAGACAACCTCTTTCAGGTTAAATATTTGCTCGAAATGTTATTCAGTTTAAGTGAATCAATATTTGGGCAGAATATCCAGTCGAGGAAAAAGTTGAGGGGAAAAAACCCTCTCTCTAAATTGAAGAGGTAGGAAAACTGAATAATGGAGGATGAATTTGACACTGGCACATGGTGCGCTAAGCTTTCTGTTTCCCCTCCGCCATGTGTCCTCCATGTTAACTCTCATGGTCAATGTGCCTGAAGCTCTTTCATCTCCTACCTTGCAGGTTTCATCTTCTCCTCTCCCAATGTTCTATGCCTTTCCTAGACTCTTATGTAAACAACTGTCCTTGCCCCAAAGATTTCAATGTTAATTAGTTCCTACGAACTGACTATAAACTTGTGGATATGATGCTGATTAATTTGTATTTCTTCTTTTTTCCTCCATTGACTTTTTAGATGTTCTTCGAACCCAAATCTACACATCTACTCAACACAATATATAAGCAATTGAGGGATAATTTTAGAAATAGAACACTTTCTTTCATGAGAATATTAGAAATAATGTTTGAGCTAAGGACCCTTACTGTACAGGATTTCCCTTAACCACTTGGTCAGGGACCAATCTGATCACTGTCTTTTCCCTTCAAAATGGAAATTGCTTCATTTTTGTTTTCTGGTTTTACACACACAATCCATACTTCTTGTAATAAGTTCATAAAATAACAATATAAAGGCACAGTAACAACCTTTTATTATTTTTATACCTCCTTCCAAACTTTTTCTATACATTTATAGCCATGCACATATTTTACAAAATGGTGCCATATGTGTACACTCTGCTTGTAATAATCTCTCTGCACAGAAAAATGCTGCATGAACATATTTCTTTGTGGCCAAAGGGAGCTTCATATTATCATTTTAATAGCTACATGGTATTCCTTATGTAGCTATGTCATGATGCATTTAATAGACTGACCCTTCAATCTTGAGCTATGACATTTTTTTAGAAAAGTTTCCAGAGTTCACACCAATTTTTACCTCTTTGTTAGGGGCCAGCCTTTTAAGGTTCAAACTACTGTTAGGGGCTGGCCTTTTTAGATTCAAACTACAGGTTTTCACAATAAAAATAGAAACCCAGGGCACTGACACCTGAGCCACAACTCCTGTCAAGTCACATCCTGTGCAGAGTGCTACCGTTTTTCCACTGTGAAACATTACTTGAGCAGAGTCTCAAAATAGCTCTCCCTCTGTTTAGCATGCCAGGGTCTCACTTGTGTTATCTGGCCCTCCCAAAGCGGCCAGCAAGAATTCTCAACTCCTCGGCCTTGGAGTCTCCAAGTCCCTGTGACAGACCAGACTTAGCAATCAGGGTATAATGTCAGGGGAACCGTGGGCAGTTGGAGCTCTGGGAGAGCAAGTGAGAATGCAGACGCGTGGAGCCAGCCCGTCCCCTGTCTCCACCCGTGGCAAGAGATCCCGGCGTCATGCATAGAAATATTCTGAGTTGGGGTCAGGGGTACAGGCTTATGGTGTGCCCAAAACCCAGCCTAAGCAGCTCACACTTTGTACATGCTGTTACCTATAAATGACAGACCAGGTTTAGGGGGAGTATAGATTTTTCAAGTCTTTAATTCTTTTATTTCCACCAGTAAAACTTAGTCAAAGAACATGGGCTTCAAAATCAGACAGGCTTAAGTTCAAGGCTAGATTTGCCACTTATTGTTCATGAGAACCAATACTTCAGGCACTCAACAAATACTTATTAAATAACTGTGTTGAATGTATGTCTGTGAATAACAGTTTCCCCAGCTGTAAAATGAGGATGATAATCGTACGAATTCATGGGGCTGTTGTGAGGACAATTTGATGAATGTACAATTGGCATATAAAAGATGCTCCATAAATTACAGCTGGTACTTTATGATTCTCAGAAGAAGAATTAGAACTCTTCTTCCCAGAATCCTTTTTATAGTCCTCTCACCAGATTTATTTGTTCAACAAGTAGTTATCAAATAGGCACTATGATAATTATGGGGAAAACATGTTAATAACACACTGTCCAGGACGGCAACCTAGAAATATCCATTCATTCATTCATTCATTCATTCATTGAACACTTACTTATTCACCACTTGTTAGTCAGGTACAGAGCACACAATCTACCTCCAAAATATTTTTTTTGTATCTATCTACTTGCTTCCATCACCATCGTCATCGTCCTGTGGACCACAGCCACAGGTTCCTTACTATTCTCCCTGCTTCCATTCTTGACTTTTTAAAACCACTTCACATCCAAGGTGATCTTTTAAGACTATAAATCAGAATGTGCCTTCCCTTTGTTAAAGCACATCCATTTAGAATAAGATACAAATGTGTTACCTTGGCCCACATGGCCCTGCATGACCTGGTCCCTTCCTACATCTCCAGCCTCAGATTAGCTCACTCACATCTCTCTCTCCCTGCCCCTATGTTTCACAGCCTCAGTTCCTAGAACCAGTCAAGCTTTTTTCAACCTCAAGGCCTTTGCCCATGCTACTCTTTCTGTCTGAAATGCCATCTCCTCGGCTCTTTGGCTGACAGGCTTCTTCTCATCCTTCATGTTTCAGTCAAAGGTCACCTTTTCAGAGATGGTCATCCCTAATGACGATTATTTATTCCTTCACACAACATCTTGTTTATTTCCTTCTTACTGCTTTTTGCAATCTGCATTTATTGTTTTTATTTATTTGCTTACCTTTTTATTGTCTGTCTCTCCCACTAGACCATAAGCCCCATGAGGGCAGGAGCTTTGCCTAGGACTGTAACTGCCACAGAGTAGGCACTCAATAATTTATTACATGAAAGAATGAATGAGTGAATTTCCATTGCTTGATAACCTCCAGGAATAGGAATTCTTTTTTTTTTTAATTTTTAATATTAAAAAAACAATACTTTTTTGGCCACGCCATGCTGCTTGCATGATCTTAGTTCCCCAACCAGGGATTGAACCTATGCCCTTGGCAGTGAAAGCACAGAGTCCTAACCACTGGACTGCCAGGGAATTCCCAGGAATAGAAATTCTGAACTTCAGGTTGGTACATTCTAGGATTCATACCTTCTGATGTGAAAAGTTATTTTTATGTTGGACTAAATTTAAAAAATGGATAGAATGTGACCTGGAGAGGAGAAGGGAAAGTCAGTCTCCTCTAGGAGAGCAGCAGAGTGGAACAGACTGTAACAGCAAAGAATTTTAAAATCATTTGTATTTAGGGACACAATGACTTCCTTCTCCACTGTCCTCTCAGTAAGGTTAAGGCTTCATGGTGAAGAGGATGGGCTTTGGCGTCAAGAGCCTGGATTCACATCCCTGCCCTACCGTTTATTAGCTGTGTGACCACGGGCAAGTTAGATAATGGCTCTGAGTCCATTCGAGTGAGAAATGGACCCCTGAGCCCGCTACGGAGTAAGCACACAGTTCATGTTAATTAAATACCCTTTTTATTCCACCCAAAAGAGTTTTTTAGGCTTACCATTGCAAGTTTAAAAGACACCAATAGCCAAGACCTAGCACAGTGCTGGGTATGTCATAGATGCTTAAAAAGTGGGAGTTCACTGGTGGGAATGTAAGTTGGTGCAGTCACTGTGGAAAACAGTATGGAGGTTTCTCAGAAAACTACAAATAGAACTACCATTTGACCCAGCAATTCCACTTCTTGGTATATATCCAATAAAAATGAAAACACAATTTGAAAAGATACATGCACCCCAATGTTCATAGCATTATTTACAATTGCCAAGATATGGAAGCAACCTAAGTGTCCATAAACAGATGAATGGATAAAGAAGTTGTGGTATGTACACACACACACACACACACACACACACACACACACACACACACACAATGGAATACTACTCAGCAATAAAAAAGAAGAAAAATTTTTGCCGTTTGCAGCAACATGAATGGACTTGGAGGGTATTATGCTAAGTGAAATAAGTCAGACAGAGAAAGACAAATACTATAAGATATCACTTATATGTGGAATCTAAAAAATACAACAAACTAGTGAATATAACAAAAAAGCTGCAGACTCATAGATATAGAGAACAAACTAGTGGTTACTAGTGGGGAGAGGAAAGGGCGTAGGGGCAGTATAGGTGTAGGGGATTAGGAGGTACACATTATTATGTATAAAATAAGCTACAGAATATATTGTATGACACAAGGAATATAGCCAATATTTTATAATAACTATAAATGGAGTATAACCTTTAAAAATTGTGTATCATTATACTGTATACCTGTAACATATTCTTCATCAACTATACTTGAATTTAAAAAAAAAAGAATGCACTGGTGAGAGAGGCACTAGCATCAAGAAAAAAAAGTGGGAGTGCAACATAAGGGTGCAGGGGTTCTCATACTTGAGTGTGCATTAGAGTTAGCTCGAGGGCTGGTTAAACCACAGAGAGCTGGGCCCCTCCATGAGTTTCTGATTCAGTAGGTCTGGTGGGGCCTGAGAATTTGCATTTCTAACAAGTTTCCAGGAGATACTGATGCTGCTGATACAGGGACCACACTTTCAGAATGACTGACAGGGGTTAAATACACCAACCAACTCTGGGTGCCAGACTGGTTGCATTCAAGTCCCAAGTACATCTCCTCACTAGGCATGTGATCTCCAACAAGTTGCTTCATCTCTCTGGCCTCAGTTCCTTTATCTGCAAATAGAGATAAAATAGAGCCTTCCGCTAGAAGTTTAAATGAGACCTTTCACCTTGTAATTGTTCAATACACATTGACTGTTATTTGAAAATAAAAACCAATTAAAATGAATTTTTAACAGTGCTATCCAGTAGAACTTTCTGGGATTATGGAAGCGTCCTCGGCGCTGTCCAATTCGGCAGCCATTAGCTGCACGTGGCTACAGAGCACTTGAAATGTGGCTAGCACAACTGAAGAGCTGAATGTTTAATGTCAATTTCAATTAATTTGAATTTAAGTAGCCACATGTGACTAGAGAAGCACAAATGTCCAGTTAGCATTCCTCCCTGAGACCTGGGCAGAGCCATCTTGGTGGCAGCTCTTTGGAAAGCTGACAACGCAGGGTGGCGTGAAGACCTGGGTGTGCGTGAATCTGCCACTTTCTGACAGCTGACCTTAAGCAAGCAGCTCAACTTCCCAGTAACTCAATCCCATCTGTAAAATGGGAACAGTAACACCTGTCCTGATTCCTCTGTGTGTTTTAGTGGGATAATTAATGTAAAACTATAAATGCAGTACAACTGCAAGGATTTCCTTAAAGCTTTATATCACTTCTTCAGATTTTCTTCCCTAGGACCTGTTCTAAGGGTTATGATTCTTCAGCCTTTTGTGTCCAGTGTCCAACACATAGTAGGTCATGAGTTAAAATGCAGCCTCCACACAGAACGTCTTCTCAGTTGGCCTGCGTTTATCAGTGCTCTAGGACATGTAGTAAAAAGGAGGAAATATCTATGTTATTTTAAATACACCAATATTCCTTTTAAAATTTTACTGAGGGAATTCCCTGGCGGTCCAGTGGTTAAAACTCCACACCTTCACTGCCGAGAGTGTGGGTTCGATCCCTGATCGGGGAACTAAGATCCTGCAAGGCACACAACATAGCCAAAAAGAAAAGTTATTGAGAAGACTCTGGGGCTGATGTCCACCACTGTCAGGTGAAGCCGGGTTCTGGGGTTGGTTTAGTGCCGGTCTATCGGCAGGCAGAGCTGGTTGCTGGAGTCTGGCTTCAGGGCCCAGGGATCCCAGAGCTCGTTTCAGATCGTTGAGGGAGGGTGGGTTCCTGACACAGTTGGGTATGTGTTCTTTTTTTTTCAGTTTATTTATTTATTTATTTATTTTTGGCTGCGTTGGGTCTTCGTTTCTGTGCGAGGGCTTTCTCTAGTTGTGGCGAGCGGGGGCCACTCTTCATCGCGGTGCGCAGGCCTCTCACTATCACGGCCTCTCTTGTTGCGGAGCACAGGCTCCAGACGCGCAGGCTCAGTAGTTGAGGCTCACGGGCCTAGTTGCTCCGTGGCCTGTGGGATCTTCCCAGACCAGGGTTCGAACCCTTGTGCCCTGCATTGGCAGGCCGACTCTCAACCACTGCGCCACCAGGGAAGCCCGGGTTTGTGTTCTTGAGTGTCCTGAAGGTTGCGCTGTTCTGCTAGTGGGCAGGGCCAGGGCTCAGATGGTCCCAGGATAGGATCTGGCCTGTGTTCCGGGAATCGTAGTTTCTTGCTTCTGGTGTCTGCCCCCTGGTGGATGCGGCTGGTCTAGAGGCTCATGCAGGCTTCCTGGTGGGAGGGGCCAGTGGCTTGGCCCTCCGGTGGGCTGGGTGAGCCCAGAGGAGGTGGTGGGCCCTTTAATCTTCAGAAATCCTGTCTGCTGATGGGTGGGGCCGTGTCCCTGCCTAATTAGTTGTTTGGCCTGAGGCGTCCCTGCAGGCTGTTGGGTGGGCCCAGGTCTTAGAGCTAATGAGCCAAGATGTCAGCCGCCTACATCAAACGGGTTCATGCGGCTGAATGTTCCCCAGTGTGTCTGACACCAGTGTCCCCAAGGTGAACCACGGCCGCCCCGGCATCTCCAGGAGACTTTCCAAGACCAGAAGGTAGGTCTGGCTCAGGCTTTTATCAAATTACTGCTTTCGCCCTGGGTCCCTGTGCACGTGAGATTTTATGCCCGCCCTTTAGGAGTGAAGTCTCTATTTCCCCCAGTCCCGAGGGGCTCCTGCCAATAAGCCCTGCTGGCCTTCAAAGCCAAATGCTCTGGGGGCTTGTCTTCCTGGTGCCAGAGCCTTGGGGAGCCTGTGGGAGAACCTCTGCAATATTATTATTCTCCAGTATGTGGGTCACCAACCCAGGGTGTATGGGATTTAATTATATTGTGAGTCTGCTTCTCCTACCCGTCTTGTGGTTCCTTCTTTGTGTTTTTAGCTGTAGAAGATCTTTTCTGGTAGTTTCCAGTCTTTTCATCGATGGTTGTGATGCTGAAAGCTCTTCCTCTCTGCACCCAGTGCCGAACTGAATCTCGGAGACAGAGTTTTGGGTGAAGTAGAAAAGAATAGCTTTATTGCTTTGCGGGGCAAAAGGGGGACACAGCTGGCTCCTGCCCTTGAAAACTATGTGTCCCAACCCAGGAGGATTTGATGAAGAGTTTTATAGTGATAGTTCAAGTGTGGGCTTGGTGACAAGATTAGGGTGTGTGCAGGGTCTCAGATGGTCAGTCTCCCAATCTTGATGAGCTTCTCTGGTGCCCCCCTCCCCCACCGCCTTTTTAAAAATTTTTTGGCCGTGCTGCATGGCGTGCGGGATCTTAGTTCCCCAACCAGGGATCGAACCACCACCCCCTTCACTGGAAGCGCGGGGTCTTAACCACTGGGCCAGCGTCTGGTCCCTTTAATCTCGCCTCAGGGGGTTTCTTGCCTGCTCCTCCCTTGATTAGCAACTGTTGGAATCTGCCCTTTGGAACTCACGGAAGGTCATGGAGGCTGGAGTCTTGCCTACAAGAAATGGCGGACAAAAAAAGGCTTCCATGCCCAAGAGCCCCACAGGGTCCTTCTCGGTTTCAGTTGTTCGGCAGATCGTTGTGATTTTGGTGTGCTCGTGAGAGGAGGTGAGCTCAGGGTCCTTCTACGCTGCCATCTTGGCCGCTCTCCCCATTCTGAAATGTTTTGCCTAGCGTTGGCACTGAAGGTGGAAGCACGTTGTAGGAACCAAGGGAGGAGATAGACCAGCAGGCTTCAGGGCCCACGGAGAGGACTGGCTGGAAGAGGGCAGGCAAAACACTGCCTCTGCCCATCTGTGAGCCCGCACTAGCCGCGGGGGCCCCCTAGGATTCCGCAAGCAGCCACCTGGTGACCGGGCCCTACTAAGCAGCATACGTACAAGGCAGGGCCTGGCGACCAACCAGACTCGGGGCCTACATGACCGCCCACGTAGTTAGCCCATGAAGGACCCATGCAGGCCTCTTTTAAGGGGAGCCCCTAGAGCATAAAAAAGTTATTGTTCAAAAATAATGTTTATTTTGTCACAATTATGAACAACACATACTTATTTTAAAAATTGGAAAACGCAGGGTACTATATAAGATATTTAATTCTCCCACAATCCCTCCACCTGAGATAACCCTCATTAACTTTTTTTTTTTAAACTTTGATCACACCGCACAGCACGCGGGATCTTAGTTCTCTGACCAGGGATTGAACCCGTGCCCCGTGCAGTGAAAGTGCAGAGTCTTAACCACTGGACTGCCAGGGAATTCCCACCCTCATTAACATTTTGAGGCATTTCTTTCCAATTATGAGTATGTGTGTGTATTCATTCATTCATTTAATAAATATATTTTGAATGCCTGCTATGGGCCAGGCACTTTTCTAGATGATGGTAATACAGCAATGAACAAAATAGACCAAAAAAAAAGTTGCCCTCATGGAGCTTACATTCTAGTGGATGATATTTGAAAACTCAATAAAATATATATACAAATTTAAAAACATAATTAGGCTAATATTGTTTACACCATTATATATGCTGCTTATTGTGTTTTCCCCTTTGCATTATGTTGGGAGAATTTTCTAATTTTTGTTTTTTTAAGTAGGTCTGTCCTTATACCCATTGCATGCTGAGCCAATACACGGGGCTTGCTCAGACAAAAGGAAAAATAAATACTTAAGTTATGTGTTTAGAACCTTGATAGCCTGGGGTGTGATGTTCTTAGGGGATCAACTAGACTGTCCAATACTGTGTCCCTTGGAATATCCTGTGCAAAAGCAGATAATCGAAAGTCCAGGAGTCAAGGTTCACAACTCAGATTTTACTGAGTCTTCAGGCATCACCATTTCATCTGTGACTCTGACACATTTCTTTATGTTTTAAAAAAAGTTTTCTGGAGTCCTCAGGACCCATATTGTTTGTGGTTCACCCTCTTCTATTCCTGCACGACTAACCTGGCGAATTATTCTACTTCTTTTTAGGTTCAGGTGAAAACAACTAAAACTTAAATCCTGAAAGAGGCTTCTGAATCAGAGTAGTGAGGAGCATGGGCAGGGGGCAGCAAAGCTCATACTATGATGAGGGGAGGGTAGTAGCCACTGGACAGAGAGAGCAAGAAGAGTTTGTCCTCTTCTGTGCCCTGGGCCTTGACAACCGTGGTCCCCTCCTTTAAACATGGAGACTTTTTCTTCTTATTTCTTCCCTTCCTCCTCTCTCCCACACCCCACAGACTTTGCCCCTTAGGGTCTGCAAAAGGAACCCGAAGGAACCCGTATTTCCTCAAAACATCAAGGGCAGGGATCTTGTCTGACTTGAGAATAAAAGAACAAATCCATGAGTGAATGAAATTCACTAGGGTAACCTTTGATGGGCAGCAAGTGTGTTCTGTGGATGGGCCCCAAGGTAAATCATCAAGAAGGGTGTTTTTTTCTATTGTCTAGAAGGCAATAAGGAAGATGTCAGTTGGTTGCTGGTGTCTGCCCATCAAAGGTTTCAGCCAAGACAGAGTCAGAAATGAAGAGACATTCTACACAATGAATAGCATCACAGAGCTATATGTGCTGAAGACAATAGCCAATATGTCTTGCTGCTTTGGGATTTTACTGCTGATAATTTCGGATGACATCTCTGCTTCTCTTCTTTTGTTCCACATTCTTCACTGCATCATTCAGGCTGACAATTCATTTACGTTGCTAATAGTCATAAAAATGCAACCATTAGCAATGAAGGGCTTTGCTACCAGAGGAGGAGACCGTATAACGTAGTATAAGAGTGTGGAGCAGAGCTGTCCAATAGAAACAGAATAAAAGCCATGGATATATTTGAAAATTTTCTCATAGCCACATGAAAAAAGAAAAAAATAGATGAAACTAATTTTGATCATGTCTTATTGAACGCTGTGTATCCAAAATATCATTTTAACGTGTAATCATGAGAGAAATTGTTAGAGACATTTTGTATACACGCCTTCAAAATCTAGCGTGTATTTTACACTTACAGTGCACTTCAATTCCCACTGGCGACGTTTCATGTGCTCAACAGCCACGTGGGCCAGTGGACACCGTATTGGGCAGTGCAAGTGTGGGCTCTGCACTCGATACTAGGATTATACGAGGGGTATAATCCTAGGAAAGTAACATAATCTCTGTGTTCAGTTTCCTCATCTGTAAACTGGAGGAAATGTTAGTCCCTACCTCATTTAGAATTAGATTTTATGGGCTTCCCTGGTGGCGCAGTGGTTGAGAGTCTGCCTGCCAATGCAGGGGACACGGGTTCGAGCCCTGGTCTGGGAAGATCCCACATGCCGCAGAGCAACTGGGCCCGTGAGCCACGACTACTGAGCCTGCGCGTCTGGAGCCTGTGCTCCACAACAGGAGGGGCCGCGATGGTGAGAGGCCTGCGTACCGCGGTGAAGAGTGGCCCCCGCTTGCCACAGCTAGAGAAAGCCCTCGCACAGAAACGAAGACCCAACACAGCCAAAAATAAAAATAAATAAATAAATTTAAAAAGAATTAGATTTTATGAGGATTAAATGAACACTTAGAACATTGCCTGACACAAAGTTGGCGATTAGTAAATGTTAGCTCTTACGATCTTCAGATATATTATGTTCGCCACCGTCCTTATAATGATCAAAGCTGTCTTTCAGTATGGTCTTACTCTGGACTTTCTAAATTGGGACTGTATGTCTGGTATCTTGCAATGATGAAATTATATGCCACTTCAGAATTCCTATCTCACTTCAAAGATTTTCAGGGAGAGTTGGGTCCTGAGCTGTGCTTTCACAAAGCTGAATAACCTGTAATTTAACGAACTTCTTTAATACTATTAATGTCTTCAATTAGAATCCTTTTGAATTTTCCAAGTAAGCAGTATCATATTTTTATTAGGAGGTAAAATTAGGTTGACAGCTATAAAGTTATCCAGCTTGCTTTTTGATGATCTCTTTTTTTTTTTTTTAATTTTTTTCATCCATTGTGCTTAGCACTCTGATGGGCCCTTTTAATTTTTTTTTAAAGATTTATTTATTATTTATTTATTTATTTTATTTATTTTTGGCTGCGTCAGGTCTTAGTTGTGGCACACGAGATCTTTGTTGAGGCATGCAGGATCTTCACTGTGGCGCGCGGGCTTCTCTTCCCTAGTTGTGGCGCGCAGGATTACAGGGCGCGTGGGCTCTGTAGTTTGCGGCACGTGGGCTCTAGTTGAGGCGCTCGAGCTCAGTAGTTGTGGCACGTGGGCTTAGTTGCCCCGCGGCATGTGGGATCTTAGTTCCGTGACCAGGGATCGAACCCACGTCTCTTTCATTGCAAGGCGGATTCTTTACCACTGGACCACTAGGGAAGTCCCTTGATGATCTCTTAAGAGACTGAAACCATGTTTCACTACAGTAAGAAGATAGCACTTGTCTTCTTGACAGCCACAAATCCTTATTAATATCTCAGGATGTATTTCAGGGCCTAAGCACCATGATATAGAAATTGTTACCTGCGGCGCTTTTATGACAGCTTTTGAATAAACAATGGAGTAATTTTACAACAGTTGTTTTGGACCACTTTAAAAATCAGATCTTCCTCGACTTACGATGGGGTTACGTCCCCATACACCCAGTGTTAAGTTGAAAATATTTAAGTCAGAGATGCATTCAATACACCTAACTTGGGGAATATCATCACTTAGCCTAGCCTACCTTAGTGTAAGTGCTCAAGAACACTTACATTGACTTACAGTTGGGCAAAATTATCTAACATAAAGCCTATGTTATAATAAGGTATTGAATATCTCAAGTAATTCATTGAATACCGTACTGGCAGTGAAAAACAGAATGGTTGTCTGGGTACAGGATGGCTGTAAATGTATCAGTAACTGCGTGAGCACCAGGCCTACTGGCAGCTGCACCGGCTCCGCTCCCACTGCCCAGCATCATGAAAGAGTATGTAAGAGAGTATCCTACTGCATAAGCGAACCAGGGAAAAGATCAAAATTTAAAATTCAAAGTACAGTTTCTACTGAATGTCTGTTGCTTTTGCACCATCATAAAGTAGAAAAATCCTAAATCTAGCCATCGTAAGTTGAGGGCCATCTATATATCTCAGAAGTTTCCACGTCTCTAATTCTTTCATTTATTTATATATTCACTCACTCATTCATTCATTCATTCAACTATTTGTTTATTCAACAAATATGCATTGAAGGCTTACTATGGGCCAGAAACTTTGCTAGTTACTGAGGAGTCGATAGTAAGCAGAACATATAGTCCCTGCCCCCGCAAAATTACAATCCAGGCAGGGAGAAAGATGTTAATCAGATAATCATGCAAATAAAATTGCCAACTGGCATGATTGCTATTAAGAAGAGGAAAAGTTGCTTTGAGAGTCTATGAGGAAGGAATTTGATTTGGTCAGAGAAGTTTTCCCCAAGGAGGTGCTGATGGGGCTGAGAGCTGGAGGAGTAGGAGGAGTTAACCAGGTGGAGATGGGAGGGAACTGCATTCCAGGCGCAGGGAACAGCATGAACAGAAGTCCTGAGGTGGCAGGGACGTGGTGAAGGGAGAGACGGAAAGAGGACCGTGAGCCTGAAACAGAGTGAGGGTAGGCTGGCTGAGGTTGAGCTGGAGAAGTAGGTAGAACCAAACATTGCAGGTTCCTGATGGCCACATTAAGGATTTTATATTTATATTTTTAATTTTATTGAAGTATAGTTGATTTACAATGTTGTGTTAATTTCTGCTGTACAGCAAAGTGATTCAGTTATACATATATATATATACATTCTTTTTCATATTCTTTTCCATTATGGTTTGTCACAGGATATTGAACATAGTTCCCTGTGCTATACAGTAGGACCTTGTTGTTTATCCATCCTATCTATAATAGTTTGCACCTGCTAATCCCAAACTCCCAATCCATCCCTCCCCGCACCGCCCCCCCCCACCTTCCTTGGCAACCACAAGTCTGTTCTCTATGTCTATGAGTCTGTTTCTGTTTCAGAGATAGGTTCATTTGTGTTGTATTTCAGATTCCACCTATAAGTGGTATCATATGGTATTTGTCTTTCTCTTTCTGAGTTACTTCACTTAGTATGATAATCTCTAGTTCGATCCATTTTGCTGCAAATGACATTGTTTTGTTCTTTTTTATGGCTGAGTAATATTCAATTGTGTGTGTGTGTGTGTGTGTGTATGTGTGTGTGTGTGTGTGTGTATACACACACATACATACCACATCTTCTTTAAGGATTTTATTTATGTGAAGAGCATTGGGAAGTTGTCATTGGGACCCCAAAACTCGGGGATGCTTTTCTTTGCTGGGTCAAATCTCACTCTGATTCTTTGTAATTATGATGAAATTAAAATCTCAGGACACCAAGACGTAGAGACAAGGCAAAGGGCTACACATGACCCTTATTCCTTACCAAGTGCAACCCAAAACAACAGCCACATTAACTCCTGCCTCTGGTCCTCCCTTAAGCTGCTTTTCTTCAGTTTTCCAACCAATTCTGGGCCTCGATCTTTGTGTTTCTCTCTTGGTGTTTGGAAGAACAGACAATAGAGGAGTTTTGACCATAGCTTAGATGTGAACCCCTGAAGAGACCAACTTCCCCAGAAAAGGAAGTGAAGCTCTTACATATTTTAAATCAGACTGATGAGTCTCAATTCTGGATAGGAGACAAAGAGGAGAAACATGATCATATTTGCCTTTTGAAAAGATAACTAGATACAGTGTGAAAAAAAAAAGAGGAGGTTAAGAGAGGCTACAGAGAGACAAGAAAAACTATTGCTGTCGTGGTGATGTTAAGGCAGAGGTGTTAGGAGCTGATGTTAAGAGGTGATGCTAAATGTGAATGCAAGTAGACATATTTACAAGATAGAAGGCAAAACCAACTGGACTTGGAGATGGATCAGATATAAAAAGTATAGGAGAGGAAGATGTCAAGATGTCCTAGAATCTTAAGCATGTAACTAGATGAATAGTCATAGCGTTCAAGATATGGAGCACAGAGAGAAGATTTAAGAGGAAAAAACGAGTTGAATTTTCAACTGGTGGAATTTGAGATGCTTCAGAGATTTCCAAGAGATGGGATTTAAGCAGTGGATGTTAAGCTCTGGCATTCAAGGCATACATTCTCCAAGATGCTTGATGGATGTTTACAGTCCGGAAGCTCAAGTCCTTCAGTCTGTAAAATGCTCTTGAATTATTTCTTTGAGACTTCCCTTCCCTTCATTTTTCTCTGTTCCTTCTTCTACAACTCTTGTTATTCAGGTGTTATCTTTTCTCTATTTAAAAAAAAATTATTTATTTATTTATTTATTGGCTGCGTCGGGTCTTAGTTGTTGCACGTGGGCTCTTCATTGCAGTGCGCGAGCTTCTCTCTAGTTGCAGCATGTGGGCTCTCTAGTTGTGGCGCGTGGGCCTAGTTGCCCTGTGGCGTGTGGGATCTTAGATCCCTGACCAGGGATCGAACTGGCGTCCTCTGCATTGCAAGACAGATTCTTAACCACTGGACAACCAGGAGTCCCTCTTTTCTCTATTTTTTATCTCTTTATTTTTGACATATTTTCTGGAAGATTTCCTCAAATTTGTCACCCAGCACTTCTACTGAGTGTCAGAGAAAAAGAAGTAAATGTAGGCCTGGCCTCACAAGGAGATATCTAAAAATGATCACACACAGCTTCCCTGGTGGTGCAGTGGTTGGGAGTCCGCCTGCCAATGCAGGGGACACGGGTTCGAGCCCTGGTCCGGGAAGATCCCACGTGCCGCGGAGCAATGAACCCGGGCACCACAACTGCTGAGCCTGTGCTCTAGAGCCTGCAAGCCACAACTACTGAAGCCCACGTGACTAGAGCCCATGCTCCACAACAAGAGAAGCCACCGCGATGAGAAGCCCGTGCACCGCAACGAAGAGTAGCCCCCGCTGGCCACAACTAGAGAAAGCCCGCGCAGCAACAAAGAACCAACGCAGCCAAAAATAAATAAATAAAATAAATAAATAAATAAATAAATAAATAATAAAATAAAAATGACCACACAAACCTGAGTGGTGACTGGTGCTGCTATAGACAAAATGTTTGTGTCCCCACCAAGGTTCATAGGCTAAAACCTAATCCCCAGTGGTATTAGGGGGTGGGGCCTTTGGGAGGTGATTAGGTCATGGGGAAGGGGCTCATGACAGTATTAGTGTCCTTATAAAAGAGACCCTGGAGAGCTCCCTTGTCCCTTCCACCATATGAGGATACAGTGAGAAGGCAGCCGTCTATGGACCAAAAAGCCATCTCTCATCAGACACCGAATCTGTGGACGCCTTAATCTTGGACTTCTCAGCATCCAGAACTGTGAGAAATAAGTTTGTTGTTGTTGTTTGTTTGTTTGTTTTAACTATTTATTTATTTATTTGGCTGTTCCGGGTCTTAGTTGCGGCATGCGAGATCTTCGTTGTGGTGTGCAGTATCTTTAGTTGTGGTACGTGGGATCGTTTAGTTGCGGTATGCGGGATCATAGTTGCAGCACGCGGGATCTTCGTTCCCCGACCAGGGATCAAACCCAGGCCCCCTGCATTGGGAGCACAGAGTCTTAACCACTGGACCACCAGGGAAGTCCCAAATGTTTGTTGTTTAAGGCAACCCAGTCTATGGTATTTTTGTTATAGCAGCCTGGACTAAGACAGATACTTTCCTAAAATCTGTCAGTTGTTGCCTCTCTTGCTATGATGACTCCTCCTCCCATCTTCTACTCCTTCATATGATATTAAGGTCGAGTTCTGCCACGCACCTATGCAGTGTCCATGGGTATTACTGGAAACTCGTACATGTAAGAGAGGAAGAATCTAACAGAGATTCAGAAAATGAAAAGAAGAGGTAAAAGGGAGAATGGTTTATGATGGGAATTTGGATAGCCTCTATCTCTGCATATCTTTGATTAATTAATTTTTCTCTTAATTATTCTGTCATCATAATTTGGAGGGGGAAAAAAGATGCTAGTTGCATCTAAAAGGTCATGATTTCAAAGCAGTCCAGGCTAACCAAACTCAGAAAATGAGTTTGAAGAAAGTGTCCTCATGGCTTAAAAGTAAAAGTTGCAGCTATTGCTTCAATGGGAGATTCCATGAGGGACAGTGTTTTTGTTTTTGTTTTTGTTTTTGGCTGCATTGGGTCTTCATTGCTGCGCGTGGGCTTTCGTATTTGCAGCAAGCGGGGGCTACTCTTCGTTGTGGTGCGTGGGCTTCTCATTGAGGTGGCTTCTTTTGTTGCAGAGCACAGGCTCTAGGTGCGCGGGCTTCAGTAGCTGTGGCGCATGGGCTCAGTAGTTGTGGCGCGTGGGCTTAGTTGCTCCACAGCATGTGGGATCTTCCCGGACCAGGGATCGAAGCCGTGTCCCCTGCATTGGCAGACAGATTCTTAACCACTGCGCCCCCAGGGAAGTCCCATGAGGGACAATGTTAGATGGTGCATTGTCCATATTTTTTGAAAGAGAGGCTTGAATTGACATTTAACATATACTTAGGTTGACCTGAACCCTAACCTGATGCCCCTGATAGAGAAGAGAATCTCTATCAGGGGCATCAATAATGCCAAGTGAGAAGTCAAGTTAACTTCCTGGAGTATGATTTCCCAAAGTGGCCCTATGCTTTAAGCTGACCTTTTTCAAAATATACATGCCTCTCCTCCACTTAAAAAAACAACAACAGCACCATATTGATTTCTTCCTTTTATTTAAATCCCCATCCTCTAAGCTCCAGCATTTTGAGTTCACTAAAAAATATTTTTCAAGTCGCCTTTGCCAACTCCCAAAACAGAGTCCTGAAAATGTTACTAGGATAACAAAGGCAGTCCCGTCTCCAGATGGAGTGACCCTAAATAACTCTGTGTCTTAGTTTCCTCATCTCTCAAAGGAGAGTAATAATAGTACCTACTTCAGAGGGTTGTTGCAGGGAGAAAAATCAGTCTATACACGGAAAGTGTCTATATGCTTAGAATAGTTTCACTCAAAAAGTGTTAGTGATACTTTGTTATTATTATCAATGCTATAATTATATGAGAACTGAGTGGCTGGTAGGAGACATTCCTGGCCCAACATTCTCTTGGGATGATATCAGAAAGAGAATGAAGTGGTACTTGAGGGGTCTTGATCTGTCCAGGATGGATGAATGTGTTACAGTGTCTTTCTGTACCCACCTGAGACTCATGTGGACCTTAAACTTTGCCCTTGAGATTTTCTAGGGTACCTAGAGTTGCCAAGCAGGCAGAAGATTCCTTGAGATTCTAACCACTTGTTATTTAAACCTATAGATCCAGAAGATAATACCCTTCACCCTTATGAGGAGCCTAAAGGAGACAGGATTTTTTATCCACCCCAGAACCATAACACAAACTAAAGCAAAGGTGCCGTGACTGTGATATGGTTGGTGTGGCAAAGTACTGTCTCACGAAACAGGCCCTGCTCAGCTTTTTATTTACAGAGTGTTGGGCAGTTCTATTCCTAGGGCTGATCTATTTGCACAGCAACCCCTGCCCCTTGCTCCTCACACAGGGTGTGATTTATGCCTGGCTGAAAGCACACCAGCTAATTCTCTTTGAGCCTGACTCTTTCCCCAGCTTGCCATTTGAAGATGGTTTATGGACACAGAGCTCTTGTCTGGAATGCTGAAAGAGCTAAAGGTTTGCCCAGTGGGCTCTGCACCAAAGGCGGCCCCAGCTTTATAGCCGTGATGGTTGATTCAAGGCAGGATTTTGCAAATCTATCTTGCAGCCCCCTTAACCAGAGAGATAGACTTCTCGCCTTTAGGAAGGCATACAAATTCACAATTCCTTTTACCTAAACTGAATCAATTCTCCACTCCTGTCCCAGGTTCCTGATTCCAAGAGCAAATCTTTCATATTATTTCTGTAAATTAACTATGACTAGAGAAGGGTCAAAGAGCTTCAGATAAAATTCAGATTAATTTTGAAGTGCGAGATTATCGCAACTGAATTTGAGGTGGTCCATTCTTTTCAGCAGCTGGTGTTATATTTTCATATGTTGTATAAAAGTATTCTGTACAAATGTCAATCCTACAGATCTGGGGGCAGGACATAAGGTAGATTTAACCAATCGGGAGATATTTTTCATGCCATCTCAAAGTAACTCACAGATGCCTGACAGCTGCAGCTGTCCTGGCCCCTCTCGATGGCATTGCTCTATGACTCAGAGGGATGTTTATGCCAGAGAATGCTGCCACTGCAACACTACCCCAGAGATGCCCCAGGAGAAAATAATTTGGAGCAATGAGTGAGAGAGGAAGGTCCCTAAGCAGATTTAGTCAAACCCAGCATCATATCTGAGTGCAAACAGTGGTCTATGGAGAGGCGGAAAATGCATGAGCTTTGGGGTCAGATAGACCCAGCCACCATTCTTAGCTCTGGGCACTTTATATTCAGTCAGTCAGTCATCCAACTGACAGTTATTGAGGCTCTACTATGTGCCAGAAACTGTGCTATATGCTGGGATATAATGATAAGCAGGACTGACTACATAATTTGTGGGGTCTGTTCAAATAAAAAAAAATGCAGGGCCCCTTGTTCAAAAATTATTAAGATTCAGCATGGCGACATCAGAGTGTTAAAGCAAGCATGGGGCCCTTCTGTGCATGGGGCCCTTCTGTGCATGGGGCCCTGTGCAACTGCTTTACATGAAGCTGGTTCTCATGAAAAGCCTTAGGAAACAAGAGACTTTGTGCTCATGGAGCTGAATTTCTGGGGAGAAATTCTTTAATCACACCAATTAATCTAAAATTATGGCTCTATAAGGACTGTTGAAGAACAAGAGCATGGTTCTATGAATACCTGTCAGAGCAAGTATCTTAGCTCAGACTGCTACAGTAAAACACTGTAGAAGGAGTGGCTTAAACAACAGATTTATTTCCTCACAGTTTGGAGGTTAGAAGGCCAAGATCAGGGTGTCAGCATGGTCAGGTCTTGGCGAGAGCTCTCTTCCTGGTTTGCAGGTGACCTCCTTCTTCATGTCCTCACGTGGCAGACAGAGAGAGCTCTGGTCTCTCTTCCTCTTCTTATAAGGGCACTAATCCCATCATGCGGGCCCCACTCTCATGACCTCACCTAAACCTAATTGTCTCCCAAAGGTCCCATCTCCAAATACCATCGCATTGGAGGGGAGGGCTTCAAGATATGAATTCTGGGGGGATACAAACATTTGTACCTGTCAAGGGGGTTTGATTAGTCAAGGAGACCAGGAAAGATTTCCCCAAGGAAGTGATGCTTAAGATAAGATTCGAAGGATGACTAAGCATTAACTAGCAAATATGAGACCTGATCTTTGAGGGACTCCATCATTCCAAAGCCCGGTGGGCAGTTATGAGCCTGCAAAGGAGAAAGAGGAGACCATGTAAACGTAGGAGGAAAATGGAAGAGGCTTGAGTCATGGGAGCCAAAGGAGGGAAGTGTTTCAGGAAGCACAGAAAATCTACGTGGGTGACCCTGGCAAGTGACGTCTTGTATCAACACAGGGAAACACTCCCCAAGGTTTAATGGGATTCCTGAAATACACATCATTTTTATTCCTTCCTGGTAATTAATTGTCTCTACCCAAAAGTTGGTGCATCTTTACCCAAACAGGTGATTCAGTTCTGAATCTTGGTGCATAGTTCAGAGAGGGAAGTTGAGGCATAGAAAAGCCAAGTTGAAGAGACTCTTCTTCTAGGAGTGAGATAATGACCTTCTAGGGACAGACCTGTTAATACACGGGGTGTGAAGCCACCAGGCACCACTTCTAGTTCCACCCCCATCACCCTACTCTCACTGTGCTTTCAGTACTGGGATGTAGCACAGTCTCTCCCACGCCACGACCTTTGCAGTGCTGTTGGTCTGCCTGGAACACTCCTCCGTTTCCACACTCAGGCATGGCTCAGACTCTTACTCATTCTTCTGACCTCAGTTTCCTAATACTTCCTTAAAGAGCTTCCTGCCCCCAAAACAAAGTAGGTGCTTCCTGTTTTCCCCTTTTATGTTATCACAAATATAATATGTAAATAAATAACAAATACAAAATATAATTCTTCTCATAGCCCCTGTTCTTTTCTTGATACCATTTTTCTACTTATGTGTTTAGTTTCTAGTGAAGGTACGTTGTTTCACCATCAACTCCTGGCAGGCAGATTCTGTGTCTGTGTTCCCCCCTGTATGTACACCAATCACCTGGCACATTGAAGCTACTCAATGAATGAGCATAGAAATGTGTTTGCCACAAGCCAAGGGAGCCCAGCAATGCTCTTGTCCAAGACTGACTTCGAGAGGGAAATGTTCTCGAATATTATTTAAGCATCACTTACAGTCATTTCTGTAAGTGCCTCTCAATTCCATGGCTCTCTCATCACCATAGCAACCCACATATCCAAAGGGAAGTTTTCTGAAGCTTGCACTCTGTCTCTTCATTGAGGTAGTGTGTGTGTGTGTGTTTAGAGGAGAGGTCTTACAATCCATCAAACAAGATGTGACATCAAGATCAACACTGTACTCTGAGATCGCCTGTGACTCAGAATTATACATCAGTAGGGTTGGGTTCCTAACTGGGAGAAGGGAATGGGGTAGGGCTGGGGTAGGGAATGTAAACACTTGGGATTGATTATGGAAATGTCAGTTTAGACACATTCATGCCAGACTCCTAACAAAGAAAAGGAAAAGGAGCAGCTTCCAAGTTTTTTGTTCCTCTGAGTTCATTCCAACACCGTCTGAATATCAGACCTCCTTATAGATGATGTTGGGCTCTGCAGCATTTGTTTTCTGCAAGCTGCACTTGCTGACACTCGTCAACCAATACAGAAGCAAAGAAATGGAAAACCATATGACTAAGCTCACATGGGGAGGGACTCTAGGTGTCTTGTTCACCAGAGTATATCCAGCAGTTCAGAGCATACCTGGCTTAAAGTAGATATTCCTAAAGGAAGCACTAATAAAGAGGTAAAGGCCAGAACTAAGTATCTGTTGGGCCTGTGTTTGAGTTCTGGCTCTATTGCTTGCTGGTTGTATGACTTCAAGCATGTCACTTAACATCCTTGAGCTTTAGTTCCTTCATCTTGAAATGGTGATAACAGTAGTATCTAATTCAGGTTTGCTCTGAAGATTAGGTGAGATATGCATAACATATGATTACTAATACTACTTAATGACTTCTAAAGTGAATGAGTGAATAAATAGATGAATGAAGAACTCTATATGAGACACCGCTAAGTGAAAAAGTAGAACGGGACATGTGTGCTTTATATTAATTTTGTAAAAATTATTTACACAGTGATTAAAATCAAAACATCAAAAAGTTTGTAAATGTTAGTAGTTGGTATTTTAATGTGGAATTATTTGCCTCTTTAATTTTATTGACCTCTAACTTTAAAGTTGGTTAATTATGTAGTAGCTTAAATACGTATATAATATTGAAAGCAAATCTGAGACACAAAATTACTTAGCAGGCTATTGTTTGACAATAAGAATAATGTGCTTGGGACAAATGTTTATTATGTCTCTCCCCACACTACTTCACACCCACACATTCCAGAATATCTCCATAGTCCCTGGGCTGCTCATCGAACTTGTGGCTGGCAGTTGCTGTCTTACCAAAATATGGAGTCTTCTAGGATGTCTTACCAGAAAGACCAAGGTCCAGGCTGGCAGAGACATTTGGAGCAGATTCACTCAGACGGAGATTGGAGAGCAAGGAACACACAGATTTTGTGTACTTAGTCAGGAAAACTATATAAGCCTGGTTTAAAATAATAGAAGAAGAGGGACTTTCCTAGCTGTCCAGTGGTTAAGAATCTGCCCTTCTACTGCAGGGGGCGCGGGTTTGATCCCTGGTTGGGGAACTAAGATCCCGCACGCCGTGTGGTGCCACCAAAAAAAAATAATAATAATAAAATAGAAGAAGCAGCCCAAGTTCCTTAGCAGGGCAGATAAGGCCCCTCTGAATCTGGCTTAGCCTCCTTGTTAGTCTCTGCTCCTGGCACTGGGCAGGGCCCTTGCTCCAGTACCACCAGCCCTCTGGCCAGTCCCTGAGCATGGCATGATGTGCATGCCTCCATGCCCTTGTCCGAGCTATTTCTTCTGTTGGGAACGTCCTTCACACCCTCCAAGTTCCCTCTGTAAAAATTTCCTGATCGTCCTCTTCACCTTTTCTGCAAAAGATGGAATCACTGTCTACTGTCCCCAGCAATGGATACATTTCTCCACCAGAGCACCTACCACCCTGTACTGTTAACTATTTGCTTCTATAATGTGAGACCCTCAACTAGAGTAACATCCCTACCCATTTTTTGTTTCTCTTTCACCCTGCACCGTCCCTCGTAAATAACAGGCATCCAAGCCTGTTGGCTGACAAAATACATGGCGAATGAAAACACAGGAAGAAAATTGCTTATTCACTGATATCCAAGGACAGTTTAATTCAGCACCTTACTATTACACAAAGAACTCTAGCACAGCATTAAGTATAAACCTAGGTCATGTTCAGATGTCACCCAGAGGGTCCTAGTTACAGGAAGCGCGAAAAGAACTATGAAAATAATTTCACCTAATTTTATCTCTGCCTTCCATGAACTCAAACATAGTAATATACACCACTAGATGTTAATTTCCTTTCTTTCTTTCTCGCTTTTCCTTTTTTCCTTCCTATCCATTTCATTCATACAACAAATTTTGACCAAGCACCTAGTATTTGCTTAGCATCATGATATGGGTGTACGAGCATTGATAAGATGTAATTCCTGCAGTATTTAGACTTAGAATCTTGGCACTATCACTTAAGAGTAGAATAAACTTTGGGGAAAACAACCTCTCTGACCCACAGTTTCCTCATCTTTGAGTTGACCTAGCTTTTCTTCCACAAAGCAAGAATTCTCTTGCTTTGGGAAGAGGGAGAATTCTCTTTGGCAGGGGAGGGAGGAAAGGAAAATTGTGGATACTCTTACATGTGGTTTGTTTTTTTTTTTTGGTCTCATCACAAGGATGTTTGGCAACCTGCAGGAAAGAATGTGTCAGAGTCAAATGTCAGAGGAGAGTGGAAAGGCACATGACAGGAGTAACAACAGGTGGGTTTGCCAGGATGGACAGATGGAGTGACCCAACCATCTGATTGTAACTTAAAATATCTTTTTGACTCTATTGATATTGGATGTTACTAATGTGGTAGAATTTGAACTGTTGATGAATGGATTCTATCCATGGATATAAGGTAATCTGATGTCTTTGGAGAAAATGTTATTCCTTAAATTTTAAGTGCCATGTGTGAAAGAGAATTATTGAAGAATCAAATCAAGAACAAATACATCATTGGACTGTGCTCAAAACATATGAACAAGCTTATTTTTAAGTGGGGAAGATAAAATGAGAGACTGAGGGTGTCATTTAGCTTGTGTTTTCAGAATATGGACTGGGAGCCTGAAAATCTAGAGTCAGATCTCATCTCCACCACTTCCTAGCTGTGTAACCTTGGGCAAAATACTGAAACCTTTATTCATGAGTTTCTTCACCTATAAAATGAGGATAATAATACTACCTACCACATACAATTGTTGTATGTGATGAATAGTAACCAGTAATATTACATTAGCCCGTTTGAGATGGAGAGTTGTGAATGGTTTTCTTCATCTTTTTTTAAAAAAATTTATTTATTTTTGGCTGTGTTGGGTCTTTGTTTCTGTGAGGGCTTTCTCTAGTTGCGGCAAGCGGGGGCCACTCTTCATCGCAGTGCGCGGGCCTCTCACTATCGCGGTCTCTCTTGTTGCGGAGCACAGGTTCCAGACGCGCAGGCTCAGTAGTTGTGGCTCACGGGCCTAGTTGCTCTGTTGCATGTGGGATCTTCCCAGACCAGGGCTCGAACCTGTGTCCCCTGCATTAGCAGGCAGACTCTCAACCACTGCGCCACCAGGGAAGCCCCCTTTTTTTTTTTTTTATAAATTGATTGATTGATTTTAGTTTTGGCTGCATTGGGTCTTCACTGCTGCGCACAGGCTTTCTCTAGTTGCGGTGAGCGGGGGCTACTCTTTGTTGCGGTGCTCGGGCTTCTCGTTGCGGTGGCTTCTCTTGTTGTGGAGCGGAGCACGGGCTTTAGGCACGCGGGCTTCAGTAGTTGTGGCATGCAGGCTCAGTAGTTGTGGCTCGCAGGCTCTAGAGCACAGGCTCAGTAGTTGTGGTGCACAGGCTTAGTTGCTCCATGGCATGTGGGATCTTCCTGGACCAGGGCACAAACCTGTGTCTCCTGAATTTATAGGTGGATTCTCAACCACTGCACCACCAGGGAAGTCTGGTTTTCTTCTTATATCAAACCTTTTGATGAACCAGAACTTGAGCATTATAATTAAATCTAAATGGGATGAGGAAAGAAAGCAAAGAGGCTAGGAGAAACTTTCTTTTGGCTGAGTAGTTATTAGCTTGGATAATACAGTCGTAATATATCACAAGCAAATAGAGTACTGCAGAGTTTTGGCCAGGTATTCATGGAAACCATTAACACTTAGTATATCAGAAGTTAAAACCTAACCCCATGAGTGAGGCAGTTTGAGCCTATATTTATGACTGTCCTGGAAGTGTGTTGCTGAGATGAAAGATCCTGACTCATTTGGGATCTTTGTCAAGTTCAGGCTAATGGAAGGAAGGGGTGAACGACTTCAGTTAGCTGGTGCTAATCTAACACAGGGCTTGGGATCGATGTCTTCACTTGTCACAGAGCTGTTTTCCAGAGCAGATACTGAGTGATGCTGAACTTGGAGGGAAGTTAATATTATGGTTAATAATATGGTTATCCAACTAACCATAGTGTGACTTGTTTATTCTTTTTAAAGTGTTTTTGTCTGTATTATTATCTAAACCTTATTCTCCTGTATCTGTCATAGGAGAGGCTTAAAGGCTTGAATATTCCTGAACTGCTTATCTGCAAGGAAAACTGACTTTGAACATACGTTCTTGGTTTTGCTATTTTTCCTTTTCTGATTCAACTTCCACCAGCACCCAGTGCAGTGCTATGAGGACAAAGTTGGCTAAAACCAAGTGTAACTAGAGTTACTAAGATTTTTTTTACTGTACCTGTCACTAGCTATATCAGATGCCCACTCTGTGTTTCATCAGTCCTATCAAATGTTCCTTTAAGCAGACTATTATAAATGCTATGGAGAAAACAGGGCTAAACATAGGTGTGGGAATGCTATGGCTTTTTAGGAGAAAGGCAGACCAAGAGAATGGAAAAGACTCCGATTCACTAGCCTTTTGATTGGGGTTTCACAGTTGCTTCAGATTCTGGGCACTTAAAACACTTTACTCCTGTCTGCGATAGGATAAGGCAAGGAGAAGTTCTTTGTTCAGGGTTCAAGTACTCTTGCGACCATCTCAAAATAACTTGAGTGTAATACAGTAGGGCCTCACGTAGCTAAACCCTCAAGCCTTTGACCTGTCATGATTGTTACCCCAATCGTTCTTTGCTCCTTTTTTAGGCAAGCCAGGCACTTGAATAAAATTTTCCGTCAACACTCAGAGTTGCATAAACCCCCTCTTTTTGCTTTTCCAAATCCACTAGGAGTCTCCCTGTCAGTTAAAGAGAAGAGTACATAAGCTGGACTTATCAAGCACTTCTCTTCTAATAAGTTTTCCTAGTGGCTTATACTGTTCTTCGCTCAGATTTGAATCAGGTTAAGTCCATCTTCCCAGTTGCTTTCGATTCACCAAAGGATCTTACTTTCTTAATTTGTCAGATTTTGCAAGGATTGTGACATTTTCAACCAGCCCTTTATTCATGGGGCCGTGTTTGTCACTGTTTAGCATGTATTTATTCCATCAGGCAAGTTGTTGTGCTGAGTTGGACATTAAAGAAATCTGATCATTTCCTTGCTCTCTGTTTTGGAAGATGCTGGAGTTTTAGCCTTGGTGACAGCATGAAAACAATACGTAACTAGACTGACAAAGAGAAGGGGTTGAGATGGGAGGGTAAAGCTACGAATATTTTGTTTTAAATTACCTTAAGTTGTAGCTGGGAAATGAAAAAAAGAGTGTCTTTAAAACTAGGAGTTTCTAGAGTTTTTGTAATGTGACACAGAAAAGCAGTGCATAAAATATACATGTGAATAGAACAGTGTGAAATTGACACCAAAAGGAAGGAAATATACCAGTAACATCAGATACTTGGAAAATGGAATTGCAGGTGATTTATTTTTTTCTTTTGTATATAGTATGGGATCTTTCCCTTCTTCATTTCTATAGCTTTTCTTTTTATTTATTTATTTATTTATTTTTGGCTGTGTTGGGTCTTCGTTTCTGTGCGAGGGCTTTCTCTAGTGGCGGCAAGCGGGGGCCACTCTTCATCACCGTGCGCGGGCCTCTCACTATCGCGGCCTCTCTTGTTGCAGAGCACAGGCTCCAGAAACGCAGGCTCAGTAGTTGTGGCTCACGGGCCTAGTTGCTCCGTGGCGTGTGGGATCTTCCCAGACCAGGGCTCGAACCCGTGTCCCCTGCATTGGCAGGCAGATTCTCAACCACTGCGCCACCAGGGGGAGCCCTCTATAGCTTTTCTATATCTTCTCTATATCTACATGATTTTACACAATCTTTGCTATTTTGTGCAGGTGTTTTTTGTAGAATAAATTACTAGGAAAGGAAGTGTATATATAAACCAAAATTTTAAAAATAGGGTATAAGCCATTTTTATTTTATAAATGTATAAAATCTAAATAATAAAACATTACATAAGCTAAAACCTTACAAATTTTTCATTTTCCTTTAAATTCATTTGTGTTGGTTTCCTTTTATCCTGGTTGCAAATGGTATGTGTTACTACATTACGATAACAGTAACAGTAACAGTAATTGAAAACTGTTACTATTTTAGTGAACAATCCTCCATATTATTATTATTTACAAAACAGGATCATATTATAATACTGTTCTGCAACTTGCTTATTTCTCCTGACATATCTCTAACGTATCAGTCCATGTCAATATATATATAACTCAACTTCTTTCTTTTTGATGGCTGTAAGCTCCTTTGTATGTACCTTTTCATTGTGTAGCAGATATATATATATATATATATATATATATATATATATATATATATTCATAATATATTTAATCAGACTCCAATTACTGTGCACTTGGCTCATTTTCTTAGTAATTGCAAACAGTGACACAATAAACATCCTTTTACATCATCTTTACCATCCTGTACACAAAGTTTTGTAGACTAAATTTATAGAAATGGAAGTTTCTAAATCAGGCTGGAGAATGGGTTAGACAGTAAGCTTATCATGACCACGGGATGATGACTTGTGTATCCTGCACGCTGCAGTGTCTGAAAAGACACTCAGTTTTGTTGGAAAAATGGAAAAGTTTTCAGTTTCTTCACCAGTAGATGGCACCTAGTCTTTTATCTTGACTAAAATCCCCCCTAAATTTAGCGCATTCCCGGCGTGTCACTACACCTGCACTAACAAAGCGATGATCGCATCACATACAAATGCCCCAGTCTCATTCCACTTATCCCATGTTTGTATTGTTCTGGTTCCAGGACGCTGAGACTTTAAGCCGGAGGCTCTGACTTGAGCAGGAAGTGTTTATTTTGGGATGAAGAATCTTCCCCCATAGGAGGGCCTCTCAACCAGTGTCTATTTCTTAGTCTTTAGAAACTGGGAAATGCTGGAGGAGAAAATGTTTTCTAAATCTGCATCTTTCTCTCAGAAAATATCAGATTCATGTGTTGGTCTGATTTTCTCAGTCTATCGAGGGGAACACAGAGTTGCAGAGAGGTTGAGGGGTCATGCTGAGAGTGATTTCAGTCCATTATGCTTAGGAAAATGACCCTATAAATCTCCTTAAGTACATAGAGTTGATGGTTCAAATATACACAAAGTATCCATTTCATCAAACCTATAAATATACATGTTTAAAGTGGCCAGGGAGGAAGGAAGAGCAAACTGTAATTTTTAAAAATGTGATGACACATCATTTTGTTTTGTGTAGGTGTCAATTTTCTTTAAAATAAATATATCTGAAAAGCTCAGGCTAAAAGTTTAAAATTTTACTTCTTAAACATTTTCAACAGAGTGACTGTAAATTTTCTCCCACCCAGAATACATTAGTATGACCTTGAATAAACGTTTAAGAGAAATACAGGAGAGAACTGGAAATTCATGATTTGCCTTTTCTATAAATATGGGAATGTCTCGACAGAGTTCCTGTCTCTCCTAAAACAATGATTCAAACACCTGGGTTTTTCTCAGAATAGATAAGAAGGATGAGCTTTGGGTTTGGTAGGAGAAGACAAAGAACAGTTATGATACATTTGGCTAATTGTGCCATGAGCACTGTGAAAATTCCACTTTGGGCCCTCTGGGGACCATTTTACACTATCATGCACAGAATTTGCTTATCATCACCATAACTTGCAAAAGTATAGTCCTTAAAAAATACCGAGATCTTCTTCCTCCCTTCCTCCCTTTTCCCTTTCAAATCCAGATAGAGAATGTAAGGCTAGGGTCTTTTCGAACAGAATATTTCATAAATGATTAGGCGATATGGCCCAGTAAAATACAAAAACATGTTTTGTTCTAAGTTAGCTGAACACATTATTAGGTTGATCCCCCTCCCCCCAGAATATCATGATATCGACATTGAGGAAAGAAATAAGTGGGGAATTTTCAACTTAAAAATTTATAAAATGTAAAATTATTGGCTCCCATATTTATGCAACATTCTTTTTTGGCTATAACATTGTGTTTTTAAATCTTCTTGTCCAGCTTAAGTCTGATACATCAAAATCCCATCTTAGCCTAACTTGAGATTTTATTTTTTTTTAATTTTTAATTAATTAATTAATTAATTAATTAATTAATTAATTTATGGCTGCATTGGGTCTTCAGTGCTGCGCATGGGCTTTCTCTAGTTGTGGCGAGCAGGAGCCACTCTTCGTTGTGGTGTGCGGGCTTCTCTTGTTGCGGAGCACGGGCTCTCGGCGCAGGGGCTTCAGTAGTTGTGGCCCATGGGCTTCAGTAGTTGTGGCCTGCGGGCTTCAGTAGTTGTGGCTCACGGGTTCTAGAGTGCAGGCTCAGTAGTTGTGGCACTTGGGCTTAGTTGCTCCGTGGCATGTGGGATCTTCCCGGACTAGAGCTTGAACCTGTGTCCTCTGCATTGGCAGGCGGATTCTTAACCACTGCACCACCAGGGAAGCCCCTAACCTGAGATTTTAAAGGAAAGGTAAGTGATAACTTTGGTAGGAAATGGGGAAGAAAACTGTTGTTTTTTTTTTAATGTGACTGATGAACAGAATATAACCTTTTATACTCAGCTCAGTATTAAACTTTCTAAAAATAATCACAAAACTGTTCACTACAAGATTCCTTTTATATCCTCTTTCTTGGTGGATTTAGTGATAGTTATTAGGTCCTTAGCTACTTGACAAAGAAGCTGAAGTGTCAATGAACAACTATAAATGAAAAAATACGCCTTTTGAAATTATAAAGTTAGTTAAGAGTGCTCTAATACAGTGACCTTTCGAAAATACTTCCATTGTATAAAGTCAGCTATGCCTGTAGGAATCCTTCCTCTGTACCAATCAACTACACCATTTGGTCCTTAAAACTGTTGAGACCTGTGGTTAGAAACCTGGCTGCACATTTTAATCACCTGGGTTGGGGGGGACATTCATAAAAAAAAATACTGATGCCAGCCCTATCCCACCCACCCCAATTAAATCTGAATGTGGGTCTGGATAAGGCAGTGAAAGCCCTAGTATGGGTACTTTTTCAAAGTCCCGCAGGAGAATTTGACCTGTATAAGGGTTGCAAACTACCGATCTAAACCTAAAAGAAATTCTCTATTTCAAATTCCCTGAGCAACTTACAAGCATCTGGTTAGAACTTGAAGTTTCTTCCTCTCTTCCTTAGAAGGGGGCAACTGGACTGTGCTAATGGTGTAACCAAGACAGTTGGGGAGAGAACAGAATGTGACTTATGGAAAGGTCCAAAGATACCCACAGAAATTGTTTAAAGAAAGTAAGCTTTTCTTGCTCAGGGTGCCTCATGGCTACTATTGATGATATCGTGCTTGCCAAGATCTTTTCCTCCTTTCGGAGACAGTTTCCTAAGAAAGGATGAAGCTGGACCGTTTAGTTGGCTTCCTCCAGTATCTTGTCCTCGCTCCCATTTAGTAAGCCCTAAAGATGACTTGAGCCTGTGAAACTTTCAAGTGGAGAACGTTTCTGGTCAAATGGAGTCCTCCTAGTTTAGGTAATGGGAAAGCGTCTTATCATTTCTTCCTAGCTTTTCGTGTGCGTGAGAAGCAGTGCACCATGGGAGTTAAGGTGAGCATTGGAGACAGACCACCCAGGTTCAAATTCTGACTTTTTTTTTTAATAAATTTATTTATTTAATTTATTTATTATTTGTGGCTGCACTGGGTCTTCGTTGCTGTGTGCGGGCTTTTTCTAGTTGCGGCGAGCGGGAGCTACTCTTCGTTGCGGTGCGCAGGCTTCTCATTTCAGTGGCTTCTCTTGTTGCAGAGCACGAGCTCTAGGCACGCGGGCTTCAGTAGTTGTGGCACGCGGGCTCAGTAGTTGTGGCTTGCGGGCTTCAGTAGTTGTGGCTTGCGGGCTTCAGTAGTTGTGGCTTGCGGGCTCTAGAGCGCAGGCTCAGTAGCTGTGGCACACGGGCTTAGTTGCTCCGTGGCATGTGGGATCTTCCCGGACCAGGGCTCAAACCCGTGTCCCCTGCATTGGCAGACGGATTCTTAACCGCTGCGCCACCAGGGAAGCCCTCAAATTCTGACTCTTGTACTTGCTAAATATTTATATATTTGGACAAATTACTCAATTTCTCTGAAGTTTGTTTTCCTCATCTGTGAGATGGTGATAGTAATTTTCAGGGGTATCGTAAGAATTAAATGGAATAATGAATGCAGAATGTAAGGATTAAATGAAATCATGGATGCAAAATATTCAACATAGCGTTTGACTCAGAGTTAGTAGTCAAGAAATAATAGATATTATTATCTTAATTGTCTTTATCCACCTCCACTTAGCTGACTGGCAAAATTAACCACCTCTCTTTACTCCCTCTAAAAAAACATACTGACCGATGCCTCTAGCACCCTAAAATACTCTTAAGCACGTAGGCTTACTTCTCCTACCAGTTGAATTACAGCCTTATCAAGAGCATTATTTGTTCCCAAACTTGTTAATGCCAGTTATTCTTGTTATTGGAATTTAATTAAATATTAAGTAAACCGATGAAATACAAATGTGGAGAGTTGTTTCTATGAAAACTAGGTTGAATGCATAAATAAATGCAAATTGCCAAAAAAAAAAAAGTAGGTGTGGTACAATAACTAACTGTAACACACTTAGAAAATGGTAAAAATCTAGAAGAGTTTAAGGCATAGTTTGATTTTTAAATGACCTTAACTTTTGTCTCTGTTTTTGAAAAACAAATATTGGCAGTCATATGAATGTTTTATGTAATAATGATAAGAATCTCTAATCAGCGTATCTAATAAGGAAAAAAACTTGGTCTTACATCAAAAGGTTGATGATTGAATGCACACTTATAGAATTTACATTAAAATATTGGTACATATCATTTTTTAAATTATCAGATCTTTTTTGGTTAACCCACCATCTTGTCATATCAGATAAAGGGGCTTTTACTGAATAATTTTCCAAAGATTTCACAATAGGAGAAAGGTGGGAAAGGTGATTTTGTTCCTTCAGGGCAGCCTCTTTCCAGTTAAAATTAGCATGAGATAGATGAGAAGCTTTTTTCTCCTGTTTTTGTGTTTTTACTACCCAAATTTTTAAACATAAGAATATTATAATGTACGCCCATTCTATAGGTATAATGATCCATCATCCAGATTCAATAGCAACTAGATTGTGTAGGCAGCATCTAGACTGAAAAGCAGAATATTACGACTTCTAACTGCATAGATTATTAGCTTTACCTATTTTGTTCTTCATAAGATGGAAGTGTATAGTGTGTTATCTTCTGTGTCCAGTAGCTTTTGTTTAGCACATTAGTTTGTGAGATTCATCCATATCATTTATTCTCATTCCTATCTAATATTCCTTTGTGTGAATAGATCACAATTTATCCATTATAGTGTTGATGAACAATTGGATTATTTCCAGTTTTTTGATATTATGAATATTGCTGTTATCTTGTGTGCATAAGAATATATTCCTATTGGGTGGCTAGCAGTGGAATTACCAGGTCATGTTCAGCTTTTGTAAATGGTGCCAAGCATTTTTTCCAAGTTGGTTGTCCTAGTTTCAGTTTTTAAATATTTGCTTCGTGGTGTTAGCCTGGGGGATTCAGACAGCACATGAGGATCAGAAGAAATTTTGTGGTGAAGTTCTTAATCTAAGAGGCTCTTGGATAGCATAACTGAACCTCCTCCTTCTTTAAGACCTTTCTGGAGAAAATTTTAAATTTCCTAATTGGGATTATAGAATAGATCCAAACTTCATGGGAGATGGCCAGGGTCCTGTGTGGAGGGCGCAAGATGACATGCAAACTGTAGGATTTTAAAAGTGCTACTGGATAGAGTCTGTCATACGGAGTGAAGTAAGTCAGAAAGAGAAAAACAAATACCGTATGCTATCACATATATATGGAATCTAAGGAAAAAAAAAAAAAGGTCACGAAGAACCTAGGGGTAAGACGGGAATAAAGACACAGACCTACTAGAGAATGGACTTGAGCATATGGGGAGGGGGAAGGGTAAGCTGTGACAAAGTGAGAGAGTGGCATGGACATATATACACTACCAAATGTAAAATAGATAGCTAGTGGGAAGCAGCCGCATAGCACAGGGAGATCAGCTCAGTGGTTTGTGACCACCTAGAGGGGTGGGATAGGGAGGGGGGTAGGGAGGGAGACGCAAGAGGGAAGAGATATGGGAACATATGTATATGTATAACTGATTCACTTTGTTATAAAGCAGAAACTAACACACCATTGTAAAGCAATTATACTCCAATAAAGATGTAAAAAAAAAAAAAGTGCTACTGGAGGTTTAGGTCATTTATGTAAAATAAGTTTGGGATGTGACTCTGTTGATCTTCTACTTGGGAGTATGTCCCAGGAGGCAAGTTATACAGAAGCAAAGACACTTGAATGTAACAGGTGACTTGATCTATGTGTGCAATTATGATAATCTCTCTTTGTCCCTGAGAAGAGAAATGACCATGGTGTTACGGTGGAAATAGACTTAGTAGATCTTGGAGAATGGTGGGGTCAATGAGGAGTCAAATTTTCTGGCTCAGATGATTGGGTTAATGGTGGAGTTATTAACCCTGATAAAGAATATGGGAGAAGCAAGTCGTGCTGTGTGTCTAATGCAACTCTGACTCCAGGAAGTCTTTATGTTGGGAACGTATTCTTTAACCAGTGAAAGAAGTCATATCTGGCTTCTTAAATAGTTTCTTGGTTTCACCAGCAAACCATACTTAACCAACAATGGCAAGATGGCACCAGCAACAGTGAGCTCTAGTCTACTGGGTGGTACTGAAAAGATGTTCAACCCGTGCACTACTTTGAGGGTGATAATGTGGTGAACTGCAAGGTGTCTGTCTCCCCAGCAAACTATAGGCTCTTGGAGGGCAGACGCTAGGTCTTTTCATTGTTGAATACCCGGTGCTAACACTGTGCTAGGCCCAGAGGACATGCTGCATAAATGGGCGTTGAGCTAAATTGAATTGAGGTCTCTTTTAAGGATTGGGCATAGGAGTCTTGTTTATTTCGAGACTGTAATTGAATTAAATGACAGGTAAAAGATGCTTCCTGTGCATGGAAGGTTTAGGGTGGAGCTGGAAGCATTTGTATGCAGAAAAGATTATTCAGAGTTTACTTTGGAATAAAAAATCAGGCTGAAATTGATTATAATCACACATTCATAAACCTAGGGTTTTTTTTTTTTTAAGCTTTTAAATTGAGCTTACAAATCTAGTGATTATGTTTTTACCTCTGGCAAAATTTAGCCATCACGTTTAAGGAGATAGCATAACCAGATTGTTCCACTTACAAATCTGGTTAGCTAAATTATCTCTCTAAACAGCACATGACTCTAATAGGCTAGATTTTATAAATTTAATATATTTGGTTTTATTTTTAAATATTTTACTCTTATGAATTTAATAAAACTTTAAATACTTAAGTAACCCTGTGTGTATGTGTAGAATAAAATTCTCTGAGTTCTGCTAATGTTGCCCATGAACTCAATGAGATTTCAACTTAAAACCACAAATCTAAATCATTTATTCAATTACATATTTAAATTGGAATTACAAGACTGTCTCCTAAATAGCACAGTACAAATGCCAAATGCTAAATAAAGATATTATTACCATGGTTTAAAATTATTTTTAATTGGATAAGTTTGATATGTAACATTGTGTAAATTTAAGGTGTACATCATGTTACTTTGGTACATTTATTTTTTTAATATGGTTGCCATTGTTATGATATTTATCACACTACATACTTATAGTGCAATATTATTGTCTATGTTCAGTAAACTGTACATTAAATCCCTATCACTGTTTTAGTACTTGTTACAAGTTTGTACCCTTAAACACTATTAATCTTATCCCGCCACCCCCTATCCCCTGGTAACCATCATTTTGCTCTCTGTTGTTGTTGTTGTTGTTTTTATATGTTTTATTTTTTTAGATTCCACATATAAGTGATATCATACAGTACTTGTCTTTGTCTGGCTTATCTCACTTAACATAAAGTGCTCAAGGTCCATCCATGTTGTTGAAAATGGCAGGATATCCTCCTTTCTCATGGCTGAATAGTATTTTATTGTGTATATAGTCTTTTCCACACCTTTTTAATTCATTCATCCACTAATGGGTATTTGGGTTGTTTTCATTTCTTGGCTATTGTGAATAGTGCTGCAATAAGTGTATTTACAATAATGAGTATATAAGTCTCATCAAATTCCTGTTTACTTGCCTTTGGGTACATCCCCAGAGGCAGAATTGCTGGATGGTATGGTAGGTCTATTTTTAATTTTTTGAGGAACCTCCATATTTTCCATAGCGGTTGGACTAATTTACATCCCACCAATAGTGCATAAGGATTCCCTTTTCACCAATAAGTGCCGGCACTTGTTGTCTCTTGATAGCCATCCTAACAGAATACCATGGTTTTGATTCTCTCAACCTTTGCTACACTTAGTTCTAAATCTTCCTGGAGTTTTAAAAAAAATTCATTATTCTCACTTAACGAAGAAGCTTACTGTGATAGTTAACTGAGGTTGCCCTTTCACAATAAAGATAGATACCTTCCAGTTAGTGGTGGTCTTTTAGGACTGGAGATTTGGTCCAGACTTGAGACTTGGAACTCCAGAGGTAGTTAGCGATTCTTCTCCTGACTCCACTGTCAACCTGAGCTGCTTCTTACAGTCACTGTGTTTTGGGTCTTGAAACTTGAAAGGAGGTTGCCCTCTAATCTGCATTACCCAATTCTCTGTCTATTGTCGAGTATCTGAAACTCTGGACCAACTCAACACCCAGCTGATCACTTCCTTTCATTTTGTGTTTCTTCAGCTTTTAAGATATGCTCCTGGGTTTCTCAGTTATATCTAAAGATTTTTGGGCTTAACAGGATTTGAAGATACATAAATGTTTTTTCCCCTTTAACTTAAAAGACTTCGAACTTGACTAAATGCTAAGATATGAAAATGTTTCTCTATTTTTCTTGATGGAAACTAAGGCCAATCTAACTTTCAGGAATATTTTATATGATGCTTATGACTTTGTCTGACTTGTGGTCCTAAGTCATGAAATCATTCTATTGATACATCCCTCAAAATTAAGACACTGAAACTCTTATTTCTGGAACTTTCCCCTTCATAATCAATAGATAGACATTCTGAAGGTCCTTTGCAGACTTTGCTAGTTGATCACTGCATTTTCCTCATTTTCCCAGAGCCCTTAAAAAGTAGCATTGCAGGTGGCACTACGGAGATCTATGGACTGAGCCTAGACAGGACACATCTTTGCCACCTTCTTTGTCATGCTAAGGGATCGATGAACATCTTAGGATTGGGAGACACGTGTTTTCAAATGAAAGATATTCACCTAAATTTATTTGCGGAAATATAGTTTAATGGTTAAGACCTTGGATTCCGGTAAACATACCTTCTTTCAAATACTGGCTCCACCTCTTCCTAACTGTGGGCTACGGAAAATTATGTAACCTCCTTTTACCTCGATTTCCTCATCTTAAAATGAAGGTAGAAATGCAGCATTTTATCAGTATGAAAGGAGATAATGCATGTAACATGCTTAGCAGAACGCCTGGGGCACTGGAAATGTTTACTACATGCTGATGGTCACTTCCCTGAATTTTCTGGGAGTGAGATGAGGGAAGAAGCATACCTTCAACCAGGGAGGAAAATGAGGGCACTGTGTGACAGCAGCAATAGTCCGGGCAGCTGAGCAGGACCAGAGTCTTTTCAAACAAAGGCACCGGGCAGAAAATAAATCTGAGCTGCAGAATCCCATCTCAGAGGCCCCAGCACTGCAAATAGCAGCTGCAGCTGCAGACCAAGGGCTGGTCTTTACACGTCCACAGTGTGAAAAGACTCACGGTGACAAACTGATCTTTTCCATCACACCCACGCAAAGCCAGCAATCGCACATAGGAGTAAATTCTGAATATTTAGCAGCCATATTTTAGTCGAGTATAGTAGACTAACTGATAATACAGATTACGTATATGGGAAATAGGGCTTGGTGAATTTTGCATACTGATTAGATGTTCTTATATGTTCTATAGATGATTCTGGACTGTTTAGCTGCCAGTAGTAACTCCTTCCATCTGTAGGACATTTACCAGGTCCAGACACTGTGCCAAGGACTTCACACGTGTCAGCTCATTTAACCCTCCTGCATCTCTACGGGGCAGATGTGATTGTTGTCCCAGTCTAAATCTTGAAATGGGACCAGCAACAGATGAGGAAACTAATGCTCGGAAAGTTAAATACTTTACCATACATTGCAGGATTCTAAGTACAGAGCCGAGATATAAACCCAACTCTGTCTGACTCCACTGTCTCATCTGTTAAAACTTTGCTGTGCTGCCTTGAAATGACAATGATATCTTGCTCACAAATTATTTCATGTGCTTATTTCTTGTTGTCCCAAATAGTACCCCCATGAGGCAGGGCAAGGTGCCACACTTGCTTGTTTTGTATCTCCAAGCTTTCAATGCCTAGTAGAAGGTGAATAAATACTTATTGAAAGATAAGATGTTATGATGAAATAGGGGAATGGGAGAAATTGGTCGGATTCCATTGACATTACCTCAAAGTTACAAAAATAAAAATAAAAAAGAAGAAAGACTTACCTGTCAATCCATAGGCATTTATTTTTTTCAGCTACAAATTACTACATGCCTGTTGCAAGCTATAAAGACAATTAAGACAAGATGCTGCCTCAAGAATACCAAAGTTTTGACTAAGTATTGCAAATTCAAATGCCCACCTGGGCTCCATACTTGACATAAATGAGTGAAGTGGCTCAAGAAGCAAACTGGGGTGATCCCTCCTCAGCTCTAGCCTATTGTTTCTTCCTGGACCCAGTATTTTCAAGAGAAGCCAAAAATTCATGATTTAAATGATTTTTATATTTTTTACATGAAACAAGTGTGCCGGCCAGGCAAAATTCACTTGCAGACTGGGTGTAGCTCACAGGCTACCAGGTCAAGTTCTCTGGTTTAAACAATAAGACACATAAGTAAGAACAATAGGAGTTAGACTGTAATTACCATACAAGGAATATATGTAAAGTATTCAGTGAAGTCAGAGATAATTTCCAGCTGGGGCATTAGAGAAGACTGTGTGGAGGAAGTCACCTTTGAGTTTATCCTTCCAAAATGCATCAGCTTTGGAACCACTATGGTGGGAAGGAATGCTGTTTCAGCTGCAGGAAATAGTAGGAGCCAAGACCTGCAGATGGGAAATCATGGGTCAGGGTCAGGGACCCCTGAGTTACACTGTACTTTGGTCTTTTTAATTTGTTTCATTTTGGTTTGTTTTTTCGTTTCCTACTAAAAATAAATTTATTGCACATGTAACCTATAGTCATCAGAATTAGGAAAATGTGTTTTTCCTATGAACAGTATAAGCATGGAGAAGACATGGAGGCTGAAAATTGTTAGGGTCCATAAATTAAATGAAATTTTAAGGCAATGGAACTCTCAGTGATTGTAAACTACTGCATGCTGTGTGACAGGACACGAAGCTTAAAAGAATATCCGAACCTTGGAAAGGATCCAGCAAAGGCACCAGGACTAATTTGGGAGATGAAGGGTATGTCTTATGAGGAGAGGCTTAAAGAGCTTAACATGCTTCAGCTTTAAAATAAGGCGGGTGAGCAGAGTTCTATTGATAGCCTGCAAAGCTTCCAGTATGAACTTGTACTTGGTGTGAGATAAAATTCAAAGTCACACTAAGGAATGTCAAGAAGGCGGGTTTCTTTCTTTTTCATTTTAAGAATGGTGAGTCCAGGAACATTTTGTGCAAGAAAGTTTTTAAAAATGGAATGGATTTCCATAAGTATTTGGGGGAACAGCTTCAATTTTATCACCACCCATTCACTGAAGTGCTAAATTTAAATGTCAGTTATTCATGATATCAATTTATAATGTGAGTAGAAACATCAGTGTCCTGGTATCTGCAAGTGCACATAGAATAAACTTGAGACACACACAGAGATAGAGGCAGAGATAGAGAAACGAGAGAGAAAGAGAGAGAGGGAATTTACTTAGCAATCACTTAGTAAAACTCTGCTAAAATTTTACAGATTCACAAAACCTGCACCACCCTCGCCGCTTGTTCCTTCTTGTTTCACATATAATGAGGCAGTTTATGGCAGGGGGAACTGGTAGACCTAAGAATGTCAGTAACAATTCTGTGGGATCAGGCTTCAATTTTTAAATCACTTGATAACCTGCTTTCTTTTGTATTTTGACTAATTTCATTTTGGATCCTGGACTTCTGCTCTTCACGACTTAGTTAAAGCTCAGAAATCTTCACAAAATATGCATAGGAAAAAACTGGGAGAAAATACTACAATTTTAACAATTTTTTATCTCTAACTGTTTAAATTTTTAATATTTACTATACATTGTAGGTTCAGAAGTAGAGCTCAGGATCAAGGTCAGAGGTGGATTCTGAAAGTTGTTCACACAGTAGTAGCTGAGGATGTGAGAGGGGACTAGCTCACCCAGGGAGAGAATGTACACAGAGAGGCAGAGGTCCAGGAGCAGAATCTTGGGCAAAGTTCTCCCACCTCCACCTCTGCCCAAGGGCCCAGGCAAAGGATAAGAGGGAAAGCAGGGAGAGAGGCAGGGTCTATCTACTGCCATTTAGATCTGTAAGCCCCTTCCTCCTGATCACTTATTGGTCATCTAAACAGAGCCCGTTAGCTATTCACATATCTTTTTGCTATGGACTGAATTGTGACCCCTTCCCCCCAATACATGTGTGAGCCCTACCCCACAATGTGATGGTATTTGGAGATGAGGCCTTTTGGATGTAATTAGGTTTGATGAGGTCATGAGGGTGGGAAGCTCACAATGAGATTGGTGCCCTTATAAGAAGAGTCACCAGAGAGCTTTCTCTCTGTCTCTGTCTGTCATGTGAGGACATAATGAGAAAGCAGCCATCTACAAACCAGGAAAGGAGCTCTCACCAGAACCTGACCATGCTGGCAGTCTGATCTCAGACTTCCAGCTTCAGAACTGTGAGAAATAAATTACTGTTAAGACACCCAGTCTATGGCATTTTGTTACGGCAGCCTGAGCTGACTAATGCACCTTCAAAATTTTTTTTTTGAATAATCTTTACACATTTTCAAATTGAAATTTTAAATTTTCTATCATAAGTTTAAATCATTTCAAAGAATGTAATTTCCAGCCTTCTGTGAAAGATGACATTAAAAATAAAACTGTAACCTCATTATTTTAAATATCTCCCATAGAATAAAAATGTCATAGTAATAGGATACCCACCATAATATATTAAAGACATATAAATAAGATTATATCAGACAGAATAGATTTTAATTCAAAAATTGTCACAAGAGACAAAGTCCATTATATATTGATAAAAGGGTCAATTCATTAAGAAGAGGCAACAAGTATAAACATATGCACACCAAACAACAGAGGCCCAAAACATATGAAGCAAACATTGACAGATTGAAGGGAGAAATAGACAGTTCTACAACAATAGTTGGGGACTTCAATATCTCATTTTTAATAATGGATAGAACATCTGGACAGATGATCAGTAAAGAAATAGAGGACTTTAACAACACTATAAACCAACGAGACCTAATAAACATCTATAGAACACTCCACTAAACAATAGCAGAATGCACGTTCTTTTTAAGTATACATGGAGCACTCTCCAGGGTACACCAAACGTTAGGTCACAAAATAAGTCTCAATAATTTTTTAAAAATTTAGATCATACGTATATTTTTCTATGACTACAATGGAATGCAGCTGTAAATCAATAACAAGGAAAACTGGGAAATTCACAAATATGTGGAAATTAAACAACACATTCTTAAATAACCACTGGATCAAAGAAGAAATCACAAGGGAAATCAGAAATCACTAAGAGATGAATGAAAGTGAAAACATATCAAGATTTATCAGATGCAGTGAAATCAATGCTAAGAGCAAAATTTATAGCAATAAGCACCTACACTACAAAATAAGAAAGATCTCAAATTAATAACCCACTGTGCACATTAAGGAACTAGTAAAAGAAGACAAACTAGATCCAAAGCTAGCAGAAGGAAAGAAATAATAAAGATTAGGGCAGAGATAAATTGAAAATAGAAAGAATAAATAAAACCAAAAGTTGGTTCTTTGAAAAGATCAACAAAACTGACAAAGCTAGACTGACAAAGGAAAAAAACAGAGAAATGTAAGTAGCTAAAATTATAAATGAAAGTGGAGACATTACTACCAACATTACTGAAATTAAAAGGACTATAAGAGAATACTATTAACAAGTATATGCCAACAAATTACATACCCTAGAGGAAACGGGAAAAGTTCCTAGAAGACACAAATTACCAAAACAGACTCAGGAAGAAATAGAAAATCTGAACAGATTTATAACAAGTAAAGGCATTGAATCAATAATAAATACTTCTCAACAAAGAAAAGCCTAGAACCAGAACCTGATGGCTTCTCTGGTAAATTCTACAAAACATCCAGTAAAAAATGAACACTAATCCTTCTCAAACTCTTACAAAAAATAGAAGAGGAAACATTTCTTAACTAGTTTTTTGAGGCCAGTATTATCCTGAAACCAAAGCCAAAGATACCACAAGAAAACTACATAACAATATCCCTCATGAATATAGGTGCAAAATCCCCACAGAATAGTTGCAAACTGAATCCAACAGCATATTAAAAGGACTGTACACCATGACCAAGTGGGATTTGTCCCAGGAATGCAAGGGTGGCTCAACATAAGAAAATTAATCAATGTTATACCACATTAATAGAATGAAGGGAAAAAACTCACAAGATCATCTTAATTGATGTAGATAATGCATTTGGCAAAATTCAACACCCTTTCATAATAAAAACTCTCAGAAAACTAAGAATAGAAGGGAACTTCCTCAACATGATAAAGGGCATTCATGAAAAACCCACAGCTACATCATACTCAATGGAAAAGCTTTTCCCTTAAAATCAGGAATAAGACAAGAACACCCATTCAGTACTGCTATTCAACATTATACTGTGAGTTCTAGCCAGAGCAATTAGGCAAGAAAAGATAATAAAAGGCATCCAAGTTGGAAAGTAGGAAGTAAAAACATCTCTTGGGAATTCCCTGGCAGTCCAGTGGTTAAGACTCTGCGCTTTCACTGCTGAGGGCCTGGATTCGACCCCTGGTCAGGGAACTAAGATCCCACAAGCAGTGTGGCAAAACAAAACAAAACAAAATAAAAAAACCCAATAAAACGAGGCTTTCCTTGTGGCGCAGTGGTTGGGAGTCTGCCTGACAATGCAGGGGACATGGGTTCGAGCCTGGTCCGGGAAGATCCCACATGCCGTGGAGCAGCTAAGCCTGTGCGCCACAACTACTGAGCCTGCTCTCTAGAGCCCGCAAGCCACATTTACTGAAGCCCGCGGGCCTAGAGCCTGTGCTCCGCAACAAGAGAAGCCACCGCAATGAGAAGCCCATGCACCGCAACGAAGAGTAACCCCTGCTCACTGCAACTAGAGAAAGCCTGCATGCAGCAACGAAGGCCCAACACAGCCAAAAATCAATAAATAAAATAAATAAATAAATTTAAAAACAAAAACCCATCTCTCTTTGCAGCTGACATAATCATGTATATAGAAAATTCCAAAGAACACACACACACACACACACACACACACACACACACTATAGCTAATAAATGAATCCAGACAAGTAGTGGGGTACAAGATTAACACACAAAAATCAGTTGCATTTCTATATACTAGCAAGGAGCAAATCAAAAAGGAAATTAAGAAAACAATTCTACTTACAGTAGCATCCAAAAAAATAAAATACCTAGGAATATATTTAACCAAGGAGATGAAAGACTTGGACACTGACACTATAAAACATTGTTGAAATAAATTAATGAGACCTAGATAAATGGAAAGACATCTCATGTTCATGAATTGCAAGGCTTAATATTGTTAAGATGGCAATATTACCCAAAGCCTTCTATAATTTCAATGCAATCCTTATCAAAATTCCAATGACCCTTCTGAAGAAATGGAAAAGCTGATTCTTTTTAAAAACTATTTATTTTTTAATTGAAGTATAGTTGATTTACAACATTGTGTTAATTTCTGCTGTACAGCAAAGTGACTCAGTTATACATATATATATACATTCTTTTCTATATTTTTTTAAACCTCTAATTTTTTACATTCTTCTTTTTATACATTCTTTTCTACATTGTTTTTTTTTATTTATTTATTAAAAAAATTTTTTTTTGACTGTGTTGGATCTTTGTTTCTGTGCGAGGGCTTTCTATAGTTGCGGCAAATGGGGGCCACTCTTCATCGCGATGTGCAGGCCTATCACTATCGCGACCTCTCTTGTTGCGGAGGACAGGCTCCAGACGTGCAGGCTCAGTAGTTGTGGCTCACGGGCCCAGTTGCTCCGCGGCACGTGGGATCCTCCCAGACCAGGGCCCAAACCTGTGTCCCCTGCATTGGCAGGCAGATTCTCAACTGCTGCGCCACCAGGGAAGCCCTATATTGTTTTTTTTTAAATATCTCTAATTTTTTTTGTTGTTGGCTGTGCTGCACAGCTTGTGGGATCTTAGTTCCCTGACCAGGGATTGAACCCTGGCCTTCAGCAGTGAAAGCGCCGAGTCCTAACCACTGGACTGCTGAGGAATTCCCTTTTATATTCTTTTCCATTATGGTTTATCACAGGATATTGAATATAGTTCCTTGTGCTATATAGCAGGACCTTGTTGTTTATCCATTCTATATATAATAGTTTGCATCTGCTAAACCCAAACTCCCACTCCATCCATCCCCCAACCCCCTCCACCTTGGCAACCACAAATCTGTTCTCTATGTCTGTGAGTCTGTTTCTGTTTCATAGATAAGTTCTTTTGTGTCATATTTTAGATTCCACATCTAAGTGATATCATATGGTATTTGTCTTTGTCTGACTTACTTCACTTAGTATGATAATCTCTAGTTCTAGCCATGTTGCTGCAAATGGCATTATTTCATTCTTTTTTTATGGCTGAGTAGTATTCCATTGCATATATGTACCACATCTTCTTTATCCATTTATCTGTTGATGGACATTTAAGTTGTTTCCATGTCTTGGCTATTGTGAATAGTGCTGCTATGAACATAGGGGTGCAGGTATCTTTTCTAATTATAGTTTTGTCTGGATATATGCCCAGGAGTGGGATTGCTGGATCATATGGTAATTCTATTTTTAAGTTTTTGAGGAAACTCCATACCATTTTCCATAGTGGCTGCACCAACTTACATTCCCACCAATAGTGTAGGAGGATTCCCTTTTCTCCATACCCTCTCCAGCATTTGTTATTTGTAGACTTCTAAATGATGGCCATTATGACTGGTATAAGGTAGTACCTCATTGTAATTTTGATTTGCATTTCTCTAATAATTAGCGATGTTTTCTTTTCATGCACCTCTTGGCCATCTGTGTGTCTTCTTTGGAGAAATGTTTGTTTAGGTCTTCTGCCCATTTTTCGATTGGGTTGTTTGGTTTTTTGTTGCTGAGTTGTATAAGCTGTTTGTATATTTTGGAAATTAAGTCCTTGTCAGTCTCATCATTTGCAAATATTTTCTCCCAGTCCATAGGTTGTCTTTGCTGTGGTTTCCTTTGCTGTGCAAAAGCTTGTAAGCTTGATTAGGTCCTGAAAAGCTGATTCTTAAATGAAATGTCAAGGGACCCTGAATAGCCAAAACAATACTGAAAGATAAGAACAAAGTTGGAGGACCCAACACTTTCCAATTCCAAAACGTACTATAAAGCTATAGTAATAAAAATAGGGTGGTACTAGCATAAGGATAGACATATAGACCAACAGAATAGAATTGAGAGCCTAGAAATAAACCCTCACATCTATGGCCAAATGATTTTCAACTAGAGTGCCTCCATTCAATGAGAAAAGAATAGTCTGTTCAACAAACGGTGCTGGGACAACAGGATATCCCCAGGCAAAAGAATGAATTTAGACCTCTACCTCACACCTATAAAAAGTTAACTCAAAATGCAACAAAAGGAAGGAAGGGAAGGAGGGAGAGAGGGAGGGAGGGAGGGTGGGAGGGAAGGAGGGAAGGAGGAAGGAAAGCACTAACAACCTAAATATAAGAGTTAAAGCCATAAAATTTTTAGAAGAAAATAGCGTGAAACCTTCATGACCTTGGAGTCCGCAATAGATTCTAAGATATGACACCAACAGCATAAGCATCAAAAGAAAAATCAGACTTCATCAAAATTAAAAACTTTTGTGCATCAAAGGACATAATAAAGAAAGTGAAAGCGCAACCTACAGAATAGGAGAGAATATTTGCAAATCATCTATTTGATTATTGTTTAGTATTCAAAATGCATAGGACTCTTAGTACTCAACAACAAAAAGCCCAATTAAAAAACGGGCAAAGGACTTGAATAGACATTCTTCCAGAGAAAATATACAAATAGCCAACAAGCACATACAAAAATGCTGAACACCATTAGTCATCAGAGAAATGCAAATCAGAACAACAGTGAGATATAACTCCACACCTTCCAGGACAGCTATAATTTTTAAAAAGGAAAATAATAAGTGTTGACAAGGATATGGAGAAATTGTGACCTTCATACATTGCCAGTGAGAATGTACATAGTGCAGCTACTAAGGAAAACAGTTTGGTGGTTCCTCAAAAAGTTAAATACGGAAACACCACATGATCCAAAAATTAATCCTAAGTATATATCCAGAAGAATTGAAATCAGATATTCAAAGAAGTACATGTACACACATGTTCATAGCAGCATTATTCACAAAAGGTGGAAATAACCTAAATATCCATTAAAGATGAATGGATAAGTAAATTGCGGTATATCCATATGATAGTATATTATTCAGCCATAAAAGGAGTGAAGTACTCCTTTTTACATACCACAATGTGAATGAACCTTAAAAACATTATGTTATCTGAAAAAAGCCAGACCCGAAAGGTCATATATTGTATGATTCCATTTATATAAAATATCTAGAATAAATAAATCCATAGAGACAGAAAACATATCATCGGTTGCCAGAGAATAAGCAAAGAGGTGAATGGGAAGTAACTGCTTAATGGGTAACAGGTTTCCTTTTAGGAATATGTTTTGGAACTAGATAGAGGTGGTGGTTACACAACATTCTGAATGTACTAAATGCAACTGAACTGTTTACTTTATAGTAAATGGTTAATTTATGTGATGTGAATTTCACCTCACTAAAAAATTAGTTTAAAAAATAACCAAAAGAACTTAATTCCTTAGAAATTAAGAAATGCCCTTTTAGGGGCTTCCCTGGTGGCACAGTGGTTAAGAATCTGCCTGCCAGTGCAGGGGACATGGGTTTGAGCCCTGATCTGGGAAGATCCCACATGCCATGGAGCAACTAAGCCTGTGCACCACAACTACTGAGCCTGCGTTCTAGAGCCCGCGAGCCACAACTACTGAGCCCGAGTGCCACAGCTACCGAAGCCTGTGCGCCTAGAGCCCGTGCTCCACAACAAGAGAAGCCACTGCAATGAGAAGCCTGCTCACTGCAATGAAGAATAACCCCCACTCATCACAACTAGAGAAAGGCCGCACGCAGCAACGAAGACCCAACGCAGCCAAAAATAAAATAAGTAAATTTAAAAAAGAAAGAAATGCCCTTTTAAATAACTCCTGGATCAATGAGAAAATAAAAACCTAAATCTAAGATTATTCATAAATTAATGAAAAAGTAAGAACTCTAAATCAAAATGTATGTGATACAACTAAAGACCTAGGCTGTAAATAAAGTCTAAATTAAATTCTCAACATAGAAAACAACAACAACAACAAATGACCAAAAGAAGTTAGGAGAAGAAAAGATAATAAAATCATAAACTGGTTCTTTCTTTTTTTTACATGTCACGGAAAACCTCTCGTTGGCCTTTTGGATAGAAACGGGAATATATTTGCCAGGAAGGAGGAGCTCATCATAACTTCTGCTGGAACCAGCTCATGGCCTCCTTTTTGCTGATTCTGTTTAGCAAAGGAATGCAGAATTGTATTAATAGAATAATATACCATAATGAAATAGGATTATTACCAGGAAGGCAAGGATTGTCCAACATTTGTCAATTTTTCAAAATATGTAACTCATTATATAAACAAATTAAAGAAGAAAAACGTGATTACAATGATGTATACAAAAATACATTTGATAAAATTCAGTAGTTGTTACTAATAGTTAAGTAGAAAAAAAGGAAACTACCTAAAAATGATAGACTATTTACTACAAATAGCAAATATCATATGAAAGTTTAAATACTAGATCCATTTCTAGTAAAATCAAGAACAAGAGAGGAAGACCCACCCTCTGCACTATTATAACACATTTGGGCTTCTAACTAATGTAATAAGAAAATAAAATAAATAAAATTGAGAATCAAAAAACCAAAATTATTATTTGTGCATATTATATTATTATCATAAATTATAGTAAATAAATCCAAGTGACTTTCCTAAAAATCCTATTTGAACTAAAAAATTATTTGATTAGGTGTCTGGATACAAAATAATTACACAAATAACTTCATAACTTTTCTTTATACTCTCAGTAACCAGTTACAAATGGAAATGGAAAAATGAGATTCCATTTGAAATAGTAACAAAACTATAAAATGTCTCGGCACATATTTAACATGAATGGTATAGGATTAAAAACAATTTTTTTTAAATTAAGGTATAGTTGATATACAATATCATATAAGTTTCAGGTGTAAAACAGAGTGATTCACAATTTTTAAAGGTTATACTCCATTGATAGTTGTTATAAAATATTGGCTATATTTCCTCTGCTATACAGTATACCCTTGTAACTTGTTTATACTTCTCTGCCCTCTTTGGTTGTTGCACGGAACATTACTGCTTTTATTTTGAAAGGTGTGGCAGAGATTGATATTTACCTATTTAACATTCATTCTCATTCTCTTTAGTAAAAGAAGCCCATTGCCACTGACAATGAAAGACTTTATTTCCCAGCTTCTTTTGTAGCCAGATATGACCATGTAATCAAGGTATGGCCCATGGGAGGTATCAGATATTTTATGTGAGACTTCAAAGAAGTCCCAAAGATATTAAGAACGTGAGTCCTTTTTTCCGCTGCCTGGAATGTGGATGTAATGGCTAGAGCACTAGCAGCCATTTTAGACCATAAAGTTACCTTGGATGATAGAGCAGGACGAAGGAGTCTAGATTCCTGATGACAGTGTGGAGTCACTACAATGACTCTAAACTGATTACTTTTGAACTTGCTTTATGTGAACGAGAAATACTACTCTCTTGGTTTAACTGTCATTATTTTGTGGTTCTGTGTTATATTTAGCCTAATCTCATCCTAAATAACACAAAAGGAAAAACCCAGTAAAGGATTTAGTAAAAGAAAAAAAAAAAAAAAAAGAGCCCTACTGACCATTTTCCCCCTTCCTGAGAGTGAGGTTGGAGATAAGGAGTCTGCAACCTTCTAGATGAACGTATGACATCTGAAATAGAGGTCATGTGTTCTTAAAACGATACAGTCCTGGGAAAATTACACATGTCTACTTATTATTCTAATCTGAAATCTTACTTTAACCATCTAATACACTCTACAACTATTTATCTTGAAATTTGTCCATACTTCAAATTCCTCTAATAATGTTTTATCTTTTTATAATCAAGTCCTTAATTACCAAAAAGTTCCCTGGGTCATAAAATATTTTCTTCATGGGTTGCAATATTTCCTGGCACGTGTTCACTTCAGTAAAATGATCAGTGTGTTAAAAACCCAGTGCAGTGTCTGCAGAAGCCAAAGATGGCATGGCACCTCTTTTGTGGCATGTGTGAAATCTGCCTATCACTATAAACATTCTTTGCAACATGACACTTTACCCTTATGTCCATTTCATATGTGGTATTCAGTGTGCTGGGAATGCTGAAAAAAACGATTTTTTTTTTTTTTGGATATAGAATCACAATGTTAAACCTAGAAGAGGCTTCAGAGGTCATTTTTTTAAACCCCTCATCTTACACAAAAGGAAACTGAGGCCCAGAAAGGCCACTTGACTTTCTTAAACTCTGCTAGTTAATGGCAGGTCCAGAAATAGAAACCAAGGGTCTGACTTCAAATTCTAGGTTCTTTAATTTGTTTCATCTATTAATTGATACTCTTATGATAGACTCGGTAAAAAAAAGTTACTGTTTTTTTCTTTCAATATATCTGACTTCGTATTACAGAATATGCTGTATTCTGGCTGACATTTAGCTGTTTGGCATCTAAGATAAAGGAATATTTTAAAAAGCAAAACAATGTGCTCACTAGCACGATGTGGTTGAGAAAAGGCTTTCTTTGTAGAAGATGTTCATTGACCTTCTTGACTGGCTTTCCTCCCCCCTCCCCCCTCCAAGTAGCTAAAGAATGATGCTATTGAGTTCTAAGTTGAGTTTCCATCCTTATATGAAAAGTTAAGAATTTGGTAGAGCTAAGTCTGACCAGCTGTGCTCTCAGCCTCAAGGGAAATTAAATGAGACAATGTGGCTTGTTCAGCACAGATCAATCAAAGTCTCTTGAAAATGGTCTTGAAAACGCATAGCAATAAAAGCACACAAGTAGTTGTCTTTTCATATAAACTAATTTTAGTCCTGGTCTCTAAGGTGCCATGCATGTGGACAAAGAAAGTAAGATGTCTTTTTTAGGTTGACCATTTGGTAGCTCATATTTCTCCATCAGTTCCATGAGAGTTTGGGGAGAAAGTGGCCAAATCTGATAGTCTACCAATACCTTAAGTTAGATTTGTGTGTATGTTTGCCATCTTGAAGCAAAACAATTGCTGCTGGTCTATCTGAATTTCTTTGCCCATGCCCCATATATTTTTAAATGTATAATTCAGTGGGGGTTTTTTTTTTAATATATTCACAAAGTTGTACATCCATCACCACTACCTAATTCCAGAACATTTGCATCATTCCCTAAAGGAACTTCATGTCTACTAGCAGTCACTCCCAATCCCACCTCCCCTCAACCCCTGGCAACCACTAATTGAGTTTCTGACACAATGGATTTGCCTATCCTGGATATTTCATATAAATGGAATCATACAATATATGGTCTTTTGTGTCTGGCATCTTTCACTTATAATGTTCTCAGGCTTCATGCGTGTTGTAGCGTGTATCAGTACTTCATTCTTTTATATGCACTGTAATTTTTTTAAAGGATGTTTTTTGAAAAAGGTAAATGCTAAGCATTCCTTAATAGAAAACCTTGCTATTCTTGGAGGAGAAAATGAGACAAGATATTCAACGTAGAAATTTGGCATGACAAATTAATGTTAATATGTTGATAAAAAGAAGAAAAAACTTAAACCCAATAATTAAGAATAGACAAAAACAAAAAGCTAATGGGAGCCTAACATTATCATCAATATAGAGATTCTTCTTTATAATGTTAGTGAAAATTAAAGTAGATATTGAATTAGCATGTTATGATTTTTAATTTGATTTAATTTTTTATTATCAGGCAAACTTTTTGCATTTCTGAGTTGACACATGTCTCTGTCAGACAGAAAGTGAAGAGCAAGAAGGAGCACAAGACTGCAGCTGAATTTAGAAAGTTAGAGGTGTCCTCATAGCCACATGAGATGGACAGAAGATTCCTTCCAGTAGGCGAGAGAGCAGAATACAGACAACAGATGTGAGAAAGGTCCTCATAGCTGTCAAGTTCCAGCATCCTTGTGCTGCAGAGGGGGCGGTGCCAACATGATTGATATTCACAGGGAATATAAAAGCGCCAGACTTCTACCCAACTGCTTGTCACACTGACCTGTACCATCTCTCTACTGCTCGTGGGGTTTCTGTCAACTAGTACTGGAAGGGAGCACACTCGTTGGAGAATAACATTTTATTGTGGCCATGCCAGAACCCACTAAGAAAGAGGGTAAGAGTCAACCATAGATCTTTTTCTTGTACTTTTTAATAAAGCGTGTTTCTTTTGGTATTTTCAAACAAATATCCAATTTCTTAAATAGACTGTAAAATAATAGAATCGCTATGATTTAAGGAAAAGATCCTTTAGAGTAAACAGACCAGAGGGAAAGTAAAGGAAGAGTATAACCAATTGAAAAATATCTGATAATTATTGTTTATGAAGGAATATTAACTGAAATGATCAAATTATAATTTTATCATATTTTTCAAAGAATCTTTAAAGTTTAATGTAAGGGTGTTAATTGGTCACGATGAGCAGATTTCATCTCCAAGTGTATTTTCTTAGGTTCAATCACAAATTTTTCACCATGTATTTGTAGTTTGTGGGGGGGCGAGAGGGGCTTGGAATGCTTTCTTAAATAGTTAATAAATTTGATCAAGGTTTCAAGAAAGAATTTGTAACAATATTTCCAGATTTTCTGTATTTTTCTCCTGGAAAGACATTTAATATATGCAGATGCATGTATTTTTTGCTTTTATCATTTGGAGCTTTATTATGACATTCTTACGTCCTTGTATGGAAAGAAGATCTAACACCAGTGATATCTTTGAATATCACTGATAGATTGTGTTCTTTATGAGCTTTATTGAAGATAATTTCACAATATGTAGACGTTTAAAAATAATTAAGCTGAAAATAGTCTTCGTTAGAAGAAATGTTTCCTCCAATAAACAGTTTCTCCTGTACATAAAAAATCAATATCTAAAAACTACTAATTAATTACATAAATAAACTGGAATTAGGAATTACTAAAATAACTAATGAAAAGCACAAATTAACAGTACAAGTATATTGAGTTTAATTTTAAATGGAGACATCTTTTAAAAATATTTTTTCATTCATATTAGTCTTCATTAGTGCTTAGTAAATCTTTATTTTTCACTTCTGTAAATAAAAGCAACAAACAAACAAACATTAGCAGGGAGCCAGGGAGCATAAAAATGGTATTTAGTTTTTTTCATTTTTTAATTCTAAAAACTCCTTTTAACCATTATTTCAAAGAACCCTGAAAAAGATGCTAGACTTGAATCCAAAGTTGAAATACTAACCAAATTATCAAAAGTCTTTGAAATATATTTTCTTTATGTAATTAAGTAACCAGTGTTGACAGGCTGTGGTGATCAGTTTACAGGTTGGCTTTACTTTGTGGCGGAGGGCATTGATGGATGAAGTCTTCCACCCAAAATAACCACACCAAATGCATGCATTAATATGGGAACTTAATCCTATCAGGCAGTGACTCCAACCCCTGCTAAAGTGTCTTATTTGTCATGCAAATGATTTACATGTGTATTAAGTGTCCTTTTCATTTGATCTGTCACTTGACTAGCCTCTTCAAGGCTTATTTGGATGAAATGCATTCTATGTTTCCTGACTGAGGACAGAATATTGTTTTAATTATCCTGCATTTAGTGGATCAATTTGCATGTGTTATTTTAAAGCCCATTGGAAAATGATAAAAAAGCTGAGAAACTAATAAATAAGATGACAAGCTGTAGAGCCTATAAAGCTAATTAAATTATTTGGATTGCAGATATGATAAAGTTTTACTTTTTGTCTGACAGCTCAATCTGATCCATTCTACTTTTAAAGACAATGAAATTTTAGAGTGACAAAGAGGAAAGTATATCTTCAACTTCAGCTCCCCCCAAAAAACCACGTATATATTTTGGTTATAAATCAACATACATACCAAAGTGCCCATGATCTTTTGCTATAAAAGCACTGTTGATATTCTGTGTGGGAGTTCCCCTCACCCAGCACAGTAATTTTATACTGATTCTTTGGTTAGTTTAAATTTGGATGGTGGGGAGTGGGGACAAAAAGAAGGTTTTTTTTTAATTTAAAATCCTTGGAGGAAGTACAGGGATTTTTTGGTTTCCTTACCAGCAGAACTGATTTTTAAAAGATCTACACCTTGAAGAGTTTTTTTAGTGAAATCATTGCATTTTTATTGTTTACATCAGAAGAGTAAGGAGTATGGCAATTCAGGAAGTATTCTGGTCCTTGTACCTTCTCCTAACTGATTTCACTTTTACTGGGGTTGGTTTTGTTACATATGAGCATCCCTCTGAAAGACAGCCTCAAGAATAAAACATGCCACCAAACCAATTCTTCAGAGTCATTTCAAACTATCTGCAGAAACATTCCCCCAACCAGGTTTCTCCAGTCCCTACGGGTCTTCTTACATCTCTTCCTTAGCTGGGAGAACCATGCTCAGGAATAGCATGAGCACTTGCTGTAAATCTTGATAAGACACACGAGCTGGTTTGGCCCTCCTACGATCCAGGAGCACCTGACAACTCTTAAAAAGAGGCTGAGTTTTCAGCATCTGAAGGTGCAAAAGATGTCTCTCTCAACTGCCTCCCAACCTGCAGTGGTCTAACTCTGGGAGATTCATGTTGGGTCCTGGGAGAGCTGGTCCTTCTAAGGAGACGGGGGAAGGACAGGTGTACCTTTAGACCTCAAGGAGGAGCTCTAATGGAAGTAATTGGTCAACGGTCCTTACTTAGACCCTTCAAAATATTCTGGATGGCTCTGTAAGCCCTTTCTGAGAAAGAAAGCATTATTATTTTTTTTTAATTTTTTTTAAATACCCATGATGCACTCCAAATATTTGCAAAGTCTTTTCATCCCTTTTTTTTTTTTTTTAAATTTTACTTATTTATTTATTTATTTATTTTTGGCTGTGTTGGGTCTTTGTTTCTGTGCGAGGGCTCTCTCTAGTTGTGGCGAGCGGGGGCCACTCTTCATTGCGGTGCGCGGGCCTCTCACTATCGCGGCCTCTCTTGTTGCGGAGCACAGGCTCCAGACGCGCAGGCTCAGTAGTTGTGGCGCACGGGCTTAGTTGCTCCACGGCATGTGGGATCCTCCCAGACCAGGGCTCGAACCCGTGTTCCCTGCATTGGCAGGCAGACTCTCAACCACTGCACCACCAGGGAAGCCCCAGAAAGCATTATTTTTAAGGAGTAACCACTTCCCATTGTCCTCCTCTGCACCTTTATCATTTGTACATCTGTTCACTGGAGAACTATACTCTTGGTACTGTCAGTTCCAAAGTTAAGGTCTGTCTTACACTTTAGATTGATGCAGAACCTGAGACCCAGTAAAATTAAATTGTTCTAATCAAATAGCAAGAGAAGATATGGTAGGAAGTTTCAGATTTGTGGGAATCTCCCAGGATGTCTCATTTACATACCATCTATTAATTGAGCACTTACTATGAACTAGTCGCTGGGATTTCAGAGATGTACACAACATGGTCTATGTTCTAAAAACCCTTACAGTTAATTGCCTGTGGGTCCTACTGAGTAAAGGAATCAACTTTCACTAGAATTTTCTCTTTTCCTGTCAAAAAGTTATTTTATCAAACTAGAAATTAGATAAGTAATTTTATGAAATTAGAAATTTGCAATAGCCTTTCTTCTTTGTTTGAATCTCTTATAGTTTAAAAATACTATTAATATTATTTTTGCCTATAAATCATTTCTTCAGAATTTTATCTCTGTAGTACGTGATGATTAAAACCATAAAGCCTGGTTCTTTAATCTACTTAGACAACTGTTAACTATCAGATTCTATAGAACCTAGAAAAATTCTTTTCTAAAACACCAAGTTCGGGCCTTAACATGAATTTTACTTTTTGTTATGTGATATATCAGGCCCTATTATATTTTATGTACTTAACTTGTAGGAAAAAGGCAAGAGTTCCTCCTTGGTGCTTGTGTGTCATTCAAAAAACCTTGGGAGAGTCACTGTAACTTTCCTATCTTCCATGTAAGATTTCTTCTTGAAAACTCAATCATATGGCAAAACATAGCTCCATTGATGACCATCATTTTAAGGGGCCGTTCTGATAACTCTAGGAATCAAAGTATGGCGTTGTTGTTACCGATTCTTTTGCTATATCAACATGAAATATCTATGTATCTATTCTACCTTGGCCTATTTCAGTAGGATTAGGTGGGAACATGGGCATGGAGAATAATGTTTTCAGTCCACAGGAGTTTTTCCTTTGCTATGTCTTTTCCTTGGTCCCTAGAGATTTCATTACATTTTAATGTTCTGCTAAGCCCCAAACCTATCTGAATGCAGAGCAGCATTCATCACCTCTTACTATTTCACAGCATAACTCAAGGCTTAGTCATCATCAGAAAAGGAGACCTGGTGATGGGAAACCTTCCTCTGATATTTACTCCTTGACCTTCAGTTTCCACCTGCATCTATTTCAAACACCAAAATAAATTTGTCTTTGGAGAAGTCATCTTACATGTAGGCTATTACCTTTCTCTCAAATTGGGGAAAAGTACCTTTGTTGGAAGTAAGCAAAAGAAAGGGAGAAGAGGGAGGAGATATTTGATCGAGGGCAGCTATTTTCCTCCAAACTTCAAATGGTTCATTTAGGGCACATTGAAGATTTGGATGAAGAATAAAGAAGTTGCATGAATGAATGCCAATGTTTTTCCCCCTGAAGAAACTTTGCCAGGCTGTACTGGAGAGGCACAGGGTAGGTTTGAGCTATCTGCTGTAAGGAGGAACACGCTAGAGGGGCTTAATACTTGGCAAAATCATTCTTTTTCAGTAGCCTGCTTTTATGACTGTCCGACTGCACCTGTTAGGAAGATAAATAAAGGACTGGCCAATTCTTTCCTCTCAAGCGCCCTAAATATATCGCTTAAAAAAAACTTTGAAAAAAACAGGTCGTATCCTTGCTTCTCATCCAGTAAGTCCGAAGCAGTCTCCCCCAGGCCTTGCAAAGAGCAGGGGTAAGGGAGTTCCTGAAATGAACAAAGGTCAAGCAAGGTTAGGCTCTCTGGCTGGTTTGAGAGACCCAAGAGAAAGGAAAAAGAGAAAAACGTATAATCCTTTGTTCTCTCAATGCCTCACTTTATTTTGGCCCAAGATATGGCCTTGAAACATTTTATTTTAGGTTCCTCCTGGACACACAATTCACAGAGTTTCCTTATTCATAGCAATTTCAAAGTATCCCTTAATTTGACATGAATGTTAGAATAAACTGCCCAAGCTGAAGTTGCTTTAAAGAAATGTTTGGACACAAAAATAAATAAATAAACCATCTTTTAAAAAGCTTGAGCGAATACGAAACAATGTTTTTGAATCTTTTTGTAAACCCATATATGCTTTTTTTTTTTTTAGAGAGAGTTGTGAGAAAAGGCTGTCATGAAAGGAAATAGTGCTGTTGTTTTTACAGCCCTAGAAAGCAGTTTTGTTGTTTTTGCTTAAATTTCTTATGATTGTTTGATTTAAAATTTATTTTTCAACTCTTTATGGTCAAACAGAAGAATTTTTATTGTTGTTAATAATTACTATTTTTATCTGCACTCCTCCTTAATTAGTTTATGAAACCTATATTAAGAGACACAAGATACTCTTGGCAGTCCATGACTGTGGTAATTCTAGACCTCATCTCTAGACATACTTGTGTGTGTTAGATAATAAAGAACAGGATGAAAGCTCTAGCAATCAAAAATAAGCAGAAAACTATTAATTTCATGTGTGTACATGCATAGATATAGCCATGTCTTTTCCTTTCTTTCTTCTTTTTTTTCCCATTTCACTTCTTGATGGGAACAGATGTCTTTTCTGGAGTCCTTAGTTTGTTCGTAATATTGCACCCTGGGGAAGCCCAATAAATACACAGAAAGGTAGTTATTGAAATACAGTGTTTTGAGTTAGGTTAATCATGAAGTAGCTATTGCTTATTCAAGAGCAGTTTTCTAAAATTTGAAAGCCTAGTGATTAAGGAAAATGAAACTGTGAAAAAGAAGAAAAGGCTTTATCACTTAATTTCCTACACGCATGCAAATTGTCTTGTAACTGGAGAGAACAGGGCATCTGTCCCCACAGCTTTTTACAAAAACAGCCCCAAAATATCAAAGTGATGATATTGTTGCACCCAGATCTCTTCTTCATGGATAGGCCCAGTTATAATTCACAAAGAGTATATTTGTTTTGGACAGCCACACAGATAGACAACAAGCCAAATTTCAGGATGTTCCCATGCAAGGGGCAGATTATTTATGCACTTTTACATGCATTTCCAGAGTAAAGTTTTAGATTCCATCAGATCGGGTCATGAAGTGGTTGATTTGGCAAAGAAAAAGACAAGGATCATTTAATCCCATGCCTATTTTTCTCTCTAAAATTAGTTCCCAAGAAGCTAACCATAATCTGACTTTCATTATGACTTTCAAGTCTGAAATCTACTTTGATAAGACTTTTGCCTTTTTTTGCTCCCTAGGAATCTTTTTATGGGCCAGTTTGGCATATCAATACAATACCTAAAATCATGTTTATTAGTATGTCAGATGTTAGATCTTATAATTTTGTTTTTGTTTTTTGAATTGCACTTTAGATATTTACAAGAACTTAGGGCTCAAATTATTCTTTTTCTCCAAAATCATCCAGTTCTTCCTCTAAACCACATCAAATCTCTTTCTAAGTTCCTCAGGAATTCTCTGCTTGTAGCAGGTAATATCTTCTTCCTTCTATAAAATTTTACATTTTGGAGCAGAATGTTCTGCTTATAACTAAGAATCACCTAACATTACACAATTCTACAATTTAATTTCTCATTTTTTTAGTTACATGTCTTTAGACTTGTTCTGCATAGAGTATGTATTTTTGGGTTTTCCTCACATATATTGAGTAATAGTCATCATTAAACATAGTGACATAAACAAAGTATACTATTCACAGAACGTTCTAGACTGTTCAAATTCTAGCTGCACATGTATTGAGTTAGTTATACTTCATATGCCTCAGATTCTTCATCTGTTAAATGTGAATAGTAATAGTACCTAACTCACTTTTTTTTTTTAATAAGAATTAAATGAGATAAATCTGGTAAAAAGCTCAGAATAAATCCTAGCATGTAATTAGAACTCAAGTCTTTTCCTTCTAAAGCAGCAAACTCAGAAATCTTGTCGGGCATAAGGCGTTAAATGTGTCACATTTAATATAAAATTTGAGGGCATTTCCGCCCTCTTATCAGTCACTGTAAGGTATGTAACAACCACTGTTCACCTCCTTACCTGCTGTTAATATTTATCATACGGTCCCAGACAGCTGTGGTTATTATCATAACCATCATTGCCACCACGACGAGTATTTCCTCTTTTTTTTTTTTTTTTTTTTTTTTTTTTTTATTTCCTCTTTTTAAACTTGTGGTGAAATATCTTCCCTTTCACCCATGGAGGCTCAGATCAAATTAGAGGCCTACACTTCAGAGCCTCTGTTGTGTTCCCAGTGAAATGTGTTATGTCCAGCTGGGGGTCCCCAGTTGTTAGCCAGATGGTGATAACCATTGTGGGAGCATGGCCTTTCCCACTTAGATGAAAGAGTCACCCAGCACAGTTGAACATATAACTATATCCTCCACCAAAGGTTATAAGGCTTGGGTGTTGGGGACATTAAGATTTTTCTTCCCACCCGGGGTGCTGTTGGCAGGTGGGGTCTTCCTCTGGTCTGAACATTTCTGAGATAACCACATAAAGAACTCTGCATGACCACATATGGATATGGTGGGTGATTGATTGAGTGGCTGTATTTACTGCTGTGGAATTTTATTTTTATGACCCCACCTGGCATCAGGCCTGTCTTTCCTCTATTTTTAAAAAGTCACCCAATGTGAGACCTAGCAATAGCTTGGGGCAAGGCCTGTAAGGGATTTATTCTGATAAGCCTATAACCACAGAAGAGTGATACGATTGTAAGAATGGCCCACTCAGGAGCAGACCCCCAGGAAAGGCATACAAAGGGACTAAAGGGAGAAATCGTTAACGATTCAAATCACTTTTGCAATAATTTCCTTTTGACCTGTGCTAATTTTTTTTTTTAAAGTATTAATTATCTTGGGCTTCCCTGGTGGCGCAGTGGTTGAGAATCTGCCTGCCAATGCAGGGGACACGGGTTCGAGCCCTGGTCTGGGAAGATCCCACATGCCGCGGAGCAAGTGGCCCCCACTTGCCGCAGCTAGAGAAAGCCCATCTTTTTTTTTTTTAATTAATTAATTAATTTATTTATTTTTGGCTGTGTTGGGTCTTCGTTTCTGTGCGAGGGCTTTCTCTAGTTGCGGCAAGCGGGGGCCACTCTTCATCACGGTGCGCGGGCCTCTCACTGTCGCGGCCTCTCTTGTTGCGGAGCACGGGCTCCAGACGCGCAGGCTCAGTAGTTGTGGCTCACGGGCCTAGTTGCTCCGCGGCATGTGGGATCCTCCCAGACCAGGGCTCGAACCCGTGTCCCCTGCATTGGCAGGCAGATTCTCAACCACTGCGCCACCAGGGAAGCCCCGACCTGTGCTAATTTTTTAAGCTTCAATTTGAGTAAAGCTTCTTCTACACTATTGTTCACATCTATGTCACTCCCAACCCTCATTTGATTCTTACTTTAAGACATGGCAAGAATAATGATAAACAGACCAGTCATTAGATCTTAGCAAAAGGTCTCATTTTCATCCAGCTCCATGTTAAGAGTGAGAAGCTATTTGTTGCTGTGTAATAATAACCAGATTTTAATCTTCCTGTGTGGAATGACATCTTAAGTTAAAAACATGTATAATTAGAACGGTGGAAGAACAAATTGACTAGGGAAGGGAAAAAACCCTGTGGATTCAGGGAATTTCCATCAAGCTAAATAATGAGTCATTGAAAATTTACATACTTGATGCACGATTAGACTCCACCTATTCAGAGCCTTAGAATATAGTCTTGGGTGATATTTGGCCACGGTAAATAAATAATGGATTAAACTGATTGAATCAAATTCTGAAGAGCTGGATTCGATGGATAGCTAATAGTTCATTTTGTTCTTGAACCTTATTATTTCAACCAATTTGGTTATCAACATGCCTAAAATGTAATATATTACTTCTTATTTTGAAAAACAAAGTACAGTGGATATAATTTAACTCTGTCATCAATTATAGATATCTGTTATCTTACCACATGATATCCCGAGAGCTCAGATTATTTGCCTTTTTGTTAATGGGCCCACATTGATTTGTATTTTGAATTTGTGTCCAACTTTTGACAGCTTTCCTGTTTCATCCCTTGCCAGGAGGCTGCCGTCCTCTTTAATTACTCTTACCAGTCAGTATGCGAAGCTGCCCCCTTCTCGCCCCTCCGCTGTTTGCTTTGGATCCCAGCCAGGTCAATAATCTGGCTGAGTAGGGCTGCCCTACAGAGCACTGTATTTAAGGAGGCACTCATTCTCAGCGTCGTGCAAATGCAAGGTCCGCACCTGAGGTCAGTGCCTCCTTAAGTGTTGCTCCCTGGGCACCTGGCTCGCCTCACCCTAGTTCCAGTTCCAGGGCTGGGGACCTGGGGTGGGGGGTGGGGGGTGCTTCTCTTGGGAGTAAAGCATTTGCCCTCTTAGTGTACCAAGTAGGAGGAGCTTGAGACAACTCATTTTGCTCTTCAGAAGCCCTTATAATTTGCTGGTCAGCAGCTGTTATGTGGATAAGTGAGGTTGCTAGATAGCTGAATTCTAAATAGGGGACGTGGTACTAGACAATATTACCCTTTTGTTCCCATTATTATGCACATTGGAAAATAAGTGACTGCCCTCCAAATCAGTTTATGGCTTTTATTTTGATTGCTTCATTCGTTTTATTAAGCAAGGCTACAGATTTTTCCTAAATGACGCATATGACATGAGTTGTTTTTTTTTTTTAAGTGTACACACACAAAATAATTTTTTAAGAAGATTTACCATAAATTCTCAATGATTCTCAAATTTTTGGTCTCAGGTCCATTGGCATTCAATAATTACTGAGGAAACTAGAAAGCATTTGTTTCTGTGCATTCTATCCTTCACTATTTACTGCATTTGAAATTAAAATTGATAAACTTTTAAAACTTAAGAGTACAAAGCACATGTTCTATTCGCTGTCAGAGTGTTGGTGTCATCACACATTATATATCCTCTGGAAAACTCCATGGCCTGTTTGTGAGAGAATGTGAGTGAAAAAGGCATATAATGTCTTAGCATTATTATGAAAATAGTTTTGACCTCTTGGACTCCCCAAAAGGGCCTCAGGGACTCTTGGGGATCCCAGACCATACTTTGAGAATCTCTGTGTATAATTCCCCCTTAAATCCCAAGGTGTAAAATATCCAGACCTGTAGGCTATAATGAATAGAACAAAATAAGTATATAACTGTGAAAACATTAAATTACACATTAATTTATGTCCAAAAATCTTTACCTCTGCTGCATAAACAATGTAAACAATATGGCCAGTATAAATGTGCTGCCACTTGTGTTTGCTAATTTTTTTGGTGAAACTTATGATTCATATAATCAAAACTTCTGTAAATGTTATGAATGTCCCCATGAAGACAACATTTTACATTAAAGCAGTTTCCATTGTGCTGTTATCTAGGCATATGAGAGATAGGCTGTGACATGTACACAGTTCCAGACCTCACTATCAACAGGGGATACACCTGACAGTGTTTACTGCATATTTAATCTAAAAGGGAGGATAACTTGCTATATTACCAAAAGTAACAAAACAAGGGTTGGCCAGATAAAACCTTATTCACCGTGATTTCACAATACATAAAGCATTCACATATTTTATTTCAAACCAAGAACTTGAGAATAAGAAATAATAATTAGTAATAACATAAAATTTTCTCCTGTACCCCAGATTACCAAAGGATAGTTATAGTGTTTGTTTTATCCCAAAAAAAGTGACAAAAAGAAAGCCACACATACATATACACAAAGATGTATAATCCTACCACTCAATGGTAACAACTGTTATTATGTTCTTATCTTTTCTATGCCTATATAACATATTCATATGATGTAATTATGCTCTCCATGCTATTAAATGGCTAAACTGAATTGCACATGAGGGCCCGTAAAATAATTTTAAGTAAGTCAAGCAACGTATTATTTGAGCAAGTGAGCCCATGGGAAGGAGAGAACTCAGTTAATCATATCAATTCGGTGTACAGACACAGAGGGAGAGGCAGGTTCATGCCTCCTAAAATTAAAAATTTTTTTCCCTTTGGAACTTCCCTGGCGGCGCAGTGGTTAAGAATCCACCTGCCAATGCAGGGGACACAGCTTCCAGCCCTGGTCCAGGAAGATCCCACATGCCGCGGAACAACTGAGCCCGTGCGCCACAACTACTGAGCCTGTGCTCTAGAGCCCGCGAGCCACAACTACTGAGCCCGCGTGCCACAACTATTGAAGCCCGCGCGCCTAGAGCCCGTGCTCCACAACAAGAGAAGCCACCGCAATGAGAAGCCCGCGCACTGCAAGGAAGAGTAGCCCCCGCTCGCTGCAACTAGAGAAAGCCCGCATGCAGCAACGAAGACGCAATGCAGCCAAAAATAAATTAATTAATTTTTAAAAAATCGTTAATTATAAAAAACAAAATAAAAAAATAAAAAATTTTCCCCTTTAATTTACTGACGATGGGACACTTGATTATGGAAAATAGAAATGGACGGCATTGGAGGGAGCCAACCATTTATGGAGTGACTGGGTTCCTGGTCTTTCAGCAAAGCACGAAGTCCACTTATGGGCTGTCTATTTAATAGCGGCCACCAGTGCCCGTCAATTAGAATGCCCTGGCACTCACTGTGCAGGCCTGCCATTGGTGGCATACCTGCGCTTTTTACAGTAGGTGGTCATAGGAAAAATCCACCATAAATAGATCAAGCCCTTTGAAAGCACGTCAGCGTTGCAGAGGGAAAGAAAGTCTATATCTGCGAATTAGAAAAGATCAAAGCACAGCCGCCCTTGCTGAAGTAGGAAGGAGTTAGCTTTAGTTGCTGATTCAGAATCTGGTTAATTTTTATGTTGTCCATGAAAATATTTCCTTGGGCTTAATTTTTCAAAGTATCCTGGTTTCTTTTTTTTATTATTATCATTCATAAAAAGTTTAAAAACAACAACTTACATAACCCTGCTTCTTGAGTCCATCCTGTTGGTCTGTTTTCCAATAGTGACGATGGGTGAGGATGGATGAGGGGGACGAGAAGCTAACTTTATTCACCTGGCAGAAAAGTCCCATGGAATTTGCCCTGTGGTGTTTGAATAAGCAGGAGTATAGTAGGACCTCACTTCAATAGATACCTGTTAGCTCAAAATCTCAAGCTTTAGAGAGCTTCCCGAGGCCTTGTGCTTCCTGACAGTAACAACATGGCGAAACTAGGGGACAATGGAGTTGGCGTGGTTGGCTGAGGGTTTTTGCTAAGACATCAAGCCCAGATTTTGAAAAAGGAGAATCCTTAGAAAAGCAAGTGGTGTGTTTTTTTTTTTTTTAACTTTTTTTGGGTTTATTTTATTTATTTATTTATTTATTTATGGCTGTGTTGGGTCTTCGTTTCTGTGTGAGGGCTTTCTCTAGTTGCGGCAAGTGGGGGCCACTCTTCATCGCGGTGTGCGGGCCTCTCACTATCGCGGCCTCTCTTGTTGCGGAGCACGGGCTCCAGACGCGCAGGCTCAGTAATTGTGGCTCACGGGCCTGGTTGCTCCGCGGCATGTGGGATCTTCCCAGACCAGGGCTCGAACCCGTGTCCCCTGCATTGGCAGGCAGATTCTCAACCACTGCGCCACCAGGGAAGCCCCGCAAGTGGTGTTTTGAGAGCCAAAACTCTAGTCCTAATTGCTCTCCCAAAATGGAAGGCGTGCTGACGATAAGAAGAAATCTAAATGATGGGGTTGGGTGAGTGCCTGGGAGCGGTCAGCCAGCAGGAGGGTTACCGATGGATGACATAGTGTTCCCTGTGGGTAAGGCAGACGAAGAAAGCTGCCCTCGGAGTGCCAGGGGGCGGTTCTTGATTTCTTGGCAGCGAGCAGAAGGGGCTTTTGTGCGGGTAGGAACAGCCTGCCAGTCAACTATATTTACAGAGCACCTGCTGTGCAGAATTTGAAAAGGAGGAGGAGACAGGCCTTGTCCTCAAGAAGCTTGTGATCAAAGAGAGAAGAGAAGTTCCCATGTACTGTGAACCCATTACCATTCACAGTCATATTTGGAATGGGAGAGGATTTGATGACCTTGAAGGCACAGTCTGAGCATTCTTATTCAAAGTATGGGTCGTGGGCCAGCAGCATCACCAGGGAGCCTGTTAAAAATGCAGAATCTGGAACCCTGTGCAGACCCCCAGAGTCGGAACCTGCACTGGACCAAATCCCTAGGGGATTCGTATGCCCATAGCAGTTTCAGAAGCACAAGAGGGGCTGTGGAGGTGCTGAGTCTCGAATGTTTTGAGAGAGAAAAGCCACCTGGCTTGGTAACTAAACTGATAGAAAAAGGCAGTTCATTTACCTGAGATTCTTTTTTTTAAAAAAATATTTATTTATTTATTTATCTGGCCCCACCCGGTCTTAGTTGTGGCATGCAGGATCTTTGGTGTCGCGTGTCGACTCTTAGTTGCGGCATGTGGGATCCAGCTCCCTAACCAGGGATGGAACCACAGCCCTCTTCCTTGGGAGCCTGGAACCTTAGCCACTGGACCACCAGGGAAGTCCCTACCTGTGAGATTCTTAAACACAAACATCTCATCTTAGCCAACTTTATAAACCCCGCCCTTGTTAAATTCATAATGAGGCTCGATGAATTCTGGTTGCATGGGTGCTTCTTCTACAGTCCCTGTTCAGTGGGGTACACTGGAAATTGTTGTGAATGAATTATTGTTATAGAGGCAGCTCATGGATTTGGGGAACATGCAAATGATTCTTAGAGGCGTGGGCAAAGCTGGGCATGACAGAGCCTGTCAGAGACAAACATGAATAAGAGAGATGCATGAACAGTTATTTTAAGGCAAAAGTGGGGAATAGCTCAAGGCCCTGAGACTTACCCACAGTGATTCATTTTCAGTCTAAGTCATGTGCTGCTTGGCCTTCTCCACTCCTGGTCCCCCGTCTCTCCAGATTTAGAACAGCTGGAATTCTTTGTCTCAACTGCCTTGAAGTCTATTGAGAGTTCATCTTCTTATCCTTTCTGTCCCACCAGGACTGATTGATTGATCAGTTTATTTATATTGCACAAACTCTATAATGCATGTAGAACTCATCAAAATAATAATTATTACCATTTTACAGTAGGAGAGTGAGGGCCCTCCCTCCTCTGTTCATTTCCCAGATGCTTCCTCAGCCCCGACCCCAATTCCAAACATGTTCTAACATGATGCAGCCCACAGACCTAGAAATAAGGCAAATCCCAGCAGGTAGCATGTGAGGAAAGACTTGAGTGTCATTCTCCCAGGTTATGTCACAGTAAAATCATGATCATGATGACGAGAGCCATGAAAAGAGAGAGAAAGCATATATGACGTTTACCACATTCCCTGCCCCTGCAGGAACTCCTTCATTCCTGCCAACAAACCTAGAGATAGGTTTTGCTATTATTTCTATTACATAGATGAGGAAATTGAGGCATATTCCACTCCCCATTCCATAGGGCAACATCCAAATGAGGCTCTGTGGCCATGACAATCTGACCGATCGATTCAGCAGGGAAAAATGCAGGAAAATCTCTGAAAAGCCCATCAGCCCACTTCTGCCTCCACAAGCGTGAGCAGCTGAGAAGGGAAATGCAACCCCAACCTGCAGAGGCCAGGTGCTGACTCTAGCCGACCTGGGGCAGAGCCTGGTTCCACCCTTCATGGGCGGTGGGACCCCGCAGGGCCTCAGTTCCCATCTGCAAAGTGGGTATAGTGATAGTACTGACTGCATAACGTTGTAAGGATTGTAAGAACTAATATATACTAGGTCATGCATGCAGTGGGTGCCCATACATGGTAGTTATTTATTTATTCCTTCACTGGCTGTCAAATAATGGGGATTCTATGATTTTAAGAAGGAGAAGTTGTGGCTCTGCCTATTCACCAGGCAGGCATGCATTTGCCTACTTCTATTTGTCACGGCTATCCTAAAAATGCACCAGCATTAATATCCTATCATGTTTCTGTAGTTCTGACTATCTGATACAGTTGGCTGTTAATGATGGATGTTCTGTGGATTTGTTGGAAGTGGAACTAAGCCCTTTAAATTCTCATTTTGGTCTGATTTGTTACCTAGAACACTGGGGCTATAGACACCATGGAAATGAAGAATTCACATTCAGGGCACTTTTACAGTTTCAGTGTCCAGAAAGGTTCTCTTTTATTTATTTGATTAGGATTCACCCTTGGCCTTTTTTCCAAAACAGGATTTTAAGCAACCTCAGCTTCCCTTACAAAATGAGCCTTCGTTTCCAAAGATGCTGAGAAAGAATAGCCAATTTGATAGCTCACACACAGACACCAAAGAAACCCTTCTTAATTCTTTTTTATCAATTCATTTTGCATTTAATATGGTTTCAGCAATTAGAGGAGGTACCAGGGAGACAGGAAAGGAATGAAAGATCTGTGTTTTTGTTTAGTTGGGAGGGACAAGAAACACAAATATATGGAGACAACTGGAAAATACTTTTAAAATAATTAGGAAATAAATAGTGTATCATGAGGTGGTCCAGAATGCCTCCAGAATAAAGGAGGGGAACAGAACTGAATAATCAGCTCTGAGAGTCTTAAGAGAAATGTCAAAAAGACAGACCAAGATTGCCAAAGAATAATAATGGTAATAGTTATTGCTATAAATTATAGAGCTCTATCTACACGCCAGGAACTGTGCTATGCATTTTACATAGGATTAGCACCCTAAGAGGTCATTTATCTTATTATCCTTATTTCACAGATGAGAACACAAAGATTGACAGAGATTAAGGAATTGTTCCCAATTACACAACTTGTAAGGCGTAGTGTCAGGATTTGAACCTAGATCTGTCTGACACAATCACATGTAGAGGAAAAACAGAAGGTCTGTTGGGGAGAAGATCACCACTCTTCTCAGTGGCAGGAAGGTCAGAAGGTGAAAAGAGAAACCAACTCTAGAACAGGGGCCACTGGGGTCACTAAGAAGAGGGAGAGGCAGGAGGTGCCTGCCAACAATGGCTTTGACCCTTAACCTGGAGAGTGTGGACCTAACCTAGTAGGTAATAGGGACCCTCTTGGGTAGAATAACAGGATGAAACACAGTGGTAGCATAAGTAAACCTGCAGCTGTGGGAAAAGAGACTGGAAGGCAGAGAAACTTGTCTTAAAGGGAGCCAGGAAGATGTCCATGGGCATTGGATGACAATGGCCAAGTCCAAAAGATAGAGTGTCAAAGAAATAGTCTCCTCGCTCTCGGTATTCTGATACCTGTGTGTAGCCCCAGCTCACCAAAGCCAAGAGGTCAATATTAGATTTCCATTGCTGCGCTCAAATCTCTGAAAATAAAATGCTTTGACAGAGGGTTTCGTCTCCTGGTTGACACTGGCAGGAAAGATCCTTTCATGACGCGGCAAAGAAACGAAAGTGTTTCTGGTGTGCCATCTACGGGACACTTGTGCTATCTTCAAACCACATCACATTGACCACATTATCTTCTGCCTGTCTGTAAGGTGATATGTCTTTTCTCCTTCGGTTAGATTTCCACCCCCCCTCATTAGTAAATCGTAATATACTTGTTTAGGATCATCTGAATGAAAATACAGTAATCATGTATTTTTAAACAATAAATTGGAATTTGTCCTCAGCACAAAGAATTAGTGATGAAAGAAGACATTGCTGTTTCCTGGCAACCCTGCATCACTCCTCTCCTGATTGCTATTGCAGGGCAGGGTACTCCTTCTTCTGTCTCCTCCCAGCCTGCCTAGACTAAAACGGGGCACTTGGCCTGCCCAGTGATGACTCTCAGGCCAAACTACTTGTTGTGAGGTATTGTCCTCTTTCCTTGGAAAGAGCCACTTGTGGAAAAAATGTGGAAAATCCTAGATCTGGACAAAGATAAAGCTCCTGGGATCCCACAGTGTGTCTATACTACAAAAACTTTTCTTTGATATTTATTTATCAAACAGAAAATCATTTTTAAAAAGGTCACCTTCAACAACTGCCTCTTCCTGCCCTGGAGTAGTAGCAGCTGGCTCCCATGCCCATCACTAATTCCCTGTTCTGGGCATCTATGGGGATTCAGCAGGGGAAACTCTATGCCCGTTGGTCATAGGATATGCCTTTAGCTACTTGGACATAGTATATTCTTTAAAAGAAGTTTCTTTCACAGACTTTACCACCAGACTGCTCTATAATCCTGGATCTCCAAAGCCTAGGATAAAAACCTCAAAACCAGAGCTCGGAAACCTTTGGATAAGTGTAGGTGAAAATCTGCTCCAGGCATACAAACTTCCAGAAATGACTGTGACGGAGGGGGGTTGATTCTGTTTCCCAGAACAGAATAGTGGTTCTGAACAGTGATTTGCCTTGTAATAAAAGGAAACGCTGCAAAGCCAGAGGACTTTGGTCGCATCATCATTCAGAAAGTATGTCTCACGAGGGCAGGATGGTGTCAGAGATGCTGCAGTGTCCTTGCACTCTGGAGAAAGTGGGGTCTCATTTACAGAGCACCTTAGGCTCTAAGGGACGTGCTGGGTACTCACGGTGTCTCATTTCGTCCCCACAGCAACCCTATGCATATGAGATAGGTGTTGTGTCCATTTTTCCAGAGAAGGGAAACAGGCTCAATGCCAATAAATGCCCCACCTGCTGCCTGAGGGGATAAGTGGAAGGACGTCTGGATGCCCATTTTACCTGCGCTCTGTCCGTCACTAAACGCTGCCCCTCCTGGAAGTCTACATATCTTCAAACCACATTTAGATCCTCACCTCACACCATACACCAAAAGACAGTGTGTCTTGAGTTGATGCTTTTCTTCTCGTCAGGCCAGAGAAGATGACTGCCTGGAGTTGAGCAGAGCCTGGGGCTGTGGAAAATATCTTTTCTCAGGATAAATGAGACTAACACTTCCATTACTCTTTTCATTTCCAGAAAATGAAGTGCTGGCCCCAGCACCAGCTCCACCCCGGGAAGGTGAGTAAAAACATGGCCTTATATGTTTGGGCCGCAAATACAGAACATCCATCCCAGCATGAGTTGGCCTCCATTGAGGCTGTGAACTTTAACCCAACTCCCATGGAGAAGTTGGATGACCACAGTTCTTATAGGTTTGTAATAATAACCATACCTTGTGTTTATATAACTTTCTTATGTTAATCTGACTTGGATGGCACGTCATATACTTATAAAACCTTTGAAGTTATGCCAAAGGTGTTGTTACGCCCATGCTTTAGCATTGTGGAGACTGAGTCTCCAAGGGGCCGAAGGATTCACAGTGATTTTTCACACATAACTAAAGGCAAACAAAGCCCACATCTTTCTTGTGAGAGTGGGGTGATCCTACCTCAGACCTGGAAGATGAGCAGCCCTTTCCTTACTTGAACTATGTCACCATCAAGCACCTCCAGAAACTCCTAGGGGAGTTTCCAGGAAGGTTTGGTGGCCTCCAAGGCTCAACATCAGCGACAACTTCTCCAGTCCTTGTACCCTGTTGTCCAGCAGGGGGCAACAAAAAAGCAAGCAATAAAGAGTTCCAGTGAACTCCTTGGCAGGTAGAGGTAGTGCCCAGCAACACAACAGGTAAAGCCTGCTTTTATATCCACCAACACCTAAGGAAGAGAACAGGATTAGAAGAATGGCAAGCCCAGGACTTCCCTGGTGGTGCAGTGGTTAAGAATCTGCCTGCCAATGCAGGGGACACGGGTATGAGCCCTGGTCCAGGAAGATCCCACATGCCACGGAACAACTAATCCCCGTGCGCCGCAACTACTGAGCCTGCGCTCTAGAGCCTGCGAACCACAACTACTGAGCCCGTGTGCCACAACTACTGAAGCCTGCGTGCTCTAGGGTCCATGTGCCGCAACTACTGAGCCCGCGTGATGCAACTACTGAAGCCCACGTGCCTAGAGCCCGTGCTCTGCAACAAGAGGAGCCACCGCAATGAGAAGCCCACACACCGCAACGAAGAGCAGCCCCTGCTCGCCGCAACTAGAGAAAGCCTGCACGCAGCAAAGAAGACCCAATGCAGCCAAAAATTTAAAAAAAGAATGGCAAGCTGAAGTGGAATCTCCAGAACCATTTGTCTGCTCAGCCCCCCGGGTGGGGGCAACCAAAATTACATGCATTTTCCCATGAGGGCACCAAAGTGCCCTCTCTCATCACTCTTCCTCCTAAACAAGATGAGAAACTGGCATCCATTCAAGTATTATTCACAGGATATTTACCATGTGTACACCTCTACCCTAACCCTTCAGAAGGTTACAGAGCTACCTATCAAATACTTATTGATAGCTAGATGCAAACGTACTCTACCAGATGTAGTCGAGGAATTCTAAGTAGGAAATATTTCCCTGTATTCAGTTTGCTTACAGCCAAGTAGGAAATGAAATACAGCCCAGAGAACAATTAAGTTAAATACAAACACAATATTGAAACATCAGACACTACTGTAAGAACCTCACAAGGCAGTATGTGACTTAATGCAGGTTAGTTGAATTGACAATGTGGTGTGAAGCCAAGGGCTAGGAGGTCACCATAGCCCAGTCCAGCCTGGGTGAAAGCAGGAATTGAATAAGGCCTCAGTTGCTGGTATTTTTGCATGGAAATTTATAAGAGGATATGACGCTCTTCTGCTTTAGAGATTATTTCCGGGAGGGCAGTTTGAGAAATCTAACTGCTCAGAGGAATCCCCTCCGTCCAGCTAAGAATACTAGATTCACACACTCAAAATCCTTACATAGTAAAGAAGAGTACTGCTATGTGTTAAAATGAATGAAACAGGGTCAGTGCCATGTTCGTTCAAACAGGGACAAGTTCAAGTTTAGTTTTCTTTCAAACCCATGTAAGATGTGTGACATTCTTCTTAGGAACTTCTTCTTTGGTGTGTTTTCTCCTTGCACATACAGATTTATTTTTTGCCAGCACTGAGGACACTGAGAACCTGCAGGCCATTACTGACATAACCTTTCCCTTCTGCTCTTCAGATCAGCAGCTGTCACTGGGCCACTATAAAGTTTCCCTTGTTACGCCACGTTTCATATTCATTATACAATACTGACCTCCTGTTCCTAAAACAAGTCTTCTTCCAAAGTCTACTAAAATTATCCATATTAGTTAATTAAGATTCAGATGTCAGGGTTTCCCTGGTGGTGCAGTGGTTAAGAATCTGCCTGCCAATGCAGGGGACACGGGTTCGAGCCCTGGTCTGGGAAGATCCCACATGCCGCGGAGCAACGAGGCCCGTGAGCCACAACTACTGAGCCTGCGCGTCTGGAGCCTGTGCTCTGCAACAAAAGAGGCCACGATAGTGAGAGGCCCGCGCACTGCGATGAAGAGTGGCCCCCACTTGCCACAACTAGAGAAAGCCCTCGCACAGAAACGAAGACCCAACACAGCCAAAAATAAAAATTAATTAATTAATTAATTAATTAAAAAAAAATGTGTTTGTACTTTCTACACAGCACCAAATAAAGAGAGGGAGGCCAGAACTTCAATAGCAAAAGGTGAGTTGGAGGGATGGAGAGTGAGGCCGAATTCAACAAAATTAGAAGCAGAAACAGCTCAGTAATGATTACCATGGAGGCCCCATAGAATTTGTCCTTATTAGTTAACTGAGATTCAGATGTCTATTCATCAATTTTTAAAAAAGAGAGAATTCATGGTTGAAACAATTCTTTTCTTACATACATCACAAGTCAGCCACTATTTGCAGGTATCTAAATTAATATGATTCTAAACAGAGAGATTCAAACCAGAGGGTCTCAACTGACAAAATGTGATGTTATTACTCTTGTATTGCATTTATTGCCACTCAACTCAACCGAGATTACTATGTACACCCAAATATTTTCTTTGAAACTACTGTACAATTGCAGATTTTATACCCTGGCTCTTTAATATTATCTAGACATCCAAACTATTGGACCTCAAATTTCCATAAGAAGTTGTCCCTTGGGCTTCCCTGGTGGCGCAGTGGTTGGGGGTCCGCCTGCCAATGCAGGGGACACGGGTTCAAGCCCTGGTCCAGGAAGATCCCACATGCCGCGGAGCAACTAAGCCCGTGCACCACAACTACTGAGCCTGCGCTCTAGGGCCCATGAGCCACAACTACTGAGCCCACGTGCCACAACTACTGAAGCCCGCGTGGCTAGAGCCCGTGCTCCGCAACAAAAGAAGCCACCACAATGAGAAGCCTGCGCACCGCAATGAAGAGTAGCCCCCGCTCACTGCAACTAGAGAAAAGCCCGCATGCAGCAACGAAGACCCAACACAGCCAAAAATAAAAACTAAATGAAAAAAAAAAGAATGAGTTTAAAAAAAAAAAAAAAAGTTGTGCCTTGTTGGGATCTAAAATGAAGTGATCTATATTTTATACTGTTTCCACACCAGCATGTTGTAATATGTTCCCAGAATGGCTAAGCTATTTTAACAAAATCTGTTACATGTTTCCATGTATACTTTTCCCCAAAATGATCAGATTTATTAACTACTTTTATTAAGTTTAATGTGACTCTACATTATAATTCCCCAATTTGTAATTCACGTATAGCATAATAAAGGAGCATATAGCATCATTTGTGCTCTGTTCTGTTATTAATTTCTTCTCTCCCCACCTCCACCCTGTTGCTCATCACACAATAAAATGCTTTCTTTAAGATACTTTTTAAAATGTGTTTGTACTTTCCACACAGAACCAAATAAAGAGAAGGAGGTCAGAACTTCACCAGCAAAAGGTGAGTTGGAGGGAGGGAAAGTGAGTCTGAATTCAGCAAAGTTAGAAGCAGAAAGAGCTCAGTAATGATTGCCATGGAAGCCCCATAGAATTCCTCTGCATTATCTTTCATCAGTGTGTTTCAGAGTTCTTCCTTTGCATCTTATCTGCATAACCCAATCAGCATAATGACGAATGGCGCTTTGATCAGTTTTTATTACATTTTTTAAAGAAAAACAACAATGATAAAAATATCACAAGCAGTTGTTGAGATGCCAGCAAATTTATTTGTAGTTTCAAAGTTCCCATGTGCATGTGAAGGAAAAGAGGTGTCTGGTCTTCTTGGGATTATACCAATTTGGAAAATTATCTTAATTACCCAGATTTTTAAAATTTTAATATTTTCATGTTACTGTGTAAACTGTTCCAGGTTTCACTAGTAATTTTGAAAACTAGCATCTCATTTTGTAACATTTGTGTTCATGGAGATTTATATAATGATTTATATAGAGGGACAATATCTTAAGCAAACATCACGTTATTCCTCATTGAATTGGAAACATTTGTTTCTGTCCTGTTTTTCTATTTTCACTTTATATGGAGGTAGTCCAGTTTTAGAAAATGAATAACCTTTATCATATACTTTTTCATGGATCCATGAAATACTAATTCCTTTGTCTCCCCATGGAGGAAGTCATTGTCATTACTGACCATTTGTCTTAAGTAAAGGAGCATTAGTCTTCTACAGAAGAAAGTTTTCACAGAGGTAGACCTGACAATTTTGCTTTGTATGTTTGTATCATCATTTTAAAAATTTATTTTTTATTTGTGCACTGAATAACACAGTTTAGATTCTGGAATAACCCATTATTTCTTGACTACAATAAGACCTTTCTCTTTTTTTCTGGACACCACTCAAAAGCATGTTAAGTATCTCTTTGTTCTTACTATGTCATATTTCATTAACTAATTCATATGATATTTTTGTCTTCTATATATTAGTAAAATACTTTTTTTCTTTCAGTACATTGGACCACTTTTCTTCAGCTAACTTGAATTTACAGCTCTCATAAATGAACACATAGTGTTAGTATACTTACTTTGTCCTTGACCTTCAGTGGCTCCGTGAATAGTAACATGAATCCTGGCCACATGGGCCACAGTCTGAAGGTTATTTGCATATGGAATGCAAACAGTGCAAACTCCTAGAACTCCTTCCATGAGATGGGTTCAAGGAGGTTTGGACATCCTGGCTGAAGTTATTATAACATTCTTCTTTACAAGGCTGATGGCATACGCCTCTGTTTCCAAATTTGGAAAGGTGCTTGGACCAGGCTGTAAGGCTCAGCCAACAGAGCAGATGATGTAATCCCAGAAGGCAAACTGTCAAATGTTTAAACAAAGCCTGTGCCTGACCCTTAATCTGAAAAGTCATATTATATTTGTATGCTTAAATGTGAAAATGCCTTTCTGTAAGTTAAAATCAACCAACCAACCAACCGACCAACCAGTCAACCAACCAACCAGTCTACCAATCAACAAAAACCCTTTTCCTTACACAGAACACAATATGATGAAAGAGCAAGGCCAGATGACCAAGAAAGGCATCCTGAAATTAGTAGCATTTTTTTCCTGACATTTGCAGAAATTAAACAAGGTCATGGCCACATGCAGTCATGTGCCCAGGTACATAAACTGCCACGTATGTATTTGCTCTACATGCCTAGAAAGCAAATCAATTTAGGATAGAAAGGGACATCCCTAAATAAAGAAGATAGGTGGTGGAAGTTATTTCTAAATATACAGTCCCCTTCAACCATTACTTACTTTCATCAAGGACAGGGAAATGTCAAAGAAAATACCCAAGTGAAAAGTAGACACAGTAATCATTGCTATTATGTATAGCCCTGGTTGAGAAAGAATTCTTGCATGAGCATAAACAAGATTGACAGGTGCAACAGACCTGCTCTCCAGCTTACACTAGAATCCCTGTCCTCTACCCTCCCCCAACCCTCAGTCTATCTAATTTTTTTTTTTTTTGAAAGAAAAGTAATGTATTTTAAAAAAAGAAGAAGAAGAAGAAAGAAAGAAAAAAGAAATTTACGGAACCATTCAAGTCAAATGTCACTCCTTTGTGCATCTTTCCCCTGACCATCCTAACTCACTTTCACTTTCCTTCCAGAAAAATTACTGCCCTTGGTAATTGTTGCAATGGAAGTAAAAACTTACTTTCTTTTCCCAGGCATCATCACTAACATTACCACAAACTATCATGAATGAACCCTGTGTGTATTAACGACCTCATAATTTGAGATGAAGATTCTTTTGGCATGAATGTGGTTGTCAGATGAGGAAGTGAATCAGCAGAAGTTCCAGCGAATTTCTCCTACATGCTATGATTTTTTTTAATTAAAAGAATGATTAAGTTTTTTCTTCATTTAGGTCCCTTTACATCTGCAATATCTTTATCTTGGTGCTTCTTACTAGCATGCTAAAATATTTTTGTGCCATTTTACCTTTAGGTATCAGACAATCAACCATCTACTAAAATGTCTCTGCTTTACCTGTGTATTCCAACTACATGATTTCTTTGTAATGAACTTTGTTAAAAATTAATATCACTGTACTTCACGATTTTAAAACACAACGATTATAAAATACAACATTGATTTAATAGATTTGGGGGAGAAAAAAACTCATTAAATAAACGTATTTATGATAAGATGAATCCTGATTTCAGAAGCACCAAAGCATGGAGACATGTGTCTTCTCATTCAGAAAATATGATAAATTAATCAAATGCCTTACAACATGATGAATTAATGTTAGCTGTTTTTGTTATTGCCTTCCATATGTGGTTGTTTTTGTTGCTGCTATTATTTTGGTAACATATGCCAATATTTACTACAACTGATTACTCTGCTTGAGGAATTCATAAATTTGTCTACATCAAACAAGGTATTGTATCAGTATTTAACTGAGGTTTGTTTACAGTACATTTTAATTTTATATGCTTTTATTCTAAAATCTCAACAATTGTCCCAAGTACATATACTTTAAAAATTGATTTAAAAGGCAATTTAAGTCAACCATAGGTAGAAGTTATTTTATGCCCAAGAGAGCTTGGAGAATTATAGGAATGTACACGTTCCACTGTCTCTGGCGTTCTCTCCCTCACATTCCAGATTTCCTTCTGTGGACCCCCCAAAAAATTCCAGGCTTGTAATATGAGACCAAGTTCTTTCCCTACTTTCCAGGTGTTCTTCATTGGGAACTTCTGTGTTGAAAGAATCATTTTTATGGTTTTATAAATGCGATTTTCGCATGACTTAAAGACACATTTTGGTAAATTTCCTTTCTACATAGCTAGGGAAGATAGGTCTGTTGCTTTTGGTCCGTGGTGTCATGTAGGCTGTATTCTAAAGAGCCAAAAATAGATGTTTAAGTTTTCATCATCACTGTAGTCACTTTTAAATAGAAAACAAGAAAATATGACATATATTTTATTTTTTGTTTGAAAATGTTCTTTGTATGATGCCATACCTTTCATGTATGTGATGTTGGATCAGGCATAACCCAGAAGATTTGGATATTCAGTTTCCCTACTAGCAGTAGAACCTGTTTTTCTATGGTAAATAAGAACAATTAAACCTTTCATTCTTAACCAACTCAACCAAATTCAACCAGGCAACTTTTCAAGTATTTTGGGTCAGAATCCCAACATCTTAGCTGTATATCCCAATCTAAGGGGATGCCAGGACCAAAACTACTTTTATTTATTTATTTATTTAAATATCAACATTTTGTTTTATTTCTATTTTTAAAATTTGCATTTATTTATTTATTTTGGGCGTACTGTACGGCTTGCAGGATCTCAGTTCCCAGACCAGGGATTGAACCCAGGCCACTGCAGTGAAAGCCCAGAATCCTAACCACTAGGCCACCAGGAAACTTCCCAAAACTACATTTAAAAGAAGGGAAACAATAAATGTTGGCCCTCGTCAACTGTATTTTTCTAGCACTTCAGTAAATTTGAAAATGCATGTACAATGACTCAAATATTGCCCCCTGAGAAGTAATTACTGTTTGGAAATAATGTTGGATCATCTAGAGTATCTTTTATGATACTTTGAAGCATTGCTTTCATATGTGTTGTCTTAATAGTCTAAAATAGTTGTGTATGTCCCCCACATAGTCTTAACATTTAGTGGACTTTGAAACTACTCACCCATCAAATTTTTGCTTAAAATACGGCTTCTCTTTTTATTTCAGTTTTATGAACGTGTGTGAACACTCTTTTCCCAATCATTTTGCATTCTAAACAATTAACTCAAGGGTTTATTAGGCACTGTGCACAAAGCAAACAAACAACCACCAAACCTGTATAAAATGAAGTGTTTATCTGACTAAAAATGGTTCTAGTTTCTAGTTTATATAAAACAAAAGAAGCTCCTTTCTAGGATGTGGTTGAGTTTTAAAACTTCATTTTCAAGAATTTTTACAGGACTTTAGATCAAGATTCTTTACATATTTTAGTAAATAAAAGCCTTCAAATAGGTGTCAAGAATAAAATACTACATACTGAGTTAAATGTATGGCAAATAAAATAGAAAAATTGCAAGGTATTTTATTTTTGGTTATGTAAAATTTTAATTATTTAGCAGTCTTCTGAAATACAGAATTCCCCTAAGAGCTCAGAAATACCTATACTTCCCCAAATGCAAGATTTTGTGGAAAGTTAATGGATATTCCAGGAGAAAAGGATTCAAATGTGAACTAAGTTTGGGAAATGCTAATAGTGTGTCATTTCTTATCTCCATCCCCAGTGCCAACACACATGAGCACACTGATGGCTTTGAGATATCCTTCGGTAAAAGCACACAAACAATACAATAAAACACAAGCATTTAACTTTATTTAGCCTAGCGTTTTCCAAGCTTCTTTGACCACAGAAATCTTCCTCTGAAGAATCCCGAATCCCACAGTATCCAGTGAATCACCTCTTGGCTTCTGAAGATATGACATTAAGGTTTTCTATATATTACATTAGTTATTTTGTTAAAAAGTAACAAAACATATCTCTGGTTGACAGTTTAAGAAATTTCAGACTAGTAAATAATATATGTTGTAAATATACTAATAGGTTATACCTGTGCTCTTTTACCTCTTCTTGTCAGAAATTTTTAAAGCACTTTTTAATTAACAGTCATGTGCGTTTGTTTTCTGTATCCTATTTTATATAGTCATTTAAGTTCATATTTTGAAACCCATAATTATTCTAATATTTTAAATACAAAGATTATTATTATTTACACTAACACTAGTCTTCATGCTTTGGGAGGGAAGGAGCAGAGGTTCAGATAACACCAAATACCTATTTAAGCATCTAAAATGTAAGACACTATGACATTTAGACATGTTAGAAAAGGGAATATTCAGTGTCTTTGCACAAACGCTACAAGGCATATTTTGAATTTTACAAATGGGTAAATATTTTACACATATATAAAATATTTGTAAATATTTTACAAATTGGTAAATGTTTTTCAAATTATATCGGCCAACACCAATATAATCTTGGGGAAAAGCAGATAAAGTCCCTATAATAATTATTGGTGAACTTAGTAAGTATGACAAATTGATTTATACTAGTTAATATTGACTTTTGTTACCTAAATATAGAAGGGGAATTAATTATAAGGTTTTCTGGGGGTATTGAGTTTTCAAATTACATAAAAACATATGCTTTTATGACTGTGTCCAAATGAATGTGGTATATGAATTATGCTGTCAGTGACTTTGGCTACAAAATAAGAACTCGAAAACCACCTCCATTGTTGATGTTATCAAGGTTAGATTTTTAGCATTAATTTTTTTCCTAGCTTACAATTATATAAAACGTTTGCATAGAGTACCATTTTTAAAGCTACTTTCATTGGGATTACCCAACTCTCTCACCCTTTTATTTGTTTATTTTTCTCTTTGGCCTTAAACACTGAAGTTTAATCTTTCAGGTGGAAAGTCTTCTAAGGCTTAGTAATCAGTTGAGTGTTTTGTGTAGTTTCTCTGCTTCTTTTGCAGATTTCTCTTTTCTCAGGATACTCGGGATGAAGTTCTTTTCTCCTTAACTTTTTATTCCTCTTTCTTATTTCAGATGAAGAGGAAGCCTCCCCGCCTAGTGCCCTGCCTCCAGGTTAGGATGATTCCAACCCCTTTCCCCACTTTGTAATTTATTACTAATTGACAGTAAAGATAATGAACCGACAGAGCACCTTGATGAAACAACGCTCAGAGCAGGGGACTCAGATCTTGCCAGTGCCAAAGAGGGAAAATGTTGGCTTTAATGGCAATTTTTTTTTAAATTTAATTAATTTATTTATTTACTTATGGCTGTGTTGGGTATTCGTTTCTGTGCAAGGGCTTTCTCTAGTTGCGGCAAGTGGGGGCCCCTCTTCATCACGGTGCGCGGGCCTCTCACTATCGCGGCCTCTCTTGTTGCGGAGCACAGGCTCCAGACGCGCAGGCTCAGCAGTTGTGGCTCACGGGCCCAGTTGCTCCGCGGCATGTGGGATCTTCCCAGACCAGGGCTCGAACCCGTGTGCCCTGCATTGGCAGGCGGATTCTCAACCACTGCGCCACCAGGGAAGCCCCAATGGCAATTTTTTTTTTTAACATGAGAAACTTCTTAAAAAGAGGCTCTCTTTGTGTCTTTATTCCTGTCCTGCCCCTAGGTACTTTGTGAAATAAATAAAAGTAGTAACTCTTGGGTATAAATTTTAGGGGCAAAAATGTCTTTCATTTCCAGCTATATACTCTTTTCCCCTGTTCTTTAGATATTTGGATTTTTTTAAATTTTATTATTGTTTTTTAAATAAAACACATACTTTTTATAGACGTTTTCAAAATTAAAGCCCTACTGATTTTCCATCCAAGACAACTTCTAGCTTTTTGTCTCCCCATCATGAAAAGAGACAGGATTTGGGGGATCCGAGAAGGTTGAAGTCAGCACTCCATTTTCTCCCCCTCCCCCTTGCATCATCCAAATCACGCTTTCCTTTCAGGTTCGGGTAGTCGGGCCCTGGAAAGAAAAGATTCAGGTGAGCACATGCCAGAAGCAAGGCGTCCCGACCCCATCCTAATATAGTAATCACTAATGATCTCATTTCTTGAAGCTGTATTTGATTCTAATCTCGGTTTTATTCAGTTTGTAGCTTTTATAGCAATCTCTTATTACATTCCTCTGACTAGAAAACTAATGCATTGAGAAACAATTTTTCATGACACACACACACACACACACACACACACACACACACACACACAAATTCAGGAATCTAGCCACGTATACCACAGGTTCATTTGTTTCATTATCACTATCATTTTTAACATTTGGCAAATACACAGAGATGAAGAGACTTTTAAAATCGCCATTCCTGGGATGTATTGACATTAGATAATAATTCATATTTTTATGGAAATTTACATACAGTTGAAAGAACACCTCCAAATTCTGCATGGGGCCACAATTCTGGATTGTTATTTATTTATTCGTTCATTTATTCATTCAACAAATTTTTTTGAGGGCCTACTATGATCCTGCTATGGGAGTCTTATGGGCCAGACGTTTTTGCAGACGCAGATATAGAAATGAACAAAACAAAAAAATCCTTGTCCTCTTGTTCCAAACATTAATGGCCACTATTTGCTATTACTATGAATCTTACAATTACACACAACATAAAATTTTAACATCAATTTGGGTATTTTTAAAAATTGTGTAATCACGTGACTACATTGCCTAACTTCATTGTGAAAATGATGGCCTATGAATAGAAATACTAAGCATGATTGATACATGGGAACTAAAATAACTAAATCTACATTTCCTCCTTTTCAAGGAACATTAACAGGTTGAGAGTTGGCAACCCACGCATTTTTTTTCCAGTTATTAAGTGGCTAAAACGGAACTTCTCTTCATTCAGTTCTCAGAGACAGGGGAACTTTCTACCGTTCTCTCTCCTACCCTCTTCATTGGAGTTGACTGCTGATTAATACCTTCTAAGTACCTGGAGTGCAAACTAGAAAATGCAAAATAAACTTCATTTCTAGCTTGTCTGTCTTCATGGGAAAGCCTCAAAGAGTTTATTTTTCTTTCTGTTTTTCTCGTTTTTTCCTTCCCTTTCAAGACGCTCCTAGAATTCTTGAAATCTGTGCCTGCAGGTCATGATCTGTTACTTGTCAAACTATGGCCACATCTATACAACCCTGATAGAATTATCTAGTCATACAAGAGCGAGGCATCTAGAAATTCAAGGCCAGGCTTGTTTGACCTTTCCCACTTGAGCTGCAAACTGATCCATCCCTTTAGTCTTTTCCAACTCAGATGTTGTATAGACATGGCCTTATAGCCGGTCATCTGGAAAAACAATGAGAGTACTGCTTTCATAGCCTGCCCACTATTATTTATCAGGGGAGAGGCAGGATTGGGAAAGAAAGGAAACTTGGCTGCCAGGAAAGAGTAACAACCTTCCTAAAAAGTTTTGCTATTTCTAGGAATTAGAAAATGTTCCTTGATCCCATCGTGGAAGAGATATCCCTGTAAGAATGGGAATCTGTCACTCTCTACTGATGGCTGTCAGGGAGGTGGATAGAAAGAAAGATGTTATATTTATCCAGGTTAGTTAGACAAAGAGTAAGCCTCAGCGTTGACAAGAACAACAAACCCAGGTAAGTCTGCCCAGGAAGAACCTGGCCCTGAAATGATCCTTTTCCTCCTTTCTGCTCATTAGAATGGTCTGTTGGCGAATCACCAGCAGGGGAGGAGCAGGATAAGCAGAATGCCAACAATCAGCTGTCCACCCTGTTCGTGGAAAAGCCTCAAGGTGGAACAGTGAAAGTTGGTGAGTGCCAAGCATTAAATCCTGGGGTTTTTTTCAAATAAAGATGAAATTCACATAACATAAAATTAACCGTTTCAAAGTGAATAATCAGTAGCTATTAGTACGCTCAATGTTGTGCAACCAAGTTCCCAAATATGTTCATCACCCCAAAAAGAAACCTTGTATCCCATTGAGAGTTATCCCTCATTCTCCCTCCAACCCCTGGCAACCACTAATCTGCTCTGTCTCTAAGAATTTCCCTATTCTGGATATTTAATATAAATGGAATCACACAATAATATATGACCTTTTATGTCTGGCTTCTTTCACTTAGCGTAATGTTTTCACGGTCTATCCAAGTTGTGGCATGAATCAGCACTTCATTCCTTTTTATGGCTGAAAAATATTCTATTGTATTATGTACTAAATCCTGCTTTTTATAACCTGAAAAAGTGAGTGACAGCTTTCATTTCAGTAACCCGTACACGTAGTAGTTGAGTGACTGGACCCTGGAGCCAGGGTAGGTTCAAATCAGTTTCCTCATCTGTAAAATGGGGATAATACCACCTGTGAAGTACTTTGAACAGTACCTGGTACATCTTAAAGCTCAGAACCAGTGTTTGCTGCCATTTCAACACACCTCATTCCATAAGATGATTATAAATCTGCAGACATGCTGGATCATGAAATGTAGTATCTCAGAGAAAGCTGGTCAGACAGATGGCTCAACTTTGGATATATTCATTCGAAACATATCGATTACACACCTCCTGTTTTAGAAACTGTGCTGAACACTGAGTAAAATATGTGATCACTCAGAATTTACAGTCTTAATGGGAGGAGCAAACAAGAAGAAATTTAAAAAAACAGATCATCACAAAAGCCATCACAAGTGCCATGAAGGAAATAAACAAGGTGGTAAGCCAGAGAATGACCAGGGGGTCCAGGAATTTTAACTAAATGAATTTTTATAAGGAACATATTGTAATCAGAACTAGTCTTTGACACTTACCAAATATTATGCAAATGAACACACAGCTGACTACAGTCTGAAAATTACATCTTTCAGGTCTAGAATGTAGAAGCACACTGCATGTGAATCAAACTGTTTGCTACCCTCGTGTTTCTGCAAGACACCAAAATGCTAGGATGGCCACTGGGCTAATCCTTTGAGTCTAATGAGTCAATACAAACAGGAGTGTTGAAAAAATAAACTCAAAAAGATGGCAGAGTAGAAGGACATGCTCTCACTCCCTCTTGCAAGAACACCAGAATCACAACTAGCTGCTGGACAATCATTGACAGGAGGACACTGGAACTCACCAAGAAAGATACCCCACATCCAAAGACAAAGGAGAAGCCACAATGAGACAGTAGGAGGGGCGCAATAACAGTAAAATCAAATCCCATAACTGCTGGGTGGGTGACGCACAGACTGGAGAACACTTATACCACAGAAGTCCACCCACTGGAGTGAAGGTTCTGAGCCCCACGTCAGGCTTCCCAACCTGGGGGTCTGGCAACAGGAGGAGGAATTCCTAGAGAATCAGACTTTGAAGGCTAGTGGGAATTGATTGCAGGACTTCAACAGGACTGGTGGAAACAGAGACTCCACTCTTGGAGGGCACACACAAAGTAGTGAGTGCATTGGAACCCAGGGGAAGGAGCAGTGACCCCAGGGGAGACTGAACCAGACCTACCTGCTCGTGTTGGAGGGTCGCCTGCAGAGGCGGGGGAGGTGGCTGTGGCTCACCAGGGGGACAAGGACACTGACAGCAGAAATTCTGGGAAGTACTCCTTGGTGTGAGCCCTCCCGGAGTCTGTCATTAGCCCCACCAAAGAACCCAGGTAGACTCCAGTGTTGGGTTGCCTCAGGCCAAACAAACAACAGGGAGGGGACCCAGCCCCACCCATCAGCAGTCAAGTGGATTAAAGTTTTACTGAGCTCTGCCCACCAGAGCAACAGTCAGCTCTACCTACCACCAGTCCCTCCCATCAAGCCTCTTGATAGCCTCATCCACCAGAGGGCAGAGAGCAGAAGCAAGAAGAACTATAATCCTGCAGCCTGTGGAACAAAAACCACATTCACAGTAAGACAGACAAGATGAAAACTCAAAGGGTTATGTACCAGATGAAGGAACAAGATAAAACCCCAGAAAAACAACTAAATGAAGTGGAGATAGGCAATCTTCCAGAAAAAGAATTCAGAATAACGATAGTGAAGATGATCCAGGACCTTGGAAAAACAAAGGAGGCAAAGATCGAGAAGATGCAAGAAATGTTTAACAAAGACCTAGAAGAATTAAAGAACAAACAAACAGAGATGAACAATACAATAACTGAAATGAAAACTACACTACAAGGAATCAATAGCAGAATAACTGGGGCAGAAGAACGGATAATTGACCTGGAAGACAGATGGTGGAATTCACTGCTGCAGAACAGAATAAAGAAAAAAGAATGAAAAGGAATGAAGACAGCCTAAGAGACCTCTGGGACAACATTAAATGCAACAACATTTGCATTATAGGGGTCCCAGAAGAAGAAGAGACAGAGAAAGGACCCGAGAAAATATTTGAAGAGATTATAGTCGAAAACTTCCCTAACATGGGAAAGGAAACAGCCACCCAAGTGCAGGAAGCACAGCGAGTCCCATACAGGATAAACCCAAGGAGAAACACGCCAAGACACATAGTAATCAAATTGACAAAAATTAAAGACAAAGAAAAATTATTGAAAGCAGCGAGGGAAAAACGACAAATAACATACAAGGGAACTCCCATAAGGTTAACAGCTGATTTCTCAGCAGAAACTCTACAAGCCAGAAGGGAGTGGAATGATATACTTAAAGTGATGAAAGGGAAGAACCTACAACCAAGATTACTCTACCAGGCAAGCATCTCATTCAGATTCGATGGAGAAATCAAAAACTTTACAGACAAGCAAAGGCTAAGAGAATTCAGCACCACCAAACCAGCTCTACAACAAATGTTAAAGGAACTTCTCTAAGTGGGAAACACAAGAGAAGAAAAGGATCTACAAAAACAAACCCAAAACAATTAAGAAAATGGTCATAGGAACATACATATCGATAATTACCTTAAACGTCAATGGATTAAATGCTCCAACCAAAAGACACAGGCTTGCTGAATGGATACGAAAACAAGACCCATCTATATGCTGTCTACAAGAGACCCACTTCAGACCTAGGGACACATACAGACTGAAAGTGAGGGGATGGAAAAAAGATATTCCAGGCAAATGGAAATCAAAAGAAAGCTGGAGTAGCAAGACTCATATCAGATAAAATAGACTTTAAAATAAAGAAAGTTACAAGAGACAAGGAAGGACACTACATAATGATCAAGGGATCAATCCAAGAAGATATAACAATTATAAATATATATGCACCCAACATAGGAGCACCTCAATACATAAGGCAACTGCTAACACCTGTAAAAGAGGAAATCGAAAGTAACACAATAATAGTGGGGGACTTTAACACCTCACTTACACCAGTGGACAGATCATCCAAAGTGAAAATAAATAAGGAAACAGAAGCTTTAAATGACACAATAGACCAGATAGATTTAATTGATATTTATAGGACATTCCATCCAAAAACAGCAGATTAGACTTTCTTCTCAAGTACACATGGAACATTCTTCAGGATAGATCACATCTTGTGCCACACATCAAGCCTCAGTAAGTTTAAGAAAATTGAAATCATATCAAGTATCTTTTCTGACCACAATGCTATGAGATTAGAAATGAATTACAGGGAAAAAATGTAAAAAACACAAACATATGGAGGCTAAACAATACATTACTAAATAACCAAGAGATCACTGAAGAAATCAAAGAGGAAATCAAAAAATACCTAGAGAGAAATGTCAATGAAAACACGATGATCCAAAACCTGTGGGATGCAGTAGAAGCAGTTCTACGAGGGAAGTTTATAGCTATACAAGCCTACCTCAAGAAACGCGAGGGCTTCCCTGGTGGCGCGGTGGTTGAGAATCTGCCTGCTAATGCAGGGCACACGGGTTCGAGCCCTGGTCTGGGAAGATCCCACATGCCGCGGAGCAACTAAGCCCGTGAGCCACAATTACTGAGCCTGCGCGTCTGGAGCCTGTGCTCCGCAGCGGGGGAGGCCGCGCTAGTGAGAGGCCCGCGCACCGCGATGAAGAGTGGCCCCCGCTTGCCGCAACTAGAGAAAGCCCTCGCACAGAAACGAAGACCCAACACAGCCATAAATAAATAAATAAATAAATAAATAAAAAAAAAAGAAACGCGAAAAATCTCAAGTAAACAATCTAACCTTACACCTAAAGGAACTAGAGAAAGAAGAACAAACAAAACCCAAAGTTAGCAGAAGGAAAGAAATCATAAAGATCAGAGCAGAAATAAATGAAATAGAAACAAAGAAAACAATTGCAAACATCAATAAAACTAAAAGCTGGTTCTTTGAGAAGATAAACAGAATTGACAAACCATTAGCCAGACTCATCAAGAAAAAGAGGGAGAGGACTCAAATCAATATAATTAGAAATGTAAAAGGAGAAGTTACAACAGACACTGCAGAAATACAAAGCATCCTAAGAGACTACTACAAGGAACTCTACGCCAATAAAATGGACAACCTGGAAGAAATGGACAAATTCTTAGAAAGGTATAACCTTCCAAGACTGAACCAGGAAGAAATAGAAAAGATGAACAGACGAATCACAAGTAATGAAATTGAGACAGTGATTAAAAATCTTCCAACAAACAAAAGTCTAGGACCAGATGGCTTCATAGGTGAATTCTATCAAACATTTAGAGAAGAGCTAACACCCATCCTTCTCCAACTCTTCCAAAAAATTGCAGAGGAAGGAACACTCCCAAACTCATTCTATGAGGCCATCATCACCCTCATACCAAAACCAGACAAAGATATTACAAAAAAAGAAAATTACAGACCAATATCACTGATGAATATAGATGCAAAAATCCTCAACAAAATACTAGCAAACAGAATCCAACAATACATTAAAAGGATCATACACCACGATCAAGTGGGATTTATCCCAGGGATGCAAGGATTCTTCAATATACGCAAATCAATCAATGTGATGCACCATATTAACAAATTGAAGAATAAAAACCATATGATCATCTCAATAGATGCAGAAAAAGCTTTTGACAAAATTCAACACCCAGTTATGATAAAAACTCTCGAGAAAGTGCACATAGAGGGAACCTACCTCAACATAATAAAGACCATATATGACAAACCCACAGCAAATATCATTCTCAATGGTGAAAAACTGAAAGCATTTCCTCTAAGAGCAGGAACGAGACAAGGATGTCCATTCTCACCACTATTATTCAACATAGTTTTGGAAGTCCTAGCCATGGCAATCAGAGAAGAAAAAGAAATAAAAGGAATACAAATTGGAAAAGAAGAAGTAAAACTGTCACTGTTTGCAGATGGCATGATAGTATACATAGAGAATCCTAAAAATGCCACCAGAAAAGTACTAGAGCTAATCAATGAATTTGGTAAAGTTGCAGGATACAAAATTAATGCACAGAAATCTCTTGCATTCCTATACACTAATGATGAAAAATCTGAAACAGAAATTTTGGAAACACTCCCATTTACCATTGCAACAAAAAGAATAAAATACCTAGGTATAAACCTACCTAGGGAAACAAAAGATCTGTATGCAGAAAACTATAAGACACTGATGAAAGAAATTAAAGATGATACCAACAGATGGAGAGATATACCATGTTCTTGGATTGGAAGAATCAATATTGTGAACATTACTATACTACCCAAAGCAATTTACAGATTCAATGCAATCCCTATCAAATTACCAATGACATTTTTTATGGAACTAGAACAAATCATCTCAAAATTTGTATGGAGACACAAAAGACCCCGAATACCCAAAGCAGTCTTGAGGGAAAAAAACGGAGTTGGAGGAATCAGACTCCCTGACTTCAGACTATACTACGAAGCTACAGTAATCAATACAATATGGTAGTGGCACAAAAACAGAAACATAGATCAATGGAACAAGATAGAAAGCCCAGAGATAAACCCACGCACCTATGGTCAACTAATCTATGCTAACGGAGGCAAAGATATATAATGGAGAAAAGAGAGCCTCTTCAATAAGTGGTGCTGGGAAAACTGGACAGCTACATGTAAAAGTATGAAATTAGAACACTCCCTAACACCATACACAAAAATAAATTCAAAATGGATTCACGACCTAAATGTAAGACCGGACACTATAAAACTCTTAGAGGAAAACATAGGAAGAACACTCTTTGACATAAATCACAGCAAGATCTTTTTTGATCCACCTCCTAGGGTAATGGAAATAAAAACAAAAATAAACAAATTGGACCTAATGAAACTTCAAAGCTTTTGCACAGCAAAGGAAACCATTAACAAGACGTAAAGACAACCCTCAGAATGGGAGAAAATATTCGCAAAGGAATCAACAGACAAAGGACTAATCTCCAAAATATATAAACAGCTCATGCAGCTCAATATTAAAGAAAAGAACAACCCAATCCAAAAATGGGCAGAAGACCTAAATAGACATTTCTTCAAAGAAGACATACAGATGGCCAAGAAGCACATGAAAAGCTGCTCAACATCACTAATTATTAGAGAAATGCAAATCAAAACTACAATGAGGTATCACCTCACACCAGTTAGAATGGGCATCATCAGAAAATCTACAAACAACAAATGCTGGAAAGGGTGTGGAGAAAAGGGAACCCTCTTGCACTGTTGGTGGGAATGTAAATTGATACAGCCACTATGGAGAACATTATGGAGGTTCCTTAAAAAACTACAAATAGAATTACCATATGATCCAGCAGTCCCACTCCTGGGCATATACCCGGAGAAAACCATAATTCAAAAAGACACATGCACCCCAATGTTCATTGCAGCACTATTTACAATAGCCAGGTCATGGAAGCAACCTAAATGCCCATCGACAGACGAATGGATAAAGAAGAACTGGTACATATATACAATGGAATATTACTCAGCCATAAAAAGGAACGAAATTGAGTCATTTGTTGAGACGTGGATGGATCTAGAGACTGTCACACAGAGTGAAGTAAGTCAGAAAGAGAAAAACAAATATTGTATATTAATGCATGTATGTGGAACCTAGAAAAGTGGTACAGATGAACTGGTTTGCAGGGCAGTAGTTGAGACACAGATGTAGAGAACAAACGTATGGACACCAAGCGGGGAAAACCGCTGTGGGGTGGGGATGGTGGTGTACTGAATTGGGCGATTGGGATTGACATGTCTACACTGATGTGTATAAAATTGATGACTTATTAGAACCTGCAGTATAAAAACAAACAAACAAAAAAAACAACTAATACTAAACTTTCTTTGGGTTATTTGTATGGAAATATGTTAATATAAATGTTTCAGACATTACATGAAAATTCCAAAAATCTTATATATTCTGGTATAATGTTATAAGTCATAATTCTAGTTATTACTTTAAAATGTATATCTCAGAAATAACTAAAAAAAAAAAAAGGAGTGTTTACGTCAAAAAGATCATTTTCATTTAGTCATATTCTTATGATTCCAGACTTGTCATTATCTTGCCTAATAAGGATGGAAAAAATCTATGTGTGTATATATATATTATATATATAATATATATACATACATATATATGTATACATATATATGTATATTGTGTGTGTTTTCCAATTTTTTTATTTCATTTTTTTCATATTTATGCATACCTTGAAGATACTGTGGATTTGGTTCCAGACCACCACAATAAAGCAAATATCATACTAAAACGAGTCCCAAGAATTTTCTGGTCTCCTAGTGCATACAAAAGTTATGCTTACACTATACTATAGTCTATTAAGTATGCAATAGTGTTGTGTCTAAAAAATAATGTACATACCTTAATTAAAGATACTTCATTGCTAAAAAATTCTAACCGTTATCTGAGGCCTTCAGTGAGTTGTAATCTTTTTGTAATAGTAACATCAAAGATCACTGATCACAGACCACCATAACAAATACAATAATAATGAAAAAGTTTGAAATATTGCAATAATCACCAAAATGTGACACAGAAACATGAAGTGAGCAAATACTGTTGGAAAAAATGACACCAGTAGACTTGCCTGATGCAGGGTTGCCACAAACCTTCAATTTATAAGCAAATGAAGTGACCGACAAGGGATTAATCTCCAAAATATATAAACAGCTCATGCAGCTCAAGATTAAAAAAACAAACAACCCAATCAAAAATAGACATCTCTCCAAAGAAGACATACAGATGGCCAAGAGACACATGCAAAGCTGCTCAACATCACCTCACACCGGTTAGAATGGGCATCATCAGAAAATCTACAAACAACAAATGCTGGAGAGGGTGTGGAGAAAAGGGAACCCTCTTGCACTGTTGGTGGGAATGTAAATTGATACAGCCACTATGGAGAACAGTATGGAGGTTCCTTAGAAAACTAAAAATAGAATTAGCATATGACCCAGCAATCCCACTACTGGGCATATACCCAGAGAAAACCATAATTCAAAAAGACACATGCACCCCAATGTTCATTGTAGCACTATTTACAATAGCCAGGTCATGGAAGCAACCTAAATGCCCATCAACAGACGAATGGATAAAGAAGATCTGGTACATATATACAATGGAATATAACTCAGCCATAAAAAGGAATGAAATTGGGTTATTTGTAGATACGTGGATGGGCATAGAGACTCATACAGAGTGAAGTAAATCAGAAAGAGAAAAACAAATATCGTATATTAATGCATATATGTGGAATCTAGAAAAATGGTACAGATGAACTGGTTTGCAAGGCAGAAATAGAGACACAGATGTAGAGAACAAACATATGGACACCAAGGGGGGAAAGTGGAGGGGTGGTGGTGAGATGAATTTGGGAGATGGGGATTGACATATATACACTAATATGTATAAAATAGATAACTAATAAGAATCTGCTGTATAAAAAATAAATAAAATAAAATTCAGAAATTAAAAAAAAAAGAAAACTCACCATCTTCAAAGTGCAATAAAGCAAAGTGCAATAAAATGAGGTATGCCTGTATATGTTATTTTATACATATTACTTTTGCTTGAATTCCAAACAAAAATTATTTCCACTGATTTCCCCATTGCTCTTTTTCTGCTCCATAAACCTCAAAAGCAGAAGCAGTTAGAGTATCCTAAGAACTAGGGTACTCAAAAAAAAAAATCAGGGCCCTTTCATTGTTCAATTCCAGCAGTGCCAGTCACATCATAGGCTATGCCGTGTATTCTTGTCTAACTCCTTCCATCCAAGAGCTAAACAAATGGCAATTTTAAAACCACAGTCTGAATTACTTGTGCTTTTTTCCTAGGTGAAAATATCACCTTTATAGCCAAAGTCAAGGCCGAAGATCTTCTTAGAAAGCCCACTATCAAATGGTTCAAAGGGAAATGGATGGACCTGGCCAGCAAAGCTGGGAAGCACCTCCAGCTGAAGGAAACCTTCGAAAGGCACAGTCGGGTATGACCCTGACCTCCTGCCGCAGGGGCTCAGCCAGCTCATTCCTCTGTGTGCGTAAAAGGTCATTTTCGGTTCATCTTTGACAGACTTCAGTCCCAGAACATCTGCTGGAGTTCCCATTTCTAGTGTTTACACTCCAGTGTGGTTGCCCTGCTGTCTCCAGGGGCTTCAGAGCATTGCATTGACCCCTCCCATACTGAGAACATGGTACCGGAATCCCCAGATACAGACACGTCTTTAAGCCAATGCTGAGGAACTGGGGAAATAACTGCAATGTGATGGCCTCTTTCTGTCGGCAAGGTAGGGCTGAAATATGTCCGGATACATTTCATTGCAGGTGTACACATTTGAGATGCAGATCATCCAGGCCAAAGAGAACTATGCAGGAAACTACAGATGCGAGGTCACCTATAAGGATAAGTTTGACAGCTGTTCCTTCGATCTTGAAGTACATGGTAAGAGAGACTTCTAGTCTGGATAAGTTTAATTGTTTTTTGTTTATGAGGTATGAGAGGATAGAGGAGAATAAGGCCATTTATTAGTATGAGATTTTGGAAATAAAGTTTCCTTTAAAACTGTGTGTTTCTGATTGTGGTAGTCTCAGCAAGCTTGCTGAATTAAATTGTTATGAGACAATTTAAAAACAGAATTTGGAGGAATTTATTGTAAATATCTCTTATCCATGCTATCCATGGTATTCAATCTCTCAGATAAGGGCCGATGACTTTTTTTGCTGCTACTGAATGTACCTGTTTCGTTTGGTCCTCTTATTCCCACTCAGGTTTGGGGATAAGTTAATATGGGATGAAGATGCCAGGATACCCAGGTAGAAGGGAGGATTTCTCTTATAAGGACTGATGTCAGATATGGAAGTTCTTCATCTATATGTTCTGTGTACTGCCAAGAGTGAATTTAGTAGGAATAAATTAAAGGTATGTATGTACATAGGGGAAAAGACAATACTTTGATAAGTATACAAAGGGAAAGTTGACTTGGCAGCAAACATCATAAACTTAAAATGAATCCGAAGTGTGATGTAGCTACAAAAGACAAAGCTGAGGTAATTTAAAACCAGAGCATTACAAGTGTTATAGGATCTAGGTTTAGGAAGTGATACCACTCTCTGTAACATGCTACTTGTTCCACATTTGAAGTAATGCCTTTGGCCATGGGTACCATACCTCCACTGGGATCCCTCCTGGAGTAGGGTAGCTGGGAAGATGAAGAATCCAGGAACTATGCCCCATTCAGCTTGAATGTGTAGGTGAAGGAGGCCAGGCATTTATGACTCATTGTAAATAGGGGAAGGGCTGTCACACAGAAGGAAAAGGCCATTATCCATGTCCTCGAGAAGTGTTTAGGCAGATTAGAATCACAGGGTGGAAATTAAGAGAAGGTGAATTTTGTCTTCACATTAGCACAAGCTCTTTCCTTAAAGCTATATAGAGACACAACAGAAGGTTGTGAGGGTCCCAGTCCGAGAGTTGTCAAGCAGAGGCTGGGTGACCATGGGTGGTGGTGCTGTCGAGATTTCTGTATTAAGTGGGAATTTGGTCCTGAGCGCTGCTTCTTCAACCTGGCCAGGCATCTCTGAGAATCACCTGAGGGGCGTTTTCAGAATATTGATTTCTGGGAGCCCATCCCTGATCTGGTGAATCAAAATCTCCAGCAGGGAGATCAAGAAGCTGACATTTTTTAAGCTCCTTAGGTGACTCTAATGGGCAGACAGGTGGAATGACAACTGGATACGGTAACTCCTACTAAATCCCTTCATTGATTCCGTGCGAGGGGGGGTGAGGTGTGATACCTCCGCAGCTCACCCGCTGGGAGGAGAGCCATCCCCCCCTCACCTGGCATCCCTTCCATCTGAAGAATCCCCACAGCGGGGAAAGGAACTGAACACAGAACTGCCTTCTTAATGGGTATTTATTTTACTGTTTTCTTTCCTTTCAAAGAATCTACTGGGACTACCCCAAGCATTGACATCAGATCTGCTTTCAAGAGAAGGTAACTTCAAAAGGGGAATCTAGGTAGCTTTTGTATCACATGAAAGTGGCAGATTTTCAAAACGCACTTTCCCTTCCCCCACACTCTATATTCCAAATGAGATCAACTCTTTTCACTGAAGTCAAACATGCTAAATATTCAAAAGTTAGAGTTCAAGAGAAGCTGTGGGTTTAATATGCCAACTCGTGTATATGCTGATCATTTTTTAGACTATTCTTGTTATAGGAAGCTCCCATTTTACGGGTCTATGAGGCTTCTTCCTTAATTGCATTATTTTCTACCAAATGGCCCACAAAGATTATAACAATACACATCTCATACAGCATCAGTTAAGTGATATCAGAAAACTTATATTGCCTTTTATCTAGAAATCACGTATGGAGCAATTAAACCATGTGCCCAGGAAACTGCAATTAAGTAGCTACTTACTGAAGTTAGCGCTATTTAAATGTGGAATTATCCTAAATGAAAGACCACTGAGTCTGCTGGAATAAAGAACATTGTAGAAAGGCAAAATATAGATACTTAATTGATTTATTTTGCACCTGCCAAGGCTGAAATATCAGGGGGTCAAAGAAGAAAAATGAAAAGAATTTTCTAGCCTATGAGAAATGTGACTAGCCTTTTCCTGCCATTATTTTATGCTCTGTACTTAATTCTTCCAAAATAAAAATTCATTCATGAGAGCAAATGTTTTGTTCTTCTTAAGACAGAATCCACATAACAGTGTTGTTGAATAAGGAAAGTCATCTGAAACTAGCATAAAACAACGATTTAGTCTGTTAATAAAAGTCATAGTTCCCTCCTAAATTATGAACAAATGAAAATTGTAATTACTTTTAAAAGATATTTAATACTTCCTGATCAGTCAATTGTATTTTTTTAAGTCATAACTTTCAAAATCTCTTACCTTCCCGTCACCCCATGTTCAGCAAATGCATAGATCTAAAACTACATTCATCTTATGTATAAGCCTATTTTAAGAGAGGAAGACGTAATCTACTAAGTTTTGGGCTTTAAGAGAATAGAAATGTGTTTATGTCAAAAGGTCTTCTCCAAATATGTGCTATTAGAGAAATTTTGAAAACACACGATTTGAGCTCAATTCTTATAACTTACGTGTTATACACGCTGTTTTTAAACCCACAGACTCTTTTCTTAGAAACCATAACTAACATTTGTAAAAGAGCAGGAAACAAAATCTTCATTAAAAAATTAAACACGTAAGTAAATATGTAGTGCCATTTAAATGTCAGTTCCATAGCTTCTGTTATATTTAGAATTTACATGAAATCATGAAGGTGGCTACATGCCTAAATTAAGATGCATTTCTCTATAGGAAAGCACTTTTAAAAACTCCTAGTAAAGGGCTCAACAATTCCAAGACAAATTTTTGGAAAATATATTTTAAAAGGTATAAATATTAATAAGAAAATGAAAAGCTTATAATCCTTTCTCTTTAAAAGAGAAAGGAATGCATCTTTTAAAAAGCTCTGCACTAGCTCCATTTTTGTTATGTTGGTATCACATTATCTGATTAATGTATTGATGGACACAAAGAGGTTACCTTTAAATATAAGTTTGGTACTTATATATTTGACACTGGTACACTTCGTCCTCCAAGCCAATCTCTGTCTGACATGAATAACAGAGATCAGCAAAAGTCCTTTGCTTTTTACACAGGTATGTTTCCAGCGCCCCCAACTTGCAAAAACAAAGTACTTTGTGTTGCTTGGCTTAAGTGCATTTGTGTTCCTCTGTTTGAACACAAATCCAAGCAGTTCTATATATGCAATCTACAAAAATGTGCCTTCCGAAATCGTAGAGTAACACAAGCTCCTCATGTTTACTTTTCCACAAGTACATTCTCCAAAACTTAAAATGTCACTTGTGTGAAAAGAAAGTGTTTGTGTTGGTTTAGTCCTGTGACTTGTGTGCTAGTACAAAATTGCATATACGTTATATGTAGAGTGTTTGGGGGAAACTGTTGTGTATGTGTCTCAGCATTAAACCCGGATTTGCTTTTCTTTTGTTAATGACAGTGGAGAAGGTCAAGAGGATGCAGGGGAACTTGACTTTAGTGGTCTCCTGAAACGTAGGTGAGAATCCAGTGATGGAGTGAGGCGCTTTGGCCTGGAAATCTTTTAGATACCCACTCAGAGGAGTCAAGTTTAAAGTAGATGTTTTTCAAAGAATTTCTCATTTCTTAAAATGCGTTTTGCTTATGGAATACTATAACAGCGTTGACTAAGAAAGAGACAGAGAAACAACTGCATACTAATCTGTTAAAGATTTTAGCTGATGCTTTTACTTTCTTTTTAAATGTTTCATGAGTCTTCACATACTTTCTTAGAAGGGGATGAGGAAATCTGAAAACTGAGACAGAGACTTAAATACGTGAATACTTTTTATTTCTCTCATGATTTCTATTATTTCAATCATGATTCCTTGTCATGATTGAATAAATAAAGCCTCCATTCTTCTGCTTTTGATATTTGACTGAAAAATCAATTTCAAAATTTTGGTAGAAGTCTAAGCAAGTGTATATATATATATATATATATATATATATATATATATACTTTAACATAGTATTGGTGATTTACTATATTTCATCAAATCTAAGACACCATTCATGTTAATATATACCTGTATTTTATAAATCACTAAGCAATGAAAAAAATTGCTCCAAATTATTTATTATGACATACTATTGACTATAAGGTACATCCTTATTTCAGAGATGTTTAAAATGTCCAAAAATGTGCGTTTTTAGAAGAGATAAAATATAGTAGTAAAATGGAGATGTGTTTAGTATTATCACTCACACTCCCTTAACTTTGTACTCTCCGGCAATAAAATTTATAGATTTTCATTATGGATATTTAGTATACAACCATTTTATAGAATTTCTGCCCATAAATATGCATATACATAATCATAAATATACTATATTATATATATGTTATATATAAAGATATACATATCTAGATATTTACTATAGCACAGAAGCAACAAAAAGAAAATGACTTTTGCTGGGATTGTGTTTATCTACCAAACTTGTGAATAAACAGTAAAACTATAATTCTAAATTAATGATATATAATATTGATATGTTTTCATTTAGCATTTTAAATTCACTTTTTATTATTTTTACTGCTTTCTATGGTTACTAAAAAATCGTAAGTATAGATAGAAATGCTTCAAAACAAATTACAAATAGTAATAAATGGGCTTGTGTTCATTCTCAGTTTAGTTGGATGGCTTTATTCAAGTCCCTGTGAATGAAAAATTCACCCCCAGCTCTAAACATTTAGGTTGAGAACAGAAATATTAACAGGTGCCATTTATTAATAATCAAATGGATATTAGCCAATCAATAGACTTTGGCAGAATCAAAAACATTTTTCCTTCTCTGGATACTTCAAATAATCATTAGTCTCAATAATATTTATTAATTCCCCAGATGTATTTAAAGCAATAGTATATGAATTGACCTTAAGCGAGCCTCACTCTTCCTGTTCTACAGGTGAGAAACCAAAGACCAGAGATGTTGAGTGACTTACCCCAAGTCACACAGCTAGTTAGAGGAAGGGCAGGGACCTAAATCCAAGTTTCCCTTTTCTGAGTCAGCACATTTCCTGTGACTCCACATAAGAAACGCCACTCTGAATCTGCCTCAGAAGTTGGCGCCTCGGACATTTATAGCACAAATTGAAACTTTAGGAAGACAAGAGAGGTTTTTTGTTTTTTTGGGGTTTTTTTCCTGCATTTACTGAACCAGGAAAATACTAAATGCTCTCTTTGTGTAGAATATAATAGTAGGTGATGTGAGGAAAAGAAATCCAGTGCCTTCCAGCACTTGGCACGTAGAAAGAGATAGATACATATTTGTGGAAAGGAAAAGGTAGTGGTTAAAACATGGATTTGAGTCTCAACTCTCCCATTTACTAATTACTATGCATGACTTTGGTCAAATTATATGTCCTCCCTGAGACTTGTTTTCCACATCTGTAAATGTGGAGAATAAAACTACTTAAGAGAATTATTGTGAGAATTAAGTTAAACGTAAAAGGCCTGGCTAGTACAGGTGTCAAATAAATATCCACTTCCCCCCAAAATGTGACATTTTCCCTTGAAGAATTTATATTAGTAAAGTGACAAAATACACATACACATACACACACACACACACAATCAATAAAAATGTAATACAGTAGATTATTAGGTGCCAAGTCTGATTAAAAGGAAAAAGAAAGAAAAAAGAACAGACTAGTTCTGCCAGTAGTTTGCAGAGTAAAAGAAATCTAATTAATGGTCAAAATGACTAAAGAAAAAAAAATTACTAGAAAAAAAAATTACTAGAAAAAAATGGGCAGTCAACATGTCTCCAGTTCTCATTTTCTTTACATCCTCTAATTATTATTTTGACTCATAATTAGATTATTGTTATCATAAGACTATATTCATTTAATATACTATATACTAGTCCACCAGTATAACTTTAGAAATCATTGTGTTTTCCTACTAATTTGTGAATTGCATGTGTTTTCATTGTGGTAATGACATGTGGTTACCATTTCTACTCCTCCAAGAGTCTGTGGCAAAATCCCTATGAGTATAAATATCATTACAACCAACATCTTTATACAACGAAAGATCTCCCTGCCCTGAACAAAGTCAGCCTATTTCAAATAGACATTAGATAAATGACAGACAGTCTTTTGGGCAGTATCTTGTTATGGGACTTGACCTATATAAATACTTAAAAGTTTATTCTACATAAAATTTCTATAACTGCTTTATATTTCACTAGGAGTGTCAAGTTATAGAAATTTCGATGTAGATGGAAGTACTGTAACTGTTATATAGGTCTATCCCCATGCTTGGAAAGGAATCAGTAGTGCCTATAGAAATTTGGCTTTTTCTCCCTACTGAAGCTTAATGTAGCCATGCAGATAGGGTCATGTGCAGCTACCACAGTAAGTATAGATGCATTCTGAATGAGTAAAGGAGATGCTACAGATGGCAGCCTTGACCTCACGTTCCAGTACAAAATAATGAATCCATCTCCTTGCAATTTGAGATTCAGTGAAATGATGGAGAGGAAAGGAAGAAGGAAGAGGCAAGAGGTCATTGGTGTTTGTTTTAGGATTAAGGTCGTAGTAGAGTGGGGTGTATTTTGGTGTTTTAATGAGAAAAAAATGGTGAGGATGATTGGTTTTATGAATCTACCAACAAAAGTGACTCAAGAAACACACTGAAAGTGATGATCTTTATTACTGGCTTCCTCATATAAACATTCACCTCATTCATCTAGGTATATCTCAGTGTTTGATTTGTGCCTCTTGTTATCTATTTTAATCTAGTTTGATATCTTTAAATCTTTTCATCAATGTCAGGAGGACACTTGAAATGTGTATGTAATTCTTCTTGGTTGAGATACAAATTGAACACAATGTAGTATGGCATAATTTTACAATGTGGGGACTCAGGCTAATGTGACAAAAATAGAGCAATAATAAAGTGGATTGAGGAAAGACCCACAGAGAATATATACATATATACACACATACACATTTTAATTGCAATTCTCCAAGACTTCCTACAAAATATTTAAATGTTATATTTGAAATTTAGACTGCTTTCAGGCAGTAGATATAGTAGATCAGGCAAATTATTACCAATATTTCAACTTCAGGACAATTTTCTTAAGCTTTTCAATTTCCCCATGTTAATAGAGGGTGTAATTACCATTTCAGTGAAATGAAGATACTAGTTGTGTCTTGAGTCTTTAAGAGGCACATTTTCCTAATGGTGTTGCTAGTCCTTCCCACAAAGGTTACTGATGGACCAATGACCTCTCACTTCCTTCCATGTCCCAGATTTGCCTCAGCATCCTCTACTGGGCAAAAGAGTTACACAACAGTGGAAATTAGATATGCAGAAGTCATCCTTGCCTAATGCCACCCTAAACTCTATGTTCATATTTATATTCTCCTCCCCTTCCCTATGATTACAACCCAGTCTTTCCTCAAGAAATTCTGAAGCAGGTGTAATTAATTGGACAATGCAAACATATGCAACTCATTATTTGCTAACATGATAGCATGAATCTGTTTTCACACTGATGTTTAAGATGTGTTGACCAGTTTTCCTGGAAAAATCATATCCAAACCAGCATTATTCACAGTAAGCAGTCACTATAACATTTCCAAATTAACCTTAGTTGATAAAAAGAGTCAACTAAGCTTAAACAAAATTAGGACTACTTAGCTAGTGAAGGAAATCAATTTGAATTATATTTTGCATTTATACTGTCTCTTTCCCTAAAAGTGTTTATTCCTGAGTTTTGTTTCAATTTTTGGTTTTAAAATACAGACAAGTGTATGTACTTTAAATCATATATATGTGTGTATATATATTAGTTATATATGTTCTTTATATGTTCTTTTGCCAGTGATCAAAATTTAGAGTCATAATTTTGATAATTACGCTAAGAAATTACTTTCGCCTTGTTCATGGGACGCTTAATGACTTGCTTTACAGTTTCACATTTATATTTTCATGATTCATACCCAACCTGCTTCCAAAAAAGTTCAAGACAATACTTTAAGATGAAATACGAGAGATTTCTGGATCTCATTCTCTTTTTTTACTCTGACAATTTAGAAAAAAATAGTTTTCTCTTAAAAAGAATTATGTATACACAAAAATCATATGAAAAACAACCAAACCAAAACCAAAACAAAAAACAAATGCTTAGTCACAGTTTCAAATGTTTTTTGTATTAACAAACAGCAAAAATGGTTAATGTACACATTTACTAACATGGTAGGAAAAATGCTATTTGCAAAATCCGAAGATTTGAAATACTGTATTTGTACCATCTCCATATGGAGCTAGGGTATGCACGCCAATGAAGGTAGAAAGAGAGCATTGTTCTTTCACAGACCAACACCTAAAATCTTCTAGTTCTTAATCCTTATTTCAATACCGATATCCTAGATGAAAACATTTAAGTTCCTTAAAATCTCACCTCCTATTTAGACTTGCAAGTTGAAAATAAGTAAAAATATCTTAAGGATATTTCCTGGTATCCTCCTCTCCCCCTAATATTGTGTTTTTAACTAGGATAAACGAGAGCGTTAATATAAGTGCACGTATCTGCTCTTTGACTATCTGGAAGTTTCCCTGAGACTTCAGGCAAAGTACACTTTCCCCTCGGCTTTAAGGACTCAGGCTTTAAACAGAGCTTGTAGCACTGACCCGAAAAATCGGTGCCATACTCCGACCTTCCTTGTCTTTAAGGGCCAGTGGGCAGCTATTAAACTAGGCAATGGTTCTCCCCGGTTAGGGAGGTGAAGCAGCAGGAGGAAGTACCTGAGGTGGACGTGTGGGAGCTGCTGAAGAATGCGAAACCCAGCGAGTACGAGAAGATCGCCTTCCAATACGGCATCACCGACCTGCGCGGGATGCTCAGGCGGCTCAAGCGCATGCGCAGAGTGGAGAAGAAGAGCGCAGGTGAGCACCCCTGGGGGAGATCTTAATCCTTGCTATTTCCTACTGGGTTTGGGGACGGACTAGTTGGGGTGGAATCTGCAGGGGTTACTCTTCTCTTCGTTAACTTGACTTCAGGTGAAGTAGTTTACTGCCCCGCACATCGCACAGGCTAAGCGGGTAGCAGACAGCTGCTGAAGGTTTAAGGTAACAGAAGGTGCATTACAGTGACACATACAATGTATTATATAATGGAATATTAAACATTCCCGCTGTTACTGGGAATTTCTCAGTGGCCCCTTTCTCCAGCCTCTGCATCTCTCCCTCACTCTCAAATTCCTGATTCTTATTTAGGCAGAGTAGATTCTCTGTTTCTTTGTTTTACTGTTATATTCTTCCACCCATTTGATGAGGCATGGGGAATTCACTTCTCACACCCGATATGGTTACGCAAGTGTTTAAACATGCCAACATTTGGGCAAGTTTCCACAGTACAAAAACTTTGATAAGCCTACTATTTCAGTCAGTCAAAGGCATTCCATTTAAGCTCACGAGTCATCGAAAGTATCTCATAAATTATATGATAAAAAACTGTGACATAGATGTACACAGATAATCCCAATGATCCTGATAATAATCATATTAGGAGAATGAGCATGTTCTTCAAGTCCAAATTTCATTTGGATACTTTATATCATACATTCCCTGAAGAATGAAGGTAATCATTTTTGAAGCCTCTTCAATAATTCTTTTCTTATGTTTCTTCCAAAAGCATGTGGATTCTCTTTACATTTTTAAACCATCTTATTGTTTATAAATCGATGCAGACTCCTAAAATATAAGGGATAATTTGGAAGGTTCCTAATTCTTTCTTCTTCAGTCTCAATTTTTTATTTAGCTTTAGGTTCTCATACATATATTGACTATTTAAATTCATAGTATATGCATGTGAACATAGTTTTGCTTCTTCTCTCTTCCAGCTTTTGCAAAAATTCTCGATCCTGCATATCAGGTTGATAAAGGAGGCAGGGTAAGATTTGCTGTGGAACTGGCGGATCCAAAGTTGGAGGTGAAATGGTATAAAAATGGTCAAGAAATTCGACCCAGTACAAAGTAAGTGGAATTTGCGAATAATCAGTGGTAACTATACAAATCAAAGAGTAATTTGACTTAATTTTCTATGCCTAAAAGCACTTTTTAGTTATACCTGTATGATACAAAATCATATAGTGGGACAGCAAAAACTTTTCATGTATTTTGGAACCATCAAAATTATAGTACTATATAAATTAAACCCTGTTTTATGTTTTAATCCTATACAAACTATTTCAAGTGATTCCTAACTATGGATTTGTGTCACTGTAGGTTATATGTGATTACTTCAGAGCATTGCCAAACTTCTCCCAGTATTTTTAAAATCAAATTTTGAAAAAAATTGAAATCTATATTTGATATACCAGCTGGGAATCACACCTTATAATTAGATAACTTTTGTTTTTCCAGAGTAGCATCTAAAGCCTGTGTTTTATTGTTTTTTGGCCCTTTCCCAAATGAAGGAAACAGACTAATCCCTGATATCTGATGGTATCGCTAGTCTATTATGAAACTACTTTACAGAGATCCTTCTCAGTCTGAGAGATTTTCAACTCCAATATATATTTTGTAACTTAACAGGAACCACTTGCATATTTATAAAAGACTTTAATCCTGAATATCTGTCACTTCTGTGGTACAATTAGGTGGATTCCAATTTCTTAATGTGGTCATGCTCTCAGAGTGACTTTGTGATAATAATGTTTATATCTGGTAAAAATCTCTTGAAGGCAGCCTGAATTTACCAAAAACATAACTTTACTTGGTTATCTTTATCTAGAAAATTGTTGCTTAGTGTTTTGTTCTTGAAGTCTTCAAGTTGAGAATTTCCCAAATGAGAACTTTTTCTTTAGTCCGTTATGATGCCCTAATATACCCATCCATAATCTAGGTCACAGATAATCAAATTTTGCAATCTTCTTAGATTTCAGGTTTTTGTTTCCAAACACTCAAATTCTTTCTTAGTAGATGGTAACTGTGATATGATAACACTAGTTCTTAAGCTCATTTAAGAGAATATCACATTCTATAGAATTCACCATCTATGTTAATGGTTAAGTTCATATTATTGCTTAAATTGTATAATCATTTATTCACCCAATAAAATCTGTCTCACTGGGCTAGCAAGGAGTGAAATCAATGAATCAATGAAAAAGATCGTCTCTGTTCCTCTATAAAGTAGATGAATTGCTCATTTTTTAAAATGTACAGAGTTAAAAATCTTAGCCAACCCTATTTTCCAACAATAGGTTCATTGGCAAATATGTGAGTACTGATTTATATTTGAAATGAAAAACATACAAAAAAGAAAATGACAAATATTATGTGTAAATATGCATATGTGTTACATTACATGTTATAAAGATAGAAATTGGTTTCATGTTTGATGTTTATTAAACTATGTAAGACATGGCTACATAAATTGCAGATCAAAATTACTATTTCTGACTTTCAAATATTACCGAATTATAAGCCAAATTTGCTGGCAATAAAGAAAAGAATAAAATCAAGTTCACGGACTCTGTTTATCTTCCTTCTGTTTAAAACAGATACATCTTTGAACATAAAGGATGTGAAAGAATCATGTTTATCAATAACTGTGTGCTAACAGATGATTCAGAGTATTATGTGACAGCTGGTGAAGACAAATGCTCCACTGAGCTCTTTGTGAGAGGTAAAGTGAAATTCCTTACTATAGCCAGCAAGAGCCAACAGCTCTCCTTCTCTCAGGGGTAATAATCAAAATGGAAATGATGAAGTGAGCTTTTGAGCTCCAGAGCAGAGACGGTAGTACCTCTAGAGATGGTTTATCTTGGGTGTTAGACTGGCTCTGGATTAAAGCCTCTCTGTACTGGCAGTTATTGTGTATCCTAATTAATCTTCAGGTTTGTTGAAGACTAGAAAAGCCATGGGGAGAAAAAAACTGCTGAGTAAAAGTGCCTTGTAGTTTTGGCTCAAGCAAGCAGTATTTTGCCATATAATTGTTCTCGTGATAACTTCTGAAACCCAATAAAGTCTACTGGATAACCATTTAACACACTCAGCTGATCACAAATAGATTTCCCTTGAAACAGCTTCATTAGTAAAGGGCATCAATCGTTGTCACTGAGATCACTGAAGACCATCATTTACTAAGACATTGTGAAAGAGCTGGAGGGTGTCAATGAAGCCATGAATCACTTATTTTCTTTATGAGGACCTATGATTAAGGCAGCTCTGTAATCTTGAACATCAACTATACTTCAATTAAAAAATTTTGTAAAAAGACAATTCTGCAATCTCTATCATCCGTCTAGAACCAGAAGTAGAGAATTTTAGTGTTATAGGTTCTCCTTCCCCAGAAACGCCTACCATCTGGTATCTTATTTGCCAAAAGAAGGATATCTGATACAATGTGTCTGCTCTCTAAAACAATAATTTATTTGATTTGAAGAGTTCTTAGAAAATTGGAAAAACTTACCCAGGGTTGCCAGCTATTTATTTTGCCATGAAAAAATCATAAAAAACCTACCTACTACCTACCACCATCTAACCATGGCTCTATGATGGATGATACTTTCTTATTGTTGGTTTCTCATCTGTGAACAAACCCAGGGTCACAAGGCAGGTTTTTGGACATTTAATGATTCTGATTTTCCTTTTTTTCACACTAGAGCCTCCAGTTCTAGTGACCAAACAGCTGGAAGATACAAGAGCGTACTGTGGGGACAGAGTGGAATTAGAATGTGAGGTGTCTGAAGATGATGCCCATGTAAAATGGTAAATAGCTTTCCTGAGGTCTGTCCTTTTTTTTTGGCTGCGTTGGGTCTTTGTTGCTGCACACAGGCTTTCTCTAGTTGCGGCGAGCAGGGACTACTCTTCATTGCGGTGTGCGGGCTTCTCATGGCGGTGGCTTCTCTTGCTGAGGAGCACGGGCTCTAGGCACGCAGACTTCAGTAGTTGTGGCTTGCAGGCTCAGTAGTTGTGGCTCGCAGCCTCTAGAGCGCAGCCTCAATAGTTGTGGCGCACGGGCTTAGTTGCTCCGCGGCATGTGGGATCTTCCTGGACCAGGGCTCGGACCCATGTCCCCTGCATTGGCAGGCAGATTCTTAACCACTGCGCCACCAGGGAAGTCCCTGTCCATTTTTAATAGACAAAAAAAGTACCTTCATAGTTTGGAGAACAGGAAATTGCATTTACAGATATGAAAAGGATTTCAACCTCATTCGTGTTAGAAGTTTTAACTAAAACTATACTAAGATACTGGGGGTTTTTTTCACCTGTGAAACAAAACTGAAAAAAGATCCAGAAATCTATATTGGTAAGGATATAGGGAAATAGGCACTTACTAATAAATGGATGGCTCAAGGTTCTCCAGGTCTATTTGACTCCAAAGCCCATGGGTGCTCTATACCATGCTTACTCTCACTATGCCATACTGGCAAGTTACGTGGAAAATATACTTTTCTTCAAAAAAAAAGAAAAAGAAAATATACTTTTTTCATGTTATTCCTAGTAACTTTATTGCTACAGTATCTCAGAAAAATACTTTAGACTGAGAATTACCAATTACTTTAACATTTCTTAAAAATAAAAAGCGTAGTTTTGGGGTCAGATGGGAGGTGTTTTCTCAAGTTCTCTGTGAGTAACCTCAAAATTAAAGACTAGACGATTCGGAATCTTAAAATCTTAATTGAGAAACAGAGTAAATTATGCAGCAGGAATCTCTAGTAATTGGTACGAATAGATTGTTCATTCTAATCTAGAATCACAATTGTCTTTAAAGTGTATTAAAATGATATTCTTACTAGTGTGCATCAAGAGCCCAAACATAGGTAATATCCGCTGTTAGCATCTTTATCTGATTGATCTTAAATGGAAAGAGTGAGCTTATGTTTTTAATGTCATTTTTCAGACAATACTTGTTACAATATTAATCTATTGATACATTGATCCATACATTCTTTAATTCAACAAAAAGTTCTTGAGTGTCTGGTACCTGTCTCCTGAAGGGTCTTTTATAAAACTTTTTTTTAATAATCTATTTTGACTCAGGTTTAAGAATGGTGAGGAAATCATCCCTGGTCCAAGATCAAGACACTACATTAAAGTTGATGGCAAAAAACACATTTTGGTCATAGACGAAGCAACAAAGGCTGATACTGCAGAATATTCTGTAATGACAACAGGAGGGCAGTCATCTGCTAAACTTAGCATTGACTGTAAGTAAGACTTCCTTGGATGTCTTCCAAGCTGTTTTACTAGTGTGTTGTGTTTGTTAATTCAGTTTTAGGAGAGTTTCAATCTATTTGACTTCTACTTTGGCAATTTTCAATATGTAAAATTAGATTCCATTCCAGCTGAGTGTCTATGTCATATCAATCATGGTCTCTAAGAACTTACTACTCAGTTTAATAGTAGAATACCAATATTGGGAAGGAAGTATAAAAATCACCTGCCAGAGAAGTTACCCAGATGGTTAAGAAATATTTCAATCCCCAAACCATATAAATAGATGATAAATACTTAGATATGATATCAAATCCTGATATCCTGTTTGCTTAATCCTTTGGTGACCTTTGGTTTGGTGAACTTGCTATCTCTTCAATAAACATTCAACATTCTTCAATTACATTTGGGCTGAGAAGTTGCTCAAACTAATGGGCCTCAATTGAGAAGACTAAGAGCTAATTTGCCGATATGCTTTATTTATTTTTTTTAAACAATTTTTTAAAAGATTTTTTTGATGTGGACCATTTTTTTTTAAGTCATTATTGAATTTGTTACAATATTGCTTCTGTTTTTTATGTTTTGGTTTTTTGGCTGTGAGACATGTAGGATCTTAGCTCCCCAACCAGGGATCGAACCTGCGCCCCTTGCATTGGAAGGCAAAGTCTTAACCACTGGACCACCAGGGAAGTCCCCCGATATGCTTTAGAGGCGTGAAAGAATTCATGTCCTTTCCCAAATACCCGCTAACGGTAGTCAGCTCTTAATGGCAGAGTCTGTCCCTTCCAGTTAGCTATGAAAATTAGAATAGCAAACTTCACAAGAAGATCGGTAATACATGCAGAGCAGAAACCCTGCTTCCTTATTTCTTTCTAAGTCCAGTTGCAATTCATATGATTATTGAATTATTTGGAAGTAATCGCAATACACTGCTTATGTTTTGTGGAATGATGGCCATTGTAGTGTAATATCAAAAAGTTTTTTCAACCATAGGCAGATCCTTATCTGATATTTGTATCCATTTAAAGCAATTACAGTCAGTCCTGCTATAATATAACATATGCATTTCTAAAAATTACTGTGCTGTACAACATCATGCAATAAAAATCATAAGGCTAATGGGGAAAGTGGGGTTAAGGACACAACACTCAACAATTTTGTCAGGGACACATTTTTTAAAAAATAAAATGATAAGAACCTAATAAGAAAAAAACAGTAGTACAGTTTTACAGATGTTAAATGGTTAATAAATACTACAATAAGTATGGCACTTTACCTTGAAAAAGACCTGAAATTTGCTTGTGGAAGTGGTATCAGAAGTGTTGCAGTTTGTGAGCTATTGTGAAGTAGTGGAAGGAGGTTATTTGAAACTGGATGGAGAGCTGTCATCTTGGATGTGCATGGATCTCAGATGCGCATGGATGTGGCTCATTTAACGTGGGTGAACTAAAGTAGCTGGTTGATGTCTGAGGTGTATGTGTGCGCTCTGTGCAGTCCTACCTGACTCAGTTCAGCTGGGTGCCGTTTTCTGGATTCATCTAGTTTTTCTCATGAATAAAATCATGCATAATCAAACGTGAAATGTGTGTTATGCTCTAATTGTCCCCGAATATTTCAACTGCATTGAACAAATTCTCATTTTCAAAACAAGCATTATAGTGAAACTGTACCATTGTGAAATGACACCGTCTTGGCCTGTCTGGAATTTAGATTTGGCACTTAATAACCATCTATTATTTCTGCAGTAAAACCTCTGAAGATATTGACACCTCTGACAGATCAGACTGTAAATCCTGGAAAAGAAATCTGCTTGAAGTGTGAAATATCTGAAAACTTATCAGGAAAATGGACTAAAAATGGCATACCCATTCAGGAGTCTGACCGTCTAAAGATTGTTCACAGGGGAAGGTAAGTAAGCTAGGGTGGTCCCTAAGTGAGGGCTGGTCCCCATCTTCACTTCTTCTGCTTCCTAAGTTACATGACTGGTAAGGATGTTTGGAGAGTACTCATAGGGAGAGGCTCTATTTCCAGTTCTTTGCTTTCAAATAGCAAGACTATGTGAGTTCTCTCTTGTACATCATGTCCTACCTGTGATCCTGTACCTGTACCTTACAGTGAGGTGCTGTGTTATTTCAAAACCCATTGACTGAGTCTTTCCATATAAACATGAGCTTAGCGGAATGATACTGTATTCTAGTTGAGGAACTGGTTGAATTGGATTCACTGTCCCTGGTTGAATTGGATTCACTCTCCCCTCATATGACCTTTCCACAGTTTTTTTTTGCTGAGGGGGGGACGGTTTGCATAATATCCTAGAATCTAACAAAGATATAGGACAAGAGTTCTTAAACTAGGATCCATGGATTTTTAGGAGACTGTGAATGAACTTCAGGGACCCCCACAAATCCTTTGAAATTGTAAGCAAGTTCTGTGTGTGCAAAAATACTTGTTTTTCTCCAGATTGAGGAGCCATGGTGTCCATCAGATATTCACTGGCTCATGATGCCAATAAAGTTAAGAACTATTGCTCTTATGCCAATACTTTATAATAACTATAAATGGAGTATAACCTTTAAAAATTGTGAATCACTATGTTGTATACCTGAAATATATAATAATGTACGTCAACTATACCTCAACCTTTTTTAAAAAAAGAACAATTGCTCTTAGGTTTGCATAAAAAGCCAAAGTCAGGTTATTCTTGGTAATTTCTTGAATCTTAAAATATGGCATCAGTGAGGTGTTATCTTCTATCCTTTTTTAAGCTATGAGATTTTAAAAAGGCACAAGAGATTCTTGCATAGTAAGCAGGCTGTATTTGTAGAGATAGTTTCATATAGCGCAAAATAAATACTGAATGTGGATCAATAAATAGGATAATTAAGGCATCACATTATTCTCAGTCTCTCTCCAGGCTGCACTAAACAAGTTAAGATAAAACCAGGTGTCTCCTCAGTTTGGGTCCTACACAGTCTAAATCTTTGCAAAGTCTTAGAAATATGTTTTTTCATTTCCTTAGAATCCACAAATTAGTGGTAACCAATGCTCTCGTTGAGGATGAAGGTGATTATGTATTTGCACCAGATGCCTACTCTGTTATTTTGCCTGCCAAAGTTCATGTTATTGGTGAGTAGATAAAAGAAATCATTGCAGAGTTATGTTCTTGTTTTTCTGGTTTTGCTTACCTTGGAATTATATTCAAAATATGATATTTAAAGAAAAATACATGAATTGGTAGTAATCACTAATCATAATAGTTGATTCTTAAGAGGTCTTAACAATGAAGTAGTTTTGCAAGGTACCAGGCACCAACTACTTTGACTCCGCTTATATCCTTTTTGACCAGATAAAATATTGGTTACTACCAATGTTTAACACTAGCCGAGTACTAACCCAGATGATCACATGGAAATAACCGTCTGATAACAAAGGCCACGGTTAATATTCCAGATCCTCCAAAGATCAACCTGGATGGTCTTGATGCTGACAATACAGTGACAGTAATTGCAGGAAACAAGCTTCGTCTAGAGATTCCCATCAGTGGAGAACCACCTCCTAAAGCCATTTGGAGCCGAGCAGATAAGGTTTGTTCTACACACACACACACACACACACACTCACACACACACACACACACACACACAAAAACACACACACAGCCTACCTTACTCCCTGCTTCCCATGAGTCACATGAAAGAAGGCAGCAAATAAATGTACAGTAAAGATGTAATTCCTTTAATAAAGAAAGATCACTGATTTTCAGGCAAATATAATAACTATTCATTTGCTTTTCATATTTCTGACTACCTACTATGTGACCCTGTGCATATGCATATGAATGTTATTATGTGCAGTGAAGAGGTTCTACCTTTCCTTCTAATGTGTGTCAGGGAATGGGGTGGAAGAGAAATAGACAATGAATTATTAAATAAATAAATAAACAAAGTCATTTTGGATAGTAATGAATGCTACGAAAATTAAAAAAACAAAACAAAACAGGGTGGGACTTCCCTGGTGCTGCAGTGGTTTAAAATCTGCCTACCAATGCAGGGGACATGGGCTCAATCCCTGGTCCGGGAAGATCCCACATGCTGCAAAGTAACTAAGCCCGTGTGCCACAGCTACTGAGCCTGCTCTCTAGAGCCTGCAAGCCACAACTACTGAGCCTGCGTGCCACAACTACTGAAGCCTGTGCGCCTAGAGCCCGTGCTCAACAAGAGAAGCACCACAATGAGAAGCCCGTGCACCGCAAGGAAGAGTAGCCCCCGCTCGTCGCAACTAGAGAAAGCCTGCGCACGGCAATGAAGACCCAATGCAGCCAAAAATAAAATAATTAAAATAATTATTTAACAACAACAACAACAAAAAAAAAACAGGGTAATATGATTAGTAAGTGACTGCATGGGGCATGAGAACAGCCTCTATGAATGACAACAAGGAACCATTTTGAGAAGATCAAAGCGAAGAGATTTCCAGTTGATGTCAATGCAAGTGCAAAGAACAAGAGGAGAGAATGCACTTAATGTGTTGGAGGAATACAGAGAAGGCCAGTGTGGCCAAGGCAGCGAGAGTGAGGAGGAGAATAATAAATAAGATTGGAGTGGTAGAGTAGAGCCGGCTCAAGTGTGACTCTGCGGCTTCCTATATAAACTGTTTTAGGCGCGGTAAAACTGTTCCATATGATACTAAAAGTATGGATATGTGTCATTATAGGTTTGTCAAAACCCATAAAATGTACAACACCAAGAGTGAACCCTGATGTAAACTATAGACTTTCAAAGATAACAAAGTGTCAGTGTAGGTTCATTAATTATAACAAGTGTACCCACTCTACTGGGGGATGTCAGTAGTGGGGAAAGTTATGTGTGTGTGGAGACAGGGGTTATATGAGAACTCTTTGTACTTTTTCCATTCAATTTTGCAGGGAATGCAAAGCTGCTCTAAAAAATAATTTGTTTTTTTTTTTAAATGTTGGAGAGTGTTTCCTCCTTTTCCATTTTCTGGAGGAAAAAAAAAAAGCTTTAGTGAGCTATGGAACAACTTCAAGCAGTCAAATCTATGTGTAATTGGAGTCCCCAAAGAGGGGGACATAAAAATATGTGGAGAAAAAATGGCCCCAAATTTGATAAAAACTAGAAAATCTCAGATACAAGAAGCTCAATAAAATCCAAGCGCAAGGAGCATTAAGACATCTACACCAAGACCCATCATAATCAAATTGCTCAAAACGTGTGGTTAAGAAAATATCTTAAAAGTAGTCAGAGAAAAAGTCACATTAAACCCGTGGGAACAAAGACAAAGATGACAGCTGATCTCTCTGGAAACAAAGCAAGTGAGAAGACAGTGGAGCAACGTTTAAAGGGGGAAAAACTGTCAACCTAGAATTCTATACTCAGTAGAAATAATTATCAGAAATGAAGGCAAAATAAAATTATTTATATACAAAAGCTGAAAGAAGTCATCTCCAGCAGATTTGCACTACAAGAAATGTTAAAAGAAGTCCTAAAGTCAAAAGGAAATGATACTAAGATGAAAACATTTTCACAAAGGAGCTATCAATAAGTGGGTCAGAAATAATAACTACATGGATAAATATATAAGAATTTTTTTCTTATTATTTAAATCTCCTTAAAAAGATACTTGGTTGTTTAAACAAAAATAATAACAATGCACCATGGCCTTCAAACATAAGTGTAAGTAAAATTTGTAACAATGAAAACATAAGGCCAAGAGAGGAGAAATGGAAGTAAGGATTGAAAGGAGTGAAATGGACGTATGCTATTGTAAGTTTCTTTTGCTAAATGTAAAGTATCATAATACCACATGAAGGTAGACTATACTATAAACCCTAAAGGAATCACTAAAATAATAAAACAAAGAGTTATAGCTAATAGGCCAACACAGGATGTAAAATGGAGCCACAAAAACGTATCTAATGAATCCAAAAGGAGGCAGAAGAAGAGACACAAAGGACAGATGGGACAAATAGAAAACAATTAGCAAGATGATAGAATTACAAAGAAAAATAGGTAAGTTAGAGATTTTACTACTTTTCTCAATAGCTGATAGAACAAATGTACAAGTTTTGAGAAATACTATCAACCATCTTGATGTAGTTGACATTTATAGAACACTCCATTGAACAAAGTAGATTGGGCATTATTTTAAAATGCACATGGAAGATTTACCAAAATAGACCATAAGTAAGTCTCAGTAAATGTGAAAGGATTCAGGTCATGCAAGGTATATTCTCAGACCACAGTGGAATTAATTAGAAAACAATAACAGAAAGATTTGGAAATTTTCCAAATATTTAGAAACTAAGTAGCTTTTTTAAAAAGTAACTCATGGATCAAAGAAGAAATTACAAGGGAAATTAGAAAATATTTGTGAACACAACACATATCAGAATTTGCAAAATACCACTAAATCAGTACTGAATAGCCCTATATCTATGAAAGAAATGGAATTTGTAGTTTAAAATCTTTTCACAAAACAAATTCCACATCTAGATGGCGTTATTGGTTAGTTCCACCAAACATTTAAGAAAGAAATAATACAAATTCAATACAAACTCATCCAGAAAATTGAAGAAGAGAAGATAGGAATACTTCCCAACACATTCTTGAAGGCCAGTATTACCCTTATAGCAAAACCAGAAAAAGACATTATAAGAAGAGAAAACTACAAATCAATATCACTCCTGAACATAGATGAAAAAATTCTAAACAGAATTTAGCAAATCAAATCCAAAAATACATAAAAGGAACAGTACATTATATCCACGTGGGACTTATCCCAGGAATGCAAAGGTAGGTTTAACATTTTCAAATAAGTTAATATAATTCACCATATTAACAAACCAGAGAAAAAATGTGGTCATCTCGATAGACACAGAAAAGCATTTGACAGAATCCAACATCCATTCCTGGTAAAAATCTCTCAGCAAACTAGGAAGTGAAAGGAACTTCCTCAGCATAATAAAAGACATCCATAAAAATCCTACAACTATAATCCTACTTAATAGTGAAAGGTTGAATTCTTTCCCTTTAAGATCAGAAAGAAGAGAGAAAAGATGTTCACTCTCACCACTTCTGTTCAACATTGTACTGGAGGTTCTAGCCAGGGCAGTCAAGCAAGAAAGAGAAGCAAAAGACATCCATTTTGGGAAGGAAGAAGTAGAACTGTCTTTATTTGCAGATGACATAATCATCGATGTAGAAAATCCAATGTAATCTACAAAAAAATCTACTAGAACAAATGGTCATAGTAGCCTTATTTGTAATATTCAAAAGCTGAAAACAATGCAAATTCCATCAGTGGGTGAATGGATAAACAAATTGTAAGAAATTCATACAAGGGAGTACTAAGGAATAAAAAGGAATGAATTAGTGATATACTGCAATAACTTGGATGACTCTCAAAATAATTATGCTGTGTGAAAGAAGCTGGAACAAAAAACAAAGAGTATTTTTTAAAAGCCATTAAAAAAAACCTGACAGTACCAAATGCTGGCAAGGATATGGAACAATTAAACTCTCATACATTGCTGGTGGGAATGCAAAATTGTACATCCACTTTGGAAAACAGTTTGGCAGTTTTTTATAAAGTTAAGCATGAGCTTACCATAAAACCCCACAAGGCTATTCCGAGGTATTTACCCAGAAGAAATGAAACACATGCCCACACAAAAACTCGTATAGGAATGTTTATAGCAGATTTATTTATAATTGTCAAAACCTGGAAATGACTCAAAAGTCCAATTGTACAAACATATTCCAACTGCACGTGGAATATGCAATGGAAAACTACTCAACAATTAAAAGGAACGTACTAGTAATACAAGCAGCAACATGGATCAGTCTAAAAATATGCACTCGGAAGACTACGTACTGTTTGATTCCATTTATATGACATTCTGGAAAAGGGGAAACCAAAGGGGCAAATAACAGACCAGTGGGTGCCAGGGACCAGGATGTGGGGTTAGTGGGTTCCATGCCAAGGAGCATGGACACACTGTGAGATGTGATGGAAACAGTCTGTAGCTTGATTATGGGGGTGGTTATACACTCACATAAATTTGTCAAAATTCATAGATTATGTATCTAAAACTATGAATTTTACTTTATGTAAATTATAGCATAACAAACAAAATAAAACATAGAAATATGAAGAGGATAATATAACACCACCCTAAGTAAGTTATTTTTCTTTTCAAGCAGAACATCTTTTACAATCTTAAGATTAGAATTTGGCTAAAATGAGGAAATTTTGTTCTATTATAAAATGAGAATTATGAAAGCCATTTCAAGTATTCTTACCGTTGTCACAATCTTATGTTATTGAAGACTTACAAGTCCTAATCCAGACACAAAAGGGTAGAGTTGACAATAGTGGCAAATTACCCTGTTTCTAAATTGCCTTGACCTTCTCTGTTTTTCCTCTTTGTATATTGGCTGTCCATTATTGCATGGAAGATATGACCTGGGAATCAGAAAAATGTAATGCTGCTTTAAGCTTCTGGTGTAAGGAAGAAGGAAGGCGAGAAATGAAGGAAAATAAGAAGGGGAAAAGGAGAAGGAGAAGAAGGAGAAAAGAAAGAAAATATAATAGAAGTCTCAACCTCACTCTGTCTTTACTTTGGGAATTAGATGTTCATTCTTTCATGTCCTACTGGAAGGGAAAAATCAGTACTCAACTTGTACGGGAAATTGGCACTGTGGCCTTCTTCAACCCTTTTCAGTATTTTTAAATTTCCAAGACATCTAAAGAAATGAACAAATCATTATTTAGTTTCTGATATGAGTTTAAGGATTTCTAATTTCATGTACAAAGAAACTCTTCTCCTAGAATGACACTTCTGCGCTTATATTTTTGGTCCTCCAACTTTCTCTTTAAGGAGTTAATGGGTAATGAACTTTGGAGTCAAATCCCAGTTCTACCACTTCTTAGCCGTGTAACCTTGGGCCACAGTTTTTCCCATGTGTAAAATGGGATGACAGTACTTTTGTCCTTAGAGCTGGTGGAGGATTAAACTAAGAACACATATTTCAGGCATTAGCACCATGTCCAGCTTAAGTGCCCAGGCACTCTGGAGGTGTCCTTGTTGTTTGCACAGGTCATGCCACATTGTATTTCTTTCCTCCATAGGCTATTATGGAGGGCGGTAGCCGGATAAGAGCTGAACATTACCCTGACAGCACCACTCTGGTTATTGATGTAGCAGAAAAAGATGATTCTGGTGTTTACCACATAAATCTGAAAAATGAAGCTGGGGAAGCACATGCAGCCATCACGATTAAAGTTGTGGGTAAGCCCTCTGAGTCCACAGACTTCTAGAATCAGGCTGACATGTCTAGATCCAAAGTAGACTTTGCAAGTTCTTGGTTCTCTCAGCTTTTCTGGGTAGCCAACAAAGAAGCACACGGTGTAGCTGTATTTTATAAATCACTGCCTTTCTTTTTTTTTATCTTTGCCACTTCTTGATATGTCTTTCTTTCTCTTTTCTTTCCTTTTTCTTCCTTTTCCTCTCCTTTCCTCTCTTGTCTCTTTGTTTGCCTAGAGGACTAGTTGTGGCGAGGAGCAGCTAAGGTTAGCCTTTTGAGGTTGCTGTCATTAGCTCTCCACAGCCACACTCCCTTTCAGTGCCCTCTACAGTCACTGACACACAATTGCTAAATAATTTCCAACATCACACTCACTGTAGAGGAGTGAGATCTGCTTTGGTTCTTAGACGACCATTTAAGTACATTTTTCCTGACCCTGAAATCAAGTGAAATGAGTATGGCAGATTACTGGTGCGCCAAGGTCTCATGATCTCTTCATCCCACTTTAGCTTTCCCTTAAGAAACATATTCCTTTTTTTTTTTTCTCTCTCTCTCTTTTTTTTTTTTTTGGCCACGCCATGTGGCATGCGGGATCTTAGTTCCCCTACCAGGGATCGAACCCGTACCTGCAGCAGAAGTGCAACATCCTAACCACTGGACCACCGGGGAATTCCCAAGAAACATATTTCAAACTAATCCAAAACTAAGGTCACTTTGTTATGTACTGAACTATATTTATAAGACATGGTAACTTGCCATTTTTGACTTGGATTTCTACCAGCCAACATCTTATACAACAACTGATGTAAAATGTGCAGTAATTAGTCCTTGATTCAGTTCTGCTGCAAGTTCACTTCTGTGGTTAAAAGACAAAAAAACAAAATCACGTCCAACATTTAGGCAGTAATTTCTTCGTCGCCATTTTCAATGTAAATACCAAGAGTCTTGGGTTTCATACGGCTCTGTAATGTGACAGTAGTTTAAAGGATTTGGAGACATCATGATTTTATTTGTATTGGGCTCATCTTCCCTGATTCCATATGGAGCATGACCTTGTACCCAAATTAGTTACCCGTGCATTTCAGTAAACATGGAAAAATAATACGAAATAACCTTGCTTCTATGATTATCATCCAAAAACATACTTTCCAATGAACATTCTTCTTTGTGCTCTCACTCCCTCAATTTTATTTTTTTTTTATTCTATTCTATTTTTTGTTTGCTACAGACGTCCCTGATCCTCCAGTGGCACCGAGTGTGACACATGTGGGAGATGATTGGTGCATCATGAACTGGGAGCCTCCTCTCTATGATGGAGGGTCCCCACTCTTAGGTAACTGCATGTTGGTCCATCTGTGGAACTGCCAGTGGAGTTGGTGTCCCCTTTATGCATATTAGTACAAAGTACATTTTAAAATACTGCATTTAGAAGAAAACTTTTAAATATCCATTCACACTGAAATATATTGGGGGATGCTTTATAAGTACTTGAGATTTAAATAGCTCTGATGAATATCATCTGATTGCCTGTCCTCTTTTTTTGTTTGACATTTCTGTTCAATATCTAATTTTGAAACAACTGTAAGTCTAACTTTATTCTGGTCAGTAAATGCCTAGATCCATAGAATTATGTCTATGAGGCAATTTCTTCTAGAGTTAAATACTTAGAAGAATTTGCTTCCCCTGTGGAACAGGAACTTTCTTCTACTTGCTAATAATGAAACTCACAAAACTGGTTATTTCCCCCTTCTTACATTGCTGAGACTCAAAGCCACATCTGTTGCTCAAATAGAGTGACTATGTAGGTTTCTATGGCCTACATATCTGTGGTTTATTTTTTTCTCTTCTCTTCCTAATACAATTTTAATTTTTTCTACTCTTGTTATTTTTATCTATATCCCATGATGTTAATATTTGTATTCTTTATAATCTCTCTCAAAAAACCAATGGAATAAGATGGGTTAAAAATACATATATGACTATTTCACTTAGAGTGCTGAGAATATGGGAAATTTTTGAACATTATAATATCTGACAAAGTTTAATTTTGGAGACCAAGGAAAAAACATCAGTTTCCATTTTGTGTCCCCTTCAGGTTACTTCATTGAGAGGAAAAAGAAGCAAAGCTCCAGGTGGATGAGGCTGAATTTTGATCTCTGCAAAGAAACAACCTTTGAGCCCAAGAAGATGATTGAAGGTGTGGCCTACGAGGTCCGCATCTTTGCCGTCAATGCCGTTGGCCTCTCCAAGCCCAGTATGCCCTCCAAACCTTTTGTTCCATTGGGTGAGTCAAGAGAGGTGTGTCTTTGTCATGAAAATCGTTGCCCCAGATTGTGACTGCTTCCTACTGACCTCTAACTGGAGCAGACCTGGAAGCTTCTTAGAGTGATACAGGAGTAGGAGACTAGAGGTGGTTAGGGGCAATTTTCTAAGAAATTACAAACAACACAATAGAGTTGAATGCCTTCATAATGTAGGCCCTGGAATTTATTACCAGAATTCCAAGGACAGCTGTGGGTGGCTCTGTTTGCCCCTCCCCACTGGAAACATGTAGCTGGGCCCATTGACACAAGACTACCCCCATTTGTCCTTCTGAAAGTATAACCCAGCACCCTGGTGTAAACACTATAACTAAAACAAATTGACATCAAGTCAACCAAGCACACTTGAAAGCTAGTCTCTTTGCTTTATAGTCACACTTTAAATGTTATCTATTGAACCAAAAAAGTCAGTTCAGTAAAGGCAAAGAAAGAGAAGACAAGACGTCTCCACTATTTTCTGATAGTGAGTAGATTTTTCAGTAGAAATATTTAGTACAAGAGTTTGCACTTTAAAATTAGAAAGTTATGGGAAATTTACTCTAGATCATTAGATCTCAAACTTTGACTTTTTCAACTTCCTGGGCCTCCCAGACTCCCATGTCAACCTCCCAAATGGAGGGAAAGTGTGACAGCGTTGATAAAAAAATTTTCACATCTGGCAGATCTTTGCCGTAAACACAGCATATGCTCGAGGAGTCTCGTTGAATTTTATTAACACGTGGGGGGCTTCTGTGTATATTTTTTATTATTTATTTATTTACTTACTTACTTACTTATTTTTAGCTGTGTTGAGTCTTCGTTGCTGCGCATGGGCTTTCTCTAGTTGCGGCGAGCAGGGGCTACTCTTCGTTGCAGTGCGTGGGCTTCTCATTGTGGTGGCTTCTCTTGTTGCAGAGCACAGGCTCTAGGCGTGCAGGCTTCAGTAGTTGTGGCACAAGGGCTTCAGTAGTTGTGGCTCGCGGGCTCTAGAGCGCAGGCTCAGTAGTTGTGGCTCATGGGCTTAGTTGCTCCGCGGCATGTGGGATCTTCCCGGACCAGGGCTCGAACCCGTGTCCCCTTCATTGGCAGGCGGATTCTTAATCACTGTGCCACCAGGGAAGTCCCTGTGTATATTTTTATTTGTATCCTAGTTCATTTTATCACAGTTCCTGTGCCATAATTCTGTAGTGAATAATTTCTTCTTTTTCTGTCTCTTTTATCTCTGAAGCTGTAACCAGCCCACCTACTCTTCTGGCTGTTGACTCTGTAACTGACACCACTGTCACAATGAAGTGGCGGCCCCCCGACCACATTGGTGCAGCAGGTTTAGATGGCTATGTGCTAGAGTATTGCTTTGAAGGAAGTAAGTACAACTAGTAGTTCAAACGAATACCCTCATCAATAGGTGACATATGCCCCCCTTTTGTTTCTCTTTCTTGGGAACTCATCTCCTTCCTCCTGAAAATGACAACAAGCCAAAGGTCATCCTTCTATGATGGATGAGAATTTAGCCCTTCTTTGTTACTTGACTAACAAACTGAGATCTCAAAAATATCCCAGGTAGGCTCCCAGATCCGACAACACGAGCGATCTAGGACATAGGAGGAGAGATTCTGACCAAACTTCAGGGACTCCCACTTCTTGAATTGGTGGAATTAAAATGTACCAAAGCAAAATAAAATTCTAGGTAGGATAAAGCAAGTTGGAAATTCTAAACTCTATACTGAGCAGAGGTCAGCTATCAACAGAGCTGCCTATTTCTGGGTAATAAAGAGAGATTATATACTTGACTATCTGGTGATCAATTCTGCCTTCTTAAAGGGAAAAAAAAGAATAATTAAGGACAACTTTCAGTGTTTAAAAGAATCAGCATTAAATCCCAGAGGGTGTAAGAAATAGATTCAACATTATGGCAGTAACTTGTCTCAGGATATGAGTGCATAAAAATTTAATGGCTTAAATTTAGGAGGGGAAGAGAAACAGGCAAAAAAACCCTTGTTGATAGAAATAATAGAAAAAGAGAAAATGACACAAGAAAATATAGGCCAGAGTGTACCTAAAACCAAAAAAAGATGTGAAATTCACTAAAAGCCTCTTGTGTTTTTGATTTCATACTTGTCATGATTTGGAGATGGGTGAATAAAATTGCCCCAGCTCTGGACTCGGGCTGCATTCTAGGTCATGGTAGGGAAACAATCCACCAGGGAAGTTTGTTCCTATCTCCACAAATGAGAGGCCAGACTTGGCCTCTAACTCTAAGAAAACTCTTTGGACCCCAAACTTTAACGTGGATCTTACGTGAAGGAAAGAGAGACTCCAGAGCACATTTGGGAAACCAGGAGTGTGAACACCTCCCCAGAAGGAAAACCTCTATGGAGAAGAAATTTCTAACTTTGAAGAGAAAACTGCTGAAAAAGAAGCCCCAGGCTTCTGGATGGGGGCACGCATGGAAATAACCAGTGTTGGTCGGGAGAGTAGAGAGAAAGGGGGAATAAAGCATCTTGTTAACACTCAGTTCCGTTCACATGCACTCACTCACAGAACACTATTGTTGATTTTTCCAGGGCTTAGAAAGCCACTAACCAAAACCTGTGGAGACATTATAATCTTGAGTGCTTTGGAGTATGGTTTATTCCCATTCCATTCCCCTCCCCCAATTTGAAAAACTCCCAAGCCCTCCTCTCTGTTATTTATACCACCCAGCTAGCAGAACCTCCCAATCTTCTGTGTGGTGGGGCTGCTGAATACAAACCTTTTGTGTATGTATGAAACAGAGCAAATTGTTTACTCTTTTCTTTCTGATAGGTTTAAAAAGTAAGAAGATACAGCAAAATGATAGATGGCTGTCATTTTGATGTTACCCACCTTAGATAAAATACAACGAAGTGTATTTTGCATAATTCTGTGTGTGGTCTATGTAGATATATATGTATACCCGCATATACATATATATATGTACGCAGTCATTATTATGTATATATTTTTGCCACATAACGTTTTGGAATTAGCTTTCTATGGAAGTTCTTTTATAACGTGTATATCTTTCTTCTTGCAGTCTTTTCTTACTTCCTTTATGTGGCTGCCCTATTCTTCATTCTCTTTTAATGGCTGTTGTCCTCCAGACTAATTTTCTGTAGTGTTTAATGCTTTTAGATATGGCAGGTTTTATTCTGTAAGAGAATTCTTTCTTTTATAAGATCGTGTGTTGGTTTGGACTCTGTCTTTCTCTTGGTGTTTATTTTATTGTTTAATGCCTGCACCATTTTACTCTTCATCACCCTGGTTCTTTCTTTTCTTCCTTAAAAATTCTCCTCATGTATTAAATAACTTTCACTTTCCTTTCCCTTCCCCTGGACACCGTTTTCTTTCTCTCTTTCCCTCAAGTAGTTCAAATGCGAAGAGATGTTTTCGTTTCCCTCTGATCTTGTTTCATCCTGTTTTCTCTTGAAATTTTCTTCTTCCCTAGTTTTTCACTCTTTCATGCATGTTTTCTCAGTCTCCTATTTCACGTTCTCATCAATCGTCTCTTGATTATGAAAACATCAACACAGTAGCTCCCAAACAAACCATTGGCTTCAAGATGTAGCTCTTTTTCCAAGGCCTAAGTAATGTGTATCATCCACATGCCTCTCGCTTGCTGCTCCTTCAACCTGATACTCCTAGAAGGGTTGAAATAAGAGAGAGGAGAAGGTTCCAAGAGGGGCCAGTCTAGTCCCCATCCCCCTGCTCCATTCCCTCCACCCATGTGGAATGCAGCTCAGTTTGCCAGACCAAGAGCTTGTTGTCATGGCAACCAGGGGCTGCCTCCTGGGCTGCTGGGGCAGTTTCCACTTCCACGGAGAGCATTTTCATTTCCTGGTAAGACAGGGCTGGCCGTATCTCAAGTGCCCTCACTCCCAGACTCTGATGTGTGAGCCCCATAGTGGGAGAACTGTGTTCCCTGGGGACCCACAGGACCCTCCCAGGCTGAAGTAGCAGGGACAGGAGCAAGGGTAGACTGTTCCACTGGGCATTGCTCCCCTGTGGAGTCCAGGAACTGCTCCGCCTTTGTCTTCAGGGTCTTGCTTTGTTGTTCTCTACCTCTTGCTCCCACAGTTGGAGGTGCCCCAGCCTCCTTTCTCCTCCTCTTCTCTGTGGCAGGTGCCTCAGGACAAAAAAAGCCCACGGTCTGAACAGGGCAGGCTGTGCCCCTCCTGAGGAATTACCCCCTCCTCTAATGTGTTTGGTCTCTTCTCACTGTTCTGAAGACAAATATCTTTGCATACGTTGCATACTTTACTAACAGAGAATGCTGACTACTGGTACGATATTCTTCTGTTGTGAAAGTGGGTGTGTTTAATTAATTTTAATGATGGATTCTCAAAGGTACATCAGCAAAACAGTCTGGTGAAAATGGGGAGGCTGCATATGATCTACCAGGTAAAGTATTCTCTGAAAGCTCTCAGACTTTCTTACTGTATGATAAAGTTTCTGGGAATGTTCCATGCCCCAGCCTGAAGTACACCCACACACAAAAAAGCCCTTAGAGATGGAGGGGGAGGGCGGGCGGTGAATTTACAATGTGGGATCCAAGCTTCTTTTTTTCCCCCCGTGGGCATAATAATGCATACAAACTTTTAGAATCTGAAATATTTGTAAAACCTGGATGCTGGCTTAAAATTTTCTTGCTGTTGTAGACAAAGCCACCAAAAGCATTTTAAAAATCAGAACTTTCGATTGCGGTAAAAGATCGTGCCAATTCCTTATGAGGTCTTGGCTCCTGAGTTGTGGTTCCTTTTGCCGTGGATATAAGCATCTTTTCTTCATCATTGGGAGCATGATCAGATTTCCCCTGCCCATATTAATGTCTTATAATAATAAACCAGCCAGGATAAAATGGAGAGATCATATGACTGTAAAGGTTGGTGTCTCTCATTCATAAGAATAGTATTTTCCTCTTTTTCTGAACTTTAATGTGTATAGATGGTTAAACATCATCATGGTTACATCAGTTGTAAAAATGTACCTTGTAAAACCAAATTGGGATAAACTACTACAAAATTCCTGGGACAGTTACCATTGTTCAGGATACCCTAGTATCCTGAATAAGAGGTTTTTCAAAGATGGTAGAATCTGATTATCATTCTTCCTGCTATTTACATTAGCCATTCTAGGCCATTTTTCATTTAAATATGAAAAACACCCAGCCATGTAGTCTGAGTCTAGGCCAAAGTCACAGTCCCTCCAAATGATTTAATTTTGAGTAAAATACTAATTTGGAGTTGACTGTTTAACAGGATGATTTCTTTCACTAACCACCATTCTTCCTTCTTGTCTTTTGGTTTTGCTTTTTTTTTTCCTAATGGATTTTAGCTGACAGCTGGATAGTTGCAAACACAGAGCTGATCGAGAAGACCAAGTTCACCATCACAGGTCTGCCAACGGATGCAAGGATCTTTGTGCGCGTGAAAGCTGTGAACGCCGCCGGTGCCAGCGATCCCAAGTACTACTCTCAGCCCATCCTTGTGAAAGAAATCATAGGTAGGTGGCAAGGCTTTCAAAATTTTGTCTCCATTTCACATTTTTTTTAACCTCTTTCTTTCTCAAACCCTCCTATTTTGTTGTCACTCCTTTGATATTTTATTAATATCTCCTGGGAGTTAGAAATGAACAAAACTGCCCTTTATAGGCAGCGTGGGGGGTCAGCTCCCGGTTTATAACTTGGTATGAGGACCAGATAACTACACCAGGTTCCATGAGCCAATAGGCAGCTGGGCTGCCTAGTCACAAGGGGTTGGGGGGAGCGGCGGGGGGGAAGCATTTCAGACGAACCATACAGCAGCAAAATGGCTCAAATGAGTCTGCGAGGTCAAAACCATTTTCATAATAATATGAACACATTGTTTTCCCTTTTCAATGCTTGACCTCTGCACGGATGGTACAAAAGTGATGGTGTGTAGAACTGCTGGTGCCTTAGCACAGCTCCAATCTGTGCCACCAAATTGTCTGGCTGGTCTTTTCTTCCTCACCACCATGCACTCGCAATTAAAATTAAAGGGCCAGTTTTGCCTTGGAGTGTTCTTGATGATACATACAGATCATTAATATTCTTAAACCTTGGTTCTTGAGTACACTTTTTTCCTATACTCTGTATGACAATGAAATGCAAAGTATATGTGAAACTCTTACGCTAAATACCGTAGTACGATGGTTGTCTCTAGGAAAAACATTTGTGCAACTGAATTAGAGCCTAAACTCGTGACCTTTTCCATGAAACTCCATTCTTCCTCGAAAGAATGACAGAGTGACAAACTCTGGCTAGTCAGACTTGGGTATTTGGCAGACATTTTCTAGAAAATGAACGGAGTGAGTCTGTTACTTGAAGGAAAACAACTTACAGTATTTATTGTCAACTTGTCAATGAAAAACTTTAATCTTTGAAGCAAAAATTAAAATTATGGAAAACTGGTATCCACCATCATGGACTTGGCAGCTTTCCAATACTTAAAATCTTTTCTGATGAAGTAGGTGGTGATAGTAGCAAATGTAATTTTTTGACATTGAATAATGCAGTATTTCAACATTTGGACAATCTGCATAATTCATTGAAGCAATATTTTCCAAATGACCAGTGCAAGTTAAAAAAAATCATGCATGGGTAAGATACATTCAAAATGGAAGGCAGACCAATGGGCTTTAATGTAACAGATATGAAAAGTTCATAGACGGTTTCAGATTCCATCCTGCAGCTAACCCTTAAGAAATTACAACTCGTGTTTTAGTGTAGAATCAAAGAGGAATACCCACAATTGTCTGAAAAGTTTATTAAAATATTCTTTCTGTCTGTGTGAAGCCAAATTTTCTTCATGTACTTCAACCAAAACAGTGTATTGCAACAGATTAGAGGCAGAAACAAATAAAGTCCAGCTAGCCTCTATTAAGTCAGAGATTAAAGAGATTTGCCAAAATATAAAATAATGCCACTCATATCACAGATTTTTGTTAATGTAAATATGGTTGTTTTCATTTAAATGATATTTATGTTGTTATTATTTTTCAAGCAATAAATATATAAGTATTTCAAAATTTATTGGTTTTAATTTCTAGTATGGTAAATATGATAGATACAGTCCACATAAACAAAAGCTTTGCGGGGCCTTTGATGATTTTTAAGAGTGTAATGGGATTCTGAGACCAAAAAATTTGAGAATCGGTGCTCCAGGGCAAAGAATACTGGGAAGGGGCCTGAACATCTGGGTCTGGACCACGTTGAGCCACAGACTTACGGTGTGACTGCCTGAAACCTTTTGGGAGTAAGTTAGAGGATGGATGGATGGATGGATGGATGGATGGATGGATGGATGGATGGATGGATGGTAGAAAGTATGAAGCATGCACATTTTCTTAGTAGATTCTGGAGACAGACTATGAAAGCTGAGTCCTGTTTCCTTCATTTATTAACCATGTGGTCTCAGGCAAGGGACTTGATCTTCCTGTGCCTTAATTTCTTCATCTGCAAAACGGATACAATAATAGTACTTACCACATCAAGAGGTTGTGAGAGTTGAATAAATTAATCCATGTTATTTGCTTAAAGAATGCTGGCCACACAATAAGCCCTTGGTATATGTTAGCGTTTATTATGATGATGGTGTAATGTGCTACAGAACCTCGCTGAGTCTCCTTTTCCTCCTATGTAAAGTTAGGGAGTTAGAGGATCTCTCAAGTTCTCTTCCAGCTCCAATATTCAGAAATCACCACCACTACCATCATCATCATCTTCTTCCCCTAAAGTTTATTGAGCACTTACTATTCTCAGCCATTATGCTAAACGCTTTATATGGATGACCTTATTTAATCCTCACTACAATGCTGTGAATTAGATGCTGTTATCATACCAGTTTTACGGAATAGGCTGAGACCAGATCTACTGTCTGATCTGGAACTCAAACCCAGATCTCTCTGACCCCGCAGTCCATGTGTCTAAGCAGAGCATAGGCACCAGAAGCTGATTCCAGGTCTAATCCTGGCTGTGTCACCTTGGGGCAGGTGACTTAAACCCCTGTTGCTTTAGCTTCTTTATCCTGAAGTAAAAACAGTACCTGTGTCATAAGGTGGCTGTGAGGTTTAAACTGGTCCCTTCGTGAAAAGCATTTATCCCAGTATCTGTTCCATACAGAGCCCTCAAGTGATATGACCCACCTCATCGCTGTGAGCCATGAGCCTTGATTCTCTGCTTCTGATGGGTTTACATCCACATGTTCTAGTATCTTCATGGTGTTTAATGACTGAACATTAATATACAGTGGGCTAGGGCTGCCTATTATATACTTCACCTTAGTCATAAAGGGAGAAAGTTACCATCAAATTCTAACATAATTACATAAATAACAAGTGCTAGGTGCTAAAGCATTTTTTATTATTCTTTTCTGGTGAGAAAAAATGGGCAGTCCTACCAGCTAATGTGGTGACTGCAGATCTTTTATGGAATGTTCATTGGAGAATATACTCACTGTTAGAAACTAAGAAAACAATATATAAGGTCCTAAGAGAAAATTTAGTGTTTTTCTAGAAAGTTGCTTTAGGCTTATAATAAAAATAGGAAGTTGTAGTAAAATTAAGGAGGTCAGGGAATAATCTTGTTGAGTCAAACTGTTAAAACATCTCTCCCTGAAGGGAACATTTGGAACCAAAGTTACCACATATAATCTGTTAGTAGCCCAACTGAGGTTTTACTTCAGAGACATGAGCGTAGGGAAGTCCTGGTGAGTATCATGACAAGTATGCTTATGTAATGCTGCTTCCAGTGTATGAAACTGACTGCAAAATTACACTCTTCTACTCTCATTCAGAGGCTCCAAAGATTCGCATCCCAAGGCACCTAAAGCAAACCTATATCCGCAGAGTTGGAGAAGCCATCAATCTGGTTATACCTTTCCAGGTAATAATTCAGGGTCGCTCATTTTCTCTTTCCCATGCTGGGGTGTTTAAGGAGTAGAGGGAGGGACTTCAGCATTTAAGTTACTCATGATTCAGAATTTCCTCAGAGGAGGAGCAGGAAAGGATGGAGGAGATTTGGAGAGTGATTAAACAACCTCCTGCTTTACAAGTACAGAAATCTATAAAACTGTCATAGATTTTCCTTCTGCATGAGATAAATGAGACCTAGTCTTGTCTGAAGCTCAGGGACCACAGGGTGCCAGAGAGGAAACACCCAGGAGACACCGCAACAAGAAATGCTTAAAGATCTTTCTGGTTCTATCCATCTGTAAAACTGATCTTCCTTTTTAAGTGAAGTTCTTGGTGTAACATTCAGGAAAACAACATGTGCTTACTTCCCATGATTACCTCAAACCACACTCAAATCACCCAAATTCCAATGAGGGATAACTGAAATTTGAAATTTTGATGCCCCTAACTGAAATAAACGAACATTGTTAAATCATCGCTCCCTCAAAAGAATCTGTTGTTTATAAGATTAACCAGGCTTTGCATATGATAATCACTTTTGGTCTCTCTCTCTCTCTCTCTCTCTTTCTCACACACACACATACACACACACACACACACACACACACACACACTGCACCATTACCTCCTTACTCATTCGATTCCTTTTATGCCTCTAAACAGTGCTGTTCAATAGAACTTTCTGTGAGGATAGGAATGTTCCGTATATGCAATGTCCAATATGGTAGCCAGCAGCCAAATGTGGCTGTTGAGGACTTGAAAGGTGCAGCTAGGAACTAGGGCAACTGGGGAAATGAATTTTTAATTTTCCTTAATTTTAATTTGTTTTAGTTTAAATGGCCACATTGAGCTTGCGGCTGTTACGTCAGACAGCATGGCCTTAGAACTAGAATTTAGGTCTCTGCAAACATTTGGATACACACACACACACACACATACACACACACGCAGAGCTGGTTCAAACACAGGCTCCCATGAAAACTAACCTCAAGGGACAGCCAGTTCAGGCCATTCTCATTGCACCTGGGGCCCAGCCTTAGAAGAGGCAGTTAGCTTCTACATACACAGCACATGAAATCAGAACGGAAGTCAAGGAGGATGTGAGTGTGAACACAGCAGAGGAGGAAGGCGATGGCTTGGCAAGGTTCCTCCCACTCCTGTCCTCCCATAGCCTAAAAAAAAAACCAGGAGTTGGCACAAGGCGGGCACCCAGGACCCAGCCCCAGCCCCAGCCCTGGACTGGGGCTGAATCAGCCCTTTAGTTTCCACATCATGTCAACAGCTAGGGCTAATCCCAGTTCCCGGATCTTGTTGGGGGTGGGGGAGTGTATTCAGCTCTGTCCCTGGGTCTGGGAGAGGAGAGAGCATGAGAACAGGGACCTCATAGGTATGGCATCCCAGGGGCTGGTCAGCTACCAGGAAGGGGGTGATGAGACTGGTATGTCATGTTTGTATATTTATGTAACCTCTAGAGTTCTCGAACCTTTTCTCATTTGAACCCCAGAAACACCTTGTGAGGCAGGAATGGCAGATTTCCTTACCCCCCTTGAGAAGGGAAGAAACTGACATTCAGAGAAGTTAAGTGACTTGCCCAAAGTCACACAGCAAATAAATGGTAGTGCCATGAACAGAGTCTATATCTCCAGATACTGAATCCAGTGCTTTTTTCACTCCATAAGTTATCAGAGAACTCAATTTTTTTCCCCAGTAGTTAATAGTAAATTGTACACTTAAGGAAATGAGACCTGGAACTATTTTCCCCATCTTTTTTTTTTTTTTTTTTTAATTTTTATTTATTTATATTTATTTTTGGCTGTGTTGGGTCTTCGTTTCTGTGCGAGGGCCCTCTCCAGCCGCGGCAAGCGGGGGCCACTCTTCATCGCGGTGCGCGGGCCTCTCACCGTTGCGGCCTCCCTTGCTGCGGAGCACAAGCTCCAGACGCGCAGGCTCAGCAACTGTGGCTCACGGGCCTAGTTGCTCCGCGGCATGTGGGATCTTCCCAGACCAGGGCTCGAACCCGCGTCCCCTGCATCGGCAGGCAGACTCCCAACCGCTGCGCCACCAGGGAAGCCCTGTTTTCCCCATCTTTAACAATATTGTTCTCTACTTCCCATATGCACATCTGAGCACCTGCAACCATTCTTCAAGCCCTATGGGGAGGGGTTTGATGTGTGTCTCTCACATTCCTTAGCAGAACCTTTCAACAAGCCACATTAGGAGCCCATGGGAAGGCTGTGCGTTACCCAACGGAATTAATGCTTGGTTCCTGTCTGTGGGGTGAGCCTGGGCGCTCAGGAATCCTAGGAAGTTCCTTTGTAATGTAAACTGAAACTCATGTCCTTGAATGAGATTATAATTACTCAAAGTCTGCTCTTAAAGAATAGTTTCAGCTGCTAGAGAGAACAGAGAGAGAATTACAGACAAGTCTGAAATGAGCAACAAAGTACAGTGGAGCAATAATAATCATTAGCATGTAGATGATATTAATGAAACACCTCTGCAGCGCGCAGAAGCTTTCTAAGAACTTCAGTTGTGATAACCACCCTGAAGAAAGGTACTCTCATTCCATTTTACAAATTGGGAAACTGAGGCAGAGAGTTTAAGTAACTTGCCCAAAGTCACACAGCTATTAAGTAGTGGAGTCAGGATCCAAATACAGATTCTAGGGTCCCAGGGCCCATGTTCTGAACCATTAGGCTGTGATGTGCAGGCTTTGGAGCTGAAGAGACCTGGCTAGAAGACCATGTTCCAGCACTTAGCTGCAAGGCCTTGTGCAAGTCATTTAATACCTTTATCAAAAAAAAAAAAAAATGAGGATAATAATACTTATCCTGATGTGAAGAGTAAGGGAAGTTATAAATATCGTGTACCTAACATAGTACCTTGCATACAGAATGCAATCGATGGGCAATAGTGAATATTACGTTACTGCTGTAACTGCCCACCACCAGACCATTTTCCAACCTTGCCTAGGATGGGGTAAGCCACTGCCCATTTTTTTAATGCTGAAAAAAAATCTGGAGACAATCTGATCCTCTCCCGCCTCTACTTTTTCTGTCTTTTTTTTTTTCTTTTAAGGGAAAACCAAGACCAGAATTAACTTGGAAGAAAGATGGTGCACCTATTGATAAGAATCAGATCAACATTCGCAACTCTGAGACCGATACAATCATATTTATCAGAAAAGCAGAGAGGAGCCATTCTGGGAAATATGATCTGCAGGTCAAAGTGGAAAAATACGTGGAAACTGCATCCATCGATATCCAGGTTGTTGGTAGGTTTGGAGGAGGGAACTAGAACATTCTATATGGAGACAAATTGTCCTTGTCAATAAGGCAAGAGTCAGAATTTCTTCTGTTAGGCTGGCTCTACAGAAAATTCCTCTTTTTAGAATTAAAAAAAAATAGATAAATTAGGAAGATTGGTTAGCATTTTAGAATAATTTTTCACTGACTAAAAGGACTAATCATGGGAGACTTAGGGCATATATAGTAAAGAAAATTAATGTATGTACTTTCTAGTGAAAACTATCAGTGCTGTTTTACAATCCACTTCTCTCTTACTGTTTCTCAACGCTTCAATGCTAAAACTATTTCCCATGTTGAATTCTTGCATTAAGAAAACATTATAGATTCTAGATATAGTTTAACATGTTTCCTACTACATTTAAAATTTGTTAATAGTAACGTTAATGGAGAATGAAGAATTTTTATTAAATGTAAGAAAGGTATACCTAAACAGAGTTAAACAGTTAAAGACTGAATTGTGGTTGGTCGTGCAGGGCTTAGATACTTACCTGTCCAAACAAGGTTAGTTCTTACTTGTTTCCACAGTTAGGACAATAGAGGGAGTGTCTCTTACAAGTAGACCCTTCTCGCTTGAACTGTTCTATAATTTTTGCAATGTCAAGAAATAAACTTAAGAGCAGAGTTAGGAGAAGCCTTGTCTCCAATCAATTTTATGATTACAGTTTAGCACTTGTGCTAGAACTAGAGGTTCTCTAACCAAAGGAGCAGCTTCCTGTGGCAAGCCTTCCCTTAGGTGAAAGGTCATGTCCTTTGAACTAAGCAATCTTTTCGTGCTGACTAAACTGTCTTGATTTTTGTTAAGTTGAAAGGAGTGTTGAGGATGTTATATGTGCCCTTGGGTCTGGCCTGGCTCCGTTTTATTTTATTTAATTTATTTATTTTAAACATCTTTATTGGAGTATAGTTGCTTTACACTGGTGTGTTATTTCTGCTTTATAACAAAGTGAATCAGCTATACATATACATATATCCCCAAATCTCCTCCCTCTTGCGTCTCCCTCCCACCCTCCCTATCCCACCCCTGTAGGTGGACACAAAGCACCGAGCTGATCTTCCTGTGTTCTGCGCTGGCTCTATTTTAATGGAAGCCCTTGTGGTTGGGTCTGGAAGAGCCTTGCCCTCTGAAACACGAGGAGGGACTTTTTTATTTTTCCTACTTTGCCATGTAGTTACTTTACCAGGTAGTTACAAGTCCCTGGCACGTCACTCACACACTCAAAGTGTTCAATAAATAGTAACTATTAGTATCCTACTTATTTTATTAGTCCCAGATTTATGTTTCTGCCATGACTGTAAAAATCTAGCCATTTACTGTTGGGGAGCAAGTGTTTGAAAAGCCAACGTGAACTTTGAAGACAAAGCAGACCTGGGGTGCAGGTGGGAAGTTGAACTGGGAGAAGACATCTGTCTGTAGGACAAGTTGGTGAAGACAAGAGATAGAAAGCTGTGGTTGTAGAGACTCGTTGTTGGTAATCGTAGAAAGGGCTCCACCCCCGGAGCCCATGAAGACTGCATGTTAAATGTTGCTTAAAAGAGAGAAAAACATGACCAGAAAGCACTCTGATGTTTATTCTTTTCAATCTGACATTTCAAATAGAAATAATTATAGTTGCCTTTTAATACCTGAAAAATATTTCAGGGCAGAAAGGGTACTGCTTGCACTGCAAAGGATAACAGATGTGAAATTTCCCTGAAAAAATTAAGAAGTACTATGCAGATACGTAGTATGATTATTGTCCTTCCTTGCACCTCTATGCGTGATTTTTTTTTGAGGGGGGCCTCCCAATGAAGATTTAGTTTTCTTTTTTATTAATTAATTTTTCTTGAAGTATAGTTGATTTACAGTGTTGTGTTAGTTTCTGCTGTACAGCAAAGTGAATACCTATACATATATCCACTCCTTTTTAGATTCTATTCCCATATAGGTCATTACAGAGTATTGGGTAGAGTTCCCTGTGCTACACAGTAGGTTCTTATTAGTTATCTATTTTATATATAGTAGTGTTATATGTCAGTCCCAACCTTCCAATTTATCCCTCCCCCCAAGTTTTCGTTTACTTGACTTTTGGCCTTTCTGAATGTTACTGCAATTTACTGAAAGGTCAGAGGTCACAGAAATTCATGGTGCAGAAAAATAAAGTGAAGAAAGACTTGATTTCTTCATTAATGCATTCTACTTCCATAAAATGGAAACACTGATAAATACAAATGAATCTTGGAGGGAGAGATGGCAGAGGAAATAAGTTTTCCTCACTCCCATTAAAGGTGCTTTTTGAGTGCAGCAGAGGACCTCTCTCACAGACTGTGGGCTTCAGGGCTCTCACCGAAAGCTGGCGCTACACAGCCCAGGTAGGCTCTATGATTTCAAGTCTAGCATCAGCTTACCTTTCCCATTAAGCAGGGTAGCCTGTGACTCACTGCCAGTAGTCGGCCCCTGGAGGGATGGTTAATGATGTTTGAAGTTTCATTTACATTTTCTTTTCAAAATCCTTTTCTTTCCATGAAGATGAAAGTCAAGGGTTTCCAGATAAGATTAGTAGGAGTGCATTGTACTTCTCCGGAGAAGAAGAATGCAAAAGAAACGTGGGTAGAAATACAAGAAGAAAAGGACATTTTTAAATATCCTCTTGTAACAAGGTCTAGGTTGGGGGGAAAGTGACCTCACAGTGATGCCATGAATTCATCCTACAGACCGTCCGGGTCCACCCCAAGTTGTGAAGATCAACGATGTCTGGGGAGAGAATGTTGCTCTATCATGGTTACCACCAAAGGATGATGGAAATACTGCCATTACAGGGTACACGATCCAGAAGGCCGACAAGAAGAGCATGGTAAGGTCTGGCTTTCTCTGGTTCAGCAGCAGCAAAATAACATTTCATCAGAAGTAAAGGGGGAAGCATGAGGTCCTCTCTGGTGAGGAGCTCATGACGGTCATGGAGAAGTGATGTGGCACAGTGGGAAGGGTAAAGCCTTGGGAGCCACTAAGAGTTGGACTTGCATTTCCACTTAAAACCACATACACATGGACAGTCACTTAACCTCTTTGATCTCCATTTCCCTCATCTGTAAAATAAGGACACTGATGTTTACCTCGCTTGTTTATCAAGAGGCTAAAACAGGGACTTCCCTGGCGGTCCACTGGTTAAGACTCCATGCTTCCACTGCGGGGGGTGTGGGTTCGATCCCTGGTCAGGGAACTAAGATCCCACATGTCGCGCAGTGCGGCCAAAACAATATAAAGCAACTGGCAGAATGCTCAGTAGAATTCAATAAAGTTATTCGTTCAACAAATATTTACTCACTCTGGATTCTGACTCAGATCTGCACCCATGCAACTTCTTTCTCCTTGTAAAATGAATATTGGTAGCATGGACTGATGTCTTTAAAAAAAAAAAAAATTCCAGTTAGAAAAGAAAGATTCTAAAGGTAACAGCATATGCAAAGGTCCTGAGGAGGAAAAGCATTTAGAGTATTCAAGAAGCAACTCAGTTGGAGTACGAATTATTATTAGCTATTGTTTTATAGATGAGGAAACAGAGGCTCAAAAGGCTAAATAACTTGCTGGAGATCAGCAGATTTTAAATGTTAAAGTCGAGGTCTTTCTGGATCAGAATCCATCCACTACAACTACCATTGCTCTACCTGTAAGTCAATGAATGAATAAATGAATGTTTGGACACAGAATGGCTTGGAGCCACTATTCATTCTCATAGGAAGAGTAAAACATCATACCAAGTGATATTGATAGGAAGTCTGCAGGCATTTACACTACTAGATCTCAGTAAGAACTTAGGGTATAAGGTTACATTGGATTAATAGAAGGGGAGAGGGTTGGAAAGAGCAGTCTAAGTAACCGGAATGGATTTCAAGCCTTGCCTTTCCATAAACTATTTCTAGCATGTCTTTCCCCCCACCCCTGGGTGGGTGTTACATGACAAAATAAGACTTGGCATTTAAAGAAACATGTTTCAGCCAAACCTGGACAGCTTGAGAGCTAGATCAATGGATGACTTTGCAGGGGAGGTATTGACCACCTTGGATTTCCTTAGCAATGAGGACTCTTCTTTGGACCTTTGTCCAGATACTGGCAGTGAATCCAGGGGTACCACACTGCCTCCAGGTGCCCACCATTCTTCCACCCCCACCACATTGCCAACACTTGTCTTCTCAGATATCTAGTCAAGTCCAGCTGAGCCAGGACTTTCCTGCTGCTTCGTGTGTCTGAGGTCTGCCTGCTGACAGGAGAGGAGCCCCAATCCCATCCCCTTGTGTTTCTGGTGCATTTCAGCAGGGACAGACCTACAGACCAGAAGACGCTCACTCTGCCCAGTGTACGTCCCCGGAGGTCGCCACACCACTATCTCACTGTGGCTACAGATGCTGTTTTTCACTTAAATTCCTGTAGTCCTTTATACCTTCCATAAACGTTGTCTTCACGATGTATGCCAACACATTCATTTATTCACTCATTTACTATTTGTTGAGCACTGTTCTAGCTGGTGGATCAAAAACAAAAAGACAGCTCCGGCTCTTGGAGCACTCATAGTATAAGCAAGCAGAAAGCCATAAAACCAAATGATAAAACAATATAATAAATGTTGGAATAAAGGTTTGCATAACGTGCTTGGGAAATAAAGGAGGGCATAACTACAATTGTCTGGTGTCTTTAAAATATCCCAGATATAGAGATGATCATGGCCCCTAAAAGTTGCAAGGAAAATCGTTTTCCTTTCTGAAATTTTTTGTCAGCAAATATATTTTCTCAATTAGTGGTACTAAACATATGTAGTACAATGTGGTTTTCTACTGGTGGCAAGATAAACTTTGAAACCACTATATTTCTTGACATGGTGAGGAAAAAGTCAAAAAAAAAAAAGAAAAATATAGCTTTAGCTCATTCATTCAATCCTGTATTCAATGAACATTTATTTTATGCATGCTACGTACTGTATACCAGGTGCTGTGATAAGGCACTGGAAATACAGGGGTGAGAAGAAAAGTCCATTTTTACCATCACTGTGTATCCATTCCAGTGAGGGAGGTAGCAGATAAGCAAGTGAAATAGTAAGTATGTCATATATTTAAGGTAACAAGTGCTGTGAAGAAAACGTTAAGGTGAAAAAGTATGACCAAAGTGGAGTGGTAAGAGGGTAAACAGTAGAGGAAGTAATATCTGAGCAAAGAATTGAAAGAACCTACGATAATAAAGTTAGGCAAGTTGATTGGGTGATATTAATTGTTGTGATTTAGCATCATCTCTCCCTCAGAATAGATAAGTTGGCATGAAAATTCTATAATTATACTTCGTTATACAAAAGATAAATAGACAGGCAGGTAGGTAGGTAGATAGATAGATGACAGACACTGCACAGTAATGAAGAAAATATAAAGATAGTAGTTGACATTGTCCATGGAAATAATCAATAACCAATTTACTATAAGAATAGAGGAGAGGACTGTAGCCCTGGAGACAGCTTCTCAGACGGCTCTGAGGAACTGCCTCACAGAAGCAGAGTTTTCAACCGTGTCTGAACAAAGAACCTCAGATATGACAGGGATACATTCCTTCAAGGTTTCCAAAAGAGACAGTTCAGCACATACACAGCAAGTCATCATGACCTTGGTGCCTGGGAAGGGAGCTTTATCCCGGAAGGAGTACTAGCATTGACGTCCCAGGAAAGGAGGCGTTTATCTGGGTCTTCAAAAGAGACCTTCTTCACTTCTGGACAGTGCATGCTTTTCTTTAAATGGTTAAAGCAGATGTACAATGTATGTTTATTAGACCCCAAAACAGGCTGTTCTAGTTAGCATGAAGTTTAAGTTAAACCACATATAAGCCAGAATGACTTCTTCATACCTCAATATATGAAAATTTCTTCCATCCACATCTAGGGTAAATGAATCTAATGTGTAAATGAAGATTAAATTACGTAGTCAAGTGTAAATCAATTGTAAAGCGTTAAACAAGTTAAATATACATTTCTGTTACCCTCAATATAAAAATTAGTGCTTTTTTTCCCTCTTAGTTAATGCAACATCCCTGTTATTTATTCTAATCAACAGATGAAATAGCTGTGTACTTTTAAGTGATTTTCCTCAAATTATTTTTTTTTTTTTCAGGAGTGGTTCACTGTCATTGAGCATTATCACCGAACCAGTGCTACCATCACTGAACTGGTTATCGGAAACGAGTATTACTTCCGGGTCTTTGCCGAAAACATGTGCGGCCTCAGTGAGGATGCAACAATGACAAAAGAGAGTGCCGTGATTGCCAAGGATGGTGAGTTGGAAGCGGGCTGGACATCTGGGAACCTTGATTTTCAGTGATGAGACAGAGAAGACAGAAAGAAAAAGATGTGGTGAAAGGGAATAAGAGTATCATAAACGCACATTTAAAATTATGGTAAGGAGATGCAGCCACAGGCCAGGGAATGCTGGCAGCCGCCAGAAGCTGGAAGAGGCAAGGAACAGATTCCCTGCTCCAATCTCCAGGCGCAGCGTGGCCCTGCCAGCACCTTGATTTTGTCTTTCTGGCCTCAAGAACTGTGAAAGAATAAATTTCTGTTGTAAGAAATAAAAAATAAATAAATAAAATTATGGTAAGAATGTCCAACCAAAATGTTAATCTTCCAAGTAAAATGTTTTCAGGAAAATTATTTTATGATTGCATTTTTTAATGTACAAGCTTTCATTCATGGCAACATCTGGGTAGTGGGTCTCTCAATGGCTAAAATCACAGAGGTAGGAAAAAGTCACCATGTACTTTTAGAGCTTGGGTTACTTTTATTCTTGGACACCTTCAAGGATGCTACACATGAGAGCTGCTTTTCAATGAAAGGAGAAGTTGGATTCCACCCCTGTCATTTCATTTCCTCATAAACCGTGTCCTTCCAGCCCTTCCTCGTTACTTTCACGTTAAAGCACATTGTTGAGCAAAACACCCAGACGCTGAATTCTTCCCAATATTTATGTCAGTTCCAGATGACCCCTCTGGCTTTCTTTCCCGTGTGTGATGGGCTGTACATTGGTATCCTTCTGAATGAATGCCCTGTGGCCTTCACACATGTTTTTCTAAGCTCAGGGAAGTTTTCAACGTGAGTCAAGTATGCTAAGAATAATATATCCTCAGGCCAATTTGTATATCTCTAATGCTTGTTTTTAAGGTAAAATCTACAAAAATCCAGTGTATGAAGACTTCAATTTCACAGAGGCACCCATGTTTACTCAGCCATTGGTCAACACCTACGCCATAGCTGGTTACAATGCCACCCTGAACTGCAGTGTGAGAGGAAATCCTAAGGTACCATGTTTTTGGGGTTTTTTTTAATCATATTAATTAAATTTAAAAATTAATCCCAAACTCCCTCTTTTATATTCGCTATGTTATAATTATAAGTAGTAATATAAACTGACCTTCCAACTGCTATTTGTGTCTTTTTATGGGATAGGGAGGGGGGATACAGGGTGGTGGTATTGGTGGCTAATTAAGGACACTATTTAAATGTAGAAAAAATATTTATATTTCTTTACGAACTAAGGGATACTTTCTAAGGAAAAACCAAACCACTTATTTTTAAAAGAACTGAGAGATCAAGAGATGGAAGTAATATTGTGTCACCTGAAAAATTAGATGGTGATACTGATTTATCAAGCTTTCTGTAATAGTGTAAAGCAAATAGTTGTACTATAATGCAAGGCAGAATACGAATGTACAGTGATAAGGGTACAGAGTACCAGGAAGGGAGAGATCGCATCTGACTGAAGAGATTTAGAAAGGATTTCAGGTTTCATGTTGCTGGCATTTGAAAAGAACAGCAAATTAATGAATGTTGCCCGTAGAGCTATCTATCCCTGGGTGGCACTGAGAGAAAGTGCCCTAGAATTTGGAACAATTGCAGACAGTGATATTTTTCCTGCATATACCATGAGCAGAAATAGAGAAGTCAAAGGGAGAAGGCAGCCTGAGGGTGGGAGGGAGATGCTGAATTCATGTTTAATTGGAGGTGATGTTGGTACATTCAAGCGGGAATGACCAGGAGGTGAGGAGAGCATCGCCAGAGCTTGGGAGAAAGGCGAGGGCTGTGACTCTTGGTTTGGGTGACCCAAGCATGGGGACACTACATCCCACCCCTTGGAGCCAAGGCTCCAGAAAGGAATATCAAACAAAAGAGAGTAGTGAAGCAAAATGTCAAGGAGCAAGGTGTGAGCCTCAGGAAATACTCCCATTTGAAAGGCGGAAGGAGGAAGAGGACGGTGTGAAGGACACTGAGAAGTGCTGTCTCTTGGGTCTGAGCAAGACAAAATCAATAAGAGGTAGAGGAGAGAGTGTGGAGGGTGTGCATTTACAGAAGGGAGAAGAAGACAATATGAAAAAGAAATGGCAAGTCAGTGGTATCGACTGTAGTTCAGAAGTCAAGCAGAATGGAGTAGGCTTCCTGGGCGATTGATCTGGGATTATCTGTTTGGAGTAGATCCATCCATTGCCACCAGGTGATGAAAACAGATGTCAGAAGAGAGATTAAATGGTGAGGAGGCATAAGCAGCCCATAAAGAATTAGAAAAGCATATCAGGGAAAGGAAGTAGAGAAAATTGGCTGGTGATGACACCTTACAGGGATTCTTTGAAAAACACTGAGCAATATACACTCTCCAGGATGAGTTAACCTCATGGACCTGTAGATCAAATTTAAATGTAACTGAATCTTTGGGAAGATTGCCCCAGGGCTGTCCTCTGAACAAATCTGGCTGGCTTCTTCAGAACTGCTCATTCGCTTTCTTGCCAAGCATTAAGTAGAATTTAATTTGAGAGGAACTGTTCTCAAGTTGACGTGGATTCTTCTTAGATGTAGTATTTTCTTTCTAAGCCACGCTTTAAAATTCTGTCACTGGCTTTGATGGTCTATTATTAGGCTAAGTACAGATATGTTTTGACCAAATTTGCTTCCATCTTCAGCCCAAAATTACCTGGATGAAAAACAAAGTTGCTATTGTGGATGACCCAAGATACAGGATGTTCAGCAACCAGGGGGTCTGTACTCTGGAGATTCGAAAGCCCAGCCCCTATGACGGAGGCACCTACAGCTGCAAAGCAGTCAATGACCTTGGGGCAGTGGAGATTGACTGCAAACTAGAGGTGAAAGGTATGACATCCCAGATCTTGTGTAGGCTGAAATGAAAGAAAATCATTTAATTATTGTCCTTACTGCCAAATCCAAATTACTTGTCAACATTTTCTGGGGGAGGGGAGGAAGGGGGGAGAAGATTTGGGGAGAGAAGACATTTTTACATTCTGAACTCACTCTTATTTGTGATGGCTACTTGATTTTTTAAGTTGACTTACTTTCACCTCTTGCAATTCTTGTTAACTAAAGCACTATTAATTTCAATGAATTGTGGTATATACACAGCATGGTAACAATGAATCAAGTCAAAGCAGTATTACTTTGGTGATGTAGTCCATCTTAGATAAATAGAAGCCTCATGTAAAAACTCATCTAACGAAACTGCAGTTGAGGAATTTAACTATTTTTAATTCGTTTACTATTTTTGTGAAACTTTCTATGTATATATAAATTTGCTAATTTAGTACTTAATATTACACATGTAGAATTCAGCATACACATATTATAACCTGTTCCTTTTAAAATCTCACTAGAGAATTTCCATTTGTAGGTATGCATTTCATTTATACTAGTTTTCAGAAGTGTTGCAACTAATGTAAACCAAGAAAACACATAAAGATTTATGTGGTAGAAAAGTCTCAGTGTAATTGTCCTCTTAATCAATTTTCATATTAATTGAGTATAATTTTTATCCTGAAGTTTTTTTCTTGACAATCAATACCTACTTTGGGATCTGATGAAAACTCTTACAGCTGTCAGAGTCACCGTTAGGAGATAAGGAGTGACATGATCCTAATGTCTTTTCTCTCATTCTTATTGCATTATTTTGCCATTTTGTGATAACCAAAGTCTTTACTTTTCCTACCTCTCTATAATGAAGAAATTATAATCTAAAAGTCAGATATAACTTTATAAATATCTATTTTAGAAAAACGTAGTAAATGCTTAGGGTATTTATATAAACAATAACAACAACAAAAGAGTTTTTAAGTCCTAAACCTAGTGTAAATATAGTAGAGAAACTTCTCGAAAAAAGTTTTTCCTTCTGTAACTTTAAAAAACCAGTAGTCTCTCTGTTATGATTTTTGTCCATCCTCAGATAATACAGGATAGTAGATTCACAATTGAAAGAAAGAAAATTTTTAAATTTTTTTCCTCTTAAATGTAAAGCATATAATATTCTTAGAAAATTTCAAACTTTACTATTGAGATAGTGGATACAAATTTAAATGTTGTTCTTTTAGCTATTTATTAGTTTTTTTAAATTTTTCGGCTGTGCCACGCGGCACGTGGGATCCTAGTTCCCCGACCAGGGAACGAACCCCGTGCCCCTGCATTGGAAGCGTGGAGTGTTAACCGTTGCACTGCCAGGGAAGTCCTACTTATTAGCTTTAAATGCAGATTAAGGTCATAGTTGCAAACACATCTGGTTTCTAAACTCCTTATTAGTTCCAAGGTATTGTTGGTACTTATGTTCCAACACCCAAAAAACAAGAACCCAAAAATCAAAAACCCGATACCACTTCTGCATGCTTTGAAAATAACTGAGTGTTGCTAATGATATAAAATGATGGTTTCAAAATGGTTCAACATTTGGGGTCCTCCATAAGTGAATAATGTTATGCATATAAATGCTATATTCTTTATAGTAATTATATAGTAATTGAATTTAATAACATAAATAATGTATTCTAGTATATAAATTCATAATAAGGTATCAACTGTGATATATTAGTAAAAGCTTTTGGTCCTAAAAGTAAAGCCAAGATTATTTATCATCAGATTGTTATCTGATAATAGGTGACTTGAATCAAGTTAAGCTGTGAAAAAAAAAAATGGTAAGACTGTCAACCGAGAATAAATAAATACTGGTGCAAATATTCTAATTCTGCAGTGATATATCAAGGAGTAAATTCCCCTGGACAACCAGTCTTCCTGGCGGGGCAGCAACAGGTTTTATAAGTTCATATCCCACTGGATATTTCTTCTTTCCGTTCCATTCCTCTTACATGAAATCGCACTTTGCATGTAAAGCTTGTCTTTCTCATTTGCTTTTAATTGTATTTCTTAGCAGCTCATGGCATACAGTGGTTATGCCATGAACAAGGAAGGCAAAATTATTCAAGGATATTAGGTAATATAGGAATAAGTGTTGTCAGAAAACTAAGGACCGTACCACAGGTTTCCATAAATAAAGCCAGAAAGCCACATTTGAAGATGACCTCATTTTAGATATAATATTACCAAAATTTGGGAATCATTTGGCATTTCTTTAATATTTTCAAGTGTAGAGAGAGATGTTCTTCCTTTAAGATAGCTTCCAGTGTGGGTTCGTTAGATTCATGTTGAAGTTCAGAAAATTGAACATTTTTCCATTGCTAAGTTGTAGAAAAATTGTTCTGGGCATTTTTTTTTTTTTTTTTTTTAAGCTAGTCTTTTTTTTTTTTATTTATTTATGGCTGTGTTGGGTCTTCGTTTCTGTGCGAGGGCTTTCTCTAGTTGCGGCAAGCGGGGGCCACTCTTCATCGCGGTGCGCGGGCCTCTCACTGTTCGGCCTCTCTTGTTGCGGAGCACAGGCTCCAGACGCGCAGGCTCAGTAATTGTGGCTCACGGGCCCAGTTGCTCCGCGGCATGTGGGATCTTCCCAGACCAGGGCTCGAACCCGTATCCCCTGCATTGGCAGGCAGATTGTCAACCACTGCGCCACCAGGGAAGCCCGTTCTGGGCATTTTTGATGGGGAGAGGACACAGATAAAAACTATTTGGACTATTTGGATCCAATATTTGGAAACTTTCATATTTAAGATTTTCCAATGAAAAATTCTCTAGTAGAATGGCTGTAACCCATCTATCTGTTGAACATTTTGGATAATTTCATGGGACCAAGATTATTTCATATATTCATGAACTTAAAAGGAAAAAAAATTCTAGGCCCCATTACTAAATGTATTAAGTGATAAATGAGTCCTACAGTATATGTATGACTGACCCCCTATTTGGAAGAGCGAATTAAGAAGTTCTTTGGGGCTGGGTGAACAACCTGATGTAAACTCTAATGACATAGACCCATGCCTGAGTTTACAGTGTTTGCTCTCTGAGTTCCTAGAGATAATGTCAACTTCGAAAGAGGAAAGAATTAGGACTCTTTATTTATTTTTTTTTTAAATTTATTTATTTATTTATTTATGGCTGTGTTGGGTCTTCGTTTCTGTGCGAGGGCTTTCTCTAGTTGTGGCAAGCGGGGACCACTCTTCATCGCGGTGCGCGGGCCCCTCACTATCGCGGCCTCTCTTGTTGCGGAGCACAAGCTCCAGACGCACAGGCTCAGTAGTTGTGGCTCACGGGCCCAGTTGCTCCACGGCATGTGGGATCTTCCCAGACCAGGGCTCGAACCCGTGTCCCCTGCATTAGCAGGCAGATTCTTAACGACTGTGCCACCAGGGAAGCCCCCAGGACTCTTTCTTTAAAAGTTTTGTAGATTGCACGTATAGTCACTTTCTAGCCTGTTTTTTTAAGCCTTGCATTTATTTAGATCAGTCATATATAGTCAGTTCAGAATACAATATTCTAGAATAGTCTAATTTCTATATCCACTTGATAATTTTGCCTTTTAGAATTTCAACATATATATATGTATACTAATGCTTTGTTGATTGTCCATGTTTTTCTGTTGTTGAAAAACACAATATATATATGTTGTAGGGGGGTTTCTTTAGCTAATGGTTTGGAAACTGTTACCATAATTATTCACTTTACAGTCGAATTGGCTTTGCCACCTGTTCAGGCAAAGTGATTGTGCATATTAATAAATGTTTTACCTATTAATGATCCTTTTGAAGTGACTGGATCCCAGCCCTTCATTCCATGCGCTTCTATTTTCCTGTACTTTTCACCTGACTAAGGATTAATGAAATCACCTCATCATAATCGTGACCATAATTTCATCCAACAAGTACTCAACTTTGGTTTTAGCACTTTATTAATGCTTACAACATGTCTCTCTCTCTCTCTCTCTCTTTCTCTCTCTCTTTTCCTTAGTTGTAGCACAGTAAGGATTTTTGAATGTATATTATCATCTAAGGTAAGCTTTCATATGGTTTTGGCATATGAAGCTTATGACTGTCATAAGCCATACAAAGCCTGTGGAGTATGGCATGATTTTCATTATGTAACCCAATGAAAATAGACTATTTAAACTCCCTAACATTGTAGTTTTAATGTGTATTTCAGTATCTTGACATTAACAGCTAGTACTTATTCATCACAACAATCTTCTGTTGACATGAAGCAAGTTGTTGAATGCAGTAGAGCATGAATTAAAGCATTTAATGTAGATGAAAATGAGTGATACCCAAGCATTCTGAACTCTTTGCATCAAGGAATGGACATGTACATAAGTGGCATCATTTCTACCAATATGTGACTTTTTTTAAAAAAAAAAAAGGAGAATGACTTTCCCAAATTGCATTGAAGAAGTTTTAAGAATGTTCAAATGGCATGCTGTTTTTGTCTGGACGTGAATTTATTAGCAAGTAGTAAAACACTTCTCTAAAGGACCATTTTTATGGTTTCATGGGTTCTCTCGTGAAGGGTACTTTTATTTTTTAAATATAATTCAGAACCATGGAGGGTAAGTATGAAATATTAGTAGGTGTTTCTCTCACCTTCAGAAGGTATTGGACAGGTTTTCCCATTTTTAACAAAATATTTCCAATTTTTGCACTTTTGACAGTGTATGAATAACCAAAGTTAAAGGAGTAGTTCCTTTTTTCTTCTCCCATGTGCTTGAATGGGAACTCTTTGTGCTTAATTGAAAGGAACATTAACAAACTGGAAACAGTTCTTCCCACTGATTTGTAACATGATTTGCATTTATTCTGCCATTCAATCAGAACACTTAAATCATCTATAGAGGAACCTCAAAACCTCAAAAAGAGCGATAAACACTCTCCAACTATGAGGAATTTAAGAACGGATAGTAGTAGGGAACAAAAAACTGCTATGGGTCTGCAGGGAACTTGCTTTTCCTTCTAGATGCCAAGTGTTTTAGATTCTAAATGTGCTAAACCCAGGAGAAGATTTCCAAGTAGGGACTGAATGAATCTTTGTAACGAACTGGAACATAATTAGTCACATTTCCAGGTAGCTAGTCAAGAAGTCTTGTTTCAGGGATTTTTCACGTGTAGACGGTTTTGACTTTGCCTTTTCCTTCTCGTCCTTTCTAGGTGGTCTTTCCTTCTGCAGGCTCCTCTTGCAAGGTGTGCCTCCTAACGTAATTGATTCCTATTTGCGAAACTTGCACTCAAGCAATCCTGAGGAATACTAAGGGCCTGGGCACTGCCTCTCTGCTCACCACTGCTTTGAAATCGGGTTGCAATGAGAAAGCGTTTTCTGTTTTGCTACCAGGCTCCCAAGTGTGGTTGTTTTCTTTCCTCCTGATGTTGAAGAAAAAAAAAAAGATGTTTGCACAGATTGCTTAATTAAAAATTGCAAACAAAATCTCATTTGAAGTTAGCATTTTGGTCATTGTTGTCTGTGCTTGGTCACTGTACTTTCCAAAAAAAGCAAGCTATAGAATAAGCAAAAGCATTTATTTTAATTTAAAATAGTAAGCTCTAAATGCTTTGTTTTCCCCTAGAGTAAAAAAACAGTACAATACACCGTAATAGAATCTTGAAAACCCATCTTTCTTTTGATCTAAGAGATTTTTCTAAGCAAAGAAGAGTTGTTTATTTCATACAACCCTACTTAACACCAGTGGATCTGTGCCCTTTTTCCCATTTAAAGTCATTACAAGACTTTTTAAAGTCTTTCAGACAAGTTTTCTCAACAGAAGGGAAAATGTATTCAATGAATGGTACAATAAATCTGAAGTGTTTATGATGAAATGACACAGTATTCGTTTATGTGTTTCGGGTTGCATGATCAGACAGAACGGAGGACGAAGGCTGGGAGCCAAGATTCTACCGAACTCAGGCCTGACCCAAATCATGTCTCTGGCATAGCATCCTGGCCAGATCCACCAGAGTTCCTGCCAAAACAGCTAGTCATAGTGATGGAGAGCTGTTGCAGACTACAGAGCAGTTACAGATTTAGAGTTTGCTGATGGCCTCCATTCAAACTGATGAAAACCTTTCCCAAAATCTAGAAACTGAGAAACCTTCGTACAAGCCTGTAATCTTTTCAGCAGCATCCTTCACTCTTCCTGATGTTACAGAGAAAGTTTCCGTTAGGGAAGTGGAGTAGAAGGGGGAGTAAAGTACCATACCATTATTGTTTTCTCCCTCGCCTCCCTCCCTTTTGTTCTTTTGGCCTTTTGTTCTAGGAGCTAAATATATCCTGACCTACAGGGAGACCCACAGCGTCCTGGGACAGCATCTTAAAGTTTCTGCTCTGCTTTCTTTCCGGATCAGAGCTGGGAAGATGTGATGATAGGAACCTGGGTGGTAGTTGTGAGGCTCATAAAGGGAAGGAGTGGATGATCCAGGTAGTTGCAGTACTTTTGGGAAAAGCAAGGGAAAACTTGAGTTCTTGTCCAAACTCTGGTGGCTGCCTCTTTTTCTGTTTTGTTTGGTTGGTGATCTTGCCTTATGTCTGTTAAGAATATTGGCTATCACCCCATGTTCTCAATTACCTTCAAAATAATAATGTGTGCAATTCCTATGTAAATACCCATGTTAATCAGGAAACCTATTTACACATTATTGGCTAAGATATTTTACATAAGAGAAATCTGGCTAATCTATAAAGACGTGAAGACCATACCTCCATGTGCAAACCAAACAAACAAGGGTGTGGCCAAACTTGTCGGCGTGGTCCCCGCAGCCCGCTGCAGGGTCAGGGCCTCAGTGCAGCTTCTGGACTGGTTGCTTAACTCAGATACTCATTGACCTGTTTTGCCAAGTCATGGTCAAGTTTGTTATGCCTTTTATAAACATTGCCTAAATGCAACTATAGAGCATTTTTACAAAATATTGTTTCCCCAGTCATGACTTATCCACTCTAACTGTATTGTATGCTAGGTAATGTTATTTTTCTACATATGATGTCTCCTCATATTAAGGGTACTTACTGTAAAGTTCCCATGAGGAAGAAAACATCTATTTTGAAACTGCAAAGAACAAAAAATATCAGAAGCTGTCATTGCTATTAGCTTTCCTATAATTTTGTTCTAATTTTGTTTAAATTTTGTTCTATTAAAGAAAAACATTATATCACAGGATTTACCAAAAATTCTTTTGGGGAGCTAAACATACAACATTAAAAATTTTTAAAGCATTACACTATTTACTCACTTTAAAATAAAGCTTAATGAATGTTTTCATGTAGGTTAATATAGAAGTAGAAAAAAACCCTACTAGTTCCAAGAAACATTGGAATAAGGCAATACATCCTTAACCACTCACTTTTATTTTTAAAAATTTTATTGGAGTATAGTTGATTTACAATGCTGTGTTAGTTTCAGGTGTACAGCAAAGTGATTCAGTTATACATATACATATATTCATTCTTTTTCAGATTCTTTTCTCATATAGGTTATCACAGAATATTGAGTAGAATTTCCTGTGCTATTCAGTAGGTCCTTGCTGGTTATCTATCTTACATATAGTAGTGTGTGTATGTTAATCCTGAACTCCTGATGTTTCCCCTTTGGTAACCATAAGTTTGGTTTTGATATCTGTTAAGTCTGTTTCTGTTTTATAAATAAGTTCATTTGTATCATTTTTTAAAAATTAGATTCCACATATGAGTGATACCATATGTTACTTGTCTTTCTCTGTCTGACTTACTTCACTTAGTATGATCATCTCTAGGTCCATCCATGTTGCTGCAAATGGCATTATTTCATTCTTTTTTATGGCTGAGTAATATTCCATTGTATATATGTACCACATCTTCTGTATCCATTCATTTGTCAATGGACATTTAGGTTACTTCCATGTCTTAGGTATTGCAGATAGTGCTGCAATGAACATTGGGGTGCATGTATCCTTTCAAACCACGGTTTTCTCCAGATATGTGCTCAGGAGTGGGATTGCTGGATCATATGGTAGTTCTATTTTTAGTTTTTAAAGGAATCTCCATACTGTTCTCCATAGTGGTTGGACCAATTTACATTCCTACCAACAGTGTAGGAGGGTTCCCAGGGTTCCCTTTTCTCCACACCTTCTCCAGCATTTATTGTTTATAGACTTTTTGATGATAGCCATTCTGACTGGTATAGGGTGATACTTCCTTGTAGTTTGGATTTGCATTTCTCTGATAATTAGTGATGTTGAGCATCATTTCATGTGCTTTTTGGACATCTGTCTTCTTTGGAGAAATGTCTATTTAGATCTTCTGCCCATTTTTTGATTGGGTTGTTTGTTTGTTGATATTGAGATGCATAAGCTGTTTGTATATTTTGGAGATTAATCCCTCGTTTGTCACTTCATTTGCAAATATTTTCTCCCATTCTGTGCGTTGTCTTTCATTTTGTTTATGGTTTCCTTTACTGTGCAGAAGCTTTTAAGTTTAATTAGGTCCCATTTGTTTATTTTTGTTTTTAATTTCATAACTCCAGGAGGTGGGTCAAGGATGATATTACTGCCATTTATGTCAAAGAATGTTCTGCCTATGTTTTCCTCTAAGAATTTTATGGTGTCTGGCCTTACATTTAGGTCTTTGATCCATTTTGAGTTTATTTTTATGTGTGGTGTTAGAGAATGTTCTAATTTCATTCTTGTACATGAAGCTGTCCGGTTTTCCCAGCACCACTTATTGAAGAGACTGTCTTTTCTCCATTGTATATTCTTGCCTCCTTTGTCATAGATTAATTGACCATAGGTGCATGGGTTTATTTCTGGGCTTTCTATCCTGTTCCATTGATCTATATTTCTGTTTTTGTGCTAGTACCATACTGCTTAACCACTCATTTTTAAATTGATTTCTGAAACATTCTATTCAACTCAACAAATGAGTTCTTGAATGTCTGATGTGTGCATGGCACTGTGATGGATTCAGCTAGGAACTCAGTGAGAAATAAGCCACTTCCTGCCTTCAAGAAATTGATAATATACGAGACTACCACCCAAAGGGAAGCACATAAACAGAGCATGCTGCAGGCGTAAGAGAACGCCATAAGGATTCAGAAATCGGATCATGTGGTTTATGTATTTGTTATTATCAATGCATGTATCACACTAGGTTGGAGTACAGGACATGCCACATGATTTTATTTTTCTAAATCAAATTAACTATGACTCTGAGCTCCCCACTAGCCAGAGAGATTGAGAAATTCTCTCTGTCCTCCTTCTGGGTCCTATCTCAGGCCCTGGGTCAACTGGAATCTTTCTTGGTGCCTAGAAAATGGAGAGAAGGAAAGGCCTCTGGTCTTCAGGCTATACTGGTGACTGCAGGATGCCTATGGTCCAACCCAGTAGAGTCCAGCCAAAGACAAGTGACTCTGAAACTTCCTTGACAAGTGTGGACCTGGGGTCTTTCAACCTCCAAGGCCAGAGCTTGGCTATTTACCTGCTACTTTTTTTTTTTTTTTTTTTTGGCCACGCCGCACAGTTTGTGGGACCTTAGTTCCCCAACCAGGGATCGAACCCGGGCCCCGTGGCAGTGAAAGCACCAAGTCCTAACCACTGGACCGCCAGAGAATTCCCTTTATCTGCTACATTTAAACATGTTCTTTGTGGGGAGACTGGACAGTTTTACCACTTAGTATTAGCCTTGGACCTGGGCAAGAGGGACCTCTATATTTTCCAGAGCCTCACTCTGGCCCTCCTCTAGCCACATCTCCCTCCACAAATTAGGGAGGCCATGGAACCAAGGGGATGTGCATACTTAGAACTCTTACAAACCCCCCTTTCTTGCAGACGGCACCCAAGTCCACTTTTAAAGATTTTGTGGGCCTTTTCCTTGAGTTCAAACCACCAAGGAAGAACCAAGTGGCCAGAATATATACCCTGAGGCCCAATGGGTGGCCTAGAGGCACCTGTTTGTCAGGGAGTTGGGGTGTGGAGGATCTGACTGAGCTTGTGCATGAGGCAGGGCATCTGCCTGTGTACACCTGCGACCCCTCATGGTGCAGGAGGGAGCAGGGCGGAAAGCGCAGGGAGACCTGAGCCTCGGTGGGCCACAATATTTTGGCAAGTATCTCTGAAGACTTGGATAATTCTACATTCAAATCTAGCCTTCCAAGTCATGATGAGGGTATCCCCCCAAAAAACTGGAGGCTACAACTATTTTATTAACCATTGGTTAGCTTGATTTATAACTGCTAAACATTTATGTATGTGAGCTATAAAAACGAGGGGTCAGCCAGCCCCCAACCACCTCTGTTCCCTTTCCTGGGTCCCCTCCTCACTCTCCTTTACTAAGATCTCTCTCACCTCTCCACTATCACCATTTCTTCTCCCCTGACTCCAGGCCTGACCCTCCATCTCCTTCCTCACTTCAGTTCCTTTGAATGGAATTCTAGAAATACAAATTTGGCCTTCTTTTCCTAGGAGTAGTAGAATAAGGAATAAGAAAAGCAGACAGACTTCTCACCAGCTCCCCGTGTAATATTACTTGATTCTAAATTGAACTCTATCTTTATTTCCTTATTTTAGCTGGGTCACTAATTACCATCCTTGCACCAAAGATTTAGCTGATTGCTACATGTAGGTATTTATATAATCCTTTGTAATTAAACTTTGATAACTTAGAATGGACAAGAGAAACAAATGCACTAATGGAATGACCAATTCTCCTGGTTCGAAGGGCTGTCATCACCCTCTTAAACTCACCTGATGATCTCTCTCTGTCCCCAGATGCATTGGCTGGAGTAGCCTCTGGCCTAGATAAATATTTTTCTTCCATCTGGAGTTGATTGTTAGGGACAAAACACCAGGGAGGTGACAGGTCAGTTAAACACTCCCAGGAGGGTCACTCAGAGTGTGGCTTGGGACACTGGCAGACACACATCTTTAAAGGCAAAAACCTTGCACTCAAGTGGGTAATTGACCATAAGATCTTCTTCTCCCAAGCGATAGCTTTAGAGAGAATGTCTCTGTTTTTCATAGATAAGCACTTACACAGCTATCCACAGGCAAGAGATTTCATCCTTCCAGCCTTCTCCTCTCACCTTCATCCTAGTCTTGGAGACCAAGAAAATACATTAAAGATATTATACACTAATTTAAAAACCTTGGCTTAAAAATTTTTTTAAGTTAATGAAAAAAAGAAGAAAAAGAAAGAAAGAAAAAATAACTAGGCGTTACCAGCAACACTGTGGCAAAGAAAGGAGCCACTATTCAGAGTTTGTAATGCATCCCTCTTGGACAACTGGGGTGAGGAGTAATTGGAAGGGAGCCACGTTTCAAAATAAACCAAGGCTGATTTGAAGTCATGTGGTCATTTGGAAGATTCCAAGCACTAGAGAGCCAAATGATGTATCCCCTGCAAGCTATGGGATAAAGTGCCATTGGGTGGGTTATCCCAGCCTCATTCCTGAGTGTCCAAGTGGGCTCACTGTAAACTCAGTTCTCATTCCTGCCCTGGGCAGTACCACTGAGCTGGAGGCAGGTAGGGTAATAGTGGAGGTTGCCAAGAAGGGACAGGGCCTCTATATGTGGTGTTATTTTTATGTGCTTCTTAATAGCTCCTAGCTAAGGCTCAAGAAACATTATCTTGCAATAGAAGCGGGAGTTCATCGGTGAGACAAGTTGTTTCCTGGGTCTTCCCATGACTGTCAAGCCTTCCTAGTGGCCAGCATGGACTTTGACCCAAAGTCTGCCTTTAGTAACTCCACTCCCTGAAGAAGTTAAGCAACAGTGATGGACAGACAGGGAGGGCGTGGCAAGAAAGGGCTCAGTGAAGGCCAAGACCAAGATCAACGTCAAGTAGGAGGGAGGAAAGGAGGACAGACCAACACATTATTATCTGTACAGAGGGAAGGGCAGTCAAGAGCAGCGAGACAGAAATGAAGCCAGAAACAACCTCACCAGACAAGGAACTAAGGAAAGAGGAAACGGCAGTGAGAAAAGCAACACTAGAAAGAAAAGAGCTCCTGCTTCTGTGCTTCGCGAGCATGGTCTCCGTCACAGGTTCTTCCCCCTGTCTACCTCGACAGCCCTCCTCTCTGCAGAAGAAAGGAGAACTTTGGACAGGTTGTGAGAGCCCAGCGTGAAGCCACTGCCACCACCCCTCACATGCTATTCATTAAAGTTTATCCACATGCTACCTTCTTCTCCATGATATATGAGTTTATTTAATAGAAAAGTAATTTTTTTCTTCCCAGATCTTCAAATGGATGTTGTTCCAAGCATATTGTCAGGGAGCTAAAGGTATCCCAGTCTGGGAAGCACAGCAGAATGTTAGAAAAGACTCATCAACACTGAACAACAAACACCCTCACTGAGGACCAACAAGTAGATCTCAATTCCACTGTAGGTGGTATTATATAATCAGTTATATATATATAAAATAGAAAATAGAAAAATAAAATAGAAAAATTTGATATCTATCTATATATCCCTTCTTTGCCCTGGAAAGAACAGGTTTAACCAAAATTAAGTGAGCCAGCCTGGCCTTTCTTATCCCTTAATTGTCCTCAGCCCTGTGTCTCCTCGTTGTGCCCCGTCCTCCTTCCACCTGGGGCCTGCTCAGAGCTGAGCCTCCACCCAAGCCTCCTGAGACTCAATATGCTTCAGTCCCTCATCAGTCAAAATGTGGTCGGTTATCAGCGGCATCAGCATCACCTGGGAGCTTCTTAGGAATGAAAACTCTTCCCTCCGCTCTCTCTCCAGATCCGCTAACTCAGAACCTGAATTATCACAGAATCTCCAGGTGATTCCTGTGCTCGATCACGTTGGGAGTTCAGCTTCAGCCCTCTTTCTCGCAAGTTCCTTGCATGGCTATTTATTTGGAGCCATTCTCTCTCAGGTGTCTCAGAGGAAAGACATTCTGATAAAAGCATCACTCCTAAGGTGTTATTTTTTAAACATAAATTTATTTATTTATTTACTTTTGGCTGCATTGGGTCTTCGTTGCTGCATGCGGGCTTCCTCTAGTTGTGGCGAGCAGGGGCTACTCTTCATTGCGGTGCGTGGGCTTCTCATTGCGGTGGCTTCTCTTGTTGCAGAGCACAGGCTCTAGGTGTGCAGGCTTCAGTAGTTGTGGCTCGCGGGCTCTAGAGCGCAGGCTCAGTAGTTGTGGCGCACAGGCTTAGTTGCTCCACGGCATGTGGGATCTTCCCGGACCAGGGCTCGAACCCATGTCCCCTGCATTGGCAGGCGGATTCTTAACCACTGTGCCACCAGGGAAGCCCTCCTAAGGTGTTTTTGATAATGACCTAACCTAACGTGGAAGTCTGACCTACTCTGCTTATCCTAAAAGCCCCAACCCCAAAATAGGAATAACTCATTGTGGGGCTTTACTCACCTCAGATTGCTGAAGAAGGAATTTTTGAGGAAGGGGATTCCCTCTAGTGCCCTCAAATCATACCATGGAAAACATTTTAAAGCAGTAGGATGTGAACTCAGAAAAGGATAATAAATAAAAGACAGTTAAAGGATATAAATAGGGCAGAATGCTAAGAACTGTGTCTCTAAGGGAAATCAGTTTCCAACCCTAAATCACTTTTGCAATTTCAGATAAAAAGCACAGTTACAACATCTGAGGGATTCTGTTGTGAAATTTGCTTTTCTGACCTTGTTCCAGAAATTAAGCATTTCTCGAGAAGACAGCAAAGGTTTTTGTCAATCTGTTATTGACAACTGTATTCTGCTCGTGTATTTTGTAAGGTTCCATGGTTCTATAAAATTTAGACTTTAGAGTCACAAAGTACAAAACTATAAAAACAAAATAAACCAAAGCAAGTAAATGAGAAAAGGCAAGTATATACTACAGAACTATACTAATCTTCCTAAATACTCTAGCCTGTGGGTCCAAAGCTCTAAACCCTTACACAGATAGCTTGACTCCCTGAATGATAAAATTCTGCTACACAGCAAATCTAGCCAGGTGATTTCTTGATTGCAATCCATGCCTTTTTCCAAACCAATGAAAGTCAGGGGCTTTTTGAAGCAGTTATTTTACACCTAATGTGGCTATATGAGACAATAACATTTTGTGGGAAGTTGGCCTAGATGTTGAAGACGCTGAGGAAGAAGATTTGAAATGTGAGTGCAAGTTACGCAAAAAGAACCAGTAATAAAACCAAGATAAGCAACCAACTAAAAACTTGTGGGTGCCTCTTGTACCGTGGATACGTAAGACGTTGGGAAAGGCTGGGGGATGAGTACCCGGGATCTCTCTGTACAATTTTTGCAACTTTCTGTGAGTCTACTATTTCAAAACAAAGAGTTTTTAGAAGTATGGATGTCTGCTGGGTGCCAAGAACTCAGGAACACGCTCGGTGCAGGGATGTGGTCCTGATACTCTGACGCTGGACAAGAAACAGATCAGCACATAAATAAGTGCCCCAAGACAGACTGGATCACAAGGTACAAGGTACTCTATGTGGAAGCAGGAGAGGTCAACTGGAAGAATAGGAGAGGCCGTCTCAGAGAAGGTGGAATTTAAGCTGAGCCTTGACTGATAAGCAATGTTTTAAGGGTGATGAGGGATGGAAGGTACTCCCCAAGCCCAGGGAGCAAAGTGGGGCGGGGCATGAGGAAGCGCTTGGTATGTTTAGGAACAGCTAATGGACCCATGAAGCTGGAGCATCGGACTTAGGGAGGGGGGTGAGGGAAGAGACACTTGGGAGATAAGACTGGAAAAGAAGAGTGGACCTTAGAATGCCAAGCTAGGGAGGTTGGACTTTACCAAAGTCCTCTGAGCAAGGGAATGATTCATCAGTTTCAGTAAATTTAGTGAGATGATATATAGAAAAAGGACTGCTTAATATTGACAAAAATACTCATCTAAGTCTGGTATTTAATATATGTAACTTATTAGGTGACATTTAGCCATAGGTAGGAGTGCAGGCTCTGGACTCTGATGACACTGGCTGGAATCTTGGCTGTATCTCTATTCTAGCAATCATGGGCAAGCTATTGAACCTCACTGTGTTCCAATTTCCTCATCTGCAAAATGCGGACTAATAATGGTACCCACTTCCTAGGATTTTTGTGAGGATTAAATGAAATAACTCCTGATGCTCAGAACAGTTCCTGGCATAGGATAGGAACTCCTAAGTGTAAGCTGCCATGTTTGTTCAGGAAAAGGAAAAATTATATAGATATCAATCACTATGTAATAAACCATGATAATCAAAGGAAGCCATGATGCAAGAGGTAAAATAATAGGAAATCTCTAATCTACTTTTCTTTGACATTAGACAGATACGCCTTGAATTAATTTGAAATTTCCAAAAATTCACCAACCGCCGCCCCCCACCCCCCCCACCCCCACCCCCGCCCCTCAAAAAATAAAAACCATGGGAAAGGTGAAAAGCAGCTTAGGAGCATGAGTGTTAAAGATGTGCTTTTTTTGTGCTTTTTTTTTTTTTAATTTTTGACTTTTACTACTTTTTAACTATTCCATATTTGCAAAAGAAAAGGATTACACATACATATAGCATAAATAATAATAAAATGAATACCATGTTCCTATTACCTTGTTTAAAAACTGTGGTTGAGACAGCTAGGTGACACTCCAATATCCATTCCCCCACTTTTCAATAGAAATTTCTTAGCTGGAAAAATGGTTGGCCTGCTAAAGCCTTCATTTCCAGCCTCTTTTGCAGCTAAATGTAACCATGTGACCAAGTTCTGGCCAATGGGATGAAAGCAGGGCAATGTGTGCATCTGTAGGCCATGCCCTTAAAAGGAAAGGAACACAAGGTCTCCCCTCTTTTCCCCCTTGCAACTGATTGGAAGTTGTGGCCAGCCATTTCTGACCACAAGGACAAGGGCAACACACTAAGGTGTCAGACTAATAAAATGGAAGAAATCTGTGTCCCTGACACCTTGGAGCTGCCATACCAGCCCTGGATTGTCTACCCAATTAGGTGTGAAAAAAATTAACATCTATCCTGTTTCAGCCTCTGTAGTTTTGTATCCTAACTCATACAATTACCAATATTTTTGAAGCCATCTGTGTGCCCTTCCACAGTCCCATCTTCTTTCCTCTCTACCAGGAGTAGCGACTCTCTGGAATTGTATTCATCTTTTCCTTTTCTTCATAGCTTTGCCACATATGTACGTATTCCTAAACACAAAATCTTGCCTGTCTTCGAACTGTATATGAATGAAATCATACTGTGTGCATTTTTTCTGTAAGCTTTTTTGTCACTCAGTATTATGCTTGTTCAATTCATCTATGTTAATAAGCATAGCTTATTAAACTTGCTAAATAATATTAAATTATGTGAAAATACCACAGTTTATTTATCCATTCAGAATTGGTAGACATTTAGGTTATTTACAGCTTTTGGTTACTGTACAAAGATGCTATGAATGGTCTTATATGTGTTTCCTAGGACACATGCAAGAATTTCTCTGGGATACACTCCAGGATCAGAATTGTGATGTTACAGAGTATGGGCACATCAACTTTACCAGATAATGCCAGACTGTTTTACCAAATGATTGTACCCATCTATTCTCCCTTGATAACACTTGAACTTAGGTAGGCTGGTGATTAAGTTCTGGCCAGTGGGAGGTATGTACAACTGTTGTTAGGGACTTCTGAAAAAGCATTCTACTTTGCTGGCTGAGTTGAGTGGCATCAGCTTTTTTCCTACCCTCTTCCACTTTCCTGCTGCTTGAAATACAAATAGGATGGCTGGCACTACAGCAGCCTGTTCAGAACCAAGAGATGACCTTGTAGGTGGAAGCCAGAGTGAGGATGTTGGAGCAGAAAGACAGAAGAGCTTGGGTTCCTGACGACCATGGACCCACCATCCCAGTCCTGGGCTGTCAATTCTAAACTTATGTGAGAGAGAAATAAACTTCTATTTTGTTTATGTCACCACGTTTTGGGGCTTTTGTTATAGATATCTGAACATAAATCTAGTTTATTGTTTTTCTATTTCTTGTGGATTTTTAGGAATTCTTTATATGATCTGGGTACTATTCAATATGGATTTTATTTGAGGGAAATACCTTTTTCCCGTTTATGTCTTGCCCTTTCATTCTTTCTGATGTTCTTCATGTATATTAGAAATTATCTGTAATATAGTTAAATTTATTTACCTGGAAAAGGACTTTTCCTTGGCTTACTCATGGCACTAAGTTAAAAGACAGGTATTTCCAAGTTTACTGTACAAAAAACCAACATAGTTAAAAGTGGATCTCTGTCGTTCTGATTCCTTTCCTGCATTTGTCAGCATCATTTTTCACATTAAAGATTAGGAGATGTATATTCAGTGCATGGTTTGGTCTGCAGACACCCTCATATTGCTCTAAGGAAGGGATTACTAATCTTTTTTATGGTAAAACGCCAGACAGTCAATATTGTAGGGTTTGCGAGCCATATGCTCTCTGTCACACCACTGAACTTTGCCCTTGGAGCATGAAAGCAGTCATAAACAATATGTAAGGCATAAATATGGCTTTATTCTTGGCACAGAAATATGAATTTCATGTAATTTTGCATCACAGAAAAAATTTTTTATCAGTCATTTAAAAGTCTAGGGACTTCCCTGGTGGCGCAGTGGTTAAAAATCCTCCTGGCAATGCAGGGGACACAGGTTCGATCCCTGGTCGGGGAAGATTCTACATGCCGGGTAGCAATTAAGCCTGGGCTCCAAAACGACCAAGCCTGCACTCTAGAGCGCACGTGTCACAACTCCTGAGCCCACGTGCCACAACTACCGAAGCCCATGCACCTAGAGCCCGTGCTCCGCAGCAAGAGAAGCCACAGCAGTGAGAAGCCTGCGCACAGCAACGAAGACTAGCCCCCGCTCGCTGCAACTAGAGAAAAGCCCACGCACAGCAAGGAAGACCCAATGGCAGCCAAAAAAAAAAGTCTAAAAAGCTGTACTTAGCTTATGGGCTGTATGGAAACAGGTGGTGGGCTGGGTAGTAGTTTGTTGGCCTGTCTCCAAGGTGTTGTGGTGGAATCTATGGGATAAACTGCACCTGCCGATAGCCGCTGCCCTACCGAACTATCACGAAAGCAGTTTCTGAGCTTGTTCTATGCCTTAGAGAAGTGCGTAATGATAAGAACCAGGAGGTGAAGAAAAAGGCAAGTGGCAAAGGTTGTGCAAAATGACGTGTTTATGACAGGCTATCCCCTGTCTAAATGGGTGCATTGTGAGGTAAGGGCCTGGTGAACTGCCACTGTGTGGCAAGCATGCTTGCTCCGTGGGCCAGTGGAAGATACCACCTGGATCCCTGTCTTTGGGAGGAAGGGTGTGTGTAAAAATATCCATTGTTATTGGTATCAGATGCTCTGAGAAATAGGCATTTATTTGGCTTTCAACCATTCAGTCCCCTTGTTAGACGGTGTTTCTAAGTCCTGAGTGGTAGGTCCAATACTTTGGAATCTGAACCCTGAACCTTGATCCCTGAACCTGCAAGTGAGGGTTCTCTAGAGCTAATACACAGCCAGGGCCCCAGTCCTCGGGGTTGGAAGGAAGAACTGTGCCCGTGTGTTTATCAGGCAAGACCTCTCTTCAGGCCGACGGATGGGGACCTCATGCCGGTGACCCAAGACGTGCAAAAATCATGTTCTCACACAATACCCCGCTCCCCACCGCCCGGCTCTGCAGGCTGCGGCGTCCTGCAGTGTTGCTAAAGGCCAGGGCGCTCGCACACTAGGAGATCTGAGCTGTGCACACCGCATGAGTTAGAGCAACCCGCTTCTAACTGTCCAGCCGTCGAGACTTCCCTCTGGGGAGCGTCACCAGCCGTCCCGGGAGAAGGATCGGGTCTTAGAGGCAGGTGCATCAGGCTCTTGGGGAAGTCTGGGCCCTTTGCGCGCCAATTAGAAAGTGACAATCGGCGGAGCCACCGCGGTGACCCGGTGGCCAGTGCGGGCCTGTCCCACCTGCCCTGACACCTCGCGGGGCGGAGGCGGCCCCCTCCCCCTCCCCTCCCCTCCCCCCTCCCCCTCCCCCTCCCCCTCCCTTCTCTCCCGGAGCCCTCCCCGAGGCCCCGCCCCCCCCCCCGCCGCCGGCCGCTCTGGTGGCGGGGGCCCCGGGACCAGGGGCGGCCCGGCCTGACCTCGACCTCGGCCGCGGGCCCGACCGACGAGTCCCACCGGGCCGGCGCAGGCCCGGGCCCGCGAGCCCCTCCCTCCACCTGTCCCCGCCAGGGCGCCCGGCGCGGGCTGTGCTCGCTCGCAGCGGAGGGGCCCGCAGGCGGCCATGGCGGCGGGCGCCGGGGTCAGGCCGGCGCCGCGCTGGCTGAAGGCGCTGGCCGAGCCGCTGAACGCGGCGCAGCTGCGGCGGATGGAGGAACACCGCTACAGCGCCGCGGGCGTCTCGTTGCTTGAGCCGCCGCTGCAGCTCTACTGGACCTGGCTGCTCCAGTGGATCCCGCTGTGGATGGCCCCCAACTCCATCACCCTCCTGGGCCTCGCCATCAACCTGCTCACCACGCTCCTGCTCATCTCTTACTGCCCCACGGTCACCGAGGAGGTAGGGCCACCGCCCGCCCGCGGCCCCCCAACTGCTCTCCCCCGGAGCCCCGCGGCCCCGGCCCGAGCCGAGCTCGCCCCGCCCCGGGTGCGCCTCTGGAGGCGCCCGGAGAGCCCCCCGCGCGGCCGAGCCTCTCGGGGCCGCGGAGGGGCGAACCCCGCCTCTGCCCCCGCGCCGCAGTCGCCCCGACCCTTCCCCGGCCCGCCCGAAGGCTGTCACGCCGCTACCCGGTCCCATGTCCACCCCGAGCCTCCCCCGGACGGCGGAGGGGCTGTCAAGGTCACTGCCCAGTCCCGTGTCCACCCCCACTCTCCTTCGGGCGGCGGACGGGCGGTCTCGGCCACTGGGAGCGGGGGTCGCCTGCCTGCCTGGCCGCCGCCCCATCCCGCGCCAAGCGGTTCCTTTGCGCACTGGGCACTGAACACCCCCAGCTCCGTGCCGCCTGGCTCCGGGGATTGTGGTTGGGTTGGCCAAGCCCGAGATGCCCTTTGGACACTTTTATACTCAGCCGTCCGTTTCTCAAAGGTTGCGCTAGTGATCCTGTAATTACTGGTAGCACTGATCAGAGATAAGTTACTTTTAAGAGGTTCCTTCCTCGTTGCTTCGTTGACTTTCTCGGTGGAAAACAAAAGTATTAGCAAAGTGTTAATCCTTATCTTCACGACCCAGGGATCGTAAAAGCCATCGGATTTTTATTAGCAATGAATATTTGACCTATGTCCAAAATAAGACGAGTAAATAATGTGGGCTTTCTATACTTGGTAATCAGGAGCATCCCTTGGGCTGAGTGTGATAAGGGTCAGAAGGCAGAGGGAGCTACTCCCATATGTAGCTTTTTAGAGTACATGGGATAAATATTACATTGCACGTTTTGTGACATTGCTTTCTTTTCCCTCAAATAGAGAACTCCGTTTATAATCATATTTCAGTATAGGTACTGTGGAGAACTAATTCGAGATGAGGTTGGAGAGCAGGAATACAGTGGAAATATTTCATGCCCTCCATACATGGATCCATTTTTTAAGTGTTTGATGAAACCTACATTTTAAACATATTGAATATCTTGCTGATTGATGGATGTTATTATATATGATTTTTCGGCAGACGTTCCCGTTGTTAATTCATTTACATATTGTTTTTAAAAAAGTAAGTTGCAGCCTGTTTGCAGAATTCCCCAGAGGCAGTGCGCCAGAATGAAAAGTGCACTGGGTTAGAAGTGAAGGCTTGGTTCTAATGTGGCTCTGCCACAGCATGGAGTGACATGTGGGTCTTGCTTTCCCTGTGTAAAATAGAAATAATACCTGCCAAGCCAATTTCACAAGAATTCAGTGAGGACAAAATGATATATTACATGCAGATAAATGCAGAAAATTAGAATTTGTTCAGCGCGTTACAAATATTACTGGTATTAAAAATGTCCTGAAAACCTATAATAAAATTTAGTTTTTACTGGGCCTAGATTTGGCTAACAGCATTTGGATATTTCTGATATTTGCCAGTTAAATTGTGAACTTTTCAATGTTATTATTAATTTAAGAACCATTTGTTGAGCACTTCCAAAAAGCAGGGCATACCAAGAAGTCCAAGATAATCTGTTTAGGGATGTCGGGGTGAGGGTGGGGGGCTGATGGAAAAGGTAAAATTATGATTAAATTAATTTTTAGGCTATGCCTCATTTAAAAAAAAAAAAAAAGGTGGCAGGTGGGAAGAATCTGAGGCACTCTTCAAAAAAAAAATATCGCAATGATCCAAAAACGGGAAGTAAGGGTTGAAATAATAAAATGAAACTGAGAAGAGTTTCTGAAATGTAATTAGATCCTGCACTGCTTCCAAGTGGCTGAAGCAGTGAGGGGAAACACCATTACAGGATTCACATTGCCTGTCTGATAAAATCCCAGCAATAGCACAAAAGAAGCATAGCAGTTCAGGCTATTTTGCTTTCAGGCCACAGAGCTAGTAAATGACAGGACCTGGTAGGGTTCAGACCCAAGTCGGTCTGACTACAAAGCCGGATTCTTTTTACCACATACCACCACCATCTCATCTGCAGTTCTTGCCTTTCTGTGTGATGTGTAGGAAAAATACCTTGTGTTCTATGCAATGCTTATTAGGTATGTAACGTACGTTCACATCCATTATTGCATTTGTGTCTTATATCAACTCAAGGAGGCTGGCAAGTTTTTTCCCTTCCTAGAATGGCCATCACACCATTTTAGTATTTCTTCTATCCATCCATCCTGAAGTAATAGTAGCATACATTTTTATTAAGAGGAAATTGAGGCCTGGAGGGTTAAGTGACTTTAACTTGGCTTGAAACTTGTTTTCTGATTCTTAGACTTAAGAATTCTTAGTGCTTTTTCATATTTGACAAATTGCTTCCAGAAAGGGTCAGGGAAAACCCATATGGTTTTTGGACTCTGATGCTTGGGTTTATCTACCCATTGAGGATGTAATGCTGACTACATATCTATATTAATAATAATATTTGATCTATTTTTTAACTGTATGGGGATGAAGGGAAATTAATAGAAAAACAGTTAAATGATTTATATTAAACTTCTACAGTGGTGTTCTGAACTGTATTTCACACCACCATTTCCTTAAGGAACTTTCTGCTCCAGCCAAATTTAACTACTTTTTTTTTTTTTTTTTGGCTGTGTTGGGTCTTCCTTGCTGCGTGCGGGCTTTCTCTAGTTGTGGTGAGCCGGGGCAACTCTTGGTTGCGATGCGCAGGCTTCTCATTGCGGTGGCTTCTCTTGTTGCAGAGCACAGGCTCTAGGCGTGCAGGCTTCAGTAGTTGTGGCTTGCAGGCTCTAGAGCTCAGGCTCAGTAGTTGTGGCGTGCAGGCTTAGTTGCTCCGCGGCATGTGGGATCTTCCCCGACCAGGGCTTGAACCCATGTCCCCTGCATTGGCAGGCGGATTCTTAACCACTGCGCCACCAGGGAAGCCCTGAACTACTTCTTATGGCAAAGATTTCTCTCCTTCTTGTCCCTCTCTTTTCTCCTTCCTCTTCCTTTCTCCTGTCCAACTTCATCTCTCAGTGTCCAGTCCTAATGCTACATCCTTAGGAAATTTTTTTTTCTTCTCTGGAGTCAAACCAACCACTTAATCCTATAAACTCCCATAATAATGACAATGATTGCTGACATTTACCGGGTTCTACTTTCGTACTAGGCATTAATTTAAGCTGCTTTTGTCTATTATCTCATTTAATCTTCTCAACAACTTTCCAAAAAGTTATTATTATTATCCCCATATCATAGATGAGGAAACGGAAGGGAAATAAATTAACCTCTTTAAGCTGATACCAAGATTCCAAGCCAGAAAGCTATACTTCCACCACAGGTCTTTGTAGCTCTCTTGTGGAACGTCTCCATTTTATTTTGGTTATGTGTGTGATGTGATGTTTGGTTGTGTATATCCTTACTGAGCAAGACAGTCTACCATATTTTAAGTTCAGACAGCAATTGCCCATTTGCACATTCTCCACAGCATAGTGCCTTGCATAAAGCAGGTGCTTGGTAAATATTTGCTAAATTATTGCCTGCATGCATGAAATAACAAATTGTAATCTTGGGAGATGATGTTTTTCCACCGTTATTCAGTTTTAGCTGGTCTTAGATTAAATGCTTAATCAATTTGGCCTGGGGAATTTTAACATGAGTAAGCAAGAGTTGGGGCAAACAGAAAACAAAAACTGAATTGCATCACCCTCACCTTGATGAAGCAATTCTGTCTGAATGCTGCTCTGTATATAGTCCTTGGCCCCCATTCCTTGGCTCCTTAATCCTAAAATAGAATCACAGATTCTGACTGCTTGAAGGACCTGAGAGCCTCTTTAATACAATTCCTACATTTGTAGATGAGAAAACTTGGTGATTCGAATCTGGTTCTTCCGGCTTCAGCTTAGTAGCATTCTCTACCACAAAACACTCATATGCTTGTTTCTGACTGGAATAAACTGTGGCTCCATTCCCTTTTCAGCTTATTTGAGTAAATATTTTTGCTCTCCCCTCTTTTTCTTTTTTAACATCTTTATTAGAGTATAATTGCTTTACATTGTCGTGTTAGTTTCTGCTGTATAACAAAGTGAATCAGCTATACGTATACTTATATCCCCATATTCCCTCCCTCTTGTGTCTCCCTCCCACCCTCCCTATCCCACCCCTCTAGGTGGTCACAAAGCACTGAGCTGATCTTCCTGTGCTATGTGGCTGCTTCCCACTAGCTATCTGTTTTACATTTGGTAGTGTATATATGTCCATGCCACTCTCTCACTTCATCCCAGCTTACCCTTCCCCCTCCCTGTGTCCTTAAGTCCATTCTCTACGTCTGCATCTTTATTCCTGTCCTGCCCCTAGGATCTTCAGAAAGATTTTTTTTTTTTAGATTCCATATATATGTGTTAGCATACGGTATTTGTTTTTCTCTTTCTGACTTACTTCACTCTGTACAACAGATTCTAGGTCCATCCACCTCACTACAAATAACTCAGTTTTGTTCCTTTTTATGGCCGAGTAATATTCCATTGTATGTATGTGCCACATCTTCTTTATCCATTCATCTGTTGATGGACATTTAGGTTGCTTCCATGTCCTGGCTGTTGTATGTAGTGCTGCAATGAACATTGTGGTACATGACTCTTTTTGAATTATGGTTTTCTCAGGGTATAAGCCCAGTAGTGGGATTGCTGGGTCGTATGGTAGTTCTATTTTTAGTTTTTTAAGGAACCTCCATACTGTTCTCCATAGTGGCTGCATCAATTTACATTCCCACCAACAGTGCAAGAGGGTTCCCTTTTCTCCACACCCTCTCCAGCATTTATTGTCTGTAGATTTTTTGATGATGGCCATTCTGACTGGTGTGAGGTGATACCTCATTGTAGTTTTGATTTGCATTTCTCTAATGATTAGTAATGTTGAGCATCCTTTCATGTGTTGGTTGGCAATCTATATATCTTCTTTGGAGAAATGTCTGTTTAGGTCTTCTGCCCATTTTGGGATTGGGTTGTTTGTTTTTTTGCTATTGAGCTGCATGAGCTGCTTGTAAATTTTGGAGATTAATCCTTTGTCAGTTGCTTCGTTTGCAAATATTTTCTCCCTTTCTGAGGGTTGTCTGTTCATCTTGTTTATGGTTTCCTTTGCTGTGCAAAAGCTTTGAAGTTTCATTAGGTCCCATTTGTTTATTTTTGTTTTTCTTTCCATTTCTCTAGGAGGTGGGTCAAAAAGGATCTGGCTGTGATTTATGTCATAGAGTGTTCTGCTTATGTTTTCCTCTAAGAGTTTTATAGTGTCTGGTCTTACATTTAGGTCTTTAATCCATTTTGAGTTTATTTTTGTGTATGGTGTTAAGGAGTGTTCTAATTTCATTCTTTTACATGTAGCTGTCCAGTTTTCCCAGTACCACTTATTGAAGAGGCTGTCCTTTCTCCATTGTATATTCTTGCCTCCTTTATCAAAGAAAGGGTGACCATCTGTGTGTGGGTTTATCTCTGGGCTTTCTGTCCTGTTCCATTGATCTATATTTCTGTTTTTGTGCCAGTACCATACGGTCTGATTACTGTAGCTTTGTAGTATAGTCTGAAGTCAGGGAGCCTGATTCCTCCAACTCCATTTTTCTTTCTCAAGATTGCTTTGGCTATTCGGGGTCTTTTGTGTTTCCATACAAATTGTGAAATTTTTTGTTCTAGTTCTGTGAAAAATGCCAGTGGTAGTTGAATTGACTCTGTAGATTACTTTGGGTAGTATAGTCATTTTCACAATGTTGATTCTTCCGATCCAAGAACATGGTATATCTCTCCATCTGTTGGTATCATCTTTAATTTCTTTCATCAGTGTCTTATAGTTTTCTGCATACAGGTCTTTTGTCTCCTTATGTAGGTTTATTCCTAGGTATTTTATTCTTTTTCTTGCAGTGGTAAATGGGAGTGTTTCCTTAATTTCTCTTTCAGATTTTTCATCGTTAGTGTATAGGAATGCAAGAGGTATCTGTGCATTAATTTTGTATCCTGCTACTTCACCAAATTCATTGATTAGCTCTAGGAGTTTTCTGGTAGCATCTTTAGGGTTCTCTGTGTATAGTATGTCATCTGCAAACAATGACAGTTTTACTTCTTCTTTTCCGATTTGGATTCCTTTTATTTCTTTTTCTTCTCTGATTGCTGTGGCTAACACTTCCAAAACTATGTTGAATAATAGTGGTGAGACTGGGCAACCTTTTCTTGTTCCTGATCTTAGTGGAAATGGTTTCAGTTTTTCACCATTGAGAACGATGTTGGCTGTGGGTTTGTCATATATGGCCTTTATTATGTTGAGGTAAGTTCCCTCTATGCCTACTTTCTGGAGAGCTTTTATCATAAATGGGTGTTGAATTTTGTCTAAAGCTTTTTCTGCATATATTGAGATTATCATCCGGTTTTTATCCTTCAGTTGGTTAATATGGTGTATCACATTGATTGATTTGCGTGTATTGAAGAATCCTTGCATTCCTGGGATAAACCCCACTTGATCATGGTGTATGATCCTTTTAATGTGCTGTTGGATTCTGTTTGCTAGTATTTTGTTGAGGATTTTTGCATCTATGTTTATCAGTGATTTTGGCCTGTAGTTTTCTTTTTTTGTGACATCTTTGTCTGGTTTTGGTATCAGGGTGATGGTGGCCTCGTAGAATGAGTTTGGGAGTGTTTCTCCCTCTGCTATATTTTGGATGAGTTTGAGAAGGATAGGTGTTAGCTCTTCTCTAAATGTTTGATAGAATTTGCCTGTGAAGCCATCTGGTCCTGGGCTTTTGTTTGTTGGAAGATTTTTAATCACAGTTTCAATTTCATTGCTTGTGATTGGTCTGTTTATATTTTCTATGTCTTCTTGGTTCATTCTCAGAATGTTGTGCTTTTCTAAGAATTTGTCCATTTCTTCCAGGTTTTCCATTTTATTGGCATATAGTTGCTTGTAGTCATCTCTCATGATCCTTTGTATTTCTGCGGTGTCAGTTGTTACTTCTTTTTCATTTCTAATTCTGTTGATTTGAGTCTTCTCCCTCTTTTTCTTGATGAGTCTGGCTAATGGTTTATCAATTTTGTTTATCTTCTCAAAGAACCAGCTTTTAGTTTTATTCATCTTTGCTATTGTTTCCTTCATATCTTTTTCATTTATTTCTGCTCTGATCTTTTTGATTTCTTTCCTTCTGCTAACTTTGGGTTTTTTTGGTTCTTTCTCTAATTGTTGCTCTGCCCTCTTGATCTATGCATATAAATCCATGTCAGTGTCTGTTAAGAGAGTGTTTGTAGCAGATAGGTGCCCAGCCTAGGGTGGGTCAAAGGGCATTGAATAATTTCTTTCCTTCATGATGATAGAAAGTTGAATCGAAAAGCAAGTGTATCTGTGGAAATCAGAATGACCTTAAGAAATGGTTTATTCCCTGTCTAAATAATTCAGATTTGATTGGATTTTGGACTATAAAGTAAAGAGTTATTTGTTGGGGGAATAATAAGAAAAGGCAATAACCTAGTCAAATTCTTTTATAGGTTTGGTTTCTTTGAAATCTAGAATATTTCCTCTTTTTTGAAAATCACCTATCTCCCTCTATTTTTTTTTAACCAGTTCAATAACTTAAGAAGCATCGCTTATTAAGGCAGGACTCTTGTAAGAGAGAGTGGCCTCTCTTACTAAAGCAAAATAACTTGCAGGAGGTGAACATTCTAGAAGCAGGGCACAGAGTAGAGTGAGGCAAGCAGGCATGTGCACGACCCTGAGAGTAGTAAATGCCGCCTTAAATTCTGCAGCCACGGTGACTTGCTTGCCTCACCCTAAATCCAGTCCTGTCTAGAAGGAGCTTCTGCAGGTAATGTAGAAGTAGCTTTGCTTTGGGGGTCGTCCCTTTGATTCCTGTGGCTTTCCTATACTTGATTCCTAAGAAACAAGCCGTTTCTCCTTTAGAATTCTGGTTCAAGTGTGGATAAAACATGGCATTGTGGTGTATAGAAGGAGCTTTAAATCCCACTCCTGGTGGCTTTGACCTGGGCAAGGGTCCGACCACTTGGTTTCTGTGAAGTTAAAGAGCAGAACAGATGTGAAAGCACCCAGCACAGTTGATGATGATAGATCTGCCCAGGGGATTCTCTTCATTCCCCTCTCCCTGCCTGTTTCCCTTGGCCCAGTGAGAGGCTGGCATTTTCAACAAGAATTCTAGTAAGTACTAAAAGAGGTTTTTAAAAAGAATACAACTATTCACAGGAAATTTACAAGCAAAGAAGAATGCCTTTCAAAGTAAAGACTTCTAATGTCCTGAGAAAGCCCATCCGGCCCTGAGGTGCTGGTTGCCTGGTGTTCGTGCCCTGCCTGGTTTCCTCCACCAGCTTGTAACCCGCCTCATTTCCTGAAGATGGGTGTGCTCCTCTCAAATGCTGGCCTGCACCCGAGCTGAAGCCAAAGCTCGGGGTGAAGCAGTAAGCGGCTAGGGTCTTCCTGCTGGGCAGGACTGAGAGTGACCCCACCCTTCATGACCACCAAGCCTCTGGAGCCTCCCCAGCCTCGGTTCCAACGGGAACCCTCCTTCTGTAAACAAGGAAGTGCCCCTGGCCACAGGTTCAGCTGTGTCACAGGCACATAATACAGGTTAGAGCCATGTCAGATTAGCAGCCTATTAAAATTCCCCTTCGCTTAAAAATCACTAGGATCACTCGACTGGGTACAAAGTCCATCTTCTAACACCATACCAGCATTACATTTTTTCACATATGCCTGACCTGTCTTCTGATTTTCTTTCTTCCTACCTCTTATAAATGCAGTTTCTATTTTTTATGGAGAGAGAAGTCAATTGATGTTCGGATAATTGAAATCTCCCTATTACCAGCTGACCCAGCCGTTACTGATTATGTAATACCTTTTGCATCTGTATCAACTTATATCCAAAGCTATTTAAAGCAAAGAGACACTTTTTAAGTATGAAAATTCATATAAATAGGCATTGTATAGTTTCAGCATTTCCTAAATTTTAATTGAGGAAGATTTTTGCTTTTGTGTATTACCTATGCTATTTTTTACTTACTGTTTTTCTTTACATCAACTTAAAATCTACTCCTTTTTAAAGACTTAGACTCGAAGCCTTAATATCTACAATCATAGATTTGATAGCTATGCTAGATAATTTTTAAATTAATATTTTCTAAAATACATTAAATAAAGACATAAGTATTAAAATGAAAAGTTTATCTATGAATCACCTAAAATTATCTTATATAGTATCAGAAATAATAACGAAAATATACTGAGCTCTTCCCATATGCCTGGCACTTTTCTAAGCCCTTGACATGTACTAATTCATTTAATTCTCACAGTGAGATAGGAACAGTGATTATTCCCATTTTTCATAAAGGGAAACTAAGGCACTGAGAGGTTAAGTGGCTCATCCAGCTCACTCAAGGATCAGGTGCAGGTGGAATGCAGAGTCTACACTCCTAACCACTCTGCAAGAAAAACCCAGCACATGTATTCTTCCTTTTGGAAACCATTTTACCTGATAGGTTACCAGGTAACCTATTAACCTGATCATCAGTTGATTTTAATCATCTAGTTATTTAGCTCTCATGGTATAAACAGCAGATTTTAAAAACAGAGAACATACCTCCTACTCTTGAGAGGATTCTAGTTCCATATTAAAGATGGGGCCTTAGAGACTACTTAGTCTAGCATCTTCATTTACAGAAAACCTAAGAATGTATTCCCCAAAATCCAGTATTCTAAGGTCTGAGCTGTAAGTAAAATTTGTCCAGTGAGCAGAAATGTGTTCACTGGGACCTCCCTGGTGGCACAGTGGTTAAGTACCCGCCTGCCAATGCCGGGGACACAGGTTCGAGCCCTGGTCCAGGAAGATCCCACATGCCGCGGAGCAACTAAGCCCGTACGCCACAACTACTGAGGCTGCGCTCTAGAGCCCGCAAGCCACAACCACTGAAGCCTGGGCACCTAGCCCGTGCTCCGCAACGAGAAGCCACCGCAATGAGAAGCCCACGCACCGCAACAAAGAGTAGCCCCCGCTCGCCGCAACTAGAGAAAGCCCACGCGCAGCAACGAAGACCCAACACAGCCAAAAGAATATAAATAAATTCATTAATAAAAAAAAAAGAAATGTGTTCATTGATCACTTTCTAAATCTTTTCGTCCTTTTCCTGATGTGTGTGCTCATTCAAACACGTATAAAAAGGGGTATAATACCCAGGATAAATAATTGATCTATATATGAGTGTTCTCTCTGATCCAGAGTTATTTTGAACAAGAACAATTGCCATACGGTCTGGTTCAAATCTCTGGTTTCTCTAATCCTTTATTTCAAGTAACTGGAAAAAGTAAAATATCGCAAGTACTTAGTTTTATACAGTTCTTTTTCAGTGATGTAACTGAAAAGCAATTTAAATATATTAGTGGGGTTTTTTTAATGACTAGGGCTTATGATTGATTCTTAGTAATTATTTTGTCTTCTAGAATAAACTTATATAATAATCTTTCACACAGTCATGTAAGATTCATCATTAGTGAGTTATTACTTAAATTGTGATATAGCCACATAATTGAATACCATGCAGTCATGTAAAAGAATGATGTCGATCTTTATGCTTGACCTTCAAAGGTTTCTATGATGTAGTATAAAATTCTGATCTTAAAGGATACAGTAGATCTTATAAAAATTATATAATTAAGAACTTTAAATATTAAGAATCTAATATGATCTGGAGAAGTTCCACTTTTTATATAGTCTCCTTCTGCAGAAGTATTCTGATATATTGCTTAAGACTTTGTAATCCACACCTGATTTTCCCACGCTTACATTTAAATTTTTTAAAAATAAGTTAACATGAAAACTAGAATTGAGTTGGGGTGGCTCTGTAGATCCTGCTTCCACCCAGAGTGTCTTCTGTAGTGACACCCACGTTAAGCAGACTCCTGAAAGGAAGAGGCATGCTGCTCCTGGCAAGTGGATCCCCCGGCTGGGGCCTGTTTTGCAGAGATAACAGGTGAGAAAAGAAGTTGAAAATTTGCAAACTGTTTCATAGCTCCCAGATGGGAATGGAGGTGATGACAACAGAGTAAAGAGAAGATAGGTCCAGCTCCTGTGGCCTTGGGAAGACTGGAAAGGTAGCGAACGAGCAGCTGGCGGGCTGGTATGCCTTTCTGGGCTTAAAAGGAAAGAAGTCTCTCTCAGCTGCAGCGCTTTCCCACCCGTCTGGTTCACTGCACCTGGAATTGTATTGTGGGGGCAGGAAAGTGCTTCTCAGTAGGTTTGAAAGAATAGGTAAGAATCCAGGTGGGAAGCTGCATCCAGTCTGTGTAGCCTGCAGCACGACCGATCTGATAGATCTACCATAGGGCAGGTCAGAAAACCTGGGTTTGATTCCTAGACCCAGTCTAGCTGCTCTTCTCAATGGAACTTTATCACCCCTCCCTAAGTTTCTCTTTTATCTGTAATGCAAAGAACATGATAATGCGTTGTCCGCCTTGTCTCTGTGGATTGCTGTATCAAATACAATAATGCATTTTTAAAATATTTATTTATTTATTTTTGGCTGCGTTGGATCTTCGTTGCTGTGTGCACGCTTTCTCTAGTTGCGGCGGGCGTCATTGCGGTGCGCGGGCCTCTCATTGTGGTGGCTTCTCTTGTTGCGGAGCACGGGCTCTAGGTGCGCGGGCTTCAGTAGTTGTGGTGCATGGGCTTCAGTAGTTGTGGTGCATGGGCTCAGTAGTTGTGGTTTGTGGGCTCTAGAGCGCAAGCTCAGTAGCTGTGGCACACGGGCTTAGTGGCTCTGCAGCATGTGGGATCTTCCTGGACCAGGGCTCGAACCCATGTCCCCTGTGTTGGCAGGCGGATGCTTAACTACTGTGCCACCAGGGAAGCCCTTCATAAGTCTTTTAAAGCAATTAATAGTGTAGTCATTAATACTGGGCATTTAATATTAACAAATAATGAAATGTTTATTGAAGTTCAAAGTAAACTTCTACTTAACTTAGATTGAAGAATGAGGTAGCAGGTTGATTGGTATTTGCAGAATTACCACATAGACCATACATACATTGATATTTTAAAAACTATATTTGCCACTAAAAATATGCAAAACACAATTTAATGACAATAGCTAACCTTTTATTTTTTTTTGGCCACTGTGCACAGCTTACAGGATCTCAGTTCCCCAACTAGGGATTGAACCCGGCCCACAGCAGTGAAAGCCCAAAATCCTAACCACTAGGCCACCAGGGAACTCCCTACAATAGCTAACCTTATTGAGCACTTACTATGTGCCAGGCTCTGCGTAAAGAGCCATCTAAGAATTTTTTCATCAGATACAACTGCAAGTTTTATTCATATCTTACAAATGAGGTCACCAAAGTTTAGAGAGTTTAAATGACTTTCCCTTTTTTATAAAGTGCTGAAAGAAAAGAATGGTCATTTTTAAATCTTTTTTCTCTCTCTTGTTTAAATTGCATCATTTCTATTAATCTACCTTCAAGTTTACTCTTTCCTCTGCCATTATTATCTATGCTTCTGTATGTAATGTGTCTTTTTCCTCTGGCTTCTTTAATGATTTTCTCTTTATCACTGGTCTTCAGTGATTTGATTATGATGTGCCTTGGTGGGTTTTTAAAAAAAAAAAAAAAAACTTATTCTGCTTGGGGTTTGTTGAGCTTCTTGGATATGTAAGTTTATAGATTTTTATCAAATTTGGAAATTTCCAGCCATCATTTTTTCTTATATGTTTCATGTCCAACCCTCTTTCTTCTCTCCTTCTGAGATTTCAATTACATATATGTTAGACCACTGTTGTCTCACAGGTCACTGATGCCCAGTTCAATTATTTTTAGTCTTTTTATTTCTGTGCATGATTTTGGGTAGTTTCTTTCGGTACTCTGCAAGTTCACTGATCTTTTCTTCTGCACTGTCTAATACGCTGTTAATCTCACCTAGTATATTTTACATTGAAATATTGTACTCTCCATTTCTAGAGGTTTCACTGTAGTCTTTCATGTTTTCCTCCACCTTCTTGAACATATGAGGCATATTTATAAGAACTTTTAATGTCCTCATCTGCAGATTTCATTGTCTCTGTCATTCCTGGGTCTGATTCTATTGATTGATTTTACTCCTAGTTGTAGAGCATATTTTCCCGCTTCTTTGAATGACTAGTAATTTTTATTGGATGCCAAACATTGTGAATTTTACATTTTGGGGCACTGGGTTTTGTGGGGTATTCCTTTAAGATGTTGTACTTTGTGTTGGCTTTAGTTAAGTTACCTGGAATCAGTCAGATCCTTTAGAGGCTAGATTTTACATCTGTTAGGGCCTTTGGTCTAGGGCTAATTAATGCCCAATGCTAAGGCAATACACTTCTGAGAACTCTACCCAGTGCCCTAAGTATTACATGGTCTTACATGAACATAAACCATTCCCAGCTTTGTGTGGGCTTCAAGAATTGTGTGGTCTTGCGCTGTCCAGTGGTTCTTTCCCTGGCCTTGGTTAGTAGTTTTGTCTCATTAGGCACAGGTCACTTCTCAGCCAAAGACTCTAGATCTCCACAGTTTGTGCCCCTCTCCTCTCCAGTGCTCTGCCCTACAGATTCTAGCTGCCTTGACCTTCCTGAACTCTGCTGCGTTTCTCCTCAGCTCAGCAGGATTGCTGGCCTCTGTTCCGGTTCCCCACTCCTGTACTGTGGCCTGGAGACTGCCTATAGGCACTAAACTGGAGCAGTCACAGGGCTCAGGTCATTTGTTTCCCTTCTGTCAGGGATCACAGTGCTGCACTGCCTGCAGTGTCTGAAAATGGTTGTTTTATTTATTTTATTGCTTTTCTAGTTATACAAGATGGGAGAGTAAATCCAGCCCCTGATACTCCATCATGAAAGGAAGCTGGGGTCTGTGGTTTGTCTTTAAGATCTTCTTTCATAGCAGAGACTTACTGAATAATTTCAAATCCGTGCCATATATGAATAGTATTATATTAAACGAGCTGTGGACTAAGAATCAAAATCAGGGTCCTAATCCTTGCTTGGTCATTTAACTTTCGGCTCCTCACAGTACAGACTTTTGTGACACTCTACCCAGGTGACCTAGAGCAATTCATTTCTCAATTTAATTCTCATCTGTAGAAGGAAGGTTATAAATGTTCCTTGTAACACACTGAGGTGATATAAAGTGTGAACATAAGAAAATGTGTCGCTTGGCTCGGGTTGAGCTATTTTCAAACAGAAGCTAGCTTATTGTCACTCACCAGTCTTCATTGTTTACACTTCTTTTTAGGCACCGTACTGGACATACCTTTTATGTGCATTAGGACTCTTCATCTACCAGTCACTGGATGCTATTGATGGGAAACAAGCCAGAAGAACAAATTCTTGTTCTCCTTTAGGGGAACTTTTTGACCATGGTTGTGACTCTCTTTCCACAGGTAAGTTTTTAGTGGAGGTTTTTTTCCTATAGTTGTTTTTGTTTGTTTGTCTTTTAATGATGGCTTAAAAACTGAGCTGTTTGGTTTGTTTTGGTTTACAGTTGGAAGCAATTTTGCACAGTGTATTTTAAAAGTATGTTCAGGAATTTATTTTGTTTAGTGTGCCTTATTTTCATGCCAAGATTGTGCACCTTAAAATTTTGTATTTCTAAACAGTCAATGGCAATTATTTAATTATTTTAAATTCTTAATGGTTCTTGTTTCTTTCAGTTTTTATGGCAGTTGGAGCTTCAATTGCTGTTCGCTTAGGAACTCATCCTGACTGGTTGTTTTTCTGCTCTTTTATTGGGATGTTCATGTTTTATTGTGCTCACTGGCAGACTTATGTTTCAGGCGTGTTGAGGTTTGGAAAGTAAGTATGTATTTTAAGTTGTACATTTAAAAATATAATCAAATTCATTTTCACTATCTGTCATACTTCATTTATCCATAGTAAGGGGGACAAAGTGTCAATCAGGAATTCAAGTTACCTTTTAACTTATTGAAGCATCCATAAATGCTACACCTTAATTTTAATCTTTTAGGTATTCTTCATGTTATAGTTACATATTTGATGATAATTGTATTTTTTCCCCCTTCTCCCACTTACTAACCCAAGTTTACATTAGACAGGAGAAAGAGAAAAATAAGGGACCTGAATAATACAGAAAAAGGATATGCAGTACTTAAAAAAGTAGCATTTACAGCAAAGGAAAGCATAAACAAGACGAAAAGACAACCCTCAGAATGGGAGAAAATATTTGCAAACGAAGCAACTGACAAAGGATTAATCTCCAAAATATACAAGCAGCTCATGCAGCTCAATAGCAAAAAAACAAACAACCCAATCCCAAAATGGGCAGAAGACCTAAATAGACATTTCTCCAAAGAAGATATACAGATTGCCAACCAACACATGAAAGGATGCTCAACATTACTAATCATTAGAGAAATGCAAATCAAAACTACAATGAGGTATCACCTCACACCAGTCAGAATGGCCATCATCAAAAAATCTACAGACAATAAATGCTGGAGAGGGTGTGGAGAAAAGGGAACCCTCTTGCACTGTTGGTGGGAATGTAAATTGATGCAGCCACTATGGAGAACAGTATGGAGGTTCCTTAAAAAACTAAAAATAGAACTACCATACGACCCAGCAATCCCACTACTGGGCATATACCCTGAGAAAACCATAATTCAAAAAGAGTCATGTACCACAATGTTCATTGCAGCACTACATACAATAGCCAGGACATGGAAGCAACCTAAATGTCCATCGACAGATGAATGGATAAAGAAGATGTGGCACATATATACAATGGAATGTTACTCAGCCATAAAAAGAAACAAAACTGAGTTATTTGTAGTGAGGTGGATGGGCCTAGAATCTGTTGTACAGAGTGAAGTAAGTCAGAAAGAGAAAAACAAATACTGTATGCTAACACATATATATGGAATCTAAAAAAAGAAAAAGTAGTACTGACGAACCTAGGGGCAGGACAGGAATAAAGACACAGATGTAGGGAATGGACTTGAGGACACAGGGAGGGGGAAGGGTAAGCTGGGATGAAGTGAGAGAGTGGCATGGACATATATACACTACCAAATGTAAAATAGATAGCTAGTGGGAAGCAGCCGCATAGCACAGGGAGATCAGCTCTGTGCTTTATCACCTAGAGGGGTGGGATAGGGAGGATGGGAGGGAGACGCAAGAGGGAGGGGATATGGGGATATAAGTATATGTACAGCTGATTCACTTTGTTATACGGCAGAAACTAACACAACATTGTAAAGCAATTATACTCCAATAAAGATGTTAAAAAGAAAAAAAAGTAGCATTTGGCTTATGTGATAAAATAATGAGATATGGAATCTAAAGGTCTTTTTGGTCAAATTTTTGTGTGTCCAAAAAGGGTAACCCCTTTACAGCAGTCACCAACAACAGTAATCATGAGAGTCTCAGCTGTGGTAGACAGTTGATGAGATAATGTAATAACATTGTAATATTTGCCCCGATGCCTCATTCTTGGACACCAGGAAATAGTGCACAAGGCAGGAACTCTGTTCTCTATCCCTCTTTCCATCAGCTCCCTTTCTGCCTGATCCTTTAATAGCTGTCTGCCATTGGCTCATTCTCAGCTTTGGCTTCCCCGTCTACTGATTCTTTTTAGCCACACTTTATTGCTGCACAGGAAAAACAGTAGCTCTGAAAAAAAATCTCTGATAATGATAAATGAAAGGAGAAGCTCAAAACTATGGATCGTTTAGCAGAGTGAAGGCCTTTGGCAATTTTCCACATTGACTCTAAATTAGGGAATAGTCACAGCTATCACCTCTTGAGCACTTGCATGGTTCTGGCATTGTACTCAGCGCTTTACATGCCTTATCTCATTTATTCCTCACATTAATCCTGTAAGGGTATTACTGCCACTGTACCAATGAGGCAGAGAGGTTCTGTAACTTCCTTATACTGCTAAAAAGTGTAGAGCCAGGGTTAAAACTCAAGTCTCCAAACCCCACACTTTTAACGACTGCTGCTCAGTACTGTGGGATTATCAATGTATTAGGTACTGTGGAAGGATACAAAATGCATTTTTAAAAAGTCTGTTTTAGGAACTATATAGTATACTGTATTAAAGGGATAGGATAATACTTCTGTGACACTGCTAATACAGTCCATAACCATGTGAAAAATGACCTGCTTTAGGTTTCCATAGCACTGAAAAAATCCTAAGTAAGGAGAAGCCGGCTGTAGGCTGAATTAGTTTAGGAAAGCTTTTATGGAAAATGTGAGTCTTCAGCTGATTCTTTACCTACTGGTCAAGAACCCAAGGATCAAATTCCCAGGCTAGGGAGTTCCCTGGCGGTCCACTGGTTAGGACTCGGCACTTTCACTACTGGGGCCTGTGTTCAATCCCTGGTCAGGGAACTAAGATCCTGCAAGCCGAGCAGCTAAAAAACAAAAAAGCCAGGCTAAAAATTCAAGGCAAGTATGTAAAATTAAGAATCTGTACCTATGTATAGATTAAAACAGGCTAAAACAGAAACATAGCTTTGCAAAGTCTAACGCATTTTAGTTGATATGGTGAACTTGCTATGGTAAACTGGAGTAATATAACAATGCAATGTTCTGGTTAATTGTTGTTATTTAATGACAAATGCAATGTTCTGGTTAATTGTTGTTGTTATTGACTCAGACTTTACCTTTCTGGCTTATAACTTCATTAAAAATCTTTCTAAAATGAATTAGTTCACATTCCTAGCCCAGTTGTATATTTTGTACTCATTTGCTATTGACTGAGAGCCTAATGTGTGCCTAGAACTGCACATACAAAGATGAGTCACTTGCAGATGGAATATGCCAGACAGATTGGGGTCAAAGCATTCTAGGCAGGAGCATGAGGAAAGGAAGTACTCAGAACATTAGGGAAATGGCTGTTATGGTTGAGCACCATGCATGTCAGGGACTGGAGGAGATCCTGCAGTGCCCAGGGGTCAACCATGTAAAGTACTTACTCTGTATGGCACAGGTCCTAATCGTGTATTTTTTCACTTTACCAAAGTAAAGATGCCATTGAGTATTCAGTAGGATACATTGGGTCCAGCTTAACACTATAAGAAGGATCTGTATGTAGGACATCAACCAAGCCTCTGGAAATGCTTACAAACTCAGTATCAATTGTTGACTAGGACGGATTTCCTGAAAATCTGTCACTTTTTGAGAGGTTTAATTTTTATAGTGTTTATGTTATTAGAATACAGATAAATGATACAGATATATGAAACCAGGCCAATCTCAGAATCTACTGTGGAAATTTGTTTTATGAATGTATTCTTGGTTTAAGCCTGCTTAACATGGTTTCCCTTGTTCTGAAAGACTGAAGAAAAATATGCCAAATGAGAGCTTAATTGGACTAAAAAACTTACTACATTTTGCTGTTTAATTTTTTTCCAATTTTCAAAGCCCTTTAAGTTATTTATTACTATTGCTCCTGTTTTAAGTTTACTAGTGAAAAGCATAGGCTCTAGAATCAGATTGGGTAGAATCAAATTCTGTCTCCAAGATACCAGTTGTTTGACCACAAATAAATTATTTAACCTCATTTTCTTCAGTTTCTTCATCTGTAAAATGAGAATAATCATAATTGTGTTAAAAGGTTATTGTAAAGATTAAATAATAATATATATAAAGGACTTAGTACAGAATCTGGAGGACAGAAGTACTCAGTAATAAGGTTAGCATTATCATGACATATCCTTTAATTTAATTCAATTTCTTTTGTATATTTACTTTGAGTGACATTAAAAAGTAACTCTTACTAAAAGAAAATCAGATGTCATGTATTAATCAGTAAGTTACTGATAAGGAGCTAATTTCATAAGGAAATAAGCATACAGAAGAAACTGAGTTAAAATAAATTTGAGGATAGAAGGTCAATATAATTTGAGTGTTATTGACTACTGATGTAATATTTTTACAATGAATTTTAATAAATATTTTTGCAGTATTCATACAAATATTTATTAAGCATCTGGTATATGCCAGGCCTTGTTCTAGGTTCTAGGATAACATGAGTAAACAAAATATGAGTAAACAAAACAGACAAAAATCCCTGCCCCCCTTGGAGTTTATGTTCTAATATAGGAGACAGACAATAAAGCAAGCTAAACAAGTAAATACTGCACATAACACATTAGCTAGTGAGTGGTAAGTGCTCTGTGTCATGAACTGTAAAGAGTCTGGGATTTTACCCTTACAAGCTACCAAGCAAGCCGGTTAATGTTTCATGGATGCTGAGAGAAGACACAAAACTCCTGGGTCAGAGGCAGAGGACAACTTTATAACTCAGGGCAAAAGCAGTAGCCTGAGGTTCAGGTTCATGCCGGGTTCCCTCGCTCCACTCCCGAGCCCCATGGGGTCATGCGGTGGGACTGGCTGAATGCCTGCACATGTGATGGGTGGCATTATGGGAGAGGAACACTGAGGGATCTGTTGCTTTTATAGTAAGTGGAAGCAAGCCTGCTCTTTGCGGGGAGATGTAACCTCATCCTTCAAGGTTGCTCACTGCATACACAGCCCTGAGAAGTGGCCCGGGTGAAGGGTGCTCAGGATCTTGGATTCTTAGCACACCCCACAAGAACGTGCAGGGATGCTCAGGGTCCATGGCAGATTGCCTCTCCTAATTGTATGAAGAAAAATTAAACAGAGAAGGAAGAGAGCTACTAAATACTATTCTGTTTTTCTTATGACCATAAAAATACTGTTTTATACTGTTTCATAGAACAGAAAAAGAAATACTATTCTATTTTACTTGTAGATATTTTGTTATATGTTTTATCTCCTGAAAATACATAGATTTTAGTACAAATATGAATTTGTTATCTTGAATAAGATAATTTAAATGACAAAACATTAATAACTATCTCAAACTATAATTTTCAACTTTTAATTAAGGATTTTTTAAAGTTAATCAGTGATATATTAGTATTTTCCTTAGTATAGTTAGTGAAATAATTTATAGGATTACAGTTAAAATCTGTCCCTATATTAATGCTTGCCATGTGAGATAAGGCATATCTTATTTATAGCATGTTTGCTCCCATGTATCAAGGGTCTGCTCCCATGCTATTCAATACAGCAAACAATCCTTAAAGTTTAATTAAAAAATCTAAACCAAGTCCAATGTTGACTTGTATTATGTGGTATTTTGTTATTTACATGTGAATATTTAGACTCAGTGTTAATTTTCCCTTCTTTCAAAATCCTTAGAATTTCCATATGGTATTATGTCCATTTTTCCACATATTTGTGGTAAAGAACTAATTTCTACCCCGCCCACCCCTCAAATCCATCATGGAGAGATAACATGCAATTAAAAAAATAAAAAACAAAAAACAGACTTACAAAATGCAGTCCCCCATATTTCATTCAATTCAAGAGATACAAAATTACTCTATCAGACTATGATGAAAGTTTCTAAATGCTTGCTCTCAATTTCTATACTTACTGCGGACTGTAACAAACCCTAGACCACACTTTGAAGAGCACTGTTGTAGATTGTTCTCTATAATAGTTTGAGAATGTACCTGCACCATATCCCCAGTATCCATCTTTCTTGGATTTTTTATGTCTTTGGATTTACTTTTTAAAATCTTGGACCCACTAATGAGTTCTCTAAGTTTGTAAATTGTTATACAGATTATTCTTTTATTTGTCTAATATATCTTTCAAGCTTCAACTGGCTCTTCATATTTCAGATATTTAAGGATTTTGTTAGTGATTCCACCCTTTTTACCATATCCTTTCAGCTTTCTTTTTTCCAGACTCAAGAATTGTCATTTAACATACATGCATGAACACCAACATTCTTCATTGTAAAGAAAAAAATTACTGAGAAAAAATAAACAATAAAAAATTTCCAAAAAAAAAAAGAATTGTCATTTATTTAGTTTATCCTTAAAAGGCAGAGAGGAAGAATGAAGCTTTCAGTTTAATTTAAAATCTGTGGTGTGAATGATGCATATGTGAAACCAAGGTTCCTAGCTCAATCCCTGTATGTGTCATTTAGTTCAGAGAAAGTTTGTTCTGTAACTTCTGTCAGCTTTTCTAGTTGCTTCTGGTCACTAATCATATCCTGGAAAAATTATGGATTAACTTAATGTAATTCTACCACTATTACTGGAAAAAGAGTGCACAATTCTAATAATAAATCATAGATGTAGTAGCAAGAATGTTGGCTCTGGAGTCTTTTTCCTATAGTAATATCCAACTGTTTCAATACAGGCATGAAAAAATCATTTCAATTTCCCCTTCCCAAAAAACAGGCATAATTTATAGTTCATAAGACTCATAACAGATCTTAGTAAATATTATTACTTTTCCTTTTTCTCCACAAAATACTGTACATTATATTATTACATTTACCTTTTTCAACTAACTTGACTATTTCTCCATGCAGCCTGGAGGCCTTGGTTTGCCCATCACTGATCTCACAAATACTGGATGTTATTACATTTTCCTTTTATTTGTGCATTAATGTTCCATTCACCTTCTCCTTCTAAATGCCCCCAAAATAACGCAGTTGAGAAGTCTTTTCTTCTGTATCTGGATCTGTTTTATCATCTAATCCCTACATTTCTTATATTTGCAGAACAATAAGTATTCCTCTAGCATCTAAAGACTCCAGGGCATCCGAATGGAGATGCAAAGTAGGTAGACAGATATAAAAATTTGGAGCTTGGGAAAAAAAGATGTGGATTAGGAGAAGTGGATTTAGAGGTCATTAGCATATAGATGGTAGTCTTAGGTATAGATGTAATACTCAGAGAATCTAAAAAGAGAAAAGAGGAATTCTGGAAACAGTAGCATTTAAGATGTGGAGGAAGGAGCCTGGGAAGAGCTTCCAGCAAGGTAGGAGAATCACGAGAGAACATGGCAATAAAAACATAGCAAAGCATTTCAAGAAAAAGGGAGTGATCAGCATTTTAAATATTGAGAGGAGTTATGCGAGATAGTAACTGAAATGTATCCCTTGCGTTCAACAAATTGAAAAGTCACTGTTTACCTTAAACAGTTTTAATAGAATGGGGCCAAAAACTGGACTATAATGGATTAAGCAGCAAATATGAAGAGAGGAGGAAATTACAAATGTGGACTACTTCTCAGCCTGTTTCTGGAGCAAAGGAGAGAGGAGTTGATAGCTTCAGGGGATGCAGATTAGAGACTGATGTTGGTTTAGTGGGTTTTTGAAAGAAGTTTAAGTATGTTTATATATAGGGGGAAAATGTCTGTGGAAACCAAAAAACTATAATGCCTGTTAGTAACGTAATGAGAAAAACTGTTGGAATTTTCCCTACTTTTTAAATGAAATTCACTTGAGAGTGTTTAAGAATTTGCCTTAAATCATCTGGTGGTTTTTATATTATCATAGTTTTTCCTGATTACAAGAGTAATACATAATTGTTATTAAAAAATTCAAACTTTGCAGAAGTATGTAAAGTAGAAGATAAAAAGCCTTCTGTAATCTCAGTGATAACTGTTATCAGCAATTTTATATATGCTATACAAGTTTTTTACCTATATGTAAGCGCATTGTTGTTCTGTAGGCTTTTTCACTTAACAGTATAGTTAATTGATGATTCGGTGATGAAACTAAAGGTAAAAATAAACTAAGTCTATAGAGATTTTTACATCTTTTGATTTTAATATAAGGTTAATTAACCTTCATATTTAGGAATTTGGTTTACAAACATCTGTTCTTTATCTTTCCTCTTTAGAGTGGATGTAACTGAAATCCAGGTAGCTTTAGTGATCATCTTTGTGTTGTCTACATTTGGAGGAGCAACAGTGTGGGACTATACGGTAAATCTGAGGATTTAAATTTATATTTAAGTACTTTAAAAATATTTAGGAAAAAGATTGCATTGTTAATTTTCTTCAGAAATCCTTGGAGTTGTATTTAATAGTCATTCCATTTCTTAACCTTTTTTATTCATTTTATAATTTTACTATTCTATATACCTTATTACAGCATGAATATACTACCCTATGCATGAATATACTACCACATAAAGGAAAATGACCCCATTTCCCTAATATAAAATTAAACAGACTAGTTGAACTACCTTTTCAGGCCAAAATTTATCTCATAAAATAGATACATAAAAAGTAAATTCAGTAAAATATTTTATGCTTGAAACTTGTCCCTCAATATTAGGAAAGAAAAGTTGCTAATTTGCATTTTTTATAACCTACTATAGTGAAGTTTCCCATGTTAAGGAGTGTTTTTATTTTCTGCGTGGTTGGAGACCTCAGTATTTTGATAAAAGTTGACTCTCAGGAGGCCACTGTTATAAATTCATGCTTTGTATAGGCAGAAAATTTATGAAGAAACTATTCCGTCTCTACAACCTAAGTTTACAGTATTGGCTGACTCAAAACTTCATGCCCAGAGAGTTAAGAAGAGTAATAAGGATAATATCAATAGTCAACAACTAATACTTACTCAACATTTACTATGTTCCTAAATATTTTACTATCACTGTTTTCATCTGACCCTCAGAACAACCCTGTGAAATAGATACTGTCATTTTTGTGTTTTATAAATAAGTCTTAGAATGATTAAGTAATTTGTCCAATGACACATAGCTAGTAAGTAAGTACTGGAGCTGATTCCAGACTCTGTTTTTAATCACTAAGCTATATAACCCTGGTAAAAATAGTAAGAGATACAAAACTAAACATGCTCTTACCATAGGATCCAGCGACTATGCTTCTTGGTATTTACCCAAATAAGTTAAAAATTATGTCTATGCAGGGAATTCCCTGGCAGTCCGGTGGTTAGGACTCTGTGCTTTCACTGCCATGGGCCCAGGTTCAATCCCTGGTCAGGGAGCTAAAATTCCACAAGCTGCATGGCACAGCCAAAAAAAAAAAATTATATCTTTGCAAAAACCTGAACACAGGTATTTATAGCAGCTTTATTCATAATTGCCAGAACTTGGAAGCAAGTTCTGCAGTAGATGTCCTCCAGTGGGTGAATGGATAAACTATGGTACATCCAGGCAATGGAATTGTATTCAGTGTTAAAAAGAAAGAGCTATCAAGCCATGAAAAGACATGGAGGAAACGTAAATGCATGTTATTTAGTGAAAGAAGCCACTCTGCAAAGGCTCCATATTGTATGATTCCAATCATATGATATTCTGGAAAAGGCAAAATGATGGAGACAGTGAAAAGACCTGCTATTGCCAGAAGTTACGGGGTTAAGGAGGGATAAATGGACAAAGTCCAGGGGATTTTTAGGGCAGTGAAACTATTCTGTGTGATACTATAATGGTGGATACCTGTCTACCTGTCATTATGCATTTGTCATTTATGCATTATGCATTGTCATAGAATGTACAACACCAAGAGTGAACCCTAATATAAACTATGGACGTTAGGTGATAATGATGTGTCAGTGTAGGTTCATGGATTGTAACACATGGATTGTATCACTCTGGCGGAGGATGTTGATAGTGGGGAAGCATGTGTGTATGAGTGCAGGGAGTATATGGGAACTCTGTGTACTTTCCGTACAGTTTTGCTGTGAACCTAAAATTGCTTTAAAAATTAAGTCTGTTTTTTAAAAATTGTAAGAGATTTCCCTGTGGCATTTAGTTTCAGAATTGCCAATCACAGTTCATATCACTAGGCTCAGAAATAGACTTTGAGCATATTTTTAAGTAGAGGAACATTCCCTGAGATACTCATATCCCTTCTTATCATGTAAGAATAAATAATAGAATCAAGGATACATAGGCCTCTAAAATATGCTAGAGGGATGCGATGTTATCTTTCATGGTACCTGTTCAGCCAGTACCCATTAGAAGGTGAACGTGGACTTAGAGGCAGTTCGGCAACTCTGTCATTGTCAGATGTGGTTGTTTTAAATTTGGAATTCTGATTTGGTTATACTGGGGAAGAATTTAATCTTAAAATCATTTCATTCAATGTTTTAGCAATACCAGAGGAAGAAAGCATACCTACTTATTCTCATCAATAAGAATGCTGAATTTAGATATAGATCTTCTAAATTTAATTGTTGATCTGTAGTTTCCACAGATTTTGGTACAGTATTTCAAAGTATATTTTCAATACACAATAGCCTACAGCTTTTGGCAATTCATTGTTACTGTTTTTTAAATCCTTTGCTGCCTTTGGAAGTTTTCTTGAACAGCAATTGACCAACAGGTAAATATATATTGCTAGAGATTTAATCCTGGATATTAACTACACAAAACTTTTGCATGCACACACGTTTGTCACATTCATGATGCAGACCATGGTGTCTGACTGTCCTGTGATGCTGCCTTTTAGACGTACTAAAGTCAAGTGAACTATCCTTTTTCATGTTTCTTAAGTCAGATGAAGGCTTGTGAGATAAAATACTTCATCCCACTTATTTAAATAGACTTAGCTGGATTTTTCACTTTAAGAGATAAAACCATTAAAAGAAAAGTTACCACTTCAGGTTACATTCCAGAAGTTAAGGTTTGATTATAAGAAAAAGAATAGCTTATTGTACAGGGCTGTATCATAATGTTTCTTTACTTTTTAATAGGAAAAGAAATTCTGTTTTCTTAATGATGTGTTTCTTTCCTCTACCCCTAAAGATACCCGTCCTAGAAATAAAATTGAAGATCTTACCAGTTCTCGGAGTAGTAGGTGGAGCAATATTTTCCTGTTCAAATTATTTCCATGTTATCCTCCATGGTGGTGTTGGCAAGAATGGATCCACTATAGCAGTAAGACATTAATTTCATCATCATTCAGTATTAATTTTATGATGAATTTTCTTTTCACCCAGCTACAGAGATACTAAAAATATGACAAAGTTCAAGAATAGGGAAGGAAACTAAAAATATGACAAAGTTCAAGAATAGGGAAGGAAACTAAATATCTTAAAAGAATTCTTTTTAGGCACATAATACAAAAGCATTTTTAAAACAGTTTAGACTGATGTTAAAGAATTTTTCCTCTTTCTACAGCCTTTCTCAGAGTAGACTTTTGTGACATTCGGTTTAATCATCTGCTGTTTCATTACTGTACATAATTAAGAGTTACCATTTGTCTTCTTGCTCGTTGTGCCTGGCCCTGATATAGGAGAGGAGGAGGAGTAGGGAATGAGTTCCTGACTGAATGTCAGGAAAGCTGCCAAACGTCATGGTTTCACATATGGGGCAATTTCTTAGTCATGAAGTAAATTTTATTGAAATTTCACTGAAATGTATTTTTAAAACTCTCCTAATATTTTAAAAGGTAAAAATTTTAACCTCAGTTCTGGAGTTGGTACACCTTGTATTTGTGTTCTTTACACTTTGCTCATCTATAATTCTTTTGTATTTATTCATATTTGTTTTTTTAAAACTTCTTCAATACTTTTACACAGGAAAGAGGCAGAAAGGAATTCTGCCCGGTTTTTAACAAATATAACATAATATCCATGTGTTTAAAAAAACATATTGTCATCTTCAAGGTAGTTGATCATAAGATAAGTACTTATTCCAGTGATGCCATCTTCTGTCAAAACATTCTTGGAATGCCTTTAAGCTATAGTTCATTCTCTTTAATTTCTTCAGTGCTGTAGTTCAAAATTTCTGTCTTTTAAGGGTGGGTTTGATTTTGAGAAAAGTCAAAGTCATTTGAAGCCAGCTCTAATAAATAAGAGGAGTAAAAACATGAAATATAGCATTTTTAGTTTAAAAAAAGACTCATTCTCTTAAATGACTTATACATTGGCTCTTAAGGCTATTTCAAAGGAATCTATCTAATTCATAAATTATCAATTTTTATGAATATATTTTATATACATAATTCAAAGGCAAAGTATAAAACTCACTTAGATACATAAGTTCTGATATATTTGGAAATTTTAATTTGTTGTGTTTTGAGGTGTTTTGTCAGTTAACCTCAGAATTGTTTTAGAAATGTTAAAGTATTCTGCATAAGATGCTTAAGAGTACTTTTTGCTTGACCATGGATGATAAAATAGAATACTTGCTAGAACATGAGTTCCACTAAAGACGATGAGATTTAGTGATGATGAGCATCCACTTTAGAATATTTTACTAAGACATAATTCATTAAATGTTTGAAGGAAGACAAGAAATCAAACACTGTGTCTAAGGAGTGGTTGATTTCAAACTCTTAAACTGGTGGTTTTCCAACTTTTTTAGCAGCAGATTTCCTTGAATAAAATTTATAGAACCAAAGTACAGGTAAAAGCACTATTTTAATAATCTAAATATTTATAACATTACTATATAGTATAGTGTTTTATTAAGATATGATTTTGTAATATTTATAATATTATTCGTGTAATTTTATAGTAAGTTCTAATTTGTAACATATAAACGTAACAAACAAGAATAAGCCTGCTTTAATAGATACATTTAAATTGGTGGTTATATATTTAGTAAGCCTTAAAATCAAATTTATTTCAATATTTTGTTTAGGATAAGCAGTGCTGAGAGCATCCTGATTCGCATAGATAAAAATGTAATGGGTCGGGTTGTACAATGTTACATAAGAGGGCATTTGTAGTCTAAATGCAAAAGGCAGGGGCAGGGGTGGGATATTGGTATAGAGAGAGACCAGGGAAGAATTAAACTCCTCCTAATCAGTGATTAAGATATTGTGTAAAAGTGGCAGGTTAAGCTTTATTTCAATATCTGCACAAAAATATGTTAACTTGGCAATTGGAGTGTTGATGGCCTTCAGCATGGTAAAATTCGGTATAGAATAAATCACGTTATTTTTTTAGTGGTTATTAGTTTAAAATGTGTGTTCATATAAAATTGGAATCAAACATCTAAGCACTGTATTACCTCTGTGTAACCCTAGGTTTCTGTGGAAGTTTGAAAAGCATGGCTAAGGTCTGTATACTCCTTTAGGCCATACATTATCATACTCTTCTCTAGGTCTCTAGTTCCTAACACAAAATAGATGCTTAGAAAATATTTGCGTTGTAATAAATGCATTTTTAAAATTTGGTGCTGATTTTCTGCTTTATCCATTAGGGTACCAGTGTCTTGTCACCTGGACTCCACATAGGAATAATTATTATACTGGCAATAATGATCTACAAAAAGTCAGCAACTAATCTGTTTGAAAAACATCCTTGTCTTTATACCCTAATGTTTGGATGTGTCTTTGCTAAAATCTCACAGAAATTGGTGGTAAGAAATTCTTTTATGATTCATGGTATAAATATGTACTTGTTCCTCAAACACAAAGCTGGAAACTACTTCATACAATGGGTAGGTTTTTTATGGTGTTATCATCACAATAGTTAGCTCTTTGTGCTCCAAGTAATACTGTAAATGAATGTTAGATTCACAGACAGACTCCTTAGTGTATAGTTAAGTTCTTTTAATTATTTGTTTAGCAATGATTATCAATTATAACCTTCTGATATCAAGGAATTTAAATATTGGAAACTTTAATAAGCTACCCAGTCATGAATTTGAGAAATTTTAGATTCAGTATTCCCATATCAAATGTGAGATTAAATAAATGGTCTCTTTATCCTTATTTGTCTTAATAGTAAATTAAACTTCTAGTTAATTCTATCCTGAAACTAAAAGCTAAAACATTTAAAATTTAATGGTGAAATTATTTTGTTTACTTTTTTATAGATAGCTCACATGACCAAAAGTGAACTGTATCTTCAAGACACTGTCTTTCTTGGCCCAGGTCTTTTATTTTTAGACCAGTACTTTAATAATTTTGTAGACGAATATGTTGTTCTATGGATAGCAATGGTAAGTGCTTTTTTGGTAAGATTTTTATTTATTTTTAACAAATGTCAGATAATACTATGCTTAAGAGTCATTTCAGTGAGATATCAGGTAGCCTTACTTTCTAATCTATACCGTAAGTGTTTCTGAACATTTAAAATTACTTCTTTAAAGCTTGCTTTATATTGTGTTTGAAAATGGCCCACATATCTGGAGATCAGGGTTCCAACAACCTAAATCCTTAAAAACACAACGGTGTACCTTAAAAAAAATAGTACCAAAAAAACAGTACTAAGATGTCAAAAATCACTTCACTCTCTGGCAAAGGACTACAAACATGTATTAGTGTCTGACTTATTTAATCCAGCTTGTTAGAATTATTATGAGCTTATAGCAGATAACAGGTAAATTAACTGTAGTTGGTGTTAGCAGAGGTGGGCACTATTGTATCAAGAACTGTCAGCTAATACTGAGGAAACAAAACAGAACAGACAGTACTACCCAGTACAGGGTTCTGGGACCATTTTGTGCTAGAAGTAAGCAACCCTACGTATCTGTATGGCCCTTGAGGATAGTGCAAAATTTATATTAATAATGATGACTCTTATCAAGCAAATTAAATTCTCATTGATTGCATCCTGCTTAAAAAGTGATGTGGATAATACATATATTAATTTCTATTCAAAATTATTATAAAATAGAATTTGGTGCATAAGAGGGAAGCTTTAGCCATCTGAGGAAAAGAAAATCATTGTTGGTAACACTTTAATCACACAAGTGGATAAAGGAGGCATTACTAAATTTTTTATTTTACTAAAACATTATCTTTATGGTTGGTCTTCAATTAATGGTAGTTCTGGACAATTTTGCTGTATTTTTCCCTACCTCCAGACCTCACTGGACTTCACCAAATTGTTAGTGATATACAAAAACTGATACTAAAGTTAGCTAAAAGAAACACTGAACCTTTTGATAATTTAAATGATCTCACACTATTTGTTAGATAGAGGTATTAAAACAAAGCCTATCTGTTCTGTGCATGGACCCCTGGGGTACATCTGATCATCCTTTATACTAGGTTCTATAGTATTATACTTTTTTTCAGAGTAAGTTAATAACTTAATATCCATTCAGAAGTCTTCCATTCTTCAAATAGTGGTGAGATGTAAATCTTAGTCCTTGAAAGTTTCTCAGGCAATATTCTAAAAAATGTTTGAAAATCAGAATAATTTCCTTTAATTTGCTATCCACTATAAATATTATTAGGGCTCCAAAACAATCTAAATGTAAGAAATAGGTGGTGATTTTTCAAAATATCTGAAAATTCAATGTAGGGTTTCTTTTAGTGAACGTAAGTATTACCAAATGGAATTAACAGAATTAAAATAGCAGGTGTTAAAAATTTGAGCACTTAATTTGTAATGAGTGAGTTGGCCTGGTTTTACGTCAGTGGTGGAGATTATGGTGAGAAAGTCGAATTCAATTTTTCTTTAAAACACTTTGTGGACCACAATTAAAAACAAACAGAAAAACACTATGTGGACCAAAATAAACATATTGTGCCCTTTGGCATCCTTAGGGAAAAGGCTCTTGCTTCAGAGAGAAAAGAGTCAGACGGAGTTTTTCAAGTAAATGATAAGGAGATGTTTCCCCTCAGTGGTGAGAATTCCCTCCACCGGCAGAGCTGTGAGGCTCCTTTTTCTAAAAGGAAGCATTTGCCCCCAGCCTCTGGGAAAGTTCTTAAATAGTGTGCCTCCCTGCTTAATTTTGTAAAGAACACAATTTTGTATGTGCCTTCCCTCAACTATGATGTCTCTTCCAGGCCTTTACTTTCTTACAACTACTCTCAAAGGAATAAGGAAAAAGAAAAGTATATGATGGAGTGATTTCATTATAATGACTGATAGCCCCTTCTAGTAGAAAATTTGAGGCTTTGTTGCACAGTAGAAAACTGAAAGGATATGGAGTCAGAAGACTTGAGTTCTGTTGTTTTCCAGCTTTTGTAATTTAGTCTATACCTTTTACCACTCTGAGCCTCAGTTTCTGTAACTGTGAAATACCCTGCATATTCCAGCGGACTACAGTGAGGTCCAAATATGAACTATAAAATGTAATATTTTCGGTGAAGAATTTTTGGTTAAGGTTTGAGTTTAGGGGGCGAGGGGACAGAAAAATAGCTGCTGCTTTAGAAAAGATAGACCATAATCCATTTTATATTTTCTTTTTTGCTTCTAAAGGTCATTTCTTCATTTGATATGATGAGGTACTTTAGTGCTTTGTGCCTGCAAATTTCAAGACACCTTCATCTAAGTATCTTCAAGACTTCATGTCATCAAGCACCTGAACAGGTTCACAAGCATATTGACTAATAGCCCAAGGAAAAGAGGAGAAGCAGTTAGGGGAACCTATGAGTGAAGGAAATCTCCTTTTTCAGGAGGCTAGTATACTATCAAATAAGGTTATATTTTAATATAAACATTAAGTCCTGTAGATTCCATTATGTCTGTTTCAGTGGCAAAGCCCTCGTTGTGTATCAACATTTTTTATCAAGGTATTATCAGAGTAATACAATCTATAAATTAATTAGAAACAAAACCAAAGAAAGAAATTTCAATTTTCTGAGTATAAGAAATTGAACCACTGTAGTTCTAAAGAGCAATCTCTTTGTCTCAGAAATCCTTATCAGACAATTGGGGTTTTCTCTGCCAAAGGATTACATAAAAATTCAGGACTTAAAGGATTTTAGCCATCTTGAGGGTGATGCTTACTTCGCTAAAAATTGACAAGTGCGTTCATAATATTGCATAAGTGCATGAATTGTAATAGTGTAATTATTGAGTCACATGATGTTATAGGTATTTTTTATTAGCCATTTTCAAAAAGGTATGTTAATTACTATTGTATAAAAGGAAATACTTGCTTTAGTATACCAACTTCTATAATTTGTAGTTAGTAAGAGGAATTATCTTACCAGTTCAGAAAAACAAATGAATCTTTACAGTGAGGGCAACTTGTTCCTTGATATTCTGAGTTTAAATTTCATTGTCACAAAAAAAGTAGACATTAAACATTTCCCTTTGTGAAAAACAAAACAGTAGCTAAAGCACAATTGACATGCAAGAAAATTAGTAATTTATGAAAACATAGCAAAAATATCTTCCCTTTAGAATATCAGCTAAAGCTACTTCAAGTACACTTTTACTCATTTGAGGTAAAATGGGGATAAAATAAGTATCTGTTATTCAACCACTAACTACATTATGTACTGATTCTCATCTTTCCACTCTCACTTAAAAGTGTTTACCTTGCTCATTATGAATAATAGAACTATCACATGGGTCTTTGGTGATCCAAATCTTCGGACTCCCATCTTACCTGTTTGTAATTTTATCCAACAGTTCTGTAGACCATAAGCCATATGGTGAAATAATTTTTTTTTAAAAAGGAGTAATGAACATGTACTATATCTTAATATGCAAGAAAAAGGCATATTGAAAAAAGAGTGGAAGTTGATATTCCTTAAAAGGAAAAAATAGGGACTTCCCTGGTGGTCTAGTGGCTACAACTACATGCTCCCAATGTAGGGGGCCCGGGTTCGATCCCTGGTCAGGGAACTAGATCCCACATGCCACAACTAAGACCTGGTGCAGACAAATAAATAAATAAATATTTTTTTAAAAAAGGAAAAAATATATACTTATGTGAATTAAGTACACAGAAAATACTCTGGAGTACTTATTTTGCCTCTGAAACAACTGGTAAATTCAGTAAGAACCTTCTTAATTTGAATAGTACTTAAAATTTATATTAAATTTTATAATACTTAAAATTTACATTCCAGCATGTACTTTGGCTTAAAAGGCTTTACAAAACGCAAAAATTTAGGAAGTAAACTGTCCCCTTAACGTCAGATATTTGTTAACGGTGGAGGACTAATTTCTTCCTATATAAGTTAGCATAGTTAGAAAAAGAGGATCAGTATGGATTCATTTTTAAAAACTTGGAAAACCTAAAACTGAGATAAGTGTGGGTTATGCAGCAAAAATTAGAATTTAAAATATGGAAAAACAGGACAAAGTCACTCCTTTCTCCGTCTATTGGGCATATTTTTTGTTTTTGAATGATTCAATGAAAGGAGTTTCAGCAAAAAATAGTAAGTTTAACTCAAATATTTCAAACAAATGCTGAAACAATTTAATATTTATTAAATCAAGAGTTTCATATGTTTTTCTATGTTTAAAAAAATGCACATTTTAAAATACAGGGTATAGGAATTAACTATTCAAGTTTGGAAATGAATGTAAAAACATCCATATATTTACTGAATATTAAAACTGAAAAACAAGACATTCTGTGTAATTTATAGTTAAAGACAGACGTGAAGTACTTAAACCGTAAGTAATTGGGTATGTTAGTGATATGCTCTTAATCATTACTAAGGACATGTGTCATTTAATTGTGGACTGAGTCGAATTAAATGGCATTTTGATGTCGTTGTGGAAATGACATTCACAAATCCATGTCTTAAAATGGATTATTTATATATCTTGTTCGGTTGTGTTAATGGTTTTTAGCAGTTTAATTTATTCCAGAATGGAAACTTAAGTTGCGTTTAATAGATTTTGTAAGTCAATAGAATGTATTTTCTTTTGAAATCTTATTTTCATTAGAATTGGTAGTGTAACTTAATGAATATGCATGAAAGGGTGTACGTATAAAACAGATTTTGTGTTTTTTTCCCTTAAAGAAGAACAAAATTAATTAAGCATCTATACCTGTGGTTTCTACCTTTTGGAAGTGATACAAATACACTGAAGCTAAAACTTGAAATTAAATCATATTTATTGCTAAGAGTTAATTGACAAATGTTAGAGAGAAAAAAATCACTATTAGTATTAAAGAGCTGAAAGCACGGTGGCACATTATAATTTAGGAATTGCTGCTACTTGCATAACTTCATTATTTTATTTGGAGATGAAGAGGAAGAAGGGTCTTGCACTTAAGCTAATGATTAATATGATGTAATATTTTAAACCAGAATTTTCAACCACTCTAAAAACTTACATGCCTCTTAGCTAATGTTATAATTGTATCATATTACTTAGGTTCAAGTTCTTCCTTCAAAGAGTCATCAGAATAACATGGATTGAAGAGACTTTCGAACACTTGCCATCTCTTGCTGCTGCTGTCACATGAAAGGAGATATTAAACATTTGTTTAATTTTTAGATAAGTGTTATACATATTTCAGCAAATAAAATATTTCAATGCTTACAATAATCCTTATTTTTTCAATTTTAAATATAATAACTTACCGTTTCCATCATAATTTTTTTTTGCAACATAGCCATTTCTTTTCTAAGTTCATTTTGTGCACCAGTAAGTAGATAATCGTGATTCTTCTCCAAGTCCTCCATACTCTAAAACACAAAAGGCTAGTTCAGTTACAAACCACCACTTTTCATCTCAGGTTCAAAACTTATACAATTAATTTTCAAAAGTAGGAACTTTTTAATATTCAACAATGCACATTATTTATCTCAAAAATATTCTAATACATGAAAACCAAAATATCCACTAAAGGAATAGAAAATGTCAGACATAAATCAAATATTATTAAAGGAGGTACAATAGTGTACCTTCTCACTGGAAGAAACAAAAATAACACAAAATTTTATAAAAGGAATAGAAGCACAACTTCCTGTAGCTATGTAGTAGAAAATGGGGATTTAATTCCAATTTAGTTGGCAAAAGAGTAAGACTGAAAGGAAGGTTAGGAAAAAGGGTTAAAAGTATTCTAGGGCAAGAGCATAAACAAAAGCATGAAAGTGCAAAGTGAGTGAGTTCAGAGAAAGCCGTTACGTGGAGGGGTGGAAGTAATGGATGAATGTAGTAATTGGAGCATTAAAAAAAAGGATCATATTATTGGGGGGTGAATCTTGAATGCCTAAGAATTTAGAATGAGAAGCTACTGACAGTTTTTCAGGAGGGAAAAGGTAATGTTATAGAAAGATAATAAGGCAGACCCATGAAGGATGGGTTGGAAAACAGAGAAATCAGCTAAGAGTTTTCATAGTATAAGGAAAGAATGATGAGGTTCTGAACTAGGGCAGTAGCAGTGGATGTGAAGAATAAGAGAGATGGAGGAGTCAAATATAGTACTAAAGTTCCTACACCAAGTGGTAACACTTAGTGATCGTATTTAGCACTTAAATTAAATCGAACACAATGCATTCAAAATGGAAAACTGTTAAGAATTTAAAATGTATAAGCGAAATGTTTTCCCCTTAAACTGAGAAAAAAATTATCTTCTACTTACACACATGAATTATATTTTATAAGAATGTATTATGTTACCAAATATAACAAACCTTTATGAACTGCTCATATAATTGTTTAATTGTTTTCAGTCTCTGGCTCTGAACAATTCTAGACTGTTGAAAAACTTTATGTTGCTGTCGAAACATATTCTACAAATGTAAAAGAAAAAATTATATAATAACAATTCGGGTAAAATTTAGCAAAAATTAATTCTACATTACACTTAAAAGGAATAGTTTTTAAATCAATATTTTTAAGATTTTAACATTTACTATGACTGAGTTTAGATAATTTGTGTTCACCACTTATATACAACAATAATATAATAACCCTACCAGTCATTGAGTAGGAAATCTCAACAATACTCAAAACATGTCCTAATTCTTGGTGCTTTCAATGTCAACACAGATGATCCTTACCATATTGCTGGTCTTTCAGTTTCTTGGCCTGTTTTCCACCAATGATTTTTGTTGTTCACCCTACTTTAGCCATCCACTTACATACGCATACCCTAGATTTTGTCATTACCAAAAACTGTAACCTCTGCATAGTATTAATAATAGCAAACTTGATATTAACAATGTGTTAGGAAGCAAAGACCAACAGCTTTTATGAGTATGGTATGTGCCTGTACTTCTGCATTCAGCAGAACCAAACTCATAGCCAGCAGTGGGCAATGGAACCTGGCTAAGGTCCATGGGTGTACTGCAAGGCCGGCCTCCCCCTTCCTACTTGACACTTGGTTATAGTAGATTAATTATAAAGCTATAAAGCTAAGCATAATACTAACAGCTAGTTTTTCTTCTTGTTCCTCAGCTTTCTTCACATCTATATCCCACTGCTGGAACAAAGTCAGAAACTGCTGAGAATATTCTTGGTTAAGCTTCTGCCTGTAAAGCATAATGAATATTGTCATATTTCACATCAATATGGAAAAACTTTCAAAACAAAACTGATTTGACATAATTATACTATAATAAAAGAGAAAATAATATCAAATTTTCAGATGTGAAGCCAAGAAGTAAAGTTATGATTTATGATGATTCAGAAGTATTTATTTTCCTAACCAACTAACAGAAAATCCCTCTCATGTGCTTTAAGCTCTTGAAAACTAAGGGAGTTTTATTGTACATATACATTTTCCAGAAAAGTCCATTTTATCTCCAAGCAATTTATTTTTCATTTTCTCCTACTGAATATAGGTTGTGATATGATAAATAGATTCACTGAAGTTATTATATTTATCATATAAGATTTCCAAATAGAAATATTTCACTTAATTTTTCCCCATTTTGGTATAATGATTTTGTACAAAAGAATAGTTAATTCAGCTAAAATATACAAATTATTTATAATACATAAGGTTGATCTTTTTCTACACTGTTAAACAGTTAACTATCATTAAGACTAATGGTTTATATGACATTTACTTTTTATTCAGCTAGTGTATTTTTAGAATGAATATAAATTACCTTTATTGTTAAAAAAAAACCTCAAACATTATTTAAAAGGGGAAAAAGGACATCTTTATTGATTTCTAGGAAATATATCTCAAGTCTGTGAAGGAATGAAGTTATAGGACTAAAGGACTTAAAGGAAAATCAAGCCAAATATACTTTTTTACTAGAGATCCCAATAAGTAGAAGATGATAGTACTTCTCATAATTTGCACCAGTGAATACTAAGAAATGATGCAAATGTTGTGGCAGTGAAAAAACCAACAGCCTTACCTTTGCTCTTGTTGGGTTTTCCAAACATTTTCAATTTTCTGGTTACTGGTTTTGAGAGAAGCCTTGGTATACATTTCTAGTCTTTTTCTCTTGGCAAGAAGAGCCTTGTTAATATCAGCTATATTGAAAATAAATACTCATTAAATTTAATGTGGAAGAAAGTTACTTTGTTCCCACATATTCAAATAAACATGGATAAAGCTGGTTCAAGAGTTTTGAAAAGATCTTTAAAAATACACATAATATCAAAAAGCAAGATCATTTCCTTGCTTTTTTTTTCTGAGAAAACTTTTAGTTATTGGTATCCCAAATTCTGATTTTCCTAACTAGAGATAATTTTTTAATTTAGAGGTGATTAAAAAGAGCTAATAACTGGAAAAAAGGGTCTCAAGGACAGACTTTAATTTCTTCATAAGAAAACACTAATAAAGGCTAAATTTAGAACTCATTATATGAAACAAAACTATTTTGAGTCTAAAAAGAATAAAAATAGTTAAAATAATTTTTTAAAATATAGTCAGTGATACTTTAAAATATATTTTTTACTAAAAGAGACAAAGACCAACCAAGCATAGCAAAATCTTATTTTAAGTAAATATCTAAATAAATTCAAGAACCCTTTTAAATACTTTTTTATAGAACATTTTTACCAATAACATAAGTACTGCATTTCATAAACTTTTTAATACTTCAGGTAATTCTTTGCTAGGCACGTGCATATGGATCTACCATCAATAGTTATTTTTCAGTAATCATGATGAGGTGACCTACACTATTACATAAATATTTTGTATTTCCAATATCCATCTATAATAATAAATTTATAAGACAGATTATAAAACAAGCATTTTGTTACTACCAAATAGGGCAAAGCTTTCAAAAAAGACTTGATTATATGAATAATGCTAGAGAGGAGCCAAATATTGACTCTTTTATAAGAATACTATCCCCTAACACGGTTAATGTAACTGATATTTGACATACAATTTAAAGTTTATGAACTTTTTATCTGATCTCTTATTAGCAAGGTGGTCTTTAATTCTCAGCTACATAGTTTAATAATGTAAAAATAAAAATGAAGAGTTATTTTAAAGGCTTCAATTTACATTGCCCTTCGTAAAGAAAAGAACACAGGAATGCCATAGAAAATAACTAAATTGCGAAAATGAAAAACTGACACATACACAGATATGTGCGTGTGTTTGTATCAGTTAGTCCGTGAAAGTCCAAACAAAGAGGGATAGACACTTTTCCCATCCATTTTTGCTCTAAAATTTCATAGTCCATTAAGTTCACACATCTATAAAGTAACAGGACCATTCTTAACTCACCATCGTTAGCACCATCTCTTTTCACATCAACAACTGGAAAAGGTTAGTAAGGAAATCTATGAAGCCGAACCACGTATACTTGTGCAAAATCTTACATATGAGAACAAAGCATTAAATAACAGTCTTACAGTCCACTGATTATTATTTACTATTATACAAATTATATGGTTTGAATACAAATATCTCCTAAAACATACCTCCAAATCTTTCCAGCATATTCTGTACTTCACCCCTGTGAAAAAAATTACATCAAACAACTTTTAATTAAGGATCCATAAAATATCATTCTTGTTTTGGAAGAAATATCACATGCCCAGTATTTTACATACAATACTCGTTGGACAACCAAATAGACTTTTCTTAAAGTCTAAGAGGTGAAAATTGTTTGAGCATATTACCCCATGTCTTCAACTGTTCCTGCAGAAGTCCTCTTCTTCCCATGTTTATCAAGTACTGGAGTCTTCCCTGAATTGACAGTAAAAAAAGAAAAAGAGTTGAAATTAAGTATGCTATTTTGGTAATTTTTAAACGGAGTAATATCTTAATTTTGAGGTTTTTTGAGGCTTTGTGCCAAGACAAGTTTTTAAAGCAGACATATAAATGCACTACTTTCTCTGCAGGTTAGATGGAATTAAATCAGGATCCAAGACCATTTTATGGGAACAATTTTGCAAGTCTTCCTGTGTTAATGTCGTAATAATCTATGTACTGTTTATCAGACATCAGGCGAAAGATGCTATAGAAGCTTCACTGAGTCCGAATAAGAAACACGAAGTACATGAAAATAAATGCAGGACATGGTCACTGCCCAACACCATGAGCTATACGGTACCTTCAGTGACATCCTCCTCTGAACCACTCAGATGTTTTTTATCTGCTTTCTCAAAGTCATAGCCTTTTATAACCTGATCTTCCATGGATGTCTTCCCAGATTTCCCGGTATGTTTTCTTCCAGAGGGCACCATGTCTCGATGTTTTCTGATTTAAAAAAAAAAAAAAGATCAAACCTGCTGAATCCAAAGACACCATTTAAATAAACTGGCAAATTTCAAAATGAGCGATATCAAATAAAGATGATTTTAGTTGAATACCACTTGAGGAGTCTCTTCATCTATTCTGTTGGACCAAAAGTTAACAGAAGAAGATAATGACTGCGCCGCCCCTGACGCCGGCGGTGCTGTGATGGAGAGTTCGCCTCTGAGGACGGGGAGGGCGGCGGAATCCTAGCCCGGCCAGGTTCTGGCTAAATCGGGGCAAATCTAGATCCTGCTGATTTCAGTCACAATGTGCAAATCGTAATTACTGACAGGATCGATCACGAGCCCGCCCCAAAGAAGTTGCCAGCAACAGAAATACAACATAAAACGTTCTGCGTCCTGGGCCGCAGAAAATGACGTCAAGATTTCCACGACCCCAGGCCTCGAGGACCAGTGAAGGGGAGCCCTGGCTTCATCTAAATGGTTTCTGCGGGGCGTGGGCGCGCTGACGAGGGCCCACCCTCCTCGCCTGCTGTCAACCTGTCCACCCGCCCGGTGTCGCGTCCAGTCCCGAGGCAGCCCAGCCGGCGCCTTCCCGCCCACTCACGGCCCTGCCCGCAGGGAGCGGTACTGCCTGCAAATTCCTGTCAGAGGCCCCAGGGAGAGCCAGCGGGTAAGATTTACCTCACAGGTCAAGAATAACCCCTGGCTCAGATTCCCGCGCGGGACAAACGCTCCCCTCCTCACACCTGAAAAACACCCCAATGGTCGACGACCACAGTTATATGTCTCCGTACAGGCGTCTCCGCCGCTCCCGCCTCACCTGCCCCAACGCCTCAGACTTGACCTCTTCACAGCCTCGACACTCCTCCGAAGCAAGTCAGAATTAGCGCGGCAGAAAAGCCGACCTCGCCTCGCCCGGGAGCGTCTCTGATTGGCTGGCAGGAGGGCGCATGCGTGCAGCCGCCCCGGGGCTCCGCTCCCTCGGACGGCATGCCCAGCGAGAGCGCTGACCCAGAGCACCTTGCGGGCGGCGATCTATGGCTAGTACACCTGAAGCGAGGCACTTTCCAGTTTCTTTTTGTAACTTAAGTTTAAAATTTTCACAATATTTTAATAATAAAGTTGCAACAGAATATAAAGAACACACAACTTAATTTGTGAAGTACAGTTTTACCAGAGCCTATTGCATCTCCTCAGGGAGTCCTTTCCCTCCCATCCCCCCCATTCCCTACTCAGAGATTTTTTTTCTTTTTTAATTATCTTGAATTTTGTGTTAATCATTGGACCCTCCCATTTTCTAAGTTTTGTTACCGCATGTATGTGCCCTGAGACAACTCTGCTTAGTTCTGTTTGTGTTTGGGTAGTATAGAAAGTTGTACCATATTCTATGTAGTACTCTGTCACTCGCTTTTTTTTTTTTTAAACCATTCTTTTTTTTTTTTTAATCAGACATCAATTTTATACACATCACTTTATACATGTCAATCCCAATCGCCCAATTCAGCACACCACCATCCCCACCCCACCGCAGTTTTCCCCCCTTGGTGTCCATACGTTTGTTCTCTACATCTGTGTCTCAACTTCTGCCCTGCAAACCGGCTCATCTGTACCATTTTTCTAGGTTCCACATACATGCGTTAATATACGATATTTGTTTTTCTCTTTCTGACTTACTTCACTCTGTATGACAGTCTCTAGATCCATCCACGTCTCAACAAATGACTCAATTTCGTTCCTTTTTATGGCTGTGTCACTCGCTTTTTAAACTTAACATTACGTCACTAAGAGAATCTAGATGATTACACGTAGCCATAGTTCTTTCATTTTCACTGCTGCAAAATATCCCATTGTGCCTCTATTCCACCATTTATTCATTTATTTTCTTGTCTGTGGACATGTGGGTTATTTTCAGATTACAGCCTATATAAACAATGATACTATGAATATTCTAATCTCCTGCATATATGCTAAAGTTTTTACAGAGTATCTGGGTGTGAAGTTGCTCGGTCATAGGCTAGATGATGTAAAGCCAAATTGGTTTCAAATTTATACTCCCACCAACAGTGAGTTCCCATTGTTCAATGCACTCATCATCACTTGGTATAGTCAGATTTCTTAATTTTGCCATTCTAGTGGGTGTAAAATGATATTTCTTTAGGGTCTGCTTTTGTATTTCTCCAGTCACTCATAAGATTAAGCTCTTGTTATGCTTATTGGCCATTTGCATTTCCTTTTCCTTAAAATATCTATTTGGGTTTCTTGCTCATTTTTCAATTGGGTTATGTGTTTCTTATTGACTTGTAGCTCTTTATATATGGGGGCAGTGTTAATATTTATGACTGCTTTCTGTATCTTTTTAAAGGAATTTATTTTTATCCTGAAGTCATAAAAATACAAAAGTTTTAAGGTTTTATTTTTCATTTTTAAGCCTTTGTTCATCTAGAATTTATTTTTGTGCCTGGTGACAGGTAGGGTCCAATTACTTCCCGCCCCGCCCCTCACTGTGGAAACCAGTTGATTGAATAGTGCATGCTTTCCCTTTAACAGCTACGTCATCTGTCATGTTTCTGTATGTTCTTGAGTCTGCTTCCCCAGCCTGTTCCACTGGTCAGTTTGCCTATTCCTGTGCCAAAGTCAGTTTTCATCATTCCAGCTTTATTAAAGGTTTGGCATCTAAGAGGGCAAGCCACATCTTATTTTTTTCTTCAGGAGTATCCTGTGTATTCTTAAACTTTTGCTTTTCTAGTAAATTTTAGAATCAGTTTTCCAAGTTCCAGGAAAACAAAACAAAACAAAACAACCTACTGGATTTTAATTGGAATGGCAATAAATCTATACATCAATCTGGAGAGAACTGAGTCTTCCGATTCTTGAATGTAGCATATTTTCCATTTATTTAGAACTTCTTTCATATAATTCAATAAAGTTAAACTTTTTTCTCTGTGTAGAGTTTGCACTTTTATTAGATTTATTTATAAATAACTTATATTTTGTCTCTATTTTGTTCAAATTGTTATATAATTTTGTTCTAATTGGTATATAAATATCCAATTGATTTCTGATATGGGTCTTATTTCTTTTTAAATCCACATTTTAAAAGTTTATTTATCTGTTTATACACAACATTGTTCCAGAAAGGGTTTAAGGTGGCCTAAAAGACTCCATAAAATACACCAAGGAATTAGTAATAGAAGAACCAGGAATGAAGCCTATGCAAAATGCTTATATAATCCTACTCGTTTACTCTAGGTGGACCGCAAATTTGGCTCTAAGTTTTTAGCAGGCAGTCGGAAAAGGAAACTTAGTTACATCATTTACAGTGTTCGTAAAGCAAAAACAAGCCAGTTACCCAAGCGAAGCACTATTATTCCTAATATTAAGACCAGAAAGAAATTTCTCTTGAGAGGCTTCATAAAGAGGTCAGTGTATGATGTAATTAATAATCAGTGTTCGCAGTAGCAACCTAATGGGAGACACAAAGATGAATGCACAGGGCTCTTTCTTCAATACAGGCAGATAACATCACATCAACTTGAAAATCAGGAACAGCAATTTTATCATGAGTTCGGGGGTTGATGAGGGGAACACAATATGATATGGTCAAGGTACTCAGCTCTTTGCTTTGCTCAACAAAACCAAAGATACATTTTGGAACAACAGAGTTGAATCCAGTACCCAGAATGACTCCTGAGAAGTCCTGAAACCCTTAAAAAATTCTATGCAACATTTTCTGAATAGGTGCGTTTATTCTTCTTGCCAGAGAAAACATAGTTTATCAGATACACTGTACTCAGCGTACCCAGGTGATACACATAAATTAGGAACCATTTCTTTAGACAATCTAGAGAATTAGACTACAAATCATTCATGCTATTCAGATACTTATGTTTTCTTCTTATAGCCTAGCTTATTTTTCCTCTGCAAAAAGAACCTTTTTTGTTTCCATGTGGTGCCACGGCTTGGGTGAAGGTTTCAGGGTGGTTAAAAAGTTGCCTCCTGGCTGGAGGAAGGGGCTCGGGCAGAGATCTCGAGGCGGGGGAAGGCAGGGGGGTCTCGCAGAGGCCGCCGGGCTCTGGAGGCTCCTAGCCGCGCGGACAGGAGAGCCTTTCGAAGAGATACTCGCCCAGTTCGGCCTCGGGGCCCGGCCAGACTGCGCAGGTCGGTCAGGTGCACGCCCATCTTCTTGAGGAGCTTCTTGATGAGCTCCTCCTGCAGGAAGCGGCTCTCCAGCAACTCGCAGAGCTGGGCGCCTGCGCTCGCAGAACCCGGGGCCTGCAGATCTAAGAGCGTCCGGTCCAGGCTCCTCTCCAGGGCCGTGGCGGCCTCCATGGCGCCCCACTCCTCCCGGGACAGCTCCTGCCCGTCCTGGAGCGGGGCGCGGCCGCCCCACTGCTTCCGCATCTTCAAGAGAGAAGCTGGGCGCCCTTGCGCTTCTCCACAGCCAACTCCCGGAAGAAGCGGCCCACGCCCTCCAGAGCCACCTCAACGCCTTCGAAGTAGAAGCTCAGAGAGAGGTAAGGGGACGAGGCCCGAGGTGCCGGTTGATCAGGCGGCTGACGGCGGCCTCCACCTCGGTGGAAGAACTCTGCTGGATTGGGGTGAGTCAGCAGTGAGGAGGCCTTCTCCGTAAAGTGTGCTGTGAGGATGCGCCCGGAAGCAGGGACCTGGGTCTTATTCTTCTCTCCAGCAACTTGCTAAATACTTTTATTACTTCCAATAATTTGTCTGTAGAGCCTGGGATCTTATAATAATATCATCTGTGAATAGTGACGTTCTCGTTTCTTTATAGTTCGTAGGCTTTTTTTCATTTTCTGCCTGCACTGATTAGGATTTTTAGTACGAAGAGGAATAAAAGCATGGATACTAGACATTCTTCCTAATTTTAAAGGGCATGTTTCTAAAGTTTCTGTTAACAGCGATGATACTGAAACCGTGGGTTAAATCCATTTCACCTGCCGTCACTAATCAAGGTCGTTTTAAGATTTGCCTGACCTCCAAGCTGCACTTAGCCTAGACAATAAGGTGTTTGCCCAAGTTGTTTTCCAGCTGCTATAGTTTGAGCTGAGCTGGGTAAGTCTGGATTGGACCACCCACCCTTCAGCTGGGCATTCCAGAGTGTCTTCTTGGTGACCTTTTGACATCAAAGGGCTAAAAACTCTACCCTCAGAACATGCAGAGGCCTGTTGCCTAGTTACACCTGCTCAGAATGTCAGTTACCACACCTTTTTCCAATCACCTTTCCCCACACTCCCCATGCCTTGGACCGCCCTGCTTCTTTATTCTTTATCCCATAAATACCCCCGAGCCCCTTGCCTTGGGAGGCAGAGCTGGGATTGGTTTTCCTGTCTCCTCGCTTGGCTGTCTTCTGAATAAATACCCTCTTGGCTGCAAACCTCGGCATCTCAGTGTTTCATCTTGCTGGGCCTCAGGCAAGACAAACCTGGTTCGGTAACATATACCATGTGTGTGATTTTGGTAGTTGCCCTTTTTGAAAGCTTAGCTTCTATTTTTAGTTTGCGAAGAGTTTTTTGTTTGCTTGTTTTATTTTGTTTTTTAAAATCATGAATAAGTGTTGCGTTTTATTAAATTCTTTTCTGTATCTATTGAAACGATCTTTTCTCTTTAATTTGTTAATGTAGTGAAGAAAATGTATATCATCTCCTAATGTGAAACCAAATCTACATTCCTGTGACAAACCCAAGTTGATCACGATGTACTAACTTTTTAAGCACATTGCTGTGTTTGGGTTGTTCAGCTTTTTGTGTCCATTTTCATGACTGAGATTGACTTGTAATTTTCCCTTAGCCTACTGTCCTTATCTGGTTTGTAATCAAGGCTATGCACATGGCTTGCTCCCTCTTCAAGTCTTTGCTCAAATGTTCATCTCAGTGAGGCCTTCTGTGCCTCCGTTTTTAGATATTGTAATTGTAAACTCTGCACCTTTATTTCTCTTCTTTCCCTAGTCTCCTTCCCCAGCTACCTTTTTCCTACCACTTACTGCTTTCTGTTGTATGTAATTTGATCATTTACTTAACCCCAAATGTTTGAAATTCTTTTGTGAAACTATCTGAACCTAGTGACATCATTGGAGTAGTTCCTTGAAAGTTTTCTTTTTTATCTTTATTTTTTTAACATCTTTATTGGAGTATAATTGCTTTACAATGGTGTATTAGTTTCTGCTTTATAACAAAGTGAATCAGCTATACATATATGTATATCCCCATATCTCCTCCCTCTTGCATCTCCCTCCCACCCCTCTAGGTGGTCACAAAGCACCAAGCTGATCTCCCTGTGCTATGTGGCTGCTTCCCACTAGCTATCTATTTTACATTTGGTAGTATATATATGTCCATGCCACTCTCTCACTTCGTCCCCGTTTACCCTTCCCCCTCCCCGTGTCCTCAAGTCCATTCTCTACTTCTGCGTCTTTATTCCTGTCCTGCCCCTAGGTTCTTCAGAACCTTTTTTTTTTTTTTCAGATTCCATATATATGTGTTAGCATAACACAAATAACTCAGTTTTGTTTCTTTTTATGGCTGAGTAATATTCCACTGTATATATGTACCACATCTTCTTTATCCATTCATCTGTCAATGGACACGTAGGTTGCTTCCATGTCCTGGCTATTGTAAATAGTGCTGCAGTGAACATTGTGGTACATGACTCTTTTTGAATTATGTTTTTCTCTGGGTATATGCCCAGTAGTGGGATTGCTGGGTCGTATGGTAGTTCTCTTGATAGTTTTATTGATTTTTAACTTTCTTCTGTAGAAATTGGTCTTTTTAAGCATTTGTCTCTATTGGGGTCAACTATAGAAAAGTGTTTTTTCTAAGGAATCCTCTATTTCATTTAGTTTTATAAACTTACCTGCATAGAGATGTATAAAGTAGTCTCCTTTGATTTTTTAAATTCTTCTGCATTAATAGGTATTTCCCCTATGCCTGTCTCTTCTTTCCTTCCTTCCTTCCTTCGGAGTTGGATTGATTCTCCCCCCTCGCCCCCCAATTTCTAAGCATTTTGTGGACAGGGTTTCTAGTTCAAGAGCACCTTCTGTCAGTATAATGAAGTGCAGTTTTTTTTAAGCAGTAATGGAGTTGGGGTGAGGAGGAGAAGTTGATGTGTCTTGTTTCACTTTTGTTTTTGCAGGATCTTTAAGTTTTCCTCTCTTGTCTTTCTTTCTCGTAGCTCCAAGAGGCACCACTTCTTTTTTTCCCCTAATATTTATATTATTTATTTATATTTATGTGTTTATTTTGGCTGCTCCAGGTCTTAGTTGCGGCATGAAGGATCTTCCTTGCAGCATGCGGGCTTCTTAGTTGCGGCATGAGGGCTTCTTAGTTGCAGCATACAAACTCTCAGTTGCAGCATGCACATGGGATCTAGTTCTCCAACCAGGGATTGAACCCCGGCCCCCTGCAATGGGAGCACGGAGTCTTACCCACTGGACCACCAGGAAAGTCCCAGGTGCCACCTCTTATCTGATTCTTCTCCAGAAGCAATGTTTCTTTAAGGCTGCCATCACTATTGGTCCTGCTTTCTTTCAAAACCCAGCCAGTACTGTAAACTACCAAGTCCCTGGCCTGTCTTCCTTGTTTTGCTTCTTAGTAGTATTAGATTTTGTCATTCTAGGAGTTATTTTATATTTACTTCATCTAGGTCTTCTGCTCCCCAGCACTCCTTTGCATATAGTCTCTTAAGCTTCCCCTCCTGCAGGCTCATACTGTTCCCACAGGCTGACAGCACTGGCAAGAGCTCTGTTAGAATTTGTTGTCTATTTCTCTACTAGGAGAAGTTCATTGTATTCTCTGTCTCCTGAAAATGCGGAAGGCGTGGGTTACGTGTGAAGTCTTACTTTTCTACTTCATTAATTTCTGCTCTTACCTTTATTACCTCCCTACTTTCTTTTATTGTTCTTTTTCTGACTTTTTGTGTTAGACCATTAGGTTGTTCATTTCCCGCCTCTCTCCTTTTCCAAGATGCTCATTTAAGATGATAAATTTCCCTCTGTGTATCATGTAGCTGAACCCCACAAGTTGTGATAGGCAATATTTTCATTCCCATCCAGTTCTAAGTATTTTTAAGTTTCCACTGTAAGTTCTTCCTTGATTCATGAGTTTCTTAATATGTGTTTTTAGGCTTTCAAACAAATTTGGTTCTTAAAATTTATTGTTGGGCTATTCTAACTGGATACCCCTATAATCTGAATCATACCTATGATTTGAAATGTGTTAACTAACACAAGGTCCATCTTAAAAAAATATTTTATCCACGCTTGATAAGAATGGGTATGCTCTAATTTGGATGTGCTGGGTTCTAGATATATCCAAGATATATCAAACTTTTTAATTGTGTCATTCAAATCTTTTACGTCTTTGCTGATATCTTTGTCTCCTTGGTCTAGGAATAATTGAGGAATGACTGGATATGTGTTAAAATCTACTCTGATAGTGGATTTATAAATTTTTTTAAAAATTAAGTAACTTATTTATTTTTGGCTGCATTGGGTCTCCGTTGCTGCATGCGGGCTTTTCTCTAGCTGTGGAGAGCACGAGCTACTCTTTGTTGCAGTGCATGGCCTTCTTATTGCAGTGGCTTCTCTTAGTTGTGGAGCATGGGCTCTAGGCGCACGGGCTTCAGTAGTTGTGGCACGCAGGCTCAGTAGTTGTGGAGCATGGGCTCTAGGCGCGCAGGGTCAGTAGTTGTGGCACACGGGCTTAGTTGCTCCGCGGCATGTGGAATCTTCCCTGACCAGGGCTCGAACCCGTGCCCCCTGCATTGGCAGGCAGATTCTTAACCACTGCACCACCAGGGAAGTCCGGATTTATAAATTTTTCCTTATAGTTCTATCAACTTGATTTTTGTATTTTGAACCTATTTAATTAGGTGCATACAAGTTTAGAATGCATACATCTTCTGTCAGTTGAACCTTTTTTTTTAAAAACATCTTTATTGGAGTATAATTGCTTTACAATATTGTGTTAGTTTCTGCTGTATAACAAAGTGAATCAGCTATATGTATACATATATCCCTATATCCCTCCCTCTTGCGTCTCCCTCCCACCCTCCCTATCCCACCCCTCTAGGTGGTCACAAAGCACCAAGCTGATCTCCCTGTGCTATGCAGCTGCTTCCCACTAACTATCTATTTTACATTTGGTAGTGTATATATGTCAGTGCTACTCTCTCACTTCGTCCCAGCTTACCCTTCCCGCTCCCCGTGTCCTGAAATACATTATCTACGCCTGCATCTTTATGCCTGACCTACCCCTACGTTCATTAGAACCATTTTTTTTTTTTTAGATTCCATATATATGTGTTAGCATACGGTATTTGTTTTTCTCTTTCTGACTTACTTCACTCTGTATGACAGACTCTAGGCCCATCCTCCTCACTACAAATAGTTCAATTTTGTTTCTTTTTATGGCTGAGTAATATTCTATGGTATATAGCCACATCTTCTTTATCCATTCATCCATCTGTGGACACTTAGGTTTTTCCATGTCCTGGATATTTCTGCTGCAATGAATGATGTGGTACATGTCTCTTTTTGAATTACGGTTTTCTCTAGGTATATGCCCAGCAGTGTGATTGCTGGGTCATATGGTAGTTCTATTTTTAGTTTTTTAAGGAACCTCCATATTGTTCTCCATACTGTCTGTATCAATTAACATTCCCACCAACAGTGCAAGAGGGTTCCCTTTTCTCCACACCCTCTCCAGCATTTATTGTTTGTAAATTTTTTGATGATGGCCTTTCTGACTGGTGGAGGTGATACCTCATTGTAGTTTTGCTTTGCATTTCTCCAATGATTAGTGATGTTGAGCATCCTTTCATGTGTTTGTTGGCAATCTGTATATCTTCTTTGGAGAAATGTCCATTTAGGTCTTCCGCCCATTTTTGGATTGGGTTTTTGTCTTTTTAATATTGAGAGGCATGAGCTGCTTGTATATTTTGGAGATTAATCCTTTGTCAGTTGCTTCGTTTGCAAATATTTTCTCCCATTCTGAGAGTTGTGTTTTGGTCTTGTTTATGGTTTCCTTTGCTGTGCAAAAGCTTTTAAGTTTCATTAGGTCCCATTTGTTTCTTTTTGTTTTTATTTCCATTTCTCTAGGAGGTGGGTCAAAAAGGATCTGGCTGTGATTTATGTCATAGAGTGTTCTGCTTATGTTTTCCTCTAAGAGTTTTATAGTGTCTGGCCTTACATTTAGGTCTTTAATCCATTTTGAGTTTATTTTTGTGTATGGTGTTAGGGAGTGTTCTAATTTCATTCTTTTGCATGTAGCTGTCCAGTTTTCCCAGCACCACTTATTGAAGAGGCTGTCTTTTCTCCATTGTATATTCTTGCCTCCTTTATCAAAAATAAGGTGACTGTATGTGCATGGGTTTATCTCTGGGCTTTCTATCCTGTTCCATTCATCTATATTTCTCTTTTTGTGCCAGTACCATACTGTCTTGATTACTGTACCTTTGTTGTATAGTCTGAAGTCAGGGAGCCTGATTCCTTCAACTCCGTTTTTCTTTCTCAAGATTGCTTTGGCTATTTGGGGTCTTTTGTGTTTCCATACAAATTGTGAAATTTTTTGTTATAGTTCTGTGAAAAATGCCATTAGTAATTTGATAGGGATTGCATTGAATCTGTAGATTGCTTTGCGTAGTATAGTCATTTTCACAATGTTGATTCTTCCAATCTAAGAACATGGTTTATCTCTCCATCTGTTGGTATCATCTTTAATTTCTTTCATCAGTGTCTTATAGTTTTCTGCATACAGGTCTTTTGTCTCCTTAGGTAGGTTTATTCCTAGGTATTTTATTCTTTTTGTTGCAATGGTAAATGGGAGTGTTTCCTTAATTTCTCTTTCAGATTTTTCATCATTAGTGTATAGGAATGCAAGAGATTTCTGTGCATTAATTTTGTATCCTGCTACTTTACCAAATTCATTGATTAGCTCTAGTAGTTTTCTGGTAGCATCTTTAGGATTCCCTATGTATAGTATCATGTCATCTGCAAACAGTGACAGCTTTACTTATTCTTTCCGATTTGTATTCCTTTTATTTCTTTTTCTTCTCTGATTGCTGTGGCTAAAACTTCCAAAACAATGTTGAATAATAGTGGTGAGAATGGGCAACATTCTCTTGTTCTTGATCTTGGTGGAAATGGTTTCAGTTTTTTCACCATTGAGGACAATGTTGGCTGTGGGTTTGTCATATATGGCCTTTATTATGTTGAGATAAGTTCCCTCTATGCCTACTTTCTGGAGGGTTTTTATCATAAATGGGTGTTGAATTTTGTCAAAAGCTTTTTCTGCATCTATTGAGATGATCATATGGTTTTTATTCTTCAATTTGTTAATATGGTGTATCACATTGATTGATTTGTGTATATTGAAGAATCCTTGCATTCCTGGGATAAACCCCACTTGATCATGGTGTATGATCCTTTTAATGTGCTGTTGCTGTTGGATTCTGTTTGCTAGTATTTTGTTGAGGATTTTTGCATCTATGTTTATCAGTGATTTTGGCCTGTAGTTTTCTTTCTTTGTGACAACCTTGTCTGGTTTTGGTATCAGGGTGATGGTGGCCTCGTAGAATGAGTTTGGGGGTGTTCCTCCCTCTGCTATATTTTGGAAGAGTTTGAAAAGGATAGGTGTTAGCTCTTCTCTAAATGTTTGATAGAATTCTCCTGTGAAGCCATCTGGTCCTGGGCTTTAGTTTGTTGGAAGATTTTTAATCACAGTTTCAATTTCAGTGTTTGGGATTGGTCTCTTTATATTTTCTATTTCTTCCTGGTTCAGTCTTTGGAAGGTTGTGCTTTTCTAGAATTTGTCCATTTCTTCCAGGTTGTCCATTTTATTGGCATATAATTGCTTGTAGTAATCTCTCACGTTCCTTTGTATTTCTGCAGTGTCAGTTGTTACTTCTTTTTCATTTCTAATTCTGTTGATTTGAGTCCTCTCCCTCTTTTTCTTTTTTTTTTCTTTTTTTTCTTTTTTGAATTTATTTATTTATTTTTAATTAATTAATTTATTTTTGGCCGCATTGGGTCTTCGTTGCTGCGTGTGGGCTTTCTCTAGTTGCGGCAAGCGGGGACTACTCTTCGTTGCGGTGCACGGGCTTCTCATTGCCGTGGCTTCTCTTGTTGCGGAGCACGGGCTCTAGGCATGCAGGCTTCAGTAGTTGTGGCTCATGGGCTCAGTAGTTGTAGCTTGCGGGCTCTAGAGCGCAGGCTCAGTAGTTGTGGTGCACAGGCTTAGTTGCTCTGTGGCATGTGGGGTCTTCCCAGGCCAGGGCTCGAACCCGTGTCCCCTGCATTGGCAGGCGGATTCTTAACCACTGCGCCATCAGGGAAGCCCTCCCTCTTTTTCTTGATGAGTCTGGCTAATGGCTCATCAATTTTGTTTATCTTCTCAAAGAACCAGCTTTTAGTTTTATTGATCTTTGCTATTGTTTCCTTCATTTCTTTTTCATTTATTTCTAATCTGATTTTTATGATTTCTTTCCTTCTGCTAACTTTGGTGTTTTTTTGTTCTTCTTTCTCTAATTGCTTTAGGTGTAATGTTAGGTTGTTTATTTGAGATTTTTCTTGTTTCCTGAGGTAGGATTGTATTGCTATAAACTTCCCTCTAAGAACTGTTTTTGCTGCATCCCATAGGTTTTGGGTCGTCGTGTTTTCATTGTCATTTGTTTCTAGGCATTTTTTGATTTCCTCTTTGATTTCTTCAGTGATCTCTTGGTTATTTAGTAGCATATTGTTTAGCCTTCATGTGTTTGTATTTTTTACAGTTTTTTTTCCTGTAATTGATTTCTTGTCTCATAACAGTGTGGTTGGAAAAGATAACTTGAGATGATTTCAGTTTTCTTAAATTTACCAAGGCTTGATTTGTGACCCAAGATATGATCTATCCTGGGGAATGTTCCATGAGCACTTGAGAAGGAAGTGTATTCTGCTGTTTTGGGATGGAATGTCCTATAAATATCAATTAAATCTCTCTGGTCTAATCTGTCATTTAAAGCTTGTGATTCCTTATTTATTTTCATTTTGGATGATATGTCCATTGTTGAAAGTGGGATGTTAAAGTCCCCTGCTATGATTGTGTTACTGTCAATTTCCCCTTTTATGGCTGTTAGCATTTGCCTCATATATTGAGGTGCTCCTTTGTTGGGTGCATATGTATTTATAATTGTTACATCTTCTTCTTGGATTGATCCCTTGATCATTATGTAGTGTCCTTCCTTGTCTATTTTAACATTCTTTATTTTAAAATCTATTTTATCTGGTATGAGTATTGCTACTCCAGCTTTCTTTTGATTTCCATTTGCATGGAATATCTTCTTCCATCACCTCACTTTCAGTCTGTATGTGTCCCTAGGTCTGAAGTGGGTCTCTTGTAGACAGCATATATACGGGTCTTGTTTTTGTATCCATTCAGCCAGTCTGTATCTTTTGGTGGGAGCATTAATCCATTTACATTTAAGGTAATTATCAATATGTATGTTCCTATTACCATTTTCTTAATTGTTTTGGGTTTGTTCTTGTAGGTCTTTTCCTTCTCTTGTGTTTCCTGCCTAGAGAAGTTCCTTTAGCATTTGTTGTAAAGCTGGTTTGGTGTTGCTGAACTCTCTTAACTTTTGATTGTCTGTAAAGGTTTTAATTTCTCTGTCAAATCTGAATGAGATCCTTGCTGGGTAGAGTAATCTTGGTTTTAGGTTTTTCCTTTCATCACTTTAAATATGTCCTGCCACTCCCTTCTGGCTTGCAGAGTTTCTCCTGAAAGATCAGCTGTTAACCTTATGAGGATTCCCTTGTATGTTATTTGTTGCTTTTCCCTTGCTGCTCTTAATATTTTTTCTTTGTATTTAATTTTTGATAGTTTGATTAATATGTGTCTTGGCGTGTTTCTCCTTGGATTTATCCTGTATGGGACTCTCTGCGCTTCCTGAACTTGATTGACTATTTCCTTTCCCATTTTAGGGAAGTTTTCAACATAATCTCTGCAAATATTTTCGTAGACCCTTTCTCTTTCTCTTCTTCTTTTGGGACCCCTATAATTCAAATGTTGGTACATTTAATGTTGTCCCAGAGGTCTCTGAGACTGTCCTCAGTTCTTTTCATTCTTTTTTCTTTATTCTGCTCTGCAGTAGTTATTTCCACTATTTTATCTTCCAGGTCACTTATCCGTTCTTCTGCCTCAGTTATTCTATTGATTCCTTCTAGAGAATTTTTAATTTCGTTTATTGTGTTGTTCATCATTGTTTGTTTGCTCTTTTGTTCTTCTAGGTCCTTGTTAAATGTTTCTTGTATTTTCTCCATTCTACTTCCAAGATTTTGGATCATCTTTACTATCATTACTCTGAATTCTTTTTCAGGTAGACTGCCTGTTTCCTCTTCATTTGTTTGGTCTAGTGGGTTTTTTTTACCTTGCTCCTTCATCTGCTGCATATTTCTCTGTCTTCTCATTTTGTTTAACTTACTTTCTTTGGGGGTCTCCTTTTTGCAGGCTGCAGGTTTGTAGTTCCCATTGTTTTTGGTGTCTGCCCCCAGTGGGTGAGGTTGGTTCAGTGGCTTGTGTAGGCTTCCTGGTGGAGGGGACTGGTGCCTCTCTGCTAATGGGTGGGGTTGTGTTCCTGTCTTGTTAGTTGTTTGGCATGGGGCGTCCAGCACTGGAGCTTGCTGGCCGTTGGGTGGAGCTGGGTCTTAGCGTTGAGACAGAGATCTCTGGGAGAGCTCTAGCCGATTCATATTACGTGGGGCCAGGAGGTCTCTGGTGGTCCAGTGTCCTGAACTCGGCTCTCCCACCTTGGAGGCTCAGGCCTGACACCGGGCTGGAGCACCAAGACCCTGTCAGCCTCACGGCCAGGTACGTGGGGAGTTTCTTGCCTTTTGGAAATCTGAGGTCTTCTGCCATCGTTCAGTAGGTGTTCTGTAGGAGTTGTTCCACATGTAAGATGTATTTTTGATGTATTTGTGGGGAGGAAGGTGATCTTTACATCTTACTCCTCCACCATGTTGAAGGTCCCCCTGCAATAGGAGACTCCACTGAAGACACCAACCCTGCAAGAACTAGAGGTGTAGAGGCATTTTTTTCAGAGGGTTTGCAGCTTGCTTTTTTTTTTCTTTTCCTTTGTGCTTCATCTAGTTTCACTTGTTCACAGGATGCTTCATGCAGAGGCCTTGCACCTGGCACTTCAGATCAGAGTGCCTAGTAAGAAATGGCTGCGCTGACACCTCAGGTCCATGGTCCGGTCCCTGTCAGTTGAACCTTTAATCATTATGTAATGATCCTAATAATGCTTTTTGTATTAAAATTCTATTTTGTGTGATATTAATAAAACTTCTCTATGTTTTTTTGTTTTGTTTAATATTTATCTAGGACATCTTTTCCCATCCATTTACTCTCAGACTTTCCATATCCTTTTTTTTTTTTTTTTTTTAATTATTATTATTATTATTTTATTTATTTATTTATTTATTTACTTATGGCTGTGTTGGGTCTTCGTTTCTGTGTGAGGGCTTTCTCCAGTTGCAGCGAGCAGGGGCCACTCTTCATCGCGATGTGCGGGCATCTCACTATAGCGGCCTCTCTTGTTGCGGAGCACAGGCTCCAGACGCGCAGGCTCAGTAGTTGTGGCTCACGGGCCTAGTTGCTCCGTGGCATGTGGGATCTTCCCAGACCAGGGCTTGAACCCATGTCCCCTGCATTGGCAGGCAGATTCTCAACCACTGCGCCACCAGGGAAGCCCACCATATCCTTTTATATTCATGTGTTTCCCGTAATGCATATGTGGTTTTGTTTTATGATACAATATAATAGTTTATCTTTTAACTGGTAAGTTTTGTCCGTTAACAGTTACTGTGACTAACTCACACTTCTGGGCTTCTTCCTACCAGGTAGTACTTTATTTTTTTTTTCCTTACCTTTTCTTTTTCTCTTGTGTGCTTTGTGTTGAACGGAGTGTTTTTGTTTCTTTTTTAATCTCACATTTTACCCACCTCTACTCATTCAGAAATTATACGTTCACTTTCTAACTCTTGTACTTTACCATTCACACTTAAAATCTAAAATTACTCAATTTCGTGTTCTTTATAGAATTTTTAAAAATTAATTTATTTTTGGCTGCATTGGGTCTTCATTGCCACGCACGGGCTTTCTCTAGTTGAGGTGAGTGGGGGCTACTCTTTGTTGCAGCACATGGGCTTCTCATTGTGGTGGCTTCTCTTGTTGTAGAGCACGGGCTCTAGGCGCACGGGCTTCAGTAGTTGCAGCATGTGGGCTCAGTAGTTGTGGCTTGCAGGCTCTAGAGCACAGGCTGAGCAGTTTTGGCACATGGGCTTAGTTGCTCCATGGCATGTGGGATCTTCCCAGACCAGGGATCGAACCCATGTCCCCTGCATTGGCAGGCGGATTCTTAACCACTGTGCCACCAGGGAAATCCTCAATTTCATTTTGAACAGCTTTCCTTTGAACACTTTGATTCCAATCATCCCTTTCCAGTCATGATATATATACATCCCAGTGTATACATATATACACTATTGTTATCCATTATTTCTGGCTTTAATCCCTGAAGTTAGACACTATTATTATTGTAATAATATACACAGACAGTTGATAATTTACTTATGTATTTGTCAATTTCTGCACTCAGAAAATACTCCTTTTTGGATCTTAGACCATCCTTCTGGCATCCTTCTCCTTCTTCCTGAAATAACATCCCTTAAAAGTTCTTTTGGTAGTAAACTCTATTTTCACTTATCAGAAATTGTCCTTATTTGCCTTTTATCTTGAAAGATCATTTTCTGAGTTGATATTTTTTCTCAGCAGTTCAAATATATGCCTCCATTGATGCTGTTAAGAAGTCTGCTTATTGTTGCTTCATAGGCAGTTTATTAAATTGTAGTTCATTTTTATATGATCTGAACATTCTGTCTTGCTATGTTTTTTAGTGTTCTGTAGTTTCATTACAGTGAATCTAGGTGTGGATTCTTTTTATTTGTCCCCTTTGGTTCTTCATATATCTGTAGATTCATTTGTTTCATAGAAACAAATTTTATGGAAAATTCTTAGCTATTCTCTCTTCATTCTATCTAGGACTCTAATTAAATTAGATCTTATTATGTCCACGATATCTGTTAACTTCTATCAATTATCTGTTGCTACATAGTAAACCACCCTAAAGCTTAGTGGCTAAAAGCAAACACCATTTTATTTGTTCACAATTTTATGGGTCGTCGCTTTGGGCTGATCTCACCTGTAACTCATGTGGCAGCAATCATCTGGCAGGTCTGTGGGGACTGGATGATCTAATATGTCTTTGCTTACATGTTTGGGGATATGCAGGCTAGTGGCTATGGTGCTTCAGTTCTCCTCTAAGTGGGCTCTCCAAGAGGCTAGCTCAGGCCCATTCACATTAAGGTTTCAGGGTTCCAACTGAAGCCAAAAGAGGGCAAGCACAAACAGTTTTTAAGCCTCTGCATGTGTTCCATGTGCCAAAGCTATTCAAATAGTGAAGCCCAGCTTTAAAGAGTGGAGAAATAGGGGCTTCCCTGGTGGCGCAGTGGTTGAGAATCTGCCTGCTAATGCAGGGGACATGGGTTCGAGCCCTGGTCTGGGAAGATCCCACATGCCGCGGAGCAACTAGGCCTGTGAGCCACAACTACTGAGCCTGCACGTCTGGAGCCTGTGCTCCGCAACAAGAGAGGCCACAATAGTGAGAGGCCCGCGCACTGCGATGAAGATTGGCCCCCGCTTGCCACAACTAGAGAAAGCCCTCGCACAGAAACGAAGACCCAACACAGCCAAAAATTAAAAAAATTAATTAATTAATAAAAAAAAAAGAGTGGAGAAATAAATTCCAATAAATTGGTGGGAGGAACAGCATAGTTACAGTGCAAAAGTCTGTGCATACAGGGACAGGAGGGATTATTGTGGCCATCTTTACACATAAGCTATCACAAGTCTCTTTCATGGGAATTCCCTGGTGGTCCAGTGGTTAGGACTCTGTGATTTCACTGCTGAGGGTCTGGGTTCAGTCCCTGGTTGGAGAACTAAGACCCTACAAGCAGCACAGTGCAGCCAAAAAAAAAAAGAAACAAAACCAAAACAAATCTCTTTCATATTTTGCACCTCCCTGTATCTCTGCTGGGACGTGTGTATTTATTTTTGGTTAGTCACTATGTGAAATGCAGCCAAATGCAATTCTGAACAATATAGAGGTACATAACTGAAATTCATTTTTTTACCTAGTTTGCATTAGCTAAAATGGACTCTTACTGGGAGAAATCCAAGCATATATAATGACTCAAAAATTTTATTTCTTCTATAACAGTGCTGGGCAAGTGAATAGGTCCTTGGGCCAGTTTTCATCCATGTGGTCATTCAGGGACCCAAGCTGATAGAAACTGCCATCTTCAACATGTGACTTCCAAGTTTGCCCTAGGGGTGGTCTCCATACTCTTTTCCCCTTCTAGCTGGCTGGGATGGAGTTTTTTATGGGCTAGGCTTGGAAGATCTAAGCAGTTGACACATCATTTCTGCTCGCATTTTATTGGTTAGAACTTAGTCACCTGGTCACACCTAACAGTCAGGACGACTGGCAAATGTTGCCAAGCTGAGGGCCCAGGAAGAGAAGAACAAGGATTTAGGTGAGTAGCTAGCAATCACTGCTTCCTACCAAGAAGAGTTCCAGAAAGAATCTTAGAAGTTAAGTATAATATTACCCAAGGAGAAACTCATTCAAACGGTTTAAAATGTGACATGAAAATCTAGGACAAAATTAAATTTGGCTCTGCCACTTATTAACCGTGAGAACTTGGTCAAATGACTTGAGTTCTCTAAGCCTCCACTTTCTTCACTAACATAATGGCCATAATAATAGTATTTATCTCAGAATTTTTTCTTTTGGGAAAGTGAAATAAATGCGTAAAAACTCTTAAGTTAGGTACTCAACAGCATATAGCAAGTACTCAGTAGATATAAGCTATCGACATTGATAATATTATAATGGGTACTTGTTGAGTCACTGGTGTAGTATTTCCTGAATATCAAACATATGAATGCCTACCAACACCAGACTTATTTAACATAAAAAATTAAAATTTTATTTTAAAAAGTAAAAGTAATATTTTATCAACAAGTGTAGATTTTTAGATGGAAATATAACAGTTCTTTCAAATAGAAGAGTTACTTAGGTTATGTAGAAAGCATCTGAGTCCTTAAGGAAGTATTTCCAAAAGAAGATCTAAGGGGACTTCCCTGGCGGTCCAGTGGTGAAGACTTCACACGTCCACTGCAGGGGGCGCGGGTTCAATCCCTGGGCAGGGAACCAAGATCCGGCATGCTGTACAGTGTGGCCAAAAAAAAAAAAAAAAGGATCTGAGAAGTTGACAGCTATTTAATCAAAAGGAAAACTGTTTGCATAGACTGGTTTAGAAGGACCCTATGGGGTAGTCAGTGCTTTCACAATCTTAAGGCCAGTCTCATTCCTTATCCCATCCAATTCTGCCTATAATTGGCAAATTATATTGATTTTTATTAAGTTTAGTGAACTGACTCTTTGCACATCAAAGAGAACAACTTCCTAGACATCCCTTTAACCAGGGAGCCCTTTCCCTCCAAGACCCTATACGAGAGCTTCATGGCAGCTGCCGGTTCCCCCCCACTGTGTCTCCTACTTGCTCGCCTCCCCACTACACCTTTATTTTTCCTTTTTCCTGTTACCCTGGATCTTCCCTTTTGTGTTCCTCTGTCACTTTCTTTTGTAAACAAGATAACTTTCTCATGCTTTTGTTGCATCCCCTCTATTACTCCATTCACCAAAACAAAGGAGCCTCCTAAGAAGGTCTGAAAAGGACAAAGTTATATGTAACTATTGATATTTTTGCAATCATAGTTAAAAAGAAAGCTTAATTTGGAAAGTTAATCTTCTAGGCAGACGTCCTAAGCAGCCTTGATGTGAACCTCTTGGTCACTCCTGTTCACTCGCTGAGCACTATGGCATCTGGCACAATCTTCTCATGTTGACTCCTGCTGCCCTCGTCCTTTGGCCTCTCCGTTCCTTAAGATTCTTGTCTAAAGTGACCTGCTCCTGCACTCCATGCAATGTCCTCCAACTCCTATGGCCATACCTGAAGCTGTTCCACCTTCAGAATTCCTCTTTCAGAAATCCTACCCTCAAACCATTTCCTCCTACCTTTCTTGCTCAGTCTCATCTGTTCCCACTATAACCATTTGCCAGACTCATAAGAACTTCCAATCCTTTACCTTTTTATATACTTTTCCTCTCTCCATGAGCCCCACTCTTGTTGTCTTAGACTCAGATTCCATCATTTCACTCAGTCTCTTGCAAATAACAACCCGTGCTTCCAATGCATTTGTCTGGCAAAGTGTTACTCCTGCAAAAATCCAACTGTCTTTCTCTATGCCTACCCCAGCTCTGGTGCCTCTGAAGAAAATTACCCAATGGGGAAAATGTGTAACATTTAAATTTATGAGTTCTGGCTTCATTTGGGCCCTCAACATTGCCCCAGATTCTCCCATTTCCCTCTAGCCAATTCATTCTCTCCAGTAAGCCTTTTCTACTCTATTCAACCTTCAACCCTGCCACCTCCCTTCATGCTTAGTATTTGTTCCTCTTCCTATTTTTTTCTGAGGAAATAGTTGAGACTGAAACCCCCAAAACTCCTGCCATCCAACCTACAACCTACCTGCATCTGTGTCCATCCTCTCTTCCTCTTAGACTAAGGAAGATGTCCCTCCTCCTGTGATCTAACTTCTATGGCCTCTTGTCTTCCAAGATTCTTATATTATCCATTATTTCTCTCTTTCTCTGCTCAATCCCTCCCATTAACATTTACAAATACTCAACTCTCTCAGCTTAATTCCTGAGCCTTATTTCCAAACAAACTGCTACTGTCCTGTCTCTTCCTCTTAGCAGCCAAAGTTCTAGAAAGAATTATCTAAGTATGTTGCCTCAATTTCTTCTCCTCCCATGTGTGCTTTAAGCCACTTTAAACCAACTTTGGCCCCTCCCACTAATTCAAAATGGTGATCGCTCTGAAGTGACCAGTGACCTCCGTGTTGCTGAATTGAATGGACGTCCTCTGGTCCTCACCTCACTTGACTCTCAGCAACAGTCAAAACTATCACCCACTCTTTCTTCCCTCATTCTGTCTTCCTTTGGCTTCTTCCACAGCTACACATTCTATTGTTCCTCTTATCGTGGCAGCTTCTCAGTACTTTGCCAGCTCTTTCTCCTCTAATCGACCTTTAGATGCTGGAGTTCCCCAGGAATTGGTTTTACTTGTTTTTTTTTTTTTTTTTTTTTTGGCTTGCACTCTTTCTCTAAATGTTTTCATATATACATATGGCTTCAAATATCACTTCTGCAAATTTGGTTCATGGGCCAGCCTGTACCAGGATCACTTGCAGAGGATGAAGTGGGGCGTGTGGCGGAGTGGGAGAAAGGGGTGTTAAAATTCAGATTCCCCGGCCCCATCCAGGGCGTACTAAATGAACTTTGTGGGTGGAGACTGGGAATCTTCATTTTAAATTCATTCTCCAGGTTATTCCCGTACCAACTAAAGTTTGGAACCACTAATTTGATTTGTCACATTAACAAGGATAGCTCAACATCTCCATCTGCTGACTTATTAAAGTCATTGCCTTATTTTCGCAAATGTTAGGAAACAGAAATCTGAAAAACAGGAACAAAGTAAGGAACAAAAGACATGAAAGAATTATCTGCCTCATGAATAATCAAGGTTGGATTATGTCAGCTTTTGATTTTCCTAGCTCCAAATGAGAACTGTTCTATATTTGGGTTTCAATTTTTTTTTTTAAACATCTTTATTGAAGTATAATTGCCTTACAATGGTGTGTTAGCTTCTGCTTTATAACAAAGTGAATCAGTTATACATATACAATATGTTCCCATATCTCTTCCCTCTTGCATCTCCCTCCCTCCCACCCTCCCCATCCCACCCCTCTACGTGGTCACAAAGCACCCAGCTGATCTCCCTGTGCTATGCAGCTGCTTCCCACTAGCTATCTATTTTACATTTGGTAGTGTATATATGTCCATGCCACTCTCTCACCCTGTCACATCTCACCCCACCCCCTCCCCATATCCTCAAGTCCATTCTCTAGTAGGTCTGTGTCTTTATTCCCGTCTTGCCACTAGGTTCTTCATGGCCTTTTTTTTCCCTTAGATTCCGTATATATGTGTTAGCATACTGTATTTGTTTTTCTCTTTCTGACTTACTTCACTCTGTATGACAGACTCTAACTCCATCCACCTCATTACAAATACCTCCATTTCATTTCTTTTTATGGCTGAGTAATATTCCATTGTATATATGTGCCACATCTTCTTTATCCATTCATCTGTTGATGGACATTTAGGTTGCTTCCATGTCCTGGCTATTGTAAATAGAGCTGCAATGAACATTTTGGTACATGACTCTTTTTGAACTATGGTTTTCTCAGGGTATATGCCCAGTAGTGGGATTGCTGGGTCGTATGGTAGTTCTATTTGTAGTTTTTTAAGGAACCTCCATACTGTTCTCCATAGTGGCTGTATCAATTTACATTCCCACCAACAGTGCAAGAGTGTTCCCTTTCCTCCACACCCTCTCCAGCATTTATTGTTTCTAGATTTTTTGATGATGGCCATTCTGACCGGTGTGAGATGATATCTCATTGTAGTTTTGATTTGCATTTCTCTAATGATTAATGATGTTGAGCATTCTTTCATGTGTCTGTTGGCAATCTGTATATCTTCTTTGGAGAAATGTCTATTTAGGTCTTCTGCCCATTTTTGGATTGGGTTGTTCGTTTTTTTGTTATTGAGCTGCATGAGCTGCTTGTAAATCTTGGAGATTAATCCTTTGTCAGTTGCTTCATTTGCAAATATTTTCTCCCATTCTGAGGGTTGTCTTTTGGTCTTGTTTATGGTTTCCTTTGCTGTGCAAAAGCTTTTAAGTTTCATTAGGTCCCATTTGTTTATTTGTGTTCTTATTTCCATTTCTCTGGGAGCTGGGTCAAAAAGAATCTTGCTGTGATGTATGTCATAGAGTGTTCTGCCTATGTTTTCCTCTAAGAGTTTGATAGTGTCTGCCCTTACACTTAGGTCTTTAATCCATTTTGAGTTTATTTTTGTGCATGGTGTCAGGGAGTGTTCTAATTTCATACTTTTACATGTATCTGTCCAATTTTCCCAGCACCACTTATTGAAGAGGCTGTCTTTTCTCCACTGTATATGCTTGCCTCCTTTATCAAAGATAAGGTGACCATATGTGCATGGGTTTGTCTCTGGGCTTTCTATCCTGTTCCATTGATCTATATTTCTGTTTTTGCGCCAGTACCAAACTGTCTTGATTACTGTAGCTTTGTAATATAGTCTGAAGTCAGGGAGCCTGATTCCTCCAGCTCCATTTTTCGTTCTCAAGATTGCTTTGGCTATTCGGGATCTTTTGTGTTTCCATACAAATTGTGAAATTTTTTGTTCTGGTTCTGTGAAAAATGCCAGTGGTAGTTTGATAGGGATTGCATTGAATCTGTAGATTGCTTTGGGTAGTAGAGTCATTTTCACAATGTTGATTCTTCCAATCCAGGAACATGGTATATCTCTCCATCTGTTGGTATCATCTTTAATTTCTTTCATCAGTGTCTTATAGTTTTCTGCATACAGGTCTTTTGTCTCCTTATGTAGGTTTATTCCTAGATATTTTATTCTTTTTGTTGCAATGGTAAACGGGAGTGTTTTCTTAATTTCACTTTCAGATTTTTCGTCATTAGTGTATAGAAATGCAAGAGATTTCTGTGCATTAATTTTGTATCCTGCTACTTTACCAAATTCATTGATTAGCTCTAGGAGTTTTCTGGTAGCATCTTTAGGATTCTCTATGTATAGTATCGTGTCATCTGCAAACAGTGACAGCTTTACTTCTTCTTTTCCGATTTGTATTCCTTTTATTTCTTTTTTTTCTCTGATTGATGTGGCTAACACTTCCAAAACTATGTTGAATAATAGTGGTGAGAGTGGGCAACCTTGTCTTGTTCCTGATCTTAGTGGAAATGGTTTCAGTTTTTCACCATTGAGGACAATGTTGGCTGTGGGTTTGTCATATATGGCCTTTATTATGTTGAGGAATGTTCCCTCCAGGCCTACTTTCTGCAGGGCTTTTATCATAAATGGATGTTGAATTTTGTCGAAAGCTTTCTCTGCATCTATTGAGATGATCATATGGTTTTTATTCTTCAATTTGTTAATATGGTGTATCACATTGATTGATTTGCGTATATTGAAGAATCCTTGCATTCCTGGGATAAACCCCACTTGATCACGGTGTATGATCCTTTTAATGTGCTGTTGGATTCTGTTTGCTAGTATTTTGTTGAGGATTTTTGCATCTATGTTCATCAGTGATATTGGCCTGTAGTTTTCTTTCTTTGTGACATCTTTGTCTGGTTTTGGTATCAGGGTGATGGTGGCCTCGTAGAATGAGTTTGGGAGTGTTCCTCCCTCTGCAATATTTTGGAAGAGTTTGAGAAGGATAGGTGTTAGCTCTTCTCTAAATGTTTGATAGAATTCACCTGTGAAGCCATCTGGTCCTGGGCTTTAGTTTGTTGGAAGGTTTTTAATCACAGTTTCAATTTCAGTGCTTGTGATTGGTCTGTTCATATTTTCTATTTCTTCCTGGTTCAGTCTCGGCAGTTTGTGCATTTCTAAGAATCTGTCCATTTCTTCCAGGTTGTCCATTTTATTGGCATAGAGTTGCTTGTAGTAATCTCTCGTGATCTTTTGTATTTCTGCGGTGTCTGTTGTAACTTCTCCTTTTTCATTTCTAATTCTATTTGAGTCTTCTCCCTTTTTCTCTTGATGAGTCTGGCTGATGGTTTATCAATTTTGTTTATCTTCTCAAAGAACCAGCTTTTAGTTTCATTGATTTTTGCTATTGTTTCCTTCATTTCTTTTTCATTTATTTCTGACCTGATCTTTATGATTTCTTTCCTTCTGCTAGCTTTGGGGTTTTTTTGTTCTTCTTTCTCTAATTGCTTTAGGTGCAAGGTTAGGTTGTTTATTCGAGATGTTTCCTGTTTCTTGAGGTAGGCTTGTATTGCTATAAACTTCCCTCTTAGCACTGCTTTTGCCGCATCCCATAGGTTTTGGGTCGTCGTATATCCATTGTCATTTGTTTCTAGGTATTTTTTGATTTCCCCTTTGATTTCTTCAGTGATCACTTCGTTATTAAGTAGTGTATTGTGTAGCCTCCATGTGTTTGTATTTTTTACACATCTTTTCCTGTAATTGATATCTAGTCTCATAGCGTTGTGGTCGGAAAAGATACTTGATACGATTTCAATTTTCTTAAATTTACCAAGGCTTGATCTGTGACCGAAGATATGATCTATCCTGGAGAATGTTCCATGAGCACTTGAGAAGAATGTGTACTCTGTTGTTTTTGGGTGGAATGTCCTATAAATATCAATTAAGTCCATCTTGTTTAATGTATCATTTAAAGCTTGTGTTTCCTTATTTATTTTCATTTTGGATGATCTGTCCATTGGTGAAAGTGGGGTGTTAAAGTCCCCTACTATGATTGTGTTGCTGTCGATTTCCCCTTTTATGGCTGTTAGTATTTGCCTTATGTATTGCGGTGCTCCTATGTTGGGTGCATAAATATTTACAATTGTTATACCTTCCTCTTGGATCGATCCCTTGATCATTATATAGTGTCCTTCTTTGTCTCTTGTAATATTCTTTATTTTAAAGTCTATTTTGTCTGATACGAGAATTGCTACTCCAGCTTTCTTTTGATTTCCATTGGCATGGAATATCTTCTTCCATCCCCTCACTTTCAGTCTGTATGTGTCTCTAGGTCTGAAGTGGGTCTCTTGTAGACAGCATATAGATGGGTCTTGTTTTTGTATCCATTCAGCCAGTCTGTGTCTTTTGGTGGGAGCATTTAATCCATTTACATTCAAGGTAATTATCGATATGTATGTTCCTATTCCCATTTTCTTAAATGTTTTGGGTTTGTTATTGTAGGTGTTTTCCTTCTCTTGTGTTTCTTGCCTAGATAAGTTCCTTTAGCATTTGTTGTAAAGCTGGTTTGGTGTTGCTGAACTCTCTCAGCTTTTGCTTGTCTGTAAAGGTTTTAATTTCTCCATCACATCTGAATGAGATCCTTGCTGGGTAGAGTAATCTTGGTTGTAGGTTTTTCTCCTTCATCACTTTAAGTATATCCTGCCACTCCCTTTTGGCTTGCAGAGTTTCTGCTGAAAGATCAGCTGTTAACCTTATGGGGATTCCCTTGTGTGTTATTTGTTGTTTTTCCCTTGCTGCTTTTAATATGTTTTCTGTATATTTAATTTTTGACAGTTTGATTAATATGTGTCTTGGCGTGTTTCTCCTTGGGTTTATCCTGTATGGGACTCTCTGTGCTTCCAGGACTTGATTAACTATTTCCTTTCCCATATTAGGGAAGTTTTCAACTATAATCTCTTCAAATATTTTCTCAGTCCCTTTCTTTTTCTCTTCTTCTTCTGGGACCCCTATAATTCGAATATTGGTGCATTTAATGTTGTCGCAGAGGTCTCTGAGACTGTCCTCAGTTCTTTTCCTTCTTTTTTCTTTATCCTGCTCTGCAGTAGTTATTTCCACTATTTTATCTTCCAGGTCACTTATCCTTTCTTCTGCCTCAGTTATTCTGCTATTGATCCCATCTAGAGTATTTTTAATTTCATTCATTGTGTTTTTCATCGTTGCTTGGTTCCTCTTTAGTTCTTCTACATCCTTGTTAAATGTTTCTTGCATTTTGTCTATTCTATTTCCAAGATTTTGGATCATCCTTACTATCATTATTCTGAATTCTTTTTCAGGTAGACTACCTATTTCCTCTTCATTTGTTAGGTCTGGTGTGTTTTGACCCTGCTCCTTCATCTGCTGTGTGTTTTTCTGTTATCTCATTTTGCTTATCTTACTGTATTTGGGGTCTCCTTTTCACAGGCTGCAGGTTCATAGTTCCCGTTGTTTTTGGTATCTGTCCCCAGTGGCTACGGTTGGTTCAGTGGGTTGTGTAGGCTTCCTGGTGGAGGGAACTAGTGCCTGAGTTCTGGTGGATGAGGCTGGATCTTGTCTTTCTGGTGGGCACGTCCACGTCTGGTGGTGTATTTTGGGGTGTCTGTGGCCTTATTATGATTTTAGGCAGCCTCCCTGCTAATGGATGGGGCTGTGTTCCTGTCTTGCTAGTTGTTTGGCATAGGGTGTCCAGCACTGTAGCTTGCTGGTCGTTGAGTGAAGCTGGGTCTTGGTGTTGAGATGGAGATCTCTGGGAGATTTTCACCCTTTGGTATTACGTGGAGCTGGGAGGTCTCTTGTGGACCAGTGTCCTGAAGTTGGCTCTCCCACCTCAGAGGCACGGCCCTGATGCCTGGCTGGAGCACCAAGAGCCTTTCATCCACATGGCTCAGAGTAAAAGGGAGAAAAAATAGAAAGAAAGAAAGAAAGAAAGAGGCTATAATATAGTGAAGTAAAATAAAGCTATTATAAAGCAAAGCTATACAGACAAAATCTCACCCAGAAGCATATACATATACACTCACAAAAAAAGGAAAAGGGGAAAAGTTAATATATCCTGCTCCCAAAGTCCACCTCCTGAATTTGGGATGATTTGTTGTCTATTCAGGTATTCAACAGATGCAGGCACATCAAGTTGTTTGTGGAGTTTTAATCCACTGCTTCTGAGGCTGCTGGGAGAGATTTCCCTTTCTCTTCTTTGTTCGCACAGCTACCGGGGTTCAGCTTTGGATTTGGACCCGCCTCTGCTTGTAGGTCGCCTGAGGGCGTCTGTTCCCCGCCCAGACAGAACGGGGTTAAAGGAGCAGCTGCTTCGGGGGCTCTGGCTCACTCAGGACGGGGGGAGGGAGGGGTACAGAGGAGGCAGGGCGAGCCTGCGGCGGCAGAGGCCAGCGTGACGTTGCACCAGCCTGAGGCGCGCAGTGCGTTCTCCCGGGAAAGTTGTCCCTGGATCACGGGACCCTGGCCGTGGTGGGCTGCACCGGCTCCCGGGAGGGGCGGTGTGGAGAGTGACCTGTGCTCGCACACAGGCTTTTTAGTGGCGGCAGCAGCAGCCTTAGCGCCTCACGCCCGTCTCTGGGGCCCACGCAGATCGCCGCGGCTCGTGCCCGTCTCTGGAGCTCGTTTAGGCGGCACTCTGAATCCCCTCTCCTTGCGCGCCGCGAAACAAAGAGGCAAGAAAAAGTCTCTTGCCTCTTCGGCAGCTTCAGACTTTTTCCCAGTCTCCCTCCCAGCCAGCTGTGGTGCACTAACCCCTTCAGGCTGTGTTCACGCCGCCAACCCCAGTCCTCTCCCTGCTGAAGCCCGAGCCTCAGCTCCCAGCCATGCCCGTCTCGGCGGGGCAGCAGACAAGCCTCTTGGGCTGGTGAGTGCTGCTCGGCGCCGAGCCTCTGTGCGGGAGTCTCTCCGCTTTGCCCTCCGCATCCCTGTGGCTGCGCTCTCCTCCATGGCTCCGAAGCTTCCCCCTCCGCCACCCGCAGTCTCTGCCCGCGAAGGGACTTCCTAGTGCGTGAAAATCTTTCCTCCTTCACAGCTCCCTCCCACTGGTGCAGGTCCAGTCCCTATTCTTTTGTCTCTGTTATTTCTTTTTTCTTTTGCCCTACCCAAGTACGTGGGGAGTTTCTTGCCTTTTGGGAGGTCTGACGTTTTCTGCCCGCGTTCAGTGGGTGTTCTGTAGGAGCAGTTCCACGTGTAGATGTATTTCTACTGTATCTGTGGGAAGGAAGGTGATCTCTGCGTCTTACTCTTCCGCCATCTTCTCTCCTCCTCTGGGTTTCAATTTTTAATCCTTCTCCAACTGAATAAAAATGTAACAATTGGAATGACTATTTCATCACACACAGTCTCTTAAAATGCAGCATTTTATTTTTCTTTTTAGTTATTTCTGAGATATACATTTTAAAGTAATAAATAGAATTATGACTTATAACATTATACCAGAACATATAAGATTTTTAGAAATTTCATGTAATGTCTGAAACTTTTATATTACATATTTGCATACAAATAACCCAAAGAAAGTTTAGTATTAGTTGTTTTTTTTTGTTTGTTTGTTTTATACTGCAGGTTCTTATTAGTCAACAATTTTATACACATCAGTGTATACATGTCAATCCCAATCGCCCAATTCAGCACACCACCATCCCCACCCCACCACGGTTTTCCTCCCTTGGTGTCCATACGTTTGTTCTCTACATCTGTGTCTGAACTTCTGCCCTACAAACCGGTTCATCTGTACCATTTTTCTAGGTTCCACATACATGCGTTAATATACGATATTTGTTTTTCTCTTTCTGACTTACTTCACTCTGTATGACAGTATCTAGACCCATCTGCGTCTCAACAAATGACTCAGTTTCATTCCTTTTTATGGCTGAGTAATATTCCATTGTATATATGTGCCACATCTTCTTTATCCATTCGTCTGTCGATGGGCATTTAGGTTGCTTCCATGACCTGGCTATTGTAAATAGCGCTGCAATGAACATTGGGGTGCATGTGTCTTTTTGAATTATGGTTTTCTCTGGGTATTTGCCCAGTAGTGGGATTGCTGGATCATATGATAATTCTATTTTTAGTTTTTTAAGGAACCTCCATACTTTTCTCCATAGTGGCTGTGCCAATTTACATTCCCACCTACAGTGCAAGAGGGTTCCTTTTTCTCCACACCCTCTCCAGCATTTTTTGTTTGTAGATTTTCTGATGATGCCCATTCTAACTGGTGTGAGGTGATACCTCATTGTAGTTTTGATTTGCATTTCTCTAATAATTAGTGATGTTGAGCAGCTTTTCATGTGCTTCTTGGCCATCTGTATGTCTTCTTTGGAGAAATGTCTATTTAGGTCTTCTGCCCATTTTTGGATTGGGTTGTTTGTTTCTTTAATATTGAGCTGCATGAGCTGTTTATATATTTTGGAGATTAATCCTTTGTCAGTTGCTTCATTTGCAAATATTTTCTCCCATTTTGAGGGTTGTCTTTTCATGTTGTTTATGGTTTCCTTTGCTGTGCAAAAGCTTTGAAGTTTCATTAGGTCCCATTTGTTTATTTTTGTTTTTATTTCCATTACTCTAGGAGGTGGATCAAAAAAGATCTTGCTGTGATTTATGTCAAAGAGTGTTCTTCCTATGTTTTCCTCTAAGAGTTTTATAGTGTCCAGTCTTACATTTAGGTCTCAAATCTATTTTGAGTTTATTTTTGTGTATGGTGTTAGGGAGTGTTCTAATTTCATACTTTTACATGTAGCTGTCCAGTTTTCCCAGCACCACTTATTGAAGAGACTGTCTTTTCTCCATTGTATATCTTTGCCTCCTTTGCCATAGATTAGTTGACCATAGGTGCGTGGGATTATCTCTGGGCTTTCTATCTTGTTCCGTTGATCTATGTTTCTGTTTTTGTGCCAGTACCATATTGTCTTGATTACTGTAGCTTTGTACTATAGTCTGAAGTCAGGGAGTCTGATTCCTCCAGTCATTTTTTTCCCTCAAGACTGCTTTGGGTATTCGGGGTCTTTTGTGTCTCCATACAAATTTTAAGATGATTTGTTCTAGTTCCATAAAAAATGCCATTGGTAATTTGATAGGGATTGCATTGAATCTGTAGATTGCTTTGGGTAGTAGAGTCATTTTCACAATATTGATTCTTCCAATCCAAGAACATGATATATCTCTCCATCTGTTGGTATCATCTTTAATTTCTGTCATCAGTGTCGTATAGTTTTCTGCATACAGGTCTTTTGTTTCCCTAGGTAGGTTTATTCCTAGGTATTTTATTCTTTTTGTTGCAATGGTAAATGGGAGTGTTTCCATAATTTCTGTTTCAGATTTTTCATCATTAGTGTATAGGAATGCAAGAGATTTTTGTGCATTAATTTTGTATCCTACAACTTTACCAAATTCATTGATTAGCTCTAGTAGTTTTCTGGTGTCATTTTTAGGATTCTCTATGTATAGTATCATGTCATCTGCAAACAGTGACAGTTTTACTTCTTCTTTTCCAATTTGTATTCCTTTTATTTCTTTTTTTTCTCTGATTGCTGTGGCTAGGACTTCCAAAATTATGTTGAATAATACTGGTGAGACTGGACATCCTTGTCTTGTTCCTGATCTTAGAGGAAATGCTTTCAGTTTTTCACCATTGAGAATGATGTTTGCTGTGGCTTTGTCATATATGGCCTTTATTATGTTGAGGTAGGTTCCCTCTATGCCCACTTTCTGGAGAGTTTTTGTCATAAATGGGTGTTGAATTTTGTTAAAACCTTTTTCTGCATCTATTGAGATGATCATATGGTTTTTATTCTTCAATTTGTTAATATGGTGTATCACATTGACTGATTTGCGTATATTGAAGAATCCTTGCATCCCTGGGATAAATCCCACTTGATCGTGGTGTATGATCCTTTTAATGTGCTGTTGGATTCTGTTTGCTAGTATTTTGTTGAGGATTTTTGCATCTATATTCATCAGTGATATTGGTCTGTAATTTTCTTTTTTTGTAGTATATTTGTCTGGTTTTGGTATCAGGGTGATGGTGGCCTCATAGAATGAGTTTGGGAGTGTTCCTTCCTCTGCAATTTTTTGGAAGTGTTTGAGAATGATGGGTGTTAGCTGTTCTCTAAATGTTTCATAGAATTCACCTGTGAAGCCGTCTGGTTCTGGACTTTGGTTTGTTGGAAGATTTTCAATCCCAGTTTCAATTTCATTACTTGTGATTGTTCTGTTCATATTTTCTGTTTCTTCCTGGTTCAGTCTTGGAAGTTTATACCTTTCTAAGAATTTGTCCATTTCTTCCAGGTTGTCCGTTTTATTGGCATAGAGTTGCTTGTAGTAGTCTCTTAGGATGCTTTGTATTTCTGCAGTGTCTGTTGTAACTTCTCCTTTTTCATTTCTGATTTTATTGATTTGAGTCCTCTCCCTCTTTTTCTTGATGAGTCTGGCTAATGGTTTATCAATTTTGTTTATCTTCTCAAAGAACCAGCTTTTAGTTTTATTGATGTTTGCTATTGTTTTGTTTCTATTTCATTGATTTCTGCTCTGATCTTTATGATTTCTTTCCTTCTGCTAACTTTGGGTTTTGTTTGTTCTTCTTTCTCTAGTTCCTTTAGGTGTAAGGTTAGATTGTTTACTTGAGATTTTTCTTGTTTCTTGAGGTAGACTTGTATAGCTACAAACTTCCCTCTTAGAACTGCTTTTGCTGCATCCCATAGGTTTTGGATCGTCGTGTTTTCATTGTCATTTTTCTCTAGGTATATTTTGATTTCCTCTTTGATTTCTTCAGTGATCTCTTGGTTATTTAGTAACATATTGTTTAGCCTTCATGTGTTTGTGTTTTTTACGTTTTTTTCCCCTGTAATTCATTTCTAATCTCATAGCGTTGTGGTCAGAAAAGATACTTGATATGATTTCAATTTTCTTAAATTTACTGGGGCTTGATTTCTGACCCAAGATGTGATATATCCTGGAGAATGTTCCTTGCACACTTGAGAAGAAAGTGTAATCTTCTGTTTTTGGATGGAATATCCTATAAATATCAATTAAATCTATCTGGTCTATTGTGTCATTTAAAGCTTCTGTTTCCTTATTTATTTTCATTTTGGATGATCTGTCCACTGGTGTAAATGAGGTGTTAAAGTCCCCCACTATTATTGTGTTACTGTCAATTTCCTCTTTTATAGCTGTTAGCAGTTGCCTTATGTATTGAGGTGCTCCTATGCTGGGTGCATATATATTTATAATTGTTATATATTCTTCTTGGATTGATCCCTTGATCTTTATGTAGTGTCCTTCCTTGTCTCTTGTAACATTCTTTATTTTAAAGTCTATTTTATCTGATATGAGTATAGCTACTCCAGCTTTCTTTTCATTTCCATTTGCATGGAATATCTTTTTCCATCCATTCACTTTCAGTCTGTACGTGTCCCTAGGTCAGAAGTGGATCTCTTGTAGACAGCATATATATGGGTCTTGTTTTTGTATCCATTCAGCAAGCCCGTGTCTTTTGGTTGGAGCATTTAATCCATTCACGTTTAAGGTAATTATCAATATGTATGTTCCTATGACCATTTTCTTAATTGTTTTGGGGTTTTTTTTGTAGGTCCTTTTCTTCTCTTGTGTTTCCCACTTAGAGAAGTTCCTTTAGCATTTGTTGTACAGCTGGTTTGGTGGTGCTGAATTCTCTTAGCTTTTGCTTGTCTGTAAAGCTTTTGATTTTTCCATCAAATCTGAATGAGATCCTTGCTGGGTAGAGTAATCTTGGTTGCAGGTTTTTCCCTTTCATCACTTTAAGTATATCATGCCACTCCCTTCTGGCTTGTAGAGTTTCTGCTGAGAAATCAGCTGTTAACGTTATGGGAGTTCCCTTGTATATTATTTGGCGTTTTTCCCTTGCTGCTTTCTATAATTTTTCTTTGTCTTTAATATTTGCCAATTTGATTACTATGTGTCTTAGCGTGTTTCTCCTTGGGTTTATCCTGTATGGGACTCGCTGTGCTTCCTGCACTTGCGTGGCTATTTCCTGTCCCATGATAGGGAAGTTTTCAACTATAATCTCTTCAAATATTTTCTTGGGTCCTTTCTCTCTCTCTTCTCCTTCTGGGACCCGTATAATGTGAATGTTGTTGCATTTAATGTTGTCCCAGAGGTCTCTTAGGCTGTCTTCATTGCTTTGCATTCTTTTTTCTTTATTCTTTTCCGCAGCAGTGAATTCCACCATTCTGTCTTCCAGGTCACTTATCCGTTCTTCTGCCTCAGTTATTCTGCTATTGATTCCTTCTAGTGTATTTTTCATTTCAGTTATTCTATTGTTCATCTCTGTTTGTTCTTTAATTCTTCTAGGTGTTTGTTAAACATTTCTTGCATCATCTCGATCTTTGCCTTCATTCTTTTTCCGAGGTCCTGGATCATCTTCACTATCATTATTCTGAATTCTTTTTCTGGAAGGTTGCCTATCTCCACTTCATTTAGTTGTTTTTCTGGGGTTTTATCTTGTTCCTTCATCTGGTATATAGCCCTCTGCCTTTTCATCTTGTCTATCTTTCTGTGAATGTGGTTTTTGTTCCACAGGCTGCAGAATTGTAGTTCTTCTTGCTTCTGCTGTCTGCCCTCTGGTGGATGAGGCTATCAAGAGGCTTGATGGGAGGGACTGGTGGTGGGTAGAGCTGACTGTTGCTCTGGTGGGCAGAGCTCAGTAAAACTTTAATCCACTTGACTGTTGGGTGGGGCTGTGTTCCCTCCCTGTTGGTTGTTTGGCCTGAGGCAACCCAACACTGGAGCCTACCTGGGCTCTTTGGTGGGGCTAATGGCAGACTCTGGGAGGGCTCATGCCAAGGAGTACTTCCCTTAACTTCTGCTGCCAGTGTCCTTGTCCCCACGGTGGAACAGAGCCACCCCCCGCCTCTGCAGGAAACCCTCCAACACGAGCAGGTAGGTCTGATTCAGTCTCCCCTGGGGTCACTGCTCCTTCCCCTGGGTCCTGATGCGCACACTACTTTGTGTGTGCCCTCCAAGAGTGGAGTTTCTGTTTCCCCCAGTCCTGTCAAAGTCCTGCAATCAATTCCCACCAGCCTTCAAAGTCTGATTCTCTAGGAATTCCTCCTACCGTTGCCGGACCCCCAGGTTGGGAAGCCTGACGTGGGGCTCAGAACCTTCACTCCAGTGGGTGGACTTCTGTGGTATAAGTGTTCTCCAGTATGTGAGTCACCCACCCAGCAGTTATGGGATTTGATTTTACTGTAATTGCGCCCCTCCTACCATCTCACTGTGGCTTCTCCTTTGTCTTTGGATGTGGGGTATCTTTTTTGGTGCGTTCCAGTGTCTTCCTGTCGATGACTGTCCTGCAGCTAGCTGTGATTCTGGTGTTCTCGCAAGAGGGAGTGAGAGCACGTCCTTCTACTCCGCCATCTTGGTTCCTCAAAATGCATCATTTTATGGATTTTCAAAGTTAGCTTTCCTGGGGTTGGCTAATAAAAACCATTGTACTTTCCATTAAAAATTTAACATGTGTCATTATGATTCTACCTAATATTTAATGTTCTCATTTTCAAAGTATTCATTCTAAAACAGTTTTTATAAGATAAATAATTTATGAAGAAATGAAATTCACTCATAATCTCGCTACCAAGAGAAAATACACAATTTTAAATTTGGGGTATTATTTTCTTTCTTCTGTATATGTATGTATTTCCCCCCAAATAATGTAAAAGTATATTTTGACTTTTGTACCTGCCTTAGTTTACTACCAGTTCCGTGATTTATTTGTCTGTTTTTAATTATATATTTTTACCTCTTTAAGATTTGGCAAAGGCTTCAGGATTTTATTGACTTTGATCATACTTATGAGACTGCCTAGTTCAAGTCTCAGGGCTAATTCTTAGAAGACCACATTGTTAATATTCGTCCATATATGTCATTTGCCCATTTATTCCCTCTAATTACCTGGATTCCTGACAAAATATTTTCTCATTTTCATTTTTTTTAATTGTTGCACATTTTATCATTGAAGTATAGGTGATTTGTAATATTGTATTAGTTTCAGGTGTACAGCATAGTGATTTGGTATTTTTGCAGGTTATATTCCATTATAGGTTATTAGAAGATAATGGGTATAATTCCCTGTGCTATCCAGTATATCCTTGTTGCTTATTTACTTTATATATTGTAGTTTGTATCTGTTAATCTCATACCCCTAATTTGTCCCTCCCCACTTTCCTCTCCCCTTTGGTAACCACAAGTTTGTTTTCTGTATCTGTGAGTCTGTTTCTGTTTTGCATATACATTCATTTGTATTATTTTTTAGATTCTACATATAAGTGATATCATATAGTATTTGTTTTTCTGTCTGATTTATTCTCTAGGTCCATCCACATTGTTGCAAGTGGCAGTATTTCATTTTTTTTAAGCTGAGTAATATTCCATTTTATATATATATATACCACAACTTCTTTATCCAGTTGTCTGTTGATGGGCACTTGGGTTGCTCCCATGTCTTGGCTATTGTAAATAGTGCTGCTATGAACATTTTGGTGCATATATCTTTTTCAATTAGTGTTTTCATTTTTTCTGGATATATACCCAGGAGTAGAATTGCTGGATCATATGGTATTTCTATTTTTAGATTTTTTTTTTTTTTTAGGCCACACCATGCGGCATGAAGGATCTTAGTTCCCCGACCAGGAATTGAACCTGTGCCCCCTGCATTGGGAGCATGGAGTCGTAACCACTGGACCGCCAGGGAAGTCCCTATTTGTAGATTTTTGAGGAACCTCCATATGGTTTTCCATAGGGTCTGCACCAATTTACATTCCTACCAACAGTATATGAGGGTTCCCTTTTCTCCAAATCCAGTATTTGTTATTTGTAGACTTTTTGATAGCTATTCTGACAAGTATGAGGTGATATCTCATTGTGCTTTTGATATGCATTTCTCTAATAATTAGTGATTAGCATTTTTTCATGTGCCTGTTGGCAATCTGTATGCCTTCTTTGGAAAAATAACTATTCATGTCTTCCCATTTTTTTGATTGGATTTTTTTTTATATTGAATTGAATGAACTGTTTGTATATTTTAGATACTAACCCCTTGTCAGTCACATCATTTGCAAATATTCTCTCCTCTTCTGTAGGTTGTCTTTTCAATTTGTCAATGGTTTCCTTTGCTGTGCCAAAGTTTAATTAAGTCCCATTTGTTTTTGCTTTCATTTCTTTTGTCTTAGGAGACTGATCTAGGAAAATACTGCTATGATTTATGTAAAAGAGTGTTCTGCCTGTGTTGTCTTCTAGGAGTTTTATGGTTTGAGGTCTGACATTTAGGTCTTTAAACCATTTCAGTTTATTTTTGTATATGGTGTAAGAGAATGTTCTAATCTCATTGTTTTACATGTGGCTGTCCAGTTTTCCCAGCACCACTTGTTGAAAAGACTGTCTTTTCTGCATTGTATCAATATATTCTTGCCTCCTTTTGTTGTAGATTAATTGACGGTAGGTGCATGGTTTTACTTATGGGCTTTCTATTCTGTTGCATTGATCTATGTGTCTGTTTTTGTGCCAATACCATGCTGTTTTGATTACTGTAGCTTTGGAGTATAGTCTGAAGTCTGGGAGGGTTATACCTCCAGCTTTGTTCTTTTTTTCTCAGGATTGCTTTGGCAATTCAGGGTCTTTTGTGGTTACATACAAATTTTAGGATTATTTGTTTTATTTCTTTGAAAAATGTCCTGGGTATTTTGATAGGGACTGCATTAAATCTGTAGATTGCTTTGGGTAGTATGGCCATGTTAGGAATATTGATCCTTCCAATCCAAGAGCATGAGATATCTCTCCATTTCTTTGAATCATCTTCAGTTTCCTTAATCAATGTTTTATAGTTTTCAGAGTATATGTATTTCACATCCTTGGTTAAGTTTACTCCTAAGTATTTTTTTTTTAATTATTATTTAATTATTTATTTTTGGTCGTGTTGGGTCTTCGTTTCTGTGCGAGGGCTTTCTCCAGTTGCGGCAAGCGGGGGCCACTCTTCATCGTGGTGCGTGGGCCTCTCACTATTGTGGCCTCTCTTGTTGCAGAGCACAGGCTCCAGACGCGCAGGCTCAGTAGTTGTGGCTCACGGGCCTAGTTGCTCCACGGCATGTGGGATCTTCCCAGACCAGGGCTCGAACCCATGTCCCCTGCATCAGCAGGCAGATTCTCAACCACTGCGCCACCAGGGAAGCCCCCTATGTATTTTTTTATGCAATTTTAAATGGGTTTTTTTTAAACATATTTCATTATTAGTGTATAGAAATGAAGCAGTTACTGTATAGTAATCTTATATTCTGCAACCTTGCTGAATTCATTTATCCTAATTGTTTCAGGGTGGAGACTTTAGGGTTCTCTATAAAAGTATCATTTCATCTGCAAATAGTGACAGTTTTACCTCTTCCCTTCCAATTTGGATACCTTTTATTTCTTGTCTGACTGCTGTGGCTAGGGCTTCCAATACTATGGTAAATAGAGGTGGTAAGAGGGATATCCTTGTCTTATTCCTGAATTTGGCTGGAAGGCTTTCAGCTTTTCATCGTTGAGTATTATGTTGGCTATGGGTTTGTCGTAAATGGCCTTTATTATGTTATGTTCCCTCTGTACTCACTTTGATGGGAGTTTTTATCATGAATGGATGTTGAATTTTGTCAAATGCTTTTAGAGATGCATCTGAGATGACGATGTGATTCTGTCTTTTGTTAATGTGGTGTATCACATTGATTTGCATATGTTGAACCATCCTTGTTACTCTGGAATACATCCAACTTGATCATGGTAATGATCTTTTCAATGTATTGGTTGGATTCAGTTTGCTAGTATTTTGTTGAGGATTTTTGCATCTATATTTAAAAGATATTGGCCTGTAATTCCCTTTTTCTGAAGTATCTTTGGTTTTGGTATCAGTGTGATGGTGGCCTTGTAGAATAAATTTAGGAGTGTTCCCTCCTCAGTTCTTTTGGAATAATTTGAGGATAGGTATTAGTTCTTTTTTTATATGTTTGGTAGAATTCTCCTGTGAAGCTGTCCAGTCCTGGACTTTTGTTTGCTGAGAGTTCTTTATTGTTTTTTGTTTTTTTTTCTTTTTTTAACAGATTCAATTTCACTTCTAGTGATTGGTCTGTTCAAATTATCTGATTCTTCTTGACTCAGTCTTGGCAAGCTGTACATTTCTAGAAATTTGTCCATTTCTTCTAGGTTGTCCAATTTGTTGGCATATAATTGTTCATAGTATCATCTTATGATTTTTTTCTTTGTGGTATGGGTTGTTATTTCTCCTCTTTCATTTCTTATTTTATTTGGGTTCTCTTTTCTTCGTGGTGAACCTGGCTAAAGTTTATCAGTTTTATTTATTTTTTCAAAAAAACAGCTTGGTTTCATATTTTCTAATTGCTTTTTTGATCCCTATTTTATTTCTTCTCTGATCTTTATTTCCTTCCTTCTGCTGACTTTGGGCTTTTTTTGTTGTTTTTCTAATTCTAGGTTGTTTGAGATTTTTCTTGCTTCTTGAGGAAGGCCTGTATCACTATGAACTTCCCTCTTAGTATATAGATATAGCTTTTGCTATATCCCAGAGATTTTGGAAATTTGTGTTTTCATTTTCATTTGTCTTGAGGTATTTTCTGATTTCCTCTTTGATTTCATTATTGACCCATTGGTTTTTTTTAGTAGCATGTCATTTAGTTTGCACATGTTCCCCCCCCCCAACTTTTTTTTTCTGTAATTGATTTCTACTTTCATCCCATTGTGATCCAAAAAAATGCTTGATATAATTTCGATGCTCTTTAATTTGTTGAGGCTTGTTTTGTGACCTAGTATGTGATCTATCCTGGAGAACATTCCATGTGCACTTGAAAAGAATGTGTATTCTGCTTTTTTTGGATGTAATGTCTTTGAGATATCAATTAAGTCCAACTGGTCTATTGTGTCATTTAAGACCTCTGTTGCCTTATTCATCTTCTGTCTGGATGATCTGTCCACTGATGTCAGTAGGGTGTTAAAGTCTCCTACTATTATTGTATTACTGTCAATTTCTCCCTTTATGTATGTTAGCATTTGCTTCATCTATTTAAGGTGCTCCTGTATTGGATGTGTATATGCTAACAAGTATAATATCCTCTTTTTGTATTGATCCCTTTATCATTATGTAATGCCCTTTTTTTGTCTTTCATTATAGCTTTTGTTTTAAAGTCTATTTTGTTTGATATGATTATTGCTACCCCCACTTTCTTGTCATTTCTGTTTGCATAAAATATCTCTTTACCATCCCCTCACTCTCAGTCTGTATGTCTTTTGCCCTGAAGTGAGTCTCTCGTAGGCAGCATATTGAAGGGTCTTGTTTTTTTATCCAATTAGCCACCCTATATCTTTTGATTGGATCATTTAGTTCATTGACATTTAAAGTGATAATTGATAGGTATGTATTTATTGCCATTTTATTCCTTGTTTTCCAGTTGTTTTTGTAGTTCTTCTCTGTTCATTTCTTCTTTTTGTTTCTCCCATTGTGATCTGATGGTTTTCTTTTGTAGTATGCTTAAGTTCCTTTCTTCTCAGTTTTTGTGTATCTATTGTAGGTTTTTGATTTGTGGTTACCATAGGGTTCATATATATTGACCCATAATTATATCTACTTGCTTTAGACTGATAATCTTTTAAGTTCAAACACATTCTAAAAGATCTACATTTAAATTTTTTAAACTTTTTAATTGAAGTATAGTTGATTTACAGTGTGTTAATTTCTGCTGTATAGCAAAGTGATTCAGATATATATATATATACACACATTCTTTTAAAAATTCTTTTTCTCTATGGTTTATCACAGGATATTGAATATAATTCCCTGTGCTATACAGTAGGACCTTGTTGTTTATCCATTCTGTATATAATGGTTTACATTCTACTAACCCCAAACTCCCAATCCTTCCCTCCCCAACACCCCCACCCCCTGCCTTGGCAACCACAAGTCTGTTCTCTGTGTCTGTGAGTCTGCTTCTGTTTCATAGATAGGTTCATTTGTGTCATATTTTAGGTTCATTTGTGTCATATTTTAGATTTCACATATAAGTGATATCATATGGTATTTGTCTTTCTCTTTCTGACTTACTTAATATGATCATCTCTAAGTCCATAAAAGATCTACATTTTTTATTCCCCTCTACCATGTTTTGTTTTTCATGTCATATTTTATATCTTCATGCTTATCCCTTTACTGTTTATTGTAGTTATAGTTGCTTTTCAATTAAAAAAAAGTTTTAAAATCTATCTACTGGCTTATTTAAGTGATCTTCAATCCTTACTACATATTTGCCTTTCCTACTGGGATTTTTCCCTTTCAGAGAAGACCCTTCAACACTTCTTTCAAGGTAGATTTAATATTGCTGATTTCTTTATTTTTGCTTATCTGAGAGATTCTTTCTCTCTCCTTCTATCCTAAAAGATAATCTTGTTGGGTAGAGTATCTTAGGTTGCAGGTTTTTCCCTTTTGGGACTTTGAATATATCATGTCACTCCCTTCTGGCCTTCAAAGTTTCTGCAGAGAAATCAGCTGATAACCTTATGGGAATTCCCTTGTATATGACTCTTTTTTTTCTCTTGATGCCTTTAGAATTCTCTGACTTTTGCCATTTTAATTATGATATGTCTTGGTGTAGGTCTGTTTGGGTTCATCTTCTTGGGGACTTTCTGTGCTTTCTGTACCTGGATATCTGTTTCCTTCTTTAGGTTTGGGAATTTTTCAGCCATAATTTCTTCAAATACATTTTCAATCCCCTTCTCTCTGTCTTCTCCTTCTGGAACCCCTATAATGTGAAAGTTGGCATGTTTTATACTATCCCATAGATCTCGTATATTGCTTTCATTGTTTGTTTTGTCTCTCTGTCTGCTCTTCTGATTGGGTGATTTCCATTATTCAGTCTTCCAGATCACTTATGTGTTCTTCTGTGTCAGTTAGTTGTCTATTCACTGCTTCTAGAGTGCTTTTTATCTCAGAAATTGAGTTATCTATTTTTTTATTAAGTCCTAAGTTTCTAGTTCCTTGTTAAAATGATCTGTGCTTAGATTGATTCTCTTAATTTAGTTAGCATTTTTATTACCAACTTCTTTTTTTTTTTTTTTTTTTGACAATCAGAACTTTATTAGACAGAATAGATTTCATTTCCTAAGGAATTCAAGAGAATAAGTCTGAAGCCAGTTGTTTCCAAACCATTCCCTGGATGGGGAAACCCTTTAAGGCAATCCTGAAGACATGGAAATAGTAAGCTGACCATATATCTAGCAGTTAGAAATATCTAAAGAAACAGCACATGAATCTATAGGTAGAAGGTATGAAAACAGAATCTTAGAAAGGATAAGAAAACAGAACTTTCATTTGTTGGAACAGATACTTAAAGTTTCCCAAAGAGTGAGATGTCTGCTTCTTGAGAGTCTGTTCACTGGCTGTAGGCAGGCTTGGCTAGTCAATCTCTGGTAATCTTCTTGCTCTGGTGTGATGTACCCACAGTTTTACTCCATCCAGTTTCAGAGAGGCATGAGTATTAAGAAGAATGTCATAGGATCCCTTCCATTTTTCTTCAATCTGCTGCCCAGGTCACTGCTCTTTTTCTCTCTTCCAGCAACACCGGGTCTCTTGCTTTCTGGCTGGAGAAGCCTTTATTCAACCTTGATCCAGGTGTAATCCTCCGTTCTTTAGCCAAAATCTTTTTGAAGAGGGTGGGGGAATTTTTTAATCCTTGTGGTGTCTGACATAGATCAGAAAATTCAAGTCAAAATGCTGGCAGAGGTGTGACTTCCCGAATGCTACTCTTCTGCTTCCCCAAAATAACTCTTCAGAGACGGAAGTCCAGGGCGACCCAGGCAGAAGGAAGAGAGGAGCATCCTCAAGGCAAAAAGGGCCTCAGAATCTGCTAGAGCAGTCCCTCTTCCGCTGTCTATTCCCGCCTCAGAGTTCCAGCTGCCAGGATGGTGGACGGGGTATGACTAGGGCTTGGCCTTTCCAGGCAAGGGTCCCAGGCAATCTGGCCTCTAGGAATCCCTCCCATGGACCGTCCCCAAGTCGGCCCCAGATTTGTGCCAGAATTGATGCAGAAAGCTCAGCTTCTCTGTACACTGGTGCCGAATCAGATCTTGGAGACAGAGTTTTGGGTGAAGTAGAAAAGGATAATTTTATTACCTTGCCAGGCAAAGGGGGACACAGTGGGCTCCGGCCTCGAAAAACTGTGTCCCCCCCCAACTTCTTGAATTCATTGTCTGGTAGGCTGATTATCTCTGTTGCATTATTTTTTCAGGGGTTTTCTCTTGCTCTTTCAATTGAGAGTAGTTCCTCTGCCTTTTCATTTTACTTAACTTTCTCTGTCTCTATGAATTTAGGTTTAACAGTTATCTACTGTCTTGAAGGGGTGTTTTTATGTGGGAGCATCCCTGTGTAGACTGCGTGTGCCCAATGTCTTTGATGGGAGGGCTGGATCTGATGTGGATGTCAGCTACATCTTTCCTCAGGGTGTGCTGTCCACTACCGCTTTGATAGCAGGTGTGGCTGGTGTTGCTAGAATCTGCACAGGGTGTGAGGCGGACTTCCTCTCTGCTTAGCGGCAGGGGCAGGGCCTGCGCCCAAGTGGCTGGAGTGGATGCCCTGAGGGTCAGGCTTGAGCTGGCTCTGCTCCCTTTGTGTTTTTTCCTTCTCTCTGCGTCGGGGCCTTTGCCCCAAAGGAGGGTAGTGCAGAAGTAAGTGGGGCACGTGTACTTACAGAGGTCCCATGCACCGCCTATACAGGTGTCTGCAGCTCCACTCAGACGTAGCCTAAGGTCGCATCTTTTCCCTTGTTGTGGTTGTCCCAGATCTAGTGCAATGTTGCGGTGTGGAATGGGCAGGGCTCAAGCGTTTGCTTGGCTGGGGCTCATGGCATTCTGGTTGTGGGCACTGAAGCAGCTGGGCTGCTGTCAGAAGTCTGGGCTGCTTCTGTGACACTGAGTAAATGCCAGTGGCCTCTGCCACCCCACCTGGACCATACCCCAGGCCCCTGAACCATACCCCAGGCCTCCCAGCCACTTCTGCATCCTAAATCAAGTCTTTTCCCAGGACCTGGCTGCGCTAGATCCAGTACCAAGCTGTGGCATGGAGTGAGGGGAGTGGGGTGTTCATTCAGCTCAAATGGGGCGTGCAGTAAGATAGCAGCCACTAGGGCAGACCTCTCTCCACCCTGTCTGGGGATGAGCCAGCACCCGTGTACTTCTCACAAGCGGGGTCTAGGCTTCTCTCCTCTGCGTGGGACGCCCAGTCTGTGGCTCAGGCCACTCACTCCTCAGGGCAAGTCTCTGCCCTTGCGATTTCCCCTCCCCTCCCCTGTGAGTCCCCTCTCAGGGGCACAGGTCTTGACCCAGTGCTGTTTTTTTTTTTTTTTTTTTTTTTTGACTGCGCTGTGCAGCTTGTGAGATCCTAGTTCCCTGACCAGGGATTGAACCCTGGCCCTTGGCAGTGAAAGCGTGGAGTCCTAACCACTGGACCACCAGGGAATTCTGGGGTTTTTTGTTTTGTTCTGTTTTGTTCCAAGCCGATGTTTTTCTTCCTATCCTACCCAACCACGTGGGAATCCTTCTTGCAGCCTTGATGTACAGGAATTATTCTGCAAGTTTCCAGTTAGTTTTCCATGAGAACTGGTCCACATGTAGATTCATTTTTGATGCGTTTGTGGGGGGAGGTGAGCTCCACATCTTCTTACTCCATCTCGATCCCCGTCCCTCTCATTTTCTTTAGTCAGCAGTGCTGTAGAATCTTGTCAAGGTCGTTTGAAAGCTTAAATATTATATCCCTTATGTCCTTAGTCATAGTCTCAAAGGACTCAAGGTGACATAGCCAGTCTTTTAGAAAATCCTCAGTAGAGCAACTATTGGTGATGGATCTGGAGGTATGAGCAGGAGTTTAACAGATAAGGAAAACACAGGTCAAGCAATAAGAACAGCATTTGCAAGGGAACAGAGGCATAAAAGTGCAGAGCATGTTTGGAAAAATGTGATGTGGCTGGCACAGTGTGTGGCCAGGGCAAGACTGGCAAGGGAGGAAAAGCAGAAGGAAGATCAGAAAGAACTGGGGACTAATTGTGAACCACTTCCGGAGCACTTATTATGTGACAGGTACTGTACTGATGCTCTCCATACATTTCTTTGAATCCTTTCAATAATGAAAAAAATTATAAGGTCCACTGTATTCTAATCAACAGATTTGATTTTTCCAGTTGCTTTTGAATATGGCAGCTTGCCTTCAACTTGAGTAATTAATCCAGAAACTTGGACGTCCATGTGCACCCAATCTTTGTTCTATGAAGCTGGAGTGGTGTTTTTATCAGCCCAGCACCCCTTCCCTTCTTCTTTTGGTTAAAAGTCTCCATCCCCTGGCCACAGAAATGGGGACAGAACCTAGACTGAGCCAATCGTAGTAACTCATCTCCACCAAGGTTTTCAATATTAGCGCCAGAGAGGAAGCTTCCTGCCTCTCTGCGGGATGTGAGCCAGGAACTGCCACAGCCCCACCATGGAGAGAAAGCTGACGTGCAGACAGGGGCAAGGATGGGCAGTGCTGAGCTACAGTCCTGGCAGAGCGTCTCCTGTGCCCCTCTTGCTTTTTCCTTAAGCAAGCGTTAGATTTGTGCATTTAGCACATAAAATGTGCTCAGTAAGATGCAGGCAGCTGTTACCACGGCAACTGGGAAGGAGGAGCAATTAGACTGACAAGAAGCCCCTTCCCTCCCCTGTCTCCCTGTCTCCAGGAAGTCTAGGATTTACTTTAAAATATAGCAACAAAGAACAATAAAAGAGCAAACAAATGTGGCAAAATGTTGATAACTATTGATGGATGGGAAGTTATTATGCTAGACTCTAAATTTTTTTCTTAATCTCGATGAACCTTGCTTTCTTTAAAAAAGATTAACACGCAGTTTCCCTTTTTGGTCCTCCTGATGTGAACTGCACTGATTTTCAAGTGTTGGGCCAACCTGCAATCCTGGGATGGGCCCAGCCTGATCATCAAGTGCTGCTCCTTTGGAGAATGAACTAACCTGGCTTGCTAGTGTTTCGTTTGGGATTCCCATGAGGTAGACTGGCCTATGGTTTTTCCTTTCTTGTGGCAACTGAACCAGGCTTTGGTGTGGGGTTGTGCTGACCTTGACGGAAAAATTAGACAATGTGTTCCTTCTCTTTTCCACACTCTGGAAGAATTTGGGGGGATTAGTGCTATTCCTTCCTTAAATGTTCTGACCTAAGCTGCAATCACATTTTACTTTTAAACCCTTGATCATTATTTGTATGCTTTTTGGTATATGTAGAAACGGTTTTAAAAATAAACACTTGAAGAAAAAGTAGGCAAAAAATATTTTTAATTAGAAAATGTGTCACTTTCTTAGCTAAGGGCAATGTAATAATTCCACCCTAAAGACTACACTGGAAACCTCACCCCTGACCTGGATAACAATCCTTTACATACTTTCCTCACTATCATCCTCACCACTGACATTTATCAGGCAGGAGTATTTGCCAGGCACTGTGCTGGGTATGTTGCATATGTCATTTCTTCCGTCCTCTCCAGAAGCCTATGAGGTAGGCAGACACCAGTATTGCCTCCTACGTTTTAGAAGAGAAAGCTGAATCTTGGCAATCAGTGTCTAGGAGCGAGGACTCGAACCCTGTGAGTCGGACCGCAGAGAGTGTGCTTTTCACCCGCACATGCCACTGTGTCCTGGGGAGGCGGCATGGCCTGGAGGGGACTAGAGAAAGAGACAAGCTGGGCTCCAGCCCACCTCTGCTCCCAACTGGCTGTGAGACCTTGGACAAGTCACGTAATCTTCCTGGCCCTCGTGTCCTTGATGATAACATACAAGATGTGGGGCTTTGACACTCTGCCTGTGAAGCCTGGGAGTTTTGGAGGCACCGCCTTGGGGTCAGGTAGGATGAGCAGCTTTCCCTCTTCTGTGTTACATACTGGTCTTCCAGAGGATTTCATTTGGACTATTGGTTCTGAGGCTTTAAAATTCTTGAAGACCATTTGACGACTCAACTTCTGAGGTTCTTTTGTTCTAATGATTCTACTGAATCATTAGATAAATGATTCTATGAATATTCTGATTCTGTTATCCATCTCATTATCTATTAAGCTCTGAATAAGGTGTGGGTTATATTCACCTGACCAGAAATCTCCATCACACCCAAATATTCATTTCTCTAACTAACTTTTCTAGAATTCTTCACGTTAAGAAAGATACCCAGATAACCCCTAAATTTTTACCACATAAATCCCATTTAGAACTTATTTTCCCCCATATAATGACATTCTCCAGGTTGTATACTACCAACCACCCTCTCCTTACACTGCTTTCCACTTAATTTCAGTTGTGTTACGGACAGATCCTGACATGCCATGTAAGCACTCAAATGATTTCTGAATCTGGATAACGAACTCACTCCTCAAAGATTAAAAATCAAAGCAGCAGATAAAATTTAAGTTTTTACGAGACTTCAATTTTTGAAATACATAACTCTTACAGCACACAGTTATTTACAAGTTATTTTTACAAAATATGTATGCCATTTTGAAAGAATACTGTTAAGATCATGATCTAAAATACCTGTCAGAGTTCAAAAAGGACACATAAAATCCACAGTACAATGACATAAATAAAACATGGCTGAACATCAGGGCTTACCCACACATAAAAATACGAATTCTCTATCCCAGTGGTCAGCAAACCATGGCCTATGGCCCAAATCCAGCTGGTGGCCTGTTTTTGTACAGCTGCGAGTTAGACATGGTTTTGACATTTTTAAAGGATTGTTAAAAACAAAAGCTAAAGTAAACAAAGAATATGCAACATAGACACATGTGGCCTGCAAATATTTACCATGTGGCTTTTTACAGAAAAAGTTTCCTGATCCTTCATGACGTGAAACTAATTGAGAGCCAGCTACTGGAATATACTGGTGAGTATTAAAGAAGATACCACTGTTATGGGCCACTACCATCAGCACTACTCATCTCTAAAATGAGGCACTTCTTTTAGAATATGTACATCTTCAAAGCATAATTACATCTGGCAAGTAGCTCAGCTACGAACTCTAGCCCTTTGTAATCAGGCCTCCACATGAAATCACAGTATTCTTAGGGGCTGAAGAAAACAAGCACATAGTATCAGATGTCAGTCACTGAGCTCATAAATAATGGTAAGTGGGTTAAGATCACATTGTTTTAAATGTTAATAAAATCCATAATTTAGATATTGCCAATAGGATGTGATATTGCTGCATTAGTTAAATAACATCTATAAAAACATGTTTACACATCCCAATTCATTGTTTTCAAAAGCAAGGATAACTTAGTTAACTTAGTATCTACTTACTTTAAAAATGAGAAATGGAAAAAAGAAACAAACAAAAAAACCCCAAAATGTAAAACCACAGCAAAAAGCTTTGGAATGCAAAAGACTGGGGACTCTTAGCAAAAGCACTCGAGCTGGCTTAGGCTTCTCATATTAGTTAGCTGCTCAGTTCCCATAGCAACCATTGCTGTCTCTCATCAGTGAGGCTTTTCATTAAAAGAAACACCGGTCCATGAGCAAATGCTTTAAAAGTAAAACCAGAGCTGCTCAACACAAATTTTCCGTGTGTTGGTTAAGCAATTCCTGGTCAGTAGGCTATATTCATTCCAGAAAACAAGTTATTATACTGCATGTTTTTCCTTCTTCAGGCCAAGCTGGCTAACCATTACATCACGAAGACATCTCTGATGTCGAGTTTTAAAATGTTCAGTGAAAGCTGAGGTAGATTTTCAGATGAAGATCTTTTATACCTTGATTCGATCAGGACTAGCTTCTTTGTGTATCCTCCTTCTGGGAAATATCTTCCGCTTAAGTGCAATTAACTAAAGGATGAAAGACAGAAAATAAATTGTAATTCTCCAGGTTGACAAACTTTAACTTTCTTTCTGAGGGTCCTATGACCTTAATCTTTTCCACAGTCCTATACATAAAAAACAGACAGCAAACAAGTCTCCATCATTCCTCCCCTCAAAACGAAACCAACCACTGATTTTGTTTGGCTTTGTAGGTTTAAAGTTACTTTGGTCCAAGTTTCATTTTTTTTAAGACCTATAAAAACTACAGATTTTTACATAGCAATTACCACGTATATTTATTTTCACAATGTCTGTCAGGTCTTTCTACTGAAGGAAACGGACTCTTCAGACATTAAGATATTGTCTCTGGGTTTGAAAATGACTACATGTGTAAGTTGGAATTTTAATTTTTTTTTAAGAATTCTATCACCACTTTTTTTCCTATACTTAGTAACCACAGCAATAATCATTGGGCATTGCCTGTATTTTCAAGTTCATGAATGGGTTGAAATACAAAAGTTCATTTATAACTTACTAGCTTAGAACTTGGATAAATACTTCTAATAGAAACAGTTCATCCATGATACGTCTGAAATAGAAAACCTGACCACCTTTATAAGAAAGTTTCAATGAGAAAAATGTGTTCTTTACAGATTCAATTTCTACTGCTCCATCTTGAGGTGAAAGCAGAGCTTTGCCCAAGCGTGGACCACGATGGTCTGGATGACGAGCTGGGATTCTGGGGCAGAGGACGAGGCAGCACTGGCTCGTTTGTGAGTGTGTAGAAGTGAAGGAATTTGATTCAGGTAGGTGAAGAGCAGGGTGTCAGGGAGGAGAGGGGATTTACTCTTCCCTTCCTCCCCCCCTCCTCCTGCCTCTCTGGTCCCCTATTCTCTGCAGATATAAACAACAGCGAAGAAAGGCCCTCCTGTTCCTTCCATGGCCACCAGCTGCTCCTTTCAGCCAGTGTCCCTCTCCTTCCCCGTCGCAGGCCAGCACACAGCTGACTCACAGCTTCCTCGCTGGACCTCTGTTCTAAGAGCAGGTACAATCCGTTTAAGATTTTTTTTCTAAGATTTTTACTTGCCAAGAACAATGGCAACAAGATCAAGAGGAAGGTTTCTATTCCCTGGGAAGTGGATGAAGGTTAAATTGCAGTCCTGCTCGCCTGTCAGACCTTTATTTCCTGAGTTTCCTTCCATCTGCAGCACGAAGCCCAGGGCTATTTATCCTAAAGCTCTCAGTTCTCAGGCCGCCGCCTCCTCATTGTAAGTAAACTCAGTGTAAGCTTCCCATCCTGACTGACAGCCGGAAAAGCTCCACTTGAGAGTCACCTGGAATGAGGCAGGTTCGCCTGCCCGGCACAAGTCGGGTCAGCCCAGACACCTGTCCCTTCCTTCCGAATCCTTTCTCTTCAGAGCATTTCACGCCTGCTGTGGCCTAATGAGGATTCTCTTATCCCTTTCTCTTGACCTCACAAATCTCCCTCTAACTGCTGGGAGGTGGCTGTGTGTGCGCCTGTGTGGGGATGAACTCCCAGCAGCTCAAAGGAAATGTAAGTGGGAGACGGGCCCGTGTGCCCGAGCCAGGCACCGTCAGCAGAACAGAGGGAGGCCGGGGACACTGTGGCCACTCGTTTAGAAAGATTAAAAGAAAGAAAATTGGAGACCCACGGAAAATTAGTATCAGATGTGGATTCGAGGTGGGTTTTTTGGTTTAAAATAGTTTGACTTGTAGACTTCAGGCTAAAACTGAAAAGCTCTATTTATTGAGCTCCAGGTACAAAGAATACTGGTTATAGATTTAGAAGATAAATGGGAAAAAAAGGCGATTATGACTGTTGCCTGAATATTATGAAATATTTAACATATGTGTATAAGCCAACAGGAGAAATAAACATTTTCTTATGAATTTATATCATTTTCTTTAAAAAAAAATCAGATGTTAATTAATATACCAAGAAATACTGTTTGATATCCACATAAAATATATAAAACTTACCTGTTCAGCAAAAAAAGAGAATACAGTAAACATAATCAATGTTGCTAGCACACAATGAGTCCAAAACTTCAATTTGTCTCGATACACCCTCCTGTTCAGAGAGAAAAGAAGGAAAATGTGTAGTTCTGTGTAGGGTTTAACTATCATCACCTAGTAAAACTAAGTAAAACTATATACCATTTACTAGTTTAGCAAACTATACTAGTTTAGCAAAAACAATGTTGTGAAACACAAAAACAATGTCTGGAGGCAATTCTAAAATGTTAACATAATTATACATTTCCCACCTGAGTTCAGATTTTTCATTGTTATAGTAAATATTTGAATCAGTAAAAGTTACCCAGGCAGGGGAGAGGACTTCAAACTAGAATTTTTAACAAACAAAATCCCCTCTTCCATTCATTTGTATTCGCTCAGTCATCCAACCAACACCTCCTGTGGATACAGCAAGGTGACAAGGAGAAGTCCCTGATCTAAAGTATCTGCAAACCTGGGGAGGCACTGACATGCAGACAACTAGCCATCACACAGGTGGACAGAAATATCTATTATCAAAAGCAGAGTCTTGTGGAAAAACAGCGAAATGAGGACAGCACCACAGAGATGGTGACACTTCATCTGAGCCTTGCAGTGGGAAAGGAGAGCCTGTGGCTGAGAAAGGGGATGAGTGTCAGCAGTTGCTGCAAGCTGGGTCCTGCAGAACTGAGCCAAGTCTGCCATGGAGGCACTAGGGACACTCGGCCAAGGAGGAGCAGGTAGGTGTGAACTGCAGTTGTTCTGGAAAACCAGGCAGTAGCGTTTGGACATAATACTCTGTGGGAAGGGGGATGATATATAGCATGTGTGTGTGTGTGCGCGTCACAATCGGGGTGCAAATGGTGGCCGGCTGAAGGATGGATGTCAAAGCAGGTGGCCAGAGGCAGGCAATCCGGTTAGTCTGGGCAGAGAAAAGAATGAGGGCTGTACTAGGGCAGTGAGAATGGAAGGAATGAAGCAACAGAAGAGACATTCTGAGGGTGGAATCAACTGGTCTAGGAGATAGATAGAATATTGGGGATAAATGAGTACAGCAGTTTCATCACCTGTAATTTGGAAATAATAATTTGTTACGAAGATTAAATAAATGCTTAACGTAAGGCTTAGAAGATATGCTGACAACTGGCAGGTTCAGGCCTCTGTGCTGAGTTCCAGGCTTATCCACACCTGCCTGGTAGTGGGTGTCTCTACTCTGAGTCACATATTCCGAATGGTACCCTGCCCTGTTCTTCCTCCTGTGTTTCCTACGTTAAGAGGATCAAAAACCAGCTCAGTGAGTTCTAACGTCTACAGTATCATTCAGAATCTACGTGTACTTTGAAGAGCTAAGAAGCCACAGGCTGTGACACAGCTAATGAGCTGCCCCAGTGACCAGAGGACCCTGTAACAGCTGAAGGGCAGCTGAGCTCCCCTCCGCCAGCCAGGCACTGAGCACCTGCCATGCACCAGGGATGCAAGTGGGCTCGGACAGGGAGCGCCAGCCTCTGCCCCGACGAGCGCTCACAGTCTACAAGGAGCAACAAGCACACCACATGGGCTGCTCTGAGTGTGGAAGCTGCTGTCCCCGAGGAAGGGACAGGAAGAAAGCCACTGCAGGAAACCAGGGGAGGATGACAGGGGACTCGGGAGTGCAGGATCACGAAAGGAAAGAGAAGGAAAAAGTTTCTGTCGGGTTGGCCAAAAAGCTCGTTCAGGTTTTCTTCCATAACATGGACAAACCAGAAGGGACTTTTTGGCCAACCCAACAGAAAGTAGGGCGGCGTTGGTGGGTCAGCAGTGAGAGATGACGCAGAAGCGGGGCAGGCTGAGGAAAAGGCAGCCCCCAGATCAGGGAACTGCCAAGAGCAACCTGCACCTGATTCACCTCATCTGTACAACACAGAAATCAAAGCCCTCTCCAGCTACTCTCAAACCCACTCCTTCCTTATTCAGTAGGGCCCTTGAAGGTGAATTTAGTCACAAACTGGATTTGTGGGGATTGACGGCTGGAACCGTCCAAAGATCTTTTTCCTCTGAGCTAAAGGAAAGTGAAAATGGTGAGAAGCCATTCCTTGCCGTTGCTAGAAGACAAGTTATTTAGTAACAACTTCTCCTTATGAAAATAAAAATATGTACATAGTAGCAATACACATGCTAATTGTCTCACCCGACTGCAAGACACCAAAGGGTTCTAGCTGCCAAGGTCTGCTAATTTCCTCTCTCAAATCTCTGCCAATTGTGTCTACTGCTTTCTCTTTATTCCCTGGGCCATGTCCTTGGTTCACACCTTGACCATCTGTTTCCAGGACAACTGAAATGCTTACTGCTTGTCTCTCTGCCTCGAGTTCCCAGACAACACTGCCTTACTCCAGACGCCTTCCTCACCAGCCCAACCCCGCAACCACTGTTAGTTATCTTTCCAAATCGTGAACTCTGATGAGACAGACATCTAAAAAAATCTCTCCTGGGAAGCCCTATTCTCTAAAGAAAGATGTCTAATTCAGATACAGCCCTTCACAATTGCTCCTTTCCCTCTCCACAGCACTGTCTTCTGTAGCTTGGTGTCTTTGCTGGTACAAAGGAACTCTACCGGGAACTCTTCCTACCTGGAAAAGTCCTTGTCATAATTCAAAACCGAGTCCAAATGTCACCGTCCCATCATGGAACTAGCTGCTTCCTCCTCTGTACTCTGAGAGCACTGAAGCCTATCGTCCTCCGTGTCACGGCTGGTTAGCTGGCTTCCGGTGAAGGCCGGCGCAGTGTCCCTTCCGTTTTGCACAGGCAATACCGCATCTAACTGACCTCACTTTACTGCACTCCACAGCCCTGTGTCAAGCAAGTCTATCGGCACCATTTTCCCAACAGGATTTGCTCACTTCGTATTTCTGTATCACATCTTGGTAATTCTTGCAATATTTCAAATTTCTTCATTATGTTTGTTACGGTGATCTATGATCAATGACCTTTGATATTACTACAACTTGCTGAAGGCTCAGATGATGGTTAGCATTTTTAGCAAATATTTTTAAATTAAGGAATGTACTTTTTTTTAGATATAATGCTATTGCACACTTAACAGACTACAATATATAGTCTGAACATAACTTTTGTATGAACTGGGAAAGGCAGTGGTCTGGAACCGAACCCGCAATATCTCCGAGGTTTGCCCCTATTCCTAGTACCTGGCATGGCGGGCAAGCAAGGGGTCAAAAATTTCCCTAAATTGAAAGATAAAATTATCTTTCTAATTAAGTGTTGGTAGTAAATGGTAGTAAAAATCAAAGAAGGAAACATTCTAAAGCAGCTTTGGAATACAGTGGAACGAACGTGTGGAGCGTCCGGAATCAGGCTGGACTTGCCACTTGTCAGCTACTCCACCTTGAGCAAATCACTCACTTCTGTTACTGTGCTCTCACCTGTAACGTGGCAACAAGAGCAGCACCTTTCACTGTAAAGAGTAAATATACTGCCCAGCAGGTACTCAAGAAACAGGGCAGCCACTCTGATGGCAGTGATGACGAATAAGGCGCAGAGAGTGTGCTCAGCCAGTGAGCTCAGTGAAAACTATACGTGTACTTTACAAAGAAAGCAAATAACACAGTAAAGAAATTTCATCGCTCTAAAAAAAAAGAAATACACATATGTACGTATATGAAACAGGAAAACTTACCATTCCTGCAGCTCATGCATATGAAGGAAACGGTTTCGATACTCCCTTGGCAGCTCAAACTGGGATGGGATGGGGAACACGGATTCGTAGAAGTCCCTGAGAACAGCCTTCACTGTCTGGGCATCTTTATGATTGTGGTCGATGTTGTCATTCAGGCAAACAAACTTCCTGGAAACAAGAGAGACCCAGGGTTATTACTGGTTATCGTAAGGATGATCCTTACCTAACAAAAGAAGTGTGGATTCCAAATATATTTTGAATGGACTTATGTCCCAAGTTGTTGCATTTACTGATAGGATTCTCTAGGGGAATAATGTTCTGTAAAATTTTTCTTTAGATATTCCTCTCCTGTAAAACAAAAAGAACTAGGGACGATACTTCTGAATGTGCTTTCTAGCTATGGGAGTAAATTATTTTAATTTCTATTTGGCATGTCCCTGACTGAAGCATTCTGTTAGCATCCAGGGAAAAACTACTAAATGCCTACAACTGAGTTCTCTGAACTGATACAGTTACATTACTAAGAACAGTCCTGTAGATCATTGCGATAGAGATGGTTCCTTATTGATGACGACTTCTTAACATGTCTCCAACCAGGCTGTAAGATGCTAGAGTTCCAGCAAAAAGTAGGTTACAGTGGTGCTTCCCTACTTGTTTCAAGTTCCCTTCCCGGCAAAAGTCACTAAACTGAGGGCCCATTAAAACAGTAGGTAGGGATAACACCACTTTTGAAGTACATTTAATTTTAAACATTTATTTAACATTTAACATTTATTTTTTTACAATTTTATCAAGTCTAATAAAGCCCTCAGATCCTACTACCAACTTACAGGAAATACAGGGGACAGAGGAACACGTTAAACAACTGGGAGACAATCAGAAAAGTCCAAAGTTCAGGAAATCTACAGAATATATAATCTGATTTCTTCATATACACACGTAAACATTTATATGGTTTAAAAAAAAGAGATGGGGGAACCTATGGACTTAATTGCAATGAATTAACTTGATACCATTTCAAACCAACAAAGTTAAAAACATAAATGCTTATAAAAGACAACGGAGGAAAAAAGTCTCTGCTTATTGAAGATGAATGATGAGTAAGTGAAAGTTCATTATCCTATCTCTTCTCTAAACTTGGGGAAGTTTAAATTAAAGGATATTAAAGAGTTATGTCAACCAAATACAATGCATGAGGCTTGACTGTTTCCTAGATTAAAAACAACAGCTGTAAAGGGCATCTGGACGCAACTGGTGAAGTTTGAATATAGACCATCTATTAGATGGTATTATTTTAGTCAGCGTTAAGGTTCTTGGATATGTGTTAGTGGTCCTGTGGTATAAAGGAGAATGACTCTGTTTAGAAGATGTGCTAAACACTACTGAGCCTGTGCTCTAGAGCCCGTGAGCCACAACTACTGAGCCTGTGTGCCACACCTACTGAAGCCCGCGTGCTCTTGGGCCCACGTGCCGCAAGTACTGAAGCCCACACGCTGCAACAAGAGAAGCCACCACAATGAGAAGCCCATGCACCACAACAAAGACCCAATGCAGCCAAAAAAAAAAAAAAAAAAGAAGACGTGCTAAAATAATGAGGGGTAAAGGGTCTGGATGTTTGCAACTAATTTTCAAATGGTTTAGCAAACAAAACAAAAACCAAAACCAAACCTGTGTGTTTTTGTGTTCATAAAAAGAGATGAAGAGAGAGAGCAAACAGACATGGCAAAATGCTGAAAATTTAAAAGTCTGACCTAAGGGTTTATTGTACTATTTTTTTCAATTTTTCTGTCTCTTCAAAATTTTTCAATAAGTTGGGAAAAGTTAAAGAAGAAAGTATGTGTATGAGACAAAGAGTATGTGTAGACACAGGGTAACTAAAGCAGACCCTGCTGGGTGCCCAGCAAACACTCCCTCTCCTTCCTATGAGAACTTGCATTTTGCTCAGTATTTCTCCCCCATGAGCTGACTCAAAGGTAGGCAACCGCACCCCAGCCCAGAGTCAGCTTCTGACTAGCGTAAGTGAATCCCTCCCCTTCACAGTATAGAAATGGGGGAGGGAACAACACACGACACACAGGAAGGGACAGTCCCCTATAGCCTCAGAACATGGCTGTGTCTGCAGGGACATTGGAACTGCTGCAGCTGCCCTATCTCCAGCCTGAGGATGAAGCCAACACAAGCAGGAAGGGAGAAGGGCAGCAGAGCCCAGATACTGCCTATCCTAGATTCCCTGTTAATGCGATAAACCTGTCCTTAAAGTGTAAGTCAGTCAGAAGGCTGGTTTTCCACTCCTGACTTAAAAATGAGCCCCCCAAAGTAAAACAGGAGTTAAAAATGATAAAATCTGTTCAGGGTTATAGGACGTATCTGGGCCCGGCAGACACTGCTGGAAAAGCCTGTCTTGCCTTGGGTCTTTTCAGCAAAACCCTATCCCTTTAAGTATCATGAAGATGTCTGTGAATCCTCTCGCCCAACAACTTTCAAACTGGCACAAGACATAAAAGTATAGGGTACAACTAAAAACTCTAAATTCTCAATTGATCTCACTTCAGATCACCAAGGACTGAGCAAGCACGTCGATAGAATGGGGGAAGCAAAAAGCAAGTACTGAAATTGGCTCTTAAGATTTTTTTTGTTTTTTTAAATTTGAGCAGGGCATTCCAAGAAGGGAACAGCATGTACAAAAAGAGCTGCAAGCTGGGTGGTTCTTAATTATTATGGCTTATTGTTTGCTTAGCTTGTGGGAAATGTTTGTTATTTTGTAGGAAATATTTTATGAATATACTACATAAGTATTAAAAATATTTTCATTTTTCTTAAAATTCCATATTCCCCCCTGCCCAAAACTCAAGAATGGAATTTTAAGAAAAAATATCATGGCTTTAAAATGCCTGGAAATTTTACACCTCTGATCGTGTATAATTAAGATCATAATTTAAATGAGATAAAACTGAAAACTTCCAGAAGCATTTGAAAAACTCAGATGAAAACATTCAATTTCATATGCCAAGGTTTTTTTTTCTGAGAAACTACTGAAACACCTATTTCCCACTAAAGTTCAAAACTCAAAAATGCAGATTTTAACCAGTTTTATTGAACTAGGGCAACTGTTAGGGGGCCAGGCTGGAAATTTTCAAGGTTAACGTAAACCTGAACATTGAATTTATCCCCAAAGAATGACTGCAGTTTACTGGATTAATTTTCACATTTATGGTAGCATTCCTTTTACCTCAGAAGCTAATTTGAACTTTACTTTGAATTGCAAAGGTAGGTCTAACCACCAAAACAACTTCTCTGGGAGCACCTTTTTAGAAATGCTCTGAGAGTGCTAGCCGTCTGGCCTCACCTCCCCGACGATGCCGTCCGCCCCTCAGCCTCGCCGAGCAGTCCTGTCACTGGACTCTGAGATGTCCATGCTCGTCCCTGTGCATGCGGGGTCCGATCTCAACTCACAACTCCCATCTCTCGCTTGAGACACTACCTCTACCGTTAGACATTTCCGTCTGCTCCAAACAGAAATAAGCCACTCCCGTCTCTCTAGTCCTACTGCTTTTTTTTCATGTTTACTTGCATGATTAAAGATATTTTTAAAGTTACAGGAATTCTCCATACTTTCTATTCAATTGTGCTGTGAACCTAAAATGTTCTAAATTAAAAACAACGACAACAAACAACAACAACAACAACAGTACCTGGGGTTTTTTCTTATATCATCCAACTGGCCAACCACATGAGAAACATTGGTACGAATCATCTTAAAAGCAATTTCTTCTTCTCCCATGATTTCAAATCTAATATCAAAACATATTTAAAGAGTTTAAATATTTATGTGGATATGTAAAATAAGATTTCAATAAGAAAAGCATTTTATAAAACTTTAAAAAAATCAACATCCTTGGAATGACTTAATTTTTCCACATTACTAAAGAAAATAATCTCACATAAATTTCAAAGAATGCTTAATAGATAAACTATGGTAAAATTATGAAAATACCACTCATAATTATCCTTAAATTAAACAAAGAGAAAATGTATGTAGTACTTACCTGTATTTGTTTTTGTCCTTATACGCTTTGTGGATTTTATCAGTTACTGGTTTACAGTTGGTTACTAGACTTTTAGTGACTGGTGGCTGCGAGAAAATACAGACGTTACCTCAGGGCAAAGACTAGGGTGAGGCGACTGAAGCATTCATCTCAGGTGCAAAATTTAAGGGGGCACAGAAAGACTCAATAATTAAGATGACTATTTTAATGTAATATTTTAAAAAAATCAAATGGCGTACTAGGGCCCACATGCTAATTTCCTGTTACTGTGAATAAGGTTTTATTTTAATCACACATTACTACACACTATCTGTTAAAACAGTCTTATAAGTGATTGCTATAATTTTTTCAAAATGACAATAAATTTCGAAGATAAACTGTAATGAACTGGTCTATATGATACTCATAAGCTAAGCTGTCATTCTTATAGTAATAACAGTTAATTACAGTAATGAAGCCAACACCTTGGCTAAGAGTTCACTTGAGTAATGTTAACTAATGCTGTCTGTATAATTAGTACTTATGCTCTAAACAGCTTTATTTGCATAGGCCTCAAGACTAACTTATAACCATTAGCAAAGCAGCCCCTACTTACTTAATCCTTAGCATTCAAGGGGTATTTGCTGATTCTAAACCTCATGCCAGATATTTGGTAAAACGATAAAATACTCTAATAGATGAATATGTGTGCATTTCTTTAAAAAAAGCCCTAAAATCCCTCAAGAACCTTTCATCACGCCTGTAAAAGGGAAAGATGAATAACTGTTTTCTACGCATAGATCATCTTCCTTAGAAAGGAACACTCTTCTCTAAGTTCTATACGAGTGCAAGGGGTTGGTAACTGTAACATCTTACTAGGAACCCAAAGTTTATAGAGAAGGAAAGACAGACAAGTGAAAGGACGGATGTGGAAATACAGATGGTGAAAGACAAGTCTGGAGCGAGCACTGAAACAGGCTGAGCCACTCGCAAAGCTCCCTGGATCTGGGGTGACGTCAGCAGCCTCTAAGGCAACCTGTCAGCACGATCACAATGTGGTCCCGAAGAGAGTGAAGACCAGAGAGGCCTGGTCCAGGGGAGAGGCTGAGGGGAGATGGTTTAGGAGGCCAGCACACTTTCTCCTTTCTTCCTCCTCTGTCCAGTGCTCTGGGTTTGCCCACCAAGAAGATACCAGAAAAGGCAAGTCAGGGCAGCCTGGAACCCTCGGCTCACTGTGCCCCTCCTGAGATCCGAGAAAGGCTGTGCCCAGATCTCTGATAACTGGTAGAACTTTATTTTGACAAATACATAAAAAAATTTTTAAACCAGGACACCTCTGGATGATTTAGAGTTGATTATATTAGCTTTGTTGGGGGTAACTCCAAATTTGGGGAAAACAGAAAAGAGCTTTATCATTGTTTGAAAAATCCTAAAACTGAGAATGTTTTTTAGCCTATGCAATCTACTTTCTTTTTTTTTTTTTTTTTTTTTTTTTTAAACTTTGATTCTATTCTCTCTGGAGGCAGGGAAAACACCTACAGTGATTACAAATGTGCCTTTTTAATCATTAAGAACACACTTGTAAAGAACTACTAACATCTCTGTATAACAGTCTGGGGCTGACAAAGCATTTTTACTGGATTGTGCCAAAAATCCAGAAGAAACTGCTGCAGCTCACAAGACAAGCTGCCGTTCTCTTATCAGCCTGACTGCGCATCAGGTCCATGCGAGGCCTCCTGAGAACCCACAACCCAGAACTAGTCTCCACCTGCTGATTCATGCCTGTTTACCCCACTAGAGCAAGCTCCCTTAGGGCTGACACCAGGTCTTATACCTCTACCTCAGTTTTGTTGATTTCATAGTTTTAAGTTTTAGAATATTTAGAGAACTGGCTTTAAGTGACACATTGTATAGAAACCCATGTCATATGCTGAACTAACCAACGCATGATCAGCAACACTTATAGTTTGTCTACGGGTTCCTAAAGCTGCTGTGCTGCCCCTCACACTGTCTCCTCATGAGGGAGCTTCCCGGGACCCTCCGAGAACACAAGTGAGAAATACCATCCCTGCCGTGTGCAATGAATGCCAAATGAATGATTGCCTTCTTTCAGGAATCAGATTTTTAACTGATTCATTACTCTTCTCTACATTCATTTACAAACATCTGCAGTTAATTATAAGGCTTGAACATTTGCAAGATGGTCAGTTTTTTAAAAATACATGTTATTATGATTATGAAAGTGTAGTCTATTCATTATAGAAAATATGGAAAATACTAATGTGAAAAAACGATATTAAGAACTACCTATGGGGCTTCCCTGGTGGCACAGTGGTTAAGAATCCGCCTGCCAATGCAGGGGACACGGGTTCGAGCCCTGGTCCAGGAAGATCCCACATGCCGCAGAGCAGCTAAGCCCACGCACCACAACTACTGAGCCTGTGCTCTAGAGCCCGCGAGCCACAACTACTGAGCCCGAGTGGCACAGCTACTGAAGCCCACGCACCCAGAGCCCATGCTCTGCAACAAGAGAATCTACCCAATGAGAAGCCTGCGCACCGCAACAAAGAGTAGCCCCCGCTGGCTGCAACTAGAGAAAAGCCCGCGCGCAGCAACAAAGACCCAAATGCAGCCAAAAATAAAAATAAATAAATTTATATATATAAAAAAACTACCTATATTCAAAAAAAAAAAAAAAAAAAGCCGGACACAAGACTGCACACTGCATGATTTAAAAACAAAACAGGGCTTCCCTGGTGGTGCAGTGGTTGAGAATCTGCCTGCCAATGCAGGGGACACGGGTTCGAGCCCTGGTCTGGGAAGATCCCACGTGCCACGGAGCAACTGGGCCCGTGAGCCACAACTACTGAGCCTGCGCGTCTGGAGCCTGTGCTCCGCAACAAGAGAGGCCGCCATAGTGAGAGGCCTGTGCACCGTGATGAAGAGTGGCCCCCGCTTGCCGCAACTAGAGAAAGCCCTCGCACAGAAACGAAGACCCAACACAGCCAAAAATAAATAAATAAATAAAAATTAAAAATAAAACAAAACATATATATATATACACACACACACACACACACAGGAATAGTAGCCATAAAAAGAAATGAAATTGAGTTATCTGTAGTGAGGTGGATGGACACAGAGTCTGTCATACAGAGTGAAGTAAGTCAGAAAGAGAAAAACAAATACTGTATGCTAACCCAAATATATGGAATCTAAAAAAAAAGGTCTGAAGAACCTAGGAGCAGGACAGGAATAAAGACACAGACTCAGAGAATGGACTTGAGGACACGGGGAGGGGGAGGGGGAAGGGTAAGCTGGGACGAAGTGAGAGAGTGGCACGGACATATATACACTACCAAATGTAAAACAGATAGCTGGTGGGAAGCAGCCGCATAGCACAGGGAGATCAGCTCAGTGCTCTGTGACCACCTAGAGGGGTGGGTTAGGGAGGGTGGGAAGGAGATGCAAGAGGGAGGGGATATGGGGATATATGTATACATATAGCTGATTCACTTTGTGATAAAAGCAGAAACTAACACACCATTGTAAAGCAATTATACTCCAATAAAGATGTTAAAAAAAAAAGAACTACCTATGATTTAACCTACTGTCATTTTCATTAATTTTGGGGATGTGTGTGAAGGTATCAGGAGTTTTCCATAGTTCAAACCATATTCTGTATATGGCAGTACCCATTTTCCCCCCACCTAATTTTATTTTATAAACATTCTTCCATATATATCAGTAAAAATTAACTGTAAGCATCACATAATGGCTGTATTATATCCTTGGTCCATCAATTCTAACTTTTTTTTTTCCACATTATCATTTCTCTGAAGCTGGGATGCATCTTACAATCAACAAAGTCTTCCAATCATTTCAGCCAAATGCTACTCTGATATACTTGTGTATAGATCATCCACTGCCCCTAGTGGTAAGATCCAGAAAGTGCCAGCATCAAAGCAACTGAGCTTTGATGAAGATGGGATTCCATTTGATGTTTAACCTCAGGATTGTTCTCCCAAGCCAATGAGTATACTCTGGCGCTATCTTCCGCTATCCTTAGTGAATAGGATGTCTGCTTATAGAACATAAGCAACTAACCTCAGTATTAGCTTAACATCCATTAGGGAGGGAAAAAAAATACTCCAAAGAAAAATATGAATGATTCTGGATTATCTGTGCTACTGATTTCCACCAAAGGCCTATAAACAGAGCCTGCTTCTAGTTTTTGAAGTGCTCTACAGAAATGATGTAACTAACACCCGATAAGGATATACTTTCTACTTTACATAAAAGAACCCACGGCACTCACCAGATTGGGATCATAGTACGCTTCCTGAGTTGGTGGGATGTTGTTTAGCTGAGTGATATTAGCAGGAAGCATTTTCGAACAATTTATTAACACATGTTCCAGACCTGTTAAGTCCTAACAAAGCAAAAATAAAAGGATAAACCTATATACATTACAAGTAACAATTGTGGTTTTAAAAATAAAAATGTTAAAGTCACCAAAATTTAAGCGTTATCGTCAGAGGGTTTGACTATATGATTCTTAAAGACACCCTAAAAAGAGCAGAATGAAACAATACAAATAACCCATCTTTGTCTCAAAGTAGAACATATGGGACTTCGAGGCACCGTTTTACACAAGGTGGTCCATGGGATCACCAGATGGGTGTCCTGCAGCTGGATTCATCTTGGAGCTCTCCATTAGTGAGTGTCCTGCTCCTGGGACTAAAGGATGCCATGACAGAAGGGGCTCTGCAACACCGTGGGCCTGGCTAAGATCTCCACTTGGCCCCACCTGAAGCCCCTGAATGAACTTGTCACGAGAATCTTATCTGCAGGTATGGTCTGCCTCATCTCCAAACAATACAATTACAATCCCTACTGAAAGCCTAAAAAAAGTAATCTTATAAAATACGAACTTCAAATTTGATTTTAATCCTGGCATTTAAAATGGACTAGTTGTGAACCCCCTCATTAAATATGAAGAATTACTTGTACTTGCATTCCATTGAAGTATGTAGGGGAAAGAGAGAAAGTATCAAATGTAAAAGTTTAGTTCAAAATATCATGAAGTTTAGGGGAAAAAAAATTACAGTACCTGCAAACTTAAAGGCAGGTCATGAATTCTGGTAGCCAGTGTGCGGATTTCTCTGTCAGATAAGACACCAGATTGGTCTGTGTCAACTTCATCAAAAACTTGAGATACGTTCAGTGGCTGAACTGCACTCATGAGATAATAAAAATAAGAGAAGGCAAACTGCATGTCCTCAGAGTGGCGCACTTTGTGAAATGATGTCTTGTCAAATTCTTCAGGGAACCTGTCCAAATGTAACATACCGTGAGATCTGGATATTTAAAATATATACAGTACCTAACACTTGTGGAGTCAGAATCTTCCTTCCCACTTATTTATACCTTCGACATACTAGTCATCACGTGTCAGAGCCATAAACGCAGCATAGCGAGGACATAAACTTCAAGCAGCCTTGGCTCTGAGCACACACAACTCAAACACAAGCAAGACTTACATGTCTTGCAGTTCCTGCATAACTGTTCGGTCGATCATGTGAGGCATGTGTGCAGGGACTTTCCGAGACGTGAATCCAAACTTGCTATTTAGAATTTTGTTTACATATCGGAGGGAATCTGCAAACGTATCTTTTAGTTGCCTCCCTGTGTGTTTGCTGTCAGTAAAGTATGCCAGTTGTGTCTTCAGTGACTCTTCTTCCTGAAAAGAGAATTCCACACAACACAGCATTGTGTTTAGTGCACAGGTGCCCTGTGTTAACAAGAGACAGAAGTACTACTTTATGTAATGTGGTAATAACTAGTCACTAACTGTCCTGAGGGGCAAATGAAACGAGCACTAACAGGTCTCCTCAAGCATCCTAAGAGCAGGACACAACTGGATTTCAGTGAGAGTATCGCCAACATCGGCTTGAGCACAACAGCTGTGGGGTGGAGGTCTGCTTTTAGGGTACTCTTTAAGGACTAGTCATTGATCATGAGATTTCATAGCCAATTTCAATGCAATATGTAATTGATTTATAGTAAATTTGATAGTGCTTTCAGTATCAAGTTATTTCTACTGGTGACATCAAAGCAGCAAGTCCTTGAGTTCTGAACACAAAGACTAGAATACAAAATTGGTTTCACTATGTAATAGTGTTAATATTATGAAATGTAAGGAACCCTATCAAAACCAGTAAGAGGCGAAACTGAATGAATGGGCAAAGAATATTGGCAAAGAACCTGAACACACTTTACAGAAGATGAAATATTTTTGCTTCTCAAACTGATGAAAATATAGATGCTATTAACTGCTGTTGGTTAGTCTGTGGAGAAACAAGCACGCTTGCATACTGTTTGTGGAAGGAGGAAGGGGTGCAATATTTAAGAAAGAGACAGTTAAATTTTATATGCAATAGACCCTTTAACCTAGCAATTCTACCTACAGAAATAAAACTTCCTCAAGAGTAAGATATATGTACGAGAATATTTATTGCAACATTAGGTATTTGTACTTGCAAAACACTGGAAACAACTTACAGCTGTTAAAAAAAACAATGGCAATTTGCCCACATACTACCACATCAAAGGCAACTGCAGAGCAATATATATAACTTCACTGCTGCAAAACAAACTATATAGTTTGTATGTCTGCATATCTATAGAAAAATACTGGAAGAATACCCACCAAACTACATATTCATAGTGACTGTCTCAAGTAAGGAGATTAAGGAAGGAAGGAGACAGACCTTTCCCTTTTTTTTTTTTTAACTGCTTTTTTTGTTTTTTGCATTGCTTGCGATTTTTACCATTAGCCTATAGTGCTTTTGCAATTTAAAAAGCAGGGAGCGGGGGAGAATGAGGAAATCAATGTAGGCAAGAACTCTGCATCCCCTCGCTTAACAATTAGTAAACGCTACTGTGTCAGGGACAAGATACTTCCTGAAGGCCGTGAGAGGAATGAGACAACGCCCCTATTCATCACTCTCCCCCAGCCCAGCATCCACTCACGGCTGTGCTTAGGTCACGATCCAGCCCCACCCTTCAAAGGTCAGCTCACAGGGCATGTCCTCCTGGATGCCTCCCCCCAGCACCTCCAGGCAGAGTTAGGGAATCTTCCCTTCGGACTCCTTGTCCACACTTCAGCAGACACTCATCACACTGCCACAATTACCTGCCCACAGATCTGTCCTCCCAGCTTGCTCTTTGAGTCTCCAAGAGCAGCGACTGTTCTCACCATCTTGCACTCCCCGGCAGTCGGCACAGTGACGGCGCTTGTGAGATGTACAAAGGACCCCAGGGCACCGTGGAGGCCGTGGTACAGGAGGGAGAGGGCTTGGCTCACCCTCACCTGCTGTTGTGATGTCGGGAAAGCCAATGAATTTATCTGCCTCTCCGGTTTTTCATTAGTAAAGTTTGAAAAATATGAGATCTGACTGCACGAGGTATGCAAAAGCGTTTTCTGGTATCACAACCTGCCAAGTAAAGATACCATCCCTGTCCTACTATAGACGCAGGGTATGCCCCTGGCTAAATCCCTTACCCATTCACGTGAAGGCTGCTTCCTAAACTGCAAAATGGGGACAATGATAGCAGACCCTTACAAGGTAGTTTTATTGTTAGAATTATTGGGACAATTAAATGAAACCACGTAAGAAAAGTTCTGAGCTCAGTGGCGGGCACAGGGAAGTACTGAATAAATGGTAGCTATTATTATATCACTACCACTTACAAGGTTATTTATTTTTCCTGAGCATGGGAAAGAATAAGGCTGGATGTAACTTACATCAAGAAGATCTTGGAAATACTTTTTCTTCTCCCATGGCAAAAAGCCCAGGTAACTCTCTGTGTAATGTTGCAGTTTTCTTCCAGGTAATACTTCATTACCACCTAGGTAACTGTTAGCATTTTCCTCCATTCTGTTCTTCTCTTGTTCTTTCCCTGTGATTACCTTTTCTGTCTCCCTGTTTTCCAGTGGGAAAATCAGAGATGAGAGCTTTTCTTTTGACACACCTCCACCTCCTACTTTTGGGGTCACAGCTTTGGACCTGAATCTTGCTTTGGTTTCTAAGTCCAGGGGTGGAGTCTGGCTCTGGGAGTGGCCATTCACTGTCATTGTCACTGCTGGAAAAGACAATAACCCCTGGAATCTTTCAGATGTTCCTAAACTGCTGGGTAAGATGCTTTTGTGAACCTGTTTTTCCAGTGGGGCCTCCAAACTGTCATTTCTTTGCTCTGTCATTAGAGGGTGATTTATTGTTAACTTTGCATCCTGTGGGTTCATCAGAAACGACCTCAGCAGGGCTGACTTGGACAGATTGTATCCTTTCATGGTGATGTCTCCGTGTTCTAGCTGCAAATCCAAGTTATTAAGGCTCAACTGGGTCTCTTTTGGAAGGAGTGAAATATTGACCAGCGGAATTTGCACCTCCATTTGGAATCTTCCTGTTGTGTTAACATCATGTCTTTTGACCTTGGGGAAGCGTTTTTCTTCGGGGATATCCTCAAACAGGATTTCCACCTCTGGAAGAAGTGCTGAGGGGCTAACCAAACTTTGGTAAGACTTCTGGGTCGTAGAATTCCGTTTGGGCTCCTCCCTTGTGTCAACCTCTACTGCTATCTGGATTCTGAACTCTTCATCATTTGTACTTTGAAACGTGAGATTAAAATGTATTGTGGTCGCATTCATTCCACTGTGCATTAAGAGGTGGATGGTTTTCCACTTATTGGCGATAGAAGCATGTCGGATTATTGGGTTGTCACTATAGGCGCCTTCGACTCCCCTTTTGGCTATTTCTGCGAAGCTGAAATAAGGCAGGCATTCACCTTTTGGAATAACATAGTGAGTCTGGTTTGGGAGAAGAGTTACTTTATACAATTCATGAAAATGATCTAGAGGAAAAAACACAAACATGATTTTTAAAAAAACTATGCATTTTCCCCCTTTTCCTTTAATTCTTAGGGTTTGAGTTTTCACTTTCTAAGAGTGACTTTAAAATCATCAGAAATTCTAACACAAAAGCTACTGGTATAGGGCTCATTTTTACTTTCTGAAGCAATCACTATTACCGACATGGAATGCTGAGGCTGACTCACTAGAGAGACAAGGCACGATTCAGGACAGCGAATTCCAATGGTCAACTTCCATCTTTTTGTCCATTTGAAAAAAAGACAACTTTCTGACCAAAAGGACCGCCATTAATAAATAAGCTATCAACAAGATCCAGTATTCAAACCAAGCTTATTTAATGAATTGTTGGTCTCCTTTCATTGTTCCCAAATTAAACCTTCACTATGTAAGATAAATCTGCTAAAATAAATCTGCTTACTAAAAAAAGAAAAAAAAAAATCAGACTAGAGCAATAACAGGAAAAGATGCAGCTTCAGTGTCTCCTGTTGTCTAAAGATCTGTGCCCTCTTATAACTCACAACTAGTTTGGATGCAAGGCTGGGAAAGGGATACCTAGAGAATTATTACTTTAAGCAACAAAAACGATCCAAACCCCTCTATTTATGAAAGATTGTTATCCCCTTATCCTAAATACGTTTTTATGGCAATAAATATACCTTGCCCACAGTCACCAGCATCAAACCCACAGGATAAGACATTGCAGGCTTGGTCACAGAACTTATCAGCGAGCCAGGAATTTGCACATCCTTGATTACAGTAAGAGACGCCGCTTATTCCTCCACCGAAATGCCAGGGCTGTCCGACTCCAATGCCCCCGGTGCCCCCACCTCCTCCTGCATAGCGACCCGCACCACTGTTACCTGGAGGGGGAGGAGGAAAACAGAATCCTGCTGTGCTTACAGTCTTGGAAAAAAGCCAGTTCCTTATTTCTCAGCTGTGTTTTCAAGACCAATGGATGAATTTCAGTCAGGAAAGGTTCACCCCATTCTTTCACAGAAGATTTTACGTAGCTTAAAAAGAGGCAAACTGAAAAGGGGGCATCAGTTGCCAGTGGACTGGCTGTGGGATGACCAGGCCTCGGCACTTACCACATGTGCAGCCCAGAAGTACAGGCCTCAAATGTGCTCAAGGGGGCACGTGTAGATGCGTATGGAGAATCAGATTATTCTGAAGACTGTGACTCTCAGGACTGACAAGAACATGTCCCAACACTGGCAATAAACTCGTGACCAAGTGTCACTGCTCTGTCCCCGAGCTCTCCGGGTTCCAGAGACTCTCCTGCACATCTACGTTCTCTCCCTGCAGCGGTTCGTATTTTTCAAAAGTGCCTCTGATAGAGCTGACTGAAACACAAGCTTTGTTTCTTCCAACACCTTCCCAAACCTGTTTCCTCAAATGGAGTAGGAGGAAGATAATATCTGTGCACCTACTCTCCTTTCTTTGGTGACTGAGAAATTCAAGTGGATAATGGATGGTGCTTTATAAACTGAAAGGCAGTAAAGAAATGTAAAAACTTGTTATCCTCAACAAGTCTAAATGTAAGTGCACAAGAAAGGGAGAAGAGATGCCGAGGAGAGGAGATGTTTATTTCTTCCGCATCTCTTTAGTCCCTCACTGACCTGGAGCAGTGTGCTTCTAGGGGCCACTGGCCATGAGCTCCGACAGGAACCAGTGAGAGCGATTCTTGCTCTCGAGCTCACATAATTAAGGGTATAACTGATTTTCATATTTTGAATAATAGAAGACACTTTCAAGTGCAGGGTCATGTGGGAAAATGCCCTGAACAATGACAATATGAATAAACTGGGCCACATGGGGACACCAGTCATCACCTCCAAAGAGTCTATGGATGATTGTTTCAATACATGAAAAATGGTTAATTAAGTCACTGTACATGGTTGATAATGACGACAAATGAAAAAAATTCTGTCAACATGGACAAGTTACATTTGAACACACCCTCACCGGAGCAATCACCGCCATCCCAATCACAGGCCGAATTATTACAAGCCTTGTCACAATAGCCGTCTTTAATCCAGGATCCCGGGCAGCCCTCAGCACAGTTTGGCACAGGCCATGTCAAATAAACCTACGATAAAACCAGAGGGAAAATAAAGTGGTTTCTGACACTTTTTTAAAAAAAATATTTATTTATTTATTTATTTATTTATTTATTTATTTATTTATTTATTTGGTTGCACGCCAGGTCTTAGTTGCAGATCTTAGTTGCAGAAGACGGGCTCTTTAGTTGCGGCTTGCTGGCTCCTTAGTTGTGGCATGTGAACTCTTAGTTGCAGCATGCATGTGGGATCTAGTTCCCTGACCAGGGATCGAACCTGTGCCCCCTGCATTGGGAGCACAGAGTCTTATCCACTGCACCACCAGGGAAGTCCCCAGACACTTTTTATTCTTAAGTTAGGATTCCTTTAACAGAAAAACAAAACAAATTGAGCCTCTAGAAAAGGTCTGCGTTCAGGGCCATCCTGTGGTAGTTTCTCAGTCCTGCCCTGCTGATGGGTCTTACCTGGCATGTTTACTCTTTTCCGTTGCTCAAGGAAAGCAGACAAGGACTCAATTTACGGGTCAGTCTTACAACATGGTCTTATAAATGATCTATTTTGAAATAAAGCAGCAACATGCCAGACTTAAATGCGAGTTCAAGAGCATGCAGGTGGGGCTTCCCTGGTGGCGCAGTGGTTGAGAATCTGCCTGCCAATGCAGGGGACACGGGTTCGAGCCCTGGTCTGGGAAGATCCCACATGCCATGGAGCAACTAGGCCCATGAGCCACACTACTGAGCCTGCGCATCTGGAGCCTGTGCTCCGCAACAAGAGAGGCCACGATAGTGAGAGGCCCGCACACGGCGATGAAGAGTGGCCCCCGCTTGCCACAACTAGAGAAAGCCCTTGCACAGAAACGAAGATCCAACACAGCCAAAAATAAATAAATAAATAAATAAATAGAATACCATGGCCAAAAATTAGTAAAACAAAAAAAAGCGTGCAGGTGGAAAGTGCGCACACAAGTCACTGCTTTTCTGTGACACTGTTGTCAACTCCTAAGCAGATTCATGCACCGTCTCGTCTCAAGGCTGAAAAGGGGGGCAGATGAACTCTCAATATCCTTATACGTGAGGTCCTGTGATGAATTAACCAGCACAGCATTCTGAGCTGTGAACCTGTCTGCTTTCAAAACAACTGACATGGTACACGGTTGCTTTCTAAATTAAAATCATTTTTGAAAAATGCATTCCCCTTTAAAATCTCCATATCTTTGCATGGTCCAATTATCTGGAAGGTCTTTCTTCATCTGGTTAACTCTTACTTGTTCTTCCAAGCTCATTTCAATCCCTATCTCAGTGTGATTTCACTCTCTGGCGCTCCCACTCCTCGCACCCAGGGCACACCTACTGGCACGGAAATCGCTGTACACAGTCACTGATTCTGTCTGTCTCCCCTGTCAAGCCATAGCTTAACAGAGTTCTAGAACTTACAAGCTCATACAAGCTCCAACTGATCACTGAACCCTTCTAACAACACTACCAGGGTCTTCCTGTCCCCCCCAGTACACAGACAGGAAACCTAGAGGCCAGGTCATCACCCAGGACAGTGCTACACAGCTGGCACCCACATCTGTGCTCATGACCACTTTCCCAATCCTGCCCCTCAAAGCCAGAGTGGGGCCGGCTGCCTTCAATGAAATTTCAGCTCTGTCTTTAAGCACTACTTTGAGCTTTCTATCTTGGGCATTTTGCTGACATGGTAAGCACGATTTTGTGTTTCACAGTTATTTGCTTTTTCTGCTGCTGTAGTAGCAAATGTAGAGGGTGGGTCCTGGGTGAGAATATAGGGAAGCAAAGTTCCCACTGTAGTTTTCTCACTCCCTGATTGTTAACTTTCCTGAGCTTAACACTCAAAAATGCTTGTTTGATCAAATTTGAATATGGTATATATACTGATTTCCTTATTTCCTGTCTGTAACTTCTAAGTGACTTCTAAGCCAGGCATCTCTTAGCTACTCACCTTCTGACCTTTGGAGTGACTGTAAAAATCATCCGGCCAGACATCCTTTCCAAACATGACATCATCATTCAGGTAAATGAACTTCTGGGACAGCCCTTCAATGCGATGGATATGACTTTCAATAGCAGGTGAACTGAAGGTAGGCAAGTGGCTCAGATTTCGAAAAACATCCTTTTAACAGAAAAAAAAAAAAAAGAGAAAGAGAGAGAAGGCGGATGAGAGGTTTTTGTTTTGTTTTGTTTTTGGAAAGAAGGGAGGGAGGGAGGCGAATGGAAGGATTAAAGGAAGGTGGAAATGGAGGTGAGATGGGTAAGCGGATGAAATCAGGGACAAGACAAAGAACAGCAAAAGACAGAACGGGGAACCGCAGCCTTGTGACATATGGCGAGTCGCTACCTGGTGTGTGACTATTGTCACTCGAGGATTATCGAGGTTCAGCCAGGATGGGATCTGTCCATTGGTGACAATGAAAATATTCCGAACCCACGGCGCGTGCCTCTCGATAGATCGCAGTGAGTACCTCAGCTCTTCATTATCTTCAAAACGGCTGGCAGAAACGTCTTCATCCTGCTTAGACTGAGAAAAGCACGGGGCACAGAAAGATGTAAAATGCCCCTAAGTCACACCTGCCCCTCCCAACTGTCCCTTCTGCACTCAGGGAGCGCCAGCAAACTTCCAAAGACCGTGTCCAGCTTTTAAACATTACAAAAAATGCAAAACACTCAGCATATTTAAAACAACAAAACAAAAACAGCATTTCTTTCACACATTTTTTGAAGAAAAATTTCTTGGATCTGATTCTAGGTCACTTCAATTAGTATTAACCAATGGCGGTGACTGGAAAATTAGAGAAGTGCCAATCAAGTCACCTCTCTGTAAGCCCTCTTCCTTCTTCTAATATAGTGACTCATAAATCTTTAATAATCAAAACCCTCAATTCAGGTCCTAAAACAATCTCTGCATCCCTTACCTGGCTGATGGCACTCAGATCCCATAATAAATATGCAGGACTTATGGTCAGTTCCTTTCCATTAATGGTCATATTCTTCTTCGTCTGCTTATTCAGTTCTTGGAAATCTTTGGGGTTATTCAACTTTAGAAGTGCTACGCTGGCCTCTGAATACAACTGCAACTATAAAATAACAAGAGGGTTACATGTGGAAAAACTGAACAACAAAGAAGAGACACCTTAAACTTCCCAATTTGATCCTTGATCTTTAAATACATACAATACATATATATACTACATATTGTGTACTCTACTATATGTTATATATTGCACATATTAAATGTATATCACATACATTTAAAAGATTAAAAGTTTCACATACATGTATGAAATAGTAAGCCAGTATCACCAAAAACAGAAGACCTAAACAGGCCAGACACATTTCCCAAATGATGCAATCGACCAAGTATTTAGAAACAAGAGGGAGTCAGGGGCTTTGGCAAATGGGACATCTCAGGCCCCATCTGAAAACTGCAGCCACTAGTCAATAGTGACAAAGGCTGCCAGATCTCTGGAGAGGCCAGAATCCCCAGTGTTACATGAAATCTCCCGGTTTTCAATGGTAGCGCAAATATTTTTGATTGGCATGCATTCAAACAAAACACACCTGGTCACCAGTTTGTGACCTCTGTTCTAGAGTATTACCCATCTGCCTACACTGGGGAAAGCCCTGCAAGGTAACTTCGCTGAACAGTGGTGGAGAGCACACCTGCCAGCAGGTGTCTAACAGCTCTCGTGCCCACACCTACGACGGGTGTCCTGGCAGGGCTGCTTGAAGTGCTTCCACAGGAAAACCACCTTGAGAGGCAACATTTTCAAAGCAACCATAAATCCAGGAGGGAACATCACAAGCACCAACATGTCTTACAGGCAGGCTTCCCCACCTTGACCAGAGCCCACACCACCCTTGGTACGTTTTTTGTTTCAACTCTGTATCATACAATTTCCTGTGAAAAGAGGCTTTCAGAGCTTAAAAAGCAGGGAGAGGGTTGAAATCCAGTCATCTAGGACAGCAACATCCTTCTGCTGAATTGGCTTTTCTAATAGGGCCAATTTCTTTCTTAATTTTTTAGCCTTCTTTCTTAATTTATAAAACAGAGCAAACAAATTACTTTGGGCTCATTCTGGTCTCTTGTATATGCTACATGACTATATTTAGCTCATCTTGCAAAGCTTCCTGAGTTTATATAGGCCAAAAGTAGAGTTTATGTAGGCCCCTTTTTATTATGTAGGCATTAACTCTTACTGCAAATTGTGTGCGTGTGTGTGTGTGTGTGTGTGTGTGTGTGTGCATGCACACGTGTTGTCTTCCTGACTGATTACTTTCTCTCGCCTTAACAGTGGCCGGTATACACAAAGCACTCACCCAAGGTCAGCTCTCACTGCCGTCACTATTCTGCCTCGCTATGTAGGGGACGGATGGGAGGCGGGCCATGCAGGGCAAACATTCTGTCTGTTCTATCTGGGTCCCTAACAGTCTCGCTGCCCTCCCCCCGCCTCTCCTCCCACAGATCCTTGGAGGGCTCCCTGGAGTGCAAAAATCACTACTCTAGGATAAATAAATGTAGTCCTTTAATATCCTAATTTAATTTTAAATTTATTCGGAAAATACCCTTATCTTAATTAATCTCTTCTATCCAAGCTGCTTTTATTCTAGAAAACTATTTTGAAATTTCAGACATTTTCCTAAAGTGATCACTAGGGCACAAGATGAGTAGGCAGCACCTGTCCTGAGATGCTCACAGCCCGGCCAGGGTCTCTGGGACAGAACTGAGTGCTAGGTGGCTTGGGGTCCACAGGCCTTGGCAAAGGCCCCCTGGAGGAGCCTGGGAGGGCACAGAGGTTCAGCTGTTCAGGTCCTGAAGCCCAATGTCTAACGGCCCTCCCTCCCACATGCCACAAAGCACCTCCAATGTAACACCCCAAACTGAGCTCTCAGTGTCCTGAAAATCTCGCTTCTCCCATGAAGCTCTGAGTGTGGTTAATGCCACCACATCCATCTTCACTGGTCACATCCACTTCCCCTTTCATTTCCCCTTCCATCTCCTCCAGTAGCTAGTAAGTCACCAGGTCATGCTGAAGGTTTCTCTCAGATGGTTCTGGAACCACTCTCGTCACTGGCACCACTGCCAAGGCACTTGTGGAACCTGAGTGTCTTGCTGGGCTACGGCAGCAGTGGCTGAACTGGCTTCCCTGCCTCCGGCTTCTTGTTTAATGTCTACCTGCTACACCTTCCCCTCCCATGTTCTGTAGAACTGAACCGGTCCTCCTCCTCAAGATGCTCTCTGCCTCCAGGATAAAGTCCGGGCTCCTCACCAGGGGATCTTTCTCAATCTGGCCTCAGCCTAACTTCCCAGTCTCAGCATCAGGAAAATCCCCACCTGGGCTCTGGTCTCTGGAACAGCTGCCTTGGTTCTCTGAAAAGGCCATTTACTTGCAAGCCCCTAGCCCTCTGCTCAAGCTGTTCCCTCCTCTCAGAAAGGTCTTTCCCACTGGCTTCTCTGCTGGAAGAACGGCTGTTCTGTGCACGGCCCCAGCCAAAATGTTTCCTATTCTGCAAAGCCATCTTTGCCTGCAGTACAACCGAAGCCCACATGTTCTCCCAGCACTTTGTATAAACACCTGGTTTGGAAGCGATCACACCCAAACACTAAGTGATTTTAGTCACTCAGTTATCCTTAGCACAGTCCCTGGCACAACAGCAGGTGTTCAATCAACGCTCACTGAAGGGACTGGGAACCCAATGACTGGAAACTTCATTCTCAGGGTGCCCATAACAGAACCAGGAAGTGGGACCCAAGGAAAGAGAGTCCCTTGGAGAACCAGGCTTGAATACTGACACTCTCCTTCTGTGCTTCCTCTTTCTCATTTTCTCTCTAGCCTCCAAAAATCAGAAGTCCTCATCCCTGAAGCCAATCGCAGGTGCTGGCATTGTGACAATGAGCTGCAATGCACATTGTGAATAATTGGCTGTACCCCCCAGGAGGTGCCGGCCTCCACAAAGACAAGTCTGGGGAATCCAGATCCACCTCCAACCGGGTGAATGACGGAGGAGGGGGCGTCCCCATGAACCGAGCCTGGTGGTGCTACTGCCCAATTCAAGTTCCTGCGCCCCCAGCGTCTCCTGGCACACACCACTCCACACTGCCCAAAAACTAGTTTGCTGCGGGGTGACCACGACTTGGGCTGGCGATCTTTGGCAGGACACGCCCACCTAGCAGCAGATGCGCTGGTCAAAAGTACAGATACGCATATGTCTGTAACTGTGGAACCAACAGCTAGGAAGCCAAGAAGCCAAATACACATTGGCTGAAATGAATGCTAATCTATGGTTTTATCTGCCCAGATCCATACTAAAAATAATTCAGGGAAGGAGGAACATAATATCTATTTTAAAATAACTGCAGATTAAGGAATAACTCAACCCTAATCTAGCCGGGCATCACCATACTTCCAGGTACCATAAAGAAAGTTATGGAGGAAAATATGAAAAAAAGAAAAAGCATAAATGTCATTCATATTACCATGGTATTTACAAAGGTAATACAATGTATCTTAAAACAGTGAAACACTTAAGGGGAAAAGGAAACAAGTTAAAGAGAACTTCGACCAGCAGAGAGAAAACATGGTCCAGACATGAACTAAATAACCGCCCCTCCCCGAGTCACAGCTCTCCCTGCCACTACCTCCACCTCCATCCTTTCACCTCCCAACTGTTAAATGACATCAAGAGGAGAAGGAACTGAGAAGCAGGAAGCTAAACACAGTGGCAGAATTTAAAGAACATTTTTTTGTAAAATCAAGAAAAGCAGAGCCTAACAAATTCTGAGCGAAGAACTTTATGCCCTCTAGTCTGAGAGAAGAAACATTCACGTTTTACAACCTGGACTGTTTCTAACAGAATAGCAGGCGTCTTGGCATAAGGTCAAAAGGAAAGTACACCCACACGGACTGTGCCCTACATGAATCAGACAGATGGCTCTGAGAACAAGAAATGTTATGGAAAGACATGTCACCATCTCCAAAGTCAACTCACGAATGGCCTCAGTGGTCAAGCGTGAAGAGTTAATAAGTATAAATACTAAATACGTTAGTTGCTCAACTAGCTATATATGAATGAAGGTTTCACATTATCAAATGTTCCAAACCTCTGAAGCATCCCCCCTCTGTGAGTGGAAGCGCTTCGTAAGTCTACAGCAGCCTGTGTGTGCCTACCACCACATGTCTGACCCCCAGCCCCTCGTTCCATGCTTCCACTGCCATCAGGGCTGTTGTCGGCTTTGTCCACTGCTACGTTCTCAGCAGCTAGAACAGCACCTGACACATAGCAGCTCATTTGTTAAACAAATGAATCCTGCTGCTGTCTGGGAAACCAACAAACCAAGTTAAGACTCAGAATTTTGCCCAAATAAAGAGTAAAAAGGGAGGATCTTCTACAGATAAAGAGCTGTCTTCGTGGCAACATTGTGACAGAATTGAGACCCTCTTTGCTTCTTACGATTGTCGGCTATACTGTAACAAAGGGGGCCACAGAGAAGAGGCACGCATGAAATGGGATGTGCTATGCTAATTGCTCTATTTTCTATGCTCTTACCAGTTTTATTTTAGAAGAAAGATTTTCTGGCAATTTTGTTTTCAGTTGATTTGTTTCCTTGAATGTAGGTGGAAATCCACTCAGGAAAGCCAAATCTTGCATTAGCACTAACCCAGGGACTTCCTTATCTGTTGTCTAAAATAAAAAGGGGAAAAACACAACTCAGTTTCCACATCATAAGACTGGTGAAAACTTACAGCTGAGAAAACTAGTAAACATCTATTGCATCACACAAGCTTCAAAATAAGAATATTACAATTATTTAAATCGATATTCACTAGTACTAGAAAGCTAGGCTTAGAGGAAAAGTAAACATTAAAAAGTCTCTCAAAGTAAAACAGCTTTATTTCTCATACTTTTATTCTAATCTACTGCAAAAATACAGTTAATTTAAAGTAACATACCAAATAGCCCCTCCAAACTGTCTGTCTGCTGTTTCCTTTAAAAATTCCAATGTGGGCATCTTCAACTACAATAGAGAATACAATAAACAAGCATTTTTTAATGAATACTTAACTATGATGTCTGGCAGGACAATGTACAAGGCATTTTGAAAGCTGTTAAACCAGTATAATACATGGTCTCAAAGAAAAGTAGTTGGGGGAGACAAAATTAACCCATCTAACAAAAGGGGAACAAATGTAAATTGCTGTACAATTAAACGTTAAATTTTGCAATACTGAAGGAGAGACTCATGTGGGCAGAAGAAATGTAGAAAGCAAACATCAAACCTCAACATGTGTAATTTAAAAAACAAAACTGTTTGACCAGAGTAAAACATCTGGGGGTGGTGGGTACTAGGAAAAAAAGGGCAACCAGAAGGGAGCCTTGAAAGCAAGGCCAGTGGCATTTAGATTAACGGCGGGGAGCCACTTAGGACTCTCCTAAGGTTCCTCCAGAGTCACAGTGAATTCCTAAGATTCATCAGGTAATGTGATTAGAGCAGATTAAGTTGGCGGTGAGGAGGGTGATGACACAGCCCTACTGGGAGAGAGTTCTAAAGTGATGGGAACAAATGAGATCAGCAAACCTGCTGACATTCGGGGACCATGGAAAACAGGAGAGGTTGGAAGGCTGCAATTCTGATCCTCAAAATGGGCACAGAAAGCAGGGTCTGCAGATTATAGCCTGCAAGATGGGTGCTGATCCTGAGCAAGAGTCTCAAATGTATCAGAAAAATACAGTTGGTGAGCACTGGAGAAAAGAAAGTCTTCACAATATACTGTTTATCTTTAAAGAAAGTACTGAGCACTTAGAGCATGAGTTCATTATGGGTAAATTTATCAGATACACACCTCACTCTGCCTCCGTCTGTCTGTCTGTCTCTCCCCATTGATATGGTGGATTCTATACTGGTAAATCAGACAATTCAAATAGATGAGCAATATGTATTTGTACATAATCTCAGGAAGGTAGCTAAACAACACATGGCATCTTTGTGGATTTCACGGAGACCAGATCTCAAGTTAGGCGGATTATAACCAATTCTGATCAGAGGGTGTAAAATGGTAAAAGCCACAATCAACCTAGAGGGGGGTTCTGGAGGTCTGCTATAGGTCTGCTCAACAATCCATCAAAGTTTTGGAAGATACAGAAGGCATGCTTGTGAAATGTGTGGGCTTACACGGAGCCGACAGAGAAGCTACTATCCTGGGTAACAGACTAAGGGTTCCCCAAAGTCTTTGATTGTTTGGAGCAGTCAGTCAAATCTAGCAAAATAAAATCTCCTGCAAATGAAGGTAAGATCTTTAACTTGGCAACAAACCAAGTAAAAATTAAAAGGAGTACTTGAAAAAAAATTTTTTTAAATAAATAAAAGGGGTATTTGAGCATTAGCACATGTAAGATTTTTAAAAAGACTTAGGAGTTTTAGCAGCCAGTGAGTTCAGTATGAGTCAGTAATGCTCAGGCCATACTGAGTTTCCATCCCAATGTTGTGCTTTTAAGCAGAAGAAGAGGGCTTAGAGTAAGAAGGGTGACATTCCCCAATACCAACCCATCAGGAAACCCTGTTGAGCTGACCTTCAAAATGTCCAGAGTCCAACCACTTCTCACCACCACTCTGATCCAAGCCCCCTTCCTTCTTGCCTGAATTATTACAAGCTTTGCCCCTCCTCAGTCTATTCCCACCACAGCAGCCAGACTGATCCTTCTGGAACGTAAGTCACATCACACTACTCCTCTACTCAAACCCTCCAATGATTGATTCCTCACCGCACTGTGATTGGAAGCTGAAGCCCGTTGTGGTTACTGAGGCCTATACCATTTGGTCCCTGTGACTTCTCTGGGCTCATCTCTTGGCCTCTGCCCCTTGGTTCACTCTATTCCAGCCATACTGGCCTCGCTGCTCTTCTTCAAACATGTCAAACACCCTCCTGCATCAGGGCCTTTGCACTGGCTATTCCACTTACCTTATATATAAGGAATATATGGAGAATCACTCCTTCCCACATATTCATGTTGCTGGCTCTCTCACCTCCTTTAAATTTTCACTCAAAAATCACCTTCTTGGGGAGTCTGCCCTACCACTCAATTTCCCCTGCTCAATTTTTCTCTACAGCATTTATCTCCTACAAACTATATAATTTACTTGTATGTTGTATCAATTGTCTGGCTCCCTCTGCCACGATGTAAATTTCTTTTTTAATTTATTTATTTTTTAAATTTTTGGCTGCGTTGGGTCTTTGTTGCTGTGTGCAGGCTTTCTCTGGCTGCAGCGAGCGGAGGCTACTCTTCGTTGCAGTGCACGGGCTTCTCATTGCAGTGGCTTCTCTTGCTGTGGAGCACAGGCTCTAGGCATGTGGGCTTCAGTAGTTGTGGCACGCGGGCTCAGTAATTGTGGCACGCGAGCTCTAGAGCGCAGGCTCAGTAGTTTTGGCGCACAGGCTTAGTTGCTCCGCGGCATGTGGGATCTTCCCAGGCCAGGGCTCGAACCCATGTTCCCTGCATTGGCAGGTGGATTCTTAACCACTGCACCACCAGGGAAGCCCCCCAAGATGTAAGTTTGATGAGGGCAGAGATTTCTGTCCATCTGCTCACTGCTGCATCTTCAGCACTGAGAATAGTACCTGGCACATAGTATGCACTCAATAAACACTTCACGAATGAAGAGTCCCGATCTCTTTGAAGACTGAACCACACTGAAACAGAATGTTCAATTCCAGTGGAAACACTTTTAAAGTGATAGAAACTAAAGCTCATTCTGAGAAGAGCAAACTAGGGTGCAGACAAGCCCCTAAGAGACAGCTAAAGGAAGAAGGAGAAACGTCACACAGGAAAGGGATTACATTAGTTCTGTAGGATCCCAGTGGGTATAAATTTAATCAGTGTGAGAGAGCTGTACGGAGGCACTTTGTAATTCCTTGTAAAAGTCAATGTAGTCCAGAGGTAAAATCAAGTGTCACAGGAGGAAATTCATTTCCTAAACATCAAAGGGATAAGCTTGACTGGAAAAACCATTTTGCTGAGGAGACGCAGGCCCCGGCCACAGGGAGGGATGGTTGACTGCAGGAGGACTGTCCAGTCGGTGGACACAAGGGAAGTGGAAGGGTAACCGGGAGAGGGGCAGAAATGACACATTTGAGAAGGAAAAAAAATCAACAGATCTCAATGATTAACTGGAAAGAGGTTAAATGAGATTTTTTTTAAATGCCAAACATGGCTAAAATTTTTTAATCTAGATAAGGGTTTGGCAGTCCATGGTCTAAAATCTAGCCACTGCTGGATTTAGTATGGCCCCAAGCTAAACACAATTTTGACATTTTAAAATGGTTAAATGTTTATACAAATACCTACATAATATCTGCCATTTTGCCTCTGGGCCCACAAGGCCTAAAATATTTACTACCTGGTCCTTTAACAAAGAATTTTGTGATCCTGGATCTCAAAAACTAAGGATGATAAAGAGTGAGTTTGTGGCCCACTAAAAATGGAAGCTCCATGAAGGCAGGAATGTGCCTTTTTTTTTTCTCTGCTGTTTGCCTAGAACAACGACCAACTCAGAGCAGGGGCTCGACAAATCTTTACTGAATGAATCAACATAATAGTAGGATAGTCAAATAAAAACCCAAGTGGAAATTCAAAAACAGCATTTAGAAGACTGTCGTTTAACACTAATTTTACTTATAACAAAATTTATAATCTTTTATGTCTCCGATATGTTATAAAATTAGTAGAGATAAACCCAAGATTCTCTCCATAGACGTTATAACTGAGTTATAACTGCTAACATAATGTCATTCTTTTTTCTCTTAAGGTGAAGTGTTATCAGAGTACCTTAATTTAAGGAAACCTCAATTTAAAAAACAAAGCTAATGGGAGAGGAACCAAGAAGGCGGAGTAGAAGGACGTGCTCTCACTTCCTCTTGTGAGAACACGAGAATCACAGCTAGCTGCCGGACAATCATCGACAGGAAGACACTGGAACTCACCAAAATAGATACCCCACATCCAAAGACAAAGGAGAAGCCACAATGAGACGGTAGGAGGGGCGCAATCACAGTAAAATCAAATCCCATGACTGCTGGGTGGGTGACTCACAGACTGGAGAACACTTATACCACAGAAGTCCACCCACTGGAGTGAAGGTTCTGAGCCCCACATCAGGCTTCCCAACCTGGGGGTCTGGCAACAGGGGGAGGAATTCCTAGAGAATCAGACTTTGAAGCCTAGTGGGATTTGACTGCAGGACTTCAACAGGACTAGGGGAAACAGAGACACCACTCTTGGAGGTCACACACAAAGTAGTGTGCGCATCGGGACCCAGAGGAGGAAGCAGTGACCCCACGGGAGACTGAACCAGACCTACCTGCTAGTGTTGGAGGGTCTCCTGCAGAGGCGGGGGGGCGGTGGCTTTGGCTCACCATGGGGACAAGGACACTGACAGCAGAAGTTCTGGGAAGTACTCCTTGGCCTGAGCCCTCCCACAGTCTGTCATTAGCCCCACCAAAGAGCCCAGGTAGTCTCCAGTGTTGGGTTGCCTCAGGCCAAACAACCAACAGGGAGGAAACCCAGCCCCACCCATCAGCAGTCAAGTGGATTAAAGTTTTACTGAGCTCTGCCCACCAGAGCAACAGTCAGCTCTACCCACCACCAGTCCCTCCCATCAAGCCTCTTGATAGCCTCATCCACCAGAGGGCAGAGAGCAGAAGCAAGAAGAACTATAATCCTGCAGCCTGTGGAACAAAAACCACATTCACAGTAAGATAGACAAGATGAAAACTCAGAGGGCTATGTACCAGATGAAGGAACAAGATAAAATCCCAGAAAAACAACTAAATGAAGGGGAGATAGGCAACCTTCCAGAAAAAGAATTCAGAATAATGATAGTGAAGATGATCCAGGACCTCGGAAAAAGAATGGAGGCAAAGATCGAGAAGATGCAAGAAATGTTTAACAAAGACCTAGAAGAATTAAAGAACAAACAAACAGAGATGAACAATAGAATGACTGAAATGAAAAATACACTAGAAGGAATCAATAGCAGAATAACTGAGGCAGAAGAACGGATAAGTGACCTGGAAGACAGAATGGTGGAATTCACTGCTGCGGAAAAGAATAAAGAAAAAAGAATGCAAAGCAATGAAGACAGCCTAAGAGACCTCTGGGACAACATTAAATGCAACAACATTTGCATTATAGGTGTCCCAGAAGGAGAAGAGAGAGAGAAAGGACCCGAGAAAATATTTGAAGAGATTATAGTCGAAAACTTCCCTATCATGGGACAGGAAATAGCCACCCAAGTCCAGGAAGCACAGCGAGTCCCATACAGGATAAACCCAAGGAGAAACACGCCGAGACACATAGTAATCAAATTGGCAAAAATTAAAGACAAAGAAAAATTATTGAAAGCAGCAAGGGAAAAACAACAAATAACATACAAGGGAACTCCCATAAGGTTAACAGCTGATTTCTCAGCAGAAACTCTACAAGCCAGAAGAGAGTGCAATGATATACTTAAAATGATGAAAGGGAAGAACCTACAACCAAGATTACTCTACCCGGCAAGGATATCATTCAGATTCGATGGAGAAATCAAAAGCTTTACAGACAAGCAAAAGCTAAGAGAATACAGTACCACCAAACCAGCTCTACAACAAATGCTAAAGGAACTTCTCTAAGTGGGAAACACAAGAGAAGAAAAGGACCTACAAAAACAAACCTAAAACAATTAAGAAAATAGTCATAGGAACATACATTATCAATAATTACCTTAAACGTGAATGGATTAAATGCTCCAACCAAAAGACAGAGGCTTGCTGAATGGATACAAAAACAAGATCCATCTATATGCTGTCTACAAGAGACCCACTTCAGACCTAGGGACACATACAGACTGAAAGTGAGGGGATGGAAGAAGATATTCCATGCAAATGGAAATCAAAAGAAAGCTGGAGTAGCTATACTCATATCAGACAAAATAGACTTTAAAATAAAGAATGTTACAAGAGACAAGGAAGGACACTACATAATGATCAAGGGATCAATCCAAGAAGAAGATAGAACAATTATAAACATATATGCACCCAACATAGGAGCACCTCAATACATAAGGCAACGGCTAACAGCTATAAAAGAGGAAATCGACAGTAACACAATAATAGTGGGGGACTTTAACACCTCACACCAATGGACAGATCATTCAAAATGAAAATAAATAAGGAAACAGAAGCTTTAAATGACACAACAGACCAGACAGATTTAATTGATATTTATAGGACATTCCATCCAAAAACAGCAGATTACACTTTCTTCTCAAGTGCGCACGGAACATTCTCCAGGATAGATCACATCTTGGGTCACATATCAAGGCTTAGTAAATTTAAGAAAATTGAAATCATATCAAGTATCTTTTCTGACCACAACGCTATGAGATTAGAAGTGAATTACAGGGGGAAAAAACGTAAAAAACAAGAACACATGGAGGCTAAACAATATGTTACTAAATAACCAAGAGATCACTGAAGAAATCAAAGAGGAAATCAAAAACTACCTAGAGACAAATGACAATGAAAACATGACGATCCAAAACCTATGCGATGCAGCAAAAGCAGTTCTAAAAGGGAAGTTTATAGCTATACAAGCCTACCTCAAGAAACAAGCTCACCTTACACCTAAAGGAACTAGAGAAAGAAGAACAAACAAAACCCAAAGTTAGCAGAAGGAAAGAAATCATAAAGATCAGAGCAGAAATAAATGAAATAGAAACAAAGAAAACAATTGCAAACATCAATAAAACTAAAAGCTGGTTCTTTGAGAAGAGAAACAAAATTAATAAACCATTAGCCAGACTCATCAAGAAAAAGAGGGAGAGGACTCAAATCAATAAAATCAGAAATGAAAAAGGAAAAGGTACAACAGACACTGCAGAAATACAAAGCATCCTAAGAGACTACTACAAGTAACTCTATGCCAATAAAATGGACAACCTGGAAGAAATGGACAAATTCTTAGAAAGGTATAACATTCCAAGACTGAACCAGGAAGAAATAGAAAATATGAAAAGAACAATCACAAGTAATGAAATTGAAACAGTGATTAAAAATCTTCCAACAAACCAAAGTCCAGGACCAGATGGCTTCACAGGTGAATTCTATGAAACATTCAGAGAAGAGCTAACACCCATCCTTCTCCAACTCTTCCAAAAAATTGCAGAGGAAGGAACACTCCCAAACTCATTCTCCAAGGCCACCATCACCCTGATACCAAAACCAGACAAAGATACTACAAAAAAAGAAAATTACAGACCAATATCATTGATGAATATAGATGCAAAAATCCTCAACAAAATACTAGCAAACAGAATCCATCAACACAGTAAAAGGATTATACACCATGATCAAGTGGCATTTATCGCAGGGATGCAAGGATTCTTCAGTATACACAAATCAATCAGTGTGATACACCATATTAACAAACTGAAAAATAAAAACCACATGATAATCTCAGTAGATGCAGAAAAAGCTTTTGACAAAATTCAACAACATTTATGACAAAAACTCTCCAGAAAGTGGGCATAGAGGGAACCTACCTCAACATAATAAAAGCCATATATGACAAACCCACAGCAAACATCATTCTCAGTGGTGAAAAACTGAAAGCATTTCCTCTAAGATCAGGAACAAGACAAGGATGTCCACTCTCACCACTATTATTCAACATAGTTTTGGAAGTCCTAGCCACGGCAATCAGAGAAGAAAAAGAAATAAAAGGAATACAAATTGCAAAAGAAGACATAAAACTGTCACTGTAAGCAGATGACATGATACTATACATAGAGAATCCTAAAAATGCCACCAGAAAACTACTAGAGCTAATCAATGAATTTGGTAAAGTTGCAGGATACAAAATTAATGCACAGAAATCTCTTGCATTCCTATACACTAATGATGAAAAATTTGAAAGAGTAATTATGGAAACACTCCTATTTACCATTGCAACAAAAAGCATAAACCTACATAAGGGGCTTCCCTGGTGGCGCAGTGGTGGAGAGTCTGCCTGCCAATGCAGGGGACACGGGTTTCAGCCCTGGTCTGGGAGGATCCCACATGCCGCGGAGCAACTGGGCCCGTGAGCCACAGTTACTGAGCCTGCACGTCTGGAGCCTGTGCCCCGCAACAGGAGGGGCTGCGATAGTGAGAGGCCCGCGCACCGCGACGAAGAGTGGCCCCCGCTTGCCACAACTGGAGAAAGCCCTCGCACAGAAACGAAGACCCAACACAGCCATAAATAAATAAAAACTAAAAAAAAAAAACCTACATAGGGAGACAAAAGACCTGTATGCAGAAAACTATAAGACACTGATGAAAGAAATTAAAGAGGATACCAACAGATGGAGAGATATACCATGTTCTTGGATTGGAAGAATCAATATTGTGAAAATGACTATACTACCCAAAGCACTCTACAGATTCAATGCAATCCCTATCAAATTACCAATGGCATTTTTTACGAAACTAGAACAAAGCATCTTAAAATTTGTATGGAGACACAAAAGACCCCAAATAGCCAAAGCAGTCTTGAGGGAAAAAAACGGAGCTGGAGGAATCAGACTCCCTGACTTCAGACTATACTACAAAGCTACAGTAATCAAGACAATATGGTACTGGCACAGAAACAGAAACATAGATTAATGGAACAAGATAGAAAGCCCAGATATAAAACCACGCACCTATAGTCAACTAATCTATGACAAAGGAGGCAAGGATATACAGTGGAGAAAAGACAGTCTCTTCAATAAGTGGTGCTGGGAAAACTGGACAGCTACATGTAAAAAGAATGAAATTAGAACACTTCCTAACACCATACACAAAAATAAACTCAAAATGGATTCAAGACCTATATGTAAGACCGGACACTATAAAACTCTTTGAGGAAAACACAGGAAGAACACTCTTTGACATAAATCACAGGAAGACCTTTTTTGATCCACCTCCTAGAGTAATGGAAATAAAAACAAAAATAAACAAATGGGACCTAACGAAACTTCAAAGCTTTTGCACAGCAAAGGAAACCATAAACAAGACGAAAAGACAACCCTCAGAATGGGAGAAAATATTTGCAAATGAATCAACTGACAAACAATTAATCTCCAAAATATATAAACAGCTCATGCAGCTCAATATTAAAGAAACAAACAACCCAATCCAAAAATGGGCAGAAGACTTAAACAGACATTTCTCCAAAGAAGACGTACAGATGGCCAAGAAGCACATGAAAAGCTGCTCAACATCACTAATTATTAGAGAAATGCAAATCAAAATTACAATGAGGTATCACCTTACACCAGTTAGAATGGGCATCATCAGAAAATCTACAAACAACAAATGCTGGAGAGGGTGTGGAGAAAAGGGAACCCTCTTGCACTGTTGGTGGGAATGTAAATTGATACAGCCACTATGGTGAACAGTATGGAGGTTCCTTAAAAAACTAAAAATAGAATTACCATATGATCCAGCAATCCCACTACTGGGCATATACCCAGAGAAAACTACAATTCAAAAAGACACATGCACCCCAATGCACATTGCAGCACTATTTACAATAGCCAGGTCATGGAAGCAACCTAAATGCCCATCGACAGACGAATGGATAAAGAAGTTGTGGTACATATATACAATGGAATATTACTCAGCCATAAAAAGGAACGAAATTAAGTCATTTGTTGAGACGCAGATGGATCTAGAAACTGTCATACAGAGTGAAGTAAGTCAGAAAGAGAAAAACAAATATCGTATATTAACGCATGTATGTGGAACTTAGAAAAATGGTACAGATGAACCGGTTTGCAGCACAGAAGTTGAGACACAGATGTAGAGAACAAACGTATGGACACCAAGGGGGAAGCCATGGGGGGGTGAGGATGGTGGTGTGCTGAACTGGGCAATTGGGATTGACATGTATACACTGATGTGTATAAAACTGATGACTAATAAGAACCTGTTGTATAAAAAAATAAATGAAATTCAAAAATTTTTTTAAAAAAAAGAAAAAACAAAACAAACTAGTGCTCACTTCGGCAGCACATATACTAAAATTGGAACGATACAGAGAAGATTAGCATGGTCCCTGTGCAAGTATGACACGCAAATTCGTGAAGCATTCCATATTTTTTAAACATAAACAAGACGAAAAGACAACCCTCAGAATGGGAGAAAATATTTTTAAATGAAGCAACTGACAAAGGATTAATCTCCAAAATTTACAAGCAGCTCATGCAGCTCTATATCATAAAAACAAACAACCCAATCCTAAAATGGGCAGAAGACCTAAATAGACATTTCTCCAAAGAAGATATACAGATTGCCAACAAACACATGAAAGGATGCTCAACATCACTAATCATTAGAGAAATGCACATCAAAACTGCAATGAGGTATCACCTCACACCAGTCAGAATGGCCATCATCAAAAAATCTACAAGCAATAAATGTTGGAGAGGATGTGGAGAAAAGGGAACCCTCTTGCACTGTTGGTGGGAATGTAAATTGATACAGCCACTATGGAGAACAGTATGGAGGTTCCTTAAAAAACTACAAATAGAACTACCATACGACCCAGCAATCCCACTACTGGGCATATACCCTGAGAAAACCATAATTCAAAAAGAGTCATGTACCACAATGTTCATTGCAGCTCTATTTACAACAGCCAGCACATGGAAGCAACCTAAGTGTCCACTGACAGATGAAAAGATAAAGAAGATGTGGCACATATATACAATGGAATATTACTCAGCCATAAAAAGAAACAAAATTGAGTTATTTGTAGTGAGGTGGATGGACCCAGAGACTGTAAGACAGAGTGAAGTAAGTCAGAAAAACAAATACCGTATGCTATCACATATATATGGAATCTAAAAAAATAAAAAAGGTTCTGAAGAACCTAGGGGCAGGACAGGAATAACGAAGCAGACGTAGAGAATGGACTTGAGGACACAGGGAGGGGGAAGGGTAAGCTGGGACGAAGTGAGAGAGTGGCATGGACATATATACACTACCAAATGTAAAACAGATAGCTAGTGGGAAGCAGCCGCATAGCACAGGGAGATCAGCTCTGTGCTCTGTGACCACCTAGAGGGGTGGGATAGGGAGGGTGGGAGGGAGATGCAAGAGGGAGGAGATATGGGGATATATGTATATGTAAAGCTGATTCACTTTGTTAGAAAGCAGAAACTAACACACCACTGTAAAGCAATTATACTCCAATAAAGATGTTAAAAATAAATAAAGAGAAAGAAAGAAATAAAAAAATTAAAAACAAAGCTAAATTTAGCAAAACAATAAATCATATAACTTGTTAAATTTGTCAAAAATTACCCCAGTACTTTCCCTATATATTTTCAAATATAACCTATATTTTAAAAATAAGCTAGTTAGTGCTTGCTTCAGCAGCACATATACTAAAATTGGAATGATACAGAGAAGATTAGCATGGCCCCCACACAGGATGATATGCAAATTCATGAAGCGTTCCATATTTTTCACTTTGTTATAAAGCAGAAACTAACACACCACTGTAAAGCAATTATACTCCAATAAAGATGTTTAAATAATAACTGTAAATAATAATGATAATAAAATAAACAGTAATTATAAGTTAAAAAAAAAAGTTAGTTATACAAAGTAGTTCAGAAACAGGTCTATAGGGTGAAGGGGAGATATCTGTGCTTAGAAAAGTTATAGTTTCCTTTCAAATGACAAATAATAAGTACCAGGAAATGAGCACTGTGTTAGACACTGTTCAGGACACAAAATGGTGAGGATAAGGTGTCTGCCCTAAAGAAATTAGATGAGGGACTTCCCTGGTGGTCCAGTGTGTGAGACTCAGCGTTCCCAATGCAGGGGGCCCGGGTTCGATCCCTGGTCACGGAACTAGATCCCACATGCGTGCTGCAACTAAGAGCTCGCATGCTGCAACTGAGAAGTCTGCATGCCACGACTAAAGACCCCACATGCCGCAACAAAGATCCAACGTGCCGCAACAAAGACCCAGTGCAGCCAAAATAAATAAATAAATAATAAATAAATAAAATAAAATGTTAAAAATAAATGATGAATTAAAAAAAGAAATTAGATGAGAACACCATAAACTCCTGTGCAGTCAAAAACTAAGTTGTGAATTAGGTTACAAGTACTACAGGGATACAGAAAAATAAAATCATTGTTGAATGTACTAGTCCAGGATCTTCATGGAGACAGAACTGGAGAGGGGGCTGGAAAGAAAAGGAGATGGGCTGGGAGAGGAAGAGGCTCAGGACAGGCAGCCCCACATCTGTGAGAAGACGCCGACGGCTGTGAGGAGATGCCAGGAGGGCAGGGATGCGAGGGCCAATGGGCAGGACCAAGGCAATTAAAGCTCCATCTAGAACACCAGCAAGAGGACTTTGTATCCATGTGAAAAACAAATATATACTACTATTATTCTCTCCAAAGAGATAGCAACTGTAAACAAATTGGAAAACTCTGATTTTATCAGTTTCATGCTAGACAGATCAGAGAAGAACTTTAGAGGCCGGCAGAGCAGATAGGCATCTATTATTGGGGCCTGGGTGAAGAAACTCAGTCTGGTGTAGAAGAAATCTGATGAGTATGAAAGGTAAGAATCTAAGATTCTTGCAAAAAAGCAAGTCATAGGATGAGGCGGATTACTGGTTAGAGTAAGAACGGGTCAAAGATGGTTCCAAAGATTTAGGCTGGGAGGTACGACATTGAAAGAATGGGAACTTGAGAACAGGGCTGTAAAGAGAATGCGACAGTTTTCATTTTACACAAGTGAAAACAGAGCTTCCTGGGAGAGTCACTCAGTGCAGAGGAAGGATGAGACAAGAGGAAGGATGACTGAAGGAGACGCAGGCGTGGGGCTCAGCAGCTCAGTGGCCGAGGAGAGGACGGGATCTCTAAGGATGCAGGTGCAGTTCTAGGTCAAGAATTACAAGTTTAATTCTATTATCGGGCCAAATCAACTGCATAACCAGATGTTTCAGAACTTAAAGTATGAATGCTCCAAGTATGGTCAGTCCAAGCTGCAGAAAACAACATAGCTGAGGAATTTTGAAAGAAAAAAGAAAAAAAATAAAGCCTCCTGAATAACTCCCAGCCAAGAGAATACAGTAAATTTGAGTACCAGGTTTAAGGTCCTGACCACAGCACAGGAAGGCATGTGTATTACACAGAGTAAAATAGATGTAATCCCTTTCTGACAGCAGGGCTGAAATACAATGGCAGCTCCCCTTTTTACATTTTTAGTCTATCAAGCATTTCTTTAAAAGTGAACCAATTCTGTTCTATTCAAAATTTTGTTATTCCAACATCCAATGATAACATGATTTTAAAATACCCACAAGAAGATCTTACCATTCTTTGTACTGTCGAAAACAACAACTGAGACATTAGTGGAAGGGTTTTTTGGTTTTGCAACGTTGAATATGTCACTGGCAGAATGAAAAGAAGGATAAAGAGATGGCAGGTCCTTCAGTGTGATGTTGGTCGGCAGAGCTGGGTCCAGGACGAGCATTGGCACCTTAATGCAGTGTGTCAGCAAACACTCCAACTGCTTCTCACTGGAAAGAGACACGAACATGCTCACAACTACATGCTTGAAAATTTAATCAACACTGAAAAGCTTGTTGGTACTACTAAATTTCACAGGTGTTTCTTCTATATTTTATTTAAAAATCATAATCTTTCAATAAACAAGGAATTTTATCACAAGAATATAAAAATTTAGTAAGTTAGCAAGTATGGCATAAAATTATCAAACAAGTACAACTCGAAAGATAGAGCTTTCAAACTCCTGTTAATAAAATAAGACTGCAGACTTCCCTGGTGGCGCGGTGATTGAGAATCCACCTGCCAGTGCAGGGGACACAGGTTCGAGCCCTGGTCCGGGAAGATCCCACATGCCACGGAGCAACTAAGCCCGTGCGCCACAACTACTGACCCTGCTCTCTAGAGCCCGTGAGCTGCAACTACTGAGCCCACGTGCCACAACTACCGAAACACACAGGCCTAGAGCCCATGCTCCGCAACAAGAGAAGCCACCGCAATAAGAAGCCCATGCTCCGCAACCAAGGGTAGCCCCTGCTCGCCACAACTAGAAAAAGACCGCGCGCAGCAACGAAGACCCAACGCAGCCAAAAAAAAGTTAATTAATAATTAAACAAATTTAAAAAATAAAATAAGACTGCCACAAAATTTACTAACTCAAAGGTGTACAAGAAATTAAGCACTTCATTACTATTGTTTTAAACATTATTTGTAATTCCAGGAAAGCCCAATATCAGACAGATTAGGAAGTAGATAAATTCTGGTTAACAGAGTGTCATCTTATCAGAAACAGTTTACCAATTCCAACTAGAATACAATTAAGTACACTGAATATGACAGGACACTGAGGCAAACAAAAGCAAATGTGACAAAGTTTTATGAAGTTACATGAAATATTCCTGTCTAAACGTAAGAAATACCTAGAATAAACAAATGGGCAAAGGACACAGCTAGAGAACTCAGAAGGTGGGAGATGACCAGTTAACAGACTATACGTGAAATTGTGCAACCTCACTAATATTCAAAGAAATGCAAAAGAAAACAATGACCTTTTGTTTAACTAAATTAGCACCCCTCAAAAAATGATGATGCAATGTTAGTGCAAGTGCAGCAAGCCTATTCCTCTCAAACTCTGCGGGTATCCCTCCAGATGGGTTCCCCATTTCCTCTTTGGAAAAGCAATTACATTATCTATACATATATACTTCTTCAGACCCATGAAAACATACATACGTTTCTTCCTCAGTAGTTTATGTCCAGGAATCTAGTCCAAGTAGAAGAGAAACAAAAACAGGAAAAACAACAAACCCACACACAGAAAATGCCGTAGACCCAAATATAATATCACAAAATATTTACAAAGTGAAAATATGGCAGTGCCCAACATTTAGCAAATTATAGTCCAGTTACTTTATGGAATATTATATAACTATTAAAATTGATAAGAAGTATTAAGATAATTTATCAACATAGAAATGTGTATGATTATATAAAATAAAAAGTAGGATACAAAATTGCAAAGGTTATAAATTATTTACTATAAAAACATACATGAAAAGGAAATAAGAAAATGATCATAATTGTTGAGTGAGGGCCAAAGAATTATGTGAGTTTGTTCTTTTCTTTCCTCTCGACCTTTCTGTAACGTCGCATCACTGCTTTAATTTAAAAGTCATTTAAAAATAAGTCTTGGGGACTTCCCTGGTGGTGCAGTGGTTCAGAATCCGCCTGCCAACACAGGGGACATGGGTTTGAGCCCTGGTCCGGAAAGATCCCACATGCCGCGGAGCAACTAAGCCCGTGCGCCACAACTACTGAGCCTGGGCTCTAGAGCCCACAAGCCACAACTACTGAAGCCAGTGCACCTAGAGCCTGTGCTCTGCAACAAGAGAAGCCACAACAATGAGAAGCCCACGCACCACAATGAAGAGTAGTCCCCCGCTTGACGCAACTAGAGAAAGCCCATGCGCAGCAACGAAGACCCAATGCAGCCAAAAATAAATTAATTAATTAAAAAATAAACAAATAAAAATAACAGTATTAGCAATAGATATTTATAAATAAATATGCATAATTAACATTAACAGATGATTCAGAAGGCACTTTTGGATCATTTCTATGAATAACTCTTCTATTTTAAGTCTAATGGTTCAGTGGGGAAGTGGCAGTTAACAGAGATTTCCGCTTGTTAGTGAGACAGTCTTGTTTTAAGGACCTATCAGAGTCAGGTATGATTCAAATCAAGACAGATCATCTGATTCTTGTCATTGGGTTAAATCTCCTTCCCAAGTCCTTAAATATAAGACATACAACTATGACAGCTTTTAAAGATAAGGAAATATACACTGAACACATAGTTAAACAATGGACATAGATTCTATAAATGAAAACACTGGTGTAAGTTAGACTTAAGTGAACCAAGAGAACAGCACATCAAGACAGATTAATGGAAACGACAAAGAAGAAACACCTTACCTAACGTATCTAGAAACGATAAAGCTTTGGTTAGCTACAACCAGAATAACCAGAGTTCTCAATCAGCTGTGCCTCTGTTTTCTCATCTAATGGATGCACTTAATCTGGGGGTCAAAAACCAAAAGAAGAGGGACTGAACAGGAGCAACAGAGTAAGTAAAAAATACTTACTCTGTTTTGTTGTGTACTCAACAAAAGCAAGGGAGAAGAACCTAGACAGTTCACCTCACTCCTTTGATTTTCATTACTGAGAGGAAAATCAAAATGCTTACCTCTTCTTAGTTGGTTCCGTTGTGTTCTTCCCAAGGATTTCTCTAGTGAAAGCAAATAGATTTCATTATATATGCATGGACTAGTGCTAGCCTTACATGTGAATGAGGGAACTTAACAACATTGATTCTCCTGCTTACTCCACGAGAACCAACCAGTAAGTTAAGAAGTACTGTACTGTGTATAACATTTAAGATGCATAATAAATTATACATTTTAATATGCTATGATCAACAAATATTATCATGTACCACCCACAGTAACCACAAAAGTTTACTTAAAATATAAGCTTTTACATTTTACTAGTAAAACATAGTTACGAGGCTATCAAAGTGATTTTCATGCACTGGGGAGGAACACAGAGACAGAGACAGAGACAAATGTGTTGCAGCATAACATGGCCAAAGACCTGCAACTGGGGTGCACCCATAACATTTACAAAGAAATGAATGGGGAAATTCTCAGTAAATACTCCTGAGGAATCAGAAGGGAAGTTACATCAGCCAGAACTCCAGCTCAGAAGGCTCTCCAGAAGCCCACTGTACTTCTCCCAGATAAAGTAAATAAGATAATCAAAATTCCATATTTAAAAAAATTACCAAGATTTTTAGTTCCATAGCATACTATTTGATATTAAAAAGGGTAACAAATATACTTTTTACTGCCTTTATCAAATGGAAAAAAACTTATGTCTGTAGGCCTGTTTTATTTTCAAGGGACTAATCCATCTTACTGTGTAGCAATTTTGCATAATAAAACCTTACTTCATGAAGCTATCACATCTGGGACTCAGACCGAATGAGTAGGAAGCCCAGGGCTCCCTTAGGTGGCTCCTCCACCTGTAGGCCCTTTGGAGACCAAGGCATCACTAGAGCACCACATTCATGAGATGGCCACCTGACAAAGTGAGGCCAAGATCTCACCAAAGTGGCTGAGTCGTCCTTGGGCGCCAAGAAACAAGGGTTGGTTGCATGACTGCCAGAATCTTGTAACGGCATGAATTTGAGATGCAGATTCTTGTTTGAATAGCAGTGTAAACATCATCTACCTTCTGAAATGTACCATTAGTTATAATTGTAGAACTTTTTGTGTTTTGTTTTCTGACAATCAGTTTTACCTCATTGCTTTCTGCTCCTCCTCCATCTGTTCTCTGACTTGCTGCAGTTCCTTCAGTAGTTCAAGATCTGTGCCATTCACCCAGGTGTAAACCACGTCGATCGGCATGGGCAGACAGAGCCTAGGGTAAAACCACAAGTCCTCCAGCTTATATGCATTTTTCCAACATACTTGGGAATAAGAGCATAACAGGGTTTAAACTCAGAGGTTATGAAAAATTCAGCGAAAAGGTAATCCAACCATGGCGTGTATCACCGACTTACATGCTTTCAGACTGGGGCTGGGGCACTAATATTTACTGAGCACCTTCTCTGTGAGTTGCATTCTGCTAGACACTTTATGCAGTTTTGCATCGTCTGATCATCACAACTACCCGGTAGAGGCTATTGTCCCTTCAGTTTTAAGGCTGTGGGGGAGGTCTTAGAAGCTCACTTTAAACTGCTACATTCTCAGTTTAGCAAGTGAGAAAGCTGGGATACAAATGCAGCCAAACATAGAAAAGAAATTAGAAGCTTAAACAAAATTACCAAAAAAAGAGTTAGCCAGCAGTCCACAATGAAGACCTGGCCCTCTTTAATGCTACAGCCTTCCCATTCCCAGCTGCCCCCAAGCCTGGCCCCTCCCCATCCTGTTTGCCCTACTCTGTTTTGTTTTGTTTTGTTTTTCATAGCAATAATCACCTATTAAACAATTAACATGTTACATACACTGGTAATTCATGTGTCCCTCCCCAGAATGTAAGCTCCAAGGCAGCAGGAAACAAGTACCCAGAGGATTAGGATTTGTGCCTGCAACGTGAGGAACTCAATGATTTACTTGAAACACTAGCATAGAAGACCTTTCCGAACCTGCTTGATTTTTCCCTTACTATCTTACCCCCAAGGAGTCAGGCAGGCTTTTAATTCTTGAGTATCCTGTCTAAGCTCCATCTCAGTGTTTTTGTTCAGGTTTTACCCCTGCTGAAAGCTTTCTTCTCCTTTCCTTCATCAACTTACCATAATCCTACCCATCTTTCAGAGCCTGCTCCAGACCTACAACACAGGAGTTCATAGTGACATAGACATAATTTGGATAATGCTGTTTTAGGTTTGATCTTTTCCAAGAAACAGTACAGTTTTTTTGTTTTGTGGGGTTTTTTTTGGGGGGGGGGGGGTTTTGGTTGCTGGGTTTTTTCTTCGGCCAAGGACCCAAGCTTACTCTCCTTTTGTCTTTCTCACAGGCCAGGCACAGGATCGGGCCCGCGGCAGCACGAAGGGCTCCAAAGACTAACCAAAACATGACTTTTGGCCACAGGGTTAATTATCTCAGGGGAAAAAAAATGCAGTTTGGTGGATAAATCTTTCAAATTATGGAAGGAAAAAAATAAAAAAAATTAAAAAATAAATAAAAAATTAAAAAACACTTATAGCTTAAAAGAAGTAGGTGAGATGACTGGATGAAAGGAGTGCTTATCCATTTGTTGAATAAGTATTTACTGAGCACTCAGTATGTGCTAGGCACTGTTCTAGGTGCTGGGGACTCAGCAGTAAACAAAGAAAACAAAATCTATGCCTTCATGAAGCTTACATTCTAGAAAGGTGAAGACAGGAAATAAACCAAATAAGTGAAGTCAGATGATGTTCCATGTTATAAAGAAAATAAAGCAGAAAATGAGGATACACAGTATGTCTAAGTGGGGGGTCAGTTTTAAACAGGGAGAGCAGAGATGGCCTTACTGGAAGGTGGCATTTCGGCAAAGAGATGAAGGAAGTGAGGAAGCAGGCCATGTGGGCAACTGGGGAAGAAGAGCCCAGAGAAGGGAAACATCATGTGCAAATGCCCTGAGGCAGCTGCCTATCTGGCATGGTTAAGGAACTAGAGGCCAGTGTGGCAGAGACGACAGGAGCAAAGGGAAGAGCATAAGAAGAGATGAAGGTAGGAGGTTCCAGGGGACCCAGAGCTTCATGGGGAAAATGCGGAATCAATCAGCTCATACTCAGACACAAGTGACAGCTGAGCATCTACCAACCCTCCCGTAAGGTGCACCACTGCCTGTAGAATAAAATCTAAACTCCTTCATAATCTATACCCTGTGCTCTAGACGCTCCATTTGTATGCCCTTACCCAAACAGGATAAGAACGTGCAGGCTTCTGTGTCTTTGAACATGCTTCTCCCTCTGCCTAGAATATCCTTTCTTTCATGCTTCTTTTTAACCACTTCCTCATTCCCCAAATGCCCTCCTCCCTCACTTCCCACAAAGAAAATATACTGCTTAAGAAGCAACTTCCACTGTACTTTGTACTCTAAAGAATCCTTAGCATACCGGTTGTTACTATTTTTTTTGATGTCTGTCTTCCACTAGATCAACGATCTCTAAGGCAAAAACGGTGTCATGCATTCTGTGCCCCTCTTCATTAATTATTTCCTCTCTTTCCTGTACAGGCTCAGGCTCTCTCTCCCTACTGCAATGATATGCAAATGCTTCCTCATCTAGGTTTTCTTCTGCATGTGTCTATATGGATGGTTCCCAAATGTTAGCGGACATCAGAATCACCTGTAGGACTTTCAAAACAGATGGCTGGCCTCCATCCCCAGAGTCTCTGATTCATTAGGTCTGGAGTGGGGCCCCAGAATCTGCATTTCTAACAAGTTCCCAAGTAATGCCAATGCTGCTGGTCCAAAAACTCACATTGAGAACTACTGATTTATAGGTAGATTACAGTTCATGTTTTTAAGTTAAAAAAAAAAAAAGCCTTCCCCACTAAAATATCAGTTCTAGATGAGGTCAGTGAGTTCCTCTTGTTCATCATTACATGCCTAGGAATAGTGCCTGGGACATAGTGGGGTTTAACATGTATTTACTGGCCAAATAACTATTAGTTCATTCCCTCAACATAAACATTAGTCTTTTATATTAAAAAAAATGCCTCACATTACCCGCAAGTAAATTATCCAAAGTCATCTCACTCCCAAGTTCACAGGTGATCTACCTATGCTCAGACTAAAAATTAATTTGGAAAAAAAAAAAAAAGCTTAAGTAACATATTTTAGAAAGAAAAGGCTTTTAAAAAGGAGGTAAAAATTTGCACATTCCAAAGCTTTTCTGTAAGAGTAATTATCTGCTATTAAAGATTGTTTTAATAGAGTCAAGAGATATCCATGCAAGTTCAACTGAGGAAAACAGCATAAGTATATAATAATGCATTTATGTCCTGGCACTTCTAGTAAGGCTGTATTACATGATCAATCCAATTCTCTGGTGTTAAACTGACAACCCTGAGGAGATCGTGTGATCTGCCTCTGGTCAGTGAGTCAGTTGTTTTTCTACTTATTAGACATGGTCACAGTGAGTGTGAGTCTTTTGTTCTAACCACAGACCACTATCTTAGTTTCCAGATGAGAAGGAAGCCTTTATCTTAGAGCTGAAGACTAAGAAAGTTACCTATGATTCAGAACCAAAGCCGTGGTGATACCTTTTATTTTTAATTAGTTTAGTTTAAGTGAATATGAAGGCACTTAATAGTCCCTTGGTTCTACATCACATAAAGCAGAGAAGAAAACCTAGAACATGAATAGTATCTTAGAAACAAAGCTGGAAGAGATTTTACACTTAATCTAATATCTACATTTTAGAGATGACAAAATTGAGCCCCAGACTGACTTAAGGCCTTACAATGAGCAGCAGTAGACAGTTCTCATATTCATTTGTTACTGGCATATAGAATGGGATTTTTTTTTTTCATTCAGGGCAAACAACATTAAAAAGACATGTAGAAACACTAGCAAAACAATGAAAACTTCCTATAAACGTTATGGTTTTTTAAAATATATTAGAACATATTAGATATTACGTATGATCCATTTTCTTGTCATCATCAAAATTAGATAAATTTGAAATATCCCTACATAAAAATCAAACTATATTTTAATGCAATCTAAAATTAGGAGAAGAAATATTTAAAACACAGACACACCCCCTTCAGAAAGAGAACAAGAGTGTTTGATTAAAACTGCTGACCTCGGTACCTAGATTTTCTGAGTTAGTTTTCCTTCTAAAAGTTTTGAGGCTCCGTCAAGGCAGAGATTTATGCATCTGTACACCATCAGCACGCAGCACAGCATCAGACACAGTAGGCTGAGTGAGTACTCAATAAATGTTGGGAGTAAAAGAAGGCCATTTTGAGCTTTTCTTAGGAAAATCAGCGTTAAAATAAAAACTGGAGGAGGAGGAAAATTACGTTTCATTAAGAATCCGTTAATACAATAGTTGTCAAAGTGTGGTCACCAGACCAGCAGTTTCAGTATCACCAGTGAACTTGTTAGAAATGAAAATTCTCTGCACTCCTCTGAGACCAACAGATGCAGAAACCCTGGAGGTGGGGAGAAACTGTATTTTCTCAAGCCCTCTGTGGAATTCTGCTGGACACTGAAGCTTGAGAACTGCTACATTAAGGAATTATTCTCAAACTTTTTAGGGTCCAGATACTTAACACGCTTAAAAATTCTTAAGCAACCCCAAAAGCTTTTGTTTTTAGGTATTAACTATCCACACTTGCCATTTTCTTTTTGTGTGTGTGTGTGGTTGAATATAATTTACTTTTTTTTTTTAAACATCTTTATTGGAGTATAATTGCTTTACAATGGTGTGTTAGTTTCTGCCGTGTAACAAAGTGAATCAGCTATACATATACATATATCCCCATATCTCTGCCCTCTTGCGTCTCCCTCCCACCCTCCCTATCCCACCCCTCTAGGTGGTCACAGAGCACCGAGCTGATCTCCCTGTGCTATGAGGCTGCTTCCCACTAACTATCTATTTTACATTTGGTAGTGTATATATGTCCATGCCACTCTCTCACTTCGTCCCAGCTTACCCTTCCCCCTCCCCGTGTCCTCAAGTCCATTCTCTACGTCTGCTTCTTTATTCCTGTCCTGCCCCTAGGTTCATCAGAGCCATTTTTTTTTTTTAGATTCCATATATATGTGTTAGCATATGGTATTTGTTTTTCTCTTTCTGACTTACTTCACTCTGTATGACAGACTCTAGGTCCATCCACCTCACTACAAATAACTCAGTTTCGTTTCTTTCTATGGCTGAGTTATATTCCATTGCATATATGTGCCACATCTTCTTTATCCATTCATCTGTCAATAGACACTTAGGTTGCTTCCATGTCCTGGCTATTGTAAATAGTGCTGCAATGAACATTGTGGTACATGACTCTTTTTGAATTATGGTTTTCTCAGGGTATACACCCAGTAGTAGGATTGCTGGGTTGTATGGTAGTTCTATTTTTAGTTTTCTTAGGAACCTCCATACTGTTCTCCATAATGGCTGTATCAATTTACATTCCCACCAACAGGGCAAGAGGGCTCCCTTTTCTCCACACCCTCTCTAAGATTTACTGTTTGTAGATTTTTTGATGATGGCCATTCTGACTGGTGTGAGGTGATACCTCATTGTAGTTTTGATCTGCATTTCTCTAATGATTCACACTTGCCATTTTCGAAAATAAATCAGACATTCAAAAATTCATTTTAAAACAATAAAAACCCCTTCACGGGTTAACATAAATAACTTTTTAAATGAAAATAGCAGGGACTTCCCTGGTGGTGCAGTGGTTAAGACTCCGCGCTCCCAATGCAGGGGGGCCCGGGTTTGATCCCTGGTCAGGGAGCTAGATCCCACATGCATGCCACAACTAAGAGTTCACATGCCGCAACTAAGGAGCCCGCCTGCCGCAACTAAGACCTGGTGCAACCAAATAAATAAATAAATATTTTTTAAAAATAAAATAGGACTTCCCTGGTGATGCAGTGGTTAAGAATCTGCCTGCCAATGCAGGGGACACGGGTTCAAGCCCTGGTCAGGGAAGATCCCACATGCCGCGGAGCAACAAAGCCCGTGCGCCACAACTACTGAGCCTGCACTCTACAGCCCATGAGCCACAACTACTGAGCCTGTGTGCCACAACAAGAGAAGCCACCTCAATGAGAAGCCCGCACACTGTAATGATGAGTAGCCCCTGCTCACTGCAACTAGAGAAAGCCTGCACGCAGCAACAAAGACCCAACGCAGCAAAAATAAGTAAATTAAAAATAAAATGAAATAAAATAAAAACTAAATAAAAATAGCAGTATTTTCCGAAACAAAAAAAAAAATTTAGTGACAAGAGAGGCATTGCTTTACATTTCTCCAAATCTCTTTAATGACTTAGTAGAAGCAAGCAAGCAAGCAAGCATCTCAAATCATCTGAATTCAATCTGTTCCCATATGCTGTTTTGGTTGAAGAAAACCCAGGCCCACAGATACGTACTTGGAAAGGGGAGGCGTATTTTAATAGCCTTTTCAAATAATAGTGGATATTCTTCTTTGATACTACACCAAAATAAGTGGAAGTTTCTTAAAAATTAGTTGCAATGTGTAATCTGAAACTATATTAATGAACTTTTTATGCTTTTACATTAAAATCCATTGGTCTTTCTTGCACTTTGAATGGCTTTCACCCACGTGAAATTCTGTAACATCAATGCATTGGTTATCTGGAAAACAACAGCTTAATGAGTTATGCAGCTCTGCCAAATGGTGACATACTTCCTTAATTTTCTTATATAATATTAACAAATGCAATTTTCTTGGATAATGCTGCAAATCTAATCAGGGAAGTCTTTGCAATATTGTGAAGCTGTTAGGCTTACAGTGGTGGAAACAAGTTTTCCAAAATTCTAATTTTCACTTCAAAGCTCAAATTTTATCTTTGGCAGCAAATACTATCATTTCTTTCCTTTCAAACACAGGATCGCTTTGTTCACTGCCAAGAAAATACCTGCCAAATATAACCAAGTGTGAGTAATGACACTGTCATCTGTCCTTTCAAGTTATAACGATGGTGATCCATGAAACAGAACAGTGAGTTCAGGTTGCAACTCAAACAACCACGAGAGGGCTTTTCCTCAAGACAATCACCATGCAGTCAGGTGCCTGAGGTGTGCTTCCCGCTGCATCACACAGAGCATTAAGAAAATGTGTACTCACGGGGTCAGGATAGAATCAAATCAACGATTTTTACTGCTTCCTCAGGAACATTCTTAAGCGAACCAGCTTTTTTCTGCCCCGTGCAGATATGTGGTGGTGGTGAATACAGTGGCTTGTGCTAAGGTGTGGCAATTTTACCCACCATGGCTTTTACACAATTCGTGCAAATGTCAACGCAGTAAAAAAGGCAAATAACACCTCAGCGTTGTTATAAAAATAGCTCTGATTTCGCAGATCCCCCAGGTTCTTTGGAACCTGCTGTTTTAAGAGATCCTAAGAGAAAGATCTAGAGTTTCCCTACTTCGCCATTCACTTGCTTAAAGTAAAGCTTTAGGCTAACTCAAGGAATCCCACAGCCCTTCTTTGCTGAGATGTTCAGGACTATAATAGTGCATACATCTATGTCTAATTAGCACAGCTTTTTTAAAAAGCTACTTATTTGATAGGGACCATATAGGCACTCATAACAAGTGGATGGAGGCACAACGAAGTGCTTCTAAGCAGGGACAAGAGCTCCAGCAGAATTGCCGATGCAGTCTAGAGGCTCCCAGAAAATGGTCCAGGTGCATCAAGTGACACCAATTACTAGTTATACTTTCACTAGGTTTTCTGGTTGAGTGAAGGTAGAGAGGAGGACTTACGGTGTCTATCCTCAAGGGAAAACGGACAGTCAGGATCTAGGGGAGTTTCTGATTATGGCCTCTGACAGTTAGACCAAGGTCTATCTGTGAGGTTAACTACCTTTGCTAGCTACCTCACATTTGTTTTTGGTCACCCCGTGCTCCTTGCCCTATAGTGATTAGCTGTGCGCCGTTACAATGGAAAGCAGTTAATAGATACTGCATAAAGTGAGTAAATCAAAAAGGAGAGAACTCCGTTTTCTGTTTTTGCTTTTTTTTTTTTTTTTTTTTTTAAGTTAAAAGGACGGTCACCAGAAGAATCCAAAACAAAAATTCATTAACCATGGTTCCTCTAGGTCAGGGGAAATTCAGAATGGAAAAGAGAGAGGCTTTACGTTTTCTTTTTCTTTTTCTATAATGTTTGAACTGTTTTCGACCACAGACATATATTGCTTTTATGATATAAAACCATACAAGTAACAGTTTTACTGACAAAAAAATGAAAAGACCGTGCGTGACTTATTTTAGCTGTGAGAAGGGAAGGAGGATGTTGGAAAAGATTGCTTTCACTTTGAGGTCTGTCTTGTGAGGGAGGAAAAAAATCTCCAAGGAAAAGGGTGAAGGCAGCATTCAGGAGCGGCTGCACCAAGAAGCTTGGCTTTAAGGAGAAAAAGACCCAACCTGTGAGGTTCTTTGCTCCTCCCCACAGCGAGGCAGCCAGATGTGGTGACCACAGGGGCGTGTGGGCGTCCAGTCCTGGTGGATACCACAGCAGATGCCCTGGTTAACACGGTGATGCCAACAGAAGAACACTGGCCGGGGCTTGGAACTGGCTGCAGAGTAGCCTCCCGGCTTCCTCATCCTACAGGGGGATGGAGTTACCTTGACCTCACAGAACCGGGGCAAGGACAAAGCGAGATCATGTAACTTAAAGTACTCAATATGCTGCAAAGCAGGATTGCTCTTTGGCAATCAAATTTTTCATCCATAAAACGTGAGGATGGATTACAAGGTTCCTTCACATGGGAGTAGTCTTGAACAAGCTAAACCATACCTACAACTTGGAAAGACCCCTTCAAATGTTCTATTTAAAGCATGGGTGATTTCATGACTTATTTAAGCCCAAATAAGCTACTCTCCAAAACTGATCTCTTCTCACCGATTCTGAAAGGACTTCCCAGCAATATTGTCTCTGTAGGAATCAAACAAAACATGGTATTGATCCCGGCTCCATTCCAGAACCACCTAGGGAAAAAAAGAAAAGAAAAACAAATGTTTTCTTTGCATCAAATACTGAGAGTATGTAACTTTCATTTCATTTTAATTTCATTAAGAATTGCTAAAGGACTCCCAAGGCAATAGAAACAAAAGCAAAAATAAACAAATGGGACCTAATCAAACTTATTACAAGCTTTTGCACAGCAAAGGAAACCAAAAACAAAATGAAAAGACAACCTACGGACTAGGAGACAATATTTGCAAATGATGCAACCGACAACGGCTTAATTTTCAAAATATATAAACAGCTCATGCAACTCAACAACAACAACAACAACAACAAAAAACCCAATCAAGGACTTCCCTGGTGGCGCAGTGGTTAAGAATCCGCCTGCCAATGCAGGGGACACGGGTTCAAGCCCTGGTCTGGGAAGATCCACATGCCGCGGAGCAACTAAGCCCGTGTGCCACGACTACTGAGCCTGCGTTCTAGAGCCCGCGAGTCACAACTACTGAGCCTGCGCTCTAGAGCCCGCGAGCCACAACTACTGAGCCTGTGCGCCACAACTACTGAAGCTCATGCACCTAGAGCCCGTGCTCCAAAACAGGAGAAGCCACCGCAGTGAGAAGCCCACGCACCACAACGAAGAGTAGCCCTCGCTGGCTGCAACTAGAGAAAGCCCCCGCACAGCAACAAAGACCCAACACAGCCAAAAATAAATACATTTATTAAAAATAAATAAATAAATAAATAAAATAAAGCTCAATATAACTGTCCTTGCCTAGTAGGGCTACCTGGAAGGTGGGGAGAAAACATCAGAGAGAGTGCGCTTCACAAACGGCTGAGAAATGCTGACGTGCCATATGTTAATACAACATGCCTTCCTTCATCAGATAAATTAATCTTGGCATCTCCAAACCGCTCCGGTGTATTAGAAACAACGGCAATAGCAAAGGGTCCTTAAGTACCACATTTAGGAACATTCCTCTAGTTCAGAGTTCTGCACTTTTAGCTCTTGGGGGAAATGGTAGGAATGCTGGCTTATTACTCGGGATGTGGGTTTTCATCCCGGCTCTGTCACTTTTATGAGTGACCTTGAGCAAGTTACTTAGCCTCTTCAGGCTATTTCTTCATCTGTAAAATGAAGGGGGTCTTTGAAATCCCTGCCAGTCCTAAAAGTCTATGACTTAAGAGGGGCTCCCAGCTGCAGGGCTGACACTGTGTTTCTCACCTGTATCCTCCATGTCCCCACGTCAACTCCATAAGGACACCGTGTCTCTTCCTGTCTTCACCTCCTCTGGGTCTTCTGTCCCTACTCCTAAGCCCATCAACATTTGAACTTGATTCTCTTCCATCAGAACCATTTCCCTTTTCTGCTATTCCTGTCAACTAAACCCTATTATGAAAATCTTTCCAAACTTTTCTAGATGAATGAGTAATATGCTCTATGAGGAATGAAAAAGGAAACTTGTAAATCAAATAAAATTCATCTAAGGGTTAGTGTCAGATCATTTTCTTAATACTATCAAGGACGGAAAAGAGTAGAAAAAAATCTGTACAATTAAAAAATTTTTATTCTAGGGTAAACTGTAAAAATATGAACACCCTCCAAACAACAAAGAAGCCAAAAAAGACTTAAACTTGCAATTAGATAGTTTTCAGCCATTATCAGCAGTAAACAAAAGACCAGAGGAACAGGTGAGAGAAACACTGACTACTGTAAAATCGAGTCTCTGTTCTTGCACAAAGCCTTTCCATATTCTTCAGCCCAGTCTGAATGCTTCCTTCTCAGAACTCTGGATAACTTTTATCTCTATCACTTATTTGATGCCTTGCATCACTTAGTTTTATTGTTATTTACCTTTTACCCCATGTTAGCATCTTGACAGACCAATCAAACTGCTCAAAGGGTAGAGAACTACTTACAATTCTGTTTATTATCAACTCATACCCAGCACATTACGTACCATCTTTTTCTTAGTAAATATTACCTAACTACTGTAGGAGTGACGTAAGAGAAGGCTGGATTTGGGAACTTGGGATGCCTTCTAAGAGAACCTCCCAGTTCTCCTGCTTCGTAGCTGTGTAACCCTGGGTAAACTACAATGTGTGGGCCTCAATTTCCTCAACTATGAACTAAGTACTAAATCTATTTCATCAGTCTGCTGTGCTGCTGTAGTAGGATGGTGATTCTCCCATGACGTGGGCGAGTAAAGGGTATGGGGAGTGTGCCAGGCATACTGGAAGCCAAGGGTAATTAACTTCCTGAAATGCCATCATTTTTATAATGGCAAGACATTTAAAACATTCTATTGGTAGTAATGCAAATTTTTTATGGAGAAAAATGGAATATTGATGTGATAAAAATACAAGATATAATGCTGACCTTCAAAAAATGTCCTATTTGCCATTTTGAGCTATTCTCCACACACACACACACACACACACACACACACACACACACAATCACCCCTCCTCTCTACATTATTCTCCTCAGAGGACTTACTTTTCTCTGTTACTAAGGGTAGTTTGTAAAAATTTAAGACACAATGAACTAAAATACTATTTACTAAAATACTACATGAACTCTCAAATACCACATAAACAATGTATTATTAATAAAGAATTTTAAAAATCATCTAAAGGTAGTTTATTCTACTAGTTAAAGATGTTTATCACTTTTGGACTTCCCTGGTGGCGCAGTGGTTGAGAATCCGCCTGCCAACGCAGGGGACACGGGTTCGAGCCCTGATCCGAGAAGATCCCACATCCTGCAGAGCAACTAAGCCCATGCGCCACAACTACTGAGCCTGCGCTCTAGAGCCCACGAGCCACAATTACTGAGCCTGTGTGCCACAACTACTGAGCCCACATGCTGCAACTACTGAAGCCCATGAACCTAGAGCCTGTGCTCCGCAACAAGAGAAGCCACCATGATGAGAAGCCCGTGCACCGCAACGAAGAGTAGCCCCCGCTCGCCGCAACTAGAGAAAGCCCGCGCGTGGCAACGAAGACCCAGTGCAACCAAAAATAAATAAATAAAATTTTTAAAAAATTTTTTTAAAATTTGTATTACTTTTAAGACTCCATCTTAGTAATCATGGCATCCAAGGTATTCAAGATCAATTGTTGGTTAGTTTTACAAAATTGCAGCCAAAGTCAGTCTTAATGTGCTGATCACAGGAGAAGGGGTTCAAACACACACTCACCAAGCACCATCGTGCCAGGCACACCCCCACATTGAATCCCCACAATAAGGCACCACTTTGAGGCACGTACTACGATGGCACAAAAAGAAGCTCCAGGCCAAGTTGCAGTGTGTGTGATGGGGCTGAGGTTTGAATCAACCGAACTCCGTAGCCCATGTTCCTGTTTAGCTTGGCCCGGGCTCTCTCAGCTTCACCTGGCCTGCTCCTCTGATGCTTATTTACACAGAGCCAGCTTTGTCAAATACACATTCATGAATGTGGTCATTCAACCAGTTGAAACTGGTATGTTTATCACCCTTAATTCAATGGCCCAGCATTTTTAGAATGTCTGACACAAATGCTAAAATTTTCAGTTGATAAACTTTTTCAATTATGAAACCGGCACAAACTTTTGTTGACGATCTTGACGGTCCTGAAACAGGACCAAATGCATGCCTGTGGTAGAGTAACAGTGAATGAGGTGTAAGCGCCATAATCCTTTGGGGATTCCCCAGCTAAGGAAAGAAGGAAGGTAATTATTAAGAAGCGAACCGGTGGGCTTCCCTGGTGGCGCAGTGGTTGAGAATCTGCCTGCCAATGCAGGGGACACGAGTTTGAGCCCTGGTCTGGGAAGATCCCACATGCCGCGGAGCAACTAGGCCCGTGAGCCACAACTACTGAGCCTGCGCGTCTGGAGCCTGTGCTCCGCAACAAGAGAGGCCGCGACAGTGAGAGGCCCGCGCATCGTGATGAAGAGTGGCCCCCGCTTGCCGCAACTAGAGAAAGCCCTCGCACAGAAACGAAGACCCAACACAGCCAAAAAATAACTAATAAATAAATTAAAAAAAAAAAAAAAAGAAGCGAACTGGTGAACAGTGCAAGGATCATAAGATTACAATCAGAAGTTTAAGTCTGGCACTTATCAATAATAAAATCTAGGGCACTTCTCCATTTTCAATTTCTTCTTCTGTAGAATGAGGATATTAATACCACCTATTTCACAAGATTGTTTTGATAAGATAGGCAAATCCTATAGGGCTGTACAATACTCACTGCAAACTGCTCACAGGTCTCTTAAAGATAGCATTTACATGCTACAATATAATTAATTCACCTGTTTAAATATCATCTACACCTCTGCGAGCAACTCAAAGCCAGGAACTTAATCTCTCTCATTTTCAGTCCTAGAACCTTGCACACTGCCTGGCACAAAATCAATAAACTTTCTAGAATGAGTGAATACGGCTACTAGTTTTACAAGACAAACACCTTGGAACAGCTTATTGCTCTGTGGTTTCCCTCCAGAGCTTCCTGCTTTCAGATCCATTCCCAGATAGTCAATGTAAAGGCTAAAGGCTACAGGTACAGAGAGACGACAGCAGGCCTCAGCACACAAGGATGCAAAACTCTCTGTAAAAACACATGTCCCTTTCTCAAAGTTTCAAGTGTATAAATGTGACGTGCTACCTTGTAAAACTTAAGATGCCAGGGCTCTCCAAACTCAAGAAGCAAAAACTCTAAGTAACTCTGACAGAGCTTTTCATACATTGATAATCACATCAGAAGTTTATAATATTCCCAAATTACAACAGGTTCTCCATAGTGTCTGAAAACAAAATATATTTTGCATTAAGAGCCACTAAATGGCAGACAAAGATAACCTAAGCTTTATCTTTTTCTGCTAATCCTCCTCCTCCTCTGATACCAATCAGGAAGTCAAATCTGCTCATCACCAGCAGCATTTTCTAATCACATTTGATGAAACATGTTTGTTTTCCTGCCTTAGTCCATTAGAGTTGCTCTGACAGAATACTACAGACTGGGTGGCTCATAAACAACAGAAACTTATTTCTCACAGTTCTGGAGACTGGGAAGACTAAGATCAAGGTGCTGACAGATTTGCTGTTTGGTAAGGGCCTGCCTCCTGGTCCATAGATGGCTGTGTTCACACTGTGTCACCTCACATGGTGGAAGGGGCAAGGGAGCTCTCTGGGGTCTGTTTTATAAAGGCACTAATCCCACTCATGGGGGTTCCACCCTCATGACCTAATCATCTACCAAAGAGCTCACCTCCTAATAGCATCATACTGGAATAGTTTCAGCATATAAATTTTGGGAGGACACAAACAGCTCACAGCATTTCCCAACACGAAGTGGCTAAAATAAAAGACTAACCCATTTCTTATTAGGCATTGAATGGTTACCAAAAGTGGGCTGATCTCTCCTTTTCATACACAGGAAATGACCCAAACCCAAGATGCATGACCACTATTTACTTGAACGTTAATTAAACTCAAAAGATACTTTTCTAGACCACTTCTACCTTCTTTGAATTCTTCACAGAATTAGATACACAACATACATTTGTTGACCATTTTAAAGGGCACAAAATGGGAACCAGGGCTTTGTCCTCAGGGAGCTGACATCCTGTTAAGGACTAATCATGTACTTGCATGAAATGATTTAGGAATACTTACTGTTCAGCTTTTACATGAGTACAGATTAAAATAGATTACTGTTGGGGAAAAGGGATAATCAAGGATAGGGTTAATCATAATAGCTTAACAAAATCTCTCTCCTTTTCCTAGGAGAGAAAGCTGAGATTTTTAAAGAAGTAGAGGAGCAAAGAGAGGGAATTCCCTGGCAGTCCAGTGGTTAGAACTCCGTGCTTTTACTGCTGAGGGCCCGGGTTCGATCCCCGGTTGGGGAACTAAGATCCCGCATGCTGCACAATGCAGCCAAAAAAAAAAAAAAAAAAAAAGTCCCCTCAACCACACTTGAATAAAAGGAAAAGGGGGGGAAAAAAAACCTACCAAAGATGGTTTCCAAATGTATTCAAACTGACTTTCTGGGTACATATATGTAGGTTTACTTGTTTTACAGTTCAGAGTTTACAGAATCACAGAATTACACAGGGAGTACTTTAAATCCAGTGCCAGTGTGTGAGCCCTGCTAGAACGTCCTTGCAAACAGTTACTCTACCTATGAATTTAGATCTGCACTGTCCAAAAAAATGGTATCCCCACTAGGCACGTGTGGTTATTTAAATTAAGACTAAATAAGTTAAATTTAAAACTTAGTACCTTAGTCCCACTAGCCACATGTCAAGTGCCCAACAGCCACATGTAGCTAGTGGCTACTGTACTGGACAGCTCATAATTACAGGCCGTTTCCAACACTGCAAAAAGTTCTCCTGGACAGTGTTGCAGCTATTCAATCCCTAAAGATTAAGTACGTGTCACAAAAGCAGGCCCTGACCTCAGCCCGAGTTTTGTGATTTTATTTATTTTTTTAATATAAAATCTTTATTGTACAGATGAGAATCTGAGACTCAAAGAGCTTAAGTGACTTATCTAAAGTCACACAAAAAGAAGAGTTCTGGGCCTCCCTGGTGACGCAGTGGTTCAGAATCCGCCTGCCAATGCAGGAGACATGGGTTCGATCCCTGGTCCGGGAAGATCCCACATGCCGCGGAGCAACTAAGCCTGTGCGCCACAACTACTGAGCCTGCACTCTAGAGCCCACAAGCCACAACTACTGAGCCCACGTGCCACAACTACTGAAGCCCACGCGCCTAGAGCACAACAAGAGAAGCCACCGCAACAAGAGAAGCTCCACAACAAGAGAAGCCACCGCAATGAGAAGCCCGAGCACCGCAACAAAGAGTAGCGCCAGCTCTCTGCAACTAGAGAAAGCCTGTGTGCAGCAACGAAGACCCAACGCAGCCAAAAATAAATAAAAATAAAATAAATTTATTTTAGAAAGAAAAAAGAAGAAGAGTTCTGACTTCCCCTCCCCTCCCCAATTTTTGTCAACAGGCTGCTGGCTCCTCTTAGCAGACGGATGTTTCCTCGGATCTCAGACAGCTTCTTTCCGGCGTGGGATCTGGCGCAGATTCCTTTCACCATCTTCTCCCATCAGAACATGCATTTCCGGCAAGAGAGCAGCTCTGATTCCCTGGCTTTTCTTCCTATTTCCCCTGGATAAGGTCTCTATAGTTTTGGTTTTTTGTTTTTGTTATTTTTTTTAATGGAAGAAGCCAAAGTACTGCAGTGAGGATATTTATCTTTGAGATTCATTTAGGGGAAGCTGGTTTTCTTGGCCAAATGCTATAGTGAGCTAACCCTAGGTAGAAAGCATGGGCAGGATGAGGACGGACAAATGTTAATAGTTTTGTGATTTCAGACAAGTCACTTAAAGCTCTCTAAGTTCCAAAATAATTCCTTATCCCATAAGGGGTTGTTATAAAAAAAAAAATCAAGTGACCTGATAGATATCCATCTATTCTAATAACTACAAAGCACTACAAGAAATACAAGGTATTAAGACTGAAAGAGCACTGAGCTTACTTAGTCCTTCAAGGGGCTCACAGCCCACTGGGGAGACAGATATGAAACAAACAATTATATCATGTGAAAAATATACCCAAAGTATAAATAAAAGTGTAGTTGGTAAAGATTTGTTATAACTATTAAACCAGAAGCCAAAACTAATCAAACTAAGTTTTTTTGTTTTTTCTCTTTATTTTGGTAAAACTTAATTGCCATAAAAATGTTTAGTGAAATGAGACAAAATTTTACAAAATATCTGCTTGTGGTGCTTACTACACTTACCTCCATCAACAAATGAATTTTATCTCATACTGTTACTTAGATAAAAACATTTTTTAAAATTCACCAAGGAGAGTTCTCTTTTTATGAGTGTCAAATGCAGAGAAGTCATAAATTAGGCAAAAAGAACACTATATATTTTTAAATAGCTGTAAAGCCATTAAAAAACCCCTTTCTTGAGGGGCAATTAGCAATATGTATCAAAGGACCAAAGAAATGGTCATGTCTTTGTTCTAATTCCACCTCTAGAAATACATGCCAAGAAAATCATCATAGGTGCACCCAAACACTTCTGTATAAATATGATAATAACCATTATTACTTATACAAATAAAACCTGAAGATAGTTTAAAAATTAAACAATAGGTAATCGGGTAAATAAATTAAGGTACAGTCACACAAATATTATGAAGCAATTAAAAATTATGCAGTTTTTAAGCAACTATTAAAAATTAGTAACTTCAGTTAGCCAACAAATACGTGGCACCATTCTAGACTCTGAGGACACAGTAATGGACAAAACAAAATGTCTTCCTTCTGGAACATACAGACTAGTCAAAGGGTAAAGTGTTTGGTAAAATATTACGTGAAAAAAGTAACAATCAAAACTATCAGTCTGGAACGTAACCTCAGCAAAATGGCAAAGTAAGCAACTCCAATCTCTCATCTCCTCAGAAACACTGAAAAACAAGCAGAAACTGCCAGAACAATAAAAGACAAATATTGTATGAAATATACATTATATGAAATGTCCAGAATCAGCAAATCCATAAAGACAGGAAGTTATTAGAGGTTGCCAGGGCCCAAGGGGAGAATGGAGAGTTACTGCTTAATACCAAGTTTCTGTTTGGGGTGATGAAAAAGTTTTGGAAACAGTGGTAATGGTTGCACAACAATGTAAATGTAATTAATGCCACTGAGTTACACACTTAAAAATCATTAAAATGGCAAATTTTCTTATTTGCGTTTTGCCATGAGATTTTGGAAGAGAAGTAAATCACTGTAATACTCCTCCCAAAAGTAATAAAGGAACATTATCAACAATTCTATGATCACAGATTGGATAACTTAGATGAAATGGACCAAATCCTTTAAAGATACAAACTACCAAAGCTCAAACAAGGAGAAATACATAATCTGAATAGCCTATACCTATTAAATAATTTGGATCAATAAGTAATAACCTTCCAAAACAGAAAGCAACTGGCCCAGATGGGTTCACTGGTGAATTCTACCAAATATTTAAGGAAGAAATGATACCAATTCTCTACAATTTCTTCCAGAAAATGGAAGCAAAGGGAACACTTTCTAACTCATTTTATGAGGAAAATTACAAACCAATAACTCTCATGAACATGGATGTGAAAATCCTCAGTAAAGTGTTATCAAATAAAATCTAACAATGTATAAAAGGAATTATATAACATAACCAAGTGGGATTTATTCTTGATATGTATTTTTGAAAACTGGTTCAACATTCAAAAATTAATTAATGCAATCTACCGTATCTCAAGGCAAAAGAAGAAAAATCATATGATCATATCAAAAGATAAAGTCTTTGACAAACTTCAACACCCATTTTTTCTTTCTTTGGCTGTGCCATGTGGCTTGTGGAATCATAGTTCCCCGACCAGGGATAGAACCCTTGCCCTCGGCAGTGAAAGCGTGGAGTCCTAACCACTGGGCCACCAGGGAATTCCCTTAACACTCATTTTTTATTTAAAAATAAAAAATAAAAACCTCTCAGCAAATTAGGAACAGGAGGGAACTTCCTCAACTAGGGTACTTCCAAGTGAAATTAACATTTGAATTGGTAGACTAGTAAAGCAGCTTGCCCTCCCTAATGTAGGTGGGCCTCATCTAATCAGTTGATGGCCTAAATAGAACAAAAAGGCTGAGTAAGGGAGAATATCCTCTGATCTGACTGCCTTGAGCCATAACATCAGTCTTTCCTGCCTTCTAACTTGAACTGAAACATCAGCTCTTCTTGGGTCTCTAGGCTGCCAACCTTCAGACAGGAACTACAGCATCGGCTTTCCTGGTTCTCAGGCCTTTGCACTTGGACTACAGCTACATCATTGGCTCTCCTGGGTCGCCAGCCTTGCTAAATGCAGATCTTGGAGACTTGTTAGCCTCCACAATCCTGTAAGTCAATTCCATATAATCAGTCTATTTCCATACACACACACACACACACACACACACACACACACACACACACACGTGCACATGCATGTATGCACACATATACATATATCCTATTGGCTTTGTTTCTCTGAAGAACCCTAATATAATTATATATCAACTGATATCAACTAAACCTGTATACTTTTCTATTAAGATTCAATTTAGAAACTGATCACTCAGGTGACCTTTCCATATTTAGATACTAGGGAAAAAGAATCTCTGCACTCCACCTCTTGGTGCCAGGCTCTATACTAGGGGCTGAGGATACAGTAGTGAATAAGACAGAAAGGCTGAATAAGACAGAAACGCTCCTCCCACGGAGCTTACATTTTGAGGGAGAGAGAAATGAGACATTAAATACACACATACACATTTTCAGACTGAAACTATGTACTACTTTTAAAAAGAAGAGGAACAGAAAAAGGAATGACCTGGTGAAAGAGGCTGCTTTAGGTTGGGTGGTGGGGAAGGCCCACCTGAGAGGACATTACTGAGCTGAGACCTGTAAGACCAGGAGCACGTCACATGGTGGTCTGCGGGCAGTGCTCTCCAGCCTGATGGGACAACAGCGCAAAGGTCCTAAGGCAGACACAAACCTAATGTGTCAAGGAAAAAAAAGAAGGTGGATGCACCAATTCTGACCCTAAACCTCAGGCAGGTTTGCAAGTATCCGCTTCCTTTCTGTGCCTTTACCACCGCTTGAGAAGAACATGTCCAGGCTGGTCTGCTGGTCCCAGGAGGATGAAAGACATGTGGTCCACGTCCAACCCAGATGAGCCAACTCCCACCTGACCTGCACATCCCAGAGAAGAAATAATTGTCATTTTAAGCCAGGGACTGACAAACCTCTTCTGTAAAGGGCCAAACAGTAAACATCTTAGGCTTTTCAGGCCATATGGTTTCTGCCACAGCTATTCAATGCTGCTGTTGTACTGAGAAAACAGCCATAGACAACAGTAAATGAATGGACATGGCTATGTTCCAATAAAACATTTATTTATGGACACTGATATTTACAATTCATATAATTTTCATGTGTTATGAATTCTTCTTCTTCTTTTAGTTTTTTAAAGCCACTTAAAAATGTAAACTCCATTCTTAGATTGCAGGCCATACAAAAACAGGCGTAGTTTGCTGCTCCTGTTTTAAGCCAGCAAACTTGAGGGTAGTCTGTTAGGGAACATTTTTGTAGAAAGTTACAGGACACACAGTGGATACGTGACACAACCTGCTCAAAGAAGTGGCGCATTTAGGATCTTACATACAGACCATTAGAAGGAGTCTGGATTTTCTACTGTGTACAATGGGCATGATGTAACCTGATTCACATTTTTTAAAAGGTAGCCTGGTTGCAATGTGGAGAACAGATTGTAATGGAGCAAGAGTGGTGAGAGATGACGGTGGTTTATATTTAAATTTCCATAACACAGGTACCACATCTTTTTTTCTTTTGGGGCCGCAAGCACGTGGGATCTTATTTCCCCAACCAGGGACTGAACCCGCGCCCCCTCCAGTGGAAGTGTGGAGTCTTAATCACTGGACCGCCAGGGAAGTCCCACCACATATTTATTCTTAAATGCTTGGAGCAGAGGTTCTCAGCTTTTTCAGTCTTAGGACCCCTTTATAATCTTAAAAATTATTTAAGATTCCAAAGAGTTTTTAAATTTTTAAATTTTATGTGGGTTATGTCTACTGATATTCACCATATTAAAATTAAAACTGAGGAAATTTTAAAATATTTGTTCATTTAAGAAATAAACCCACTACAGGGCCACATAAAGATTTTCATGAAAAATAACTTTTCCTAAACAAAAAAGTTTAGTGAGAAGAGTAGCATTGTTTTTAATTTTCACAAATTTCTTTAATGCGTGGTTTCATAGAAGACAACTGGAATATCTTTGTGTTCTGCATTCAGTCTGCCGCAATGGCACATGTCTGTTAAGTCTCTGGGAAACTCCACTGTACTCTAATGAGAGAATGAGCGAGAAAAGGTAAATAATGTCTTAGTATTATCGTGTAAATAGTTTGAACTTGTGGATCACTGGATAGGGTCCCCAGACTACCTGTAGAAAACTGCTGGCTTGGGGTAATAGCTTACTTTTAAATGCTAGAATCTCAGTGATTTTGAAGTACAGCTGTCCTTCGGTATCCTTAGGGACACCTACCCCCCTCCCAACCAACAGATACCAAAATCCACAGATGCTCAAGTCCCTTATATAAAATGGCATAGTATGTGAATATAAACTAAGCACATCCTCCCATATACTTTAAATCATCTCTAGATTATTTATAATACCTAATACAATGTAAATGCCATGTAAATAGTTGCTGGCGCACTTGCAAGTTTTGCCTTTTGGAACTTTTTAGAATTCCCCCCCCTTTTTTTTTTGGCTGCATTGGGTCTTCGTTGCTGCACATGGGCTTTCTCTAGTTGCGGTGAGCGGGGGCTACTCTTCGTTGTGGTACACGCGCTCCTCATTGCGGTGACTTCTCTTGTGGAGCACGGGCTCTAGGCACGCGGGCTTCAGTAGTTGTGGCACGTGGGCTCAGTAGTTGCAGCTCATGGGCTCTAGAGCGCAGGCTCAGTAGTTGTGGCGCATGGGCTTAGTTGCTCCGTGGCATGTGGGATCTTCTCGGACCAGGGCTCGCACCCGTGTCCCCTGCATTGGCAGGCGGACTCTTAACCACTGCGCCACCAGGGAAGTCCTCCCCAAATGTTTTCAATCCCTGGTTGGTTGAATCTGCAGATATGGAACCTGCGAATATGGAGGGCTGACTGTACTTTGATGTAAGTTATTCTACTTTACATACTATTCAGTAGGACAATTTTAAAATAAAGAGACTCGCCCAAAGTCAAGCAATTAATTAGATATAGATTATGCCAGTTTCCAAAAGCAAAGACATTGTTCTTTCAGGCCTTTGTACAATTATAAAAATCAACATGCAAAGCCTGCTGATTCTCCAGCACTGCACCCAGTGTGGCAGGTTCACCTGGATCCCTACTACGCCCCACAGTCTCCTGCTCCCAGTTATCCGCCTGCAATTCACTGTTCGCATCACCTCAGAGCAATTGTTCTAAACACAGATTTGACTCATCACTCCCTTGCTTAAAACCATTTGAATGGTCCCCATTTTCTTCAGGAGGAATCCAGATTCCTTGGAGTCACTCCACAGCGAGTCCGAAACTGGCCACCGCCTGCCTCTCCAGCTTTACTCCTGAGTACGCTGCTGCGGCCCTTCAGAACCACTTCTGTTCTAGAAGGTGAGAGTTACCTCTCATACCCATACCTTTACACCTAGAGCATCCTTCACTTACAAGGGGAGAGGGGCTCCCGTTTCTTCCCTCAGCCATCTCCTTCAAGATCAAGCTCACGTGTCACCCTGAGAAACTTTCCCTGACACCCAGGCCTAGCTCTTCAACTTAAGTTATCACAACGCATCTTAAGTTTGCTTACTTGCTGGTCTGTCTAGAAAGTGAGCTCCTCAATAGCAGAAAGATACAGAACCATCTTTGTGTCTCTAAGCAGTAGAGTACCTGGCCCAGAGTAAACACCTCCACTGATCTCTGCTGAGTGAACAACTTACGAAAATTTGGTAAAGAAACTTTATCCAATTTAGAATTAGTCAGAAACAGAAATGAAGTTAATGGAAAGAGGTAATGAAGGAGGGATAAACTAGAACCTAAAAGAAGAAACAATTTTAGGAAGCAATTTTAAAGGGCAATACAGGGCTTCCCTGGGGGCGCAGTGCTTAAGAATCTGCCTGCCAATGCAGCGGACATGGGTTCGAGCCCTGGTCCTGGAAGTTCCCACATGCCGCGGAGCAAATAAGCCCGTGTGCCACAACTACTGAGCCTGCGCTCTAAAGCCCGCGAGCCACAACTACTGAGCCCGCATGCCACAACTACTGAAGCCCGTGCGCCTAGAGCCCATGCTCCGCAACAATAGAAGCCTGCGCACCGCCAACGAAGAGTAGCCGCCGCTCGCCGCAACTAGAGAAAGCCTGCGCACGGCAACGAAGACCCAACACAGCCAAAAATAAATAAATAAAATAAATAATTAATTAATTAAAAAATAAAGGGCAATACAGTTTTTAGTCTGATCATATATAGAATGCATTTGACTCTCCCTGCACAAGTGTGACTTAGTCTGTAACATTTCTGAAAGATCACTTTTTTCCCTGCTTAATTTAGTGTATGTATGAATCACACACAGGCTGACTAATCACCTGCTAAAGATACTGCATGTGGATCACAAGATTGAAACAATCTAAAGACAGTAAGAACTTGAAAAGATATATTGTGAATATACATAACCTATCACAGCTACAATTGTTTGTTACAGTTTAGAAGGAACTAGGATAACATATGTTATTGTAAAGTGCAGGCTGTATTAAATTAATAAGGCACTTGCCTCCTCTGCTTTCATATCAACCAAAATAAAGCACACTCAGATTAAGAAATCATTGTGAACTTTTCTACTCTGTCTCTAAGAAAAGATTAATATACTCTTCAGTGTGACCTTGGGCATCAGGCCAGAAGGTAGGTGCCCTGTTGTCTTCGTGAGTGTTGTGGTCAAGGGAAGATCAGGGCTGGCATGGGGCACTTGGCATTTAATTAGCATTTACTCAGCACCTTGCACCAGGCACTATGCAAGGTACCTTATATACTTTAGGCATCTTATTTAAACCACCTTTCCTCACAGGCTCAATCACAATCAGTGAGCAAAAACAAAATATTTGTAAGTATTCATTCAACACATATTCACTGAGCACCTATAGTTAGGGTCTGGGAGGACAAACGAACCTGTCTGTCTTGCTCACTTTTATATCCCAAGATGTCAGCGGAGTGTCTGGCACATAATGGAACATGAAGGCCCGATGATTTTGCCTCCTAAGTCTCTCAAATCTGCCCACTTCTCTTTATCTGCCCTCCACCAGCCTAGCGCAAGGCCCCTGACTAAGTGCCCTGCAGCCATTCTTGTTCCCTCTAATTCAGGGTTTCCCATCTTTGGCACTGCTGGCACTCAGGGCCTGACAACGCTTCGCTGTGGGGACTGTTCCGGACACTGTAGGATATTTAGCAGAATCCCTAATGCCAGCAGCACCAACCCCATGCCCCAGTCATGCCAATCCAAAATGTCTCCAGACACTGCCAAATGCCTCAGGGCTGGAACGCAGCATCCCTGCCAGCTGAGAGCCAGTGGCCTAGAGCAGACTCGCTCTCCCTCTGTCCTCTGCCTCAGGAGTTCTGACCCTGCAAAGCTGAGCTCAGACTGCATCAAGAAAGCCTCTCCTGACCCAGCCACTACAGGATGGGCTCTCACTGCTGGTCTCTCCCCCAACACTCTCCCCTTTTAGCATTTTTCACAATTGTAATTAAGTAGCATTTAATGTCTGACTGCACAACCAGGATATAAACGCTCAGTCTGCAGGAACCAGTGGGCTTTGTTCACTGCTCTTAAGCCCAGGGGCGGTGCTACAACAAAAAACTTACTAGTTCAATGAAGGATTTAAGTGCTCTGCTGGGGCACAGGGATTCCAAGGGAAGAAAGACAACATCTTTGTGTTCAGAGAGCTGAGTACAGAAATGGCAAGTAAGTCTCATCTCCTGGGCAAGCTCAATTAATTTGTACCTGCTTTGAGAAGCTGTAGGTCTAGACATGTTTCTTCTAAGGCACCAATATACCAGATACCACATTCCAAAGTGATATGTAGGACCAAGATGCAACGTTTCCTAAGGAGGTGGTTGGAAACTCATCCAAACCGTGGTAGGAAGGGTCAGAGGAGAGCTTTTGGAAGCTGCTGGCATTCTGTCAATCCTGCTCCACCTCATCTAAAGGAGAGGGGAAGAAATCTCTTTCCCAGGCCAGGAAACCTCAAGTCCAGGAAAAGGACTCAACTAGGATCACCGAGAGAGCCAAGCTCGGGTGCATGCAGTTGGGTGGCTGCAACATCCACCCCGTACCTGAGAAACAGAAAGGGCTGGCTGGCCATCGGCTCCGGGGACAGGGAGGCATTACTGCCAGGCTGGAGTCAGCCCACACACCCCCCACTTTGAGCTGATGGGGTTCAGGACATGCTACCTCAAAATACGACAGCTTGGCAAACTGAATATTTCAAGCCGAATGAATTTGAGAAACACCACATAAAAAGAATTTTCTGACCTTCCTCTGAAACAGGTCATAAGACTTTCTGTGAGACGGGCCCTCTCTACGCTCAGAAGAAAGGAGAAATCCTCATCTGAAGACAGAGGAATGCCGCAAGAAATCTGAATGAATAGGCCTCATGTCTCCCCCAGCTTACTCCCCAGAGCTCACACCCTTTTTTGTCCTATCACATTTTTTCCGCTACTCTCCACGCTCCATCAAGCCCAGCATTACAACACTCAGGTTTAACTGCTTCTTTGGTCTTCATTTCCTTATGAAGGCCCCAAGGTCATGTAAAACTTACATTATTTATTTATATTTTTTGGCTGCACTGGGTCTTCGTTGCTGCACACGAGCTTTCTCTAGGGGCAGCGAGCGGGGGCTACTCTTCGTTGTGGCGCGCAGGCTTCTCATTGCGGTGTCTTCTCTTGATGTGGAGCACGGGCTCCAGGCACGCGGTCTTCAGTAGTTGTGATGTGCGGGCTCAGTGGTTGGAGCATGCAGACTCAGTAGTTGGGGCGCACAGGCTTAGCTTCTCCACGGCATGTGGGATCTTCCCGGATCAGGGATCGAACCCGTGTCCCCTGCATTGGCAGGTGGATTCTTAACCACTGTGCCACCAGGGAAGTCCCTAAAACTTACGTTAAATAAATGTATGCTTTTCTCTTGCTAATCTGTCTTCTGTTACAGGGGCCCTAGCTGAGAACTAAGGAGAGTAGAGGAAAAAGGTATCTTTCCTCTCTTACAGAGCAAAGGATGCAGGTCACCTGTGCAAGAGATGAGATGTGGGCCATGCACAAGAGAGCACTGCAGAGGGTCACCTCAGACCAGGTCCGTGGTCCCCCAGAAGAGCAGACACTGAGGGGCTAAGGAAGGAGGAAGCAACCAGCCCAGAGGAAGAGGCATTTGCTCTCAGCAGAGTCAAAGCAAGTGACAGCGCTCAGGGTGGGGTCTCTGAAGGATGCCCTTTGAAAGCACTCAGAAGAGAACGAGCTTTGGCACCAGCAAATCCCAGAGCGCCAGCGCCTATTTAGGAAAGACTTTCCTGCCCTCATTTCCTTTCCTTCTTCCTAGTCCTACAACCCAGGAGGGGTCAGAAACAGGCTCCGTGGCAGAAAGAGAGAAGCAGCCCACCGTACCCAAGCTCCCTTCCTCAATCGCAGGCTTTCTGCTTGGAGCAGGCCTGGGCCAGAGAGGCAAGAAGCTTCGACTTCAACAGGCTCAAAGTTCCATTTTGACATGAGACTGAAGGCTTTCATGGCTGAACTGACATTATGTTTTGTAATCTGAAGCAACCACGGGACTTCTTCTTACCCAGGAGTGACAAGAGCAGGCTGAGTTAGGCCCACAGGAGTGTCTCAGCCAGGGACAGAGGCAGAGCTAACCCTACAAGCTCACGTCCAGGGCCAGTGGGAGGAAAAGACACCTGCTACACGTCCTCCCGGCTGTGCTCCCCAACACGACCGTACAGCTAGTAGCCGCCAGCGACACCGACCTATTCTTTCCTAGTGGAACGCCACCCCCATATAACACAAATGTTCAGGAGACGGGCCCCAACTTCACGGGGGGATCAGACTGGTCAAAAAGCAAACCTCTTCCTCCTTTTAAGATGTCTATTAGGGGTGGCTCTATGATCCAGCTGGGGCCAATTCCAGGAAAGGTTTGATGAGGTCTTGGGGCAAATTCTTCCTGTATCTTCTGGCAGAGTTCAGGAGCTGGAAGAACCCTAAACCGTTACAGAATTATTCTGCAGTCATGTCTGGGCGTAGCGAGGAGAAAGCACCATGATGAGCGAGGCCCCTGCATGACAGGGCGGCAGAGTGGCAGGGACGCGCTGCCGGCAGCCAGCAGGGGGTGTGCATCCAGGACCTGTTGGCAAGGCATTGGAAACTGGGAGTCACAAGCATCTGGATGGGGGTCTGAAACCTGACATCCCCCCTAAGAGGAGACAGCCAGGGAGCAAAGCCTGGAGAATCCCAGCGTTTAAGACAGAGAAGGAATGGTGAGTGGACAAGGAGAACAAAGAGGGGGTCTTCCTGAAGAAAGAGGGAGTGAGCATTCCCACATACATGGGGTGACAGATGCTGCAAAAAGGTCAGGTTAAGCTTTCTCTCTTAATTTTCTGCTTAATTTCATTAACAAGATCAACATTATTTAGACCTCAAGAGTAAGTCAAATCAAATGCAACTATCAAATCACCCATTAAAGATATATATTGAGGGCTTCCCTGGTGGCGCACTGGTTGAGAATCTGCCTGCTAATGCAGGGGACACGGGTTCGAGCCCTGGTCTGGGAAGATCCCACATGCCACGGAGCAGCTGGGCCCGTGAGCCACAACTACTGAGCCTGCGCGTCTGGAGCCTGTGCCCCGCGACGGGAGGGGCCGCGATAGTGAAAGGCCCGCGCACCGCGATGAAGAGCGGTCCCTGCACCGCGATGAAGAGTGGCCCCCACTTGCCTCAACTAGAGAAAGCCCTCGCATGAACCGAAGACCCAACACAGCCAAAAATAAAATAAAATAAATAAATAAAGTAGCTATAAAAAAAAAAAGAAAAGTGCTTTTAAAAAAAAAAAAAAAACAAACGTCTTTAAAAAAAAGAAAAAAGATATATATTGAATCGTTAGTGAAAGATTTATGAGGGCACACTTGCACTGTGTTTAACAAAACTCCATATTAATACGCCCACTCAAGAATACAAGTTTCGGGGTCTTCCCTGGTGGTGCAGTGGTTGAGAATCCACCTGCCAATGCAGGGGACACGGGTTCGATCCCTGGTCCGGGAAGATCCCACATGCCGCGGAGCAACTAAGCCCGTGCACCACAACTACTGAGGCTGCACTCTAGAGCCCACGAGCCACAACTACTGAGCCTGGAAGCCACAACTACTGAGCCCACGAGCCACAACTACTGAAGTCCATGCGCCTAGAGCCCGCGCTCCACAACAAGAGAAGCCACAGCAATGAGAAGCCTGCACACCACAACGAAGAGTAGCCCCCGCTCGCCACAACTAGAGAAAGCCCACGCACAGCAACGAAGACCCAATGCAGCCAAAAAAATTTTTTTAATAAATTAATTAAATAAATAAATAAACTTTTTAAAAAAGAATACAAGTTTCACAGATTAGAGTACTTAACAACACAGTATCAAAAATGGAAAATGGAAACAACACACTTTCACATCTTCTAGAACAAGGTAAAGGGCTAACACCTATCACAGTCACAATGTCAATGTGTCAATGTTAAGGCCAAGGAAAAGAAACGGGTTTTGACTCAAGCCAGTGTCTAGGACATCTGTTGCTCTGGCTCTTTTTTTGATAACAGCCTCCTGATTTCCCTCTGGGGAACCCCTCTCAGTTCACGTGGTTCAGTGGAGACTGACAGTCCCACCCATAACCCTAGCTCCGGAAATGATCAAGGTGGTTAATGAAGGCACAAGGGCACTCACTCCCCAGCTAGGCAGGCCGCCCTGGGTCTAGCTGGCACTAATGAGGAAGAGAAGGTTACTAAACTGGGAGACCAGCTGCTGGAGTTGCTGCCACCAATCTTGGCTCCCATATGGGGAGAGCTTGTCTGAGAACTAAACCCATGGAGCTGGAGAACAGGGACAAAGAGTCCAGATGACATCATGTGAGCACCTTGATCTGATCCTGCCAGAAATTTCACCCTATATTTTTCAACTACGTGAGTCAAAAAACTACCTTTTTTTCTTAACCCAGGTTCGAAGTGGAATTCTATCACTTGCAACCAACTGCCACTGGCTAATACCAGCAACAATTTTAAACCACTAATAATTCAAAAAGAAAAAGCTCCCGTCTCCTTGTAAAAGTCTCAACTTCCCCTAGGATGTTTCAACCCATAATTTTCTTCCCTCCCTCTGATCTTCTAAGTCATTATTGTGCACCTACTCAGGCATGCAAATACTTACTCTCTTGTACTGTTACTCATGTGTATATCATGGCCTCATCTCAACTAGCCAAAGATGGCCAAGGATGAGCTGCACATAGTCCTTTGCACCTGACAGCGCCCTCCACCGTACAGGGTGCACCTGACCAACCATGTCTGAGAGACAAAAGGCAAGTGTGGATGGGCTGCATCAGGGTAGAAAACTCACCTTTACTGGAAATGAGCTTAAAGGGAGGTTCGTTAAGATCACCCCCAATTCATTCATTCATTCACACATCAAGTATTTATTTGGCACCTACTGGGCACCTACTGGGCACCAAGCACTTTAGAGGTGCTAAGAATAGCAGGGAAAATGACAGTGTCTCTACTTTGACACTTAGCTGGGCTGTGTATCTCTCCCAAACCCCCCAAAAGAAAGATACCATTTAAAGAGGCTCGGGCTTCCCTGGTGGCGCAGTGGTTGAGAATTTGCCTGCCAATGCAGGGGACGCGGGTTCGAGCCCTGGTCTGGGAAGATCCCACATGCCGCGGAGCAACTAGGCCCATGAGCCACAACTACTGAGCCTGCGCATCTGGAGCCTGTGCTCCGCAACAAGAGAGGCCGCGATAGTGAGAGGCCCGCACACCACGATGAAGAGTGGCCCCCGCTTGCCGCAACTGGAGAAAGCCCTTGCACAGAAACGAAGACCCAACACTGCCATAAATAAATAAATAAAAATTTTTTTAAAAATAAAGAGGCTCAGTGAGGGAATTCCCTGGCGGGCCACTAGTGGTTAGGACTCTGCACTTTCACTGCCGAGGGCACGGGTTCAATTCCTAGTCGGGGAACTGAGATCCCGCTAGCCACGCGGCGCGGCCAAAAAAAAAAGAGGCTCAGCGCAGCCACTGGCATTTTCTCTGTAGCACAAACTCCATTACATTATAGTTCATGCTTTCCCATGTGAAACATCCAATAAATGTATATTCACAGAACATTAAAGCTAAAATGGGGGTGTCAGAAATCTAGTCTGGAAGTTTTAAAACATTTTTAATAGTGAAAGTTTTCTTCACCCCCAAAAGAAATCTACACAAACAGGTAAGAGTGGCTGCCCCCACCCAGGAGGCAGCTGGGAGTAACACAGTCTGGAAACCACCGAGGATACAGTTTATGGTGGGGCTAGAGCCGGGCCAGAGGCTGCCTCCCAGCTCTCAGGCCAGGTTCCTTTAACGTCAACTATTTGTTGCCTTTGGCAAAGAACACACTCAAAACGTATCTGTTTAATGAGCGAAATAATCAAATATAAGCATAACTAATTTCTTTCTTGAAACTGGGCCAGTATGAGAAACTGGAGCTGGACCCAGTTTTCAATCTTCTTTTTCACTGAATATCTAACGAATCCAAAATGGCGACAGAAGACAGGTGAGCAAAAGAGAGGAAGGAGGCCAGGGTTACTGCCCAGTATGGGTAGATTCTATCTGAACTTGTCTGACTCCCTCACTGAAGTTACTTTTTGGACACCTCTTTGTTTCCATACTTAGTACATGTAAGGAAGTGATATATTGTATTTTATACACACACATGTACACAGATACACACATACCCAGTAATGATCTACAATCCTTTAGTCACAATCCTAAAATCCAAAAAGCTCTCAACACTGAAGATCTTTTTTGGCAGGAAAACCTGACCTGACCTGAACTCATCTGGTGGCAAAACTTGACCTAAACCAACTTGAAGTTATTTATAGTCTTTTTATTCTCCTCACTGAGTGTAAATACTCACACGTTTCCCTGTAAGATACCGATGTTTAATTCCAAGGTTCAGTAGAATTTTCAGATAAGGGATTGTGGATTTCCATATAAAATGTAAATATAAATTTCCATATAAAATGACCCTGAAATAACAGATTTTTACTTCAAAAGCACGTTTTAAGGTCTATTCAATATCAACAGAGGACAAACATTTAAAATCAGAAGTTTCTGAGCTAAAAAGGATAATCATTCATTTATAGATGAGGAAACTGAGGCTCCCAGAGGCCACATGACTCGCCCAAATCAACTAGTTTACCTGCTACCCTCACCCAAGGTGACGCGCTTCAGTGGCCATTAGTCCCCATCCAGTGGGCCCTCCCTGTGGGTTTCGATCAGGTTCTGCTTTTGTTTAATCAGAGTTCCCAAGGGTTCTTCAAAAAAACCTGGCTCAACTTAAGGGGAAAATAAAAATAAATTTTTTTTAGTACTTCCCTCTCTCAATTCCACTTTTCTTTCTCAATATTTGGATGAATATACAAATAACTTATTAAAAGGTAGCAGCCAATACCACTTATCCTAAGAGAGGGAAAAAAGATAGTGATGAATTCACAATTAACAATGATCTTAGTCCTTCTAGCCATTACAATCAGTGAAGTTATTAACAAGTTGGTAATATTAACTGTGTGATGAGCATATTCTATTTCAAAGGTTTGTTTCAAAATAAGTACTAAGGGCATAAGATAGTTGATGACAATAATAATAGCAGCTGTAGTTCTACCACTTAATGAGAGCCTATTATGTGCCAGGAACTAATAGGCTCAACCCTGCAAAGAAGGTATTCTTGCCTCCTTTTTAAAGATGAGGAGGCTGAAGTTTAGAGAGGTTAAGTATCCTTTTGAAGATCATATAAGGGACAGCCCAGACTATCTGAGAAGCCACAGAGACATGCTTAAGAGTACAGCTCTGGAGCCATACACTGCCTTGGTTTGAAGCCCAGCTCTGCCATGAACTAGCTGGATTAATTTGTGCAAGTGCCTCAGTTTCATCATCTGTAAAATGGGTATACAGTCAGCCCTCCAGTATCCCTGATGCGTAACTGGAGGATACGGTGGGCTGAGTGTAAGGGTCTTGATCACCCTCAGACTTTGGTATTGGAGGCAGGGGTGCGGGGTGGTTAACACTAGTACCCATCTCACAGGTGTGATGTTGTGAGGATTAAATGAGTTAATATATGTAAAGCAGTCAAGAGAGTGCCTAACATCTGATAAGTCCTATGTATTAGCCGTGATCATGATCATTAATACTGGCACCAGCATTCAAACCCAGATCTGCCTAATCCTGCAGCTCCTCTTTTCAGCTGCACTGTAGAAATTAACTACAGGAAATATAGTAGGGGTATTGAGCCAGCTGTTTCCATTTCCCATGCCACCTGTTGGCATTCTTTGCCTCTCATTTCTTTTGTCTGTTCCAAACTTTAAGATCTGTGGCCATTTCAAGACTTTCTTTCAGTAACTAAATAACCAGACGTGGAATACATAAAAAGAAAAATTCTAACAACTGATGCCTTTGAGTCACCTTCACACTGCAGGGGAGTTAATAAACAGCTAACTTAAAATTACTCAGGGCCAAAAAAATCTTTTGTCAGCAATAAGACACTTAACTATGTATAGATACAATCACTGCATTAAGGTGCAATACATGAAACAAAGACAGAACAGCAGGTAGTATAATATTAGGTACATATTCCACACTTACAAGTCTGGGGTACTTTCTCAACCCTTACTTATAAGACTTATTTTCATCAGCCCCTAGACCAAGAACTACTAAAAGTGTAAACCTGAAAATCATGCCACATATTCATTAGACAAATATTTAGACTGTATACTCTGGCAGTACCTGGCACAGCACCTGGTCACAGTGGTTAAAGACAGCACCCTCTCTCATGGAGCCCACAATCCAGCATGGGTACAGACTTCAAGCAAATGTATACTGTGGCATTTCTGAAAAATATTCTGTTAATTTTTAAACCTTTTGCAACCTCCTACCCCCAAAAAAGAAAAAAAATAAAGAGACGAATTTCTAACAACTTGAAAATACAACTTTCTTCCAATTGCTAGACACATTTTAAAAGCGGATGTTCTCTAAAATCACATACGTGTACTCCTCCAGTTCTCACCTATCCATAGTCTCTTGTACATTTGTTTATAACAAAGAGTACTGTATTAGACTGTCAGTCATGAAATAGCCATGCAACCTGAATCAAAGGGCTGTTTCATTCAAGAAAATGTTTAAAGTCCATACCCAGAGGGGCACAAAATCTATTACACCTGGGTGTTTCCACCTGCCAAACCTGTTGCTTGGACCCTCCGGGGTTTACAATCTTATCGAATTACTTTATGCTTATACCTGTGCTTTGTGCTTTATGCTTTAACTAACAGCAGATCAAGACAGGCTGGGCTTGTGCGATCTGGAATCTAAATGATAAGCACATCCCATGACCCGAGAGCTTGTGCTGATTCCCAAGAGACTGGGTGCTGGAGTCCAAGACGGTTATGGGCATCCTGGTCACAGGAAGGGGCCCCAGGCTCAGCTGATCTCGGGATAGAGAAAAGTGTTTGGAGAGGCCACACATCAGTGTTTGCACATCTACCAGCACAGCCTCTAAGGGCTCACTGATGATATTCAGCTGTCTCAAATAAGAGAGCAAAAAATGAAAAAAAAAAAAGCACCTTTTCACGTGTAAGTCCTTTAAATTTGGAGCCAGTACACTCTCCCCATTGCAAATTCACGTGCCAAGAAAACACCCCTCTTGGACAAAGTTTTGAGATTCGGCAGAAACGGGATTAAGAATACAAAGTGCCTCTGTCAAAGGGAAAAGATTAGAAGGGTGACACCTGAGGAGGAAGCCGCAGGAGGGGCAAGGACTGAGAATTCAGTGCAATTTAGGAACTCTGGGTCCCGGGAGAGGGGTGCGTGGAGAACAAGGCCTGAGGGAGAAAGTCAAATGACTTGGGGACCCTGAAGAAGGCACCTGGAGGGAAAGGGACTCGGCAGAAGGAGAGCGGATCCCCCAAACCGTCGGGAGGGCGAGGTCTGGACCCCAGATGCTGAAACCGCAGCCCGGAGAGGAGCTCTGAGTTCGCGGCGCCCCCGGGGAAAGGGCAGGCTCTGGAGCTCGTCCCCGGAGCTGCAGGGAGGATGGCGAGGCAAGAGTGGAGCGCGCCGGGGCTGGGGCGCCGTGGGGTCGTGCGGGTTCAGCGCGCCCCGGCCAGGGCTCCCGCGCCTCTACTCACCTCTCCGAACTGGAAGGCCGAGACGATGGTGACAACGACGCCCACGAAACAGACGTAGAGCCCATACCTGTGGGACAGGCAGGTATAGGTCTGTCTCTGCAAGAGCTTGAGCAGCATCACCCCGGCCGCCGACACGCCGCGCCGCGCCCGAAGGGCCGGAGACGCCGCCGCCTCCTCAACGAGCCGCCATTCCGCGGCCCCCACCGGGCCGCCGTGCTCAGGTCACAGGCTCCGGCCGCCGCGCATTGCCGCTCCGGGAATCGACGCCCGCTCGGCTCCACGCCGCGGCGGCCGCTTCCGGGAGCCGGGAGCCCACGCCCTCGGTGCGGCGGAGGCGGTCGCGCGGCCCGCGAGGCGGCCGGCGCCGCCCCGGTCTAGCCCAGCTAGAGACGGGGGTGGCGGCGCCGGCGGTGGGAACAGCAGCGCCACCTGCAGGGCGGAGGGGTGGAGGGCAGCCGAGTGCCCTCCCCGACTGCGCGTGCGCCGCGGGCTCTCCCGGCCTGGCTGGGATCCTCGAAACCGGGTTGGGCGGGCGACCGGGCCGGGGCTGGCCTCTGCAAGGAGGCCGCGCCCCAGACGGTGCTATATTGACACGAATGTTTTTGTGCACAAAACCCTTCCTGCATTTACAATAATTGGGAAATCATGGTTTTTCACAGCCCTAAGAGGAGATGCTGTCATGGGCCTCCTTTCCCTTCTGGCTGTCCAACCGTATTGTTTGAAAGAGGAAATTTGGGGGCTAAATGTGCCAAAACCTAAATTCATTTATTCATTTATTAATTAAATATGTATTTAGTGTCCGGTGCCTGGCATGGTGCTTGGTGTTGCATTTTCAAATATGAGCTAGGGCTTCCCTGGTGGTGCAGTGGTTAAGAATCCGCCTGCCAATGCAGGGGACACGGATTCAAGCCCTGGTCCGGGAAGATCCCACATGCCGCAGAGCAACTAAGCCCGTGCGCCACAACTACTGAGCCTGTGAGCCACAACTACTGAAGACTGCACGCCTAGAGCCCATGCTCTGCAGCAAGAGAAGCCACCGCAATGAGAAGCCTGCGCACCGCAACGAAGAGTAGCCCCCACTCGCCCCAACTAGGGAAAACCTGTGCACAGCAACGAAGACCCAACACAGCCAAAAATAAATAAATAAAGTAAATTTAAAAAGAACTAGATCTGGCCGCTGTTCCCAGAGAGTCTAGTTGGGGAGATAAACACATAAACCACTAAATACAAAAAAATTGAAGTCATGTGATGTACTGGACAAGAACCCATGCAAAAGGGGTCAATTATTTCTACTTTGGCACCAGGTGATTTCTAGCAGGGCCTTCAGGTAGAAGAGGAGGTTTAGACAGTACCACATAATGGAATAAAACCAAAGGACTTAAGTCTCAATGGGTTTGCAATGACAATATTTCATTTCAAGATACACTTTTTTCTTTCAACATTTTATTAACACTCCTTGTGTCTCTTTCCACCCCTCATCCCAGGAGAGGAGGGAGGTACCTGACTGGTGAGGTTGCAAGGAGTTGAGCTTGTCTGCCAGAGACAGGAGTTCTGATGCACTATCTGCCAAGTACAGGAGCACCTGTGTCCCAGCCTGGGCCGGGGCCTAGAAAGTCTGTCTCATTCAGGGAGAAAATATTGGCTGCCCACTTGTCTGAAGAGGTGAACAACATTCTCCAATTAACTCTATCAGTACTAAAGCTGACGCTTTGATCTCCATCTCTCTGTACCTTATACCACATTCTCAGTGGTTTTGAAACTTAGGAGACGAGAATGCTTTAAGTGTTGGGCCCCAAAACACCATCCATCTCTGAGTCACCTTTTGCTCAGTCTTGATGAAAAATGAGCAACCAAAATAAACAATCCTACACAAAGAAAAGCCTCTTGCCCTGGGCCTGCAAAACGTAACTGTTGAATATAGAGGTGGTGTATTTGGAAGGCCTTACCTTCAGCTTGATGAGAAAACTGAACCTAAACAAACAGTTTGAAGTAGCTGATTAAGCAAAGTTGAAGTAACTCCTGATACATCTATATTTAGCTGAGTCCTTGCTTTACTCAAGGTAAAAAGTTGTTAAAATAAATAAATTAAATTAAAAAATAAAATAAAATAAAGTGTTCACATTATGAAATGCCTTTACTTTTCAGCTTTAGGTTTGAAATACTAGCTTGTTGTCAGAAAACATACTTTAATTTTATCCCCTGCCTCCTTTCAGGATATACAGTGTGTGTTCATAAAACACAGGTCAGTTGTAAGTGACCTCATGCCTTTCTTTTTTTATCCTAAAAAAGAAAGCCAGGGCAGCTTTTAATTTTTTTGCAAAATATCAAATAAAACAAAATTATTAAGAAATTTTATTGCTTCTGATAGAATTCCAAGAGCCAAAACATAACATGGCCCACTGTTTATTTTTGTGAATGCAAATATATCATGTACACATAAACAAATATATATAGTTTTCTCATTAGTGTGACCATACATTATTCTATTTACTTGATTTTTACTTGTGGGTTTTTTGGTAGGTTTCATCTATGCCATACAGGCATCCTAAAGGCAAGAGACTTGCCCATCTTATTCATAACTATATCCCTACCCTTAGTATTGTGCCTTGCCTATAGCAGCCAATTGATAAAAATTATTGGATGAATGTATATATTTTGAACTGATAAAAGTATCAAGTACACAGTTGGAATTATTGAAGTTTTGGTGAGTTGAATTTCAGTATGTTGTTAATGGAAACAAGAATATTATGAAGAACACACCAAAATTTTGAGGTAGAACTCACTTTGAAAACTCTCTGGACCTAGATCATTTTGGCTGGGGGATTTCCAGAAATGTACCCAAGTCATCTAGGTTTTAAATTTTCTGTTATGTTTATTGTTATTTACTCTCTGTTTGTTTCATTTTGTATATTACTTCTTCGTCCGTCTCAATTTTTTCCTTGTTTTTGTTTTTTGTGGTTTTTTTTGGCCGCACCCAGGGCGGGCATTTTTGTTCCCGGACCAGGAACTTCGGCAGTGAAAGCAAGGAGTTCTAACCACTGGACCGCCAGGGAATTCCCTTCTCTGTTGCTCTTGAGCTAGTTTTTGTAGTGTTTATTGTTTTTCATAAATGTTCCAAAACTATAAGCTTCCCTCTAAGTACTAATTTTATTGCATGGCATGAATGTCAATATGGAATGCAGGTGCACTCTGGGAGGTGGGGCTCCACTGCATGTGCCCTGCCTGGGGCACACAGTGTCCACATCAGGGGAACCGAGGCGAGATGGTTCCAGACCTAGGCTAAGGTGGTAACCTGGGCTCTCTGGATGTTCATGGATGGGGCAGAGCACCACTATGTCCCCACACACTGGTACACTAACCCACCAGGCAGCACGTGAAAGAAAAACCGAAAACCACCCTCTGGAATCACGAAGCGCCCCCTTCCTCCTGCAATATGCCTCCAGCGCCCTCTACTGGCAAAGTTTAGCACCATAATCACTACAAAGGAGAAATGCTTATACAGTCCAAGTCCAAGTCCAGTATTACGGAGCCCGTTTTGAGCGGTTGAATTAGGAGCTGAAAGGCAACAACTGATAACTGGCACATCCCTGAAACTAGGGTTCCAGGTGTAATTTAGATTCTCCTAATAAGATGAATTCACAGAAGATTTTAATCCGGGAGTGACATGGGGTGAGAAGCTGGGCAAAGGGCACCTATTTTTTGCCATTGAGTCAGTGCAGGTGTGATTTTGTTCTGAAGCCAGCACTGCTGGAAGTGGCTTCCTGCCTCTGTAGCAGATGTCCTGGTCTGCTCTTCCCCGACCGTGGCAGAGTCCACAGCTCCCTTGGAGCTCAGTTCAGCTGAGGTTTGGGGAGCACTTCCTACAAATTCAACCTAAAATCTTTGTTCATCCCTCCTAATGGTTCATGGATGAACCAACTGAATCTTTTTCTGTTTAAATCAATGAGTAGATGTTTTAGTCTACAAATAATGATCTGACCAAAACAAAGTAAAAGAATGTATTTCATATGATATTGACACTTTGGAATTCATAGAGGCTTCCTTTGTTGCCTAGTACATGGTCAATTTTTGTGAAAGTTTCAGGTTTGCTCAAAAAGAATATATATTCTCTCTCCCCCCTGCCCTCCCCCCTCCAGCTCCTATACTTCCCCATTTAAGTTCTCACGAGCTATCCATTTAACTACAGGTTCCAACTATTTCCCAGGATCGATATCAAGCCCACCATGATATACTTTGCAAAATCTACCTATCTGCAAAAGCTAGCTCCTACTCTTCTGTTTGAAAGTTGTATCAATTTCCTGATCCTCACACCTTTGGAACTTTCTGATCGCCATGATTTTTTTTATTGCTTTTTAGTTTTCTGCTCCTTAGAACCAAAGTAATGAGCACTCAACATACATATTTTATGTATGTATTCATTTACTTATTTATTTTTGGCTATGTTGGGTCTTCGTTGCTGTGCGGGCTTTCTCTAGTTGCGGTGAGCGGGGGCTACTCTTCGTTGCGGTGATCGGGCCTCTCTTTGCAGTGGCTTCTCTTGTTGCAGAGCATGGCTCTAGGCATGCAGGCTTCACTAGTTGTGGCATGTGTGCTCAGTAGTTGTGGCGCGCAGGCTTAGTTGCTCTGCGGCATGTGGGATCTTCCTGGACCAGGGATCGAACCTGCGTCCCCTGCATTGGCAGGCGATTCTTAACCACTGCGCCACCAGGGAAGTCCCTCAACATAGGTATTTGATTATCCGTAAACACTGATTATCTAACTCATTGCAATGTTAAGTGCATAATTAAATAGGAAGACTTTTGTATCTTACACAGTCTGCCTTCTAGAAGATCGGCAGGGGTTACTCCGATATTTTGCTACAATGCTTTGGCAATGCTCTAAATTTATTATAGTGACTGTTACCAATCTTAAGGAAACAGTATAAATCCAAGTGATACCAACTATATAGTTAAGGGCACCAAATTCCAGAGTTAGTGTATCTGAAGTGCAAATGTCACAGTAGAAGGCAATATAACTGATGCCTCTGACATTTCAGGCCAAAAGGGTTAGGAGATGATTATGGTAAGAATCTCTAGGGGGTACCAAGGGAAAGGGTTAATAATGATTAGCGTTAAGTGTGAATAGAGAGGGAAGCTCATGAAAAACGAAAATCTATTTTCTTTTGTCTTTTCTTCTATCATCAAGTACAGACTAGCTGCCGGTTTCTCTCTATTGCCCCATTGTGAGGTGCATGTGAAACAAAACTCTAAAAGCTACATTCTAAGTTCCCTCCCTTGCAATGTGGATAGTTCTATTCCTTCCTAGGGCTGATATCCTCTTTGAGGCCTCAATTTAAAGCAGGTTTTTTTTCTTTTTAAAATTTTATTTATTTATTTATGTATTTATTTATTTATGCCTGTTTTGGGTCTTCGTTTCTGTGCGAGGGCTTTCTCTAGTTGCGGCAAGTGGGGGCCACTCTTCATCGCGGTGCGAGGGCCTCTCACTATCGCGGCCTCTCCGACGCGGAGCACAGGCTCCGGACGCGCAGGCTCAGTAATTGTGGCTCACGGGCCTAGTTGCTCTGCGGCATGTGGGATCTTCCCAGACCAGGGCTCGAACCCGTGTCCCCTGCATCGGCAGGCAGATTCTCAACCACTGCGCCACCAGGGAAGCCCTAAAGCAGTTTTAATTGCATTAAAACTGCAATTGAGATGAGACAGAACTAGTTTTGCTCATGTTTCCCAACCCACTTCATACTGGTCTAGACTCAATGGGTAAAGTCATTTTTCTTGACTTTATTTTCACTTCACAATGTGCAGATTTACTGCTAATTAATTCTGAGAAGTTCCTCTGGATAAGCTAGAAATATTCCTTTTTTAAAAAAATGAAACATTCTTTTATATTGAGATAAGTTCCTCTAATAATATTAAATAAAAAGTTATGGGTCAAAGCCTCAGTGTCTGTTGAGCAATCATGAAACAATATTTTGGCTTCTGTATCCATTTACCGCCCTAATTTTTTTACCTCAATTTCCTAGAATATTATCTAGTTAACATTTTTTAAAAAAACAACTTTATCGAGGGATAATTTACATACCATAAAATTGAGACATTTTAGGTCACAATGTTCTTAGTAAATTTATAGTTGTTCAACCATCACCGTAATCCAGACTTAGAATTTAGAATATTTTCATAACCCTAAAAGTTCTCTTTGGAATTCCCTGGCAGTCCACTGGTTAGGACTCTGTGCTTTCACTGCCGAGGGCATGGTCAGGGAACTAAGATCCCGCAAGCCACACAGAGCGGCCAAAAAAAAAAAAAAGTTCTCTTGGACTTTTTTGCTATTCTGAGTAGCATTCCATTGTATTCCTATCATGTTTTGTTTATCCAGTCACTGGACATTTGAATCATTTCCAGATTGGGTCCATTATGTGTAATGCTGCTGTGAATAATCATATACATGTCTTCAGGTGGACTTACGTTTCGTTTTCATTTCTCTTGGGTAAATATGAAGGAATGGAATTGCTGAGTTCTGTGGTAAGTTTACATTAACACTTGAAAAAACTGCCAAACCATTTTCCAAAGTGGCTACACAATTTTACCTTCCCAGGAGCAATGCAAGAGGATTCCAGTTTTCTCTCATTCTCTCCAACACTCGGCACCCTCTCTCTTTTTTTTTTTTGAATTTTTGAATTTTATTTCATTTATTTTTTTATACAGCAGGTTCTTATTTGTTATCCATTTTATACATATTAGTGTATACATGTCAATCCCAATCTCCCAATTCATCACACCACCACCACCACCCCTGACCTCTCATTTTATTTATAGTCACTCAGTAGAGTTTTGATTTGTACTTCCTTGCCTTTCCCTAATGACTAATGATGTTAGCATCTTTTCAGATGCTTATTAGTCATTTGTATGTCTTCTTGGATGAAATGTCAATTCAAATCCCTTGCCAAATCTTAAATTGAGTTCCCTCTTTAACCTTTGACAACCTGATTTCTACCCTTGCTGCTATTAAAACTGCCCTCTCTGATGAAACAACTACCCTCAACTCTAAACCAAGTGGTTAAAAAAAAAAAAAAAAAAAAACCTGCCCTCTGAAATAATAAAACACCACTGAAATAATGAATCCTACACTGTTTGGTAATATTTTCAATAACCCCCTTCTTTGGCCGTGCCATGCAGCATGGGGGATCTCAGTTCCCCGACCAGGGATCAAACCGAGGCCCCCTGCAGTGGAAGCACAGAGTCCTAACTGGACCACCAGGGAATTCCCCTTAAGTATCTTTGATAACTTCCTGTTTTGGGTTGTGTCCTCCTGTCCTCTCTAGGTGGTCCAGACCACATGGACTAGACCCCTGTCCTCTGCTCTTCTCCTTTTCCATTTTATTCCATGGCAAAATTATAATATCTCTAAGGAAATGTCTAAAAGGAAATGGTATATTTAACAATATCTTCAAGGAAATGGTGTTATCAGAATCTGGTGAGAGTTGGAGCTGTGGAAAAGGAGCTGCCCATCAGGAGTTGCAGTCGTGGATTAGAAATGCAGACATTATCAGAAGGGATGAAGCCAGCCACGCAGAAGCTACAAGAAGCTGGGAAAAGCCATTTATGGGGTCAGCAAAGGGTATGGCAATGAATCTGGGAGCAAATGGAGAATAGTCAATATAACGTCCTATTCCTTCAAATTCAGTGTCTAAAACAGATCTCATCATCTTGGTGCCTAAATCACCTCCCTATTTTACCTTCTGTGCCTCTGTCAATGGTACCATTACTCTCACAGTCTCTCAGGCTGGAACCTCAGAAATCACTCTGACCCTCCGTCAGTGATCTCTCCTGCTTGTAAATTCTCTATCCCTTACTTGACATTAACCATCTCATGAGGTTGAACCAAACAATGGTTAAGATCCTCTATATAAGAACCTGCTGTATAAAAAAATTTTTTTAATTAAAAAATAAAAAAAGATCCTCCATAAATGTGAGATGCCATGGTTTTATGGTATGCAACACTGCATCATGCTTTTATTGAAATTCTCAAGTGCGTACTTGTATTTTGAACAAGACTGTAAGCCTTTTTTAGGGCAGGGTCTACTCCTCATACTTTTTCAAATCTTCTTCATGCCCATCAGGTTTCTGTTAGGGTAGGGACTCAGAAAATGTTTGTAAAATGAATAAATGAATGATTCAGACATGGGCCTGAAACTTGCTTAAATCCCTTGTCCAAATTACAGATTTTGACAACAAATACTTAACACATTTTGTTACCTAATAGAACTCAGTTTCACTCAGCCAACATGCAGCAAAGCCAATCTACTGACACTGGGTTGTAGTGAAGGAAATTACAGCGTTTATTTGCAGGGCACCAAGCAAGAAGAACAGGCAGCTAATGCTAAAAAGACCTGAACTCCCTGATGGCAAGGGTTTTTAAAGGCAACATTAGGGGTGAGGGTTGCCAGGTGTGTGATCAGCTTGTGGACATTCTTCTGATTGGTTGGTGGTGAGGTAACAAAGTGATTATTTCAGAAATCTCATTCCTGAACCTTCTGGTTCCAACAAGTCTGATTAGCAGTTTCTACCCAGCAGGGGTCCTGGTTTCTATAAAACAACTCAAGGATATGCATCTGATTGTTATCTATATCCTTTCAGGAGGAACTAGGAGTCCTGTGACTCTATTGTTCAAATTATTAGTACTTTTCTTGCTTGACTGCTTTTCCTTTTTTTCTTCATTTTCTCAATCATTAACTGAGTCTGCCCTTTGGAACTCAGGGAAGGCCTAGAAGTCTAAAGCTTTTTCTACAAACAAGAAGCTAGAGACATGGAGAGACTTGTACCTGGGAAGGGCCTTCAGGGTCTTGCTCGGTTTCAATTTCACCTCTAAGTGGCAGGACCCACAATGATAATTTCCAAAGAAGGTCCAATTCCAGCAAGCACATCCTTGAGGCTTCAAAGATCATAGTAACAAGAGTGTAATAAGAACAGAACCTGGGGCTTTCCTGGTGGTGCAGTGGTTAAGAATCTGCCTGCCAATGCAGGGGACATGGGTTCGAGCCCTGGTCTGGGAAGATCCCAAATGCTGCGGAGCAACTAAGCCCGTGCGCCACAACTACTGATCCTGCGCTCTAGAGCCCACAAGCCACAACTACTGAAGCCCCTGTGCCTAGAGCCCGTGCTCCACAACAAGAGAAGCCACTCCAATGAGAAGCCCGCACACCACAACAAAGAGTAGCCCCCACTCACCGCAACTAGAGAAAGCCCGCGCACAGCAATGAAGACCCAATGCAGCCAAAAATAAATAAATTAAAAAATTTAAAAAAAGAACAGAACCTGTCAGTCAAACTACTCTCTTTTTGGTGAAATTACCAATGAATTACTTTCTGTGCAAATAATTTCTAATAAATGTGGGTAAGAATCAAAAATGTCTGTCTGATTAGCAAATATTTACTTTTGTGCATTATTTCTATGAATTTTAATCTTTTGTTTTAACTAAATCTTAGTTTAGTTTTCTTATTATGAAAGTATTACATTCTTAGTAGGTCAAAGAAGACAAAATCTCCTATAGCTCTCGTCCTGTTTCTTTTCTCTGTGAATGTTTCCTCTTGCTTTTTCTTTTGCATATTGACCTTTATTTTTTTATTTATTTATTTTTTGGCCATGCCACGCAGCTTGTGGGATCTTAGTTCCCCGACCAGGGATCAAACCCGGGTCCTTGGCAGTGAAAGCATGGAGTCCTAACCACTGGACCACCAGGGAATTCCCACAAATTGACCTTTAAATTTTATTGTTCCAAAACAATTCACACTCATAAAAATAAAAACAATAAAACATATAAGGTAAAAAGTTAATGACTTCCTTCCCTCCAAGGCCCTGTTGCCAATCCCAAGGGGTAACCATTGTTAACAACAGGATGCATGTTCTTCCAGACAATTGTTTTTGCAGATTTAATTATTTTTTTTAAAAGTTGAAGCATTTTTTATTGAAAGTACAATACCCACCCCACACCTTCTCATCTACTACCTAGATTCTACTATTAGCACATTGCCTTATTTGCTTTTTCACATATCTATTCAAACAGCTATGCCAATTCCCATTCATCAGTCCATTTTTTCAGATTTCAAAATAAGTTGCAGAGATCAGTACACATCGTCCCTAAACACTTCACCATTAAATTGCATTTAAAATATCATCTCATACATATTGATCCACAACTTGCTCTATATATATGTTGCAAAAAAGGGGACCCCTTCCAGGGCCCAAGAGTGGGCTCTTGTCTAGTATTCAGAAATGAATTGTCTGGGGAGACACACGTGCTGACAAAGCAAAAGACTTTATTGGGAAGAGGCACCCAGGTGGTAAGGAAATCCAGGAGGACTGCTCTGCCACGTGGCTCGCAGTCTCGGGTTTTATGGTGATGGGGTTAGTGTCCGGGTTGTCTCTGGCCAATCATTCTGACTCAGGGTCCTTCCTGGTGGTGCATGCATCACTCAGCCAAGATGGATTCCAGTGAGAAGGATTCTGGGAGGGTGGTAGGATGTATGGACTGGTGTCTCCTCTCTCCTTTTGACCTTTCCCAAATTCTTCGGGTTGGTGGTAGCTTGTTCTTTCTGCATTCCTTACCAGGACCTCCTGTTGTAAGATAACTCATGCAAGTTGTTACTATTGGGCCTGGCCAGGGTGGGTGGTTTCGGTCAGTGGTTCCCCTAACATATAGATTCAACAAGTCAATATTTTTTATCAAGGGTTTACTATGTGCCAGGTACTTTACTAGGCCTTAGGGTTATATTTACAGGGGAAAGAAATGCCATTCCTGAATCATGGAGTTTATTCTAAAGGAGACTTTGAAACTCTTTCTACAGTAATAATGTTACCCAAAAACTGGGTTCACCTCTTGGTAGTTATCAAGCCAATAGACACAACCAAGCCAAAGATCAGGAGAAGGAAGGATTTATTACTTGCAGCAAGTAAGGAGAACACCGGGGATCTTTCCCGAAGCAGAGTCTCCCTGAACAGCAAAATTGGGGAAGTTTTAAGCTAGGGTACCTGCATATTCATGAGGCGGCTTGAGCAGAGGTGAGTTCAACATAGAACTGGGGCAAAGGTTGACAGAGTCCAAGCTTTAGTTGATTGGATTCAGAAGGGTCAACATCATCATTCCCTCCTCCACCTGGGTGGGGTCCTTAGTTCCTGCAGAACTCAAAGATATATTATTACGTATATCCCTTGAGGAGGAACTAGGACTCTGCTTTATCGCTGCACTATTGTTTGACTGCCTTTTCCCGGTTCCTCCATTCCTTTGTTCCCTAAGATAATCGATTACCGAGACCTGATCGTGCAAGCATTGTGGCCAGAGTTAAATCACAAAATGGTTTAGGCCAAGACTTCTCTGGTGGTCCAGTGGGTAAGGCTCAGTGCTTCCACTGCAGGGGGCACAGATTCCATCCCTGATTGAGGAACTGAGATCCCGCATGCCACGCGGCATGGCCAAAAAAAAAAAGGCTTAGGGCAAAATGGCTTCTCTAACATCAAGAAAGCCATTCCTGGTTCTCTTTCTCTAGGGACCCCCTAACCTATCTGCTTACAGTAATGATAATAACAAAGATACTAATAATAATTAGTAGTAGTATGACAATATTATAACAAAATAATAATTATTATAACAATATAATATAACAATAAAGTCTAGTATTTCTTGTGTGTCTAACTATATCCCTGACACTGTTCTAAGTATTTTAAATATATTAACTAATTTAACCCTATAGAGTAAGAACAATTGTAATGTTCAATTTGGAAATGGTGATGAAACCGAGCAGTGTACAAATCCTTTCCATGTCCCGTTTCTTTTTTTTTTAGTTAATTAATTAATTTATTTATTATTTATTTTTGGCTGCACCAGGTCTCGCGGGCTTTCTCTAGTTGCTGCGAGGGGGTGCTACTCTTTGTTACGGTGCACGGTCTTCACCTTCTGGTGGCTTCTCTTGTTGTGGAGCACGGGCTCTAGGGTGCACCGGCTCAGTAGTTGTGGCTCATGGGCTTAGTTGCTCTGCAGCATGTGGGATCTTCGGGACCAGGGCTCAAACCCGTGTCCCCGGCATTGGCAGGTGGATTCTTACCCACTGCGCCACCAGGGAAGTCCTTGTCCCCTGTTACTTGTTCTTAGGAAAAAAGGTCTCAGCCTCCTAGACCTTCCCTGAGTACCAAAGGGCAGATTCAAACAGCAGTTGCTAATCAGGGAGGTAAGGGATTGCAGAAACAAAGGAGGAGCAGTCATGAAACAATAGTGCAGCCTTGGGGCAGGGTCTTGTTTCCTCCTGAAGGGATACATGTCACAATACCTTTGAGCTCTTCTGCAGAACTAAAACCCCCACCCAGGTGGAGGATGGTAACTTCAGGTGAGCACAAGATCCCTGGAGCACCGCCCTGTGACCTCACCACCAACCAATCAAAAGTAAGTCACTCTGCAGCCCTAACTTCAAATTTTACCTATAAAAACTTCTCCATGAAAACCATCCAGGAGTTTGAGGTTTTTGAACATGAGCCACCTGTTGCCTTGCATGGCCCTGCAATAAACCTTTCTCTGCTCCAAACTCCAACGTTTCAGTTTGTTCGGCCTTACTGTGCATCGGGCACGTGAACTTGTGCTGGGCAACAGAAACCCCTGAATGATATTGAGACGGGGGAGGCATGAAGGCACAACATTTGAAAGAATGACATAGCTGTTGAGGACACAACAAAAACTGGTTAGAACCAATAAGGCCCAAGATGGTGGAAGCTTCAACTTCCAGTAGACCTTGAGCCTCATTATACAATGATTGTAATGCATTAGCATATGCTAAATGACACACCCATGGGCACCATGACAGTCCCGACCATAAAAGGCCAAAAAGTGGGCGGTGGCCCAATTCCTGGAAATCCCCACCCCTTCCCCAAAATAGTTGGAATAAACCTCCCACTCGTTAGCCTATGAAATTACCCAGCCCATAAAAACT